>NC_137699.1:15860046-17096777 GCF_964034855.1 Anser brachyrhynchus | reverse complement strand
CCTGGCCTCCGCTGCAGGTCTCAGAGGAGGCCTGCTGAGGTTAACGCACATCTGGGAAACACTCTGGGGAGAAGCTGGCCAGATCCCTTCTGGGACATGTGAAAAAAGCACAACTCGTTGTGGTTTATTTCAGCCCAAAAGGTTCGTCCCGAGGTCTGCTGGCTTAAGGGCACAGTGTAGAGGAAGAGTAGAGCTGCCGGGCCTACTCCTGCGTTAATGAAGACAGAGTGTACCCTATATTTCTTCTCTGTACTGACTTTATCAAGTGGAAATCTGATGGGTCTGGTGTATTTGCGAGAGCCTTGTGTGCATTGTTCTGCTGTTTGGTTTTGATAAAATGTGGTATTGTACTTGATGTTCTCTAGCTACGTCAAACCTTGCTTCACGGCTAATGCATGGCATTAGTCCATACCACAAGTTGTGCAATGTTCTGCAGCAAAAATATTGATGCTTCTTGGGGATTAAGAGTGTTATTTCAGCGTGAGTTTGATGAAAGAAGGGAAGGCAGGATTGAAGGAAGGATAATTTTGCTGCAAAATGGATTTTGGCAAGTTATTTATGGGGGAAAAGACCCTCTTTCTTTACTCAGTTAAGAATTACACATTCATCTGTTTCTAGAAGCATTTTTTTTCCAGTTTGAATTTCAAGCTGAAGCAAGACACTACCGACAAAACAAACAAACAAACAAACAAAAATCGGATAGAAGCCCTTCAGACAACACATCTAACTGGGGCTAGAGGAGAGAATGACAAAAAATATTATAAACGACTGTCTCTCTCTCAGTGGATATTTTCAGCAAGGTCTCAAGAATTTGGGGCATCCCAAAGCAGCACAAAGGTTCCTCTCACCAGACCAACCTCCTGTAATTTGTGGTTGCAGTGAAGGGAGTCATGGCCACAGGTGGACGTGGCCAGCTCTGCACAGAGCAGACTCTTGGTCTCAAGTCACTCTGGGAACCTCTGATGCCAACTAAATGCATGTTTGATGGCCTCAATGGCTATATCTGAAAAGTTTAATGAAGCAGAGTGAAGAAACTCTCCTCACTCGGTTGGTTGTGCCATGACGCTCCCACAGACTTCTCAGCACGCTTTTTACTGTGCTCCCCGGTGGTTCCTGGACGCGTTTTGGGACCGGCCGCTCCCCACAGCAGCCTGCGTGCGGCTGGGGCTGAAGCTGCTGCAATGTGCAAATCTCCTTCCCGCCCTGGCGGCGCCAAATTTAAGCTGCTCCTCACATTTCCTGGCCAAGGAGGCCCCTGTGCTCTGCCCAGGCGGGTGAAATAGTCCTGCTTGCAGGAGCGACGCCTCCGCTTCTCTGGGTAGCAGGGAGATCGTGCTCGCACACCCACCCTTTGGACTCTGATTCATGGGCTCTACCCATTCGCACCGGGCTGATCCAAGAGATTAGCTGCACAGCCGGCAGCCACACCTGTCTGCTGGGGGTTGTTGCCCTGCGATGGGGGCAGCAGAAAGGCAGAGGATCAGCTCCTGACACTCCCCAAGGTACATACAGGCTGATAAACCCGCATGAATGGCTGCTTTGCTTTTGGTTCGTATTATCGTGCCTTCGAACGTGGCAGCAGTTCATGACCCCTCAGCTGCAGCTAAATCACATTCGAAATAATATTTCCTGTGTAAACTCTTTCAGACAGAGTTTGCCTTTTAATTGTTACATACTTATTTTTCAGAGAGCCTGGGCTCTACTGAGAGTGGCAGTTGGTACTACCACTAGCCATAACAACAACAATGAATACCTGCATGAACCAGACAATGAGTTTATTAGATGCCACAGACACCTTTTATCGTGCAGCACAAATGCTTGTGTCATACAGCCCGCGTGCCTTGACTCTGGCTAAAACCCGGAGCGCTGGCTTTCTTCCAGGGTGTTTCTGCATGTCCGTAGCATAGCTGCAGGGTCAGAGCGGCAGGCGGACACGGCACAGGCCAGCCCAGAGCTGGGCCATCCGAGTCCGACGGGTAAGGGAGGGATGCTCCGCCATTACGCAACGATTTATTTTAGCGAGATCACTCCATCTCAGTCTAAAACCAACACTCATGCATATTAGAGGAATCTCTACCCACCAGAGTTTGCATGCGGTGTTTTTGCTTATTAAATTCTCGAGTCCTCAGGTCATCATTTGCATTGTGTATCTTCCTCTCTTGGGCTGACAGTGTTGCAGTATGAAAACACTGAGGCTAATTGTTCTGCTATTACAAAGGCTTCTTGAAACAAAGCGGGTTTAGAAAATAATTCAGAACAGGTGCTCAGTAAATGGGAAGTTCAGTTGTCCGAGTAACAGATACCACACAGGGTTACCAGCTCTTGCATTTGCTTATATTAGTCTCTAGCCATTTCAGACCTTCAATAATAGAAAGGTAGCTTAGAAAACCTCCATGGCTATCTTCCATATCTAAATGCTATGAGCATATCATTATTATACCTTTTGCATAACTACGTATGTTTTTCTGGATCTAGGTTTGGCTTTTTTTTTTTTTTTTTTTTTTGTAGTGTGATGTAACCCATCCTACTGAATTCAGAAGAATGGCATTGCTATAGAGAGATTCCTAAATTTCTGAAGTTTTTATAGAAAGGGTAACTGTTAAATTCTATGAAATTTCCAGGAGGAAAATGTAAACATATGCCTTTATTATGACTTCAGTACCTATTTGTCCATAGACTGTAGTAAGAGAAAAAAAACAGTGAAAGGAGAGGAAGCTGAACATCCTGTTGCAGGTTACTTGCTAAATCTGTCCTTTTCTTTTAACTGCAGCTGTTAATCAGTGGCAAAGAAAAGCAAAATGACAGCTCGGACAAACACAGCAGTGACCATACAAAGATATACTGCATTTTAAGAAGTAGCTTCTATATTCATATTACATAAAGGATTTTTAAATATAAGCTTTGATTTGTTCCAGGCAGCTTTGTATTTGCAAGCAAAACTAAACAAATCTAGCAATGTCAGAAATATAACTTAATTGTGAAATACTGAAAAAAAAAAAAAGGATAATTTTAGAAGTCAGTCTGAAGGGGGTTAAAGCTTGTTGTTTTTGTTTTGTGCTTACACACATTAAAATATCTTTTTCTTCTTCAATAAAACGTAAGTAACATAGAATGAGAGAAAAACTTACTATGATGCAGGAATTCCAAAACAGATCCTGCAGATGTTGTGCTATGAATTAATCCTGAAAGAAAAACTAGAATACCTGCGTTTATGCTGGTCTGTGACATTCAGTGTCTGATTCAGACAGACATTCCAGGAAAATTACTTACACATAATACATGAGTAGCTCAACTACAAATGCACTGGCAATTGTAGCAATATCCAATTACAGCGTTCGATAGTCCAGCAACATTATTTTATGGTAATTACCTTTGCTAGTAATTCCTTGGTGTTTGTTTTATGTTTACTTTAAAGTTGGCTCATAACAGAGCATGCTCATAATTACATGACTTTTTATAATTATATATATTAATGCATTTTACCTCATCAATGCAAAAAAATGAGAAATACTCACACTTAGTAACAGTCCAGGCAGGGGAAATTTAATAAAGGGAAAGATTTTACAAAGAAAAGAAAAAAAAAAAAACTCTTATGGAAATGAGCACTTATCTCTCTTCCCGCTGTGATACCTACATGAATAAACAAGAATTACTTTGTGCTTTTTTTTTCATTAGCAGATTGTTTTGCAGAATTATATGTATTTGGTTCATTACTGAATGGTGAGTTGCAATTAGGGATTTCCTAGGTGCTAGGCAATGACCTAGTAATTCCCTGTGCTGTAGTGGCTCTCACATTAACCCCCTGCATGCATACACTTGCACTGCAGTCAGTAGCTAACCGATGGAGTAAATGAGGTGCAATTTACTGCATGTGAAGAGTTAATGAAGAGTTGTTAATATACTCTGCAGTCACCATTTAGTGTACTACTCAATTACTTACCTGCGAAGAGGAGCTTTCAGTCTGATCAGAGGAAAATTTTGTGGATCATTTCTCTTTTTTAAAGGCCTGTTAATTTAGCATTCCTTAGATGATAGTGCTGATCTCCATAAAAATGCATGGTAACAATCTGGTAGAAAAGTTAACTAATTGTTTAATGCTTTTGGAGTATGCATATAATGCATTTATACTGCATACAGAAGTGCCTATTTTTTTAATTACCAGTTGTGAAATAGATGTATGTAGATACCTGTGCATTATGTGAATGGATGTATTTAATCATGTTTTTCGGAAAGTTTTTAGAAAGGAATTCAAATATTTACACTAGATTTAGGAGCATCATAAAATTAGGTTTCTTAATAAGTAGCTTGTTTTCTTTCTAGAGGTTATGAATCACATTTTATGTTTCTTAACTACCTAGGAGTAGTTCATGAATAATCAGTCATGCAAAGCTGTCACACTCGGTTAAATAGCTCGGTCCTGTTTTTACTGCTTCAGTCCTTTATATCTTTAATTACCTTTATTTAGCTGATATAAATCACCCTAGAATTCATGCTCTCCTAAGCAGCCCTGCTTTTTGCACGTATTTTACAAAGTACTGATCACACTTCTGGTGAAGTGCAAAGTACAACTACTGTATCTCTCTTTCTTTGGCATAGTTAAGAAAATATTTTCCATACTCTAATCATTTTATCTAGAATGAATGAACTCATTCTTTTTTTCCTGCTTTTTCTTAGACATAGTTCACTGCATTGGTATTTTTGCCTTCTCATATAGGTACACACATTTTTGGTTTATACAAAGCCCCGTGTAAGAAAGCCATCTTTTCCAGCACCTTCACTACTGGCACAAGCTGCTGTGGATATGCAGCCCAAAATTCATTATCAGGAAGCTTCTTCTCCCCTGTTTGCAATTGGATCTGCAATCCTGCATGCCCGAAGAGCTTTGAATCCCAAACTCCTCTGCACAGCTAGTCTCTAGTTAACAGCAGGATACCCTATGTTTAAGAAAATAATTCACTCAGAAGGGTTTTGATAACATAAACAACATTACTGTCATAATAAATGCTTGGAGAAGCCACTTGGTGACCTAACCTACTCAATCAGGTTGTTGTAATGAAAAAGCGATGATGTGTTAAAGTCATAGTAACTCGAAAAGCCAGTTGATGGCTGCCAAAAACACACTCTGGCTAATGTGAATGTCACTTTCCATTTATTCTCTCATAATCTATCTGTCATAGTGGACAGACAAATTTGCTATAATGGCTAGGTGTCTGCAGATTAAACGTGATTAATTCTCCAAAATGAAAGGAGTGCATCTTCATGCAAAAAGTTAATTAGGCTCTAAAAATTGTCTTGCAAATCTCCAAAAGAAAGACAGACAAAAAAACAAAGAAGATAAACTAGCTGGATTATTTCAAGATGATAATTTAGTTAGATCTATTACCTCAAGTTCTCTCCATTTTTTTTTGCATGTTTTAACTTCTGTTCAAGGACTACAGCTGATTATATGTATATATGTATACATGAATATAAGCAAATGACTGCGGCTGAGCAGATGAAGTCAGATGCCCTATATTCCCGATAGTGTAACAGGCTTATTACTAAGGACAAGATATTTCATGTTTCTGTGTTTTGAACAAGGTGTATGTGAAGGTTCGGACAAGCTTTCTCTCTCCCATTGTCCCTGTCCCCTCAAGCTTTCATCCTCTTTTCAAAAATTTCCCTTGAAACTTCCAGCTCGTGAGTAAAATGGCAACATCTATAAAAACAATACCCACCGTGAAAATATCTGCTAAGGAATAGCTGCATAATGTCAAATGCATCAACAAGTCATTAGCACCCTAAGCTTCTGATGCATCGTCTGACATCAGTGGTGCCTGCAATCGGACTGGCAGGGGCTGCTGTTCTGGATGTTCTTGCTTTTTCAAATTCCTCTTTGCATGTTCACTGCCAACTGTACAGAACTGATACGCCTTTTTGATGAAACAAAGGGCATATTATTGGACAAGCTGCTGATTACAATATGTTGTTATTTGCATATCTAAATGCTGGCTTGTGAGTAATTGCTGTAGGCCTGGGAATGGGTGGGTTTCTGTTAAAGTGACTCAGACTGCAGCTTTGCCTAGTATGGGAGCTTTAGTGAATAATAATCACCAAGTATCCTCCCGCTGTATGTACACAGAAAGATAAGAGCTACTCTTTCCAGTGCAGAGAGACCGTCATCACTCAGTACAGACAAGATAAGTCAAGCTTTTGCTCTAACGTGAATTTTTCTCGGTGTCAGGTGAAAACATCAACATTTTTCATCATAGAAAGTTCTGTGAAATTTTCAGAGGTTTCCCTCATTTTCTAACCATGCTTGGAGTTTCAAATTTTCAGAGGTTTCCCTCATTTTCTAACCATGCTTAGAGTTTCCAGGACCTAAAATAGTCAAAACTTATGACCCCACTTGAGTCTGCTTCTTTGATTTTTCGAACGCAAATGTTTCGTCTTTTCCAGGCTGCAGACGATGCAGCTAACAAGGTCATTTGTGCCCTAGATCTGAACATATTACCTCTTTAATTGGGATCCAGTTCCAACGTTTTCCCCTTCATCCTCTTCCCTCCCTACCTACTTACCTACCTTTTATACCATTGCCCTTCCACCTTTTTAGCAATCAATATCAAAGTGCCCTCCAGTTCCCCTCTTCCAGTTCCTGGGGTTCTTCCAACATACACTCTTTTCCTAACAAGCTGATGAAGCTGCTATCTGGCACACTATAATGGGTACACCAATGCTAATAGTGCAGGGCAGGGGTGATATACACCTACTGCTTATTTATTCCCTCCAAACTAAAATGTGCACTCCCTTCACAGGCACTCAAGAATCAAACTGGGCAGAGCAGCTCCAGGTACCCACCCTTTGAAGGGAAAATCCCAGGTAAGAATCAAAATGCCCCAAACTCTTTATGACCTGTAGACCTGTTCCTTGTATTACAGGTGTTTCCAACACTGGAACTTCAAGTGTTTTTCATGGCGCTCCAGGCTTTGGAGATGATCCAAAGCGCCTCTGGAAAGACCCTTGTGATATACAGGTGTATTTTGCATGCAATGAACCATTCTGTCACTCGTCCCCAATCTCTCTGAACTCTGTCACTCCCTGACAAAATGAGTGCTTCCTTCCAAGTCCTCTGATGCACAAAGACCTTTCTCAAGAGCTCCCCACACAGTGAAGAAATTAATTTGGAAGACGTAGATGGTGAGGCATTAGTGGAGACTCTCCTATGCTACATTTAGGCAAAGAGCAAGTGCTCCCTGTACCGTGCCTGGGCACAGATGAGGGCACATGGGTCCTGTTGCCCCACCATGCCCATACCACTCCCAGGTTTCTTTTTGGTGGGCTGGGACATGGTGGTGATATGTGGGGGGCAGCACGAACCTGGGCTTCACCCTGGTGTGAATTTGTATGTGTGTAGCAGTGTCTGTAATCAGACTCAAGGGTTCAAAAGCTCCCTGATCCTCAGCTTGAATGTACATATTTTACCTCCAGCGAAGCTGTCCAAATATCAGTGCTGTTTAGGAGTCCAGTGGACAGGTGGTGAATACCACGTCATGGAGATGACCTACCTGGCATGTTTTAGGAAACACAAGAAGCAAGGGAGAAGGGCAAAGAAAGAACAGGTGTAAAATAGCTGTGTGAAAACAGTGGCTGGACCTTCTCCCCCGTGTTTTTAGTTCCTGCAACACTCAGATCTTTCCACTGGCATGCTCACTGTAAGAACACTAGTGAAAAATGGGACCTGGCTCGTTACACGAATGTTGCACAGTAGACACATTTCTGATGAACCTGTGGGAGATGATTCCTGGCCTTGGTCTAACAAAGCTAATCACCTTCTCATGGTCTATTCAGCATTTCATCTTTCCTTAGGTTGCCAGAGCAATTTGGAAAAGTCGCTATGTGAGCACTTTTACAGATAACCTCACGGAGAAGTGAGAGTATTAGGGAGATGATGGACATCTTTGTTTTAGCAGTGCCATTTGTAAGAGATAGTCGAGATAGAGCTGCTGTGCAGGGGTGGTTGTGGAGCAGATGAAGAGACAATCTCTGTGGCTTGTAGCTGCTCTCAAGTCTGCCTCTCCCTCAGCCACATGGCCAGAAGGCATTTTCCAGCCCAAGTCTGTGCTGTACAAAGCCAGCAGCAGCCTTCTCTTAGATTTTCCTTGAAAATGATTACTGTAAGGCGGAGGGAATAGGAAAAGCTGAAAAGTGGATAAAATGTGGCTGGGAGTGGTGAGGAGAGGATTGCCATGCCCTCCTGTCTCCTGTGTGACCATTCCCACTTGGTGGCAACCTACCCTGTCCTAACGCTGGTTCTGACGATGCTTGCAGCCTGGCCTCACCAGTTCCTGGCTCAAAAATAAAAATGACATGGGGGTGGTGTGCCGTTTTCTCCAGCACATCGCCATTGCAGCATGGGTCCAGGGAGGGAAGGAGGACACGGGAAGGCCTGGACTACAGGAGGCTGTGGAGGCAGCGTTACTTGGGGAATGCCTTTATGTAAATAAAACCACTTCTGCTAGACTTTCTTTTCCATGTGTAATGCTTTTGGTTTCTGCAGAGGAACTGTGAGAAGCCTTGGACCCTGCTAAAATTTCTTCATCTGGAAGTGCCCGTTGGGGTGGGCTGGAGAGAGGCATCATTGCTGCCCCCGCAGGTGGACATGACAGTGCAGGAGGCAGGGGGTGGAGGGGCCTGCTGGCAGCGAGTGCCCTGACTGGCCAGGGAGCCACCAGGGCTGATTGCTGAGCTGATTTAGGCCAGCTGAGCGCCCCAGCTCTGGGGCTGAGCTAGTGTGGTGGGGGAAGGCATGTTGGCTGCTTGGGCCACCAAGAGCTCTGTGCTTGCAGCTTTTGCCGGCACAAGCTTTGGTGCCAACTGTGGCTGCATGTACAACCAAGCTGAGGAACCTGGCCCCTTGGGTCCCCCCTGTGCTGGGATGGAGACACATTCCTGGGAGATGTCTCTGCGCTCTTGTGGCAACCTGAGCAGCCTGGTAAGGATGCAGAGTGGGTGTCCTGGTCGTGCTGCAGGACTACAGGTGGGACAGATCATCTCTGTGAGGATTTGAGTGCTGGCACATGATGCGAAGGTACAGCGATGTGAAATGGTGAATGTTGCTTTACTGTGTATGTGGTAGAAGGCTTGGGTAGCCCCAACTGGGGAGCAAGTCCTCCAGGCTCCCCTGGCTGCATGCTGAGGGGTGCTGAGAGCCAAGTGCTCATGAGGTTTTCTCTCTGCTGAGATCTCAGGCAGGCCATTTTTGTGGTGCCCTGTGGGTGCCCCTGTGCCATGGCTCTGTGAACAACTGGAAAGTTGGGTTTTCAGAGCTGTGCAGAGGGCAATCCTGCGGGCAGCGTAGGTGCAGCCATCCTGTTCCTGGTGAGCCTCTGGAGAGAAGGGTACGAGTGCTCTGACCTGGTCTGCAGGCAGGATTGAGCAGGTGATGATGCCCTCTAGTGACTTCACAAAGAGGAAATAGGACAGTGCAGCTACTGAGGGAATGCTTTTCATCTGTGCAAGACCTACCGTGATGAAGAATTCAAGTCCTTGGTCTTTCCTTTTTTTTTTTTTTTCTGACTGAATACAGTTACTGTATTTATTGCCAGCAGCATATTAAATTGTTCCTGCATAACAAGAGCTTATTGAAACATTGGGCTTGGTAAAGTTTTGGTTTTACCTTAGACTTTTTTTTGTTAAAGAATTCTGTTCTGCTAGAGAATGGTTTGTACAAAAGAAAATACATATACTAGTCCTCTTATTAAAAAAAATAAAAATCTTTCCTTATTTAAATATAAGTTCTATATTTTCATGCAAACATGCTTAGTCATATCGTGCCTGTCCCCTTGTTATGGGAGTATCCATAACTCAGGTTAAAAAATATAGTAACTAGATTTATTCCTTGCACTGTCTTAGTAGGTAATGCTCAACTTTTTGAGAAGTCTTTGTAATTTGGGGATACTTTGTGATTAAGTCTTTCTGAAAGCCTCTGCTGTGAGACCTACTACGTGCACATGCCCATTAACTGTTGTTCTTGGATTACATTTGGGTCTTGTTCGGTATCCCTTCTTTTGGGAACGGAGCTCTTTGGGACTAGGACCATTTCTTAATTTTTTTTTTTGTTCCATTCTTATTGAAAACATGTCAAAAACAATGATAAATAATAATTTCCAGATTACCTCAAGTCCAAAAATTCTATTACTTTCCCTGGTATTTTCATCATGGTTTTTGACCTCAGCCAGAGGCAAAGGAGTAGAAGAATGGGGGGGGAGAACATCCCCCTCTGTGCGATGCAAAGGAGCCTCCACCTACATCTTCAGTGCCTCTTCCTTCTCTGTAGAATGCATGAAAATGGATAAAGATAATAGCAGGTATACACGTTTTACCTTATACTGAATTCTTATCCTCCTTGTTTGGTTCACTCCTGGTGTCCTCAAATGCTTAATTAGTGCACGGAGTCACTAGGTAAGGGCTGTCCTCCTGCTCTGTGGCTGCAGCCAGTGCAGCAGGACCTTGGCCCTCGCTGCAGCCCTCAGCTCCGCGCTGTGCCGGTGGGTGAGACTGAGGCTGCGTGAAAGAACCCACGGGAGAGGGGAGAAGCAGGTAATCATGGGGATGGGAGAAGTGGGAAGGGACAGTGAGGAGAAGAGAGGCAATAAAGGAAATGATGTAGGGAAAAGAAAGCTTCCAGGTTCAACTGGGCTTTTCAATACTGCACCTTCCTCCCAAAACATGGGAAGAGGAGGCAGCATGTTTGCTTGGGGTAAATGGTAAGGAGGGAGAGACAAACAGAGCAGAGAAAACTGTGTTGGAAGTAGGGCAGACAAACTGGGTAAGTGTCACAAGATACCCCAGCATTTTATCTTTGCTGTAACTTGCAAGTGACCATCTGAAATAATCAGAAGGTATCAATTAGATTAGCAACAAGAATTCAGTGGGTGGGAAAGTGGGACAATCTGCTTATATTATGCATGTCAGCACATATGACCTCTGTGCTAATTCGAGGTGTCTGTTTTTGCCAGTCCTGGGTGTTCCTTCGAGCTGACAGAAAAATGCTCTGGGTGGAAACAGATGTACTTAATTAGGAGCAACACAAATCTGTACCTTACTTCTTACAGATCTCAATTAGAAGAGGGTTCAAAATGTGCCAGATCCTGCACTACAAAGTCCCTACGAACAAGGAATCCTGCATGCAGCACCTCCCCTCCAGGAGGATGAAGTGAGGAGTGAAATACAGGCAGATGTCCCTGTCTGTTTGGTGCTCAGTGTCACCAGTAAGACTGTTGATTATCAGTTAGTCTTATGCATTCAGTACACTTTTGTGCACGGGTTTTTATATACAGTTTCTGATATTTTTATATACAGTTTCTGATAAATGGACTGAGTTTATGTAGTACTGGAGGAGGGGAAAGCAAGCCTCTGAATTAGGGTGAGTAGGTCTCTTCAGGAGATGCTTAGAAGAGTGTCAAATTGTCTTAGTGCCCTTCTGTCTGTGCTCCTGGACCTTCCCTCAGCAATCGCTCTGCCCGACTCCCCCCTCGGGAGCAGTGCTCCATAAGGTTGTGCATCCCCATCTGCAGAGGGCTGTTTTGGTGTGTTTGTGGTTTTTCCACAAAGACTTATTACAGGTTGCACAGGTGCACTACACCCGAGTGTGTGCTTGAGGTGGGGTGGGCTCAGGGCTTGATAACAGAATTGGGGAATGCCTCACTCTCATGTCCCTTTTGCTTCCAGGAAGGTCAGGGGGTATTCTTTAATGAATTAATAATTTAAATTTGGAATTGTTGGGGAGGTGTTATTTATGTAACTTATCCCAGTACAAAACTTTACAATGGAGCTGGAAAATTTTCTTTCTGGGCGCTTCATCTGTTGGTTGGTGGTTTGTTTTTTTTTTCCAGTTTACTTGGTATTGATTAGTATTTATTGTTTTGCTTGTTTGCTCTGGTTTCCTATTTTTAGTGTGAAGTAGTAATCTATGAAAATGTCTTCAAAGTGTTTCAGTTTGTGTACTCCAGTCACAGGGCTTCAAAGATCCCTGGTTTTCCTTTTATTTTTTTATTCCTGAATGTCATTTGGTAGAGCAAACTCAGCTCTTCAATTTACTTAAAGGTTACCCTATGCTGCCTCAGTTAAATTTTAACCAAAAATGCTGTTCACTGCAGTTCAGTGATCAACTGAGAGCCAATTTACTGTCTCTCCACAGACCTCGGTTAGGAGTTGTTCTAAAATGCCCAGCAAAAATACTGTAAACTCCCCCGATCCTGCCAAATAAACCTTTAAACCCTGCTGTTCTTGCTGTCAGGCTTGTCAGAAGTTCTGTCCATGAGTTACCAGCACAGAATCAGGCCAACTTCTTCTAATAAGAGGCTTTTATTTTACTTGTTCCTTCCTTTTGCTCTTTGAAAGTCAGGGAAGTAAATTTCTTTGTTATAGCTAGTATTTAATTACAGATAGTTCACAACTGCATCTTTTCCTATCTTCTCTATATTATGAGTATTTTGACTTGCTTACTCTTTTCTTCTGCTTCCTACACAAGGCAGCTTTGTGTTGCCTTGTTTTAAAGTGTTAACCTCTAACACTGTATTTGGATCTGCAATTACTCTTATTGGTTAAAGTTCCTTTGATTGTTTTAGCTGGCTGCTGCACTCAGCCAAGGCACAGTAATAAAATAATACTCAAAATTTTGAGAGCTAGGAAGAATCCATCTGTCCATGGTATTTATATAATGCTTTACATTTTCAGGATATATCTCATGTACCAACTAGTCTCTGAAACAGTACAAAACACTTCTGAATTTTTTTTAAAAAAAAAAAAGCTGTCGTCTTTCCTACTGTTCTTGCACTGACTGTAATGACGGAGAAATACGGAATGATCTGATGGTGCCTGTGCTGCAGAGTTTATATATTGTAAGCATGAGATAAGAAATGTCAGCTGTTCACAGATGAGGAAAATAACAAACTGTCAGCAACGTAAACGTTATTTTCTTCAATAGGCGTTGCAGCTAAGGGAGATAAATGACGTTTGTGTGATTGAATGATTTTTTTCATGCTATATCTGAGGGGAAAAAAAAAAACAACAAACTAACAGTAGCTAAGAGGAGCTAATCCACCACCACCGCTGCCTTTCCAAGGGAATCAGGAACGGATGGCTCCTACGTCTAAAGCAGTCGTCCTTCACACATTGTCTATTTGGTAGGAATAGGTCTGTGCAGGTAGGAGTGGGAGCAGAATTTGGCTGCAAAGCCTTGATGACTGGTGAGGGTACACAGAAGGGCAGGACCTGCACTGTATTTGCATAACTGACTGTTTGGGGTGGGGGGCACAACAAAAACCAACACTTTCAATTATAAACCAAAAAGATAGTGCACAAGAAGTGCTGAGATAGAGATGCCTTTAATCCTACACTTTCAGTCACATGACGGGACAGGACCACACTTCGAGGCAATCTGATTTTCTTCCCATAGATTTAGGATTCTGCTGCGATTCCCTAATTGCTGTGGAATGCTGGTAATAACAAGCAGGGCATTATCGCTCTATCTGGATTGTACAACACTAGAATAGTTTGCATTTCTTTAGTCTCATTTACCATGGGGAATTTAGATATAACCTGACTGGTGAACCTACATGACTAATACTCCCTTTTTAGGAGTGCAGAAATTGAGACAAACGGTGATGTTGTTTTCTTCATGCTGAACACACTAGGAAAACCTGAGATTGGAATGGGGTCTTTATATCCTTAAAGGGTTAATTGCTTTAACCTTAAACTATGTGTGCAGCTTGCACAAATATCTTCATTCCCACTTTATTTTGGACATACTGAAGAAAATTATAGCAGAAATATAAATATTTATATTTAGCCAAATTTTTAATGGTATAAAATCCACACATTATTTCTAAATACCACTTTTTTATGAGAAATATAAATTAGGATCTTTACAACAAAGTGCAAGATTCCAGTTTCTCAGAGGAAGACATTGGCTTCTCCATTCGGACAGGTGGGATGTACTACAGTTTCGATGAAAGTGTCATGCTGACTACTCCTAAATGCTAGCTTTCTTTTTTTTTCCCCACTCACAATGGAGTAGTAAAAGTAATATAATGCAGTAGTCTAGATGGTGATTACCAGACAGTGGCAGAGAAAGAATTGAACAGTTTGAAGATGAGGACCGTGTGCGGCTTGAATTTTCTTCGTGAAAGGCTCTTCACATGTGGGAAGCTGCAAGGCATGACAGGCAAAAATCAGAGTCTCTCCCTTGCATGTAAGTTCACAAACAACTGCATACCCCTTTATTTTAAGGAGAGGAAAACTTCATAATTGCATGGCTATCATGTTTATCACTAGCACAGCTACTAGTATTTCCAACAGTGTACTAGTATATGTTATGAGCCTAAAGGTGTAAAATGAGACTTACAGGGAGGCGGAAGTTCTGCTCTGAATTAGAAAGCTGGTGGGAGCTTAGGGTCCTAGAGGTACCTAAATCTGTGTCCCCACTCCCTCCCACCTCGCTGTTCTGAAGGATCTGTACTGAAATGACCAGCTCATTTCCCACAGCTTATCAGCCATCTGATGAACGCTTCTGACCTTGACTGGACTGGAATGATTATTTAGCTGTTGAGCTGTGGGAGATAACGTTGGTCCAAGTTCCTGGCCATACTTCATCAGTTTTCAGAGAAGTGCAAGTATGCATGATGAACCTATCACAGCTGTGGTTTAATGGGTATAAACAATTAAGCAATTATAAATCAATGAGCTCTGTAACTCTGGTATTATAATAATTACATTTTAAAAGGCACTACTTAGTTACAACTCGGGGATTATTTACAGGCAATAATTAAGGTCAGGCTCACTTCCTCCTGTTACACAGAGTATTTGTATGAGCAGCATGTCAAACAATAATTAATTTAAGGCAAACCTAATTGCGTATTGTACTGAAGTGTGTCATTATCCTAGAGAATATGATCTTGTATCTACCACTGGTTAGGTTTTAAGGGAAAAATACATCTTTTTTTAAGTGAAAAGGCAAATTGTCTTAATGTTATGTTTCAGTTAGAAAGGTGTTATTTGCCCCAGTTTTTATTATTATTATTCAGCCCACAGGAAAGGGAATAAAGTAACAGGAAAAGGAGTATGGCACGCTGTGTGTATGAAGCAATCCTATGAAGAAAGAATAGATGGGAAAAATTAGTGCAATCTTTTTACAGGATTATTCCCCACAGTATATTTCCCAGTGCTTTGTCTGGTCTAGTTTGCAAAGATGCAAATGATGTCGTCTTTATTGCTTCCCTAAGGGGAGATTATTCCAGTCTAATAACATTCACAGTTAGGAAATTTTACTGATGTTCAAACTGTTTTTCTTTACCTGACTTTACCCCATTGCTCCCAGTTGTAAACTCCCGCGGGCGATTCTGAATAGTTCCTCTCCTTCCTGGGTGTTCTGAGCCAAGCAACACACAAGTATTTCTTTTAATCTTCCATCGAAGTCCATCTAAACGATGGGCATTTGGGCCTTGGAGAGCCTCCAAGCTTGAACATAGCATCCAGCTGGTGCCCTGCGCGCAGGCGTATGTCCCTGCATGGACACACTGACCTGCAGACATGTGCGTGCCCACGAAACGCATGCCCCTGGTGATGTGACCTCCTGGTACCCACTGGCTCATGAAGTGTTCTCTGGGTAATGCATTCCTCTTCTGGTTAGAGGAGAAGTCACCTGCGAGGCTAGCTGCCTTGAAGGGTGAATTCCCAGGATCGGCACAGTCACAGAGGTGGGAAGGGACCTGAGGAGCTCTCTGACCTGACCTCCATTGCAGAGCCGCATAAACCCTGAATGCAGACCACATTGCTCAGGTCTTGGTCCTGTCCCTTCAGCACCCTCAAGGACACATGTTCCACAGCTTTTCTTGGTGACCTAGTCCACTACTACATTTCCATGGTTTTTTTTCCCCCTTTATATCCAGTCAGGTCCTGATCTTAGACTTGGTAGTCTGCTGGGATGCATTTTACACCTGAGGTATGTTTTTAAGCAGACACAGCAGTAGCAAAAGGGGGCAGCATGAAGTCTCAGCAGGATGTCTCGTGAGCTTCGAAAGGCAGCACAGGTTTTTCCAGCGTCGGTCAGAAGAACATCGTCAAGTTCTCTCCCCTCTCTGGGTTTTGCTTTCCTGTCCAGAGTTATTTTGTTTCTGTAGTATTAAATGATGAACCTGAAAGAACATTTTTGAGTGACATTTTAAGAAGATGTTTAAAATATGCTCATGTTAAAACACTTTAGAATTCAATCATATTATGAAAGGCATCTCACCAAATATTGAAAAGTTTATTTGATGAAATATCTAACATTGTGACCATTAGGAGTCACATTGTGCAGTCTGTGTTATCCATATGAAAAGCAGGATCTTCTACAGGACATGGTGTCTCTTCTTTCTGGTCATGATACATGAATTGGATAATATCAGTGACACCTCTGTAGGAGACTGACTTTCAGATGCAGGTAACTTGGTTGTTGTGCCCCCATACCTCATTCCTCCTTGGTGCTCCTCTGTTTTTTCTATTCTCCTATTGCTGAATGGGCACCAAGGTTTCTCCAGTTCACTAGCACAGACTTTCTTGCTCATCTCAGTTGACACTGGATATTTCAGGCACGTACTGGTGCCCCTCCCTGTGACAGATCAATACATCTCACAGTTCTGGCAGGTTTGGTTGTTACCTTGGGATTGCAGTCATCCCAGCTGCAGGTGTCACCGATAGAGATAATACCTTGCCTTCTTGCAACAGCAAGTGTAGCAAACAGGCTCCTTTTTGTTAGGCTAAAAAGTTCTAGCTCCTTCAGTCTTTTAAAGACCCCTGCCCTTTTTTCTTGATCTCTGTTGCTTCTGGATATCATACTTGTAAAGTGGGGTTCCTGGTCCTATGCTTAGCATTCCAGGTAAAACCTTGCTGATGCTGAAAACAAATACTTCATGCATTTGTCAGGCTGTGCTCTGCTTTACACATCCAAGGGTGATGCCAGCCTCTTTCTCTTTGTTGTGGCCGCATGATGTTGTTTACTCAAGTGCAGCTTATGCTCAGATATATCCCTCAGTGTATCCAAAACTGTTTTCTGGGCAGTCATTCCTCATTCTACTTTTATACAGTTGATCATGTCTGTACAAGTGTAAGATCTTCCACTTGACCCTGTTATTAAATTGCACTCTGTTTTTCTTCCAGATGGTTTCTTGAATTTTCTTATTGATAACTACACTAGCACCATTTTCTGGGGCCGTTCTCCAGTGTTTTATTCAGAAGTAAGGATTTAGTAAAATGTAGTTGTAGTACTGCAAACAAAAACCCTACAGAACAATACATTAGAACATAATGTCAGGTGTAATTCTGTTTTGCGAAAGTCACAGTATTTATGAGGAGGAGAATAGGCATTAGGTTAGTGAAAAATATTTGTATGAAAAAGTAAGAAAAGATAGTGCCTACTTTATAGATAGATGTAATGGAAAAATGACTTGACAAGTCCTTATGATATAATGCTTCCAAATAACAAGGATGAAGTATTTCATAGAAAGGCTGCCTATGAAGCCATTTCAACAAATAACCAAATGAAAGACTTATGTTCCAAAGTGACTGAATTTGCTTTTCATTTAACAAAAAGTTGGTTTTACACTATGGTTATTTTGTAGAGATGTACAGATACATGTGGAACCCAAAATAATAACTGAGGTATACTGTAATATCCTTTAGCAGAAATATTTCAAAGGGGACAGGCTTTTCAAAAAGCTTGGCTTCTGTTTAAGAACCAAAACAACAAGCAACATTCTTAGAGACTTTTAGCATGCATGGCTTTGAGCGCTTCTGAAAATTTGCCTATAGAGGTGGATGCCGAGCATTTGAAAAAAATTATCCTTGAGCTCTTTGGAAAATCTGGCTACATTTTAGACAAATGTTTCTTCTATGATCTCTTGCCCTTTGATATACCAAAGCTTCTCATGCTATGTGATGAACTGCTTGTTGTCAGATGTTTATCGGTTTTAAGCTGGTTTAAAAAAAAAATGTGGAGGAGGGTCTTTTTGTGGAGATGTAGCTGAACTTTGTGTTTAGAGGGGAAGTCAAGCAGTCAGTCAAGTGATTAATCAAAGCTTTCAGTCCTTTGACAGGACTGGGAGCATACAGACCAGGTGTGGGCCTGGAGAACCTTTCTTACGCTCCAATCCATTATTGTATCAAGGCATCGTAGGTTTACCAGCATGACCAAGAAATGTTTGCATGTGTTTTTCCACTATCAAATGGGGTCAAAATGTTGCAGCCTCTTATCTGATGCAGGGAATGATTAGCCAGTTTGCAAAGTACATTGCAGATAAGTACTAACTAATCTCAGTGCAGAATATATTACTAATAAAAGAAATAAGGGTATGTATAATTGGATGAACCCAACATTTCATAAAGCCTGTCTTTTAAATATCGCAATCATTATATTTAACATCTAATTTAAGTTTACAGTAGCACCTGCTTATTAAAGTTTCTGGGTTGCGTTTGTGTGTCATGACAAAACTTATATCTGAAAAACACAATTCCTATTTTCAGTCCTGCTCTACTGGTAAAGTTAATATGGAAGCTGTCCTCCAGGCTCACACCTTCTGAAGAGCATCCAAAGTGAACATACAGATTACATGCTCATGGAAAACTCCTGGTCTATTTAACTGACAACAAGAATCTTGTTGTGGCCCTTCCAAATTTCTGAATTTATAACAGCCAGAATGCAATCTGATGCAAATCCAGATTGGATCAACAGGAATATCCTGGCTGGCCTGAAGGTGTCCTTGGTGAAACTGCAAGACTACCCACTGAAATATTCCCACAACTACCACGTGGGCAGCAGCCAGTGCCTGACAGGCTGCCTGCAAGGACATGGTTATATCCTTTTTCAGCCATGTACACACACACACACACATATATATGCCTAATAATTTGAAGATATGCTTCTCTTGCTATACTCAAGGATCTTAAATGTAAGACCAGTAATTATTTACAGCACTAGGTGGTTAACCTGTTCTTGTATCAACTACCAATCTTATCCTGATTAATCAGTATTTAATTCTACATTCCCCATCTCTATTGACCTTTAAAAATATTCTTTGCTACCTATCAGAAAATTTTATATGGTAGGAATTATTTTAGATCTTATTTGGATGATTAATTGCTTTGTTTTTCAGCTCAGTGGGAGGGGTAGGCTTTTGTTCAATGCACTTCTTAAAATTACATGAAAGTAGTTTCTGAGCAATAGAAATGGCCGAACTGTGCCATGGGTGCAGTAATCTGGGCTTCATGATAGAAGACTACATTAATAATTCTTTTTAGAAGTTATTTGTTTACTTATTCCCCATAGCTTCTTTCCAAAGATTGTACAAGAGATGCTTAGCTATAACAGCAAGGTAAAGATACGATTGCGTAATAGATAGGGTTTGCGATGAGTTTTAATCTTTACTGAATCTTTTCAGTAACTAGTGAATGATATGTAGCTGATGGAAGAGATACAGGAAAGAAAGAGCAGCTGGTGTTTTGACTGATTCTGTAATATTGTAATTATGTTTCTAAACCTGTGCCAGGTGCTTTAACAACTCTAGCTAGGTTTTATTTTATGTGGATGTAAATAAATAAAGATTGTGGTTAATTTTCCTGTTTCCTGAAATAAGCTTTTATAGGTGTCAGTGAAAGCAATGTAATTGAGGCCTAGAAAAAATATGAGACTTAATTATTGGAACTGTGCAACCAAAATAATGGGGTGCTTGAGAGGGCGACTGAGCTGCTAGGGAGGAGGTGAATTGGCAGGCTATTTATAGTCCATCAAAGGTCTGCATTTGTGCCTTTTAATAAGGACATGAAGCAAGGAAATGGCCAAATATAACCTTCAAATACTTATGACATGAACACGGTGCGGACAATGACTGGAGCTAGCATGGGTGCATACTGTATAGATTAGTCATTAATCAATTGAAAAATATGTTGCACATTGGCAGCAGAAGCTAAGCAGTAGGAAGTGCATGGCAAAGTGTAAAAGAAAGAGGTTAGATACAAATAAAGGGGTGGGGGAGTGCCTATGAACTTTTTGGTTCAGCTACCGGAAAGCTCGACTTGCAGCACGCTTTATCACTTAGTATGCTACATCAGGAAAGGCAACCTGAGCAACAAATCTGGTCTTGATTCAAACACACAGTTAAAGGCGACTAGGTGAGTGAAAGTGCCTGACTGATGGGAAAGGGAGGCTCCTGCCAGGGCTGCAGGGCTAAGGGATGAGCACTCAAGCCCGAAATAGCATTCAGAGACCCTAGACAGCCAGTGGTCCCTGGGAGTAGGGTGGTGTGGGGGGAGAACTTGCAGCTGACAATGGCATACCTGTCAGCTTCAGGAGGGCTTAATTTTATTCTTAGGAGATTTAAACCTAGGTGTTTATTTCAGCCCAACATGAATAAAACTCAATACAATTAATGCAGTATTATCTGCTTCCAAATAACTGTTGTTAATACAGATGTCATTTGTCTCTCCCAAAAGTATAAAATTAAGAGGGAAAGTAACAATCTTGTGGAACCCACGATGGAACAGATTAGATTTTTTTTTTGTGTGTGTGAAATGCAGTCATACTTTATTTCACTTTTATTTTTGTATTTGCTGGTTTAAAATATCCTGTAAAGCCATATGAGATTATAACAAATCTCACAATTTTCCCTTTAAGTCTCTGTGATGATGGCTATTGTGCAATTTTCATTTCAACATACAGCTGAAGTCCAGAGAGCGTAACCATACTGGAGCATGATCAACTTCAGGATAAACAACAAAGAGAGGATATAATTATATGTACTCACAGGAGATGAAAATTTGAAACTGTTTTCCAGTTCACAGATGTTAAATGGGCTCAAGTCAATTAGCAAAACTATCTTTCACCATTTGTTATAGCAATTAATGTATTAAAGTGAGGGGTGGTCACCTAGTGAAACTTCTTAAGCAGCTGTGCTTCTTTCAGTGAGACACAGAAGTCTTAAATCTTTTCTCTGCCACAGTACCTAGCAGCGGAAACCAGTCCTTGCCAAAAGCCATAAAGCTGATGCCTTATCCCTCTCTAAATCCCTCCTCAAACCTTTTTCTTCTGTGATGCTGTGAACCACTCCCATCGTTAGGCAAGTAGTGAGCTGTAGTGAAGTCTGTTTGTTTTACAGTTATTCAGTCTTTCCAATCCACTCCTACCTCTGGTTTATCTGTTCCATCCACAGCTTTTATCCTCACCGATAAGACCACTGTTAGATCTCAGATGCAGGAACTCGTATTATTGTTTGCAAAACACCAAATTAAATTAGATCCTTTCATTTGGGGTTTCTAGGTGCGACTGTAGTATAAATAGTAAATAATAACTTTGTAGGATTGGCATCATCTGTAACCCAAAAATCTGAAATTAAGACTTCAGGAGTAGGTGATTTTCAGCACACTAGAAAAACTAAGCAGTGGACAAGCCACTGGGCTGCTGCAGCACAACTTCATCACTAGATGAATCCCAATCTAATACAGAGCAGTGCCAATAGATTTGCGGAACTGTGCATGTGTAAGCCTACACCACTTGCTCCCAAAACACCATCCAGACTAGAAAGAACAAAAAATATTTCCATTGTAAGGTGCTTCTTGGTATATCAGCAGATTCACTTTCCCAGATTTAGGTCTGATTTCTTGTTTGTTATTAACCTGTGGATGGCCATCCGTGCCAAAAATCTTCCCACATTAATGTAGCTTAGGAATATGTAACCTGGAGTTCATGTTTGAACCACAGTAACCTATTTTGTCCTGCAGTGACAGAGTGTCATAACAGAAGTGAAGAGATCATTAGTTAAACCTGATAGGAGAGGTCACAGGAGAAAGTTCTGGGTCATAATCTCAATGTGACAATGCTCTTAGCATGTCATCTTGGCTGTGATATCAATAACTGGGTCAAAACCAGCAATAAAAATGAATACACTGTGCATCACTAAGCTAGGAGGAGAACACTGTGTCTTTTGAGACCTCTGTGTGACTGGTCATACCTGTTCTAAAATGAGTACATTCTTCGGGAAGCATTAAAAGAAACAGACCTTACCTTAGTGTCTAATCATAATAAATGACAGGCTGGTTTAATTATTACTTGGTAATTCTTTATTTAAACTTTGTACTAAGATTCATTTGCAGTATATTCTTTCATGCAGAACATAAAAGATATAATTGTGTGCGGAGTAGGCGTGGTGTTTCCCTAGGTCAAGTAAGGAATAATTTGTTTATGTATTTGCTCTGTACGAAAAACCTGTGCATGCTGTACATGTATGTCCCACTTCATATGACTTTCTAGTGGTTGTTTGCACAAATTGAGGACAGTTCATTAATGTTTGACAGTCACTTTTCTTCCCTGAAGGGGGAGGGAACTTCACTGTAAGTCTGATATGAAGGAGGAAGATATAAATGTGTTGGCACAGAGCTGCAGTGACTTAAGAAAACCTTCCAGACCCCCCTCTAGATCCTCATACTTCCCCACTCCATAGATGAGTACTTCTGAAGTAGTTGGTCTGACTGCTCTATCTTCTTGTAGGACCTTTTAAAATAAAGTCAGGGGCCACTCTTTGCTTCCAGGATGCTGAGCCATCCTCCTGAAACAAAATTATCTGTTCTCAACCTTTTTTTACTTGGCTTACTGAAGCTGGCTTTGTGCCTTCAAGAAAGCTGTTACAGTCAGTATTTCACTGGATCACTGTTTTTTAGCCACCCTGTACATGTTGCTTTTGTACGTGCTTCATGCATATAGTTGCTGCACCAAGGAATTTGTGTGAATTAAGAGGCACTGGACTTGTAGAATGAGACGCGGGCAAATAAAACTAGAAGTCACTTTGGAAAGCTTTGATTTATTTTATTTTTTACAAAACAATGCAGTATTCTGAGAAAGTTGGAGCGATAGCTAATTCTCAAGGGCTTTGTTTATTCTTCTGCAAAATTGTTCTCTTTATTGGAGGGAAAAAAATCAAAAATTTCTGGACCTGACTTGCTAGTATCGCCACCAAATTCCTATTAAACACTGCATTATCCAGTTGAGACTGAGAGAGCTCAGTGTCAAAATTGTAGCTAATTCCCAGCCAGATTTCTTCCAGCACTTCTTTCCAGCAGGCTACTCCTCCCAGCTGCTGCCCTCTCTCCCTGAGCTCGCTCTTCTCTTCCTTCTCTTCTCTAGCGCTCAGATTTTGAGCTAGAAATCCCTGCCATTCCCTACCTCAAGAACTGTTGACTAACCGTCTGGTACTATCTCCCTGTGCTTATTCTGGGTTTTTTTTGCCTTTTTTTTTTTTTTTTTAGAATAGCATGAAGCTCCCAATTCAAGCCACTCACTTCAATTGCTGCTGGCTGATGTCTACTCACAGAATCTGGGCCAATACAGGTGAAAGAGAGAAGACCAACAAAAACCTAAACTCCATTACACTGGAAAGTTTGGTAGTTTTCATAGAGAGGGAGAAGGAAGAAAAGGAGTTACCTTCACCCCAGGGGATGAGGAATGACCTGCTAGCTGCACAACATATACAGAAACTAACCGTCAAAGTCTTCTGTGTTCCTGTCCTGTAGAAAAGGGGAACCACATTTTTCAAAGCTGCTAATCAGCCACTTTAATTAGTGCTGAACTTACTAGCCCTCAAGGCAACTTTCTTTATTAGTAGCACTTCTGTGCAAGTATTTTGGGCTCACAGACACCTACTCTGTTCTTTGGGGCTCTGCCCTGTAGAGCTCTCATCAACTCCAGAGGGCCCAGGACATTTGACAGTACCACAAGAGCAGTGCAAGCAGTTAGAGAGGGAAGAAACTTGTTCTTCCAGCATGGAGAAATGGATAGTACGGTGCTGGCCTGCCACAGGGCACTCATTGTTTTATGACACAGCCACTGTTTTTTCTGTTATCAGCCATATTTAGAAAGTAAATGTTTTTCTAATCTCAGCTGTTTTTCTGCCCTTTTGATACTTTTGTTCGAAGTTTTTTGTCCCATATTTCTTTTTAATGTTTTATTTTCTATGGATACCTTTGTGTCCTCTTGATATCTTTGAGTCTTTGTCATGTTTGTTGTCTTCAATAAGTTTGCCTCTTCCTTTTTCATTCTTTTCCTTTCATTCTCTCCTGTATAGTTTTCCTCCTTTTCTCTAGTATTATATTTATTTATTAACTGTACTTAAGCTGCCTCGATTGAACATGAGGTCCTACTATGTTAGTCACAATCTACAGAGCACGGCAGAAAGGAATTTTATCCTCCTTCCACAGATAAGGAAAACAGGGCTCTGACCAGTCGGTGTCTTGACCTAATTCACATAAGCAAGCTAGATGCTTCCAGGCTTAAGACCATTTCTCACGAGTCCCACTGATGTAAGGCTGTTGGTCATCTTTTTTCCTTTTTTTTTTCTTTCACACATTATCTCTCTGTGTGCTCTCTTTCTCTTTTCTTTTGTACTGTTCCAGAGAGAACAGTTTATTCCCTAGGGTTGCTACCCCTACCCATTGGCCACTTTGCAGAATGGATATCTTTCCACCCAAATAGGTGGCAATGATCTCGGGTTACAGGATGTTTCATCAACTTCAGAATACCTGTATTGCATAACTCAGGTAAGTTGAACAGTACACCCATCTTGAAATAACACTGGGCATACAAGTTAATTGCATAGTTACTGTAGAAAAATAAAAGAAAATTATTTGCTGGTAACTACTCCATGGACTCTATCAGCAGTGGCAGTAACTTGCTTGTTTAACTTGAGATAACACTTTCAGTGCTTGCTATTTTCCAGTAATCATGTAATTGACTGGTGTGCAAACAAAACGACACTTTGGAAAAATGCTTGCACATAAAATCCCAAGCTAACATGGCAAGAAAAGGTTACTCCTACTACCTCCATAAACATTACTGACAACGGTTATCATAGTTTCTTCAAAAATAAGTGGTGGTGGGGAATAGAATAAGTGCCTTCATTGAATTCCACCCACGTTCTGCTGCAGGGCAATGGGGAAAGATGCACAACTGGGGGAGGAGAAGGAAGAAAAGAGGTACTTGATTGACATGTATAAATGAAGATCAAATAATCTTTGTTTTTGTTCTCCTTCTCTGTGGTAAATTATTTGGATGAGGGAAGGTTATTTGAATTACATGGTGAAACATAAGCTTAGATCTGTCTCATTCACAAAGCAAAAGGACCACTGTCCTGTCACTTTGACTTATTACAACCTCTAAATCTCCAAACTTAAACTTATATTTCTTTGAGCAGGGTAGAATCAGCTTGTGTTAATAGTAGTGGAAATTAATAATGCATCTAAAAATTAGACTCTAAGGTTTTAACATAGGAATGAGTTGAGAAAAGTGAAAAATAAACTCTAGCCTTCTTAAAACTAAAGCAAGAACTGGTTTTGGTCCCTTTCTTTTTTTTTTTCCAACTAGTTTTGAATCAATAAAATCAAATTCTTCTCCCAGCAGATTTTAGCATCCATGTTCAAATGTGGACAGAAAGAACTAGGTCCTGGCTTAAGTCTCTGTCATCTAGAAGGTGGATGTGACACCTCATCTATATCAGGATCAACATCAAAATAAAGTAGGGCATGGATAAGAGATTGTTATTCTCATCCTGAAGTGGATAATCCTATTCCAAGATAAAAACTCATCAATGCTAAGTCACTTCTTTGGACCAGAGGCTCCACCTGTTACTGTGGCACTATTGCATGGATACAACTGACTCCCTTGCTCCGACATGATACTCTCATATGAGCTTTTTGCCTTTTTTTTTTTCCCTGGTTCAGCTTAACCCCTTTCTACTCAGAATAATGTAGAGTTTAAGGCAGTAACACTACCCTATTCACAGTCACAACATATCTGTGTTGCTCTATTGTCTCAAGATCACACTTAGTCATTTCTACGCATGTCAGCATTTGAATTGCGCCTGTTATCATTTTTCCTGGGTGAATACCAGGATACTGTGTCTGGAAGTCTGGGATGCAGCGTCTTGAGTGCTAACGTAATAGAGATCTTGCCGAAATATTACCTACTAGAAGTTCGCAGTAGCTGTTGTTCTGTCTGTATTTCGTTGAGGTGCTTCGTTATTAATGGAAATTCTAAGGGAGTTGTTATCCCATATTAAAGCATAACAAGAGATTTCAATCTATTATTGAGTCATAATAGCTACTGGCGTGGTGCTTTTTTCAATAGTAAGTGGTTGGAGAGCAACCTTTGGACATGTTCCTGCAGCAACACCCACTCTTCTAGGGAAAAGGATTATCAATGCAAATTACAGGGGTGTGTTTATTAAAGGTTACTAATTTGAAAAATGAAAAATTTGCCAAGGCGAATGATTGGTAAAAGCATCTGTCATCTATTTCAGGACCAAAAGAAGACTGTAAGAATCACGGAAAGCAAAAAAGGCTTTTTTTTTTTGGTAAAAGGGAAGCCTGGAAGCTATAATTACTCATTTCCTTAGATTTGTTCTAAAGTGCTTATCCAAACCTCTAGGGGCTATTTTCAAGCATCTTAAGTATTTCTATTAGAACCATTTAATCCCAAGGTAATATTTTTTTTCCCATTGTTATCTAATAAAGTTCTCCTAGAATAATGTTTAATATAAAGCTGTGGGCAACCAAGCACCTACATCCAATCTGATCCCTTACAGAAATCAGAGTCTTGATGTATCTTTGTAGGGTATGAGCACACCTGGATCAGGCTCTGAATAAAATTTCTCACAAGGTAGTGACATAGAAAAGTAACATTTTATATCTCACTTTTACATAAATAACATGAATTCAAAATATCTTATACCTCACTTCTATTCTTTCTTCTGCTGAGGAGTGCAGATTAGAATCGAAGATTCCCCTTCTTCACATAAGTAATCTCTCAGCTGCCTGAGAATTCATCAGTGCCTGTTGATGTCTCTTGCTGAGCCAGTTAGTAGTTCAGAGCACCTTCAATAGGAAGAAATGAGAGTACTCCTTACAAATTTAGAATAACTCAAATTCTAGCTCTCTTCATGGAGATGGGAGAAACTTAGCTGGACCTCTTCATTCCAAAAAGCTGCTGGGTTTCATCGTCCTCAGTGAGACTGTTTACTGTCTGGGTACCATATGAAAGAGCTGGAACTCCTTCCTTATGCTCAGAAATAAAACGTAGCCAGAGATGGTTAGTTTTCAAAGGCAAGGCTTAGCATTCTATCTTCAGAAATGGATTCTAGGCTGAGATTTCTCAACTAGGAGGCTATTCTCTGCTGTGTTCAGTCACCTAACACTCAGACATGGATCAAGATTAAAGACCTGCTCTTATTCTTGTTTGCTATTACCTGTTTATTCTACTTCACACACACAGCTTGTATTTAAAAAAAAAAAACTTTAATCTTATTATACCTTTGAATGCAGAAGTCTTTACAAGGAAGTCCATTACAAGCATCAAAAAACTACCTATTATTATTATTATATTGGAGGGGGTATATGTGCTTGAAAGATGTATAAGGAAGTAAAGCCTACACAGAGCTTAAGTTTATCAGAGATGAGTCAAAGACCTGATACTACTTCTCTGGGCAGGAAATGACTTTACCCAACAGAGGGAAATTGCATCGTTATCCTCTAAGAATTTAAGCATGGAAATCGCGGTTTCGGGAAGATAGTGTGATTTTTTTTTTTTTTATACGGCTGTTGTACTCTCCTGAAATTGAAATGACCAAAGCGGATATTTTAGATACCCCCAAGAGACTGTTGAAGTTATGGAAACTAAGTCACAAGGACATCTCCAGATTCTGAGGGACGCTCCAAAATGACTTTCTCTTGCTCAGCCCCTAACAGCAATGTTAAAGTTTTCATATTTTGTAAAGTAAATGCAAAAGTTTTATAAAAAAAAAAAAAAATCAGCTACTTTCATTATACACTGTCCCTGGGAAACTATTTCTGGCATAATCTTAGCCTTATGGCATTTTAGTCATCGTACTCTATATTAAAAGTATAGAAGACAGTGTGAGTTTCCTCCATAGAGATTAGTAGTTTTGAAAAGTACTTTAAATTTGGAATTCAAAATTTCAGTGCACAGCTGACAAAGTGTGAAAATACGACTCGTGAAGTTATCCTGACTCTAACCTCTCCGGGCTAACAACATTTCAAAAACCCCTGCTATACTTCAGCTGCCTTTCTTTTGTTATTTCTGTGAAAATAAGTTTCTTCTCATGTTTTCAGAATCTGAGCTCTGTCATTTCCACTAGACTGATACTTCTGGGAGGATGAAAAATTCTCTTTAAAAAAAAAATAAAAAAAATCTCCATGTGACATTTATAAGGAAGAAAAATAAATCTATTTCAGTCAACTGTAATTCAAAATAGTAACTTAAGGGTTTTAACAAAATGTGCAAAGGGAAAAACATCTTGATTTTTTTTTTTAAATGAGAGGGTAATTACAAGTGTAGCAAAGCTAATGTTTGTGGCATGAACCATAAAGGTCTTGATCTCTCTATTGGCTTCCAAACACATAAAATATGCATTTGTGTCTTACAGCTCATTGTGTGATAAACTTAATCCTGTAATGGGAAATCTTCTTTTGACCTAGCTGACATCCATGGTGCAAGGCTAAGTCTGGCTATTTAGCTGTTTAGATCTGTCAGCTTCATGAAACTTCTCCTGAGTGCTTTATGGCCAATTTTCTCTAACATGTTTTTTCCTTTTTTTTTTTCATGTGTAAGATTACTTCAACGCATGCTAGATTAAAGTTGGACTAGATGATTGTAGAGGTCTTTTCCAATCTGAATGATACTATGATTTTGTTACAGTCCCTGGCTTATTACCTTCAATTCCTAGAATACTAACACCAATCCCCTGTTTTAGTTTTCTCCTTCCTGTTCATCTTCTGCGTATTGCTCTGTTCAGGAATCTTGTGCTCATTCCTCATGCTCTTGGTGAAATCCCGTTACTGCGCGTGAATATTTTGAATTCCTTCTTTCATCCTAACACAGTTCTCATTCATGGACACCTCTTCCTTCGAGAAATCTTTGCAAAACTATTCCCTGTGGTGTTAGGATCAGTTCTGAGTATTACACGAAGAAAAAAACAGAATTGTAAAGATAGGTAAGGCAGATAAGAACAGAGATTTACAGAGCTCTGGAGGATTTCTGGAAGTGAAACCGGGAATGGCCTATCGCTAATAATAAAGTAAGCAAGCAAGGTAGTTTGGGGACTTCCCCCCCTCTTAACACCCCTGCCCCCCTCCCCTGAGATTAAGTGTTCTGATAAATTTCTACGTATAGATTTTTGCATAGATTTCTACACACACAAAAACATGAGTAAGGAAAACTCAAGACTTGCGTAATGCTGTGTTGAATGACATAATGCCCCAATTTTGATCTGTGTGTCGCAGCCTGGGAAACTTTGTCAAGTTAGAGTTAAACAAAAACCGTATGTTACGGAGAAACATCAAAAACTTAAATACAGATGAAATGACTCTTTTCTATCCGTTGTCTCCCTATGGGAACAGGTTGTAATGCATTGTCATTTCTTTTTATTTGGAAACTCATTTTGTGCAATGTGAGTTTCAGGTATCACACAGTTATCTGTTATGATTACTTGATTGACTATTGTTTTGGTCTGGTCTAATTAGGCTTAGTTTATTATCTTCAGTACGTGATAGTTTTGGTTTTAGCACTTCCAAAATCTGTGAGGAAAATGTGTTTATTAACAACTTGAAATGTCCAGGTTTTCTTTAATATATAGCAGTCCTCCTTACTTAGCACAAGAAACTTCAAATACATCTTAACGTGCAAGGTATGACTCTTTCGTTAATAATAATGGACTACATCCAGGCTACAGGGATCCGGCTATTTTAATCATAGTTAAAAGCGTAGTAAAACAAGGTACTACCTCCTACTACAAAGAAAGCATTGCATTACTGCTTCAGTTGCAATAGACAGCGGTGATCCTCCTGTTTAATGGTGCTTGTCTGCTAATGTTGCTGCCATTGCTACTAGATGCTTTCTTAGTTAGGTGTTTAAGGTCTTAATTATCTTCTCTTCTTGCCTTTATTACAATTAACTAAATCATTTGTTATCATAATGTTTGTCTTCCCCTCACTTTGAAAGATTATTCCCCTCTTATGCTGTGGCTCGAGGCTTGATACACTAGGCTGCCACCGAAATTCTGTGGAAGTATTTCTCCTCCCTCTGATGCTTTTCAGAGAGAGCAGCTGCCCTCTTCCTGCTCCTGCACATTTCTTTGTATCCCCTTTAATTTTAACCATGGGAGACAAACATGACAGTAGCCTTTCTTTTCTTCCACCCCCCCCCCCCCCCCCCCCAACTTTTTTTCTGGCATCTGGACTTTAGGATTCAGATAACTTCCCCATCTGACTTCGGTTAAAAAATAAATAAAATCTTTCAGGCCTTTCTACAGCACCCCAGCCACAAGCCTCTAAGCCTGATTACATGAAGGAAGTATCAGCTGGCAAGCGTGACAAATTCCTTACTTGGGATTCTTCAAATAAAAAATTAAAGCGTGGAACTGTATTCAAAATGTGAGTCAGAGACAACCAGCACTAAGTATTAATCTGTTCAGAAACATTTAAGTGCCTTGTTTTTTAATTGCTGATTTCTCTTGAGGGCCTTCTGTTAAACTCCTACGTGGACACTCCTTTATTTATATACAAGTTGAAAAAAAATACCTGCGTTATGAAATCTCATTGTTTTTGGCTATGTTTTTTGTAGATGTATTCTGAGACCTTTATTTTTGTGGTGCATGCGATATTTCAGAAGTTATCATAACCTGAAGGCCAGGGCATTACATAAAGTGATGACCGAAGGAGATGTGGTAGCTTGATTTTGAACGTGACACCAGTCATAAAAAGAATAATTTCTTATTGTATGAATTAAGTTGCAGGGACTGTTAAGTTAAACTTAAAATAACCCTTTTAAAAGTTGTTGAGGATAATGAATTAGCCAGGAGGAGTGAGAGCCTGCTGCTGCCAACTAAAGTGCTTGGGGACTTGAGATAGAAGCGAACGATAAGAAGCAGCTTTCATGCATTCAAATAAATTACATGTTGGGCTTGGCTTAATCCTGGCATCAGAATGATCTCTGGGGTTTTCCCTACATTATCTTAGTCTATGATTATGCAAATATCCTTTTAATGTAGCGACTCCTTAACAGGAAATTAGTCTCATACTTGCTCATATGCTCTCGCAACCAACAGACATTTGCTTGCAAAATCCTAGTGTGTCTGAGGTACAAAAGGCACTTTAACCCCTTCAGTACCAACATTTTGCAAACATGCAAATAACAGGACATGCTCGGATATGTCAGGGATGTAGCAGATGAATCAGGGAAGAGCTGAGTTGTTCGCTGCCTAACACAAAAATGTTCCTGGGTTTGAAAGTTCAACCAGAATGCAAATGGTATGGAGTTTACATTCAAAGAGAGTACGGAAAAACAGGTGAGGGGGAAAAATCTAACAGAAAAGCAGGATTAAAACTGAATAAGACACGGAAATGAGACAAAGCATAAAGACAAAAGAAATGCAATCATTAAATGCACAGCAACCAGCTGAGCCCAGGTAGTTTGCCATCATCGTTCATGCATATACATGTGCTTAAGCGTAGCACAGCAGTGTTGTTTTCAGAAACTGTACCGAAGCAGGGACTGGGGGGGGTAACCTGCTTTCTCTGGAGAACAGGAATTTAAGGGTGAGAAGCTGATGTCTAATCTGGAAAGACAGATGGCTAATATCCTTTGGGAGGGGTGGAATTAAAATCACAAAAATTGATTTATGTTACTTATGATAGCATTAATGTACACATCTGAGTAAGCAGGAAAGCTTGGTTCTGACCTTGATTTTGTAAATCTTTGTGATGTGAAGTTATCTGAGGTAATCTTTTATCTTTTCCTTAAAGTAATTGTTTCTAGTGCAAGAAGGCTTCCTTTTTTTTTTTTTTTTTTAAATAATACCTGCTAGTTATTTGCCATCTATGTGGAATACACGAGTGATAAGTTAGCAACCAGAACTTGAGGTGCCCCCCACCCCCTTTTCTTTTTTATCCCCTGATCTTAAATACAGACAGTGAAATCCTGGGAGTTCCAGGGGAGCCTGATGAAATTTCACACCTAAATCTCCAGTGGGATTTCGGGTAGTATCTGATTCATTCAAGCTCTTTTGAAACTCCCATCAAAGTGAACTGTTCAAGGCATGACCTTAAGGTAACACTTGAATCAGCCACAGAATCTAGACTTCCAGCTCTTTGCTTTAAATATAAGACCCATTCTTTCTTCTATATCCAGTGTATTCTGTTTGTAATTATCAGAAATTACCATTAGAGAAATTGGAGCTAATCTGAGGCTCATTTAGGAGCGAGAATTTATGCTCGACTATTTAAATAAATTCTTGTTGAGCTAGTTTCTGGAGATTAAACTCTGTAATTTTATCTGTTGTAGATGGAAGAATCTTGCTAGTACAATAGCGCAGTATCTTAGACTAAAACAAAACAAAACAATACACAAACGTAAGTACAGAGAGTGGGTGTTTGCAAATGCTATTCGGGCGATTTCATTTCTGTGATTTTTTTCCATTAAATTTCATCTAGTCAAACACATTCAGTCCATTCTTAGTATTGCACGCTAGCCAGTCACTAGTTTTTTTGCCTTTTTTTTTTTCCTGATTGAGCTCTAGCAAAATCTAGCAGATGTGGGAAAGTTTGAAGACAGTGAAAAATTCAGAAATGAAATATTTGGAATTCATTTTGTTTTAAATAGAATAAAATCCTAAGAAATAGCCAACAGTTGTGGTTTCACTAGAGGCTTCATATCCAAAATAATTTTGCAATGGTAATTGCAAGGTATATTTGCAACTTGGTATATTGAATCACTGGTATTCAAATTTAGCAGAAATGGGTCTCCACGCTAATGAAGTCAACTGAAAAATAGTCAGATTTTATTTAGCATCTGATTTATGAAATAAACCCTTGTGTACTTCCAGAATAAATGCCCGAGACTGTATTTTTTAGACACAAGGACTTAGAAACTTGCTCTTTTAAAAAACATATCAAGTAGCACTCTTCTGGAGTGACTTTAAGCTTTAAGCATTGCCAGTCGTCAAGGGACTGTGTTGACATAAAATTAAACCAAGCATGCAGACTCACTGACTTCTATGAAAGCTTTGATTAGCTGGTATCAAAGCTTTATCATGTGTACCCCGGTTACAAAAGTCTACCACGACTCAGAGGGCTGTACTTGTGCACAACGTGGGTCTCTAAGTCACAGATTTTATTAACCTTACATGTTGGGAAAGAAAACAAAAACAAAGCCTACAAGGATTCACCTCTTCACCTCCCTTTATAATAAAAGGGAATTTCAAAGGGCCTTGAAAAAGGAAGCATTCTCCTATTTTTATTTTTTTTAGGTTACATATGAATCAGTGAAGTATATTGCCAATAACTCCCTTCAGTAAGGATACATTAACTTATATCAGCCCAGAAGCAGGGGTTTGGGTTGTTTTGTTTTAGAATTTTGAAACTAATAAGGGTTAACATCAAACTATATATATTTTTTTCTGTTGGTACAGAAGTAATCCATTGAAAATGCTCCTGGTTTATTTCCCAGTTTGTCATCTCCTCTAAAGATTGCACAAAAAATTGTTAGACACATTTAAATAGCAACAAAGAATTTACAAGAATAATACTAATGCAGTCCTATTGTTCCACTAGTCGGTAGGATTTTTAGATGTTAATTTTTAAATGATGATTTCAGTTAAAGGAAATAGAATGGCAGTTGTTCAGGCATTACAGCATCATAGAGAACTTACAGCGAGCAGTTATGATGCCAATATAAGTTATAGCTCTATCACTTGATATTAGTATATGCTGCATTCTGCAGTTTTATTTCCTTCTTGGAAAGCAAGTAGGATGTTAGCTAGGAAATTACTCTTATTGAGAAATACTGGAACTTAATTAGTATTTTGGATGACCCACTTGAAATGGGAATTATTGCATTTTTACATAATCCTATCTGGTGATATTAAAGCAAGATAATCAGCTTCTATGGAGATCAAGTATTCGTTGCAAACATACACATCTAGCTGGCTTATTAGTCTACAATTCACATGAGAATATTATCTAGACTTCGAAATGATGGGAATTTAGGAGCTATAAATCATGCAGGAAATTTTTAATATTTTTGTTTCACATAATTGGAACTGAACTGTAAGAGCTTTATGAACACTTTGGGCGAGAGTAATCATTTCACGGGTCTGTGAAGCCACCACAGTTGTCAAATCACTGATTTTTTTGTTGAGATTTCACACACAGATGTGAGAAGAATATATTTAGCTCATTCAGTGATACAGAAATGGGACTCAGAGTATCTCTAAATCCCCTATGAAAGAACTTAACTACTACAGAAAATTCCTATTTTACGCAAATTTTAGAAAGGCTAAAGAATTACAAATTGTATTTGGGTGAGGAAGTGAATATTTGTATTTAACATATCACCCCAGAGGAATATATTTGGCAAAAATACTTTTCCTTGAGTGTTTTTTTGTAGTTTGTCATTATTAAATATGCAGAACAAAACGTCAAGAAGCATAAAATCATCTTTATCCTTATAAAACATCATTATTAGGGAATGATATAGTTACATCTTCTTCTGACAATATCTTCGGAATACTGCAGAAATTCTCTTTTTGCAGAAATCTAGCATTTTAAAGAAGGAATCAAAGATCATAACCAGTAGATGGCAACTAGATTTCAACAATAAGTAGATTTTTGCGTTAATGTGTAATTGAAAAACACCACACTTTTCATCTAAGTTCTTGCTACAGTCACAGGATGTGTAGTTAGTCACCACAAGGTATTTACCACTGACAAATAAGTGTCTAATAATGAAAAAATGTATCAATAAAACTGTAATCAGCAACCTGCAGTAACTTAGAGATAACAGCCCTTTCACAACTAAGGCCACCCTCCCCCTGAGGTTTAAAGGTCGCACACTGCCGGTACACCTCCACCTCCCCTAGGGAAGGGCAAATGTGCCCAACTGTCAAAAGACACTTTTCATAACAAAACCTGCTGGTCCGTCAGCATGATGCTACTGCTTTTTTTCGTGAGTTGTAAGAGTCAGGGAGCACCACTTGGGAAGGGAGTTCAGAGGATGAAGTGAATGACACAAAACTCAAAAAAGGAAAGAACTATATCTGGTTAATCCTTTAATGTAAGAATGTAGTGGCAAGGACTTTGTTCATTTAAATTTGCTCTAATGGATGCTGATGAGCCTCACAGCCCAATCACCAGGCAGGGGGAGGCTATCCAAACTGTGTGCCAATTTTCATTAACAATTCTTCAACTGTTAAGTGACTGACAGGGTCAGGAAAATTTGAGAGCAAAGCTTAGGGATTTTTCTGCTGAGAAAACCTGAAGCCTCCCAGCAAGGTGAGGGTATGTTATACTGGTAGATAAGTTGCTGGCAAGCTTCCTGTGGTACATCGTTCCCTACATGCCTCAGTCCTGTCAAATGGTAACTCTTCATCACTTGATGTCTTGATTCCTTCTTTGATAGCTGGTCTTGTCTGGTAGCAGCAGATGCTGAACATGCTGTCTTGTGCCTGGCACAGAAAGACAGGCTATAGTTGCCACAAGGATGTGGAGATACAACGCATTTGGTTGCTGACATAGCAGCAACAACTCTGTTGGCTGCACCAGGCTGTCATGGCACAGGTAACCACATTTTATTGCTTTAGAAAAACAGCTGTTGCCCAACCTGGGTTGGCTCTGGTCAGTAGGTACTTCACTTACAGCAAGATGCCTTACTGAAAAAGAGTTTTGTTGGAGCCCGGTGAAAGACTTAAGTGGGCACACAAATATCCACCAAGCCAAAACAGGATGGCTTATTTTTTTTGGTGCAAGGTCAGCATAAAACAATCACCAGTAACATGAGAGACCAACAGCTTATGTTGTGATGTAATCGGTAGTCTGATGTACGTAACTACAAAAAGTCAATGCTTTTTAATAGGTGGGAAAAAAAAGTTCTTCCTGACTTCTTTGTTTAGTAAAATACCTTTCCAGAAGTCGCTGATTAAGTTTGAACAGTCATCCCCATCAAATATGGGAATGTCTTCTCCATCTCTGATGTTAGCTATCTCTTTTGCCACAGCTCTGGTACTCTGGACCCACCTCTAAGTTGATCTAACATTCTAAGTGGCTGATTAGGAAAAATATAATTATTTTCTTTTTACCCCCTGCAGTAGTTTTCTCTTAGGTTAATGAGTTAATTCGCCTCACAGAAGCTCAAACAAGTGCCAGAGATGATGCAAGGGAAGTGGTGGGAATGCATGGCCCCTAGCAGAAAACAAGAGGGAAAACAAGACCTCTCCCTTCTGGCAGTGCAAGCTGGTCGATCGGTGTTCTTCCCTAGAAGAGTCTCAATGCTCAGTCTGAAAGTTGGTCAGTCATGGCTTAGACTGATGACACTGGGGGCTATTCCAGGAGATTTTGAAATGAGACACTAAGATACATAAATACGTGAGACTATTAATGAGCTGTTTGATTAAGCCTACCTTAGGCTGGATAATCATTGTTCAGAACAAAAATATTTTACAGTTGTAATAGTTTTAAACAAAATCACGTTGAAAGTGAAAGAATTGTAAGAGGTAAAAAAAAAAAAACAAAAAACACAGACAAGACCCAGAGCAATCTCTCAAATTCACAATGCATGCTATAAAATTATGAGTTTCCTACTCATTATAATGACAAAATATGATTTGAAAATACATATGCTACAGGCTTAATTTCACAGAAATCCTATTAACATAGCATAAATGAAACAACAGTTTAAACAATCCTTTAAAATTCATACCTAACTTTTTAATTAAGGGGGGGTCCCCACATTTTTCCCAAGAATAAGGACTACTTTATCTTTCAGAAATGAAGATCTAGAAAAAAATAAATGACGTAGTAGTAGAGCAGGATCAGCAAACGCATATTTGTTGAAATACAAAAAGCATACAAACAAAGTGTCACATTAGTTCTCTGTAGCTTTTTCCACTCTTTTTTTGCATCTGAATTTTCATTCCTTCTACTGTAGCTTTTGATAGCACTCATGAATAGCAGTAATTGTCCAGGATCTCTGTTTTAACTCTCCTTTTTCTTCTTTGTGTTTGATAGTCGAAACTGCTAACATCTGTCAATCAGCTGAGTATAACAGCACCCCCTTCTGGTTTCAACAGGGTGAGGTGTGGAATCTGGAACTCCCATGTAAGAAGATACCTGTATAGGGAGAACAGGATAAAAAATGAAGATATTCTAAAGCTAAGTATTTTAGACATAAGAAATAGGCAAAGGAAGATTATTGCCACCATGTTAGTACAACCTATTCAATTTCAGGAGCTGAAGAGCAGTTTTAGAACCCTTCTCATGGGCCATAGGGTAGCTCTTTGCAGGTGTGGTAGGCAGCATGTCTTCAGCCCTGAATGCAGTGGCAGCTCTCCAAATATCTCCTCAGACAAGGACTCATTTGATAGAAAGCCTCCTGTCCTCCTGCTTCCTCCTCTAGCGTGGGCATAATGGCTAATGCTCTGAGTACCCGGCTGGTCTAGGTAACCTCCTATGCTGCCTAAGCAGCCATTTTTCATCTCTTCTGATGCAAACATGGTGGGTGGAGAGAATTATCTGATGGGCCAACTCTGTGCAAGAAATTAGCCCATCCTGTTTAATTAGACCACTACTTTGGTCTAGGAACTCCTTTATGATCTCAGTACCAGTATCTTTAAATTTGCTTAGATATTAGAAAGAGGTATCCCAGACTCTGCAACACCATGCTACCACTGTGTTTTGCCATACCGAGCTGTATAGAGCCTAAATGTGAATTGTTTCAGAACTCCTCTTTCAATTACATATAGTACTGCCTGGTCACTTTATGTATGTGCTTTTACTTCGAAACACTGGTTACAAACAGAAATTCACTGTGACACAGGTCACACAGGTGCCACTAATCAACACAACAATCAAATTATAATCAGCCATTTCTGCCGAAGACCAGAAAACCACACCAAATAAGTAACACCACTGAGACAGACTGAAACCAAATCTGATCCCACAAGCTGAAGAACAAAAGTAGGTGTTCAGATGTCTCTGTATAGATTAGCTTACTAGGATGAGGGCTTTTTCTTTTACTGTTTTCTGTCAGGTAATGCTTGATATACTTTAGTTTTCAAAAGCAATTCATTCCATGCCACATATATGCGCAAGAAGAGGCACTGGGCATGCTTAATACGTATCCTTCCATCGCGTTACATGGTAAGGGAGCATTATTTCTGGCATAGATACAACTGCAATGGTAATGGAGCAGGGAAGGGGAGAGTACTGAAGTTTCTAGTCTGTTGCCTGACTGGGAAAGCAGACTGAACAGATGGTGTCAACTACAGTCTTTCCCTCCAAAAATATCATCTGCACAGATAAATTCACACCTGAATATTGTCATTTACAAGATCCCATTTTCTTCTGCTGGATGTTTTGAAGGATCTAGTCCATGCTGTTTCATTTGCACTGCGATGTCAAATAGGTAATCGTAACACTCACACCTAAAATTAAAAGGAAGAATATGTGAAATGTAAAGTTAGGCTCAAGTCTTACCACATTTTCTGAAAGTTATTAGTTTTCTTTCTTGAACTGTACACCACCAATGTGATGGTCTGTCTGGATAGCTGTTATAATTTATTTCTACCACTGCTATGTGGTGAGTGAGCAAGGACACCCTGGTGCCCAGCATTTTTGCTATGTGAACTTGATCTGTTGCACTTCCATCAGCAAATGAAGAATGCAATACCCCCCAGAAAAAGGACTAGGGAAGACTGGGAACAATATTGGTAGAAGTCAAGCAAAAGCAGAGATTGTCTTCAGGTTTCATATGGGAAGGGACTTGCCTGTGTAAAAGGCAAACATGGGGAACTCTGTCAGTCAGCACTGATTAGGAAGAAAAATCAGGGAAATCATGGATGAAACCATTACCAAATACATTCAGTGAGGCCAGAAATTAATGAATGTTCTGAATGATTAACAATTAACAGAAATACAAGTAATATTAGGGTCATTAAAATTTTGAGGTATAATGGCACAATGTACTATATTTGTAAATTGTACTCACATTGTTTTGGCTTTTTCCCATGTTTCTCCCCATACATAAACTCCATGACGTCTGACCAATACAGCGCAAGAATCTGGGTATTTTTCCATTGCTTTTGCCATTCTTTCTTTGAGATCCTTCTCTTCTGGTGTATTCTCAATAATGGGAACCACTAGTGTATCATCGTATCTAAGAGAAAAATAGATGTTTATATTTAAAAAATGCTATGTTTGGAAGCGTGATCTATCTTATGCTTTATCTCTTCCATAAGGAAGAGATTCTCTTTGCATAAAGATGTTGAATTCTCAACACTACAGAGTTTTAAGCTCTTCTCTTGTTAGGCGCACTGTAACATATGAACTCCAGAGATATCTCCCACTCCCAAACTTATGCCATGCTGGCAATATCTGAACCGCACTTGAGGCAGAAAAAGAAAATAACACTTTAATGTATTAGGTGTAGTTGTTTGTTCACATATCATCACTTTGTTGGGTCCCTTTACAACTTTTTCAGACTCTCTTCATCCTGTATTGGCATCACCTACAAGCTTGATCTCAGATTAAATTATTCAAAAGAATCACATCATGAAGAAGGAAATTAAGCTGTTTGCTGGAGACCAGAAAAAAATTAATTTAGGTAGTCCAAAAAGCCCCTGGAAATAAGATTGTCCTTCTAAGGCATATAAATAGAAAGAGTCAACACATGAAAAATAAATTCTTCTCTGTGATAGAGTGATTGGTGGGCTATATGTGATCTTAAGAGAGCCTGAGAACCCCAGTTCCAAAGACAAGATGATGCATGTTATTCAATGGAACTTGCCTAACAGTTTCTTGTGAAGGAGGACTGGGATATTTGGCATTGCTTGAACCTTAATTAACACTGGCAGAAACTTGTTTAAATAGTTTTTAATAAGTCCCCAGTTCACATGCAGATTTATCACTGAGATCTCATAGATATTTCATGAGTGGATGCTAGTACAATTTTTAAAAAACACAGAGGGGAAGCAATGGTAAAAATAATATAGCCTGTACTTCATATTACATATTCACAAAATTAAGAGGTCTCATCCCTTGCAGTTTTCTATGCTGATGCTTTTCCCAAGGAAGCCTAAAAAATACTGAGTGAAGAAAACTTAAGTATTTATAGGTTTACTTTGACTCTCATATATTCTGATTACTTAAAATTAGATTTGGAGTGTTTGCTACTAGTAATGATATCAGCTAAGGGATTGGTTTCCTGCTTTCTAGTTGGACCTGAGTTTGGAAGCTGGTATAAACACCATACACTGATTCCCAATCATAACCTTGTTAGTAAGATTTACAGAATGATAGAATGGCTGAGGTTGGAAGGGACCTCTGAAGATCATCTAGTCCAACCCCCTGCTGAGCAGGATCACCTAGAGCATGTTGCACAGGATGGCATCCAGGCGGGTTGTAGTATCTCCAGAGGAGTCTCCACAACTTCTCTGGGCAACCTGTTCCAGTGCTCTGTCACCCTCACAGTAAAGAAGTGCCCTCTCATATTCAGCCGGAATTGTTATCTATAAAACCCATGGAAGACTCTGAATGAGTTAAACTAAACAGATATCAAGTATTTTACTGAAAGATAAGGAACCCGCATTCAGATAAAACTTTATATAAAATACTTTGAGACAATCTGAGACTTTCAAAGCTATTTACTACAGATCTAGTTCTCTGTCTAGAGAAGTCAAAGGTAAAGTTATTCTGGCATCTCTAGGATCATATTTAGGCCAAGAAATACTTCTGATTATCCTATCTGTAACATTTTCCTGGATAGCTTCCAGAAAAGGTTTATGCAATTAGAAAAAATATATTCTCAATATCCCCTGTTGTTGTTGTTAGTATTTTTTTAAGATCCTATCCTGCACTATAGAATTTCTTTTGAATTCAATGTGCATTCTGGTGTGAAGTAAGACAACAGAACTGATCTAGGGTGGATGAACATGTACTTAGCAAACATGAACTTAGCAAACGTAATCTGGAGCTTTGCTTTCTTTATTTTTTCTGGTAAATTCGTAGGATGGCATAAGACAACTTGTAGATATGGAGCATAATAAATACAGTGTTTCCTGACTAACATATAGGAATTTTTTAAAACTCACAATGCAAAACCAAAAAAAAAAAAAAAAAGAAACTGTTTCTGTTTTTTGTTGTTGTTGTTTTTAAACCAGTGTTGTTAGACAATTCAGTATAAAGGATGTCTTTTACTAGGAAGTTTTGCCACATGAAAAATACAAATGTTAATGCTGTCAAGAAGGGGAAAGCTGGCAAGTCAACCAAAACTGAATAAAATATGCCTAGGCATAAAATCACAAGTCAAACATATTGCTTGCTCCCTTGCCAAAGGGCAATTGTTAGTTACAAAAATTAACATCAAAAAGTGGAAAGAATTTAGCATTTCAATTTTTCATCTAATTGTCACATATTATATAAATGTTGTTTGCTGGTCTCAATTCAACGCTCTGTGGGTGGAGTCCTCAAAACAAGCCATCACACATAATTTGGAATAACTCAGCACTTACCTCAGAGCTCATCCTTGAAAAGTAATAACATTATCTTTAATGAGCTGTTTATTCTGAATTTTCTTTCAAAGTCTGTCAAGTAAAATCTGAAATCCTCTACTCTCTTAACTTGCCCTAAACTAGCACAGGCAATGATATGTGAAGTCCACCCAAATGCAGTTTGTGCTTTATCAATCTAACCTAATGTTGGCTGGCTACAATTTCAGTTTAACATTGTATAGATGTGTTAACATCTCTGTTCTTGAGGTATTTGTTGGGACATGGCTCTTTATTTGGTTTGTTTCTGTAGCTCAACAGACCACAGGAACTTTGACATTACAAGATTTTATCTAAGATCTCTTCCATAGGCTTAAGACCTTCGTAGGGGAAGCCAATGACTGATTTATTCCAGAGGTCTTGTTACTACTTATTCCTAATACTTTATATTATACACTTGAACACACATAACTCAAATTACTTGTCATCTATTTATTTTGCTGAAAACAAGCAATCAAATAGCATGCCTCTGTTCTTAAAGATATACCGGTAATAGCCTCCTGAAGTACACTTCTGTATTCCTTTTATCATCTCCTGATGGGTAATAGTGAACTCACTCCCTCGGTAAAGAAGGGTAGCCATAACAGCAGCCTTGGAGTGAGTATGGATCACTGCGCCTGCTCCTAAGAAGAGAAAAAGAAGAAAAATACATATTTTATAATTTTAAAATACATCTATTAAGAACATTTTATTCACATGCTTCATACATTTCCTTTGGCTAGGCATCGTAGCAAATGGTGATCTACTGTAGTAGAAGAAAAAATATACAGCAGCCTAAATAAAGGTAGGAAATAATTACTCATCTATAAAGGATAATTACAGATTGTCTTGTGGTACCCTTGTCAAATTTTAGTTGGTGACAAATTCTACGAGAAAAACTACTTGCACAAAAGCAAAGAGAAACATTCCTCGCATATTTCTTTAGGTACTGCAAAGACTAAAACACTCTAAGTTCATCAGAAATCTGTGATTCTAGAGAATTTCCAAACTTATTTGTGAAAGATTAAAGACTTTATGCAAGTAGTCTTCCTCAATAATCCACTGATTCTCTGAAAAATTATTTATTGTTATCTTATTGTACCATGACAGAAAGATAGACAATAATTATAATTTACTTTACTAATACGGCTGCAATGTTGCCAAAAAAATACAAGTTTTCCTCAGGTACAAATGCAAGTTTCTTGTGTAGGAAGATGAGCTGAGATACCCTAAACCCTTTGTATAGTATCAGATGTAATCTTACACAATAGCAAAAGCTGTCTATTACTGTCCATCTGCAGATGTTCCAGTACAGTCATGCCAGAGAAATGCACAGAACATTATTTGCAGCCCAAATCCCCCAATAGCTTTTCCCAAATGTATGATTGCAAGCCATACTGCTACCTAAATGTACTAAGCAATTGTAACAACTGAGCTTTTTTTAACATCTCTGACACCAGAAAAGGAAACAGAACTGGAAACTGGCAGTGTGATTACAGTCACTATGTGATTAAAGAAAAGTTTCATACTTCTTTCACCTATCAATAATTTAGAGCCTTTAACCATAGCCAAAACTTGTAAAAGGATATCTTACACCTTGCAAAATGTGTACACACCCCATTCCCTCCTGCAACTACACTAAATTAACAGACTGCACTAAAAATCAGTGCTGAAAAGATGATGATCACAGGTATACCTACATAAGAAAGTGTAAATGAGACTCATGGGATGTTACCACAGATTACCTTCCGCTGTATGTGTTCCTGTACAAATTAATTTATTTTGTAGTTTCATGGCTTTTGTGTTTGTTTTTTTTTTTTTTTCCTCACTGTGACTTTCATGTATAAAGAATCTGGTACTGAATTTTGATTTTGTGTGTGTATATATATAGTGTTTCAGTCATCATTGAACCAAAAAGATTTGCTACGTACCTCTCATAGTGTAGGCATTCATAAAAAGAGGTGTGCACTGGCTTTTCTTTAGTTTCTTGTGTGGTGGGGGACCACTGATGTCCTGCTCATTCATGTCACAAACAAACATATCTTCCGGCTGTAAGACAGAAAATATTGTTACTTGTGATGCTTGACCAGTTTTGTCTTCCTTCTAGGGAAATATATACATATATGAATGCCACGTATTTATTATAGCATGCAATTTTAACCTTGGAAAAAGTTAAAAGATTAAAAGATTAGGAATTTAAAAGTTATTCTAGCTGCTAACACTAATTATCACCACTGTAAAGTGAGTGAATATTAGGCACTCTTTTATTCAGACTGCTGTAGAGCAGATATTTGTAAAACTAAAAATTTCTAGGAAAGGAGACATCTATCTAAATCTATCAAAATAACAATCGTCTAACATCTATCTAAATAACAATCAATATACAAGGAAAAGTAGGAACTTATTCAAAAAAAGAAATGTAGATGTACTTTTCCTTTAAACTATTAAGAACCAACAAAGGAAATAAATTAAAACTAAATATATTTAACTTGTAAAACTATGTATTTTTAACCTTGCTTTTAGTAGCTTTACAGGAATGTTACCTTTGCATCAATCAGCTACTCATCATAGCAGAGAATTGTTCACGGTAGAAATAAAACTGTTTTCTAATTTAAAAAAAAATCAGCAGGAAATATAGTCACAAGAGATCACCTTGCTCATTATGCTCAGTCCACTGCTGCTGCCAGCGAGGAACAAAACATGACCATCTTGTCATATTTTTTGCTTATCTTGCTAATGTTCCTATCGGGCACTATGCAAGTTTCTACCAGTGAAGAGATTCCTTTCACTTATCATTGTATTTTCTCTCAGACCTGTAAAATAAATACCTGGGGGAGTTCCTGCTGTCATAAAATAGTTATCATTTACCATTTCCCCCTCCACTTATATTTTGGTATTTTGCTGTTTCAGGGAAGGAATAAAATAGCCAAGATCACCTTTTTGAGGTGCAACCCCATCTTTTTTCTGAGAAGACCAAGAGAAAGATTAGCAATCACTCAAATGACAAGAAATAGACAGGAGGTGTTAATGCTTAGTTAGATAGGTGTTATTGAAACTGTAGACAGATATCTATACAGCCATTTAATCTTGAAAAAGAAAACAGCTGGTCTAGAGTAACTTTCAGTCTTCTGAGTTAATTTAGTCTTGATGATCTCTCCGTTTTAACCCACACTGGCCACTGAAACGAACATTGGGTTGCTAGGTTATCCGAGTACTTAAATAAGGAGAGAACTCCACAGTTATTACAAGAACGCAATGAATAGTATAGTAAGTGTCTAACTTTACATAAGGAAAAATGAAACACTAAACAAAGGTACTTCCACCCATCTCAAAATGAGGTCTGAGGTAAAAATAATGTTCAACATACCTGTATTCTTTCCTTCTGGACTCCTGAAGGAGCGATGTAGATTTCATTCCTAAGGAAAGTTACAGACAGGAAAAACTATAAAACACACATCTATTTAACTGCATGGGCATCATAACTGCAGATACATTGAAAAGGAAATAGCAAATCTAGTCTGTGAAAATTTAACAACTTTCTTGCTCCTTGAATATAGTCAGAGGTAGATGTTTTTTTTTAAAGGCAAGTGGATCATACAAGGGCATATCAATTCTCTAGCATACATGAGTACCAGACAGTGTTTTCAACTTGTTAAGAAATCTGAAACACATGCAGGAAATGCAACTTTGTTTTCCCTGTAAAGGAAAACACACAACTTTCATCTACATTAAGTCAGAACTCTACACCTCAGAATTCAGAACAAAAAATTGTACAAAAGAAACTGCAATCAGATACCGACCTGTAGCAAAACTACTACTTAAAAATCAATAGACTACCTATAAACAGTATAAATTGTCTACTTTATTATACAATATAAATATTTTCATTTTTGTTGTAACTGTCTAGTTTATATAGTTTTAAAATGCATTTATATATTTGCATTTGTTAAAAATCAAATTCAATGCAATCAAGTGACAAATTTAAGTAGAAATTCATCACTTCTTGCAAGTTTTACACAAATAAAATCTACAAAAATTGATTTAAATGATTTTAAGATGGCATCTGAAATATTTTCAATAACAGCAAAGAAAATCAGATTACTATCTCTTATACATGTAATCACTATTTGGTTTCAACAGCAATGTATTAAATTCAGGAGCGCAGAGACATCTAGTGAATAATTACTCAAGTTACAGACATAGCTAAGAAGCATGAGATGTTTATTTATTTATTTTCCACTTGTTTAGAAATTTGTCATGCAAGGAAAATCTGCTGATGAAATACAGACTGTGAAATACAGGATACCTGATGGAATTCTAGATCCACTTTTAATAATGCTATACCATATCCAAACTGGCATCTTTTTTCTGAGTAGATCCTGTAAATTGTGTGGTGAGTAATGCTGGTCAGGATTAGTTGGTAAGACTAGTTGCTAGAATTTCAGTTGAATTTCAGTTGCTCTTTAGCTATCTCCTGTGGAGCAATTCTAGGCTAGTCTACTCTTTGCCTCATGGCCATTCGTTTTGAAACATACCTACTGCTGCTGTAGGCATGAATACAGTTATAAAGATTACCACTCCTACCACAGTAAGATGATATACTGGTAGTAACTCAAATACGTATTTCAGTGTGGTCTGAGCAATAAAGTGATAGAACTGTCGAGGAACACAATGCTACGTTCCTTTATTCACTGTTGACAACGTTTGTCTTGTCACAATGAACATGAATTACACAGAAACAGCAAAGAAAATAGCCTACATTTAGCTACTGATGAGAAAGTAGCATTAGAAGGATCTTTCTGTAAGTGAAGAACTTTGAAAACAAGAATTAACCCTCTCATCATTCCTCTGATTATTTATTGCCATTGGTTCGTTTGCAAAATCTGGCAGGGAAGTGAAATGACCTGCTCAAATCTGATATCACAATAATCACTAATATCACTAATAATCACTAATACCACAAATATTGGTGTTTAGGGCTGTGTTTATTTGAAATATACATATATAATATATTTAAATGCTAATAGTTGTTTTCTTTCTGACATACACTGCATGGAAGGGTATATCAGAAAAATGAGGGATTGGTCACTTTCAAGTTACAGTGTCACAACGCCCCGTGACGCGATGGTGGCAGACAGACACTGTGAAAGCTATTTTGCAGCGATCATTTCTCTTTTTTTCAGTGGCCACTGAGAGGAGCTCTGTCTCCATTAGAAGCTTGGAAAGTATGAACAGGGGCTGATGAGCAAGTAAAAAGCAAAGTGTTGCTCCTCGGATACACACCAAAAATTGTTTTGCTCTTGCCTGTTCTGCTTTAATTATATGCCAAGAATATCTCCTTAGAAATTATCTCAGTTGAACAGCGATTTCCTTAGTGAAGGAAATGTCTTGTCTGCGACATGTCTAAGGTGGGATTAATCTCATCTAACCAGAGGCATTTGATAGCCTGGTGTAACCTGATCTAGATTCCACAGTCAATGGAACGAAAAAGGGAGAATAGATTATTCTTTGAAGGCAATTCATCTACCTTAAAGATAGAAAAAGGACAGAATAAAGAAACTCTCTGAAGTTGCCTGTCCTTCTCCACTGAAGGAACCTCAGTAATTAATTCAGGCTAGACACCTCCTTTCTGTATGGTTAAATTTGTGGTATTGTTCATTTCCCTTTCTACCTTCTTACACGTGCTTGACAGTCAAACATTTGTCATGGAACTGAACTGCCCTCACCAAACACTAAATACAGCTACACTCTCTCTATACCCATCATAGAATGATTTGGGCTGGAAGGGACATTCAAAGATCATCCAGTTTCTTTTTCTTCTGTCTTTACTTACCCATGTTTCAAGCTGATTCCTCCACCAGTTCCTGTTACCCAGCCTAAATCATAAAACAGTCTGCAAAGTTCTGGGATAAGGTTTCTTGGATGCAACTTTTCCTGCAAATAAATTAAAAAAATAAATTAAAAGCTCTCATAAACATCGCAAAACCAAGAATTTCAATTCTGAAACATAGTTTAAAGGGGTAGTGCTTTCATACTGCAGTATGACAGTCTAATTTACACTTACGAACTTCAATGACAAAATGAATGTGTTTTTGTACAATGTTCTTTTCGCTTTGTTGGGGCCATTCACACCTTGAAACAAACAAAACTCTGAAATAAAATATGGCTGCTTATCCTTCACAGGAATAGTCTCATCTCAAATTTATCCAAGTGCAGTGGCCCACGAGTATTACCAACAAGATCACATCATAGACTATATGGAAAATAAATGTATATAACTTCATCCACTTTGAAAAGCTCTACTGTTTTTCCATTGTATCAATTTTCTGTATGCTTATTTTGCTAGCTTTGAAATGTCATAGTTTAATTATGAATTATAATATGATTTTATGCATACTTATTACAAATTTCAGTAGAATATAATTTTAAGCTGTTAATATTATTTTACACAGCAGTCAAAAATACCATAGAAAAGATAGGCAAATTATTTGATGAACTTCACATTCCTGCATTTTTACAATGTGAGGTTACCTCACAAGCAGTTTAGCCAGAAGGCAGATTGTGTTATTTTAATATTTCTTTCAGAAGGAAGAAGGTTATTTATTTTTTCCACATTCCATTGTTTATTATTACACTACTTATATTACACATATAAATACACATTTATATACAGATATATACATCTATCTATCTGTCTATTAGCCAAAGGTACCTGTCATAGCAAAGATACATTTGTCATCGACCTAAACCAGAATGGCTTTACAGTACAAGAGAAAACTATTTATTGGAAATTCTAAACATTTCTTTGCACTGAACATATAAAACTCAGAAAGCTGTACATAGCAGGTACGTAACGGTCTTTGGTAATTAAGTATTGGAAAATTTAAGATCTTGAATGTTGGAAATATTTGTATGAGAAAAATAACCAGGATATAAAGAGAAAATCGTGAGATACAGACTTTAATTCAGTGTGCTTGAATTTACACATTTGCATGTTGACTTGAGTATTTCTTTTATCTTATCTTAGAGAATAAAAACCATCAAAGCCTCCCTGATTTACCAGTGTAAAAAATAAAATTATATGTATTTTCACAAAGATCCTGATATAATTGAACCCTTCAAGTAATGGATAAAACAGCAGAGAAACAGAGAAGTACTTTCGCATAAATGTATCTTCCTGGAATGGGGTAAGACTTGTAAGTACAACACCCCAGTAATAGAGCTGGTTTTGTTTCTTATATGAATGTGTGACAGAAATCAGCAATTAACACATGTACTTCCTGCACTGCCACTGTTTTCATCAGAAAAAGGATCAATTTTAGGAAGGCTATTTTGGGAAAAAAAGACCCATAGGTCATCAAATACTGACCCTGGATACTGCAGCAAACTCTTGCATAATTCATTGTATATATTAAAATATGTATGCAAAGTCTGATCAATACTTCAATTTAGCAGTGTAGCACCATATTCTTCAATGACACTTCTTTATGAAGATGTTATCTTTAAAGAATTGGCATTCACTTCAAATGCTAATCCTGCCTGCTCTGTTTCTGTTCTTTAGAGTCTCCTTCAATATATTTAAAAAATAAAAATAATGGGTTCCCGTTCTGTTGTTTTAACTTGTTACAGACTGCCACAAACTAAGTCCCATGACGTCTTGTTTTGACTTTCATTCAACATGACATCACTGACTAGTTCTAACCCATGAATACACTGGAATTTTTCATTTCAAAGAAAAATTACATCTATCCCTTCTACTTTTGATGGAAGAAACTCCTATTAAACAGGTTTATATTGCCCTTATTTATTGAATGTACACAGCTGTGAAAAAATCTATTATAACATTCTTCCAATTGTTTCAGATTTTCCCTGTTTGGTGAATCCAGACATTTAGCACAAAAGTCACATTCATAGCAGAATATACGTGCTTTTTGCCACTTTAAATCATTAGAAATATTTTTAAGTTCAAATTCAGGAGCTACTTTCATCAAAAACATAAAAATAAGTATTATCCAGAAATTTTGACTATTTTTCTGAAGAACTCCAGAATCAGAAATCAATCCTCAGAGTTTAATATTTTTCCAGGATAAGTGGATACTGATTATAACCACAAACTACCTGAACAGAAATATTGTTGTATTTCATGTTTAAAATTACTGATAATAAAGATGACACTCCTTTTCAAAGCTAAAAAAGGTTATTTACTGTAACAAGCTTGGGAGTGAACTTGTGACAGCAGAAGGCAACCACAGGATCACTCTTTGTTAAATTTCAATGAACAATACTTTTTAAACTGACTTTTAAGTTGAAGGATGGATGGCACTTGGTTTTCTCTTCCTTAGGTCTCCAACTCAGGATCTAGACCACTAGTTTTCTGACGCAGTCACTGTGGGCAATTCAGCTTCTTTGCTGCTGTGCTGTTATCATCTTGACCTGAGCTTTCCACAAGATATTAGGTATGAAGGAAAACTTCACAAATTTTCATGAGTTAAAAGAAGAGACTGATTTTTCAATTCATTATTTTTTTATTTTTTATTTTTTTTTTGAAAACAAGTTTGCTGGTAAGTTTCAAAACAGAAACTGACTGGAAGTATTCACTTAAAATATAGACTATTTCCATCAGTAAATTTTTTTCAGAAAACGATTATTGTACTCTGCAAAAAGACTGTGGTTGCTCAAGGAAAATTGGCTTTTTCCTATTTTATCGAAATTATTATTCTTGGTACTATTAAAACTAAAAAAGTGATATCATGTAAATCTAACATAATGGAAATCAAGGTGGCCCCAGGCTACCTGTGGAAAAAACGCATTGTAAAACTCAACTAAAGCGTGGTTATTTCAGGATATTACAGTAAATAAGCAGTACCTTATATATTTATATACATATATATATATACACAGACGCACACATATGTATGTATATCTCCCTCACCAATTGCTTAGAAAAAATATATAGTCCTGAGAAAGAAGCATAGAGGGAGTCATATAGCTGGTATTTCACACTGACATGTAGCAAATCATTATTTCTTGGAACAGCTAAGTTTAACATGGATCTGTGCTACACTATGTATCAAGTAAGAAAAGTAGCATAAGTTTGTAGATTTCTGATTAAAATCTGTCTATAGCAACTTGTTAAGTAACCTAAGTAGCAAAAATAACGTAATGATCCTTTACAAAAGTTTTCCTACGACACCTTCAAAACCATACGGGGACTTTATAAATCAGAAGAGATTTTTTTCTTTTAAGTGAGAAGAAGAAATACTTGCAAGGGAGGTTAGAAGGCAGTGTGGTGAGGATCCCTGCACTGCCTAGAAGCCTCTAGCTGCCAACGCTTACAGTGAATTCCGGCTGGAATTGGTCATTTATTTATTGCACGCCACTTTTACATTTTATTACAGCAATTAGAAGCTGTAAAGAGTTTTAAGAGGCCGGGTGCTTGGCAGCTGCCCCCCCCGGCCAGCCCCGCGCTCCCAACGCCCCAGCCCCGCCGCCCGTTAGCGCTGCCCCCAACGGCTGAGGCGAGGCGAGCCCGGCCCCGCCCCAACGGCCGGGGCTGCGCGCGGCCGCCCGTTACCTGCGCGCCGTCGCCCCCGGGCCCGCAGCCGTTGGCGGCGGCCATAGCGCCCAGCCGGGGGGCCTCGCACGGGGCCTCGCACGGGGCCCCGGGACACGGAGCACGCCCCCGGGCCGGCGCTCGGCGCAGGCAGCGCAGCGGGCAGCCCCGGCGGCGGGGCGGGGCGGGGCGGGAGGCGAGGCAAGATGGCGGCCTCCTTGTGGCGGAGCCGCGGCGGGGCGCTGAGGCTGCTGCTGGCCGGGCGGCCGGCCCTGGGCGCCGCCGCCGCCCGCGGGGGCTGGAGGCTGCTGCACGGCTCCCGGCAGCGCCGCGGTGAGTGCTGGCTGCGGGCGGCCCGCCGGCCTCGGGGCCGGGCCGGTGGGGCCGGGCCGGGCCGAGCTGAGCTGTTAGCGAGCGCGTTTCGGCAGCTTTCTGATAAGAGCTGCTCCTGTCTGTGACCAGATGCTCTGTGTTTTTCAATGCGAGTTTAGGAGTCAAATGTAGGGTTTATACTGAAATGCTGTTCTTAATTCCAAAGGTGGATTCTTGGCCTCAGCGCCGGGTGAGGGCTGCCATGCTCAGTTCCTGTGGTGGTTTGGTATCCCATCCTGATGAATGCGCCTTTGTAATTTGCTGCTAGTTCTCCAGTATACATTGTCAATGTTACGTTTGGTAACTGTCTCGACAGACCTCAAGTTTATGCATTTTTATAAATAACTTGTGTCCTAATTCTCCTAGGAGTCCACATATGTTTTCCTTTGTAGGACATTTAGGATAGTAATATTCAAGTCTTTGGCATCTACACCTTTAAAAAACATTATCTAATAAACTTTTAGGAAAACTTATACTTTTCATTCTTCGCTGTAAACGATATGGAACTACACATAACATAGAAACAGGCAGACAGATAAAGGAAAGAAAGAAAATGTAAGTACAGGTCAATTTCAAAGAGGTAACTCATCTACGCCTTGGAAAGAAAGCAAGAAAGCGTGCAGCAGAAATCTGGTGAAATTACCCAGAGTGAGCGTGTAGGAACAAATTTGGGAAGGTCAAGGCGTAAAGGTGATGCAGTTCTCATCTTGCAGAAGTATCAAAGAAATCGTCTGTATGTAAATTAGTATGAGAAATAAGAGTTAGTCAGTTACACAGTGAAATGTACCAAGAGCAAACCAGGTATTGCCGCTGCTCTTTTGGTTAAGCCTTCACTGAAAAGCTAAGTCAATGCACAAAGCTGTTGGCAAAGGCTGGACTAGGTGAAGGAGACAGGCTGTTCAGGTAGGTTAGGTGTCATTTAAGCAGGTGAACATTGGGGATGTTCTCCATAATGTTTTGGCTATTAGCGGGTAAGTGAGACAGTGGGAGTGAACCAAGATGCTTATGTATATGGCATGTCACTCATGCTCCTGCGTCACACCAGGGGTCTTTCTCACTGCAGTTTGGCTTGGGCAGTGCAGTAGTGTGGCACCTTTCTGGAAAACAGTGAGGGGTATCAAGGAGAACAGTTTCTCTTTAGTTGTTTTTCTGACATTTAATTCCTGGTCTTCGTATACCTTTTGTCTAAATATATGCCTAAAGACTAGGTGATGGTTTGGATTTGCCTGTAAGCAGTATCTGTTTATAAAAGCTTTATTTTTATTAAAAGCAATAGGATAGCTCTTTCCCTCTTAATTGGTAATTGCAACACTGTAGTCCAGCTAGGGGCAAGGGCTCTGTGATACCTTGTGACATCTCTCTTTTGTCCTGCTGGCAGGCCTTGCCAGTGCATTATGTTGCAGCGAGTAGAACAATGTTGCTTTAATCTATTTGTATTAAAGGGCGTGATCTGCCTCCTGCCTGTGGAATATGAAGGATGTGCCACAGGATGACCTCCCTCCTATAGGGGAGGTCAAGGGGGGAGGGGGGGGAAAGGGTGATGGGAGCAAAAATTGGATAACTTCTGCTGTTGGTTTAACCCTCTGTTATCTCTTAGGTCACACTGTGCATCTCCATAAGCTGAAAAATGTGAAATTCCAGCAGTGTCTATGCGTAGGGTTTCAGATGTCTTTAATTACATTAGCTGAACTACCAATGTTTAGATCTGCTTCAAAATAGTGGCAAATTGGTATAAATTACTTAGGTTTGGACAGATAGTTGACCCTCTAGTAACTTTGTGGAGCTGCACAGTAGACTTGGTGTAAGGCCAGAGCACTGATGTACTTTCTTCATAGAAAGAAAAATAGAATGAACATTTATATTAGAGGTCTGTCAATCTTTTCTTGCATTAGTTTTTTAGTATTCCTTAATCTTATCATTTATGTCAGGTTGGAGTAAATCTTTGAAACCTGTTGTCACTAGGGAGTATTACTTAGGAAGTTGTGAAACAGCTCACCACTGGGGCGCGTTAAATCATTTTGTTTGTTTTGACAAAGCTGTAACTGTTTCCATATCAAAGGAGGTCAAACAAGGCAATGAACCAAAGTTATGTTGGATATGTTTAAGTACAAAATTCACTGTCACCAAGATTCTCAGGCTGTGGCTAATAGCCTATTACAGAGGTCTACTGGTCTGCTCTTTAGTTCATTAAATATACAGTGTAAAGATGCATTAAATCTCTTCAAGGAGAGGAGGAGGAGGAGGCAGAAATCTCATGCCCACATTTGACATAATTCTTAAAATATATCACCAAGAAAAATGCTCTTGGCTACATAGAGGGTTATCTTTAAAACAGTAGCTACAATTTATGTGAAGGTTTTCTGTTGTAGTTTTTTAGATCCTCCTTCATTTTTTAAAGTGAGATAAATGGTAAATGATAACACTTCAAATTGATAGCAGTAAAATTAGTGGATGGAGACTGGGAATTGAGAATTTTCATGTGCTTGGAGCTCTATGTTCTGTTAACTGAGTGAGCCCCATCTTTATGGGACTGTGTGAATTGCCAGAACTTTCTGTTTACATGCAATGAAAGAGCAACAATATTTACTTTAGAGCACTTATAAGGACTGCTTTTATGGTACAGTGCAATTCCCTATGTGAATACGGTGATTCCTTTTCACAGAGTCATAGAAAGGCTCGAGTTGGAAGGGACCTTAAAAATCATCCAACTCCAACCCCCCTGCCATAGGCAGGGATGTCACCCACTAGGTCAGGCTGGCCAAGGCCCCAAATTACCCCAGACAATAAGATGGATTTAAAAATGTATGCAACGTCCATGTAGGAAGATACGGAAAAATTTCAAGAGCTAACACCTAGCAACTACAAGTAAACTCGTATTTTCCTTTTAAGTTTTGACCTGTGATGTGTCTATATAACTCTTCCGGTTTGAATGCATTTGGTGATCAAAATATTTCCATATGCAAATTGTTTTGTAATCTAAACAGTATGCTGAACTTTCAGGTGAACGGTCTAGAAGAAAACATCTCAACAGTACAAAAGAAAACATCAACAGTTGTTTTGCAATACATTTTAAGTCTTGACTGACAATGCACAGAATTTTACAGCCAGATGTTTTTTTTCCAGCCTGGAATCCCCACATCACTCTGTGTCTATTTCATACCCAGAATACTAAATATAGAATTCTGTTATGAAGTAAAAGGTCAGCTACATTCCAAGTAGTAGTATAGGCCCTGCAAGTTGCAGTACATCTTCAAAGAAAGTGGAGCATAGGATTAGTTTTCACAAACTTAGGTTTTGTTATTACGGTTCCTAAATATTTTTGCAGAGCCATAACGGTAGAATTTTTATTTGTTTGTGACTATTAAAGGCAGAGTCGTACACCTCGCACAGTCAGTTTGAATGCTGCTCCTCATTTGCATTATCCATTATTGCAATGAGGCACAACAGTTTCTCATTTTCAGAGGATGCATTTTAATGCATGCCTCAGTTTTTGGATTCTTCCTTCTGCTTTGTCTCTGGTTTAGTTTTCCAGTACTTCGTATATGCTTGCTGCTGGATCTTGTCTTTTGATTCCTTCAAAGGACCAGAAGGGATTGTATGGATTGTTGTAGCTGCTCATAACAAGAAAGGGAAAATGTTACAGTACCCCAGATTTGTTGCTCAGTTTTGGGTTTATGCCATGGTATGGAGCATATAGTGGGGAATGGGTCAAGTAACTCTTTACTAAAATGAAAAGTATGACATGCTGTCTTTAAAAACATATATTTTTCTCATTAGAAATGTGGAATGCTTTCATTTTTTTCAGTGAAGGATGTCCAAGTTCTAGGTAGTCCTAGGTTTTTGTGGGATATGACTTCAAAGTAATTTTTTTTGTTTGTTTGTTGTATTTGATCATCAAAGTTGACTTATCAAGTTAGACAAATGAAATGGAAAGCATTTATTTACATCATGTAAATTTTCAAGTAATGTATTTTCTACTTGCTGTTACCTATAAATGTATTTCAGTGAATGTACATAGCATAAAGAAAAGTAAACTCATGCTTTAACTTAGAGTGTTACAAAAAAAATCATAGATAAAACATGATGTGGTAAATGAGCACAGATAAGAATTCACAGAATAATATACATTGTTAATGTAGATCATTTTAGTGTGTATTAGTCCAAGATGAGAGCTTGTAAAAGAAACATTAAAAAAAAAAAAAAAAACTTCTTGGAGGAAGCTCAGATGAAGACTAGCAGTGTTACCCAGAACATTGTCTGGGCGCATTTCTAAGGACTACAGTAATGAATAATGCAACCCTGACAAGTGTTTCAGTATCACAGAAAGAATGGAACAATTTCTAGGGCTGAGTTGGAAAAGGAAAATTACCCTGGGAATAGACAGCTGAAAGAAATATGTGTATTTCTTCATGCAGTCTTCTGGAAACATGAACCATGTATACACTGGGCTCATTTCCACAGTTCAAGAGTTTTGGGGAGCGCGACCCTGATTGTTTTGATGTCCTGGGGACTTTGGGGAATAGATAGCTCACTTTCTGCTGTCTGTGCCTCTTAAAATGGCAAGGTCATTAATGGCTGCTGAGGTTATTAGATATTTCAATACAATATTTCAATTTAGCATTTTAAAAATGCATTGTGTCCAGCAATAATGGAAAAACTATGTAATGTCTTTAACTTTACCTAACCTCTGAAATATTTATGTTTTAATACCTTTTACAAGTTTGATAATTAATTCTTTCATAATCCTGTAGCAGTGAGACAGGCAAGGGCAGATTTATTGGATATATTAACATTAATTAATTACAGGACAGAGGTGGATGCTTTTAAATCCCTTAAAACATTGTGTATTAATTTAAGTTTTCCTTTTATCTTTGTCTTCTCTGAGATCTTAACCATGGTAACTCTTAGGACTTGGAAGTAAGGATGGAAGTGTTTTCATTCTGGCCTTTTAGCTGAAACCCCTGATTTTATTTCATTGCCCATTTTATTCTGGATAATGGGAAAAAAATGGGGTCATTCCTAAGTTTTTAAAGCTGTTCCTGTTTTAAGCAATACAGGAACTGGGAGAAATGTGCTGCTGCTTCCTATTGTTGATAAACCTTAATGCTGCTGACAGGGTACAGAGAAAAGGGGAATATGAAGCAGAATTGTGTTTGCCATTATATGCAGTGTTCTTCCTATTTGTCTATTTCTATGCTTTAACTTAATACAAATTCTGATAAGAATAATTCAAAAAGGGCTTTAAAAATTGACCAGGCACTAGAAAACTACTCTTCCAAAATAGCACCTAAAGAGGTGTATTTGTTTGGCCTCGTAACTCTCCGCAGAAGGTCAGCAGGGTATCTCCGGTGTCACAGGCTGGACGTCTGCATGCCCCCGTGGCGCGCAGGATCAGAGGGCAGGAGGCGGCGTGCTGGGCAGGCCCCACGTTGGCTGTGGCACGAGCCCCGCGCTCGCAGTCCCACGCGGGTGTCACGCAGCTCGGCGCTGTGCAGGGCCGCTTCTCCAGCTGTGTTCGGGTGCCCTGGTAAGGTTCAGCTGGCTGGCTCGTGGCAGTGATCTGCTGGCCGGCCGTGCCGAGTACGTGGATGTGTCACGGCCAGGGAGGCTGGGGTCTTTATTGCTTAAATACGTGGCATTCTGCAGATCTTTGTGTTTGGCTCGTCACAGGAAGGAAAAGGCTGAGAATTTACCTGGTCCCTGTATAGAGACACTTACCTGTGAAAGATCTCTGGAATGAGAAATCTTTCAAGTTTTTTAACGGACGTAAGATCTGATCACTGAAATTTGGAGTTGGGCAATTTCAGACTGCAAAGTAGATCTGGTTTCCTAGCAAAAGGGATAAATAAACGCTGGAACCGTTTATCAGTGCAGGAGGCAGATCATCATTGTCTAGAGTACTAGGATCAGGGGGGCTTTATTAGTTTAAAAAATATGCTTTAATCTGTCATCTGGAAAAAATTCCAAAGCCTGAAGTGGAGAGGAGAAGGAACACACAGTGTTTGTGGTAGATTTTGAGAAAATTGATGAAACGTCTGGTCTTGGAATCCAGGACTCTAAATTTCAGGGAATGGGATTACATGCTTTGCCTTGGCACGCCCTTAATATTGCAGTTGAACATTAAGGCAGGGGTCATAATTAAGTCAGAAGTCTCTCGCCTTTGGTTAAGAGTCAGAAGTGATTCTGACAGTTGGCTAGATGTGTTCTGTACATTCCCACCGCACTCTGTCCTCACACACATGCCCACGGCTAGAAATCTGAGGATAGAGAGGCAGTCTGAGATAGAACAGGAGGTGCTTTGTAGGTACAGTGCTCGTATGTTTGTAATCAGACTGCATAACTAGAGAGACAAATGCTGGTGAATACCACTGAGGCATTGGTGGATGAAGTATCCAATCCTTCATAGCCCATCAGGGTACACCAACGGGTAACTTACCAATGCCTCTCATCCAATTTCTTGTGACTGCAGGAGTTTTGGCCTCTCTTCAGGATTGAGACTGGTGTGCATGCACACTCGCGTGCCTGGTGTTTTTCTTTCCTTTGGGTTTGCTTATATCTGACAAGTCTTACATTTGGACTCCCTTCCCTGCTCACTTGTCTTTGAGACTCATTTTGTTTGCCTGTGTGTCCTGGAGTGAATGAGACGCTATGGCATGGCATTTTAGCCAAGGTTTTGCTCAGAGAAGCTCTGATGGGGCAGAACTAAGCATATGCAGGGCCACATGTAGAAACACCAAAAAAAAAAAAAAAGAAACCCAGTTTGGCTTAGTAGCTATGCCTCTGGTATGCACGAAGCAGAGGGTATTAGTGGCTCAGCTTTAGAATTTTGTGACATTTATGTGAGGAAGAAAATTCACAGCTTCGTGATAGCTGATTATTCTTCTAGTGTATGTTTATATTTTGTTGTTGCATTTTCATTCGATGCATGGTAACACCCACATAGTTGGAGCTCTAAGTGAGCCGTAAATTTTTTTCTGTTTACATTTCTGTTGGACAAAAGTCTTATAACTGTGCTTCACTTCCATCCACCAAAGCATTGTTCAGTAGGTCAAGCTGAACTGAAGGCTACTTGAAATACTAGTGTCTATTTTTAATAATGCACGAAGTCTTAGTCCTAGGAGAAGTTTCTTAAAACTAAGAAACTTTTTTTTCCTTAAAAACTAATTGCTTCAAAGCTGAAGCAGCATGAGCGTCTGAAGTCGCCTTCATCAGACCTAAAGTGTCTATATCATATTTTTACTTAAGACAGGGTTCAATTTATTTAAAGCTTTATATTTTTATGGCTTCATATTCAAGTTGGCTCTTCTCTGTGTAACAGACAGATTTAGTGCTTTGTGCTTTGCTTCCCTTGGTGCTCTTGGGAGTACGTTTACAGTGCGTGCTTGTATGTACATTCTAGAAAAAGAGCATCGTAGTGAATATTTTGTTCAATTGTTCTTCAGATCCATTCATTTGTAGTTTCATTTGAGTTAAGCAATTTACTGAGAAAATAATTGTGCTGGAAAAGTATCTAGTCTAAATAATAATATTCTTGTTTTACAGGTACGCCTGCAATTAAGGTTCTCATGCCTGCCCTTTCTCCTACGATGGAAGAAGGAAACATTGTGAAATGGTTAAAAAAGGAAGGTGAGACTTTTTTTTCCCCCTTAGGTCCACAGTTGTAATTCTTCAGCTATATATTCTATAAGAATAAGATCGTTCTTTCAGGTTGTACCTTAGTATTTTGAAGCAAAATGTTTGGTATGTGGTTGCTTTCTTCTTGAACAATACCCCACTTTAGAATTGTTGTCTTTAAACATTTTTCCTTTAGTTGTCTTCTAAAAGGTTGCTTTGACCATATATTGAAAATTTTCCATTAGGTTATTCCAGGGTGTAAGTTGTGTGCCTTTTTTTTGTTGTTGTTGTTGCTGTTTTCTCTTTTAACTCCAGATGTTGTTTCGACAGTTACTTTAGAAGCCTGAGAACCCTTGACTTTAGGGAGGGTTTCTGTTTGATTATTCTGGTGGGTGATGAAATAACTTAAAAGGTGCATGTTTTTTAATAGCTGCTTTTTAGGAGTTTTTTAACATCTAACTTTTTGTTTAACAATTAAAACTGACAGGAAAAGCTAAATTTGTTTCATAGCCTGCTCTCCAAATGGAGAAATATATCACATGCACAAAAAAAAATCAACAATCCCCAACCCTCCCCCCCAAAATAAAACTTGTCATCTAGGGATCTTAGTGGTCTAACAACTGAAAAGTAATAGGCTTCTGTTAAAATATGTGGGAGTAGCTAGATAACTAGTCTGAGTGTACGTTTTTTCTTCACATAGGTCGTATTTAAGTGGCAAAAAGATCAGCAGTCCCTGTTCTGTCAGTAAAAACTTCTTTATCTCTTCCTACCCTTCCTCCTTCTCCAGTGTAATATTAAAATTGAACTTCGTAGTTTTGGATTCCAGGTGGCAGTTGTCCATTTGTATAGGGTGCACTGTGAAGTTTTAGATGACTGTAGAGATCTTGTCCTCAGACATTTTTGGTTTTACGGAAGAAGCGGGCACATTTGGAGTAAAGCACTTGTCGTAGTCCATTAGCTTCAACGGGCACCATTTGACCAAAACATCCGCTTTGACTGTTCTAAGTCCTTTCTTTCTTTTGGCTAGCCTTTTAAGTGTTCGTACATCCTCCATCGCTGTCTTACTGGAGTACTTTGCTTGTATCTGTTTTGAATACGTTTTGGGAGGTAGACAGATGGCAGCATTATAGCTCAGAGATTCTCTAGTAATGGACATGATGTTTTGCTTCTGCTAAGAATTTCTGAAGAATTTACGAGGAAGAATATGATAGTTTGTCCATAAAACGTGGATGAATCGGTTTTCCTCATAAACTGGTCCTAGGATGTAACTGATATACAGTGATTTTTCTTCCTGCTGCATTCCAAACACAATGCAAAAGGAAAATAAAAGTATTTTAACTAAATTAGAATTAATACTTAATTGATGGTTGGAGTTTGAGAAGCTGTTTCAGGATTTTCATTGTTATATGTGCCATTTCAAAGCAAGACCAAATCTAAGTATAGGATATTGTCTTGTTAGTAACTAACTATGGTCACAGAAGTGCCAACGAACTTTTTTTTTCCCCTCTGGAAGTCTGGAAAATAAACAAAATAACATTAAAAAGTGAATATAAAAAATGAATATAAATGTTTGATAATCTCATATCTGAGAAAATAAATATTGTCAAGCAATTGACAGAAGAAGGCTGGTGATTGCATATCAAGTGTTATTTTCCACTATAACCAGCAGGGGTCAGTAGAATACTACTCGATCATTTTTCTGCTCTTTGTTTGAGTATCAAATGTTTTCATTTTACAGTTTCACAGGATGGGCAGATGATTTCAGTACAGCAGACGGAAAAATGCTGAATTTAATTGACAGCTTTAGTCTTTCTCTCTCATTGTTAATGCAGTTTTATGTTGATTCCTGTGGGTAATAAAGTCCTTCACTTAAAAACAAAACTATGTTTCTAAAAACTTGTATTTATTATGTATGAATTTAATGTTGATGAAAGATGATAGATTAACAGCCCTGGAGACTAAAACCCTCTTGTTATCATGGGCAGGAAACAGACCAGGCAGCAGTGCTAGCAGTTTCCCAATGCAGTGTAACTTGGCCTTCTTATGAGACGTCACCTCCAGGGAGTTCAGTGTCTAAGCTCAGTCGACTTTGATTTGATTTGCAAAGAGTACCAAGGAATGCAGTTTGTATCTTGTGTTTTGGATACTTCTCTGCAAGTAACTGAATGGAGGATGCAGGCTATTGAATGCCAATTGGATATGATTTCCAAGAAGGAAACTCAGCTTCAGTAGGAATACTAATCATTCAGTCTAGCTGTAAGAAATTAATCACTTAAATTTAAAAAAAAAAAAGGGGGGGGGGGACAGGGGTATAAAAGGTTTTTTCAAGTGCATTATATATAATCTCAGAGAGTACCATTCAGGCAACTTCTGTTGGAAACACTGCTTTCTCATTAGAAAGCATAAAAACAGATATATTTTGCAAAGCTGTTCATTCCAATCATCTCTGCTGGAAAGCTGATTTGTAATTGACATCAAAGTGGGCGCTATTTAGGAGTGATCACAAATTTTGCAGTCTACTGAAAATAACTATGATTCCTTCTATAGCACTAAGATACTGAAACACGTGAAATGTTGAAGGCTGCTATAAATTGTTCTTGAAATTGCATATGAACAGTTTCCTTCCAAATTTTTGACCACTGCTTGGCTGCAGTATTTACTGGGACTAGGGAAGGGAAAACAAAACAAAAAGTAATGGAAAAGTGGTTTGCCCATTTCCCTGAAGATCCCTCCTCTTGTCTTCCCTGTGTAAGGGAATCCTCACCTTTCTGTGAAAAGCCCCAAGTATCTAAGTTAGATACTAAGTTACTACTAAGTTAGTAAGAGATAAGTTGTAAGGGACAATCACATGAAATTTGTTTTGCCTAGCTGGCACAGTTAGAGTTAGTGCTAAGCAGCCTCCAATAGCAAGATTTCTTTTTAAAGGTGCAGAACATTTGCAGATTGATTACAGGCTGGGAGAAGAGAATAAGATACGGAATTAAGTTCCTTTCTGCTTGCCTATGTTAGCTTTGCAGATTGCACAATTTGCCCAACAATTTGGTTTCTTAACATCTATGAAGTACTTACCTAATGATCTGAGGATATATAGGCCACTTGAATTAATGATCCAATGGGATTAAGCCACAGATATAAAGCCTGGAAATTTAGTTTCCTGTGTAGACTGTTTATGCTCTAGTTATCACAAACTGCGGCGCGGCAATTAGACTATTAAATTAAATAATCAGGTGCTACTTTGTGACCTCCCCTGCCAAGTTCCACAATAGGAATTTTTACAACTTCTGAAACTATGTAATTGGTTGAGCTTTGAATGCTTTTATTGTTTGTTACTTCAGAGATCACAAGAATCATAATGCTTTATTTTTACTTTCTAATTGAGGTAGTTTTGAAACAGGCAACAATTTAATAATAAAATTTAAAAAATGTATCATCTACCTAAATACAGGTTGTAACCTGCACAAGTTTTTTGTTGTTGTTGTTGTTTTTGTTTTTTTCTTTCTGATGCTTAAGCATCAGTAGCAGAAAGAATTAAGTGCTTAGATAATAATGTTGCAGCAGTTCTGGTACTGGGGAAATATTAACATCTGTACACATTAGACTTGTACATATTGACCCCATTTTTCATTGCTCTATAAGGAAAAGTATCATATTTTGTTGGAGGCCAAAGCGTTCAACTACCTCAAAGTTCTTCAGTGTAATTTCAGTTTTAATGTAGGCCATCTGGTCAGTATTGGTGTGTTGAAGGATTCCAGACCCATTGTAATTTTGTGCCCGCAGTTATAGGTATACTTGAAAAGCAGGGGAAGGGTAGACTTCAAAATTATTCTACTTGGATTTCTGTAATGTTGCAAAAGCAGATTCTAACATTTGTGCATATTTTTATTTCACAAAGTAAATGCATTTCTATAAGACCTTTTTTGATTGTATGAGATTGAGGAAGCAAGCCTGCAGATAAGCTTGCCAAAAAGATTCAAGTACCTGAGATTTTTTCTTAAATCTTTGATAATATTGGTACAAACTATGGAACCGTAATACTTAGTTACAGACGCTGCTGACTAAGACCATTATCTTAATAATTACAGGTTTAAACATCATGCTTAGGCTTATGGCTAGCAATGAAAATGGAAGGCTGAGGATTGTATTTGTGCCAGTGCTACTAATTGATGGTCTTGTGCAAATAAATTTCATTTTGTGTGTGTGTGTACTTCCTTTTGGAAAGCCTGCTATAAACAATGCTATTTGGAATTTAATGGATATGTTAATGTTCTGCTGCTGCAGTTTCTGTCTCTAAATTTTAGTGTTCATATTTGGAATTGCAAGATACAATATATCACAATAAATCGTGATGGGGAATCTGCTAGCTATAGAATATATTTAAGAATGTAAAGTGCCTGTATTATATGCTTAAGTGTCTGTCTTCCATGGTTAAATAGTTCTGAAATAAAGTTTAGTCTAAGTATTCTTAAGTTCTGTTATATTTTGCAGGTGAAATGGTGAATGCTGGAGATGCATTGTGTGAAATTGAAACAGACAAAGCGGTGGTTACCATGGAATCAAGTGATGATGGCGTATTGGCAAAAATACTGGTAGGAATTCTGTCTGAGTAGGATGTTACAATTTCTCTTGAGACTGTTGTTTAGCATAGTGCCTCAAAAACTAGTTTAGACAGCTTTCAGTCTGCTCAGCTCTTAGTATAATGCACTTATTTGCATTCCTAGTGAGAAATAATTGCTCTATTTATATCAGTACGTATACCAGACCACTTGTATTTGCAATTTCTAGACATATCTAGAGAGAGATTTTCAGTTAGTCCAATTGAGTTGTATTAATTTGTATCTTTTGTTCCTTATGAGTTACACCTGTGAAACATTGCAGTTTGACTCCTCTTTCTTAGAGAAAAAAGTGACAGTCAGTTGGAATATGTAGTTTTGGGTGGTGCTTTAACCAAGAATACAGTAGTGATCTTCTGTTGTTCCTGTGTGTGAAATGTTTAATAAAGCTGTAACATAATCTTTCTTGCAAACCACAGTTTTTTATAAGCATCATTTGCCTGGTGCTTATAGTCTAGTCTCTGCCTCATTCTAAATGGATACCATGGATAAATTAGAGGCTTCATTCTTTACACTCAAAAGAATCCAACCATGTGGTTTGCTTGGGAGGACCAAAATTTTTCTCCCTTTCCCGTTTCTTATGCATTTCTTTCCCAAACTGCTTACTACTTGAAAATTTCAAAACTATCTAATTTTCGTGCTGGTGGAGTATAGTAGATATTTTTCCCCTCCATGCACAATAGCTAAACAGTAACAGTGACTTGGAAGAGTTTTGAATAAGAACTTTTGAGAAATTGTTTTGTCCTATATGTGCAATAGATAATGAAACCCTTTATAGAAACATTTAGTTCAAAGTGGTGTGTTGGGAAAGAAGAGAGTGGACAAAATGTAGAGATGGAGAAGTAAAATGCAAGAGGATGAGTGGCATTTTGACGTTATTTGGGTTCCTATAAACAGTTTTGGTTACCTGTTGCTACTAAAGGTAAATTCGCAGAGGAAGGGTGCTGAGCAAAATTACTTAAGAGTTGGCTGTGATTGGGAAGGATCTTGGTTGCTTGAGCTTAGCAACGTAGATTTGCTTTGACTGCAAAATCAAAAAATCAAAGTATTTGATTGCACCCACACCAAGGGGATAAACTGCTTGAATTGAAGAACAGTGTTAGTACAGGAATAAATACTCCTTCTTTGAAACAGATTTAGGACTGACCTTGGATTTTCAAGCCAATGGCATATGGATATTTTTCCCATTTTTTAAATGTTTTTGTTTTGCAAGTAGGCATCTAAAGAGCAGAGATCTTGTGCTGCTTCAGTGAGGTAAAAGCAAAGACTCACATATAGACAGGGACTTGAATTTTGTCTTAAGTTTCAGTTCATTGACTTAATCACAGTATCATCCTTCCTTTTCTATCAATTTCTTAAAATCTTACAAAGTGTAAAACCAGTTTTCTTAGGTACTGTCCTGAAGATGAAAAATGATTGCAGTAGTTCTCTCTAATGCCATTTACTAAGGGTAGGTCTGTGAAAGATGGCTCCTGCTCTGAAACAATAGCTTAATTAAAGTGGCAGGAGATAACTTTCCCATATGCTTGGTGTCAGCTAAACAGTGTTACTCTGGTAACTGCCCTACAATTACTGAGAACTGGGATTGCACTCTGAAAGAGAATGCCGTTGATGACAAATTTTTGTAGTAGATAAAATGTAATTTGGTCAGGGAGGTCTCATTTAGGGAATATCTAATCAAGAGATGGGGTTGTGGAGGTATATAGACATACTGCTACTAGTTGTAATCTAGCTACTTAGAAAATTACAGAAAGGGTGTAGCTACAACTAGTTCCTAGAGCCAACAGCATGCAAGACGAAATTCTACCCTGCCCACAGTGAGACTTGTTTGTGCTGCTATTACAAAAGCTAATTGGGTTGGTATATTACATTGCCTATCGCTGTTGTACGAAAATGCAGTTGTAGCAGAATGTATTTGCATAGCTACCCTCTGCAAAAAGGGGCGAGTACTTGCCGTTGTCTGTGGGAGTATTTAAGAAGTGATGGTCTGTTTAGCATCTTCTTTTTTTGTATGAGCACAGGGAATATTCTTTGCAAAAATGAATGCATCAAAATAGGTGGGAGGAGTTTTGGGAGGAGAAGTGATCTAGGATGGAATGCAGCTGCAAGTTAAGCTTGTCAGGGTTTATAAGAAATTATTATTAGCGTGCAATTTCTACAAGAAAACTTGCATTTCAAACAGTAGTTTATATAAATAAGAAGTTTGTAAACCTTTTCCTACTTGTAATTCGCATTGCTAAATAGTAATTTTCCCTAGGCCCCTTTTTTTTTTTTTTGTAGCACCTTGATAAAACTCTCGAGTTGTTGCATTCAACTGCATATCAGCACATCTAGTAAATTTCAGAGAACCCATTCTGGTATTCCAGAACAAAATCTCACAGCAGACACTTCCAAAAGCATGGGGATTTTTTTTTTTGTCTTCATATTGTTATTTTCATAACTGGTAGATGAGTAATGGTTTCACTATTTTTAATTCTTTCATCTTCAGATTTGAATGCTTCTGAAAATTATTGTGCAACCTCTTCATTTTCTTCTTGAATAGGATGTACCTATTCTGCATTTACAGATACTGCTTTGTGAGATTATATGAAGAGGAGACATGGGGATTCTCTGTGTCAAAATTCTTAAAGTATGCTTCCCCAAGAGACATAAAGGAAAGGATAGTAGACTCCAATGCTGACTTGCAAGCATCTTTAATAGTGGTTCATGATGACTACAGGTAGCATTAGTATTTCAGAAACTGTGTTTTTCCTGTTCCCTGCATTGTATTCCAAAAACATCCCAGATTCCAAAATTTCCTTATGTATATTTTGCTGTTGTGGTACCTTTTTTTTAATTATCGATCAAACCAGACTCTCTGGCAACATTCAACAGTGGCAGCAGTTAGATTCTCTAGCAGTGGCATTCAACCTTAGCCAAGACATCCACACCATCCAGTAACAATCATACACTGGAAGCTCAGTCTGAGAAGGAGATGTCTCAAGGGGGATAATAGCTGTAAAGTCTTTCAGATTAAGGGAAGAGGGACAGCTTTATTGGAGTAGCATGAACAGATTATTATGCCAAACAAATTTTTAATGGGTTAATACTCCATTTTGGAATCTGGAAATGGTGGGCTTAAATATTGTAATACAGAATAGATATTATACTTTTTAGGAGACTGGAACAAAGTTCCTGATGTTTTTGGGAACTGAAATAATAGGGGAGCAATAGGATGTGATTTTGCTGTTTTTTTAATTTATTTTTTTTAGCTCGAATACAATTCTTAATAGTCTTTTTGCAGTATCCTGCTCTATACTGGCTGTTCAGTAGACTTCTGTGCAAAATTTATGACATTAAGCTCAGGTTTGTGGATGGGAAGGTGATTACATATTGAAAAGGCTATCCTTTCAAAGATCATCTCAAAAGTTTCAAATGTGATGTGGTTGATGGGGAATTAAGAATAAGTGTAGTGCATTTAAGTGGTCAAATCAGTTGAAGTTTACTCATTTCCTAAAAGAAACAAGGCAACGGTTTTACGTTGTTTGATTCCAGCTACAGTTCTGCACTATGTTAACTGAGCAGAAAACTGAGTCAAATACAAACTAACACTGTGGTTTTTTACCTTTAAAGAGGTAAGGTTCATTAGATTAAAGGAATTCAGGCTTCTCTAACCCTTTTGTTCTGTTTTTTTTTTTGTTTTTTTTTAAAGACTATATGCTGCAAGTATGTATGATGTAAGAAAGTGCAGGCTAAGAATAAAATAGGTCCATATGCATACATTCCTTTTCTCTCTGAATCTGTCTTTTAATGATCACATCTGATTTGGTATAAAATGCACTAAAAACTTAAATGAGTGAATGAAAATTTTAGAAGGGTAATTTCAGAAAGGTGATTATTCTTTCAGTAGTGTTAGTTCTTAAATTAACTGTGACTTTTTTTTTTGCCTAAAATACTTAGTTCAATTTGGACTGAAAACAAAGGATGAATGATTGTTTTAAAGAGCTGTATTTAAAATCCATTACCGTTTTCTCATTCATGACCTAAATGAGAATTGCTATGAACAGAAATTACTTTGTGTAAAACTTCCACTGTAGTCAGCCAGCATGAGTTGTGTCCACCTTACTTGCCACTGTGCTGCAGTGGCACAAGCTCAGAGGAAACTTTAATTGCATAGAGGAGTAATCTTCTCCATCTTTTTCTCCCTGGAATGGCTCGGCTGTGCTTTGCTGATTTGTTTGCTAAGCTAGGAGTTTTTAGAATCTCCTGGGTTATGCTTAAACACAGAGTAATAGAAATATTGTGAAACTACTTATTTTAGCTCTTTCTACATCCGAGATTCCAGGGTTCATTGAGACTTAATGCAAAGGGGTCTTCTGGTATTTTGAATTTTGGAAATGTAGAAGATGTGATTAAAAAATCCAGGAGGTGAAAAGTTAATCGATATAATATTTTTTGTCTCTCTCTCTTCCAGTTCTGAGCTGCAAAAGCTGTTTGCATGTATTTTTATTCTTTGAAAATATTTTTAAACATACGTGTTTTTAAAAATATAAACCGTGCATTCATTTGGGTTGGAAACTTGTACTGGAAATTAAGGAATGCTGGAGTTTTCACAGCTGTTTATCTTGAGGAGTAATGAATATGAGAAAAAGCACAAAAGCACAATAGGCTCACTATGAAGACTGTTGGTGGGTTTGAATGCTCATGCAATGCTAGTCTATAAACAAATTCTGACTAGTAGAATTGTTATATTACTGAATGGTCAACCATCCCTGTTGGATTTCTGCATGTGCAATCATAGCACCGTTAAAGCACTCTTAGACCAAAATTGCAATGCAGAATTAACACCACAAGCATATCCTAGTGCTTACTGGTCTGTTCAGGTACAATTTGTAGACTGCTTATCAAAATGGAGCTGTTCTTTATTGTACACACATGCCTTTGCATAGAAATGAAAGCATGAAAAAAAAATGGTTAATTCTTAGTTTGCAAAAAAAAAAAAAAGCTGCTTCATATTAACACGGGAGGTATTTTGAACTTGTGGGACATTTCTTTTGTGTTGTCATTGGCATGAATCTTGTATTCAGCATCAAACATCTGATTCCTATTCTGACAAATGGAGGTTTTTAAATGCCTTGTTCAGTGCTAAGTAAGATAATGCTGTAAAATTATTAGTGAATAATTTCAGTGATTTTTTTTGTTTATAGCATAATTTTCTTTTGTTTTACCCATTTTTTTGTGTTTTCAGTGGCTATGTTAGGTAGGTTGTGTTTGCATCCGCTTCAGGCTGCTGTTTTATTTGGTTATGAGTGGTAGCAATACTGCAAGCTTATGCAGTTATATAAATGTGCTTATCAATGGACCTTTCTGTGATAGGGTCCTGCAGCCTTACACTAAGCAGTTCAGGAGTTTTGCTTGGCACTCTGTTATTCCCAGGTACTTCAAACTCATCTCAAAAAAAAAAAAAGTCAAATCTTGAGCACTTCAGACTTTTTTCTCAAATACAGCTTTTCAGAGTATTAATGGAGAGATCAGAACAAGAAATATTTGTCTCAGATTTTTTTTTTTTCCTCATGTAATGAATACTCGTTTAAAAAGAAGTATTACACCAAAATTTATGTAGTGTTCCTGGGGGAAGACGAAGTGCACTGACAAAGCTGTAAATGTGAAATGTTTTATGAGAATATACTCAGAACAGACTGACTTTGCTGTTCATTCTTACGTCTAGTGCTGGCCCTTCTAGGGTGGGGGACAGGTAATCCAGTGAAATCTGATGCATTCTGTCAGAGGACGTAAGTGTGCAGACAACCATGTTCCCTGAATAATAATGTTCTAGTATCTGCATCTGCCTAGTACACTTCTTACAGTTATACAGCATTCTACTTTATTAGTATTTAAGTGTCTACAAAACTTGATTAAACTACTAAGAACAATATTATACTCAAATGCTATGTGTATCTATTTATTTTGTGTCTTGTTTTTAGTTTGGACTTTTCAAACATTTGATAGTGATTTGCATTTTCTTGGTCAAAATGTCAGCAGTGCAGGTAGATGTGTACTAACTTCATCTGAGGCAAATGTTTGTGCAATATGGCTTTATGTGGAGCTTTAGTGTGTTTCCTTTGTTTGGAAATTAACTCTATTTGGGCTTGGTACAGTCTAAGTTATATGTGGCTACCTGTGGTCCCAAGAGCTATTTTAACTTCTGGCATGATGCCCTGGAAACGTTACTGCTTTTGAGGATCTAAAGAGTTCTGCTTCTGCAACCGTTCCAAAGACCATAGGAGTACCCTATTGTGGAGACCTTCATTAGGTTATTAAGTCAATGTTGTTGTTTTTTTTTAAAGTCCATGCTTTTATCTGCGAAATCATTAAAAAAAGCTAATTTTGATTGTCATACAGATACGTCTTAATTTTGAAAAGAACATCTGGAACAGATTGGCCTTATCTGGTTTAATTACATTATATTCTTTCTGTAAGATTTCTGTTCAGATGTTATCTGAAATAGTGAATTGTATATCAAATAAGTGCTGGCATTTTCTTTGGGACGCACTTGTTATTTGGCACCAGTTATGTTAAAATAGACAAATTTTAGCAGTGGATGATAGCATGAAGCAAGTGTTATCTTTCTCAAAAAGAAGTTAAGTTGTTGCTATGGGGTTGGGTCTTCTGTTTTTTAGCTTCTGAATTTACAAAGTTATGTTTTTAAAAAGTACCATTGCTAGATACAGTGTGGATATCTCAAAGTATCTTGCTGTACATAACTAGCAAAATTTTCAGGCTTTGTTCCCAAAGATTAGGCATCCACACTCATTTTCAGTAGCTAACAGGGCTTTTTTTTTTTCCCCAGAGGTACTCTGAGTTTCCTCACTTTAACTTCTGAATGCTAGCTAACTTTAGATGTATGGGATTTTGAGGCATTAATGTAAGTTAATATTTCCTTTTCACCTTAAAATAGCAGCTGTACTTAATTTCTGTCATGAGTCTTCATTATTAATAGTAGAAATAAAATGGGATATATTTTCCTGATGAAGTGTCATTAACATGCCTGAAATTTTTACATCTACCCTTTTTAGTCATGTTAGTCTAGACAATGCAATAACTTAATGTTCTCATTGCTTTAAATTTAGGTGGAAGAAGGAAGCAAAAATGTACGCTTGGGATCGCTAATTGGTCTGCTGGTAGAAGAAGGACAGGACTGGAAGCAGGTCGAAATACCAGCTGATGTTAGTGATCCATCTTCTCTGGCTCCACCAGCAGCTGCACCTACTTCAACTCCTGCAAGTCCTTCAGTTTCAGCCCCTCCTCCTAAACTGGAACATCCACCTGGAAAATTGCAGTGAGTTTCTGTGCTCATTATGAAATGGAACTCTTATTCAGTTAGATCAGCAGAGCTGAACCAAGAAGAATATTTTTTCCCTTCTTACCTAGTATTAAGCTATTATTTAAGAGAGTGTTTCAGTATGTGTGATGTAGTAAAGCTTGCCCTCTCAGAATATTTTTCTGCTTGTACTCCCAAAAAGTCAATTCAAACAACATACTTTTATTAGAGCAACTTCTGTTAATGTGCTTTTATTCTGATACATAATTGCTTTATGAAGTATTCTAAGATTAGATGAGGAAAAAGTTGTTTTTACATATGATGGATGCTAATGCTTATCATTAGATACTTATCATCAGATGATCAGTTTATCTTTAACTTGCTTTATCTTTTTCCTAAAAAAGAAAAAAAAAAAGAGACAAGCAACAACAAATGGCTCACTCCAAACATGCTAAGTTCTTCCACTTTTTGATATTAGGAAACAAATTATTTTTATTTTCCTAACAGAATGATCGTGAGTTTGTGTGCTCTTTGTTAGGTTGTGTTTTTTTGTTGTTGTTGTTGTTGTTGATTGTTTTTATATGTTTGGGTATGATAAGCATTTGCAAACACCTTAGAAGGCAAATATATTAACCCCAAAGTGTTAGGCAGGTAACAGTAATCTATGTATCATAGGGTTGTATTGCAGGCTGCACTTTAGACATTGCTGCAGATAATCCAAACTGAAGAGTTTTATTCAAACAACAGTTTCACATTAGAGCTTATAAATGACTGTGGTGGAGATTTTTGACTAGGATATGTCGTTACACAAGCAAACAAAATATCAAGTCAACCAAGGGTGTTACTCCCCACTTGGAGTGAATTATAATAACATAAAAGCTGTGAAGTCAGCCTATTATAGAAAAGAATGGGGAACTCTCATTTTGGCAGCATGTGCTACTCAAACTGTTCTGGTTTGAGTTGTTTTCATTTGTTTGAGGTTTTGTGCTTTTTTTTGTGTGGATTTTTTTGCTTGTTTTTATACCTCCTTACTTTGCTAATCTGGTTTGCTATGTTCACTTTTGATACTATCATTTGGGCTATTCTAATGGAAGTGAAAGACATGTGGAACCAACTGAGTGGTCATTTGGTCAATGCCCAAATGTTACCTGTAGGAGGACGATTATCCATGCACTTGAAAGGATTAAGTTTTGTATTTTTGTCAAAAGTGCAACTGTTTCTCTGCAGCTGTTAATTTCAGAGATGCATTAGCATCTTTGGCATCAAATGATCATTTATGATGTGTTCTTTTGACAAGGACGTATGGACAGTCCTTAAATTCAATGTAGTGCAAACATATTCTCCTTCAGGAAATAACAAATAGATATGTTTGAGTGTGGGATGAATTCATATTTAGTCTTCCAAAGCAGATACTGAATTATGCAGCTACATCTGTATGACTTGCTTTCCCAAAGAACATCTGCTTCATTAAATCAATACTATAAAATAAAATGGAAGCTAGGGAAAAAATAACGTTATAATAAGAATTAAACTGCATTAGTCATAGCCAACTAGCCAAACAAATAGTAGAGATGAGCAATCCTTTTGCCCAAGTTCCTGAAACTCATTTTTTATGTTACTACAAGCTAGTCTTAAAGAATGTATTTGGTTCTGCACTGATAACACTTTCCCACTATACTGCTGAGGAAGGAAAATTTGAAGTTGGGTTTTCTACTCTTTATTTTGGTCCCTGTAAGTCACTGTTGTGCTTTTAAATTCAACTTGGTATTGAAGCTTGGTGAGGGGGGGGAAGAGTCTGTCTTTAGTATTAGGATCACAGCTTTTGCATAGAACTGTTTTCTTCCCAAGCTGTTGCTTGCACAATACAGCATAAATTGTATAATTTCTCTTGCAGTAAATAAAAGAAGTAAACCTTAGTGTTTTAAATAGTTAATTTTTCTTCTCGTTTCCTTAGGGTTCGCTTAAGTCCTGCAGCTCGCAACATTCTGGAGACACATGGACTAGATCCAAGCAATGTTACACCTTCTGGGCCTCGAGGAATCTTCACTAAAGAGTATGTAGATATTTCAGTAAATATACAACCTCATATTCCTTTATTTCTTCCTTTGAACCAAGAGCAATCTCCATGAAATTGAAAAGTCTATTTTCATAAAAGCCATCTTTTTCTTCCAGATTTTTCTTTGGATTAGTTGCCTAGTGTAATTTGAAGAACCTGTCAAGCAGATGGGGAGAATAGGTTAGGAGATACTTTAAGAAGCCTTTAACTTTAAATAAAATAGATTTTTGTTTTTATATTCAACGTGGATTGTATGGTACTGCTGTCACATTAACAGTGGCTATCAGTGCCTTGACAGCAGTGTTAGCTACTGTTGTGAATCTAAATTATTCCCTACTCAGAGATACAGAGCCAAAACAAAGTAACAGCGGACTTTTTTCTTCAGCTCCTATTCTTTCATGAATTCAGATCTTTTTCTTCTTTCGTTGAAGTTCAGCTATGAAATCTGTCAGGATTTAATTTGCTCTCCTTTTTGTTAAACTGGGGAGAGCAATGAAATGTATGCATGGTATGAATGAAATCCCAGAGTTCTGTTTTTTCTCCAATTTGTGTGGTTTTTGTTGTTGTTATTGTTTTTCCTATTTTTAGTTTAAGGAGTGTTTACAGCTCTGGTTTGTTGTGATCAGTCTTCTACTAGTTTAATATTATTTTGAGTATTCTGTTCTACTGATTAACGCTCCGCAGTTGGAGTTAGCAGCTTGTGTGTAAAAAGGTATTGTGGTAGATTCAGAATGCTTAGCCTTGAAATGGTGTGTTATCTTTGCATTAGTTGTGTGTAAAGCTATTAAAGATAACTTTTTGTAGAAGTTCTTGGTTTCGTTCTAAGTGAACTTGTTATTTTTGACTGATGCCATCATTCACCTACACAGCCCTTGTTAGCCGCTGTAATTTTGTTTCCATACAACCTTTTTTTGAATTTTTGTTTCCATACAAAGCTAGGTTAGTGTAACTGAAATGTACTGGAAAAGCAGACCATGGAAGTTTGTTCCTTTTTAAAACTTTTTCATATAGTCTTTGGTTGGATTGAGTTAAAATAGGGATTTGAATGGATAGAATGTGCTATGTACAGCAACAAATTATCAGAGAGATCATTTTCTTCATTATGCAATTGTAATGGTATTTTGTGGTGCGTTACTAGCCTATGGCAGGTGGAAACCCTCTAGGACTTTGAAACACCTATAACATTCCGTAGTTGTCATAGAGATGTAGCAAAGAGATTTCTCTAACTATGAAAATGTTCTGACTACCGATCTTATTTTTTCAAAACATCTCTTTCATACAAAAGACTTTGAGTTTGAAAACACATTTTAAAATGCAGGCAGATTTTTTAACCATTGCTTTGAAATGGTATTAGCCTTTCAGGTGCCTCCAGGCTCTGCTATTACACTTGGAAATGAAATGTTTGCAGATTTTTTTTGTAGAAAGCTGCTACAGACATTCAGGGAAATACTACTTTTGCTAACTTGAGATTCCTGTTAAATGCATGCCATACTTTATAGATGAATGACTCATAGTCTTGTTTCTAACTAGTCTAGTGATTGATTCTTTGAGGGAGTGTAGCAGGTTCAATTTTCACTGTTAAACACCGAGTTTCCTTGGTTAAATCCAAGACTTTTTAATATTGTTAAAATCCAAGTTTCAGATTACAAGAAACAAAGAAGGATAGTGAGTTATGTAAGAAAGCAAGATTCTTTTCCCTCAACTTTGTATCTTTAGATTTAATGCACTGTAAAATTTACTTTTAACAGAAATAGGTGATTTCACTTGATAGTTTTCTCTGTCAAATTTGCTCCTTTAGTGGGCTGATAGTTCATTTCTTTCAAGTCTGAAGTACTATATTCCTTGTTCTGCTTGGTTTTGTTCTGGAGTGGTTTGTTTTTTTTAAGCAGTGTCTTGTGCTTTCTTCAGAAGTATACTAGAAAATTAATGTATTAACAGAAAGTAAGTCAACCTCTGTTACACCACATTTCTAGTCATCAGCTCAGACACTGGTTTTGGGAGAGCTATGTTAAAATTGTTGATTGTCTCAGACTGCTTCGGCACTTTCTCATCATATTTGCTGATGTCGGAATTTGTAAATGCAAACAGTGAAAGGTGGGCGTGTTAGTTACCAGCAGTAACTGGTCTTCTGAGGCCATGTTCATTCCATCTGTACCTTCCTACCTGCTGTCACTAAGTTAGATGTGATTGAGGATTTCAGAGTTTCTCAGGCATTTATGTTTTCCCCTTGCAAGCAAGATATAGGACACTTATGTAGTGATGGGTTTCCAACGAGTCATTTTATGTGAATGTATTTATTAAGTGCAGACCTGCAGTGGTATCTGTGCTTCATACAGCTTATCAGCTGTCACTATGGAGGAATGAGTTCCTTGTATAACATTGATGGTGCAGTAGAAGTTGTTTAACGTTCTCTGCTCACCTTTTCCCTCTCCCAAGAAATCTATGAATAGAGTAATCAGATGTTCAGGTGAAAGGAGACTGAGGAAATTTAGTAGCAATAGCTGCCACCAGGGTATGCTACTGTCAGAATGTGCATCTCATGGTGCCAACACTGGATCTTCAGTGATTATTAGGCATGTGTGTGAAATGGGCAAGTTAAAGGATATAAAATATATTTTGAGCACAAAATACACAGTTTACTTTGTCCGTTTTTTGTGTTTTGGCTAACATGATGGAGTAGAAAGTGTTAGTCTGCACATTTCTGTAGTAGTGGTTAAACTGAAGAGTTGCCATAATATGCATACTTCTAATAATAACAGTTTGGTATAGCGTTCCGTTGTTTAACAAATGTTCACCAAGCTCTGGTATCTTCCATGGGCAGATTGCTCTCTTTCATGTTTCTCTATTCTTCTCATGTTTCTCCATTACTATCCTGTATTGATAGGGGGTTTATAAAGTAGCTTGGAAGGGATGGTCACATCTTTTCTTTTCCAGTTCTGATGAAATGTCTCTTCTTGGCGTTGTACAGAAATGTGTAATTTGATATGTTTTGGTGCCTCCTCCATCTTATGTTCAGGTTCCGAATCTTGCACCCATGACAGTCATAATATTGATGTGCCTATTTTTCTTAATCTGTTAAGTCATGTGGAGTAGGTTGTTTAAAAAATAAAAAATGTCTATCTCATACTCGCGCGAAATTCAAAAACTCCTTAGTGAATATTCTAGTCTAAAAATAAGCTCAACTCTAGCAATAAATTTTTCAGTTAACACACTAAAAGCCATCAAAATCATGAAAGCACTTTGACTTGGCTATGGTAGGTAGGGCCATCTGTTTCGTATGCCATTTGCATAATGCATGGAAGTAATTTTAAAACATTTTCTTAACTTTAAATATATAAAAAGTTATTAAAGCTTTATCCTATGTAATCTGGGAATAATATAATGAGCAGATGGTCTGTCTTATGGCTGCCAAGTTAAAACCCTTAAGTAATTTTTGGTAGCTTCTAGTATGTTAAGTAGGAAAGTTGCACTACATCATGTAGTTACTATTTTTTTAATCTGAAATTGTAATGCTAGAGGATGGTTTTCATTCAGTGAAATCTAATCATCTTCCTCCGCTCCCCCCCCCCATGTGGTAATTAGGTTAAATGTTAAATACTTTTAAAAGAAATGCTACCATGTAATTCTGGAAAAAACAAGTAACAGCTTTAGTGATGAATTTACTGACCTCAGATTTGTTTATTTTCTTGAATATAATTTGTTGAAGTATATATTGAAGCTAAAAGAACAAATTGAAGCAAGTCAGCAATGAGTAATAGATATATAGAAAACACAGAGCTTTTCAGGTTTTAATTCTTGGCTCTGGATTGCTACTGTTAAGAAAACATACAAGTCCATTCACATTGTTCTGTGGTTCTGAGATTTTGCCCCTTCATAAAAAATTAATAGCATATAAACTATTGACACTCACTGAAGAATAAACTCTCCCTTTAGCAGTAATTAGTGAAAGTATAAAGCCTTTTTGTTTGGTATGCCTTATATTTAGAAGCCATGCTATGGTTGTCAGTAATCTGATTTTTACACTTGCTTTTGACTTCTTCTACCAATTTATGTAATAAACTTTTGTGTACATGCTGTGATGATGGCTTCATGAAGTGATAGAGGATTATGTAGGGTACATGATACAAGCTTTTGTTATCAGATCCGGAGCATAAAGGTAGGTGATCCATGACTGATACAGCTCTTTTGCCAAGTCCCTAGTAGAGACAGATTTTATTAGCATAGCTTATTTTACTTGCAATTGGCAGTGGTGGTGTAAATATAATTTTATCTGTTTTACCTCATACGTGCAAACAGTGTTTAGCATGTAGCTATGTAAATGCAATGCACCTACTGTAGGTATAGGATTGTAGCTTAAAGATATGAGTTTTCCTTGTATGTATGTCTTCGGTATGGTGCTATCTTTCGAACTGTATATGAAGTGTGAACTTGTATACTACCTATACCTGTTTGTGCATATTTATGTCAGGAAGGTACAGAGAAATGATTGATAAGTGTAATGCTTAATTTCCTGTGAGCATTATTTATAAAGTAGCACTAGAAACCTATCATAACTATCATGACATAATTAATTTTTTTAGCTGAAGTGGTCCCAAATATAACAAATGAAATAGCTTGTATTTGAGATTTTCAGATCTTTATTACCTAAGTATATGTACTCTGATACCTTATTTACAAGAATGGTTAGTGCAATTTACAAATTGTCTTGTACACTGACAATTAGTGATGACAAATATAATGCTTCTGAGACAAATGTTTTCTGTTACTGCATATTCAAAAAAACTTTTATTAATAGAAATTAATGAGATAATTTACTATAACTCAAGATATCAACAAAGACAGTAATTGTATCAGTTTAAAAATCATCTTCTTAACGTTTGGTTTACCAACAGAAATTTAAATGCACAAAGTTTGCCAACAAATCAGCGATGGAGTAGTAATACTTTGGGAATTTTTGAAACTGTTTCTTCTTTGTCAGTATTTCACTGTGTTTAATCACCAGGGATGCTCTCAAACTTCTGCAAGAGAAGCAGAAGGGCAAACCCAGTGAATTGAAACCTGTGGTTTCTCCAGCTCCTCCCCAGCCTAGTGCAGTGCCTTCTGCTTCGCAAGCAACAGCTGTGACTTCTGCTTATCCAAGGCCAGCAGTTCCACCGCTTTCCACACCAGGACAAACAGCTGCACCGGTAATGTTTCTTTTAAGTCCTTAACTTTATTAGAGGTAAATATTGCCACTGCTGCTTAGTGCTGAAAGCCACTGCTTTCTTAAAAGATGATTTGCTTCTATGAAGAAGTTGGGGAAACTTTTTGCACTGAAACATTACTGAATGTATCTGGAGGGAGAGAGGAAGAATAAGGAAAAAGATATGTCGTGCTCGACCAACCTCGTTGCCTTCTATGATGGCATCACCAGCTGGGTAGATGGGGGGAGAGCAGTGGATGTCATCTACCTTGACTTTAGCAAGGCTTTTGATACCGCCTCCCATGACATCCTGATAGCAAAGCTGAGAAAGTGTGGGATAGAGGAGTGGACAGTAAGGTGGGTTGAGAACTGGCTGACTGGCCGAGCTCAGATGGTGGTGATCGGCAGCACAGAGTCTGGCTGGAGACCTGTGACTAGCGGTGTTCCCCAGGGGCCGGTGCTGAGTCCGGTCTTGTTCAACATCTTCGTCGACGACCTTGATGAGGGAATAGTGTCTGCCCTCAGCAAGTTCGCCAATGACACAAAGCTGGGAGGAGTGGCCGACACGCCAGAAGGCTGTGCTGCCATTCAGCGAGACCTGGACAGGCTGGAGAGATGGGCAGGAAGAAACCAAATGAGGTTTAATAAGAGCAAGTGTAGAGTCCTGCACCTGGGAAGGAACAACCGCATGTATCAGTACAGGCTGGGGGACGACCTGCTGGAGAGGAGCTCTGAGGAGAAGGACCTGGGGGTCCTGGTAGACGACAGGTTGACCGTGAGCCAGCAGTGTGCCCTCGTGGCCAATAGGGCCAATGGGATCCTGGCGTGCATTAAAAGGAGCGTGGCCAGCAGGTCAAGGGAGGTGATCCTCCCCCTCTACTCTGCCCTGGTCAGGCCTCACCTGGAGTACTGTGTCCAGTTCTGGGCTCCCCGGTACAAAAAAGACAGGGATCTCCTAGAAAGAGTCCAGTGGAGGGCCACAAAGATGATACGGGGCCTGAAGCATCTTCCCTGTGAGGAAAGGCTGAGAGACCTGGGTCTGTTCAGCATTGAGAAAAGAAGACAGAGGGGATCTCATCAATGTCTATAAATACCTGAGGTGTGGGAGACAGAGGGATTTGGCCAACCTCTTCTCAGTGGTTTGTGGGGACAGGACAAGGGGTAATGGCCAGAAGACAGAGCACAGGAAGTTCCGCAGCAACATGCGAAAGAACTTCTTCACAGTGTGGGTGACGGAGCACTGGAACAGGCTGCCCAGGGAGGTTGTGGAGTCTCCTTCTCTGGAGATATTCAAGGCCCGTCTGGACGCCTACCTGGGCAGCCTGCTCTAAGGAACCTGCTTTGGCCAGGGGTTTGGACCCAATGATCTTTCGAGGTCCCTTCCAACCCCTTCAATTCTGTGATTCTGTGATATGCAGTGAAACCTGTCTGAAGCAACTACTCTGAGAACCGGAAATGCAGTAATTTACTGAGGAAATATTTATTATAATTTATAGGGAACAAAGCATAGTCTGAGCAATATGTCAGGTCTGGTAGATGGAGAACGCTTACATACCCTGGCTGAGAACTGAAGCCTGAATATATGGACATATTTTTTTGAAGACGTCTGCTAGAATTAATTCTAGGATTAATTCTATACTGTAAAGTGAAACTGTCTTTGTTCTGTAAAACCTGTTGAATTAATCCAAATTCAGTGGAATAGACTAGAACACTCACTGATCTTAATCATGTTACTTTCTGTAGTTGGAATGTGCTGCTTTCTGATCCTCGTAGGTGAAGTTTGAAGTGAACGGGAACCACCAATGATAATGCATCAGTATTGGGAGTTTTGTTTCAGCAAAGGGAATGTATGTTTGCTCTCTTGATATTTAATGTGTAGTATGTGATTTCTTTCAGGGCACATTCACAGAAATCCCAGCTAGCAACATCCGAAGAGTTATTGCTAAGAGATTAACAGAGTCTAAAACTACTATACCTCATGCATATGCTGCTGCTGACTGTGACATTGATGCTATTTTGAAATTAAGAACTGAACTGGCCAAAGGTTAGTGGTTAAACTGACTTACTATTGCATGTGGCACTAATGTGTACTTTGCCTTGTTCACATCACCTTGTGTCCAGGAGGTGTAGATTTTGTGTGGACAGAACATGATGGTATTTTTTGGTGTTTTGTATGTCAGACTCAAGCTGTAGTCCTGTGTGATTAGTGGAACTGGATAGCTTGTCAAGATACAGGAAGACAGAGCTGTTACTTTGCCAGCTAACACAATGGTTTGTAGACAACTGCAGAGGACTATGCATTGTCCAGTTGGTTTTTGTTTCATTCCATCCAGATACAGCAATATTTAGATTTTTTTTATGGCTTAAAAACCTCAAATTCTTCATGTGAAAAATAACAGGGGAAGCTTTAAATTAAAATACCCTCGTGTACTATCCTTCCAGGTACAAAGTTAAAGTTTTTAGTTTTGCTGGCTTCTTCACTGAATTTATTGGAAAAAGGAAAGCTAATACAGTCTCTCAAATTCTGGTTGAGAATAGCTTTATCCATGACAAGAAGAGAAAGTTCTTAACCCCTGCTAGCCAGTGCATGGTAAATTCCCCTTTGAGACAGATAGTAATGGTGTTAATGGGAGTAAGGCAGTTACCTCTTCCAATGAAAAACTTAGATACATGCTTAAGGCTATGTTAAGATGGTAGGTAAACAGAAATCTTTCACGCAGAGAACTGGATAATTTTGAAATACACATTGACAATTGAATCAAGTGCTATAAATCTTAGTATATGTCATGTGGAAATTCCAATTTTCATGTGTCACTGTTTTATTTATAAAAAAATATATTTGTATAAGACTAAGAAATGAAGTTTTCACTTTTTGTCACAACCTGTATTCAGTGAAATGATGTATTTAGAAAATATTGTGGAAGTTTAAGGTAATAGTCAAAGATTGCTTTGATATTACTAAAATAGTTTTTGTTTTTCCTAAAATCAGCTGAGTGTACTGTGCAATAGAATTTCTTAATATTTTCAAAATTAACAATGCAGATTAGAATCTTTCTACCCAGTTTTCACATCAGTAAAGTACAATTAACATGTATTTAAAAAGGCAGGTTTGTCTCTCATGCTGCAGTTCTGTCAATCCAGTTCGGTACTTGCAGATTCCCTGGTGTTATATTAGAGTTCTGGGTTTCTTCTTAAACATAGATTGCTATTCATGGCTAACATTGCAAGTCAATTATGTGGCAAATGGTCACTTGGTTAATTCCTCTAAATTAATGATCACTTGAGAAATTTACATAGTTATCTATAAATGATTTTCCCATCAGAGAAGTATTCCTAAAGATATGTATATTTATTACATGCCGTAAGTCAGTCTCAAAAATTAAGTAGTTTTGCTTCTTGATCTGTTCAGCTGACAGTAGTCACGATGGCAGCAGAGTAATTTACCCTTTTTATTATAAGCATGATGAATTTAATATTGTGTAAATATCATATATCTTCAGGATAATTCTATAGCAACTATGGAATATTCTGCATTGTGTCTGTAGGCTTTGCTTCTGTTGGCAATCATGATCATTATTAGTACTTTGGTCTCCCAAAGCTTTGAAAAACACATGCAGAGCATATGTAGCCATTGTTTCCCTTCCTTCTTCCAAGTTTTGGGGGAAAGCAAGCAAATGTACTAAGTGATATGCAGTATTTGTTATGCTTAAGTCAAAAAAAAAAAGTAATCCAGTCCTCTTAAGGTTATTTTATATGTTTCTAGCTAATACTGACTTCTTTGTGTGTAATTTTGCTTTTTATTAACTTGCTTACTTGCGTATTATTTTGCAGCTTGCTTTAAAATATAGCATTAACTCAATTTAAGGATTTGCAGATACCTTCACCTTGCTAATTCTTACATTGCAGGGCCACAAGGGTCACTGGAGAATGACATACTTGTGATTCATAGCTGAATAAAAGCTGATCTTTGCAATTATTCCAGTTTATGCATTACAGTTCATAAAGAATAGCAGTCTTCAGTATTATCTTTGTGTATTTAGATCCTATAGTAGTTTTCTAAATGGAAAGTAAATATGTAAAACATAAAACACATCTGGAATACTTCTCATTAGAACAAATGATAATACTCAAGTTTGCAGCTACTCTGACTTTATATCAAAAGCTAGAAAGAATGTCTCTGCTGAGGAGACTTCTCTTTTTTGATATTTCTTTTGTTCCAAGGGGAGAAAAAGTGTTCTTGCCTTTATGATAGTAATTTAAAGATGAGTTACTTTCTGACAATAATCCTAAGAAGCAAATCTGCTGAGTTGCTGGAACCTTGTCATCACACAGGTCTAATAAACACATCTTAAGGGCAGTGATTTTTTTTCGTTTTGCAGATGATATTAAAGTATCTGTAAATGATTTTATTATCAAGGCGACAGCAGTTACTCTGAAGGTAAGTGAATAATTGACTTCAATAATTTAATAATTGAATTTAATAATTGACAATCAGTTATTAAATGACTATAAGAATTCTTAAGAAAATATTGAAAAATAAACAGTTTTCTCTATTGCTATTCACATTACATTGTTGTACAGTGTTAAATGCTAGTACTTGATGTGAATATATACTCTTAGTCACTGATGACAAAGGAAACAGTGGGTTTTACAATTGAACAAAAGCTTTTTCTTTCCCTGTAAACTTGTTATGGAGTTCTCATTTTATCTATTCTGATTTAAGTAATTTTTTTCTGTTGTAATATTATGACCTTTGTTGCTTTCATTTGGGGATAAGATTTCAAATGCTTAGTTTTCCACATTGAAGTTTCTTGTGATTATTTTCTCCCCTTTCCCCTCCCTTTTTCCTAAAAAGCTTACTTTTTAAATGTATCTAAAGTAATAAATCTAAAATAGTAATCTAGCTTTGAGTAATTGTGATTCAAAGAAATTCACATTTAAGCTCAACTTGAAAACAGACTTAATTTTCCTGTATGTGAAGAGCATAGCAGCCTACATGTGTTATTAAAGATATACATATGGAAAGACCTCTGCCCTGGTTTGGGTAAAATGTTGAAACCACGTTATTTATAGATGCGTGGGTTAGACAATCTAAACTCCTCTGTAATACTGTTAGAGATTTATTCGCTGTAGTTGAAATAATGAAATAAGTTTCTGGAAAAAAAAGTCTTGATTTTTAAAATTCTTAATTATAGTTTTTTTAAAATTCTTAATTATAGTTTTTAGATCACAACCATTGTCAACCATTTTTAAGGTTGATTATCCAATTTGGGGCTTTTTTAAGACACTTCATTTCAGGTCATATTCTTCTATTATTTTTTTTTCCACTTACAGAACATTCCAACAATGGCTTAGACAAGTTGTGACAGAAACATAGTTTTCATCTTCTCCTAATGGCATGTGAAGCTTAGTCTGAAATATATTGCTTAATGTTATGTGGCCAATATCGTTCATTCAGTCATTTAGTATTGTACTTAATGGTACAGGAGTTATACCCATAATGCTGAAGTGACAAGTTACCCCTTCTCTTATGTTAGAGAAGAAAAACTGGAACAAAAAATATGAGTTCCTATGCACAGACTGGATGTAGATTATTTTTTGAGTTTTGTACTTGATTTTTTTCTTCCTTTTTTTACATTAAAGAAATTATGTGATAGTGTTAATTAGCATCTCCATGAATGAAGCTTAGCTGTGTGTACCTCCCATAACTTTTTTTCTGGAATATCTTCTGCACTATGGTGTCAGTTTTCAATTTCCTAATTCTGAGTTTCATTAAGGTCACTCAATACTAATCTTGGACTTACTGGAAATAGCACCTTCACAGTATCTCTGATCAGTTACCTGAGATTACACCTATATGTTGGTTTGTTGTTTTTCTTTTCCTCTGAGCTGCTTTGGCTTTATATGATAAAGTCAAAAAAAAAATCATTAAAAGTATCAGTAGATATTATCTGAATTTTAATTGGAGGTCTATGCAGAAAGATTTATGATGCATTTTAGGAGAACTTCATCCCAATAACAATGAGCGTACCCGCAGCATATTCTGCTTGTAGCTTCATTTGTTTAGGGCAAGGCTTGAGACAAAACTGGAAAACAACACACGGGTATAGTAAGATCTCTGTTTACGCTTTTAAAGTCAATATCCTGTGATTTATTTGGGGGGAGAAATTACAATGCTTTTTGGTTTTTGTGTTCTGGGTGTCTGTAAGGTGGTGTCAGTGACTCCTGAAGGAATTTAGAGGCTTTTGTTAATTTGTTAGTTCTCCAGTAGCACAAAAAGAAACCATCTGGGTCCCCTGCCATTGTTTATTTTGGTTCCTGGAGTATATAGTCATGCTTTTTGTCAAAGTAAGTTTAAATCAAGTTAATCATGTAAATCTATTCTTAGAGCTTTACAGTGATTTCATTATTTTTTTGTCCTGCTTGTAGCAGTCCTGATGACAGATGTGACCTGATCTTTTGCCTTCATTTACATGCAGCAGTCTGTGATGCACTAATTAATTTGGTGAATGCCTGTATCATGCTATGTGTCTTAAAGGATTTTCCTTTTTCTTGATAATTGATTGCACCATTGTTCTTCTACCAGCTTTTTTTTTTTTTTCTCCTAGCAAATGCCAGATGTGAACGTAACCTGGGATGGAGAAGGCTGCAGGCAGCTGCAGTCCATTGACATTTCTATTGCTGTGGCAACAGACCGAGGTCTCATTACACCGATCATAAAAGATGTTGCTGCCAAGGGAATACAGGAAATTGCTGCCTCTGCAAAGGTAGGACTTCAATGTACAGTAGGCTGAGGAATATAATAGCTATGTAGTTTCTTGTAGTGAAAAATGTAGCATGACCTAGATGCACATCAATAAAACGAAAAGCATTTTCAAAATGGGTCTAAAGCTGTTTCAGTATTCCTTAGAATTAATTATTAATTACTATTAATTTTACAGCTTATCATTTTTAATGAACAATGACTTACCGTGCAACTAAACAATATGATGGCCGGCTAGCCCGTTTGGAAAAATAAAACTGTACAGACCTCTGCATTTCGATGCCATCAAAGTATTTCCCTAATCCCTCTGAGAAAACTAGGTAATATTAATTTCTGGTATTTCCAATCTTTAGGTTTGAGGTTTTGTGTGTTTTGTTTTCCTACATTTCCCAGAAATTTGTTTGTAGCTGCTCATGTTACATTCTATGCAGTTACATTATGGCACTTATTACTGTCTTCAGCTTTTCATACTGAGAATGTCACCCCAAAGGAAACATTAAACTCCTCTTACAAATAAGCAGTATAGGGTTCACAGGCCAGGTGCCAATTGGTGGCTTGAAGCCATGGAAATTCTTGTCAGTCATAGCGGAAGTGTTTTGTGGCAGGAAAAAGCACAACGAATGATAAAATGCTCTAACCTGAGCTTTTCTTTGTCATTTAGTGTGTGCTAATGTAAGGCCTGCAGTATCTGGAGAATGCAATGAAAGTAGCTGCTAGGGAATGAAAGTGTCCTAAAACAAGACAGAAGCTATTCTTCATAAATTTTTGTATTTTACTGAAAACTACAGAAATCGTGATATTCTGTGTAAGCAGAAGGAAACAACTACCAGAGTTGTAACAAAAAAGATTTGTCATCACACACAATGTTCTGAAATAAGATGTCTTCCATGATTTTCTGGTCAGTATGACTTGTTTCATGTTCCACATGTTGTGAAAGTAAATCCTTTCACTAATATTCTAGCCAGCCAAGGAAGAAGGTCAGCTGAGATTGTTCAATTATTGTGATTAGTGATAGAATGGCAAGAAGGAAAGCATTATTAGAAGTGAAATGTAGGATATGCTTCAATTTTCATCCCCGTTACCTTAATACTGTGACACAGTATTGCAAACCTTTCTTAACAGAAATTGTGTTTCACAGCTCCCATGATGAGAGTGTACACGTGTGTTATGTTTAATAGGCAATGATAAAGTAAGCATTTCAATTTCCCTTTCATTTCAAATAGAATGTGTGTAACATAGGTCACAACTACTCTGTATGAAAGCCATTGAATCAGACAGATTGCAGGTATCCACGCCAACAAAATTTTGCTCAACTTCTTCACTGAATTATTGAAACAAATATGTACCCTTCACATGTGTACATGCTCTGAAGGCACAAACTGTGAAACTGCATCTGTTTCTTCACCAGTTTCCTTGTATTTTGGCAGCTGTTTTCTTTGTGAAAGTTACCTACATGTCTCCTGCTGCATGTTAAATCTAACTTTTTTCCAGGTCATATGCATCCTAGTTCCATATTTTCATCACTCAAGTAATGCAATTGCACGCATGTATTATGCTCATACTGACTCTATTCTGTGAACACTATTCACATGGCTATTAACTCCTAGTTCAATAATTATTCAGAGATGAAGAAAAGCCTGAAATAAAATTAAATGTATCCTTTTAACTTTTAAATTCATAGAAAATATGTCATAGTTTTGAAAACTTGGTGTAAATTTGAATTACTTAGTGGTCGATTCATTAGAAGGAGATTTCCTTAAACTTCTTGCTGTTTAGTTTTAAGCTGAAGGCATTGCAATTGTTGGACTACTGTGGCCTTTTATGATCCTTGCCTGGAAGCTGTTTAGAAATGTACATAGGGAAGACAGTTGTTTACCTTGACCAACAGTGTCATGGATGTTACTATCCATGTACTGGTTGGGTTTGTCTCACAAAATAGTCCAAGAAGACGTGCCAAGATTTTATTTCTGGTGGAAAATACCCATCAACACAATTAAGCAGTCTGTTTGTTTCACTTGCTAGAAACTGATAAAAGCAACTGTCATAAGTGGAAATTATGATGGAATTGACTTCTTTTTGTTTGCATGTGAATGGAGGTAGAGTCCAGATCGGATAAACTTCCTCACAGATAATGAATTGGTTAGTAGTTATAGTTGTGGCATGGATTAATCCCTTTTTGTGCTGTGATATAACTTTTCATACATAAGTAGTAGTATTCCACTAGGAGCTGTATTATATTGCTGATCTATGTCAGATCCAGTGGCAAGTATAATAGTTATTTTATAATTTCCAGACATTGTACAGATGTAAATTGGTAAAAACAAAGGTATGAACACCTTAGAAGGAATTTTAAGGATTATTATATTAATGCTTATGAAGCCCTCTGTAAGGAAATGCTGTAGAAACACAAAGATTTTAAATAAACAGAATAATTGGATCCACAGTTAAGTTCACAGTCAGAGTTTCTTCCGTATTTGCTGTTAATTGAGGATCAATGCCTTTCATGACTAACAACGGTTATAAAAAAAAAAAATAGTTGTACATACCCTGCTTATGATCTTATTTAAAAAAAAAAATCACCGTTCAATACATAAAAGCAATTATAACTTTTAATTTTTTTTGTATCTAGTTTTAAAAACATTGAAGTAATTGGTAACAACATGTCTTCATGGTTATTTCATTTTTATTTGTTAATATATTACTTATAAGTTGACACCTAAACAACACTTTTCTGTATATAAAAAGCTTTTCTTGCTAGTCATTGTACAACAGCAATACCTTTTTTTAGTCTTTATTTTAAAGATGATGTCCCATTGGAATTGCTGAGATTTTAAGGTAGATTGTATTTAAATTCTGTTTTATGAACTACTTTATCACTTAAGTTTCCATTGCCTAGCACTAGTGCTTCAGACTAACTTTTAAGGGGAAACCGCAATGTTTAGTAATTCAAGAGGGATTGCCCGCTGAAAAGAAGTGAATATATACATATATATATATATACCATGCCTTTATGAAGTCGCTGATTCAATTTATTTAGCTAAAGGCAACTTGGCATGGGTGAACTGATTTATTTTTGGTTTATATTCTGAGAATATTCAGGTAACCACCACACCAAAAAACACACAATATTTGTAGGCACCTGGAATTATTACAGTTTTGTAGCACTGGGATAGAAAACTCCTGTTTGATCAGGCTAGTAGTTCTAGTGATAACAGAATGAATTAGATAATGCTGTTTCCCAGGGTTTTTGTAGGAATGCTTTAGTTCAGTATAGTTTTTACCTGGATAGATGGACAATATTTTCTTCAGAGCTTGTTTTGGAGACTAGGAAAGCATTTGTATATACATCCCTGGGAAACATCTAGGATTTTTGAGAAAACATGGAAAATCCCTAGACAGTAGAAGGGGAGTGATTTTTTTTTTTTTTTTTTTCCTGGAAGACATCATGTTGAGGGAAGAGGGGTCTTGGAAATGGCATGGAAAATTCCTAGAAAGCCCATCAGGGAAGGGAGGTGGACTTCTAGAAATCCTGTGGAAAATGCCTGGAAAGCACTTGGAAAACTGGAAAGCAGAGAGGGATTTCTTCATGGTGGGGAAGAATTCCTTGAAAGAAGGGCAGTGAGGGTTCATAGAAATGACCTCTTGGGATGGTGATATTCATAGAAAGCATATGTGATTCTTGGAAAGCACATCTGTGGGAGAGAGGGTTCCTAGAAAGCACTTTAAAATCTCTAGAAAACACAGATATTCCTGGAGAGCACTTGATAGGATATTCATGGAAAGCATGTAGAAAACTTATGGAATGCAAAGGGAGCGATTCCCAGAAATCAGGCTTTAAAAAAAAAAAAAAAAAAGAGGGTATGTGGGGCAGAAAGGTAAATTCCTGGAAAGAAGGGTGATTCCTAGAAAGAACGTGGAAAAAATCATAGAAAGCAGCAGTAGAACTCCTAAAAAGGAAGAAGAAAATTCCTGGAAAACGGGATTCCTGGAATCTTTTTCTCCAAGAAAGTTTCATAGATGTGATATGTTACTTTTTTTCGTGAGGTGATAATCAGACTTTTTTTTCCATTCACTTCCACTTGTATTTCCCTAGCATAATTAAATGCTTAGAAACTATAATTATTTTTTTATTATTTTGAGCAGAAGGAGGAAAATGCAAACAGACTGTTGCTTTTATCAGTCTTCCCCAGTAACTGAGATCTGAGCCTACTTCCCTGACTGTGCTTTTGGAAATGGCTATTTTTGTCATACGATGTCATAATGCTGGAACGGTCACAACTTGACATTCTCCATGCACTTTTCCACCTGCAGAATAAATATATTATATGCCAAAAGCACTAAATGTATTGCATGTGAATAGGATAGATCGCCTCTTCTGTATATTCCCATGCCAGTCTATGCTGTCATTTGAAGAGCTCCTACTTTGGAAAAGATTGCTGCTAATGGAGAAGTCACCCTGCACATTTCCAGTCACCACATTTCCATTGGATTCTATATAAAGGTGTAGGAACAGCTTGCTGGCTTGAATAACTGGCTCTTGACCCACTTTGGGGTGCCATTTCTTTTGGGCTCCACAGGGTCCTTTCCTCCTGATGTGACACGTACTGCAAGAATTACTCATCATCATTCCCACTGGTTCTGTCTAAGGAGTCCACTAAGCTAGAAACACGCTAGGGGATGCATAATGGTCTTTTTCTCTGTGATCTTATCACCTTAGAACATGGTATGAACTTCTTGGGCTGTGTTTCAAAGAAAACTCTTCTGGAGAGTTTATTCTGTTGTGTTTAGATGCAGAAAAGTCTCATGAATGAAATGGAGGCTGCAGGAAGGGAAGTCTTACTTATGTTGAAGGTAGCTGAATACTTAGCTGAAAGAATTATATTCTCCATCTACTAGAAAGTTCTGGCATTTTTTTTTTTTAAACAGTATGCCAGTACCTGGCTTTTTTTTTTTAGACAAATATGTTGAGGAATACAGTGAATTTGTCTCATCAGTATATTGCTAGATATTCCTGTTATATAAAAACACTGTGGAGGAAAGACTAACTGGTTCCATTGTGAAAACTGAAGCAAAGTTGGTAAGGTGAGAGAACAGCTTTTATTGAATAGCTGATATAGTTGGGAAAATGAAGCTTTGTGTCCTAGTCTTTTTTGTCAAATCATTGCAGCTACAACAACAATGTTGCTAAAATGCTCACCACAATCCAAAAGCAGATGATTTTTTTTGTGGCTGTATGGTACTTAAATGTCTTCCTGAAGTAAAAAGAATGAAACTCTTACGACACTTTAATTTCTTTTCCTTGTTCCTCATCTTTTTCTTATTTCATTTTCCTTAGGCTCTAGCAAAGAAAGCAAGAGATGGAAAGCTGTTACCTGAAGAGTACCAGGGAGGATCTTTTAGGTAACATTCTCTAGCAGTGTTCAGTATAAGCAATGTGGGTTCAGAACTGCTATATTCTCAGCCATTTTAATGAATTAAATTAATGCATTACCATTCATGCATTACCTTTTAAAATCTTGATTCGTTTAGGATGAAACTCCATGGGATAATTATGAGGGCCAAGCCTGGGCTGAATGTCATGTATTGGGAGAAAGTATTATCTCGGTACTGGCTTTCAAAAGTCTATTTCATCAGAGCCTGCTGTGATTCTGGCTTTTCATTTTTTGATGAATTCAGGTTTTTCATACCAAGACTGTTCTGACTTTTATTTTCACACTTAGTTTTTTGCAATTGCAGAAGAAAGGTTTTTTGCTTGTTTTTCTTTAATTGCATCCTTTAATTAGGAGAATGCATTGATAATCGTTTTTGAAATAAATACTTAAAAATTAGTTCATTGTCAGAGGTAGCACAGCATACAGTAATGCCCTGTTTGTCTGTAATTCATTTAGAAGAATGTCTCTAGAGGGGCAACAAGTGCTATAGCAAAGTTGTGGTGCTAACTCTTGCAGTTTGCTTTTAACTGAAACATCAAAACCAAAGCAGATAGATTTTAAACAGTAGCATATACTTGATATTTTTTTCTATTAAGTGAACTTTTTTCTGTTAAGTGAAGTGTTTCGTGCCAAACAGCGTCATCAAGGAACACTTTTGTTACACAAATTTTAGCTTACCTCTCTTTTTGTCAGTTTTTAAAAGCTAAGTCTGAATGTTCATCATTAATATTCTTCTATAATGGAAAAATTGTGATGAGAATACTGCTAGAAATGACATTCTTCTGCAGAAATACTGCTGTAATATATAGTAGAGTGTGCCTGGGCTGCACCTGTCTGGAATAAGTGGCTGTGTCATGCTGGAGGAGTGGTCATAAAAATTTGTAAGCTGTTCAGCATAAAAAGCTTATGTAAATGCAGCAGTGGAGGCATGGATGTCGTCTTAAACACAAATGGCCCATGAGAGAATAACAGATTATCTTTTTCCACTTTTTGCAGTAACTTTAACAGAAGGAGGAGATGGTAGGCCAACTTTCTCTGGTGAACAGTCTATCACAAGAGTCCAGCCCCTCCTCATGTACCACTTCCCAGCTGGTGACACAGACAAAGTTTTCAAGAGAGAAAGGCATGATAAGGCTTTTCTGTGCCTGAGTGATAATCTAAATGCTCAAAACATACTGTTTGGCTATTGTAACTTGAAGTTGTGAGGTTTCATTTGAAAGGCATTTGGCTTAGAATAGGGACAGGCAAAGATTTATTTGAAGATATTGCTTTTCCTGTCAGCCATATTTATGAAAGTAAGCTTGTCTACTTTCTGAATTTCAGCATATTTCCTTTTATTCTTCCTCTTTTCTGTACTCTGAAGACATTGTTTTTGAAAAAGGCCATTATGGGCCCATGAATAAAGTATAAAATCATTTTAAAACGTTATCATGTGGGGACTGTGTTTGAAAGCCAGGTAGTTCTTGTGTTATTTTTTTTTAAATCTGTGGTTAGATCTCCAGTGACAGAAATTACACAAGTTGTTTTGTTTTGGTAGCTTTCTGGCAGGTTGCAATACATCCAGTGCTTCCTTGGAGATGATGCATTTATCTGTCCAAAGGAACTGTGAATATTACTGTATATTCCCATGCAGCAAAAGTGTTGTAACTGCCTTTGTGATCACTGTGGTGTAATGTAATGATGTATTCCTGTAAAGAAATAGGACTCTAGAAAAAGGTGCATTAGTTGTAATTAAAAAATCCCAGATCTCCAAGAGTCTGAATATGCCCAACTGAAATCCAGTTCAGATCTTTTTAGTGAGTTAATGAGTTTGGCGTTCAGAAAGAAATTAGCTACAATAGTCTTTAGATATAGACCTTCTTCTAGGAGATGTCATTTCTGACATTACTGATAACTCTTTTCTTTTTCATTTAGTATCTCCAATCTGGGCATGTTTGGCATCAACGATTTCACTGCAGTCATAAACCCTCCACAGGCCTGCATCCTAGCAGTGGGTCGAGCAAGACCAGAGCTCAAGGTTGTGGAAGATGAAGAAGGGAATGAGAAGCTTAAGCAGCATCAACTCATGACAGTGACTCTTTCGAGTGATGGTCGTGTGGTAGATGATGAACTGGCTTCAAAGTTTCTGGAGACCTTGAAAGCAAACCTTGAGAATCCGATACGACTTGCCTTGTGTTAAACTCAGTGAAGATTGCTTCCTGTTTTGACAACACAGAGAACTCTGTTACAGAAAAACACCCCCAAGTACATTAGAGGGGAGTAAATAGTGTGAGATAGACAGTTAAAATATTTAATTTATTGAATTAATATGAAAAACTGTTAATTTTCATGCTTTTAGTCATTTCCAATGATCAGGTTTTATATTGTAAAGCTAAAAAAACACTTCAAAGTTAACATACCACATTTCTTTAAACATTTAGTACTAATAGGACATAATGTTTGCATAGAAAAGTCAATCTCCTCTGTAAAAGAAAGCTTAAGAAAATAAAATTTAAAAGGGAGTGAGGTGCTTCATCTAAGGGCTAAACATCTAGCTTTTATAGTGAGGTAAGCAAGAATTATAACTGAGCAATGTGCTGCTATGACTCCTGATCAATACTGAGGTTGTGGAGTAGCTAATTTGTATTGCTGCCGTAGTTTTTCAGTTTGCAAAGTGCTTGTCTGGCATGTTGTACCATCCAAAGAAGATTGAAGTAAGGTTCATAAGCTTTTGACAGAAATTTCATTGGATTCCTACATAAGAGCAAAGAAGTTATAAACCAAAAAAAAGTTTTTGTTTGGTTTCATTCTTCTTTACTACAAACTGCACTGAGAAAAAACAAGTTGACTGGAGAGAGGAATGGGGAAAAAAATGACTGGAAAATGTGAGAGACTAAATTAGATCATAGAAAAAATTAATTTCTCAAAATACGAAATAATCTGATAGAATCCACAGCTTCATTCATATAATTAGATCTCATTATAGCACATTTAAATTGTAGCGGCATCTATTTTTTTCAGTATTTTAAGACTGCTGCTTAATCTCATGCATTGAGATGAGTGCAAAGATGAGAATCAGAATATCAGAATAAATGTATTCTCTGGAAATGATGAAATCTCAGCTTCGCTGATTTCAGTTTTTGATGTTACCAATATCTGGGGAAAATAGAGCAACAATTAATTAGTAACAGGTTTTCTTTGGCTTAATTTAAAAAAAAAAAAAAAGTTGCCTTCAAAGTTGCCCCAACTCAAATTTCTTCTTCAGTACCACAAAATATGAAAAATACTGTTTTCAGGTATTCTATGATACACTATGGTTAGCTTAAAAAACAAGTTATTTGTGCCAGCAATATTATGATGAAAAACTGGCTTTGATCTTTTAATTTCACGGAGGCTGCAGTATGAAAATTTTGCACACTGAAAATTTGCTCTTTAATGTTGTTCTTTGAATGGATAGATTAAAGATGTAAATACAAAGTGTTTCATCATTAGTTGTATATTGAATTGTAACTTGGAGTCATAAATGCAGTGGCCTGAAGTTTAAATGAACAGAAATGGATTGTTCTTTTTCCTGTGTATGAATATGGAACCATGAGTTTGAATGAATGCATGTGAATGTGGGAACCATCCAAAGTATGAATTTGTAATGAAACAATTGTGTTTACAGGACCTGGTGAAAATATAAATTCAGTTGTATTCTGGGAGTTCATCTAATTCTGGTTTTTTATAAGTACTTTTTTTTTTAAGATTCAGAGGACTTGTTTGTTGAGCTGCTGCCATAATTTAAAAAGCTAATTGCAAGAGAAAAACTTTTAGATAATACTGAGCTGAGAGTTTTCATTACATGAGTTTGTTACTTTAGCTTGTTCTAATACAATAAATTTCATGAACTGTTAATCTAACAGTAAAGAGAGAATAAACTTTTGATTACTAAGTTCAGTTTACTGTATAATAATGGTAACCTACTGGTATTTCCAGGAGTTTTTCACTGAGAAATTTTATTCACAATTGCATGCTTAAGATTTATTTGCAGTTTTAAATGGTTGACCATGAATTGTTCCAAAGTTGTCTATTAATCCCATAGTACTTTCGAGGGGGGAGGAGGGAACCATAATATATTGTACTTAATGTGTTTTCATTTGTTTGTGTAGGTAAATCTGCACAAGAGAGTTTGCGGGCTAATTTAAAACCTGATACGGTGATCTTCATTTTTGTACTAGGTACACTGTAGTGTTGGTGTGTGCTCCCCAGCACTTGTATTCTGCTCTCTGGCTGACTATAGCGAAGGGCTGCATGACTGATTTGTATACACATCTACAGTTTTGTGTGCGTGCTTGAGTTCATGTAGGGCAAGTCAGCGTATTTTACTTAAAGTTTTTTTGGAGCCACTGGAAGGCAGTGTTGCATATATGTACTGCATTTATCATGCTGTCTCATTCATGTGGGTGCTAATACTTGCCCTATTTAACACAAACACATGAAGACAATGCAACTTTTTCTACAGGTTAATTAAACCCTTGCAACTTTTGAACTGGGCCAGTCTCTCAGTAAAGCAAATAAAAACTTTAAATCTGTTTTCTTTACGTCTGCCTGCTTGCCAACATTGTCATTTGGCAGAAAAATGGATGTATGTGATTTGTCAGTCATCAGCCTGTGAAGGACCTCTCTGGAATTCAGTCATGTTGTGATAGCAGTCAGAGCCCCCCAAAATGCTTCTCCTTAAGTAATTGTACCATTCGGTAACATCTACAGTTTTAGCAGAAGGGAGCTAACGAGTTGCTCATGTGGATTAAAATAAAACAATGAATATCCTTGTGGAGAGTTCAGGGATTTGGGAATGGGGGCAATGACTAAAATGGACCTCAAAGTGAAGCATATGAAATGGTTATGCTTACATTTGAAGTTAGTTCAAGTAAAAATTTCCTGTATGAAAAATAATTTTTTTGTTCTGTTCTTTAAAATGACATCTGTTAACATCTTTTACATGCCTAAGCAAGAAATACCATGAACACATCTAACTTTTTGAAGAGTTAAAACACAATTAAAATTTGATGACTATGCTGTTGTCTGCTAGAACTATCTGCCTTTAAGATATGCTTGGTGAAAATTGCCTTCTTCATATAATTTTCCTTGAAAGGGGTATAGTTAGAAAAAACTATGGGGTAGTTATTATGGACTTGTGATATTTGGCAAGTCATGAACTATATGTGTAAGGTTTCAATCCCTAATTATGCTCTTAGAATTGTTGACTTTTGGGGATATTTTTTTCCTGCAATATATTCCTTCTAAAATAAATTTTCTGGAATTAGTCTTCCAAACATTATCCCTGAAAGAACCTCAGTCCTACAAAGTGAATGCACAGTCCTATTTCCACCTAATCCTTTTGTCCACATGTTCATCTCCATTCATACAAAATAGACTCTTATTTCAACTAGAGATTAGTCCTATTGGATACAACAGAATTTGAAAGTTGATCAGCAAGCTATAAATGTGACAAAGCCAGAATACATGCTTTTATACGCTGCATTGTACAGCAAGTTGCATTTTGATTGCATTAAAGTACATGTCATTTCAGATTGAAACTGTAGTTGGGGGAAACTAATGCAGAATCACTGGAACTAAGTGTCATGTTTGACATGTTTTTCATATGCAACTGTGCCATAAAGTGAAAGGCTGTGCCATAAAGTGAAAGAAAATAAAGTTGCCTTTAGGATTAGTCATCTGATTAGTTTTATGGTGATAAAGTGTAGGTTTGAAGTGGATTTTCTTTTTTTATTTAGTTGGTTTTTTTCATGACTTCTATGTTTTTACTGAGTCTTTTTATGTATTATTTCAGGCCATAAATACTTTTTTCCTCTCTAAAGTCCATTGAAAAATTTGTACATTATTGTAATTTCCTTGAGAACAAGGGAAATAAAGTGTAGTGAGTAATGGTTGCACAATGACCAGTGTCAACTGGATTCGTGGGTTGGTGATTTTTCCATCTGATGCACACATTGCAAGCCCCTTTCAGTACTACTCAGGTTATCCTAGCAGTTTCAGTTATGGGTTAATCACAGTAAGGAAAACAATTTATTTATATGCTTTACCAAAAATGGGCAAGATCCTGAGCAGCCAACTGGGAATCTTAATTTCCGTCACTTCTGCTACAGATGTTTTTGTTGTTTTTATGGAGAAGAATTTTGGTCTCACTAATGGACAACCCAGTATCTTTTACAACCGCTCCACTTCAAGGATGTGAAAATCTGTATCATGGAACTAAAAACATTGGATAGGAAATGGAGCAGCTGAGCAGTTGATGCGGCAAACATGACCATAAACACAGTTTTAAAAGCTTTGGGGGCTGAAAAGTATCCAAATGTTGTCTTGTGGCAGAAGGAAGCCATATTACAAGGAAACCTCTTGCCAATGAGGCAATTTTCTGTAAGCAAGCAGGCTATATAACACTACAAGATGTATATGTTACTGAACCTAGCAGGTCATTTTATGACTTGTGGTTTTTTTAACCTTACAGTTTTTATCCAGGTTTCTTGGGTCTGCATTGTTGGTGATGAATTTTTTCCCCTTTCCTAAAATGTAGAAGTATTGTCTTAAGAATTCACAGCGATGCACATCATTGACTTGCTTATCAAGGAATGCGGTATCTATGTGTTCAAAACCCTCTTTGATCTGTTTCCAGACCCCATATAGTCCATACAGCTGTGTAAGCTAGAAAAGAATGCAGGAGATGGATAGTTGTGACAGACAGGCTCTCTTCTGGTATTCAACCAAGCTGCTCCTTCCTGTAAGCCACAAAGCTGTACATTGTGGTAGTGCTAGATAAAGAGCAAGCATTCTTTGAAGCAGGTAGTAGTGGTGGTGGTCTTATTTGCAGATTAATGCACACGATGTTCCTCTGACACACACAGTTGGGTGATCCTATACAACTTCAATTCGGGATTGTAAATTGACGTTCAACGTTGGTGCAAGTCAGGTACTGTTTTTAGAAGGAAACTTTTAGGAGTCAGACCACATGCGGAATTTGAATGAAACTGCTTAACTGTATGAGAGTGATTCTCAATAGTATAGTGCAGCAAGGGACCATCCTTCATTGTATTAGGTCACATAAAACTTCTTTTCAGTTACCTGTTCAAATTGAGCTTTTATTGGTGATTATTTTTATTGCTACAAGGTCACTTACTGCATCGTTGTACCAGTTACTCTAGTAATCTGAGAAATTTGTTGTCTTCCCCATAGGTAATATTTCAATTTACATTCTATACCATCTATACCACTTCCATGTTGTGGAAGGGCTGTTTTTAAGTCTCCTGATCATGTCTGACTTAACTGGCAAGTCTGGTTCATGCTATTTAGAGAATGTTTGGGTTTTTGGTTTTGTTTTTTGTTTGTTGTTGTTTCCCAAGGCTTTGAAATATAATATCCTTCACTACTATTTATGAAGTACTGCAGCCCAACTAGTAAAATCTAACTAGCTGTCCATATGCTCTCAATTTTCTAAGTTTTCTAGATCAGGAGAAATATTCATTTAGTGCTATAGTACACCATGGAGCAGAAATAAGTAGCTATTAATTTCCTTTACCCTGAAGGTTGCTAATAAGCAGTCAAGCAGTATAATTCAGGACGTAACCTAGCACCCACAATTTTTTATACTCCAATACCTGTTTGTAGCCTGCTGTTTGTATTTCCCTTTTTTTCTTTTATTTAAATAAGGATTGAATACCATGTGAATAGTCACAAAACACAATGTATTTGCAGAAAAGAGAGAAAAATTATGGTTGTTCAGTGTGTGTTCTTTTGTATGGTTATTACGACAATATTTTTTCACTATCCTTGAAGTTTCCAAATATTAGTTAAAATGATGGTCCAGTCAGTGTTTCGGTAACCCTTTCTGAGTATCTCAAAAGTTGTTCTTTTATTGTTAGTCTTTGCATACTGGGTTGTTAGAAACTTATTACATGATTTCTTTTTTCTTCAATTCAGACGAGTAGATATTGTTCTTGCAGAAGGATTATATCTAAGATAAGCATAACAGTGGTTTCAGGATGCAATGAAAATGAGCACTGATGCAGTAGCTTTAAAGGATATTAGCACAATAGAGAAAAATCTTCAGTGTTTCCTACTAGTTCCCTTTCTGCCTATGTTAATGTAGCATGAAAAATGAATTTTGTAGTTTGACAGCCAAGCATGTGAAGTGCACTTTTTAATCTATATATTTTTTATATTTTAATATATTATATATTATATATATTATAAATAATATATTTAATATATTATACAAACTGCTTTATTTTGTAAATTGTCAGAAATGTGCATATTTATGCAAAATTCCTTTCCAGGAAGGTGTATTAATCAGCATGTTCATCTTTGTAAGTGTAGCTGTTCACTGAATTGTTCTTCAAAAACAGGAATCACGGTACTGATGTACTCCTTGCTGGTGGATCTACTTGGTATACGCCTTGATGGTGTTGGTATTTTCTGCTATTTCAGTCAAGGACTCATTTTAAATGGAAAATTGAAATACACAAAGGCCAGCAGAGGGCAGACAGAGCAGTCTGTTTTTCTGAGAGTCTGGCTCTGTTAAGGTCTCTGCAAATAATCACTAAACTATTTTAGTACGTAGGTATTATGCTTCAATTTAAACTTTAGCTTGATGATTCAGTGTTTGTTTTTGAAGTGTTTTGGAAAGCACCTGACGCAAATAAAGAAGGAATAGTAAATACTAACGTGCCCTGGTCTGTTGGAATTAAGATTAGGCAGAAACCGTGGTAGCTGTATGGCATTTCCTGCAGAACTGGATGTTATATTCCAATTGTCCCTAAAATGTTGAAGGCACAGTGAGCAGATTCCTTTACATCAGCATGGCAATTACATCCGTAGTAGATTAAACAGAGGAAAAACTGATGATCACTTTAGTTGAAAATATCTTTCAATATGTCCTTAGTTAAGCATAAGCTGTAAAGTTACATGCTCCCATGATTTCTTCCTTTGTAATCATGCTTGAGTAAAGCAGTCGGATGTCCACAATAACTTGCTGGTGATTTGTAAAAACATGCTAGCTAGTAAATTTTGCAGGAATCAAGGAGATTCCGAAGGCCAATGTGTTAATTAAACCGGGACACAAAACATTAACTGGAGGATTGGATGTCAATTTTAGTTAAGGAGATTTTGTAAAGTGCTCACTTTGTATTCCCTTTGACGTCTGTTTTGCTTTGACTTGACGGTATCAAGGTAGATAGTTATTCAGATACAATAACCATATTGTTCTTCACTCTCTCCTTAATGATTGTCCTGGCAAGCTAAACATTTGTGTCATTACCAGAAATGACTAGCTGGAAAATGACAGACTTTTCTGTTTGTTCATTACCTGTACTAGGAAGATGATTCATGCTATGTCAATAAATACCATTGTTTATCTCCTTAAAGATTAGGGATCAAGAGAAGATTCTTTTTTATACTTTAAAAAGTTCCTTTCCTGTGGCCTAGAGCTAGACACGAAGAAAGGACAGCTGTGAGCCTTTTTATTTTTGTTCACACTTGTATGAAAAATATATTCAATTGTTAGTGCAGTAGATATTCTCTCTTCTAAAGTTTCATGATTTTTGCATTGTCTATGTAACATTATAGGGTGCTGTTCACTTCACTTTGAAGGGATTCAAGCAATTGAACTGTACAGGATACTCTCTGTTAACCTAGTTCATCAACTAATTCCCAATTCAGCTGCCTTTCTTATGAAGATTTGTGTAGTTGTGTTTTATTCTGCAGCTTTGGTGCACTTCAAATTTCTTCCCTGCCAAATAAATTACAAACTTAAATACCCATGAAGGCTGTTAGCCTTGTGGATACTTGTAGTTTCTGTCACATCCCAATTGTCATTAGCAGTGTGCTCTGATATTCTCTCTGTCTCAGCAGACAGCATCACTCTGTTTCCTCTTCTTTGTATGGAAAATAGGAGCTGGAATGGGGTTTCTGGCTGATGGAGGAACTTGCATCTTCTTCTGAAACTCTTCTTATCCTTCCAAAATGTAAGACTTCTGGCTCAAAGTTTAAATGTTAGCTACATGTGATGAGTGTAATACATTGCTTATGCATTTTCTCATTGTGACAAAGACTCTAGAACACCTTAACTATTCACTTCATAGTATAAGCACTACACAGATTCGAATGAAAATAACTTTCAAGCTGTTCCTTTAAAAAAAATAGAGACAAGTTATCTACAGGCTTATTTTGGAATCAATTCTCAAATAAATTGGTCGTGCTTACAGGACATTATCAGATGTGGTAACAATTTGCATTTTCCTGTTGATGAATACAGAAATTGCATCTTTTTTGGGCAGATTAGGAGTCCTTCCTCTGTCCATTTCTATTTTGAGCCTAATCTAGTTTTCATAGTCTTCAAAGCAGGTGATGTCTTGCTTAAACTCATAACAAGTGCTAATGATGCTGAGCAACTCCCAGCCTGGAATGGAAGAGAAATTTTGGAATGTGCTAAATTATCCTAAACAGTGCTCTAAGGCACCTACATCCTCATCTGCTTTTCCTATATATTTGTATGCTATCAGGCTTCAACCACTCTGAAATCAGCAGAGGAAGACCCCAAGCAAAGGGTCTAGGTGCTCTTACTGAAATAAGAAAAGTTTATAAAGAAGAAGAAATATGATCATCTCCTCTTACGGACATGTTGTTCAATACCAGTGTCTTTAGCCACGATGCACCTGGTTTCATTGACTGTGAGCTGAAGGACAGGCTTGTAGTTTTACCACAACAGATCTGTGTTAATACTTTTGTTTTAAAACAAGTCAGCTTCTCCCAGCTGCCTGTTGCTGTGACAACTGCGTTAATCATTACTTTGTGACACACTTGGGTGTATTAAAGGGAAGAATGATGCATATGAAGGTCAATACTCACTGTTTACCCCGAGGTTATTGATTTCAGCTTTAACAATAGCATTGATGCTGCTATGAATTCACAAAACTAGGTTGACCTATCAGGAGTGTCTTCAATTATATTCATGTGGCTTAAATATCGGGTGAGATTTTGACCCTAGAGAGAGAGGGGTATTTTGCCGAAGAATGCACACTGGCAGGAAGGCATCCTTTATGTTGGAAGATCGTCCCTGTTGTGTAGGGTAGAGGAGATGAAAGAAAGTCAAAAGGTAGTTGTCTTTGTCACCTGTATTTGGTCATCTTTCTTTGTGTAGCATAGGATCTCTATTTTATTGATTATCAAGGAATGCTTGGATTTTTGAAGCCATAAGGCATAAGCAGGTGATCTCTGCCCATGTGTTTATCTTTAGTAAATTCCTAGAGAAATATAGCTTCATAAGTTTGAAGTCCATAACACACTTATGAAAGTGACTTTTATTTCTTGGCCACCCTTTTAAAGCATGTTTATGCATCATGAGTGTGTGCATGTGCAAATGTGCATCTGTGTGTGCTGAGACAGACTGGCAGAGAGGGCCAGTCACGCTACTGCTTAACAAATATGTTTGCAAACCTTTTGGGCTTGGGCTGCAGGATGAGCAGGGACAGGCTTCTGAACTTCCCTGCTGAGCCTTCAACATTTCTACTTCAGTGTGTGTGTGAGAGAATGTATGTGTATGGGTACAACATTGGGGCAGGTCTGAGAGAAACCTGCCCTGATTACATTTGAAGAAAATAATTGCAACATTGCATCTGTTGCTCAAACAGAAGCGATGAGACAGTTGATAGCTAGGAGCAGATACTCTTGGCTGAGAGATATACCCTGAAGAATCTATGAGGCAATCTGTGAGAAGGCGGCTTTCCCTTATGCATAGCTCATCACGGTATTTCGGACTGACATATATATGACTGACTTGGCAGGGAGGAGACAGGGAAGCCTTACATTCTTGTTTGAGTGTAAGGTGTCTAGCGCTCTTGGAGATTTTTTAAACATTTAATTTTGTTTAAAATATATACAAAAAGGCAATCAACTAACCAAGCGAAAGCTGCAACTCTTATAGTGGATTTGATTAAGTTAATTGATCAATCTATGAATCCAGAAAGGGTAGTCTAGAGATCTCAAGGGATTAGGGCTGATTTGGGTGTAGCCTTGGCCATTATTTTCTCTGGACTACTCTAAACCTGAGTCCTATTAATTTTTAGGCTGTTTAATGTAGTGGTTGTCTGTTTGTAGGTATGCTCTACACCCGATTGCCAGTTTACTTGTAATTTCAGAATTGAGCGGACAGGTATCAATACCTCAGGAAATACCAGCTTTTTAAAAAAATTACTGACTAGCCATAGCAGTGGGTAATGCTTAATCTAATGATACAAATTTGTCTACCTAATGACATAAAGCAAGAGATTAGCGCAGGAAAATAGTAACTTTGCTTGGAACTTTCAAAAGAACTCTGGATTCTTGCATGACTAGATGCTATTTTTCTTAATATTTTGTTGTTGTCTTTCTTTTTTTTCTTTTTTTTTTTTCCAGGTTAATTAAGCACAGGAAATTTTAGCTCTGCCTTGTAAGTGAGAAGCAGAAAAAGCCTTAATGAGAGGGAATTATCATACCAACCATGAGTTCTAATTGCAAACTCTAGAATATGTTCTTCTGACTCTGGAATTTTTAGGGGGTTCTTCTGAAATTTTTGTGATGTTGAAAAAATATTTGCATGTGTTTAGCTATTATTCTTGTGGTTAGCTTGAATGCTTGACTGACTTTTATATGCAAACATCAGATTAAGCAATTATAGATTGCAATTCTAAATAGTGTTTTCTTAAGGTACGCGACCGCTAAATATGTTTTCTAGGATAAATCCCTATCTCACCTATGATAAGAAATGGCAAGAAGAGCGTTTTTCTAGGCCTTCAAAAAGGTGAGAAGAATATCTAATCTCCTTTTACTCCGTTGTGGTTTTTGTTGTTGTTGGTTTTGGTGTTGCCCACCCTCTCCTCCTCCCCCCGCCCCGTTAAGATTAGTTTCAATGTATTGGAAGAATTAGTGGCTTCATCTACCAAAACCATTTTTAAGTAGACAGTCATTTTCACAAAACTATGGAGGTATATCTGTAGTTAAAAATGTTTTTGCTAGAATTGCTATGAATATTTCAAAAATGTTCATTTGCATAAAATGCAAAGCATATTCAGATGGGAAACTTCAACTTTTGTCAAAGTCTGTGAGGACTTAAACTGTATTGGTGTTAAATTTTTAAAGACTTTCTGAATATTCTTTCATCAGTAACTGTTTTCCTGCTTATATGTGAATAGAATCCAGAGTCATAAAATGCAAATGCTACTGGGACTGTCCATAAAGGTGCTAAAAGACTGAAAGCATTAGGGTAGTGTCTCCAACAATATCTTGAAAAGCTGCAGTTTGCTTCCAGTGATACTGAAATGTCAATGAGGGAAGCACATGGTGCTTCATGTTCATGTGTCTCAGGTCTTCTGGCACTTGGCCTCATCTCTTTCAAACAATTGTACTATGAGAAGACAAAGAAAACAACTTACAATACAACAGAAAGCTGAAGCACCCAGTTTAGCTACCTGAAGATATTATAAAGACTCCAGAGATTACAAGTGAGAAATCTTACAAGAAAGTTAGATTTTCATTTTCCTTGTGATGATTTCAACATTTTAAGCTCATTGTTTCTCCACTACAGTAAATATAAAGACAGGATATTCCAGAAGCAGAACTTTATCTGACTGTTGTAGAGATGTTCTAGAGGGTCCTTGTTCGTGTTTGTTAGAAAGAAGTCTTGAAATCTCAGACACATTGTGAATCATATGCTTAAGGAAAAGAAAAAACAAAATGAAAAAAAAACAACAAAACAAAAAAAAACACAGCTCTGTTGCCTCCTCTCCTGTGAGCTTATTTCCATCCTTTCTCATTTGTTAGCTCTTTTTCCCCTTCATCTTGCAATTGGCTTCAAATAATCCCTGCTAGTAATGCTTCTCCATGACCTGTCTTCTGGTTTTACCAGCCCCATGTCAGGAACTGTTTCGTAGATGTCTTCACAGCTTTTGCAAGAGGTGAAAAATAGAGGCTTCGAGTAAGAAATCTATGAATATCATATACGTGTATATATATCTATGCACACACACACATATGTGTGTGTATATATATACATATATATGAGACAATATATATTGTGGATATAAATATATATATTTGTGAATATTGTGATCACTTGCCTTCCTCAGAAAACTCCTGAAATGGTTTCTTTTGAGATAACTAGTGAAAGTCTGTGAAGCAAGAGGAAGTATTATAATTAAGATTACTTTATTTGCTCATTTGTAAATCGTTCACTACTCGTAATCCAGCAGGATTTGCCACCCTTTCAAAAGAATTCCTTTTCCGTCTCTAAACTATTTTAATTCTTCAGGATTCACTAAAGTAGGCCTCATTAATTTAAATTACACTCTTTTTTTAGCATTTAGAACAGGGTACCTGTTGCCAAATCACTCTGTTAGAAGCTGTTTGCTGAGGGATATGTAAAATGCACCATTGCTGAAGCTAATATGATTTATAATTTGCTTTTATGGCTTTAATTATATTTTTCCCCCACATTATGTGTTGGGACTGTGGTGGCCTTTTACAAGTGGTTTCAAAAAAAATAAAAAGGAAGGAAGCTAAAGCAATAGGGGACAATAGCTGCCCTTTTGGAATAGCAGCTAGAGGCCAGGTGGCATAGCCAAAGTGTCTAAAATAAGTCTGAGGCTTGCATGTAAATGACTGACTCTCATTACCACGTAAGCATGGAGAGAAACTATTAGGTTTTGGCTTACTGTTTCTTATTTCCCTAGAGAATGAGCATGAATGATTACTTTAACTGAATGTTTGGTTTTGTTTTTTGAAGGTACCTTTTGCACTGTCACTACAATGTATGATATAAAAAGAATAATTTCTTCCTTAGACTTGGAGACTTGTTTCTAACATCACCAGATGTGTATGTCCCAGAGATAAAGGTACGTGTGGTACGCACAGCCCTTAGAACTGCCGTGTTACTGGCAGAGAGCTGCTTCATGCACAGGTCAGGAATCAGCTTGCAAGCCACTTTCAAAATGAGAAGCAAAGGATTTGCTGAAGAATAGCTTAATTTGATTAGCTTTCTGATAGACTTCAAATCACTTATAGCAGTGAAATGAAGTTCAATGAAACAGATACAGCAGGAAAGAAACGCTTTAATCTTCACTTTTGATTAAATCTGACTCAGTCTTCAGCATCAACTCCTGTTATCTATAATTTGGAAATTTAGATTATGAATCAAAGAGGAGGAAAGTCCTGTCTAGTAATTCCTGGCACAAAGCTAAATGTTTGCTGATGACTGGAGTTTTAAGTGTAGGTTTCCTGGAAACTCCAAACTACAAATAGACTCTTACTCCATACTTCCAAGGATTGCCTGCTTATCAGGTGCTTACCAAGTGATTTATTGAGGCATGTGAAAGAAAATACAGAATCTTTTTAAAATCCAGAACTTGAAAAAAAATAATAATAATTGCTCCTAAAACTGGGTAAGATGTTTGCAAATGATAAATTGTGTTCTGATTTCATATCAAATGCATCCAACTACAAAGACAACTGGTCTCCCTTGTTCTGTGTTTACAGCAGATGTAAAAATTAAGTAGTGCTCCTCAGGATAACTTCATTACATAGTAAATAATATGAAATATAGTTGCTTTTTCTATATACATGTATTTGCATCTTTTAAATAATAAAAAAAATCAACCTAGATTAAAAAAAAAAGAAAAAAAGAAGAAGAAGAAAATCCTTCTTCTATTATAAGGATATGTACTTTTCTGAGCATACTTGAATTTCCAAAGCAACCTAACAATAACTTGGTAGGCATCTCCTAAGTCCTCTGCAAGTACAAAATGAAACAAGAATGTTCAGAAAGAACATTTCTTTAATGAATACTTGGCTGACACTAGGACAGAAAAAAAAAGTAGGGGGAAAAAACAAGAGATGCTGGTACATGTTGATGCTGATTACAGCACACTAGGTTTGTCATCTTAAACCAAGAGCATGACATCATCAAACCCATGCCTTTGATCTCAAACACCAAGGAGATTTAACTGCTGTAAAAGGCCATACACTAGACTTTTCCCAGTACTATTGCAACTGATTATTTGGTATAAGAATTAATAATTAATTAACATGATTGTAATTCATACAAACAGTCATATAACTAAGTCTGTAATTAGGCCTGATTTTTAGAACAGATGAGCATGCATTTTCTAGTATGTTCCAAGGAAAATAATTGGGTGAATACACGCTAGCAGGTGAGATAAAAGGTTATAGAAAGAGGCCATGCTGAAGAGGGGCATGGAGTTTCCCAGAAGAGGAATGTATACCAGAGACTAAAGATGGATATTGGAAGCGGAGGTGCAGGTCAACCAGGTGGCACAGTAGGAAACGGAGCAAATCTGGTCGATGGAAGGAGAAGGGACTGGCCTGGTGACTCGCGGCCAGCCTGCTTCAGGACTGTCTCCTTGTCTCAGAACTGTCCAGTGAGCTCCAGAGCGCGGTACTTACCTCCCATGCCTCTTCTGCATCCAGGGATGTTATCCATGGTAAAAATAACATTCCTTACAGAGGCCTTCTCTCCAAGCATTGTGAGTATAAAACTCAACAGGTCTTTGAGATTTCTTACGTGGACTGTATTGAACACATCTGTGATCAACAGGACAGAGAAGCAGTTGTGCAGTGGCTTGTTTGCCCTAGTTCAAAGTATCCAACAAGGACAATCTGTGCCTGGGATGCCAGCCAGGCGCTTTTGCAGTTTGTGTTGATGGAAAACAGTGACTCCTTGACTATGGTGTACTTAATAAAAATTAAACTGTTTAAGTTCCGGAAGAAATAGCTCTGATTCTGCACCCCTTTTCTGGCCAATACATTGGTGTTATTGTGTGAGCCTTCTGTTGTCACACTATAGAGCATTATGAGAGGTTGCTTCGATGTGGCCCAAGTAGAGGAAAATGACAAGCTGTTAAGTGCAGACGCCCAATCTAAACTGAATAATATGTTATTTTGCAGCTTTTCTTTTTTGGCTGCTGATGCACTTCAGCTCTTCTGGTGCCTTGTGTGTAATGCATTAGGCATAAGTATTGTATTGGGGAACAGGCAACCTTCTCCAGGAATCAGTGGAGAACTCTCTGAGATGCTTCATTCTCTGATCACAGCTGTGAACACATGGTATTCATTGCAGATGTCGTGGGCCTGTTTCTGTGGGGAAATGAACAGGAGCATGGTTCCAAAGAATTGTAATTAAAATCCCAGAAAGAAAAGGTCATATCTTTATGCCTTGGATATATTTAAGAGGTACAAACATTTGCCTTTGCTTATACAGTTTGGTGAAAGGCTTTAGAAATGTATGAACAATAAAGGTCTATTAAGTCTATGTACACGTGATATGGTGAACAAGGATACAAGAAGCTTATTCCCATTCTCGTTGTCTAAAAGACTATAGCTTTTTCCCTCTACTCCACTGAACTGTCTGCAGTATGGGACATCACCCTACAAGTAGAGGACAACGTGCAAAGGCAGATACACTTCTTTCTCTGATATACCATTGTGCATGGACTAAGCAGCAAAGCTTCTCCCAGGTAAGCATCTCTTACACTCCTTTTGAGCAACATGTAGGCAAAAAGAAGTGGTTTAGTTTCATTGTTCCATTGTCATTTTAACAGTTATGGAGCCTAAATGAGTTTCTGCTCACAGCATCACATGTTGATATCAACCCATCTAAACTGACTTGAACAGAAAAGATACCTACCCCAGTGGTCTTCATCAGAAGTTTGCTACGGTGCAGTTTGCTATGCACTTACACACTGTTCTCAAGGTGATTAGACTTCAGTGAGTCTGTGCCTTTATTTTCTCCAGTGACTATTCAATTTTAACATTTCAGAGTCAAATCCATTATCCAGACATCAATCCTCTGTATGGCAGATTATTTTATAAAATTTCTGTGTCTCTTTAGTTGGAGGGGAAAAAAACAAAAAAACAAACAAAAAAAACACTGGATTTTACACAGAAGACAATCTTCGAGGATTATTATTAGTAGGGTGGGTACTTGAGAAGGAGGGATTTTATCCTTATTAGCTAAATACATGTTATTGTACGTCATCCCCAAGGTAACGTGATTAAACTCCAGTGAGGTATTCTTTTTGGAGCTTTGGAAGCAGTTGTAACTTTCCAGGCTCTATTTCCACAGTGTATTGTTTATTGTGAATCTGCCAGGATTTTAAACAGGCCTACCCTCACATGCTGATGCTAAAATATTCTATAGCACCTACTTCACCAAGCAATGCATCAAAGGGTGTGGAAAACTGTTTAAATTTGCCTGCACTGGAGACAGAAGGCAGAATGATGTAGGAGGAAGAGAATTGCCAATAGCAAAGACTGACTAAAATATCCGCATATTAACTTACTGTGTTACTTTATAACTGCTGGAGTGATGCAGGAAAAGACGGTTGGAAAATGAGAGCCTTTTCCAACGGTTAGGCACATCACTCAAGTGTTCAAGGTCCAGTACTATAAGGCAACAAGAAAACACCAGGCCCTTCTCTGTGGTTTTCATAGACTACAGAAAAAGCAGAAGCTCGCTTTGCTGTGCCTGCTGGGTAAATGTGAGGCAATCAACCACAGCATGCTGGCTATCTGATGCAACTAAAAAGAGGCAAGAGCTATCAACTCAATCTCCTACTCAACAGGTCATTGAATTTTGGGGTAGAAAGCCAGAAAAAGGGACATATTTCTGCTGAAATTAACCCCAGGATGGTTTCTTGGTGATTCATTTTAGGTTTGTATGGAAGTAGACAGAAGAGCTCCGTTTGTGGATTGCTCCATAGAATCCACCCGTCTGTTACACCTGTTGCTGACTTTTCTAGTTCTGATGAACCTTGTGAGCCCAATATTTCATTTTTATTTTCCAGACTGTTTGGCCTTCTTTTCCTATCTGTCATGCTATCAGAGTAGTTTCATTTTTCCCTTATCCTTTTACTTTCAGGCTTTTTTTTTTTCTTCTTTTTTCTCTGCATCTGTGAGCATTTTGTTGGCTGGATCTTATGTTTGGCAATAATACAATATCTCCAAAGCAGTCATGGTAAATGGTAAATCATAAATGCAATATTGCCGAAGGCCTTAGTGGATGCTATCAGAAGACATTATCCTTATTTTTATTAATCTTGTCCAGAAAAGAGCTCCTAAGGAAAGCTGCCCTTTTCAGGGCGCTTAAATGAGATTTCAGAGTGTAAGCTCCCTAAGAACAGCCTCGGGTTGATCAAGAAGTCAGTAGTGAGAGAAGATGCAGAAAAATAATCCTGTTGGGCAAGTTACTTGGAGCAAAGTCCTTGCATGGAGAAATAACTCTGGAATTATGCATATTAAAGGACATATTCCTCATGAAGCTTCTTATACTTCAGAGAGCCATTTAAGAAAAGTGAATTACAACTGTGCTTCATAAGCCCCACTGCAGTTCACTTCCAACAAAAAAGATTGGTTTCAGCTTTAAAATATCTATGTATTTTGCATCCTGAGTCTCTGAGAGGCTACAAAATCTCTTACCATTTCTAAACCAGCAGCAAATGTGATTTGTTAACAAATTAACAACTATTTGATCTTATTAGGAGGGATTTGAATTAAAGCATTCATTAAGAAGTTTAAAATTACCTTTGTTGTAATTCAGTTCAGTGAAACCTTTGGCGTAATGAAGTTCAGTGACTTCAGAAAATTCAGTGACTCTTTCACAAAACACCTTGCAACCATATTTGCAAAATTAAATATTACTATTGAATCCCTTAACATTTGGAATTGCTAGCTTTGACTGACCAGTTCCTGATTCTCCTGTGACACACAAGTGACATAGTAAACTCTGTCTGAGATCACTTGAAGTCATTCTTGAAAACAAAACTTGTGTTACAATCAGACCTTCATTTTTTCGAGACAGTAGAAAAGAAAGTACCCAAAATAAAGCTACTACAGAGGCTTTAGCTTTTTAAGTCTCAGGTTCTGAGTGTCTCAAAGATTGCAACGGAACATTTGTGAACAGAAAAAAGACAAAGTGAATCATAAATCATAATATTACATGTATCTTTTAAGTTATATGACTTGGGTTTAGGCTGCCTCAAATTTTACTGTTAACTGAGCTGGAAAAGAGCAGGTGGGTAATGTTAATATAATACCAAAGTCATAAATGCACAGGTGCAAAATGTATTGTTTTAATTTAAGGAAAAAAAAAAAAAAAAGCACTTAACTATTGGATTTCTTCCAAACTCCATTTAGTGTCAACTGAGTCTCTAACATATGTTTGCTCTACTTGCCGAGAAACTGTTTTATCCTCTCTACCGTTACTGATTCTATTTATAACAAAACAGCCACGGAAAAGTATGTGCAGTATTCTCCCTGTCTAAGAGCTCTGCAGCCACGTTGTGTGTCCTGTGTTTATACCATGTCCCACTGTTACAAACCTGTTCATCTTCTTGTACTTGGACATCTCCCCTACATTTGTGCCATGCACTGTGTTACTGTATACTGTTCTGCGTCATGGAGGGCTGTATTTGGACAAAGACCAAGCTGGCACCCCTGAAGAAGAACGTGAGCGCCAGGCCTCTCTGAGGGTGCTATGGGCCTGAAGGGCCCCAGCCTGCCTCAGCCGGGACACGTAAACCTACACACACGTGCCCTCTGCCCGTGGGCTGTTTAATCTCAGAGGTGAGGAGGTTTCACTACTGGCCTGGGTTATGATGTAGCTGTCACTGTCTCAGCCCCTGCTTCTCGGATTTTCCTTGTAGGCCACTTGTCTCTTGGCCGGACCCCTCAGGTGTGTGCTGTGGCCTTGCTTCTGGCTCTGCCTTCTCCTGCTCCTGACTGGACTCCCTGCACAGACTCATCCCCTGTCTTGCTTGGCAGTGTTGATGGATCCTTATTAGCAGCACATGGCCCACCACGTGCAGTTTTGTGGGACTGCTCTGAATCAGTTTGTTGTGGTTTTTTTTTTTTTTCCTCTCATTGGGTTTTGAAGACCTCAAGGCACCATGGCTTCCAACTGCAACCTCCCGTGCTGATGCTTTACTAAGGTGAAAACGTGTCCTCTAGGCCCAAAAGCAAGCTATTGTCTTTCTTTGTTTCTCAGAAATTCATGTTGTTGTTGTTCTTTGTAAATGTCTTTCTAACACTTTACATTTTTGGATAAAGAAACAGACTGTCTCTTCACTGCGTATCCATACAGATATAGCAGAGATGCACAAGCTAAATAATCTTTGTGAAGGATCAACTTTTTACAGTGACATAATCTATCGTACCAGCATTGTATCTCTCCCCAGAATCACTCCTTCATGTGTTTATCTTGCATTGGGTACGGCTGACTCATCGCAAAGATGAACTTCAGATAAAAAGCCATTGAGCTGGGTCTTTCGTTTGGCTCAAGGTAGCTTAAAGATCTGTGTGCAAAGTTAGTGGGCCAGTAGTTAGCCGGAAATCAGGGCCTGTTTGCTGTGTCCTGGTACCACTTGAAAGTAAAACACTCAAAGGTGAAAGTGCTGTAATAAATTTGAATCCCGTTACTGAGTAATGGGACCACATTGCTTAAAAATGTATCCTGCAAGAGCTTAAGTCTTATCGTGAGTCAGTGGAATATAAATTCCTAAATACCTAAGTCACTGCAAGAGACTCCACTCTTACTCCAGTTCATTTGGGTAGCTGTGGAATTTTTTAATGTGAGTTCAAACTGGCGCACCATCATTAAGGAATAATCTAGAAGCTTTAGTTCCTATGTTTCTCTGGCCTCATGGTCTGTACCAAAGTGATTAAATTTACCCAAAGTGTTTTGCCCTAGAATGAGCCATGCTTTGTATATGAGCTGGATAGATTCTTTGCAGACTCTTTCTGCTTTCTTTGTTTCAAAGTCCAGTTTGGGATTTAAAGTGAGAACATTCTGAGACTTCATAAACACAACCGGATCCACTTGCCCATCTTTTCACCTTAAAAATGAGTTTTCATTTGAACCCTAATTGGATTTTTATATTTATATTTATTGTATATTTATTGTACTGTATATTTATTGCAATAGAACCAGTTTCATTGTATCTCAGCATTTTGCCTGTGATCTAAAAGCTGTGGGTGTAGCAAACTCAGGGTGCTGTTACTTTCTGCCTTGCTAAGTTTTAGACAGATTCAGACAGATCATTTGACAAATATTAGGGTAAGCAGAAATGGCCTAAGTAAGAAGAAATACACTGAATTGCCAAGTGTACACCTGTAAAAAAAAAAAAAAAAAAAAAAAAAACTAAATCTAAATTCATTTTAACAGGTTGTAGTTAAAGATCATCCATTTCTTGGACAACTATTACTTCTTCAAGAACAAGGACAAGAGTGTGAGATGGGTTATGATGCGACAAGACCTTCCTCAAGTTGTGTCCATAACTGCTGAATATTAGACTTCAATGTTGCAGCTATGAGCTGTTTCAGAAGCTACATAGTGAGTAAAACAGTGCTCTCAAAAATCAGTAACCATCATCCTCAGTAGCCTGGTGGATAATAGAATGGCCTGGAAAGCTGTAGTAGTTCAGTCAAAAGAGCAACTTTAGAGAAAATGAAATGTTGCTTCACTGTGTTTATATGTTTTGGCATGGCTAGGGTAGCCTCTGGAAATTTAACTTTGCAAAGCTTTTTTATGTCACAAAGCCGTTGCTAAATACATGCAGATTTGTTTTAAAAGATAGACAACCTGTGCTACAGTGAGGATAACTTGAGAGAGGATGCACTATCTAACTGTGTATGTTCATACATTTTACATAATATTTACCCTCCAGTCAATAGTATACAGTATATAAAGATTTACAGTAAGTTGATACACTGCATGATTTCACTGTTGTAGAGATTAATGTATTTTATAGTGTCAGCAGTTTTACAATGGCAGAACCACTTGGTAGCTAGACAGCTAGCTAATTAAGCTGAGAAAAATATGTAAAATTTTTAGTAGAAGTTTCTACAATTTCAGTAGAACATGTAAGTCTATTAGTGTTCACAAAGCTTCCAGGTGACACAGTAGGAAGATCAGGGTTAGAGACGTGCTATTTTCTTTGTCAAACCCTTATTTTTAATAATACCTTATCTCTTACTTTCCTTTCCCCAAGGTCTTGACTTATTCTCCTGATCTCTCTCTTTTTTTTTCTTTTTTTTTTCTTTTTTTTCCCCTCTTCATCTCATTGTAGTTCATTCCTCTTTTTGTTTTCTCCAATATTGTCTCCTGGCACTCACTCTTCCACTGGTTCTCACATCATTCTGTTTTGTTTGCCTCTCAATTTTCCATTCTTATTTTCTTCTGTTCTTATTTTTAAATCTCTTTTCCCACTCTTATTTTAGGTCTCAGCTTCATCATTACCTAAATGCTGCCTATTCAAATCTATATTTTGTATGAAACATGAGAGGATTTGAATGGAAACAAGTGAACTTTCACTCATGATATCAAGAAGTTTGGTTATTCTTAGCACTTCTGCCATTTTAATAATGGTATTTTTCTCCAGTTGTTTCCATGAGTTATTGGGTCTTTCATACCTGAGTATTAATTTTAAATCTTCTCCAAGTCAAACATCTGACCAAGATTTTAACTACTTTGTGCAACCGGAAAGGAGAGAGGCAAAATTCCCTCTCTCTGTACTCTGCAAATAGTAGCATGAATAGTTTCTAAGGCTGTATAATATTCTACAGTGGCTGGCTTTTAAGACTGCTGGAAAGGTAGCCAAGACTGTCACAGCAGAATGGTGGAATAAGCAGAGAACTGGGAAAGGGCTGTGTAGTGACCTGCGCTGCGGGAAGTGTTCCAGGTAGACTAATTGCCTCCAGCCTTTCCAAAAAGATTCCTGTACAACTTTGGTTTGGTTTGTTTGAACCTTATTGTGCCATTTTACTCCATTATTGTGCCATTTTACTCCATGCTGCTGAGCAGATGCTAAGATGCGTTTTGGAGGCTGCTGCACTTTAAAAAGCAAAGCAAAACAAAAGAAAACAGATATTTGCTTTCGTATTATTATTAACATGAAAACACAGATTTGGACATCTCTTGTAAAAGCAGGTAAAGCAAGGGGTGTAGACCGCGACACAGAAACTATGCATTTTGAAAACATCCATTACTATAACAGCCAGGTGTTGTATTCAGCCATTGCTGTGATCTCATTATATAAGAAGCAAGATTGACTTATTTATTTTTTAATTTTTATTTTTTTAGAGGCCTTCTATGAACTGCTGTGTATAACTCCTTTCCTGCACTCTAGCAAAGTGCTGGTTCTCCACTAGTTTCAGCCCACACATCTCCACTGACTTCAGCTGGGAGCTTTCAGTTTAAATTTTTCTTCTTATTACTTATTCATCAATCTGTAGTAAAATGGCTGTCAAACAATCACAATAAGTACCATTCTTATTAGTTATCAGGATCACAGCAGTTTTGCCAAAGCCATGTTTTCTAGAATGTTCTAAGTAAAAAACCCGTAAGGACTTTTATCTCGTCATGACACACAAAAGCAGTATTATAAAAAGGGAAATATTTTCAGCTATTTTGCGTTTTTTATGAAGCAGCTGATCCATCACAAGTCTGTCTGCTTTGTCACCCCTAGATACGGTTTCTAGCTACATTATTTCGTTTAATAATATTTGTTGGGCTTTGTGGTTAATTTTTAAAAGGAAGCAGTGTGTTATCTGCTTGGTGCCTTTGAATCACTGAAGTACAAGGCATTGAGAAACAGTTTCTCCCTAACCACTTGTGCTTGATGACTCAGTGGCAGCTGCCATTAGAAAAAGTACTGTGTTTCCCCAGGCAAGACATTTCTGTATTGGACTCCTCTGTACTGCTTGAAAGTCTGAGTTCCTTCATTAAGAACCATCAGTGTCTGAACTGACTTTCCCCCAGATCATGTAATCTGTTAATCCTGGGCCATGCTAGAGATGCTGGTATAGAGAGGCATAAGAAGTGTATGGTTTACCAGAAATTTAATGTAATACTGATTTTAAAAATAGAAAAAAAAAAAGAAAAAGAAAAAAAAAAACAGAAAAAAAAAACCACTTTAAATAAAGAAAAAAGGCATCCATGTCAAGGATGCTTATTTTTATCATGTAAGTTTTCTTAGAAAGCAAAAGAAATTATTAGTTGTGAAATTAGATAAAATAGGGCTATTAAGCTGTACAGTTTCTAGCATGGTGTTTTTTCCTTTTTTTCCCCTCAATTTCAACCAAAACACACTTCCAAAGTTATTAATGTTGAAAGATATATATATATATTTTTCCATGTCTTGGCTAAGCAATGGGTGAGAATTGCTCATACTGTTCTTTTCTCCCTTTATAAGGACTGATGCCGTGGTTGATGGCTTTTGTTGCAGCTGTTTTTTCAGAAATGTGTTGGTAGTGATCTAATATTAAAATGTGCTTTGGAAAAATATTTTAGTAGTGCAGCTACTTTACAGTCCTTATTGATTTTATTGCCATATTCACTTGTCAGGGTGGATTTAGTCTAGAGTAGGATGTCTTTCTTTCCCTTTTATTTTTTTCTTTCATGCATTATTATCCAATACTACAAGTCATAGCAAGATTTCTTCTTTCATTACTTTTCTATTGTTAAGGTATATTTTTACAAAGCCAAATGTTTCAAGGTTTCTATTTAATTGTGGTCGTTAAAATATAAATGTGATAATGGCAAAGCCCCAAAGTTTGGGCCTACATTCTCTTTCGCTTGAGTTCATTAGCAGGTGCAAGAGGAACAAGTTTTTTCAGCTTGCTGTGGATACAGCTGCCTTGAAGCTAGCCACAGCAACCCTACAGCATTTTCAGGTGCTTCCCTATCAAGTCAATCATGCAAGTCTGTGGTTATTGCTCTAAGCTGTCTCCACTGCCTTCTTGTCTGACACTTGTCTTTTGTTCCTGATAACTGGGCCCATGTCCAGAACTGCAAAGCTGTTGTTCCTTTCTGGCTCAAAGCACACTTTTCCTAATTCTGATCCGCAGGAGATGGTTAGCAGCCTTGTGCTCTGTTGCAGCTAGTCCATGGTCCCAGTTAAAAGCCCGATGCAAAACCTGTGGGTGACCTTCACCTGCACAACGCTAGAGCAGTATTCTGCCTAGGTTCTTCTGCGGCTCCCAGCCTCTGAGCAGAAAGCTGAATTAAGTAATCTTTGCAGGGTCTTTTCAGAGTACAGAAATATCCAGGCACAGAGAGCTTCAATTCAATGGCACAGGAACTCCAGTCTCTTATTTAGGATCTAACAGTTCAATCTGGGAGATAACAATTCACCTCTGCATCCTGTTTTCAATAGTGTTGTATGATTGATGAGCTACAGTAAAACAGAAATAAGACACATGAGGAATGTATTCAAAGTCATACACAGAGGTGGGGAGAGGGTGGGAATTTTCCGGTGATTACACCCTGGCCCATGAGACTTAATTATCCAAAACAGTCTGATAACTAATGTAATTTGTTTGCATAGCTAACTCCCCTGATTAGTTCTGGGGAGGTGTGTGGCTTTATTTCCACTTTAGGGAGTTTCTCTAATAATTTTCTTCCAAAGGTGAATAACATCATATTTCCCTAAAAGCAGCTGGCTCTGAGAATCAAACTCAGTGTGCAACAACTGATTTTTCAATCAACTTGCTAAATTACACTTCAGTCCATGCCATAGTATCTTTAAAGTACAGCTTTCTCAGAGTAAACCCACTCAGATGTGACACCTCATTCCATACTTTGTCTAGGTAAATCTATACTTTATAAGAAATGACAGAGAGATACCACTAGTTTTAAGAGAGAAAACTCATTTGAACACCAGTGTGTAGTTTTTGTTCAGAAATTATTTGGATTGTGATCTGATTTTTTTAACACTCCAGCAGACTGTGGTGCTCACGGACGGTGGTGTAGGCCATCAGCTGTGCTGTACATACACAACAGTCAACTCTACAGGTCAGCTAGTGTGATGTCTCTTTCCTAAGGTAATTTTAAGGACCTTCTCTTTTTTTGGTATTTGTTTTATTCATCCAGACACATGTTTCTGAAGCCTTAATGGAAGATTTATTTTTTTGAAAGCAAAGGTCTCACTCTGGCTCAGCAGGAAAGTTAGGTAAGGGGGAAGCCGAGTGAAACCAATTAGTTTTGCTAGAAGCAAAGACAGTAGAACAATAATAGTTCCCCTTTGTACATGTGTCACATCTCTTTTGCTGAAAGTAACTGCTTGAAATGCTGCCTATTGCTCAGTATCAACACAGGCACAGAAAAAGAGATGAGCCACTGCTTCCAGAGGCAAAATGTCATGTTGGACTAGCTGCACTTAAACAAACAACACTTAATTTTCCAGGATGAGATATGCTGCCTCAGCGGAGCTACAAGTTTGCCATGGACAGTAACAGAAGATTTGCATATGTCTCTGTGCAAGTATATCATGTGTTCTGCTGTCATAGTAGAGCCATCAAGTAATAATCAAGAGATCATGATTTAGTGCTATTATCTGATTTTCTCACCTGAAGCTGCTGGTAAATGGCGAAATGAACCCCAGAGGGAAATAGATTATTGCATATGAGCTGGCAAACCTCAAAAATTCTCACAATGTATTTTTCCTTCCAAAACACCTAAAGAGGAAGGAGCTGGTCCTTGTGAGGGGAACAGGATGTGAGGCTTCCCAGACTCTACCTCTAGAGAGGCATACAAGGAGGTTTCTCATTCCAATTAAATATTGTGAAGGAAATGTGAGCTGTCCATGACTGAAGAACAAAGGTTTTCATCACATTGTTATTATGGTTGTAATGGTCTTGCCCAGTTAACTTTGAATTCAGAAGTAATTTTCTCTTGGCAGCCTCCATCTGAATATTAAGAGGCAAATGATGCATCTATTGACTTTTAACACTCTGTCTTACAGGTTTTGAAAGACTATGGGATTCCAGACAGGGCAATCCAATTCATTGTTTCTTTCAGAAAGAAGAGAAAGACTGAGAGACTTTGGTGAATGTTTTTACAGGACTGTCTCCCATAAATCTTTTGCATAGAACTGTCCCAGTGCCAGTATTTATGCTCCTAATCAATTCCATGGGATTCTGAGTCTTTTAGACTGTCAAAGTTACAGAAACGCCTGGAAATTAATTATAGAAGTCTCAGCTGAAAAAAAAAGGGTACTTTTTTGGTTTGGATGTATGTTAAGCATCTTGCAATGCCTGGAGAATTGGGTTAAAAGCCAGCCTGGTCATTCAAGGCAGACTGATAGAGGCTGGTAGAACAGTAATTCTAAAATTGGACCTTTTTCCCGGGCTTGGAATTCTTCTTTAGTCATGACCTGAAGTATATTAAAAACTGGAATTTCCAGTGAGAAACCTCCTTCTAGACTTCAGAGCCCAATTTGTCTTCTTAGTGAGGATGTTGGCTCAGAGGCGGTGGGGTTTTTATCAGGCTGATAGACTTCCTGTGAAAGGAAGTCTAACATTTAGTCTTGCTCAGGAATTAGAAGACACAGGTTCAGTGCTTTCCTCTGCCTAGGGTTCACACTTCCAGGGGGAAAAAAAAAAAAGCCACAGATAGCCTAGAAGATAAACAGGCACCTGATTATCTTTACCTATACCCATAAAAGTGAGCCACTGTGTAGTCAAGAACACAACATTCAAAAGCAAAGACAGTCAATCTGGAGGGCTGTCCTGGAGTGGTGGTTCTCAGGAGTTAGTCTACACCTTATAAATTATTACTTCCCATAAATAAAAATCTATTTACTATTCAGTGTTAGGTGAACAATAATCAATATTTCCCATCACTGATAAGAAATCTGATCATACTTTTTAGCTCTTGTGATCTCAGTGCATTTTGCATTTAAGCTTTCTGAGCATGTCCAGTAGCAGAAATCAGTCATTTTATTGCACAAACTACAGCCCTATAGGTATCAAAATGTTGAGATAAGATTGTTGAAGATAGCAGCCTTTGGCTGAGATCCCCTGAATCCTTCCTGGTTTGCACTTGAGGTATGTCTGAAGCTATTTTTTTGGATCTGGTTCTTTGTAGGCACCCATTTGCTGTTTTTCTTGCCTCATGGGCAATTGGTACTCTACCTTTTCAAGGCTCAGAGAAAGGAAGGACCACCTGTTTATCAGTTGAAGTAAATGTAACTATCCTGCCTGCAGCACATTTTGCAGAAGAGAGTGGTATCTCCCGAAAACAAACAGTGTAAATATATTATTTTCTTCCTTTCAGGCATAACACTTGGTGGGAGAAGGTGAAAGTGCTGCCTTCTAAATGATTAACGCCACTTTCTGCAACTGTTCCCTTTTCAAATGTGACATTAGAGAAGTTAACATTTGGAAGAGCCAAGGGAACTGCAGAACACTGTGGCTCCACTGTCTGCCTTTCTACGTGAAATAATCATGGCCAGAGATATGATACGTGCCAGTGAAGGAATTTGTCATGTACTATGTGTGATGGTTCACAGCAGGTGAAACCAAGGGGAGTCTGAATTGCATGGAGCTGGGCTGAGATAATAACAGAGCCAAAAGCATGAGTTACATGAGCATGATTTATCCCCTTCTCACAGTTTTCCATGGTTATACTGCATAGCTACGATGCATGGAAATGTTGTCCTGCTATAGCAACATGACTCATTTGTTCTTTTAAAGACATCTTGATTACATCAGAGGGATCGTTTTTGGAAATCTGATCTTTTTCACTGAGTCAGTTAACTAACTGTCTTTTCTTTCCCAAATGTGCTTGATAATCTTCTGAGTAAGCTTGGAGAGTGTGAGGCTGAATGACTGTTGGCGGGGTCCGTCTGTCTACAGGCAGAGAATACCCTGAATGAATACATGGCCTGTACGTCATGCCAGTGCTATTCATACACATACTGTCTAAGCAAGGCAGCAATTTAGCAAACAGTTTTGTTTGTTTGTTTGTTTGTTTTTAAGGTAAATTGAAGAACGCACACTAAGGAAGAGATAATTCAACTTTCTCAGCAGACTTTCCCAGTTGTTTGAGTTTGCAAAAATAACCCTGAAATCAATACGGAATAACTTCATAAACAAAGTCCAAAGACTTTTTTGTTACATACAAACTACATGTTACGAAAAAAAATTAAATTTACTTTTTATCACAATTGATGAATCATATGTAGTTAAATTATAGCGAATATGTCAAGGTAAAAGTTGTCCTTAAAAAACATGAGGTGCTAACATGTTGTCTATTTAAAAATTGTTATTTGTTTAGACTTATACGGTCCAAGGTATCTTCACTGAATTTCTCAAAACTTGGAGGTTTTTACCTGAAGTGACCAGAAGAGATCAGGATTGTATCTCCTTCTATTTGTGTATAATTTTGTTGGAAAAGATTAAAATAGAAAAGTATTTCTGTGTGAGAGAGAGCATATTCATGTGTATGCTACTTAACAGAAGAGACAGAATTTCTTGTTTATGAAACGTTGAGTCTGAAGTAGTCATTTGATATAAACCAGAAGGGAAAAAAACCCCACAGGGTAAGCTGAAAAAAATCCTGCCCGCATGCTGTCCATGTGATTGGAGTGTAAATGAACAATGATACACTCTTGCCACTTGAAAATATGAAAATCAGAGCAAAGTAGAGTTAGATTTACCAAAATTAAAGCTTTTATTAAAATGACTGTAAGGAGAACATAAACATTAATTTGTAAATATTGTTGTGGTTCTGTCATTTCACTGACATCTATTTTGCCAAATAATAATAATAATCTGTCCACTTAATAGAGTCATTGTGTGCTTTAGGTATACCATACCATACAGGTATGGTGTGCTTGAGAGAAATATAGATAGTGCTTATTCTACTTTCGGTAAATCTCAGCCTAAGTACTTGTGAAATGGCTCTTGACAGTCTTGACTGTCAAGACTCTTGACAGTCTTGAAGTTAGTGAGAGTTACTGGATGGAAACTGAACAGCAGGGATTTCCCAGATTTCACAGGCTTGGGGCTTTCTGACTTAGAAACACTGAATTCCTTCACTTAAATTGCTTAAAAACGTCTCCTCTGTTTCTGGAAAACTGAGTTACACAAGCTCAGTGGCTATCAGACCAGTGCTCTTTACGTGCAGCCTGCTCTGCTGCCAGTCCTGCTAACATTCCTGTGACGTGAGTGGAGTACTACCAAGTGGGAGGCATGCTCAGCGTCACAGCAGGCAGAGGCAGCCAAATTAATAACTTCTCAGTTATTAATTCTACTCTTACAGGGTCACCAAAACCAACCTGTAAGAAGAAACAAGTCTCAGCTCGCTAGGTTGCCTTTAGTTTTACTTCCCTGCTTGCAAAGGCGACTCTCGCCTACTGCAGCCAACGCGAGCATTCAGGGCTTTGGATTAATCATAAAGCACTCTCATAAATTTTATAATGAAATGATTCAGGAGAGATTGACATAGAGACTTTCAGTCTTTAAAGCTCTTACTCTATTTCAGGACAATTTCACATCTTTATTAACATAGCTTTCTGTTTGCTTTTAGGCAAAATGAGATGAAACAAACACCTGTGCAAACTAGAACAGTAATTGCAACAGCACACAGTTATATGATATGTACCTGGCACTGCACATGATATGTACCTGGCACTGCACTGCATGTATGTCAGGCTTAAAAATACTGACATGAAGGGCCTAATTAACAGTACTTAATTGGCACCCGGCATCTTTTGAAATCAAGAATTCTCTGGACCTAACATTTTTTTCTCAGATCTCGTCTCCTCTGTATTCCAAATGTATATGAAAGGTATGCCTGCTATTTGTTTCCAGAATGTACTAATTTTATTATTAAAAAAAAAAAAAAAGTATTATGCCTATTATCTCCAGAGGAGTTTGTATTCAAATCATCATAAAATATTCTATTTTTCTAGGAATTAATTTATTCCTTTTGGATGGATTTGGGCACAGAGCAACAGAAAGAGCAAAGCAAGAGTTATACCACCCTGGGTTTTGTTCTGACAAGGGTACTAAATAGATGCTCTATGCTTTAACCCTACCAATGCTAGCCAGAATGCAATGTACAAGTCTAAATGAGGACACAGCTACAGCCTGGAAAAGCATAGCATAAGGACCACAGGTACCAAAACATCTATGCATGTAACTGTTTGGGGGCTGGTTTTGTATTTCCGTAAAGCAAAATTTTTAAAAATATTCTGCAGCAGAAAGAGACCATTTGGAATCTTGACCACTTAAGGACATCATCATTTGTTTCCTAAATCCTTTCTCTGTCTTTTCCCCTCAATGCATCATAAACCTGTTTTGGAATATTTTTTTTTCCCCTTAAGCTAGAAAATTATTATGGGAATAGCCAGAAAAAAAGCAATAATTACAGTAACGTGTTACAGAATAAGGTACGCTTGGAACCAGAAATGCAAGAAAGCAACCTGTTTGTGGCTTATTTCCTGGGTGGGAGAAAGAGCTCAGGGTGTGACTGGGAAGAGGAGGCTTATGCCATGGAAATGTAATAATCACTACCTGTGAATAAGAAGCTATTAACTAATGGACAGAAAGCTTTTGTGGGGGAGATAGCAAACAGGGGACCTCACTTCATTCTCTGCATCCTGCCCCTGACTCAGAGAACTCACTTCCATCTCTTTTTGCCCATCTGGCTGTGCATTTGGCTTTAGTTAGGACTAAACAAACTGTGCACAGGGTGCTAATGACTACCTTGCTGTAACTAGTCCTGTGAACGTTCCTTTGCATTTAAGAACGCAACCCAGAGTTCTGGTCACAATCCAAGCAGCAGCATTCTTCCACCTTGAATTCTCACATATACTCATCTGGAATAAACAATTGCCAAAATAATATGCTCTCAATCAGTTGCTGTATTGCAGTGATAGACAAATTAATCCTTAAATGTATTTTGTAGTTAGTCGATTCATGATGATGGACTGCTAATTAAATAGTAATTGTTGTCCATTATAAATACCCATATAGTGAACAACGATTAGATATTGCTGTGGGCAGAGAAAATGATATTGGTGTATTTTGTATTTTACCTGGTAGTTTTAAAGTTGAAATGCAAATTGTACAGTAGATCTGATACAAAAGCCAAATATCATCATAAGATAATGTCTCATGCGAGTCAAAAGATAACAGCAAAATCACGTGAATTGTTATCTATCAAACGTGAAAGCAACTAAAATAAACTTTCTTTTCCTTTAGAAGCAAAACTGGTGGTGTTTGTGATAGTGATTTCCTGATAGTGATCAGGAAATGAAAAACAAAATGTGGCCAAAATATAAACTAAGCAGAAAAGTGAACATCACTTTAAGAGGCTACTATGTTAATTAAGTTTCTGGTGAATAGTGCTTCATTGGCAGTTTGGAATATGAAGGCCTTTAATTAAGAAAAAGAAAATCACACTCACTTGACAAGTACATTAGCAATGGCATTAGATTAGTTTCCTTGGGTTTCTTAAGTAGAATAGATAAATAGCTTGTTTCCCAGTATTTGAAAGACTGTGTTGCTGGGTTTTCCTCTCTCCTCCATTATGTATAACCTGTTACTAATTTGCGGACAGGATATTACACTGGATGGTTCTCTACCCCACTATCACAATTCCTTGATTCAATTAAAAGTTCCAATTTTTAAATTCCTTTCAGGATTTTAGTCGAATGCATGTGCATGTCTGAATCATAGGAATCTTCACTAGTAACTATTTTGAGTGGGCTGTTACCAATATGTAACATGATTGCTCTGTCTTCATGTAGTGGGTGCTAATTAAGGGTGAAACACTTAAACAATTGCAGAAGCTAAGATTTTCTCATCTTGGTGTAATTTCCCATTCTCAAGTTAAGAGAATGCTGGCTACAATCAAATGTGCGGTGTAATGTCTATTGGCTATATCTGCACTCTGATGCAGTTGTGTTATTAGCGGTCTGCAGAGCCTTCCTTAGTTGATCTCTCTTTCTCTCTCACCTTGTGATCTGCTGTTTCAGTCTCCTTGTGACTCCCTGAGGTTAAGCTTCCCACTCATTGTATCAGGGCATTCCCCAGCTGAGATGGGAGGCTCGAACTGGAAAACTTCCTCTGTGGGATGGGAGTGAGAAATCTCTCACAGTGAGCTTCGGGAGTTTTAGAGAACTGTCGTGTTTGTGTTTTTTTTTTTCTCTTTCTTTTATTGAGCAACACTGCAGCAATGCAGGAGGAATATTTTTACTGAATTTATAGTTTAAAGAGCCCAGATATTGTCTAAAAGAAAGTTGTACCTGAAATATAAAAGTTGCATTCTAATTTGAAAGATTATCTGCTGCTCTGTCCAACAATGGTGCCTCAGAGAGAAATTGGTCTTTAGGGGAGAAAATCACAGTAAAGTTTTGCAAGCTTACATGAAGACAGTTGAATGCACTCAGAACTTGTTAGTATCATCCCTTTAAAAGGAGACTGTATGATAGTAAAGAGAGGGGAAATAGGCTTTTTGTCGATGAAGCATTTAAGATGCTCCAAAGAATGGCAGTGGTGTCCATTCAGAACAATGTTGCCAGCACTGAGGTTGTAGAGGACGCAGCCAGTTTGGCTAGGATAGGCTGTCTTGCTTAAACGTGAACTCGGTAAATACTCAGGAAGTTGTAGGGAGACTGCTGGTTGTTTTCTCTTCTTACCCGAGGTCGTCTGCAAATATTCTTAACTCTTAACCCTCAGTGCTCTCTTGACAAGCTGATGATATGCTGGCTTCCCTCTCAAAGCCACTGTCCTTAACCTGGCAATGGATAACCCTAGAAGCCTTGCTAAGTGTCATAAGATCAAGTCATTTGAAATGATTTGGGAAAGGATATATAGCTGTATAGACATACAGTTTGAAGAGAACAGTACATCAGTCCATGAAGTCAAGCATTCAAAAGGTAGCAAATAACAAAACCAGGTTTGTCTGTGCTGCCTAATTTTGGCTTCTTTATACCTCTGATTACAGTGCTTACTTCAATTCATGATCGCGCACTGCTTCTGCTCCTCACCTTCCCAGGACCCCAGACTCAGTGCTTGACATAGACAGTGCTCATTTAATAAGAATCTCTTCAGTATTTTGTTTATGCCTCATTATTCTGTGTTTGGCACTTAGGGGCTGTGTCTGATGACCAAGAAGCCCTTCTGCTTCTCTTTGATTCTTCACTAGTGCTTTTGAAACATTCAAGAATTATAATTTGTCTTTATAACCCACACCCAACCACCACCCCCTGAGACAAGTAAATTATATTACCTCCAGGAGGGACACATGGGATTTATTATGTAAAGAAACAATTAACTTCATGTGCTTGATTTGTGACAGTACAGTTCTATTTGTTGCCACCATACGCAGTCCTGACAAAAATTAGAGCTCGCTCTCTCTTCATTTGCAGCTGTAGTTCACAAGTAAGTAAGATTTTAGTAAGTAAGATTTTTTTAAGTAAGACTGTAGTAAGATTTTTGTAACTGGAGCTGAAGCTTCAGTTCAGACACTCAGAAGTCAACATGCAGCCTTCAATTGTGTTTATATATGTATATTTGCTTCAAGTTCTCCAGGTCCAGATAGAAAATATGTGGCAGAGACAGGATTCAGTTTCACAGGGTACTACTTAACTTTTAACCTCAACCCTGAACACACCTTTACCTCCTTCAGTCCCACAGTTTAACTGCTATACACCTCCCAGTCTCTATGGTGAGTAATGGTGCTACTGCCAATAATCACTTTTACTTCACAGCATTACTCCCTTCCCAGAGTATTTTGTAGCATGTATGTTACATAAGGCATTGTGAAGGTGGAAAATATATGACTGAAATTGTGAAGGTGGCTTCCTTGTGCACACAACAGAACTGAATGATGATTCCTGATATTTCTTCATTTTGGAACCTTGACCCTGCAACCTAAAAAACAAGAGGTGTTAATATGCAACGTGCTAGGTTTTCAAAAGCAAAATGAAAAAAAAAAAAAAAAAAGCCTCCAAAAGTGCTGCCTCGCAGAAAACTATCTTCAGTATTATCACAGTTTTTGTCTCAGTTGACAGTGATGGTTATCTGTGGTAGACCGATGCTTACAAGTGTGTGCTTACGAGGAGTGACAGATGACCATGTGGCTCTAGCACAAAGCAGCCTTATATCCTGAGAGAATTTACTGTGCATTCAGTGGGGCAATCCTCCTGGCAGGAGAAGGCATATGTCTTGAGAGAAACCGTATGAGTGTGGACATGGCTGCCAGTTTTATATCTTTCAACACAAAGCTGAACTTCTCTATTGCTTCTATTCCACACCACAATTTCCCTCTTGCTTTCTGGCCTGTTTCCTTACTGAGTCAGCCTAGGTCTACTTCTCTCCCAGCGAGGTCTTTCAACAGGCTCCTGTTTGCAGTCCACTTATCTGTGGGTCAGCTCTTGTCTTCTCCTTGACTATGATACCTTCTTTATTTCTCTGAGTTTGTGTGACTACAAGGAATTTGGCAGTTTCAATGAAAGTTTTGCTTAGCCCCATGTTTGGGCATGCCCTGTGGAGGTGGAATATTTGATAATCATAGCTGCAAAGAGCCACTGGGTGTATATGAGATGCAGTTATTACTCTTACAATTTTAGCAGCATTCATAGGATTGGAATATGGCATGGTCCTGATGCAACAACCACTCCCATGTAAAAATGTAAAGTATGTGGGTGTTAGAAAAATTGAAAGAAAAGCGTCAGAAGTATGGATGTTTGAATAAAACAATATATTTCTATTTTTTTAGTTTTGAAATGACCAAACTGTTCTGACTGGCTTTTTCCAACCAACTATTTACCTTAACACACCAGACACCCCCAAAAAATTTAGTTCAAAATTTAGTGGAATGGAAATATGTTTCTCTCTACACAGGACTAATTTGTAACCCAGGGTACAGTCTTGTGTGCTTTCTTTTTCCTGTCTCAGAGTCTTAAAACTTATTTAAAGATTTTCTTTCCTCAGTAGAAGGGATTTCCTACACAACCAATGTCTCCCTCCTTTCTTCCCCTTTCCCTGCATATAATAAAACATTTTTCTTGATCTACAATACTGAAATGAAATTGAGCCCTGTCTGGCTTTCTTCCAAGAAGACAGAGATGTAGGGAGAATATTTGAGCTATTAGCTAAACTTCATATATAAATTTTTCCATTCTCTTTTAATAATGTTTTGGCATTTTCTGAGTGCTTTTTATTCTTCTTGAAAATATGACCTAAAAATACTTCATGAAAAACTGAGCTAGACTGAATGGAAGAAGAAAAGGAAAGGTTATTGCGGGGCTCTGGAACATACAGGCAGAGGAACTTAAGCCAGATTTCACTCCTGTAGATTTTGTTTCAAAATGGCTGGCAAAGACAAAAAAAAAAAAAAAAAAAAAAAGTCTTGGAAATTCTCCAGATTGCTTAGGATTTCTGTGAGCAGCCAATATTTCCTTTGAATTGCCTGAGGTAATTTCAAGGGGGAACTGTATGCTCTTACAAGAAAAGTTGAATGGACAGTAGTACTAGTGCTCCGGTATTTGTTGCTCAGCTATTTGTACATACATTTACTTCCTGAATGGAACTCACTAAGAAGATTTTGAATTTTACTTTTTCTCCCCTTTTTTCTTTCCTTTCTCCTTTTCTCATACATTTCTTTTATGTATTTTTTCCCTCTCTTCTACAAGTGTTCACTTCCTCTCTACAACTCATTTTATTACTCACATTGAATCATAGATTAGGTTGAGTGAGTTTCTATGCCATTAATTATTTGCAAGCCAGAAGACTGCCTCTTTTTTTTTTTCCTTTTTTTTTTCTCCTTTTTTTTTAAATAAAAATAATAACAAATAGAACACAAGAAACCTCTACCCTGTAAAGTTCACTGGCAGAGCTCTGGAAGGGTTTAAATTCTCTTCTGTCACATTCACAAAGAGGCACATGCCAAATCTTTTTCATGTCCATGAAGGAAAAATTGGACTTGTTTGGAGGAAAAAAATTAACAACGCTACATCTGTATTTTCACAGCTGACGACCACACACTTCATGGTAAGTGTGTTAGGATCTGCCCTTCCAGGTCTGGGTGTACAGTAATAAAACTGCAAGGAAATTCATAACTTCAAATGCTGCGTGAGAAAAGGACAAAAATCCTTTCCAAAACTCTCCCTCTCCCAATGTCCCTGCAAAGGAAAATTAATTGCAATCTGTAGTCTGTTTTCTGAGAGTAAGAAAACTGGAATGTTTTTTTTCTGTAAATCAGTACTGCAAATGGAGGTTAATGCAAGATCATAGACCCTCTTTTTCTAATCCCAATGGTCTTTTTTGAATGCTGCTGAAGCCAATTTTCTCACAACATTGGTAATATACTTTTAATTAATGTACTTAGTATTTACGTTTGAACATTCATGATGATAATTATTCAGAATTTCATATAAGAACAAGTTTAGGACCAAAATGTTTTGCTTCTGAATGCACATTTTTGCAATCATATTACATCTGAGTTTTGAAGGGCAAATTTAGAAACCTTGGATAATCGTACAGTAATAAACTGTTCAAGATTCATTGTACTTTCACAGCTTTCACATTTGGTATTCCGCAGACACCAAATTATCTCTGCTACTTTTTTTCCGTCCATGTGTAGGATGAGTTGGGGGAGATAAAAAGCAAATAAACAAAACAAACAAACAAACAAACAAAACTAAAATAGTATTAGATGTTCTTTTTGTTTACACAAGATAACGTGCTGTGGTCATCATGTTCTTTTGTGGCTAATGGTTGTGAATCTACTCATGTGGCATGGCCTGCTTATGATGTGCTGCCCTGAGGCATTGTAGAAAAAGATGTTTTCTTATCCCAGAAATGTGTACTATACAATGAGACAATGCATAACTAAAACTGGGAGGAACAATCTAGTAGTGGTTAAGGTAGTTGTCAGCATGAAGAGTAATACAGTTCTATAACTTCATTCAAAAATGATGTGGTAAATAGATGTGACAGTTTAAAAAATTCTGTTTTAATTTTAGAAATTATTGTTTGATAAGGAAAGATGAATATTCTGCATAGGTCACATGCTAATGTAAAAAGATGTTGATAAATTGCAAAAATTCTAGAGCAAACCATGCCAGCAAAATGACTATGGTCAGGAAAGACTGACATAGGAAGAATATGTAAAATATTGACTCAGAAGAAGTTGTGATAACAGTCTACAAGTGCTGAAGCAAGTGAATGCCAAAGAAGGAGAGGAATTTACTGTGGTGCAAAGGAGGTAAAACAAGCACTAATGAGCTGAAAAATTTGGAGGAAGTATATCCATAAGACTGCAAAATATTTTAAAGTAGACATCAAAAATGAGACTGGACTAATGTCTAAAAATACATAGTACAGGAACAAATCTGAAAATTGGAACTGGGTAATCTATATCTAAAGCCATGTAGATATACTTCCTCCACAACTTTCTTTTTTTTTTTTCCCCTGCCAGAAGCCTCAATACTTGTGTCAAGTAGGTATCTTGCACTTCTATTATATTACTGATTATGAACTGTACTATGATAGGCCATGTAAAAAGGTAAAAGCTAATGGGTGACCTACTTTAAATCACATTCTAAATAATCAACTGCAGAAATCTCTGCAATGATAATGAGACAATAATTTTAAAACAAAGATCAAGGGAAGAAGTTGGGGAAAGACCTGTATGATTTCTAGGCTTGGTTTGTGCTCACCAAAAGAGGAAAAATCAGATAAATAAGGATACAGCAAAACACAAAGGAGTGTTGGGTAGAAAGACAGCAAGAGGAATCATGTAGAATAAAACAGGGACCCATTCAGGTACAGAAGGAACTACACCTCATCTGAGAGACTGGGTGTGGTCAGGGTGAAATCAAATATTTATATACTAATACCACAACCTGGCAACACAATGGAGGAACTTGAGATGGTAGAGGAAATGAAACTAGACAGCATGGGAACAACAGAAACATGGTGGAATAAGGCTAATGACTGAATAATGAGAGGTATGCCATATACAGAAATGCTGTTTATGCCTTTAACTGGTGTTAAGGCAGATGGATAATGCAACATGGGAGATGATCACACGTAAACAAAACAAATGAAAAAAAAAAGTGGAAGCTTGGCTTAAGGAGAAAAGGAAGCCTAGTTAAGAATCGTAAAATAAGTTATTGTAGAACAATACTGAAACATGTACAGATGTTTTCAAATTTCTAATCTTCCTAATACTTTTAGGAATTGTATGACTTTGAAACTTTTAGATTTCTTAATAAGAATTAGAAAGGTTATGCTACTTACAATGGTGAGTCTTAGACATTCCTAGATTTGATAGTTAACACATTACTTCATGGATTTTTCCCTGAATCAGAAAGGGCTGATGTTATTTAGGCTGATTTGTGTGTGTAATAAAACATTCTGCAAAGAAGATATAAAAGAGTTGGCCACAGAAAACACACATGCCTTGACAGATGGGGGCTTCATCCATTATAAATTAAGGGAAGGATAAACCAAAGCATATCTTTAAATAAGGTCTTCAGTTTAAAGAGAAAAAAAATCTTGTATAAAGGATAGGGCTTAGTTAGAGAAATTACTTCAGCAAGATAGCTGAGAAGCTTGAATGTAGGTAGTTCTGAAGTCTAATTAGAATGTTGTAAAACTATCAGGAATTCCTGTCTCAGTGAGGGAAAACTTATTTGAGGGAGTTTGTGCGTAAACCGATAATAGCTACCTCCAGAATTATATTGCAGTAAGTAGAGAGCTGGGAATAAATGAAAAAGAGCCTGCTTACAAAAACAGATATAAAACAAGAGACTAAGCCATCTCAGACATGAAGAAGTATATAAGCACTGTAGCTAGGACTGAACTAGGTCATTTAGCCATTTAAACTGGAAAGGAACAAGGCAGAAGGTTCAAAGCAGTGAAGACATGATATAAAGATAGTTAACTGTTACAATTCAAAACTTAAATCAGCATCAACCTCTTTCCCAGATTTCTAAATTAATGAGCATACAAAAATTTGCAGGACCAAGTTATATCTAGTCACTGTAAAATCGCTCAAATTAAGGTTTAAGAAAAGCAGGTGCTTTATCAATGCTTACAGAGAAAGGGGTGTATTTGCATATCTATAGGTGCATTATTTCCACCACAAAGTGAAGGAAGCTTTTAGAGTAGATTTGAAGGACGGGGTTACTTAATATGTAGCAGCAGGTTGATGCAGGGTTGTGTTTCAACATTGATTTTACAGATGGGGTTGTGGCACTCAAATGTTTTATCTCTGTTTAGAAAATCAGGTAATTATTTGGCAGTGCAGAAAGCGTTATTTATTAGAGTTTAAACACATCATATATGAGACAACATTAGAAATGATCAACTAAGAAAGGAATTAAGTGCAAGAACTGTAAAATGGAGAAAGAATTGTTAAAGGAAAAATGTAAAGAAGCACCTTGGGAATGGTGGGTCAGACTGATGATGACAAAGGTGATGAACCTTGTAATTACATACTAGAACTAAATCATAGAATTGTAGAACCATAGAATACCCTGAGTTGGAAGATACCCACAGAGATCACCAAGCCCAACTCCTGGCTACACACCGCAACACCCCAAAATCAGACCATGTGTCTGAGAGCATTGTCCAAGTGCTTCTTTACCTTTGTCAGGCTCAGCGCTGTGCCCACTGCCCTGGGGAGCCTGTCCCAGTGCCTGACCACCCTCTGGGTGCAGAACCTTTCCCTAACACCCAGCCTGACCCTCCCCTGTCCCAGCTCCATGCCGTTCCCTCGGGTCCTGTCGCTGTCCCCAGAGAGCAGAGCTCAGCGCCTGCCCCACTGCTCCCCTCGTGAGAGAGCTGCAGGCCGCCTTGAGGCCTCCCCTCAGCCTGTGCTTCTGTGCTTTTCTGGGCTGAACAATCCAAGTGAACTCAGCCATTCCTGACATGTCTTGCCCTCTAGACCGTTCACCATCTTTGTAGTCCTTCTTTGGATGCCCTCTAATAGTTTTATGTCCTTTTTATACTGTGATGCCCGAAACTGCACACAGTACTTGAGGTGAGGCTACAGTAGCGCAGAGCAGGACAGTCACTTCTCTCAACCGGCTAGCCTGAGGTACCCAGGGATTTAGTTGGCCCTCCTGGCTGCCAGGGCACACTGGCAACTCAGATTCAACTTTCCATCAAACAGAACCCCTATATCCCTTACCTCATCACACAGGAGAATTTGAAGGATCTGGAGGAGACCACCACTAGAAATAGTCCATAGAAAAAGTCCATAGTATTCCCAAGACTTTTAAGTTAGAGAGCAGAATAATACAAAAAGTCACTTTTGCGACTAGGTGCCTGTTTGAACAAGGAACTGCTTTAGGTAAGCTTGGAAAATCTTACCAAATTTAAAGTCTAAATGCATATTCAATCTCTGAATAGCCAGGTCTTGGTTCCAGTTCACTTAATCTACTGTGCAGGAACTACTTACCTCTTCCATATAAAACACACCTCTCAATAACCATTGTCCAAGACTCAGTTTTTGTGAACACAGCAGTGAACTTAACCACAAATCAGTGGGGTAAGTAGCATTTCCTGTAGTAACAGAGGAAAAAAGTATTCTCTTTTCATATCTACCACTTCTATGGAGGAGCCCACAGGTTAAAAAAAAAAAAAAAAAAAAAATGTTTATTTAGCAGGTAAAATTAAACAGTTAGAATGGCCTGTCATCATTTTAGGTGGTATAAATTACCAAAATACTCATTCCACAGAGAACTGCTGGCCTTCTGTATCTAATGAACTGCACTGCTGAAAGTTTGAGAAAGGGCAAATGACAAGAAAACGTTATGCTGCTGAGCCTATTTAAATTACAAGAAAAAAAAATCTGTCCTCAGACTTTAAATGGGGTATTTAATTTTATAGTGCTTTAATGTAGTTGACCTTCTCTACATACCCTCTTGAGCTGTAAATATTGTTTTCCTCCTACATGAATTCACCATGCAACGTCCAAGCATAAATTGCACAGATGATCAAATGGCCAACTTTTCCATGCCAACATAGATGTTCTGAGTGTCTGGAGTCTCCAGAAACTATACACTAAACACATCCCTCTACAGACCATACTATCTATCACCTCTTTGATGTACTTATCTTGCCTAGTATAAGCATGTACATTATCATTTGGAAATGGTTCCCTGGTCTTAGTGTCTGAGATAGTGGCCTATCTGGGGCGGCCAAGTCTGCCTGGAATTTTGATGTGCAAATACTGTTTACTGAGATGTGTTATAAAGAAAATATTACAATATGTACTCTATTGCTCCAAGAAAATATCTTCTCTTCATTACTGCTTTGCAGTCCACTTAGGAAAAATGCTTGTAGAAGATTCCAGATTATCAGTGCATTATATTGTCATAAAGGAGACACGCATTATTAGCCACAGTTGAGTTTTGCTGTGGGGAGTGCTGAATAGGGGAGAGTATGTGAATGACATAAAATAAGAAAGTGGTCTAATCTCTTCAATGAAGAAAAGTATAATCAAGGTATGCAAAAGGAGATAATCTAGGATGGTTGTGAATAGGCTTGAAGTAAGCAGGATAGATTCAGGAGGGAATACAAAATATTGTATTCAGACTCACGTGCTTTGATATTTCACTGAATGTACCCTAATACAGGGAGAGATTGTTCCAAATCAGTGCTGGTTTCTTCAGAGCAGTGTTCAAACTCCATGTTAGTAAGAGAGGAAGCTGCTCCACTGTCACAAGGCCTTGTACTTCTGTAAAACTAACAACAGAATACATTTTGCAAAACATTTTGCAGTTTCATTTTTTGATCATTTCATAAAGCTTATGAATTACCATTAAAAAAAAAGCTTGCCACAGAACTTTTTTTTTTTGAAAGTGAAAAATCTGAAATTCCTTAGGTTTCACTACAATAAATTTCATATAGAAGGAATATGTACATTTACACGAATGAAAACAGAAAAGCTATATAGAAGATTTGATCTTTTTTATGTAGATACTGAAAATTTTCTGGAAAGCACTGGAGACTGCTCACAAAATGTGACCATTTTAGAGGTTTTGAATAATAACACATAGCTATCAAATTTCTGTACATGGGAAACATTCTCATAGGAATCACGCATATCAGCTAAAATGCTATAGTTCTTGTCTGGAAGGATCATGTCCATGTCTACATGTAAATCGTAGAAAATAATTTTTTGCACATTGTTTTGATATAATATTCCTAAGGAACCAGTGATATATGAACTTGGGAGGAAAAAGAAAAAGTAGTAGTTCAGGCAGTAACAAAAAATAGTGTTTCAATTTTTTGGCCCTGTTTGCCATCCTAGTAAGCAGCCTAGCAGTAGGACCAGATGGTGATTCTATAGAGGTGTGGCAGTAGTTAGGAGTGGAAAATGAAATGCCTGCAGATGCACGTATCTGAGTCTCTCAGACTTTTCTAAGTAAAGATTTGAAGCAATAAGGAAAAAAAAAAAAAAAACAGTTTGTTCATTTTATATTACTCTTCATTAAAAAAATCACTTCCTCTTCTGGAAAACCTCATCGATTCAGTTACTTTTAATAGTTAAACAAGTTAGTTTCATCGAGAGCAAGCAGTTGAACCATGAGTGAGAGGAACACAAAAATAAATTAGGCATTCTTATGAACATATGAGTTGCTACAATGGGAATTTCAGTGGTTTTATATTTATAAATAGTGCCTAAATTCTTTGCATGAATCTGCATAGCAGGAAGATTTGATCATACTTACAGCTGCTGCAGTCAGACAAGACAATGATTGTTAGTTTTGTTTTAAAAGTGGTTGCTTCAGTTCTCTGTAGTCAAATTTAAAAAGTTTTGAAGTGACCCTTAGTCACTCTCTTAGGTACAGGAGATTTGATGGAATTTTTTAATCATATTTTTCTAATAGATTTTACCTCATCTCCATTCTGGCCTATCTACATCACATGAACCTATTCCTAAATTTAGGTTTAAACTTGCTTTGGCTAAAAACAGTCTTATCACTGATTGTCTGTATACCTTTAGACTGCTTCATGGGCCTGTGCCTGTTCTCCCGGTCATTCGACCTAGGACAATCAGGCACAACTCACACTTGGGCTCATCTCTGACGTGGTATCCTACAAGCTCTTGCACTTTCAATCCTTTGTAGAAAGTTACACATGCTATGCTCAATATTTACTCCATCATTGCTGTGTTACAGTGCTGGATATCACCTTGTCCTTAAAATAGGCCTAAACTTCAGTTTGAGATTGAGATGCAATAGGAAGAGCTGTGCTGTGTCAGTGTAAGCTGCCAGAGAGGTTGTAAAGTCGCTACCCTACCCCAGTACAATGCCTCAAGAGCCCAGCTCACAGAACTGATGAGGTTGAAAGGGCCCTCTTGAAATCATCCAGTCCAACTCTTTTGTTCAGGCAGGATCAGCTAGAACAGGTTCCCTAGGACGGCGTCCGATGGGGTTTTGAAAATCTTTGGCTCCCTCTGACCTACTTTTGATGCTGAGACATTTTAATATTTGTGAAGATTCTTCAAGCTGCCTTTAATATTTCTTTACAAGAAACCAAGGGACCACTTTGCTACCAACCTTATCTGTGCTTTCATAATACAATGGTGTGTGTTCTCACATAGAGATGGCATGAAGAGATAGTCACAAGGTATGATGTATTAATAGTTGAGAATGGAGCCGGTGATGATCATATCTTGATCTTCACTCATACTGTGTATTGAAAAGAAGTCTCTGTTGGGCCTGTTGAAAAGAATTCTCTGTTGGGCATGAATCTGATACGTGCGACGTATGTGCAACGTGGAAGGTAAAGGCAACAGAACTCTTAAAAGAAACTGACGGTGTAGATATCCCCAGCTTAAAGCAGAAGAGAGAGTAAAACCTAAAAGCTAGTGCTAGCTCTTGCTGCTCACCAGTCAGAGATCAGCCTGGAATAACTCAAGAGATTCAGCAATGGATCTGAGCCAGAAGTGAGAGTGTTTTCCAGTTTCCAGACTGCATAGTTGCCAAATGAGAGACAACTTGTAGTCTTGATTCATACCCAGTTTATAATAACATTTATTTGAAAGTGTTTTATATGCAGACTTTGGTAACTGGCATGCCTAGGTTGTTGCTTTTTGGTAGTTGCAATAGTTTTTAAAATAACTTCTTGGAATATTGTTGGATATTATAGAATAATGTTTGGAATATTATTAATTGCAATCTAAGGCATATCTGAATTTTGTACCTTTTCCCACTAGTCTAACAGATTCAGTAAACAATTATTACATGTTAACAATTCAGAAGTTAACTGTTATTTCTGGGCAGGGTGTCGTACAAATTTTTATTTATTTGTTTATTTATTTACTATTTTTTCTTCAGTGTGTCTGGGGTAAAGAAGCTCTGATCTATTGACAAAACTTTATAATGTGTTCCTCTCTGGGATAGTTATACTTTAGCTTATACAGCTTAATATAGTTTTGGACAAACAGTTCATAGCAGTAAAAGTTCAAAAGCCATTAAAATCTGGCTAATATTCACCAATTTAAACATGAGGCCAAAGCAACTTCTGGCTACAGAAGGTAACATAGATTGTACTGCACATATAGAAGTTCAGCATAAAGCTTTATTTTTCCTTTGTCAGCTTCTTAGTCATCTCATCTCATTTAATCAGAACTGACAGAGTCAGTGACACTTTCCACTTGCTATTTCTGACTAGGAACCACTTCTGCAGTATTTTTCTCGTCAGGAGATACATTTTCCCTGGATGGAACAGGAAAACACAGGTAGAAAATGTAGTGCTTTCAAGGTTGTACATGGGAAGCAAGAGGTGTGGTGAAGGATAGATTTAACATGAGTAAGATGGTTCTAGATCACTGAAGGCCAAAAATGTGTGTTGTGTTCTTCTTTGACATCTCAAATAATGAACAGCTCTTTCATGCATTTGCTAAATAAAACTAAAGAGGCTACTGACAGAGTGCTGGGGCATTCTCTGTCTTCCTTTGGATCACTGTCTACCATTATTTAACCATTATTTAAATCTCAGCTGCTGTTTGTTTTGTTTTGTTTTGTTTTGTTTTACCTCTCTAATAGTGCTTTGTTGAGAAAAGGCTTGTTAGTTCTTAGTATGGGAAAGATTGCAGTGATATAATTCTGACTACACATCTACTACACATCTACGCATTTCTACGTGGAAATGTAGAAATGTCGGTATTGTTCTGTCTGCTGTAATTATGTATAAGCTCCTGTTAAGCATTTGAATCAAACAGAAACATGAATTCTAGGGCTGCTTTGGTGTGGTGGCATGAGAAGTTTGATTGGAACTAAGCCCCAGATTTACAAGAATCAAGGATTATTGACCTTTTCAACAGTTAGCTCTAAAAAGCATTTGGTTACTACAGTGAGGTAGACTCTTCAGAAGAAAATTCATGGGTTTGTGTTTTTGGTTGGTTGGTTTGGTTTTCCTCTGTATCTTGGATTTCTTTGCAATGGAAATAAATCGTTCTTATGTAATTTAATTTATTGTGGCTTGGTTCTTTCTGTCCAGCCTTACACACTACAGAAGTCTTCAGCTGAACAAATGGGAAGTCCAAAATCTGAGAGCTCTTTGTACAAGATAAGAGAGTCTTTGTGAGATCATATTAAACATAAACACACTGCAAAACGAACCATATTATCTCCTCAAATGCATAACATATTAAGTTTGACATTTCTTGCAAGAAATTTTCAGTGGATGCAACAAGTAAAGAGAACAAATAAGAAAAGGGGAAGGAAAGGGAGGGGAACTGAAACATAAAAATCACTCAAAGGGGAAATGTTTTAGTTAAACAATCTATGTTGCACTTGAATAGATGAATTATATGAATAAAGTAGGCTTTCTTGAATAGCTGGAAGGAAAATGTTGATCTACATTACTTTCCCATAAACAGTAGATAAGGACAGTTTCATTAAGAACTTGCTGAATGCCTAGAAGCATAAAAAAGCCAAAAATGTTTTGAAACTGTTTTCCATCTCTACTATCATGATGTTTTAATAAAATGCCGATGTTGATTTTCAGACCCCTTTGATGAAATTCTAATACAGTCTTTGCTAGACTCTTGCTTTGCCCTCCGTTGGCTTTTACAGTGAAGACTCTGCCACACCTTCCATGGATATGTGCTAAGTTTGCTGGGGGAGATCAGAGTCTGTCTAGCTGATCTTATATTAGCAGCTGTTAATGAGTTTTGGTAATATTAGGAACAGCTTAAAAACATATAGAATTGAGAATCTGTAGGAATCACTTCAGTATTTTCAGAACACTGAAATATATTTCAATATATATTTCAGTATATATTTCAGAATATTTCAGAATTTTGGGAGCATAAAGGAGAAAATGAGTAGAAGAGCTTGCACACTTAAATCCAACATATGTATATTTATATAACTGAAATTATACATGTTCTGTCAGTGTTACACCAGAAAATTAAACAAAATCTTACTGATCAGAAAAACTGACTGTAAACAGGGCATCATTAGCAAATGGAAATGTATCTAGAGGAGTCTATGTTTTCTTGGCCCACTTGCTATTTAAAATCTTCCTCTTAATCTCAGTAGGAGAGAAAGAGAAAGTTTACGTAAAACATGGTGCAGTGATAAAAATGGCCAGACAGTTCAGTTAGACACAGCAGTCTAGTTCACATAGTTGGCCTGTACCTTGTATTTTAGTACAGCTGCATGTAATATTTTACAACTGAGAGCAGAGAAAAATTTACTGGGCAGGAAACTGAATCCCACGAAGAACAAACAGCAATGTGCGTTTGTTTTTTAAGATTGGTAACTAACTGGCAAGGAGATTTTGGTATGCATGTACTATTATATGTGCCTTAGACCAAACTTATGTCTGAAATGTTTTTCTCTTTTTTATTTTTTTTTCCTTCTTTAATTTGCTTCTTTTAATTAATAATATGAACTGCTAAAATAAAAATTTACACACTAACATTTATGTTCTGTTTCTCCCTTCCAAATGTGAATATTTTTTATTTTTTTTCCATCGTGTTTCAACAATTGCATTGCTCCAAACTAATTCAACTGTTTCATTTTGCTCAATGTCTTGTTCAATTAAGCATTATCTTTGCTTCCAAAGCAAAATCAGCACTTCATTAGAAATGAGGCTACAACTTCTCATTATTAGGACTGAGTCATTAACATTGTTTTTTTGTTTGTTTTTTTTTTTTTTTTCCCCTGATGGCCTGCATAGAAGCAGCACCAAAATCTCAGTTGCTTTTAAAGACTGTCTGCTAATAATTATTGTAGACACTTGATGTGCTGTTTGACAGTGCAGATGGGATTAAGCTGACCTTTTAACCACATAATATTGTCTATGCTAATTACAAAAGAAAAGGCAAACTGAAAATGCTGACCAGTCTGACTGTCTAGGTCAGTGGGAGGGTCCATTTATCCTAACTACAAAATAGGAAAAACGTTATTATTTTCAAAGGCAAACTCAGGGCTTAATTCAAGAGTCCTGGCAAAGTGTTTGGAATCTCCATTTGAACGTTATTTTGTCTGTTAGAAGGCATTGTTGAGTTTACACTCACCAGCTGCTACACTTTATAATATAACTACAGTAGTGAAATATGATCTAGATGAGCATGTCAGACACTGAGTTAGACTTTCTGAACCTCCTTGCAAGGAGTCTACATCTCTTCTCTGCAAAGTCACCAGCTGTTTTCTTCCAAAACTTGTGCAATAAATACCCAGCGTGATGGAAAAGCCCAAGATTATGCTATTATATAAAGAACGGCTAAAAAGCTATGTAGATGTTCCACAGTTAGATGTAGCATATAGAGTATGGGGACTGACGGGGGGTTCAGCCATGAGAGTACAGACTGAAGCAAGTGGCTAAAATCTTACTTGAACCTTTACACAGCTTCAGACATGCTGAGCACTGCTGCCACAGCCAAGCTATTTCAGTAGCTGTAACACTATTGAACCCTAGGCCTTGTGCACACACATCCCAACAAGGATGTGCTTATAGTATGTGGGCTCATATAGATGGACCTCTCAGAAAGCATCTTTGTTTGTTTGTTTGCTCTGTGTTCTTCAGGTAAACTGATCTTCGATAAACTCTGCTCTTCTCTTCAATGCCCTTGATTTCTCTCTTTCTTCACTCAAGCTGATTAAACACAGGCCTCAGTAGGGCTTTATTTCTTCATGTAACTTACTGAGAGTAACAAATAGTTCTGATGTGGGCTTTTTTTTTCTTTTTTTTTTTTTCAGCCGGTGCTCCCAGAACCAAGGGAATGATTTTGGGTTCATTATTTAAACTGACTGATCTTGCAGTAAGGCTCAGTAACATACAATAGTCTCCCTGAACTGCTTCCTTTCAAAAGCATTTCTTCCTCAGGCCCATCTGAGAAGCCATGATGCCTCACTTTTTCCATCCTGGCTGGTGATTCCATCAGTGTGAATTTTGGTTAAGTTAAATAAATGAGTGTCACACTCATTTATTCAGCGTGTGCAAATATGTCCCATTATTAATGGAGCTTGTGACTGAAAATACAGGATATCTGTATTTTATATGCAAAATGAAGAGTCTGCAACTTTATGATAGATATCAGCTTTCAGGTATTACACAACAGAAGGTGGTCAGAGGGGAAAAATAATTTTGTCTTTTGCAGTTGCTTTTGCTTATTTGATTTTTGCATTTTACTTAGGATGGAGAAGGAAAATAGCACAGATTCATTTTTGCATTTATTGAATTTGAGCCAAATTCATTCTCAGTCAATTCCATGATGGTTGATAAACATTAGAAGAGGATGTTTTATTGCTTTTGCAAAGAAGTTTTCTTCTTGTCATGTAAAAAGACCATTAGAGCAACTGCTGTTAGTGGTCTTGGTTTTATGAAAAAGTATTCCCTTGCCCCAGCATTTAATTCAGTGCCAATTAAAGCTGAACAGTTTTTGTAAGCTAACATAATATATTTTCCCAGGTCAGCAGATATAATTAATGACGGACTGAAAATCAGCATCCATTTATCAAGACCCAGGAGCAATACATTATGCATCCAGTTTGCACCAAGTGATGTTGAAATAATGCCTAAGGTAGCATACAGTACTCTGAAGAAGAAATACAGAAACCCTGAAATCAAACATGTAAGTAGACATTATTTTCATTGGTATTGTTTTTAAGCTGAAGGAGATAGAACCTAACCCTGCTTAGAGACCTAATGTTAAAATGACCGAAGAAAACTTTATGCAGTATCTCGTTTTATTACTGGTAATATGTTCCTTAAAAATACTTCAGTACACTTTATTGAAAGCAAAAAGGATGTAATTACTGCAATTGACTAAACTTGTGACTAATAATTTTCTGGGAAAATGAATGTGTAAGTATCATTGACAAGTATTATGTGGTCAAATACAAGAATGCTAAATGGACATAACAGAAAAGCAAAGATATGGCCATATAGACTAGAAGAGATAATTTGAGGCAGTAATTATGTTGCTCCTGCCTTTCTGGGTAACTTAAGTGTCTTGTGGTTAAAACCATGTGAAGCTTTGATTCTGGGATTCAAGAGACCAGATGGTTTTGTTTATTAAAAATGGGTTGTTCTGTATGGTAATCACTTTCTTTCTGAGATCACCAAATGTGATGGAATTGGAGCAAGCAACAGATTTCCCTGTAAAACTTGCTTAAATTGGACATAAGTTAAAAGTTTTGTCAACCTGTTTGTTCTTCTTGAAGTGAATATTTGAAAGGCTATCAAGGGCATCAGTGGACAAACTACTAAATTTTTGAATCATTACAGACTCTGTTGTTATTTAGAAACAATAGCAACAATCTCCAAGGATTTCTTACTGTGGAAATACCAGGTTAGTTCCTGAGATTTTTTTTTCTAAATAATGTCTATGTTCTTGGTCACTGAAATAATTTAGGTCTTTACTGAATGTAGACTGGCAGGAAACATGCATGAAGATTGTCAAAATTGTCCTGCATTAGTATTTATTTAGATAGCATTGTCTGTTTATAAACCCCTGATCTTCACTGTCCCTGTACAAATGTTTTTTGTAACTACCATGGAGGTAATCATGCATAAGCCATGCAAAATTCCTATCTCAAATTCTCTCAGTAAAATAGTGTATTTATTTAAGTTCATTTTTGAAATGTACACATCTGCAGATGTCCAAAGCAATGTGTAATAAACGTAAAAATTAGTCTGTTGATATTGGCAAAGAAGTATATTTTCAATATTCTGTATATCCACTGCTTTGCTGGACTCTATTACAATTATAATTTCCCTTGGAAAGTGACTGTATACCTGTATAGGTATACAGAATGTATAGGCCTCATTGTTAAGAACTTTTTCTCACTGTAAAATTCTGATCACTTTCCTTATGTGCACTCTCTTTCAAGCCAATGGTATCACTTATATCAATACAGAGGACAAAAAAAGGTATCAGTTCACCTCTTTTTAAAAGTGCTGTCACAGGGAGAGCTGTGAAGGATTTTTGCAACTCTGACCTATCTATTTACTTCTAATTGTAGTAGAATACCAGTGACTTTCTATGGCCAAAATAATAAGGAAGAACAGATGTGTAAATATTTTAATTTAATCTCTTCCAACAAGAAAGTCCATTTTGGAGGAATTGTTTGGTTTGCATTGCACAAATGAATATCCATGCTGACTCTTTGAAGGAGAAACTGTCAGACTCAACACAAACATATCTGCACAGATTAGAACTGCTTTACTTTCTTGCTTAATCTAATAATTTCTTCCATTAAGATCCGAATATGTATAAATGAGAATATAAATGAGAATACATATTCTTATAAACACAGTATCAATTCAATTTCTATGTCAGAATTGCAGAGTTATATAAAAGAAAGTGTTCTAACGACATTTAGGAGGGATGATGACCACTTTTCTTAAAATGCTGTGGGAAATAGAAAAAAATATGCCAAGTTTCTATGTTTTAGGACAGGAGGATTGGGGAAGAGATCAAATAAACAATGATAGGGTCAATAATAGCATAAGATCAATAAAAAATGGATAAAAATTGATAGGATCAATAATAAATGTGATCAATAATGATCAAACAAAGGAAAGAACATATGCAATGGGAGAGGAATTTCTTTAATTCTAGTTGTGATCTCATTGGTGGTGGAAGAACTGACAGTAATTGCTGTTTTAAGAGCACACATTTTACAGTCTGCTAAATATGTGGGGGAAAAAAACATCAGTAGCAGAATTAAGTCCCTCTCTGCAGACAAATTCTACACAAAGGCTATGAAAGTGTTTGCTGTGAAGCACAGCGAGAAAGTATAGTGGGGAGAAGATTGTCTTTCTAAAAAAAAAAAAAGATTTTGAACATGGTAACAAAGTTGGAAACCAATCTCATCATTTATACATGAGCCAGGAAAGCATTTACTCTTATGAATATCTTAAAAGAAAAGTGAGAATATGTAAAAACATTCTTTGTTTTATTTGTTATTTAATCAGTAATATATAAGGCAACAGACTGGACAGAAATCTCTAAATAAGCAAGTTAATGCAACTTCTTTTTTGTTATTTTTTAATATAATTCTCATTAGTCCAATTAGTATAACAGAATAAAAAGAAATCATTACTTTGCTGAATGAGTGGAAGTATAGGAAAACACTTCTACAAGGTGGTATTATGAAAGATAGTAAAGAGTTGTGTTTCAGAGAGTCTTTAGCACATAAATACTTTTCTTTATCTTTGGGAATTTCTTTTTGTCCTAAGAACTTCTGTCTGAATAAAATGTGCAATCATCAGTAGTTTTTAAGCAGTGGTTAAGAATAATTGAAGCTGCCTGGAGTATGAAACAGGTACTTGATGAGCCAGTATCATGAGCCATTAATGACCATACAACGATAAAAGAACCTATCTTCAGCTCTGGTCTATCAGTAATTAGAGGTATCCTGAGAATTACCAAAAGCTGAAGCTAGCCTGCTTAATGTGGGGAAATACCAGAAAATAGGGGTAACTCACTGTCTCACAATTTAAAATTCTAAATAATCTTTCAGAGAAAATTTGTAAGGACTCAAAATTTAACCTAACATCCAGCTAGAGAAAAATTGACTTAACAAGAATTTTTAAAAACCTAATTACAGACTGAAAAAATATGAAACCTCCATTTCAATTTAGGTAAGAACGTTGGGTACTTTTTATGACGGAAGAGGTGTGATTACTGGTAGGTGGTAGAGGGGAAACAGGAATTTGGGGGAACTATAGAAAAAGGAAGTTGAAACAGTAAAATAATGTGATGTCAGAAGATTCCTCGCTATGTTGTTTAGACAGTGCACAAGGATGCAGATTTTAGGTCTTACACAAAAAGAAAAGAAAACAAACAAACAAGCAAAACACCAAACATGCTTCTGTTGGGGTTAATATCATTACTGTGGCATTTTAGACTGGTGGGACAGAGACAAGACCACAAGATATCTGAATCCCTTTTACAAATTCAACTCTTACTTCTTTGTAGGCTGGCAGGTAAATCTACCGTTTGAAATGTTCACCTGAAATCACATTTTAAGTCGACTTTCCTTATTTACAATTGCTTTCCCTGTTTCCTTTAATTGCCAGTTTACTTTGTTCCCTCCCAGTTCAGCTCCCCACCTCTGCATTGCTCCAGTCTATCTGATATTTCCTAAGCAAAACAGGGTGTTCTTCATGCCTCCCACAGCTCTAAACACTCCATTTCTGACTGCAGGAAAAAGCAGTAATGTGGTGTTGTAGAGGAAAACTTATTTTACCATATTCTGAGTCACTGGAAGAAATAAGGAGGTCTAATTACTTGAGCACACTTTTGAGTTATACAGATCTGAAAAGTGTTCTAAGCATGAACTTTTCATTCTGCTTCCAAGATATCAGGAATCAAAGAATATTATAATGATTTGGTCAAATAACTCTACATTTCAAAACATACTCCAGGTTCCCTAAGGACAATTTAGGATTGTATAAAGCAATTGCAATACACGTTCAAAATGATAAAGGCTTTAGTTTTTTCATACCCTGGACTTGTAGGACTGATGTTTCTTTGCTTGGTGGTCCCTGTAATAAACATTCATGTTTTTCCTAGATTCATTCGGGTATAAATATTTAAAAAAAAAAAAAAAAAAATCCAGCAAAATATCAAAGAAACCTAACCTTGTTTTAATTCATAAATTCCTATCTTGCATATCAGTCTTCCGTATCTTACTAGTTAAAACTGCAATTTGTTTGGGCAGAATTTAGATTACAGAGCTCATAATTAAACAACAACAACAAACAAAAAGAAAACTTGTTCTGCCATTGCCTCTCGTCCTGAGTAGCCAATCTGGGAGATCGAAAAGCGGTTTACTGTGATCTGCAAATAAAATGACAACAGTTCACATTAATTTTGCCCAGTTATAAGTAGCAGAATGAAGGAAGTCTGTGTATAATAATGCCTCAGTGGCAATCATTGATCAGTTAGCAACATGAAATCTCTCATTCAGCAAAATACCTAAACTCATTCACAAATTTAAGTCCAATAATAGTCCCATTGAGACCAGTCAGAATCACTGACATAATTTCTGAGGAACAGACTTTTTAAGCTAGATCCTGTAAAGCACTTGAATACCTAATAACTCAGTGTGTCAGGCCTTTGGTTCCCCAAGTAGAAGTCAGAACCTAGATCTCTCAGATTGGCTACTCAGCTAGAGTTTCCTGTAGAGTGGACAAGGAAAGTCAGGTGTCTCCAAATGGGATCTATAAAAAGCATTTCCTAGAGTTATTGCAGGAAATGTTGAGAGGAATAGGGCTATTTCTGAAATCTCACATTCCTCTGAAGTTTAGATCAATTTCTCAGTTTTATAGCTGTCTGTTTCCATTCACACAACATCGCATCCCTGAACAGTCACTTGGAAGTAGATGCTAGGCATAAGAGTAAATAAATATTTACCTATGTAAAGCAGTATCTGAAAGAACAAATACCTACTCCCCCACACCAGAGAGAGCAAACTGGGATGTTCTCTTTCAAAATGCAGTCAGTAGTAGCCGTAGTAACTTTTTGCATGTCTGGAATTTCCCTTGTCTTAAAAGAGCTAATCAGTTTTAGCCCCTTCCTTATGTAAATCAGATCAGGATGAAGATCCTCAAAAAAATCACAGATTTCAGAACCAAGTTACACAGAGATACTGATAAGTGGTACCTTAATTTGGGTAATGCCATAGCTGAATTCTTATGAAGTCCTTCAGGAATCCCCTCATCACATAGTCTTGTAGTTTTGTTCTTCAGATATGTGATGGGTGATTCATAAAGTTGCTTATTTTACATGCACGCAGAAAAATATAAAGTGTAAAAATCTCAGTATATGTACTTGTGTCCTTCTATGATATATGCTACAGTGGAGATTTCAGCCTTCATTTGCATGTCAAAATGAAAATAGATACAAAGAAACCTGTTATCACAACTCAGTAACTCAGTGTTTTGTTGGTTTTCTTTTTTTTTTTTTGTCTCTCTCTTTCTTCCCTTTTAAAAGCATACTTAGGCAAACCTAACATGACAGGCATTTACGTTTATATTTCTGCCACAGTTTTTCTCCTTTAAAAGAATGTCTCCACTAAAGCTAACAATAATAATAGTTGTAAGGGAACCCAAACAGTAGGGTAACTGTGCAGAAATACAGCGGAATATTTAAACCTAGCAATCCTTGAATGCCATTTTCGTACTTTCTATAATCTGTTTGCATTGCTGAGATCTTTGTTTCCTTTAAGAGAATGTTGAGGATTTCTGAAAGCTTAAAATAAATTGTCACTCAAAAAAAAAAAAAGAGAAAAGAAAAGAAAAGAAAAGAAAAGAAAAGAAAAGAAAAGAAAAGAAAAGAAAAGAAAAGAAAAGAAAAGAAAAGAAAAGAAAAGAAAAGAAAAGAAAAGAAAAGAAAAGAAAAGAAAAGAAAAGAAAAGAAAAGAAAAGAAAAGAAAAGAAAAGAAAAGAAAAGAAAAGAAAAGAAAAGAAAAGAAAAGAAACAAACTGTAACCGTGTTTCCTTTTAATTAAGTTCTGCAGCTTCTCATCTGATGTGCAATTTCTTGACTATAATAGAGCGAGTTCATTGCCAAATGCTTGGCATGGTTATTTATTTCTTTCCTTCACTCATCATGTAGCCACATGCAGAGGAAAGAAATGATTGGACTAAGGTGAATGTTGAGAAAAATCTGTTTGTTCATTTGGAAACTGGAGTTTATTTATAAACCCCACAGATGGCTTCTGATTCCATTTCAAAAGCTTTTGAAAATAATTAAACAAATGTGTTTGATGCTGAATTAAAAAAATAAATTTAAGAAGTGAATTTCTGTTTATCCAGAATGAGTGTGAGTAGGTGGTGATTACGAGCAAATGATTACTGATTGAGACAATGCAGTTTTAATTGCTGAGTAGAAAAGAGTTCTCTGTCCATATCACGGCTCGCGTCTTTTCTCAGACTCGTATCTGACTTGAGAACATGTCTTAAAGCAGGTTTCTGAATTCTCTCCAGGCTCACCTTTTCTCTACTGTTTGCACCTCTTTCCACCTCATAGCAATCACGAGAGATGCAAATTCTGGTATGTCTTTGATTTAACAGAGAAGACATGTTGAGGTTTATGGAAATTCTTGAGACTTTGGAGTTTCTTCTCCCTACTAGAATCTGTTTGGTTTGGAGGTATAGATAGGAAGAAGAGGCAATATAGTATTTGGATTAGTGATGCATATTGGTTTACTGGAAATAGACCTACATTTGTAAGTGTTCAGGATAGGACTCTTAAACAAAGCTAAACTTTATAACCAAAAGGGGGAAATCAAGCTCCTTAACTTTAAAACTTCAAGCACAGAATAGACCAAATTTCTGTCATTTTACTTTGTATCCTATTCTCCTTTTATTTTAACATTAAGTTTGAAGTAATTGACAGATACAGCTGAATGCCATTTGAGTTGTATGTTGATCATAGATCTTCCAAAGATTGGCTGAACATCCAAGTTCAGACTGCTTTCTGCACAAATTCTCAGACTGCCTGATAAATAGTATTCAGACCTTGAAAAAGTGAAAGAGTTCAAGCTGTCAGAAATGAATACTTCACTTATGTTTGCCATTTTCATGTTTTATTTTTTTTGTTGCTTTGCACTGATTTCTGCACCAAATTTATCTTGGGAAAATGCATTTTTCCACTCATATTGAAAAAGAATCTCTACTGAAATCAAGAAATCGCTTTTTTTCCTCTAAGAGGATAACTCCAACTTTGAGTTTTTACATTCAGGACCAGGGCCCAAAACATAAAGATACACAGGATCAAACTGTAGTTCATGATCCTTATGAGACTTTAGTCTGGGACTGCTTAGCAATGGGGAATGAGGAAGCCTCTGCTGGTACCAAAGCTTCTGATGAATTTGAGTCTCTGCCAGTAGGAAAGAATGGCTGAGGTCAATCTTGCTGAGTTGCCCTGTGTGTCCAGCCCAGCTCAGCTCTGCCCCAAAAAGGAGAAGGAGCCATTATCATGTGAACCTCTTGTGGAACTCCCCTCTTTTCCCTCAGCTTCCTATAATTCATCTTGTGGCTCTCAGATTCATGAAGGTATTTTAGTGTTGCTTGTATGGTCAATATTGCATGGCTAAACCTGTGCACATGAGTGAGCATTATGAAGGGTCATCCAAAGGACTGTAAGTACATTTTGCTTGAGATCTCTTTAGAGTTAATATTTCAGTGACGAACATATCTCTTGATATACCTTATACCTATTCCTTACTGTACTACCATATTATCATACTTAAAAGAAAAGCTATTATATATTTCATGGTTCTGAGCTTCAATAGGCACAAAATTATTCATCCATGATATTAAAGTAATGGCAACCAGAAAAGAATGTGTTTAGGTCAATCCTAATATTCATGTTTCAAATCCTGTGGCCCTTATTTCTATGATTTCTTCCCCACAGTACCATTTGGGTCATAAGAATTAAAGAAACAAGTCAGAACCACATAGTCATTTCCAATATTTTTAGTACTGCATGCCATCCTAAAAAGTGATTATTATGTGTAATAACATGACAACAAGGTTGTACTTAAGGTAGCAGATCACTATATGACTCTTTAAAGCTGTTTTGTATAGATTTGCTTACAATGCCTGTGACTGAAGGGAGAATTCAGTCAGGCATCAAACCTTATATTTTCTCCTTTTTTGTGTGTTAAAAGCAGCTACTGAGTCTGTGAGGCAGTATACAAAGCAGTAGAAATTATTCTAAGATCTTGATCTTGTGAGGATTGTGCAACTGTGTAATTGTATTGCACAACCCTGACCATGGCACCATCTTTCCACGACAAAGGCACAGAGTGAAGGAAAGTATAGATAAGTTGATGTTTCTTTTGGAGCACAAAGTGGCTGTTAAGAATGAACCTCATATTCAAAGTATTCCTTATTTTTCACCTAGTAATTGGCCATCTGGTGGTAATCTCTTGTCCTTCAGGGATGTTGAAATGAATTCTTGAGGAGTGTAAAATCCAGGATGTCTATGAGATGATCAATAACATCGATATTATACAGGTTTAAATACAAAAGCCCTTTCACACAAAGTAATCAAGTATACCTGTGTTCCAGGAAAGAGAGGAAACTTCTAGTTGAGTTTCAGCCTGGCAGCTGTGTGACTGAAAGCACCTCTTGTCTACAACAAAGTCTCCAAGGAGTGGCATATCCCACCATGGTGTGATTAACCCCTAGGTCTGGTTTCAGTGACTGTTCAGGTGTTACAAGTTTCAGTAGTGTTGTGCTGGAGATGTGGGATGCTCTTAAGTGAATCATAGCCTCATAGTTTAGAATGAATAGTCATCTCATCCATCATTCAACAAGGGTGAGAGTGTTCTCAGAAGCTATTCCACTATGTAACTGGTATCACAGCAGGACCTTCCTAATGTTCAGCTTAATATTTCCACTCCAAATTTTATCCTTTACATCAATTGAGTGTCTGGAGGAGTTTCTCCTTGTCTTGCTTGGCAAGACTTGCTTCTTTGGCAAATTGCTTCTTACATGGCAAGGCCAGAATCTGTTAGTGAATAGGCTACTGCTTCAGCCTAAATCCAGCAAAATCTGAAATCCTGCTGAAACATGCAAAAGAAAAAAGAAGGGAGGTGAAGGAGAGATGGACTGCCCCAGACTTCTGTGGAAGATACCCCCTTTCCTACCTGAAAGCCCACAGACAGCATTACCAGTAGCTTATGTGCTTATGTGCTGTGTTCTTTAGGTTATCTCACGGCTACCGGCCAGGAACAGGACTTCAGCATACAGTAGATGAGAGCAAAGAGATATATTCAGCTGTCATATCCACATGATGTAATGCAGAGTTATGTAGAGGCATCAGTTCCTGAAAGCCGTAGATCATTACCAGGATGGAGCTAGTTAGCTGTATCTGCAAGTCTAATTATCTCATATGCAATGCCATACAACTGTGGCTACATTTTCAGCTCTGAAGCAGACTCAGCTGACAGATGGTTAGGGCTTTCTATGCTATGCAGACATGCATATACTTGCTAAGCTGCCTCCTCCCAGGGAAAGGAAGAGGACCCTGATTCTCCCACAAAGGTGTCTAACAAGGCCATCCAGCCATAGGTTCAGTTTCTTTCTCTGCTTCAAGATTCCCATAACAGTCTAGGCTAAACAGAGTAACTTCAACAGGAATGCTTGAGAGATTTCCAGCTCAAGAGGCCCAAACAGTTTGCTAGCTAACATACATTGTCAGGACGGCAGCTGTGGTTGAAATGGTCATAGCAGGTGAAGGACTTAAACCTGTCTTCCACATCCATTAAAAAATAAATAAATTGCAACCAAATACTCTGGTCTTATTCACTAATAAATGTGTATTTAGTACTACAGTCTTGACTGCATTCTAATTCAGATAATCACAATGTGAATAACTAAGATTGTAACCTATATTTACAGTTAAATGGATATTTCTGTTCTCTGAAATTTTCATACTTAACGATATTGTGCAAAGGAGCTGCTGTGCTCTGTACATGATGCACCCATATCTTAGAAGGAAGTGAGTAATCTCTTGAGAGGTGCAGTCTGGGCCTCCTCAGACAGTAAGAGTTTCTGTCTGCATGTGACTAGCAGTGTATGGTCTATTTTTACCTTTTTTTTCTCAATAATTTATTTTTTTGTTTGTTTTCTATTCTTCAATTGCTTCAATTAATTCTCAAATGGACTAAGCTTGGAAAAAAAAAAAAAGTATTTTCGAATTGCTAAGTTCAGCAAAGACTGGGCCATGCAAACTGACTTTCAGATATCTGTCTGTAAAGAAAAGTGTGATTAAGAAGAGAGGAAAAACTAGCTAGACTGGGATTGAAGAACTGAATTTGAATACGGGAGGGAGAAGTTAAAAAGGAATCCTTAAATAGTTGAGATAAGCTCTAGTATCCTTATATCTTTATTTGAAACAGACTGTTGAACATTCATAGCCTGTCTATCTCACATCTATGCCCCTTGAGATATGCCTTGTATAATTCATCACTTAGGGAGTAATACATTTGAAAGAATTGACAGTGTTGTAGATCTATCCTTCCTGGGCTAGCTAATATCAAACAGATTTCCGCCTGTATAAGGGAAAGAAGCTTTACAGGAGTTCTGTCAATGCATTCCATTTTGTCCAAAGATTTTAAAAAATCTGTTTAGTGTGATACTCTTTTTATGGCATTGGCTAGCATTTTCTGCTTGCTAGATAGTGGTGTGCAGAGTTTATGATAGTACCAGACCCATCTGGCTTTTTCTCCCTTCTATTCTCTCTGCCTGTCCTACCCATTACTCTAGAAAAACTTTTCACTAAATTCGTGTAATAATTAAAGAGTTCACAATATGGTTATAGAAAGCAGACTTTGTGGAGTGTGAATCTTAGATAAATCCTTATGTGTATAAACGTCTTTATCTTAATATATCTTTCAAAAGACAGGAAGAGGGTCTTTTTACAGGTAGAACTTCCAGGTACAATGGACAGCAGATAAAATGAACACTCTTACTTGTTCTCATATCCATTTGTATGTCACCAAATTTGCTCTCATATCGTATCTTTGAAATCTCAGATGACTCAGACAGGGATCATTTCTCGTAAATTCAGTGCAAGTTGGCTGAAACTTCGACATCTCAAGGAGTCCTAATAGCTTTCCAGACCTGACTTGTTCAAAATGCTGTTCAGACATGTCCTGCTTAATCCTTCCAACACTTCAATAAAACATTTAACATACATAAGTAGTGTTTTAGAGGTGAACAAATAACTCATAATACTTTATTTATTACCAATTGTACATTTCTACAAATTAAAAGGTTGTGAACACAGTGCAAGTATCTTAGACATGTATTATTCAGAAGAATCTAGTAAATTTCTGAGCAAATGTTTTCTTTACCAATGAGTCACAAATTATTGAAAAAGAGTGTTCAGGAACCAAAAAAATTATAGGGGATTGGTTGGCAATGATAATCATGTGTTATTTGATGTTTAGTCCATTTATATAGTTTACCAACATGGTGCAAATTTTGTAATTTAAATTGCATTAAACACTGAATTTCATTTTTTATGAAATTTCTCCTACTGAAAGACCCTATCAACTCAAATGTCTCTCAAAAGCCAACTTGAAATGACTGCAATTGAATGCAAGAATATTTTCAAAATCATATTTAAGGTAATTTTTTTCCTTCTTTGCTCTGCCATTATTAGACTGCTGATGGATGGAGAGAACAGAGACAGAAAGATGTGACTGACCCAAATCTGTAGCATTAACTGCTACTCAGAGTGGGAGTAGCAATATATCCATCCCCTGGATCTCTGTTTACTGTATTGCTTTACACTATTACTTCCTCTTAAGGGACAGACGTCACTGAGGTCCAAAACAAAGCCAAATTATTGTCACTCAATATTACTAAAGGAAAGACAGTTTAAGTAGAACACCAGTAATATCATCCTTTGGTCAGTAAGAAACATGCACTCAGACACAGCTGTGTTATGCTAGGTATACAAAGAAGAAAGAAAGAAGGAAAGAAAGAAACTTCAAGATATAAATGAACTCTTACCAATTATGTCATAATATTCCAAATGAGCGTATGTTTTTTGTTTTGTTTTGTTTTTTGTTGTTGTTGGTGGTGTTGTTTTCCATTTCTAAAATACTGTCTTTTATTGTTAAGCCAAATTATGAAGTAGGCAATGGATGTATGGTCTAGTGCGACAATTTCCAATTCTAAGATTAATTTTTACTGTGTTATAATAGCATTCAGTTCTTCCCTTATCTATTTCTCTACCAGAAATTCAGGAACACGGAAATGTGCAAAAACAGAATTTCCTGTCTCACTAATTTTATGAAATCTATTTTATGTGCTGTCCCAGCCTCACACAAAAATCCTGCTTGCAGACACCCAGAATTACTTTTTTTTTTTTTTTTGCTTATTTATATACAGAAAGCAATTTTCCTCGGAAGTCATCATTTATTTTCCTTGACAATTCCTACATAAATTATGTAGAGACCAGAAGTGAAAACTGCTTTCCTAACTGACACTTCTGCATGCTCTGAGCGAGCTCCAGTGAGTAAGTTGGGGGGGGTTCCTGCCTTCTCCATCCTTGGAGGGGCACTTAGTGCTGTTTGGGCCTCGGGCTTCCTGTTTGCCAGCTGGAGCTCATGGAGACAGTTGCCCAGACTGTGGCTGAGTATGCCCAGGTGGCAAGAATCGAATCTGAGTAAACAAGCTGCTGCTGTTGTACCAGGAGGAGCCAAGTTCATTTATTGCTGGCTATGTTTAACCTGCAGAACTAACAGGGTTTAAGATTTCTTATTTTGGGGTATGGAATATGCTATTTGGGGGTAAGAATATGCTATTTGCTGCTGATATCTGCAGGTCCAACAAGGCAAAAGGACTGCTCTTTGAGGAAGAAGATGCTATTGCTCTAGTGATGCATTACCTAAAGCTATGAGAAGGGACAGACTGCTTGATGTGTATTTTACCCAGCAAGTTTAGTAGTCAAAAGCTATGCCTACCAGCTTCCTTGCCCTGCTCATCGCATGACGTGCACACACCTGCACCTTCCCTCCTAGAGCCAGACTGGAACCAGCTATTATCTTTGTCTCTCAAAACAAACATGCCTATTATGGTCTAAAATTAGGATACTTTTCCTTCCCTTCCACCTTTCACAGGGGTCATATACTGACTAACAAGGAGACTGCTGAAATTCAGTAAGCTTCTGTTTATGTACAGGCCAGGTCTGGTTTTAGTGCTCTTCATAACTGGAAAAGAGAGGCTTACCTATTTATTCCCACGCTGCTATGTTTAGGGCACAGCCTAAATGTGGCTGTTGCATGTGGCCATAGCAAGACTGGCACAAACATATACTGTGCAAACAGAAATTGTTCCATGAATGAATCCAACTTGGACTTGGTTTCTACTTTCTTTAGATAGGAAAATATTTTATCAGTAGCTATAAATCCGATGGAATCCCTCCATCCTCTCAGTTTATATACATACAGGAAAAAAATGTAACTCAGTATGCAGAGTTATCGTAATACAGATACTGCAACTAAAGCAAACTCTGTTCACAAATAGCTTCAGTTGAAATTCCTCAAAATCAGTACAGAACTTCCCTTGACTTTGAAGGGCTCTGGTCAGGCCCATATTAGGTGTGAGAGGCCCCAAGGACTTATCTGTTGGTTCAGTTAACAGTTTGCTTATGCAAATCCCGAGAGTTTCCTGAGTAGTGAGAATGTTTGCGTTTTGTAAAGCTCACCTGCTCTTTGGGGGCATTAAATGTTTGACTTCATTATTCCACTGCATAAAAGAGAGAGTGGATAAGAAAGGATGGGAGATAAGAAGCGAGTGAAACAAGTAGAGATGAGAGAGAGGAGCGGAGGTAGAAGTCAAGAAGCAAAGCCAGGAGGAGAAGAATGGAGAAAGGGGCAGAGGGGAGGAGAAAGGGGAAGACAAGAAACAGCACATCCTAGAGATGGCCCAGTATAAGCTTGATTTACCTATTGTTAAACTGCAGATGAAAGAAACAAAAGCAGGAAGGCAAAGATCAGTGCAAAGATGGCAGTCATGCCCTGATGTGTAGATTTTCAGGTTTGTGTTGCAAGGTATGTGCTGGGAGGGTGAAGGAGGAGGAGGGAGGGACAGAGGAAGAGCGAAACCACCTGCAGAGATGTCTCCCCCTCTTCCCTCAGTTCCACTTGCACTGCCCCCAGCCCCAGCCCCCTGCTGCTTTTGGCTCTTGGGTCCCTGACGCATTCAGTACGCCTGCACCGTGTGCTTGGACACCTGGCTCTTGGTGGCAGCTGCTGTGTGCTCTGAGCAGGTTTCCTGCCCCATCTCCAGCGTCTAGCATTAGAAACTAATGGGATACAATGGTGTGGAAGCTGTGGATGGGGATGGGTACTGGGATGTCCTGCAGGTGTACTGCTGTGAGCCATGGGGTCAGCCAGGGGCTGGCTGTTTGGGACAGTGCAAGGAGCAAGGAAGCTGATGGGGCCAGGCGGTCTACTGCAGAGGAAACCTTGCTGCAGAACATTTCTTCCAGCGTACTTGAGCGATTCTGGCTGTTAGAGACTTTTGACTGTGTTGGATTAGCAAGTTGTTTAGGGATCTGGGGCAAACCAGTAAAACAGGCTGATGAATCCATGCGGTAGGTGCCAATCTGGGTTGCTGCCTTTTTCAGAAGTAAACAACTAGGAGCCATTGTTCATCTTCCTGACTCTCTGCAGGACACAAGCTGTAAATTACATCTGGGAACAAAAGGTTGATGGGAGTAGAACCGGGTGCCCAACTTCCCAAGGGAGTGCTTTGCCCTCCAGCCAAAAGAGTAGCTTTTCTGGCTTAAACCAGCACAGGCTCTTCTTATGCCTTCCCACCAGCACTCAGAGCCCAAGAAAAGTGTGCAGTACAGGATTTGCTACACTGAAGCATTTACAACCATTTCCATTACAAACCTGGTTTCAGGGTTGATCATGAAAATTAAATCCAGTCTGAAATGTAGCAAATAAGATTGCAGTCTAGGGACACAGGAGGAAATCTTATTAAAAATACCATATCTTTTTGAAATCGTAGTTAAATGGATATAAAATCCACCCTCCACCCCCGAAACTGCCTTACAGCCCATCTCACAGACCAGCTGTAGTCTGTGCGGAATGTACGCTGCCACGACCACAATTACCTAATGAGATTTGTGCTTTTTATATTCACTGAGATTACGCTCTTGAGCTCCCCATGAAAAGCTTGACATTTCCACAAAAATATGTTCAGAAAAGGATTTTTTATTGAAAAAAAATCTGATGATAATAGAAAAAAAAAAAAGATTTTTTTTTCAAATTATGAACATTCTTTTTCCAAGTTTTTATTTTTGAAAAAAATGCAAATAATTTTGACAGAAACAAAATTCTATTCTCCCCTCTGTTTCAATTGCTCCTATTTGATAAAGAAACCATTGTCCATTGATATCATTTTTTTCATCATAAGTTCAGGTATTTTCATTTACTGGTCTGTATGCTTAATAAAATCCAAATAAATATACATTACAGGGAGAGGCTGCCCTGCTGAGTTTAGTAGAATTTTGGCCTTTGACCTCAGATGGGCCAGAATTTCATCCTCTAAGGGGATTCCATCAAAAAAAAAAAAAAAACTTTTTATATTGCTGTAAGCCACACATGTTCCTTTTCTAGGGCTCCAAACCATGTATTCCCTAACAGGATTTTATCAAAATTAATTGGTGCTGGCTACAGTTCATGTATATGATAAAATCACGAATGAACTATTTTGGTGCTTCTCTACTATGTTGCACCATCATAGATTCTGTATCTGCTTTGTCGAAGGCTTCTCAAAAAGACATTTTGTAAACGTTGGGGTTTTGTTATTGTTGTTGGATTAGTTGTCAAATTCTCTTTTGAAATCCCACTTCATTTAGTACCGTTTATTATTTTACAAAATTTTGGTGTCAGGAATTTAACTCTTTGTTGCCAAGGGAGTAAGAACATTCCAAAAACTCTGACACTTCACTGCACAGTTTGTGTTGTTAACAATGATGTCATGGAAAGAGACACACAATGGGAAGGAACTAATGGCCTCACCTTAAAACAATGTTCAACTGCATTTCCAACTGAAGATTTGCTTCATGATTTTCATGTTCCATAAGATCATCTCGAGCTAAAACAAAAGTTATGTATTTCCCACAATAATAATAATAATAATAATAATAATAATAATAATAATAATTGTCGTCATCATCATCATCATCATCATCATCATCATCATCTTGCAGGACCCTTTTCCAAGAGATGAACATCTCCTTCAAACAATTTTTCTGGGTAGCATCAGGCTCTGCAGCACCCGTGCTACATATGTATTGCTGTCTACCTCAGGCCAATATGTTTTAGGGGAGAAATTCCATGTCTGGGTGAGAAGGAAGGAAATATTTCCATGTCAGTTTTATTTATTTATCTATTGCAGCTCTTTGAAGTGCTTACGGGGTTGAAATGCAAGTCTATGTCCTAGGCTAATGCATACACAGGTGGATGGCATGTGAAATAGACAGGATGACTTGTTATATATATACAGTTCAGTAATTATTTCTGTGGTTTATCACATGAAATGACATACTGTGATGAATTATTTTTCTTGTATATATCTGTCTTTCCGCTTGCATTAGGTATTATCATATCTATGCACCTGGTCTAAACATGCCTAATCTTAGCCCAATTTCAGAGGACAACAAGCAAGAGGCAGATTTTCCGAAGTGGAATACCCCCTGTACACACCAAACACATGCAGAAGTGTTGAGATGTCTAAGATGCATATCAAATAATGCTCAGTATTGAGAAAACAACCTGTTCATAAACTGATGTCAGAAGAGCTAGAATTAGAAGTTTCAGTCCATGAAGAGACTGGGAATTTCCACTTCTGGTAAAATAAGACTGTTGCCTCTGTAACACTTGCCCACATCCCTGAAATGAACATTATTCTCCATTTACCCATGGTAAAGAAAACAGACTTCCTTTTTTTGGTTGGTTGTTCCATTTAATTGGGAATACAGGACATTAAAAAGAGGTATTTTATGTTCATCAAAATGAACCAGCCAGCTAACAAACCAAACAGCAGCACAAAGATAACTAAATTTTAATTAAATATACCATTCTTTTGTTTCATACATAGGGGTGAATTTCGAAAGTCATTTATCAATTGAAGAAAAATACATCCTTAGTAAACTAACAACATACTTTGTCTCTGCTCCAGCATTTTCAATCCCCAGACTTCATTCATATAGTTAGATGCCAGAATACCTGTAGGTATAAACGTACAGGAATTCACAGAACTATTTCTTTTCCACTACTATAAACAGTAAGTCCTATAGGCGATTGTTTTTATTCTGCTCTTAAAGTCATTTGTTTCAAAAGTAAAAGTAACAAATTCACTAAATAAAGTATGTTTCATCTGTAACTTCAAAGTTTCTAGTGTCTTAATAAAAAGATGCCCTGAGTTTTAAGGAAAGATTTTTCTCTTTAACCTTGTCCCATCAGATATTCCAGACCTGTAGGAAAAGCCTGTTGGAACATGTTAAAAATTTGGCTGATTGGGGAAGGGATAGCCAGCCATCTTTAAGTCAAAAGTCAAAGAAAAGGCAAAGTGTAACATTCTCGTGCCTGTGGCTGGAAAGACCTGTCTGTATTTTTCCATTGTTCATGTTAACAGAGATCAAAAATGAATGAGAAAATTCTTTAAAGTGGGAGGATCGACACCATGGTAATCCGATACAGAACTTTTCATTCTGAATTTGCTGAGTGAAACCGAAATTGGGGGATTACGGGCTGTCAGTCATTGCCACGTGCTGGTTGCTACAGGTGAGATGTCCTGGGCTGGGTGAGCCCTCTCCAGCCCCTCATTCCGCTGCACACAAACCATTGCCATGACTCCCAGGGAGAGACCCGAACATGGAGACACTACGGGAGATTGTTAGGGCACACAACAGACGTACCTTTCTCTTATCTGCAGAGGTTTGAGGTTTTTCAATGAGGGATTTCATGTGGCATCTTTCGCTGATTGTAGAGTCCCACAGAGCCCCACATGGCAATAAACGTGTGGCCCTCGGGAACCAGGACCTCATCTGTGTATCAAACGCTGTCACGTGCTCTCATCCTGTTCCTCTGCTTTGTGAATTGGGAATAGGAGGAATAACTCCTTCCCTACCTTGTGTCGTCAATAAAACATTGACCTTAGTCCTCAGTACCACCGCTGGCATTAGTTACCACATCTTTGGAGCAGCCTGCACAGAGGAGCCAAGGGTGGAACGATCCACCTCGATTTACCTGCTGCATGAGGATATCCTCCGGGTATGAGCAGGAACATCTTGGAAAGGTTCGTTGTGGAGCAGGTATTTTTGCTTGCCGTAAATTTTACTGCAAAGTGAGAAAATGATGAGATGGGACAAAACAAGCAAAATGTTTTGGGGAAACATCCAGGCAGTTGTAGGTGCTTTGCTGGGGTTTTGAAGCTCTAGTGCTTTAGTACGTCTGCCTGGTTTGCATTAATGCTGTTTTAAAATGCAGGAGGGGGAGCTTGTAGCAAACAGTGCCTTCCTGAGCTACCTCATGAGAGATTATGCACATTTTCCTGTAAGCACGATAAATATAACTTTTGACTGTACTGGTGTAAGAATAGGAGGTTCAGTGCCTCTTTAAAACTCATGCGGCTGCTTAGTCAGTACTAGGCGCCCCCGCTGCCCCCCCTTTCGCTGCCCAGTAAGTTTGTTGCAATATGGGTGTGACTTTTGATGGAGCTCCCCCTCCCTGTTATGTCATTACTCCAGTTCCTTTGAATCAGAATAAAAAGTGCAGCAAACTTCAGACTCATTGACTGCAGGCTTAACAAGCGCCGGGGCTTTTCTTCTCTCCGCAGCTTGCAAGGATCTCTGTTTTTTGCAAAACAATTCTGAGAAAACAATGGCCAGCTTCTACGTATGGGTAACTTTTGGATTATGTTTGCTGAAGCTTTGTCTAACAGAGACACGTAAGTTTTGTATGAATGAAAACGTTTACAATTGTTAATAAGTTTATGCTTCAGACAGCAACAACTCCTCTGCAATATAGCTAAAAGCTTCCTTGCATCTATCTTTGTATAAAGTGTTATTATTTATGGTAGTTATCAGAGATGCTTTAGAACAGTAACTGCAGCTGTGCTGCTCTGTACAATCGCAGAAAGCTCTGTATTGCTTGTAAAGGGCAATTCCAGATCCATAAAAAGTGAGTTGTAGAGCGTTAAAGTTTAAACTAAGAACAGAGGTACACGAGGGAATTTAGAATAGCTGTGGTATAGCTCGGTTCGAAAACATGACTGCTGTTACATACTTAGTTCACTCTCCTAGCTCTGTTTTAGACTGGGGTGAGGGGGAACCCCCTCCCCAGCATACAACTGTATTCTTGAGTTCAGAGGGGCTGAACTAACAGCTAATGCAGACTGCATTTGGACACAGCCTTGCTGAACAGAAACAAAACTGCAGTGATCTGTGTGACTGATATTCGGAGAGCTTTTATGCCAGGCATGCCTGTTTCTGACTTAAGGTTTCTTCGGGGTTGACTGGTGAGACTTTGGAACAAAGGGGGATAGAAGTGCCTGCAAAATTTTGTTGTTTATCAGATAGCTTTCTGTAGCTTGGATGTCTGCTTCAAATATTTGCATTTAAAAATGAAACATTCATGTAGAGAAAAAATAATAATTGTATGTCCAAAATGACAAAGTGCTCTGGAAATTTGACATGGTGCAGGCTCACCCATGTCTGAGGGAAATGGCCATGCTTTTAACAGACTCTCATTGTGACAGCAACAGCCTTGAGGCATTTTGTGGTTAGGGGTAACAATTATCCTTCTACATTATTTTTCCACTCATCAGTTCCAGGAGTCTAGCAAAGTACATTTTTCATTGCCATTGTCACCCAAGGGCTCTGTGTGTGTGTACGGTACATATATATCCCATTTGCCTGAGCAGCAGTGGATACTTCTGTAATGGTTGCAGCGCGGCTGGGCTGTGGATGGGTGTGTCAGAGTGAACAGTTCCCGGCACATCTGGGATAGCTGGAGAGCCCTCATTGCTTTCTTCCTAAAATTGTCTACCTATTGTACCAAAATATTCTTGTTAAAATCAGGTATATAGATAAAGTCCTTAGAGAAAGTACATGAAAGATATCCGACGTGTTTAAAACTTTGACTTACTCCAGGTCTTTATGCTGTAGAAGGATTATAATGATTTGGTTACTGCCTGCTCAACTGATTTCTCCTTTTATGAGCTGCCAGGAGTGTCCTAAAGAGGCAGGGTTTGTAGTGACTCTGGAAGTAATGTATTTTTGCAGTGAGACATAGAAGAAAACCCTACTACTTCAGCATAGTTACAAGAAGTATGTCAGACTTCACATATGCCCCACGGGGAAGTTTCTTTAATGGCTTAGCAAGGTATTAGATTATAGCTACAATATATTTTAGTTGGTATGCGGTACATTCCAGCATGACTTTGTAGTCAGAAATGACTTCAAAATGGCAGTTGATGGTGGTTTTATTTTTTTTTTTGAAACCAGTGACTTTGCTGTGTGCATCACAGAACACTGGCCGCTGATGTTGGATTGTACTTTGTTGGAAGACCAAATTCAGATCTGTTCCTGGATTCTGATTCTGTTAGTACTGATTATGGCAAAAATGAAAACTTCCCGGAGTTGCTGTTAATGTGATTGCTAAAGAAAAGATGAGATACAGAGAGCTGTTGAAAAACTGATTCATCCTGAGTTCTGTGTTGCTGTGACCATTCTGTCACTGATAATTGAGCGAGGTGTACTCATGGTATTGATGTGACTTTTGTTGTCTGCGGAGTCTGAGCCACATTTCAAATCCCAGGAGGATATGGAGGTTGACATCTTGGTTAATGATGATTCTGGAGAGATTTTTCCCTGTGGACATTATGTACTTGTAAAAATATTTCTCTCAAAGTTTTCCTTGATTAACACAAAGTGACTCATGGAATTTTGACCCCCAAACTTAAAAAAACTAGAATAGAATTAGGAGTAAAGACGGAATGAAAAGAGGAAGAATGAGTCCGCCAGTGGGAGGGAGAGGCTTATGTATCAGCACTGGAGAGGTGGCCAGAGTCTCAGGACAAGGCAGGGCTCTGAGGAAGGGCTACTACAGCTATCAGTCAGTCACAAACAAAGGGACCTTCCTGCCTCTTAGCTTACATATGTCACGTAAATTTGTAAGTAAAGTAGTTTGAAGAAGTTCTTTGTGCTAGGTTGTGTTTTTTGTTGTTTTGTTTTGTTTGTTTGTTTGTTTTCTTTTTTTCACTTAGTCCTTACAGTGTGTGTCTTGGCTGTTCTCCCAAAGCTGCAAAGAAACTACACTTTATTAAAGTTCACTTGGACTTCCATCACTTGTTAATGGAAAGGTTATATATTTGTCCTTGAACAGCTTACACACACAGGCACAGGCAACAAACCATAGCAGAGGATTGTCTTGCAGTCTTTGGAGAAACGTTTGTTGCATCTTTAGTCACCGGTATTCACCACAATGCAGAACCTTTACCTTGAAAACAGGAAGAGAAAGGCTTAATGAAGGAAGATAGCATCACAGAAGTGAGGAAGAACTTCTTAAACTAAATGCTTTTAAAACCACTGGTAGCTCTAGCCAATATCAAATGAAATGTTCTCCCACACCTGGTGTGTCTTTTTTTCCAGAACTGTTCCTGTGACTTTTATAGGCCAGGATTTGAAGAGAGTACTAATACTGTGGTTATTTATCTAGCACCTAAACAGCATGAGGTTCTACTGCAGCAAGAATGTGCCAGTAGGATGAGATGCCCTGAGATGCTGATAGACAAGTATAAACATCAGAGAAAATGAGCATGAGCTCATGACTGCAAAAATACTTTACCCTGTAGAGAAGATGGGCTCTCAAGAACCTCATGAAGGGGTTAAAAAAATGCTTTCATTAATGGACAACTGCAAAAACATTTCAAATGAAAGAATATATGGAAGAGAGCGGGAAAATATAGTAAAGAAAAATGAAGATCTCAAAGCATTGTTTGGTTGTGTGGCAAGAAGCACAGTGGATTGTAGGAAAAAACTAACACAGCATGAAGTCTCAAAGAATTTTAAGTTAGAGAAGAAACCTGAAAAGTATCCAAGCAAGAAACTAGCATAAACCTCTACGCAGTTTTCAAGTAATTTGGGAACCAACTGCTAGGAGCAGGTAAAAATAAGAAATGAGGAATAAAAAAAGCTTGCAGCAGCAATCAAGTTAATGTGTAACAGGAATGGAGTCTGTAGATATGTGAAAAGTTAGAAGAATAAAAGCTGCACTTCTGACATGGCAGAGGAAAAAGAAGAGGTGAAAACTGTGGGATATATGTTAATTAAACAGCAAAGGGCAAACAATACAAGATGGCAATGTTCTTGCCAAAGAAGAGATGGTATTCATAGGGAGCGGCTAGCAGCAGTAGGTAAGTTTGAAAATAGGTTGCTAAGAGACACTGATTTTAAGGAGCAATTAGATAAAGGCAGATTAGATGTCCTTTAAAGGACATTTTTGGTATTGGTGATCATGCTACTGGGTCGGAAGATGGAGTCTAAGACATCTGGTAACTGTGTTTTTTCTTTGATAAAAGGTTAATTTTAGTTCTGAATGTAGATGACTGGTAGCAGAATACATTGTAGAGAAGCAGGGGAAAAAATGATGTAGTGCTCTTTATATGAACAGAGGAAAACTGTGCCCAAGAACTTAGACGTTTTGGGAAATTCCAGAGATGCTGTAACAAGATTTCCCCACTTGCTTTCTGGTCTTCTTGCCTGATTTCTGTTCTGACATTAACAGACAGGTGTTTGAAAATGCGGTTAGGGCAGAGGAAGGCAATTCTCAATTTCATATAACACAGATTGCATTATTTACAAAAACATTGATTTTTCTTTAAAAGGGAATCCTATGCAAGAGAGCTAGGAAGTGTTTTCTGGTGAACTGTTCCCTAAAATTGCTTTTCCTAGGACCAAGTCTGAATGTACGTGGTTACCTCACAGAGAGGATAATTGTGAAACTAACATGACCAACTGCAGTTGTCTTGCCTACTTTGAAAAGAATACAACGCTGTACTGGAATAATTCATGGTGTTCAAAATACATGATATTTTAGTATCAGCTGATAACCAAGAGCATGTTTTAATCACATTTCACTTTTTGGCACTAAACAGAATTCTTAGACTACAGAATCTCATTATTCCAGTTAAAGGCGAGTAAAGTGAGAGAAGCAAGACAGAGGTTAGAATTGTCACCAATACCTCTGTGCTAAATATGTCATGGTTGATTGCGAGTGAAACCACACCTACAGCCTACTTATATTTTGCCTTTACCCATAAGGCTTTTTATGGTATATCTGGTGGTTTGGACCATTCTCTGTGGGCTATCAACAACTGGCAGGGAGAAGCCAGTTTGGAGCAGCTGCTCGCCATCTTCCAGATTGTGCCAGAAGTTCATCAGCAGTTACAATGCTGTTGTCTATCACTCCCAGGGAGGTAATAATCATTTCAAAGCCAGGCTTATGGCCATCAGACGCTGTAATTATCAGTGACCATTATGGCTGCTGTTAATACTGGTGGCAGAGAAGATTGTTTCAGCCCTGAATGTTTATCAACTTCCTCCCCGTGAAATCACAGGCCTCTCTACGGCAGCATCAGCAGTAATATCAGTAGCAGCTGGCGGTGATTTTCTTTCCTCGCCGTGGCTGCCAGGGCCCACCCCACCCAAGGCATGCTGGAGAAGCTCGGCGCATGGATGAGTCTGCAGGCAGTCATGTGAAACAGCAACCGGTGGAGTAGAGAGGGGTTTTCCTCCGAGAGTCCTGTCAGTCAGACTGAAAGTTCAGCTAATTGCGATTTAAAGTTCAAGCCTCTGCAACTGTTTGCTGCCTAAAGAAATCTGCTGTCATTTTTGGAGTCTGTGCATACGATTAGGCATGTAATTGAACTCCCTTTTGTGTGCACTGGATCTGGGACTTTCCAGTTCCTCTACATGACAACACTGGCTGTGTTTTATAACACAGCAATCTTAATTCAGTACAATAACCTTCAACCCTCATATAACAAAATAGGAGGAAAAAAAAAATTGAAGAATAATCTAGTTTTAGCAATTACTAGCAGGGAAGCTCAAACAACCACACCGATTCAAAGTAAAAATAACAAAGAAGACCTGAATTTTACTTACATTTGCAGTTTGAGAAATATATTGATTTGCTTTTTTTTCTTTCTTTCCTTCCATTGATGACGGAACTAGATGCAGTAGCTGGAAGCTCTAACTGACTGTGTTGTGTCTTTGCCCATCCCCTGCCTGCACCCCCGCCCCCCCAAAAAAAAAAAAAAAAAGAAAACCTCAGACATGCAGCAGCTGTGGTAAAACTTCCGTCTCTGTCTCTGCTAATGATCCTGTTCCAGCAGCAACGTGAGATGGTTGTAAAAGAGCGTGCCAGGGTACAGGCAGGCAGCTGGCAGGGCAGAGGGCATTAACCAGTGATCATCAGCCATACAGCTATATACAGCTAATGTCTGTTTTAGTAAGTACCTGCTTTTGTAAATAAGAATGTATAATACTTAAAAATCTGCTGTGACATAGCTTTTGTTGATTACAGATGTCTCACCATGGCAGCGAGTTAGCAAGGCCCACAGTGAAACAGGTTCTCAGAAGTATATTTCCCTAGGGGGCTTTTTTATTGTTATTTTTGTTAATGTATAGGTGTCTGTAAAGCAGCAGGGTGTGGTGTGTGTGGGTAGATGTGATGAATGGCTTCTCGCAGCCTTCCCATGCAGAAGCGAGAGGTTAACTGGCGCTCAGCACGTGGTCCCTGGCCAGCCAGGCCCCCATGGGCAGATGCGAGCAAACTCGGTCGGGCAGCAAGCAGGCTGGCAGCCAGCTCAGGCTCTGAAAGTTGAGCACCGGCCCCAGGCTGGCAGCCACTCAGAGAATGCCTCTTGCTGCCGGGGAGGCACATCAGCTCGGGACTGGTATCACACCTACAACCGCAGTGCGACTCAGGAGTTTTCAAAGGGCAGGCAGAGCCCGCCCGCCCACCCCAAATGGGCCAAGCGAGCTGGCAACTGCTCCTTCTACAGCATGCGAACCTAGTAGTTTAGGAGTGCCTTAGGACTTGTGGTGGTGGCAGCAATTAGTCATTTACCTACCCTCTGCCATCTTGCCATCTTCCCCTGCTGGGGAGCGTGGAGGCGAGGCGGCGATGCAGAGAGGCTGTGCGAGTGGCAGCCAGGTCTCCTGGCTCCAACCGAGAGCTCCGGGGGAAGCTTCTGTGCAGGGAACGCTAAACAGTTAACTGGGAAGCTTCAAGGAAAAGTAGTTTTTGCCAATTATAAAGAAACATGATTCATTAATAATGAAGAAACTGAGGGTGAGGCCTGAGCTCATTTCACGGTTTGCTTATACTTGCTTCCCTGTTCTTCCTCCTCCTGCTTGATTAGGCGTCCTCCATTAATATCCTTTCCCTTTTCCATTGTTTTCTCAGGCGTGTAAGTGTAGAGAAAAAGCCTTTTTTTGCTAGAGTCCCTAGATTTATAAATGTTTTTGTCGTTGTTGTTGTTCTCTGTTCCTGAATATTGCTTATGCACAAATTTGACATATAGGAATATTTAAAACACAGAAATTAAATAACATGTATTCTGTTCAAGTCAAGTCTTCATTCACGTCGTCATTCTCCAGTAGCAGTCCCACTAAAATCAGATTTTAATCAACTTTTTTATTCATTGCTCTGACAGTTCTAACCTGTTTACTTGTGTGTATGCTGTTCATACACACATGGAAGACTGGCAGCTGTTTTCACTGCAATAGCATTTGGTTTCTGTTAGACCACAGCAGACACAAGATATAGTTTTCTTAATGAAAAAAAAAAAAAAAAAGTTGTATTCAGGATTGGTCTATTTCTGATAAGGGATGTTTGAAGCAGTTTGGCAAATGAGAACTGATCTAAATCTTTCATCCTACTGTCAAACTGAACACCTATTTTGGTTCAAGAACTTTAAAATTGATTTAATAATTAATTGAAGAATGATGTCTTAAATCTAGTCATGTTTCTTTCCTGGTTGAAGCAAAACTTCCTAGTAATAACTAACATTTATCTTCTTGAGATTATGGGGTATTTATACATAAGGGCTTGATACTCTGGGAAAGATGAGTGCAAAGAGATACAAAACAACCCAGCAAGAGGAGGAGCTAAGAACAGACCCAGTGTCTTTAACTTGAGGCTGGGCGACCTGCCCATGGTGCCAGAAGGCCACTTAACCAGAAGGCTTCAGGTCCAGAGACGTTTAACTGTCACTGTGTGGCAACCAGCTGTCTCCAGTTGGTAGCCAGGTGTATCTTGTATATGTTCACATCTTCTTTTGAACTTTTTCTGTTTCTCCCACCTACTTTCCGTTTTCACCATTAATCCACCTCCATCTCTTTGCGACATTTGGCTGAAGCAATCTGATAAATTTTGGCTCCTGTCAGCCTGTGTCTGTGATAGAAGGTTAAATCCATTTAATCCAGTAAAACTTCTATTCATCAGCTTAGTCATTCTCAGGCAAAATGAAACATGGAGACCAAGATCTTCCAAGAGGCAGGCCTCAGAGAAGACTCAAGCAAGCAGAAAATTCTCTTGTTCATGTTTTTACGATTTCTTTTTATTTCAGCCTTCTCTGCTGGCAAGTCTGACTTGCTGTCATTGAGTTCAGCATGAGGCTAATAGGGCAGGGGCATCCACTGACTTCAGAAGAGTGGTAACAACAAATTATCACTTATTTTGCAATAGCAAGAGTCACTTTGCCTTCTTGGGAGGAGAAAAAGCACAAAACTCTTCTAGCACAGAAAATAAAAATGTTTTGCTTGAAATATTGAGCTCTAAACTCTTAAACTCCTCTTTTCCAGAACATAACCAATTCATTTTATAGCCTATAGAGAATAGATTCTTGGTGGTTTCAGTTCATAACTGAATGGCACAGCTAAGGCATAGACTGGCAGCCATCAAATTCACAGTTCTTGTATGTAAAGCAGTAACGGGCAGACAATGTGAGCATGTGAGACACCTTCCTATGGTGGCTGACTGGGGAGAAGTTTCTTTCCTGCTTTCGTGGCTTGCCTCAGAAAGCCCTGAATCCATTTGCTCACTGTTGTGGTGTAAAATGTTGCAGAGCTTTTCTCAGACTGTGTATGATGACTTTTGTGTCTCCTGATATTTCCATTAGATCAGTCCCATTCATTCATTTTTTTTTTCTATGGCTGTATTTCCTGGCTGCTTGCTGGATAGGAAATGATCATGGCAGTTCTGCTTTATTTTCTCCTTCTCCTTGGCCTGCCAAGTCTCACACATTATCTAGTAATGATACAGTTGGTGTTCATCCTGAATAGAGCCAGCATTAACTGGCTTTTAAGACAGTGAAACAATCTTATGCCATCATGGAAGGGTAACGTCAGCACAGTTATTCATTTTTTTTGGAGAAAATACAGGCATAAGTGTTAGACAGCGTTTTCTGTCTGTGTGGGTCCATGTGAACAAGAGAAAAGCATGATCATCCAGTTCTCCAGAAGGTGGCATATCCTGAGACTTGGAGACTATTGAGATCAGTGACGGCATCCAAATTTGTTTCCTGTTAACCCTTTGCCAAGATTATATTTTTGTCTCAGCAGTTCATATAATAAGTTTGTGTTTCTGGACTTTGAGATCCTTTTTTTCTTTAGATCTTTGACATTTCCTAGGGACACCTGTTCCTATACATGCCAATGGGGCCCAACACTACGGTAAATTAGAAAAGAGTACATAATATGTTACTCACAGACCAATGCAAGACTGGTAAAATGTTGGTAAACTGGTAAAACTCCTTAGCAACTTTTCTTTGCTGAACAAAAAAGGAAAAGTCCAAAAACCTCTCTATTTGACTAGGTTACCCTTCAAATTAAAATAGAGGCAATGTTATTTTCTTCAGTTGCTTCTTTGTTGTCACAATCCTATTTAGACATACAGCACAGCTACAGCATTGAAAGTCTTGGGCCCAGCAAGGGTTATATGCCTATAAGAGTATATATAACCTGTAAAAGTGTTTGCTGATAACATCTACTTAATGTTACAAAACTACATCTTCAAAGCTCCAGGGGGGCATTAGTAACACAATGCAGTGCTCTCTTAACGTATGCTACAACACCTTAGACATTTGAACTGGACATCAAGATGCCTAAGTACTCCTTCTGTTTGTCATTTGCTGGATTGTTTCTGGCTCTGTAAAAGAGGAACCTGAATTCTTCTTGAAAGAGAACCCGAATGCTTACACTTTCTCAATGTATTACGTTAAAAACAGGTGGAGTCTCTGATGAAATTTAGTTCTGTGTAGTCATTCTTTTTCTTGCATTACATGCAGTTCACATACATGTTACAACATTTGGTCTAGAGGGGGTAGCTCTCTCATCTGATGCATTTTATCAATACAATCAGTACAGCTGGAATCAGGCTTAATGTGTTTAAATTACCAGAGAACTTGAAGTTTCAAGTTTGAGTATATTGTTATTCAACAGAATAAAGATAACCTCAGCTAGTGAGAAACAAGTGAACTGACAAATTTGTGGAGAGTGGAAAATAAAAGCTAGCGTTTTTTTTTTTTTTTTTTTTTTTGTAGGCTTTTGGAAGTCAGTGATTTTACCCCCACATTACAAGTAGGCAAACTGAGAGAAAGCAAGTAAATTACCCAGCAATATAGCTGGAATTAAAACATTTTCTCCTAAGTCCCAATGTTGTGCTTCATCAACAAGACAAGTGTTCTTTTGCTTGAATTTCAGAAAGCAGCTATGATTTCATATACAAGGCTATTTCAGCTGAAGTAAGCATTTTTATTATTCATACAAAAAAAAAAAAAGTCCTTGTGCAAAAGTTCTTCTACTGATGCAGAAGTTTACAAGAGTACAGGGGACTGGAACATTTTCTGGAAAGCTGGCATCTTAAAAACAGGAAACTCCTCAGTTACTGACCGTTTAGTAATCTGAGCCTGGCTATGCAATCCTCACTGCAGTTGAACAATCGATGTGAGAAAATGCTCCTGCCTGTGTTACGTTATGAGCAAGAGCTAAGTGTTTTTCTAATTTATGAAGCACCCGACTTTATAACCCATTGTTTGCAGACCTGCAATGAGTTTATTAACAGTACCAGTCAGACACTTTACTGACTTTATTACTGATACTCAGTGTTCAGGTCATATCACTTTATCAGCACACATCACAATCATATTGCTGTTGGCTCACAGGAAATTCAGGTGTGGGAACTGCAAGACAACATATTAACACCTTTTTTTTTTTCCACCAAGAAAACCCTGTCACAATACAAATATGGCCACAGTTATAGCTATAGCAACATGTTCATGTCCTAATGTAAGACTGTCTTTTGCTTTTCGGTTTACTGGATTGGTACCTTAAACTTATTGCTAAGCACCCAATATCTCCCATCCTTTCAGAAAAAAAAAATAGTTTTAAGACTCAGCTGAATTAGCAGTATGTCAGGAAATGGTATAGTAAGGTGTGCCTAAGAGACTTTTGCACTATTCAAGAAAGACAAATGGGATCTATGCACAATAACTGGTAGCATATCATCTGGAAAAGTGTTTCCACTCTGCATCAGCTACTTCTATTATTCCTAAGAGAGATCTCTGCTTTGTGTAAAGAACTTCCCTCTTTTATTTTTTGCTAGTACGTGATGACATCTCCTCACTTCTCTTTTCAGAGTTCTTACTGGCTTCCTTTCCTTTTTATCTCAATCTAAGCTTCCTGGTCTCAATGACCTGGTAATAATGGGTCACACAAGAACAGCTGTTTGCTTTGTCTAATATATGTGATTTCTTTTGCTTCAAGAATGTAAGCAGTTTCATTGGAAAAAAAAAATACTCTAATGCTACCTATCTAGGGTTTTCTATTTATAAAGATGGCTTATGCCCGATTTGCTATTTGAATTGGCTCTTGCTCAGAGTGAATCTGACTTCAGAACACTTTCCACTGTCAAGAAACTTAGAGCACATAAATTGAGGTCTGTCACTTTATCACTTGCAGTTCAAAGACTGATTTCATTCTGCATCTTTTCTTAAAATCCAGCTATATTTCATTAAAATAGAAGATTATTGGAAGCCATGAACATCACAGCAAAGGCTTCACAATCATTCCAGCACTTCTGGAAGACAACAGTGCTTCACTACTTGAGGATTATTGCATGCAAACAGTAGTGCATTGCCCTCACATACCTAAATGTGTGTTTAGGATTTAATGTAATATTTGAATTCACATAAGACTGAGGCCACACTGCCAATACTTCTTCCCAATTCTTGCCTTATGCATGCAAATCTTTACTGCTTCCCGTGAATTTTTAAGTTAAAATATCTGGATAAAATAAAAAAGTATGAAAGATATATGAGACCCAAGGCATATAGTTATTCTCTCCATATTTGCAATAGCCACAACATTATGTACATACTAATGTTAATTGGAAACATTAGAAATTAAACATAACTTTTTCCTTAACCATTTATAAAAAGATTCCAAACTAGGACTGTGCAAAGGACTGTAAGAAATTTAACTGAACATGGGATACAAACAACCTGCACGCATCTCAAGAAAATTTCTTGCTCTTTGGTATTTTCAGTATAAGTCTCAAAATTGTTGAAACTAGCATACAGATGGGTAGAGCTACATGGAGTGCAGAAAATGGAAACATTTTTTCACCAAAAGTTCCGGTAGAGGCTTCCTGGTAGCCTAGGCATTCTGGCTACAGGCTGTGTGATCACTGCCCTCCTGGTGTTGGGAAAAGTGGAGGGAGCAATGGGTGTGACACTGTTCTTTTCCGTGTGAGGAGGTTGCACTCATTTAAGTACATTTAATTTTCCCTTTGACTTGCATAGACTCCAGAAAAGATTTGATTAAGCTGATGGTTTTAATCATTGCATGTACTTATATAAAGTGATCACTTCCAAAGCTGACTTTTTGTTTGAATCATACTTAATGCAGATCCCAAACCAAGTCTTTCTGACAATGAAAATCTTGGGCTTTTTCACTTGGTCTGTCCTAATACTTCCAGAGTTAAATTTCACAGTCTTCAGGAAGTGCAAATGAAATGTGCATTTCATGAATTTGATTTTTTTCAATAATGTGTAGTATGCTTTCCAGTGCTCCTAAAAGTAACATGGTTGCCATCCCTCTATTGAAAATATACGCATGGCTTGGTGCTTCTTGTGTTGTCATGGACAGGAACACACTGGGATGAAACAACTCTACATCTCTGAAACTGCAGTAGCTTGTACACACAGCTGGATATTCATCTTTCATCTTTCAAGATAGCCTTTGAATTAACCTCTGCTAAATCTTCGGACTTCTTCCATGATCTGTTCCTCAGAGAACTCTTTCTTCCAAGTTTGTTTCCTTCCTCTTTCATATCCAGCATTTCTGATCTCTTCAAATCATACCATTCGTAAGATCTTGTGCATAACAACGAACAGATAACAACCCTGTTGACAGAACCTACCCAAAATCCCGCTGTGGAAGAAAGCAGGGTTTCAATCTAACATCACAAAGGGAGACAGCTTCTTTTTGCCAACCATTGATTCAGATAAGTAGCTTTTTTCATTTTTCGTTCATGATTTAATTATCATTCAGCAGTTAATTGGGTTATAAATAGCTGGTCACCAACTCTTCCAGTAATTTGTTAGGACAATGACTGTTCCAATGAACGCAAGTATGCTTATGACTCTTACATATTCTCCAGACCTTGGAAATGCAGATGATACCATATCTTATTTGATTTTTTTTTTTTTTGAAAATGACTAGTATTCAGAAGGATGGGTTTCTAACTGCAAAGCTACATACAAAAATGACTTTTTTTTTTTTAATTGGAGAAATCTGAATCTAGTATGAGTCATTAAAACATCCGTTACATTGGAAATTTCGGTTCTCCAGTTTCAGTCTCCAGTGAGATCTTGGTCAAGTTCAGTGGACTGCTGTACAATATTTTAACCAATATGCAATTAAGATCTAAACTGTTTAAATTGCTACTTTGCATTATTCTGAAAGGTACTTCCTTGCAAATTCGTACAAGAAAATTGTGTAAAAAGGTTCTTTTTTTTTTTTTTTCATAATTTTCCCAGAAATTAGAGTGGGGAAGTGAAAAAAACTGCGTATGAATTCATCTGCATTGTGAGGAAGCTGAATATTGAATAAGTTCTGATAAGTACTCCTGTTTGGGCAGTTCTCTCTCCTGCATGGGTCATTTGTCCTCTGACATCTTACTTTGTGAGGCATATTCTAAGCATCCCTATTCTTTCTAGTGTGCAAAGATGACTAACATTATCTTTGTGTTAACTGGCTGGCTTTCAGAGCTTTTAAAAAGATTCTTGAGGTTCCTTTCACTGTTGTTTTCTTGTGAAGTGGCCTTGTTAAAGTCAATAGATGTTTTACTTCTTACTCAGTCTTTTTTTTCCTCTTTTCAGTTTTGATCATTGCTTGCTTTTCTGTAATGAACTTACTGTAAAACTGAACATAAAATGTTGAGAATATTTAATAGAAATTTTGTTTACTTAAGCTTTTTTTTTTTTTTGAAAGTTTAGGAATTGTTTACCAGGAAATCAGTTTTTCAAGGTCACATGAATAATAGTTTCAAATCACACCTGGTATTATTATTGAGTAGCATGCTGCCAAATGGCAAAATCTGTCATTTATTGGACTTGGCTGATCTGATGTCTGATTTTGTATGAGTTTCTTATCTAAATAACCACAAATGTTAAATCAGGCATCCTGTGACTTCTCAAAGCTTAGATGGAAGCTGACTGCAAAACTTGTAAGCACGCAATAAAACAACAGTGTGTTAGTTCTTTGCTTTTACAGTGTTCTTTATCGGTCAATCTTAAATTGCTTTATTAAGGAGGTTAGTTTCAAACTGAGGTAAAGAAAGATGAATTGGCTTATCTGTCTTATATCAGCAGGTAGATGACAGTGCAGGGAATAGACATAAAGCACTTTGAGCTCCAGGTTGGGGATCTGTCTTCTGAGCAACACTGCATCTCACCTGCTTTTATCCCAAATGATTAAACAATTTGCTTTCAGTCAAACAATAAAGATCAGACTCCAACTATTATTCACCAGCTTTAGTTTCATGCACATTTCTTCACCTGGATTGCATGGAACCAGTCCCAACTGATTTGCTTCACAGTCCTTGTTACTCAGCCTTTGGGGTTAGACTACTCATTGTACAGCCTGAAGCGTTCCTGGTATCGACAATGATGATTATGTTTTCATCATCTCTAGGGGGGCATATCTGATAACTGTCTAATTCCAGGACTATGATTTCACTGCCTGCAATTTTTCCATTGAGGTACTGCACAGCTGTACTATGTTCCAGTGGAGTCTGAATGCTTTCAACCCACTGTTGGGTAAAACTATTACAAAAAGAATAATATTAATGTCAGCAGCAAGGAAGTTTATCGTAAGTGATGACACTGGATAGGCTCACTCAGGATGTTTACCAGAGCAACAGTTGCCAAGCAGATGAAGCATGTTTGGAAGATGCATTAGCAGACTTTTCCTTCCTGCAGCAGATGCAGAAGAATGAAACATATTTCTTGTACTTACTTGCATTTTGAGTGACTCTAAGAATACTTGATTTATTAATAGTGCCACTCCCCCTCCATTTTTATAAAGGTAAATTAGTAGCCAGGAAAAGTATCAGATTAATGTACAGATGATCTCTGCCTATCAGTAAACAAATACAGAAGCAATGATTTTGGTGCATGGTAGGTACATTCATAAAGGAGAACAACTTAGAGGGAAGCCACGAGATTGAGCTCTGTTCCACATCTCTTTTCCAGTGTGTAGTTACTGGAGTAACACGGGAATATATAGAACACTTTTTATCATCCAGTAGAGAAGGGAGATCCTCCTACTGCCATTCATCCCTCTTCAGCTACTGTCAATTTCCCTGCCACATCTCTCCTTATTTTTTTCATTTCATTTCAGAGACCCACCTAAGCCCATTTGGCTCACAGGGTTAGCATGGTTATGCTTTGTCTTTTTATGTAGTTAACAATATACACGGATGTGAGGAAGCTACCATCTTATTTGCCCTTTCAGCCAAAATTACTAGGTGCCCAAATATAACTGCATAGTAGAAACAGTTTTGGCACAACTTCAAAGAAAGGTCTGATTTTATACCTCTGCATCTATGGAGAGACATCTTCACTTTCTTGTCACCACACCCAGCTATTAAGAGCATGTTGTCTCTATTTTCAGAAGGCAGCCCTTGCAGCATGCAGGTAAATTCCTTTTAAAGTGTTTTCCTGGACTTTGCTGCCTTTAAAAAGCCAGCTGTGCAGAGATTTTTTTTTTTTCTGAATATCAGCAATCTGTTAGAGATACAGCAGTGATTTTTTTTCTCTCCAATGATCTTTTCAAGGTTCAGAACCTTTCTCATATGCCAAACTGAAATAAAAATAAGAAAATTTTTAAAAAATTCTACAGGCAGGGAATTTTTGGATGGGGTTCCTTAAATCATCTACTTGTATTGAAACCAGTAAACATTTAAATTATTTTTTCTGAAATTGCTTTAATTTTGTTTTAGTTTGTGCAAACCAATTACTAAGTTCAAAATGAGAGACAGTTTCAAACTGAAAAGCAAATCTTTTGTTGTTGTTGTTGTTAAATGTCCACAAAGGATACTTAGAAAACACAAGGTATGGTTTATTCACACTGAATCTAAAAAAGGAATTTCCTATAAATCATTTTAGGTTTCACAACTTGGCAATATCCCAAGGAAAGTATTTCATCTGACAACTCCCAAGAATCGGTAAATTACTTTCACCTTATGCCAGCCATTATTTGGAGAAGCTTTGCTTATTAGGTGGCTTAATCCAAGTTTGTTTCTGTGCTTTCTGTAGAGAGTGGTGGCTAGCAGACCAAGCATATCACAGCTGGGAGAAATGAAAAACATCACCCAGCCATGCTACATGACATGCATGTTGCTTGACCATTAGCACTTTTTTGTTGAAATGGTAAAGCGCTGCAACCTCACAGACACGTTTGCTTAACTCACGTGGATCCTGCAGAATTTGACTTCTAAATTTTGATCAGTGTGTAGTCATGCCAGTTCAGTCATATTTTCCCAGTACAGCTTTCCTTTCCCCATCAAGCCCTGAGGGATTCAGGTATAGGTGTGTTTTAATGATGTCGACACGTGTCTATTAGTGACTGGGGCTGGGACTAGTGAATCATTTTACATAACCTAGCAAACAGCTATCCAGTGGTTTTCAGCAGTACTGACCTGGGCTTTAGTCCAATTTCTGACAAAAAGGTGGAAGCCTCTGTATGCTATTACAGTTGACTGGGCTGTGAATTGCTTTAGCGAATGGTTTTATTAACAGACTCTAAGGAGATGGTGGAATACTCAGCAAATAACCATTCCATCCGGGCCAGTTTGTATCTTAGTGTATTAGGTAATCCTGAACACTATTTTTGTACATTCAAGTTCTCACAGTGGCCAAAATGGCAGTAGTTGTGCTATCTTAGTATTTCTGCACACAAAACGTCTTGGCTTCTGAAATGTTTCAGGAATTAATGCAACATTAGTTTTTGTATACTGTATTCTGATTTAGCCATGAAGTAGTTTTCCTGAGAAACATTTAAAAAAAGCAAACTTCAACTGGAGATAGATCTGAACTGAAAACTGAGATCTGAATCGTTCAAACCTCCACAAATGTTAGGACTTATATCATCCGATTTGTAGATTTATTTGGAGAGGAACAGAAATTACCAGGAGCCCTTTTTAAAAGTATTTAAATCTGTTTCTGAAATGCCACTTTCCTCTAATTCATTACCAGTATTAAAACAGGTGCTAATATTAAAAATGTAATTGTCTGTGCTAAGCTAGTTTTTTGTTCCTTTTTAGAAGTGTCAGTACAAGATTTAACAATCCATGATCATAAGGAAGCATTTACCCATCTATATCTTTCTGGAGCTTGAAATCTGTTTAATAAATTTAGAACAAAGCTCTTACAACAAACTAAGAGTAAAAGCTATATAGGCAAACAGAGAAAGAAGCTATCTGCACCTTCAAAACCCTTGTTCTGTCCTGTTTTCAGCCCTAATTTATCACATCCTGGTGACCTATCAATCATCTTGAACCACAAACTAGAAAGGAAAAACCCCATGAGAACAGTGCATTAACATTTCCTGGTTGCCATGCACAAACAAAATACACACTGTGGTTTTACCAAGAAATCTGTTAACAACCTGGTGTCTAAGTATTCTTCTACAGTTTTTTTTGTAAAGGGGAATAGGATTTTTGCAAATCCTTCACTTCAATTACTTTTCATTTACATTTACTGTACATTATCTCTGCAGTTGTTAAAACCCCCTTTTTTTTTTTTAACATAAGACAGCATCCACCTTGAGAATGAAACCACTAGGTATTCTCCTGAAAGCAATGTAAAGCAGAGAGCAGTGCAAGAACCATCCACACAGCAGATCAAAAATCTTTATGGAAAAGTGACTCCAATGGGAAGAGTTTACATGAGTCAGCATTACTCATTGTGAGTAAAGGTTGCAGAACCAGGGTGGAATTGGAAACTGCACCTGGCTTCTTACTGTGACAACTTCTAACAAGTCTCTGGTATTAATAAACATGTGTAACTCACGATTTCATGAAGGGACAATGCTCTTCAGTTTAAGCCAGTTCTGTCACAACAGTGGGCCCTAGCTAGCAAACTGTGAAACTGGGTCTAGTGATTGTAGCTAAAAAACATTATTTGAGCCTGGTTTAGATACAGGAATGTCAATACAATTGAAGAGTTTTCTGAAGAAGAACTTGCAGTTGCTTTCTGATTACCTATGAATGACAAAAAAAAAAAAAAAAAAAAGAGCTGGAGAGAAAGGCAGAGCATCAGAAATCCCAGGAAATCAGGGAGAAATTACCTGTATGATAAGGTTTTCCATGCTTATAAAATTCAGTGCAGGCTTAGGGGCATTCCATAGTATGGGGTTGAGTCAGCCAAGTCTCATGGTCTGGATAAGATTAATGATCATGACAATTCAGGCATGTTTAGTCTTTTTTCCTTTTCTAAGAGCTATTATTAAACAATATTGTCTTTCAGCTGCAGCAAATCATGAGGATGTCAGGGACAGATCATGGCCTGCCTGCTCTCAAAGCCTGCCAGCTATAAGAGGGGGCAGAAGGAAAGCTCTGGGTACTGGTTGTGATTCTGCTGTGAGTCCACTCTGAATCAGCTCCTTTGAAACTTCAGACAGGGTGAAGGGATTGATAGCAACCTGGCACACACAATGCGTTTTGCATTAGATGTTGAAACAGGAGAAATGGAGAGGAGAGAGGAGAGGAGAGAGGAGAGGAGAGAGGAGAGAGGAGAGAGGAGAGGAGAGGAGAGGAGAGGAGAGGAGAGGAGAGGAGAGGAGAGGAGAGGAGAGGAGAGGAGAGGAGAGGAGAGGAGAGGAGAGGAGAGGAGAGGAGAGGAGAGGAGAGGAGAGGAGAGGAGAGGAGAGGAGAGGAGAGGACAACATTTTTTTTGCATAGCTGCATTAAGGCCAAATAGGTAGCACTAGCATAAAAGTAATGGATTTGAACCTTTTCGATCTATAGGGAAAAGTGGGACATGTTTTGATTTGGATTTGGTTATCGTGTTTCTTCCCAAACTCAAAATTAGACCATAAGACTCAGCAGGGAAGAAAGAATTTAAGGTGTTAACTTAATTCAGGCTCTGTGTTTTATTTTTAATAAATTTTGTATCAATATAACTAGAAATATTTTCTAAGGGTCCAAGTTGTCTGGAAATTAAAATACAGGACCATCATGTAAGAACTCTGGTTTTTGGGTTCCCTGACTGACTGTATAGCTCTGGTCAGTGTTCTCTGCATCTGTATTTTGCCATTTCTAAAATGTGGTAATTACTGCCTTTATAGAGGAAATGCTGGATTTATGCAATTTGTTGAGACTGTGAAACATCATGTGAGTTTTAGGTACTGCTGTAGTCCTTTTCTCACACTGACTGCTTCACAAACAGAAGTGCCTATACTGCAAAAGTGTTACAAACACTTTTAATAGCATGTTTGGAAGATATAGTCAAAATAAAAACAATCAAAGCGCTCTGTCTCCACACTACTTTAGGGCAAAGTGCCAGCTAATTGGATGGCCTCGAAACCAGTTTTGCAAATCGGATTGCCACATGTCTCCCCCGTGTTTCCTGGCCAGCCACGTGATCTCGCACGCTGCATGCGTATGGCTTCCTGGGAGCTTGGTCGTTCTACGTGTTTGTGCAGTGCAGATGGTCAGTGCACGTGCAATGCATCTCGTGCTTCCCAGAAGTGTCCCAGTGTACAGGATGTACACTGTTGGGCTAGTCTCAGCATTTCCATGGAAAACATACATGTGCATAGCCGTAGCCTCCAAGTAGTTCAATTAACTTATTTCTGTAAATAATCCTATTTAATCTTAGCAGCCAGAGTTTAAGGAATCAGCTGCCTAAAAATGGGATTCCCACCGACTGGATCTCTGGGTGGTAACAATACATATATTCTAATGTTTTAAAGTCCTAAATAGGCTGAGGTTTGATGACAGCTGAATCAAATTCCCTTTAAACAAAAGTGAACTTCATATTTCAGTGAAACTGGGATGGGTTGCAAGACTCAGATGCAACCCAAAGCAAGCATATGTGGTAATCTGCTTTCATAGTGAAAGTTCTTCAGAAATGAACCCATAGTTACTGGAAGAAAGGTTGATGTTCCAAAAAAATCTTGTTCCAAAATCACTGAACTTGTTACTTTTAATTAATCTAATAGGTCTTTGTGATGTGACCCCTGAATATAACATTGTCTTGAGCTTCACAGAGTATGCTTATTTATTAAGAAACATAGGCCTGCCTTGTGCTACAGGGGCAAGAGTAACATGACGGGAAATGTAAAGAGAAGACCTTTCCTTGCCTGGGTCATTTATGCTGAATACAGCTGCTGAGTGAACAGCTTCCAAAATAATGTCAGGCTTTGAATCAGGAACATTCAGAGCCAAAGTAGATGTCACTTGTGGCAGCTGTGAGAGCAGCTCCATTGCACAGCAGTTATGGGCCACATCCTCCTGCACATATTTAGTTCTTAGTTGTGTTGTTGTAAGAAGACATCTGTTGGGATCTATAATGGGAATGTTTGTTGACATTCTGTCTGTTGATCTACAATGTGAATGTCTATTTGTGACTTATAGGTATACATATTGATGGCTTTAGAGCATGTTGTGCTGCTCAGTGAAGGTGTGTCTGCAGAAGGTCTCTAGTCCATCAGCTATCCTCAGGTGCAGTGCTGTGTGTGTCTGAGTCCAGTACTTGCAGAAACATTGTCACTCCTTCTTAATTTATGTGTGGGAACTTGCTGAGGCTATCACTCTGTGTTAATCCACTAGCTTCTGTTCTGACTGTGAAACTCAGACTTGATGCAAGACATGAAGTTCTCTGGAGAAAACAATACATATTGGTTAGCCTCCTCTTCCTTCTGTACCAGCCCCTCATTGTTGCCTTCAAAGTCTTCTATGACATGGCTATCATCAGTGAAATTTTAATAAAACTACTTTTATATAGAGAGAAGTCTCCAAGGAGACCTTATAGTGGTCTTCCAGTACCTAAAGTGGGCCTACAAGAAAGCTGGAGAGGGTCTCTTTATCGGGGTGTGTAGTGATAGGATAAGGAATATTGACTTTAAGAGGATAGATTTAGCTTAGATACAATGAAGCAATTAATTACTGAGAGTGTGGTGAGGCACTGGCACAGATTGTCCAGAGAAGCTGTGGGTGCCCCATCCCTGGAGGTGTTCAAGACCAGGTTGGATGGGGCTTTGAGCAACCTGGTCTAGTGGAAGGTGTCCCTGCCCATGGCAGGGGGGTTGGAACTAGATTATCTTTAAGGTTCCTTCCAACCCAAACCATTCTACATTTTTATGGTTCTATTTCTCCCTGGAAGAAAACAGCTGTGTCAAAATAAAGACATTTTGTGAAAACATGTTAGTCTTGCATAAATTTTATAAAATTAAAAATTGTGTCCTCTTGGTATTTTTGGATAACATGATTAAAAAGGAAAAAAAAAACTATTAAGAACTGTAATCAACAAGATGTTAAACAGCTATGCAATGTATATCAATTTTGTTCACATGAAATTCTTTCGTCAGCTTAAATAGTTGTGTGGGAATAAAGTAGGACTGACTGGTATTGTTGACATCCTTTTTGTGGACATGCAGTCCAACTAATGATAAGGATTAATTCCATTGTTACAATAAAGGCCCTTAAGATTTGATACACAGCTTTTGATTTCCTTTGGATGTGTAGTCAGCAATACTATTGGACTCCTACTTATCTTGTGAATAATGGTTGTCTTCTGATATGCTGTACAGTCTGGATCTAATCTGCTGTTTCATTTCCTTGATTGTTTCCTGTTACCCATGGAAAGAAACATTCCTTGCAGTTTACAACTGTGGTGAATATACAGGAGCACTGGGTAGATACACTGTAGATAGAATAACCTCTGTTTGCCAGTGAGCAAAAGTAATTGAAGGTAGAGTGCACACCTTGATTATTATCATTTGCTTTCACATCTTTGCTATAGAAAAAAACAGACCATCCAGCAAAAATGATGTTAAGAAAGTTGCTTGTTATCCACACAGAATGTGTCGATGCAAATTTGCATGAATTACATTTTGGGTGTTTTAGGAAAGTAGTTATTATATGGCATCTTTTATTTCAAACAGAAGAGACAGACACCTCCTTTAAATATTTGAAGACTGGTCTATTTTTCCCTTTCTTGCACGTGGAGTTCCCATTAAGATTAAGATAAAAATGAGTCATGCTCCTCTCTTCACTACAAATAATAGGCTGCTCCTATCAAGCGTGCTTTGCAGTTGTCGTTCTAGTCTGGAGTTGCTACCACGCTTTTCTCTTGAGGGAAAGGTGGGGCAGGAGTAAAGTTAATTCACATTGCTTTGAAGCATCCTGTTCTTTCCCCGTTTTCTATGCCCACGTTATTATTATTAACTCTTTCTTAGCTGTTCCTTTTTAAAATAAATAAATAAATAAGACAATAAACAGATGTTTATATTGTCTCTCATTTTACTCAGCCAGACCTTGCTCAGATTATACAGTCATTCCCACTTTACATGCTGCACTGTGTAGGCAGCATCTTTCCAACATAGAGATGAACGGATTGTGATCACCTCATAGCCTCTAGACCTTATGCCTTTCATTCAGTGTCTGTAGTGAATTGAATGAGATGCTCCCCTCCCGCATGCTTTGCATGTACAGCAGCTTGCTCAGGGTTCCCAGGGTAAAGGCCAGGAAACAAATTGTACAATATAACTATGGCACCTACTTTTTATTTTATTTTATTTTATTTTATTTTATTTTATTTTATTTTATTTTATTTTATTTTATTTTATTCGTCACATTTATCCTCTTAATGTACATCATATACACTTGCTTCCACATGTAAACTTGTAAAGCATTATTTAATTAAAATCCATCTAAGACATCCTTTATTATTAAAGATGCTGTAGTACATATTGAAATTCTGATGGGTTGATAGTAATATGTTCGCATGCAAGAGTGAGTTCTGAGTACATCAAAAAAAAGCCTTTCAAAATGGAGAGAAATACTGTCAAAACTGAAGATCAGGCAGCAAAAAGTTCATCCAGATGATGAGTAATCAAAGGTTCTCTATATGCTGGCTGAATAAAAAGAGTTTGAAATTTGTCTTTCAGGGAGTATTTAATAGCATGATGTTGTTCTAGTTTAGAATATGTGTGCAGGTCACCTAGGTTTCATATCAGGCAGATCCAATAGTACCAAACCAGTGCAAGCTTTTCTCTTTTGTCTAGCTAATAATAAGGGCTCATAGCTTTAACTAGTTCTGAAACTGTGGATTGACATATTAATTTGAAAGGATTCGTTGTGAAAGTATCACAATGAGAAGATTAAGGAAATTTATGATCATAAAGGCTCTGACTATACCACCGTTTCATCTTTAAATAATTCTGTATTGAACAAAATATTATAAAATTCATTTGAATATTAGTAAATTTTACGGTAGTGTGGCTTCAAAGGCCTTCATGACATATTTGTATCTTCTGCACCATTACAGTTGATTATAAGGTAAAAGTTTGAGCTACCTCAAAAAACATGTACTCTTTTTTTTCTTGCCTTTTTTGTTTTGTTTTGTTTTGTTTTGTTTTGTTTTGTTTTGTTTTGGTCATATGTCTGAGCCCAAAGAGGTAAATATGGAGAAGGTGATTTAATGTGCTAGCTCTCTTTCTGAATGAATTGCTAGCTGCTGCTTGTTATTAGTTTGCATTGAAAGCACTGTACTTCAAAATAAATCATTTTCAGGTCTTCAGTGAAGCAGCAACTTCAAAAATTAGTAATTTTTTTTTCTTTTCTTTCAATAACAGAATTCAATGTAAGTTGCAGATATGGAGGAGTTTTTCATGTGGAAAAAAATGGTCGCTACAGTCTCACACGAACTGAAGCAGCTGACCTTTGCAGAGCTCTCAATAGTACCTTGTCAACACTAGAACAGTTGGAAAAAGCTCACGAACTTGGATTTGAAACTTGCAGGTAAAGAAACTTTAGGAAAAATAATATATTGTGTCTGTTTGTCCGTCCATCCATCTATCCATCCAGTGTAATAATTACAGTTGATTTCATTCTAGTTGCTAATTACATGGCCATATCAGTCCTGAAGTAAGTTATATTATGTAACAAGCAAAACATCTTTCTGTATGTGTATGTTTGCCCTGGGTCCTGTAATAAGTAAGTCCTTGACTGCATATTCTTTTTGCCATCTTGAGGAAATCATAACTTTCTACAGATAAAATCTAAAGATAACTAAAGATTGAGATTATAATAAACTAATAAGGATGGTGTTCAGATCATACTGTACCACTGACTAGTAAGATAAGTACATGCAATGTATTTATGATTTTTAATGACCTGATGTAGGGTCAAAGACTGCAGATGGTATATACAGTATAGGGAACTCTGTCTTGTCTAGCAACACTAAAAAGCATCAGATCAGTAGTGTGGGGAGTGAACTGCTGACTTGCAGTGAAAAACTGGTGATGGTATTAGCACATTCTTGTAATTTGTGAATAGAGAGGTTTTGGTAGAGAGACAAAAATTAACACCCCCTTCCCCCCCCCCCCCCCCCCCCCAATGTCAAGTGACTTAAATACCTTCTGTAATTAATAATTTATAGGGAAATAAATGTGGATAATATGGACTCCTCAGTTTAGCAAAATATACACCTAGAGACTGGAAGTTGATCATAGATAATTTTGGACTCAAAAAATGAAGTGAACTCTAGTACAACAACACTAGTTCTAGTCAAAGATAGTAATTTTTGGCTGAAACAACTTGCAAGGGTTGTAATAGATTCTTTGTCTAACCTAAACGCCATCAAGATTCAATATTTTTCCTAAGGATGCCATCTTGTTCAATCAGTAACCAACTCAGGACAGTCCTGAGATCTGTAAATAGGTCAGACTAGAAGACCAAGTGATTTTGCTGTACAAAATATGTAATACATTACTGTGCAAATCATTCTAAACAAATGCAGAAGAAAGACTGAATTCAGGAGTTGTAAATTTGAAGTGGGTTTTAACTTACATTCTTGAATTCGTCATTCCCTGAGAAGTAGCTGTAGTGTCAATACTGGTTGCTATTATTTCATGTGAACTATTTCGCTTCAGATTAGTCAGTAGTGCTTTACTTTTTTAATTCCTGATGCATGAATATTTCTTCCTTTTGATTTACAAACTCATGAGATTTAAATAAAGCTCCTTCAAATTAGCAGTATCCATACCAATTAATTTGTTTGACTGTCACAAAGAGATATACTTGCAGTGCTTTGAAAATACAAGAATAAATGTCATGCATTGCCATTAATGATGGTATATGGCACATTTATTTTCACTAGGGTTATGCACTATGGAGAAAGAGGTGGACTCTAGCACCAGGGAACAATGGATGGAAAAATCCTGAGGGTGTATGTGTTTAAAGAGTCTTCCACAAGAAGTGGGAATGTAGTTTAAAATACTGCCAAATACAGACTAGAGACAGTTGTTCACTGTGAGGGAAAAGTTCTGGATAATGTAGTAGGCAAGTTCATTCTTTAACATTGGCACACACACATCCTCAGTACTTTGAAATGTCCATCACTACACCACGTGTAGAGACAAAACATCAAAACCCAACTAAAGCCTATTGTTAGAGATCTCTAGTGCTGGCATTGTAAATATTCTGCAATGCAGAAAGCCTTTCCTGAAGTTAAAATGTAAACTTAATTGAAGGAAGGAGTAGAAGGGAAAAAAACGCAGCAGGGAGCTGTAGTTTTTCATTAATGATTGAATTTCTCTCTACTTCACAGCTTAGCAGAGGACAGATTTGGACACGTATGGCATGTAGGTTCTTCCCTCTCTCCCTTCTAGCCTGCCCTCCCACCCTCTTACTTTCATTTGCTGATCCTGTGTTAGAAGTCCTTGTCATTATGACTAGGCTCTTATCAAGCTTGAGTTGGAGAGAAAAAATAAACTGCACATAATAGCCAAAATACAAGTGGAATGGTGAGTGAGTAAGGTGAATCAACAGACCGTAAGAGAAGAAGGTGATTAATAGGTTATACAGTGTCAACATTGTAGGCTCAGTTGGAAGTGTAAGTGAAGTAGTTTATAATTCCACCTACTACAGAGTTTTAGAACTGCAAGCATCTGCACATTAGGCATGCAACTGGAACGGAGCTCACAACTTCAAAAGGACTGCTAAGCTATGAAATTTATTTCTCCTGATAATTGTATGTCTTAAGAAGTAAAACAAAAAGCAAACCAAAACCCAGTTTTGTTACCACTCTATCACCCCTCCCAGCTAAATATATTGGAATTAAACAGGTGTTGCAGGATTGCAAAATAGTACTAACGCATTGTGCTTTGTGAAGCTCTGTTAACTACAGTCTTCACTGAAATGTGTGAGCTCTGTACACAGTAGCCACGTTGTTCCACTGAAAGAAACAGTAAGAACATGTGAATGAATGACTGTTGTATCTGAATATTTTCCTAAGGTATCTGCTTTATAGAAAGAAGTGTGTGTCATTCTCTAAATTTAATCAGATTCTATAAAATTGAGCCCCAAATATTTATGTGTGAAATGGCACTGAGCAGTATGTTATGCTCAAAGTAAACAAAATGTGACTCCCTGAAGAAAAAAAAACAAACACAAAACAAAAAAAAACAGCCAGTCTTTAGTGTCAGGTGATACAACTTCACACCGAATAAAAAGTTCACTTAACTTTCCAGTCCCTCACTTTCACTGCCTTGCTCTGGAACCAATCATCCTAGCTAATGAGATCCTCAATTAAAATCGGTTTAGCTCTACGTGTTGCATTACATAGGCTGGAGACTGATTTAGCTACACGTATGAAAGAAACATCATCTGTATACAAAAATTATGCATAAATGCATGCACTTTTTTAAAAAGATGAAAATAATGTCTTATTGGTATCTTCTTCATATTAGAGATATCTTGAGCATTTATGTTGTCTGCTATAGCATATAATGTGGTGCATTTTCCTCTGTACTTCCCAGGTATGGTTTTATAGTGGGGCATATTGTTATCCCACGAATCAATCCCTATCATCTTTGTGCAGCAAATCATACTGGAATTTATAAACTTTCAGCAAATACAACAGGCCGTTATGATGCGTATTGTTACAATGCAACAGGTATGTACATGTTTTATGATGTATTTTAGATATATATCAAATAACAAGAATATATGTAATTCCTAAGGCACTTGAATGAGATCTTTTATATTAAATATCATCTGATCTTCAGCTGAGAAGAAATACATTTTGTCAGCCTCCAGAAGTGCATCTATAATACCAGCAATGAATTTGACCCATTTGGTCATTAGTGTTTCTCCAACTAAAGAATTTGCTGCCTTGAGGAATAACTTAATAGCTTCACAACAGCTCATTACAACTATTTAGTGCAGCAAAACTCCCAACGGTGAATCTAAAAGATCCCAAAATCTATTAAAGGATTTAATAAGAGGGTAGGGCAGGCTGCAGTGACAAGGCATGGGGCTTGGTCGGACAAACATGCTGACCAACGCCTTTTATAATACTTTCTGTCTGCTTCCTCCTTTGTTCCTCCCATGTCCCCTTAGTCCTTACAATTTCTACAAATTCTGGAAAGCTAGGAGCTGGTGAGGATCATGGTTTTCACTTTCAGTGTATGTGATGCCTCTGGCAAACTGATGTTCAGACATTAGGCAGTTAGGTGGTGATGCAGCCAAGAAGCAGACTGAAGGTTCTGAACTTTGTAATAGTTGGAAATATTTTATTATATTATTAGGAAAATGTAGATAATCTTGTGGCAGATGCTGAAAACAGTATTTCAAGATAAGATCTGTGTTAACTTCAAGTGTCTTGAATTTCAATAGATATTCCCAATGTAAACAGACAGATCATACAGAGCTCAAAGCAAAACTCAGTGATGATCTGAATGGCAGCAACATTCTTGGATTTTGTTCTTGGTGGTCATATCATTAAAAGCCATCTTTGCATTGGCATAGAGTTAGGTGAATCACCAGCCTCTACCACCCAGTGTGGCTCTTCACCTGCCTCAGTAGTGCCCACCCCTACTGGAGCTTTATAAACACTTTCAAGTATTATCCCCTTCTGGCACTACAAGCAGGAGGTCAGACAGTGGCCCCAAGCCTGGCACAGAAGCCCGCCAGGGTGAGCAGAGCTCACCAGACCAGGGCACACTCTCCCTGTGCAGAGCCCCCATGGAAGGGATGCAGTCCTTCTAGCTATAGAGGGTTAGAGCTGCCGGTTAGGGCTGTGTGGGTTAGAGGGTTAGGGGCTGTGTGTATTGAAATGGCAGAATAAAGCTATTTTCATGGACATTGATTGCAACTGTTTTCTAGAACGGGTATGGAAAAAGGGAATCTCACGGTTAGCCGAGAGAACAATCTGAAGTGCCCCAGCTGGGAAAGAGCAGAAGGAACATAGGTAGATCAGTGAATGAACTTTGATTTGGAAATTATTTTTATATGTCCAGATTTCAAGATGTCTTTCTGTGATTATGTACAGTTGTGGAAATTTTCTGGGAAGTTTTCTGGACTGCCAGATAAGGAATCAAACCAAATGTCATCATCTTCAACTCTAGCTAAAAACATAATGCTTAGAAAAGGACAAAGTGATTTTCAGGAGTATTGGGGAAGTTTTCTAGCTAATTCATTTTGATAAGTCTTTGAATCTAATTTATATTGGTATACACTATACTTTTTCTCAATGTTCTTAAATTAATATTTTCTCTTTTTTCTTCTTTTTCAGAAACAAGGGACAAAGCATGTGATCCAATTGAAAGAATAGACACCTCTTTTCTCAATAATCAGAGTGAAATAGGTACTGTATTGATTAGAAAGACTTGCAATTTGTTTCATTTTCAGGATGTATGTTTGTTTTGTTTTCTTAAAAACAATTGTTATTTAAAAAAATCATTAATATTACTTAATTTTAAATTAATATTAATTTTAATTAATAAACTAATATTAATCCACAACTGTTTTTCTGTATTTTTTTGGTTCTAGGAATTAAGCTATCACAACTGAAATACAGCTATGTAGCTCCTGGGTATTAACAGCTGCCTAATATTCTCTTTCCTACAGTCATTGACAATGAAGATGGCTCACGTTATAATGCAGATGGCACACGTCATAGTGGAGACTCCTCAACCTCAGGTGTGGATGATGAAAATGTAGGTAGTGGATCATCACATGACACAACTCCAGTGGATACCTCCATCAGGAGATCCAGTCCCTCGTATTATGGAAGTGTTACTCCAGTCTCACATCTGTCAGATCATTCTTCTGGAGGAGGTGAAAAGGATTTTCCTGTCAAAAATTCTGGTAAGGATGATGGGTGGCAACTATACCCTCTTTAAAACAACAAAGTGAAGAATTACCTAGCTAGGTAAATGATATCATGTAGGAATAGGAAGCACCGTCTCTAGTTTGTATCACTGGGTGGGAAGGGAAAGGAGAAAGGTGTGTCTCTGGACAAAAAAAAAAAAAAAAAGAAAAAAAAAAGCTTTCTGAATTTCTACTGCAGTATATTACAGAATGCACAGAGTGATAAAAAAAAAAGTCAAATTTAAATGTTATTAATACCTTCTTATTTTAGGTGATAAAATCAAATTTTAATTTCCTGAAACCTTACCAAATACAAATGCCATACTCATTGCTAGGGCATTCAGCACAGTGACAAATCAGTGAATTGGGGTACCTTACCTGTATTTTGCTTTCTTGTGAAGGTTATTTGTATTTTATTTCATCTTTTATATTGCCTGCATAGCTGAAATTATCAGAGGCCTAAAAGACTAGCTCCACTGAACCTAAGGGATACAGAGTTCATCCTCTAAGGGCAGTGGTGTTTTACTGTGTGACTTCTGACTACAGGCTTTCTTTCAAGTCACCAATAATTTAACAGCGAAATATAGCAGTAAAAAAAAAAGGCAAAAAAATAAAAATAAAAAAGGAGAAGCAGTATATTAATGGCACCTTATGCTTTTTTGTCGATATAATTCACGTCATGAAAGGTAATTCCTAACATTCTATTCCTGAGCAATTAGGATCAGAGTCATTCTCTCAGGTGTATGCCATGTAGTTCAATTGCTTACCATGACAATTCTTACCAACTCAGCTAATATTCAGAGCTTAATTTTTTGGACTAAAGCTCTGAATATTTCTCAGTAGAAAGGGAAGTACAATTAACTTCACTTCTTGCTCTGGGTTCACTGTACCCTCAGATGATACACAGGTACAATTAGAATTGAATAACATGAAGATTTTGAATAATCATTGCCAGATTTTTCATTACCACTAAAATATATGCTTATCTTGAAATAACCTATTTTGGTGATAATCTTGCTGTGTTAGAAAATAAAGATATTTGGGGTTGAATTGTGTGAAGAACCTCCTCTGTATCTTTCTTCTCCCTTGTGCTAATAAAAGAAGGAATGAAGTTTGCAATATAGAATAATTGATGTAGTTGTGAGTACTGAGTTGCAGCTCAGATAATGAAATAGTAATCTTTCATCCATCGTTATACAGATGATGAAATTTCTCCTACATCAACTGATATCTCTTTGGTGACGGGATTTAATGATTTCGCCAAAGAAGATGATGAATGGCATCGTGGAAGTACTAGTAAGATTTATGCATTATAATAACTACATCAGTTATAGGTTGTATTAAAACTGCTTTCTTCTTTCAGCAGGGCTTTCTGGTAAGTGGTGAAATATACATTTTCTCCAATTTTGGAAAGACATTGAAAGCCACTACTTTCACGACTGACGAATTTAGAAATAAATTTCACTTTCTGGTGAAGTTTTTTTTCACTTATTTAAAGAGATAAAGGGAGCCAAAACATTTGCTTTTTCTTTTCTTCAGTGTTTATACATGAACTCTGAAAGACTGCTGTTTGGCTTATTCTGTGTTTCCCACTGCCTTTTTATTACATATATTTATGAGGTACCACAAATCAGTGTAACGAATTATCACTCAAAATCACATTGTTCCTACCTCAGAGTTAGAAAAGGACATTGTCATCAATTTGTGATAAAAGTACATCTGTGATTCTAATATCCTTATGGTTGTGAAAGTGGATAATCCATGTCAAAACCATGGACTCACTCACCTAAACAATGCTATAAGTGGTAGTTCAGTTGCCAACCCACTTGTGTAATACTAAAATTAATTTTGTTCTTGTTGGTGGCAAGATGCACAAAAACCATTTTGAGCCTGTGATGTCTCTGCAGGCTTTGAAGGCTCAGAAGAACATTAGCCAATTTCTGGGCTGAGTGGGAAAAACAGATGTGATGCTTTTATTGAATAGGTAGTGCACAGCAACTACAGCAAATAAAAACCTCTTGAAGTAATTTTATTTTTTCTTAAAGTGGAACTGTACATGTATTTGCTCAATTTCTTTTGAAGTGATATAGATCTTTGCAACCAACCAAAAAAGGGAAAAAAAAAAAAAAAAAGGACATAAAAGAGGAGCATTTGAATTTCACAGAGGAGATCTATAGAGGCATGACGGGTGGTTGTAGTCAAAAACAATAAAAACGAAAGTTTCTTCCCACCAACAATTTTTTTTTCCCACCAGAGAAGCACATGATAGTGATGAGTTTGCTTGGTTGTTTTTTGGGTGCTGACAGATAGTAAAATGGTCTATGCAACTTGGAGGGTCAGTGTCCTAGTTACTATATTTAGAAATCACAGCATAGTATAAGAATTATTGTGTATTGTATACAGTTAGCAAAAGCTTTACTGAAATACAAAATCATTCAACAAAGCATCTCGTCACAGAAGATGAGAAGTTTAATAACACCTCTAGATATAAATGGAAATATGTATATATGTATCTGCATGATTTTTCCCCAAACCTTGAAAACAAGTAGACAATTTTCTAAGTTTCGTTTCTAGTGTGAGTTTTTGCTTCAGAGTATTGCCTGAAATGGGGAAAAAAATCCCGTCTGGCAACAGTGGGGAGTTTGTCTGGTTGACACTAATGGTGATTTCACATTTATTTGCTTTTGTATGCTTGTGTGACTTAGTGCTTGCCTGTACAGATGTTTATTCACCCACTGCAAAAGACTGTGCATTGTTTCTAGGCAGCATTCTAGGAAAGTATTTGGTTTTGCTTTTACTACTTGATTTATCAAATATATTGATTCTAAACATCTATGTCCCTACCTGCTGCTAACAGTTCTCTATCATGGACATAGGTATTCTACAGAAGGAAAACTAGAGGTGTTTAACATCTAAAAAGATCAAGTCAAGTACAGAGATATGTAATAAAACTATCAATGCTGATATATCTGTATTACAGAAGTGATAGCATTGGCATGATTTCTTATTGGTTTCGGGCTGGCAGATTGATTTTCTAGGGAAGGAAAAAAAAAAAGATGTTATGAAAGTACTGCACCTGAGATTTTCTGATAGCTTCAGCTATTGCTTAGCAATATCACTTTAAAACCAAATAGACTCATTTTTTTTAATGTTACTGTACTATAAGCTAATGAGTAATTTAGCACTTTTTTCACAAGTTAAACATATGCTACGCATCTCCATGAGAAGTCATAAAATATTCTGTATCATAGGAGAAAGTTACAAGAAGAAAAAACAAAAAGAGAAATAAAAGTCATGCCCCAGTGTCTAGTATTTGCATTGTGCAACAGTGCAGGCTCATTGGAATATCCTGGCCAGAACTTAATTTACTGGAGAAAACCCCACTGGCAAGAAAGTAGAAAATTAAGAAGCAAGTAAAAAAACTTCATCCCATTAGGCACATATCTTCAGATAGATAGGTAAAAATTTACCTGTCTAATTCTATAGTGTATGAATGTTAGACAAAACCAGTGGCTATCCACCTATACTACACCTTGCTTGTAAACTTAAAGTCTGGTGAAAAGATGCCTACCTTGATCAAAATAAGTCATTGCTATGGGTCTGAAGTAAGAAATTGTTACATCTCCTTGTTTTTCACACTACCCTTTCATTGTTGTTCTGACTTTGAGCATTATTGGCAATGTTCTCCATCAAGTGCACAGTCCAGATTAATACACTGCAAGCACTTTGCCATTGACATTCTTTATCTCTAAGCTGAAACAAGCTTTTCTTTGTTGTTAACAAGTTATGATTCATCTCCAGATGTGCCATGGATCAGATATCATAAAATTCTGTAGCTGATTGATGAGATACTTCCCTGAGTTATCAGAGCTAGTTACTCAAACAATAACTGCGGCTGCTTTTGTTCATCCATATATAGTAGACACTCCCATGCTGTAGTGGATTTTTCTTTTATTTGGTTTGGAGCATTCTCTAAAAAATGTCATTATTGGGAAAAACATCTTATGTCCATACTTTGGCTGATTTGACAGGAAAGCATCTGCATTGGTATTTTATATATGGAAGGAAGCCATGTATCCATATTCAAGCATTTCCATACTCAAGTAACTACATTCCTAATGCTTGCTGTGGAGAGCAGGTAGAGGTGAGAATTTTGCTGTGATTACAAGAAGTCAGATGACAATTCAAGGCAAAGTTTAATAGATGTAGAGATAAATAATAGTGATGCTTCTATTGAATGTTCACTAAAAACACGCTCAACTTTGGTTCATCCATAAGAATGGATGCCAGAACAACAACAGAAACAACTAGTCCCTCTAGTTCAAGAATGTGGATTCAGATATTTCTAGAAATAATAACACCTAGATAGGAGTCGGATGATGGCTAATAAATATTTTAGTCTTTTGATATCTGTGATATAATTTCAGTACACGGTCTCCCATGACACACATTTTAATAGCAGCTTTTCTTCCTGAAATAAACATACAGTGGATTCATCTCTTGAGATGTGCTAAAGACAGAAGCTTCTCAGTCTATCATGTTCACCAGTAAGAAATGGAAGTCATCTTAAAGAATGATATCAGACACTCTTTTCTCTATAAAGTTGTGTTAATTCCTCAGTATAATCTGAAGCTTAAGAGGTACCAGAGTCCTGCAGCTCTGCTCTTCAGTTATTTTCTTATTAACAATCTTTTGGCACTATCATTTTGATCATTTTTGTGTTCCATCCTAAAGCCCCAAATCTGAGACCACTGTTTATTTACTTTTTGGTGTTCTGTTGCTCAGAGATCAGATTTTGAATGTCCAAGTCTCTGATTCTTAAAAACAAGCAAACCATGCTCTCCTTCTGCTCCCAAACGAAACTCCATCTGCACCTGTATTCAGAGTTTGAATTTTGTATATAAAAATTGCCTCTCATTTCTGTGGGAATGCCTTCCTTGGTAAAGGAGGTTTGATGGTTTGGTGTAGAGTAGAAATCTTAAGTCTTGAAATTAACAAGGCACAAGGCAATCTTGTTGGCTGACTTTTTTCATTTCTGCTGGGCATATATCTTCAGACCTCTTGGTCTTCTTACAGATCATCCAGACACTCTGCCTGCACTACTTCCTCCACTTTTTAATTCAAAGCTGTCTTCACATTACTCTTTTTTCAATCTTTTTCAATAGAAAACTTCACCCCTCTGTAGAGGGGTCCAACAGCTCATTGCATGATTCTTATCCTGATGCAGCCCATAAGGGCAAATGGAAGAGACAGATTTCCACTAAACATGTTCTGGTGATGCAGGACTTGTATATTTTATATTAAATGCTCACTGGTATGTTTCTTTTTTTGTGGGAAGACAAAGGCCACCATAGCAGAATTTTAACAAGACTGGCATTTTGAAAAACCTTTGATCTTTCATCATTTATATTGCACTCAGATTTATCCTGTAATCTTTAATATTCAAAGTGCCTCTGTCAAATTATTTCCTCATGCCAGTTTGTGAGAACGAACAGATCTGGAAAACAAATTAGATTCATAACATTTACACTGCTATGAGTATTTCACTATTTGTAACTTTTTGTATAGTATTGTTTAATTCTTAATGGATTAAGAGAAGCTTTCTGTGGAAGGTGATTGCTTTATTCATTTTTCTTACTGAGAAGTTATGTCTTAGTAGAAACATTAGTGGAATTTTTCATGTAATTGTGTGTAATTATGTGTAAATTAAATAGAAATATATGTTTACAACTGAAATTATGGAATTTGTTAAGGCTCTTCTAATCAAAATAGCCATACTCAGCCAGAACATATCTGCCAAAAATGTGCACCACAATGGTATTTTAAAGGTTTTTTGTTTGGTTGTAAGGTTGGTTGATTTTTGTTTGCTTGTTTGTTTTTATGCATCACCCACGTATCTGTTATTCTTTTTGACACTGAGCACTGTAATCCTTTATTTCTGATACCAGAGTCAGAGTAATACTATGTATAAGGAGTAATTACTGAATGTAAGAAGAGAAAATAATTATTCAGTCAGGGACAGCTTTTCAGAAAGGCAAAATTGGTTAGGTTTTACTGTCATAACAGCTACTCTTTGTAAAAGTGCAGTTCTGAGTTTAAAACCGTACACTTTGTAGTTAACAAATAAGCAAAAATAAAGCTACAGTAAACTGAAGATTTATCCTTCAATTTATCCTACTAGATTATTAGAACTTTGATTTCTAGGTATTGCAATTTCCAGTGATTTCTTATATTGTGCAAAAATTGATCATAAATAGTATCTTAGAGTTCAGTCTTCATGGTATTACTATGTATTCATTTTTCTTTCTCAAAAAGAGTACATAGTATATCTTCTTCAAGATATAGAAGATGGTTTAAATGCTGATAAAAATATTGGTTAGGAAGTATGGGTCAGAATAAAAAAAAAATCAGGGTAGTATTTTGAAGAAGATTTTATTTTCTTTCATTCAATATGTTTACAACTTGAAGCACAGCTCTTATTGTAAGCTCTGTTTTTCAGTTGATTGCTTAAAAATGTTATTAGGAGGGAGAAAGGTTATGTTACCAGCTGGCTTGCTTGAGGGATTTCATTCTTGGTGTGCATGCTCTTACTAGCTCTGTATGCTTTTTGTCAAAATATTAGGACCTATTTCACACACAGTGCATATTTTGATCTCTTGCAGCTCTTAAACCTATGCAGAATTCACTAATTTTGCTGGACTATTAGAGCTAGTTACATAATCATATACTTTAGTACAATAATTCAAACTTCTCTTACGCTAAAAAAAAATAAAATATTTTTGCTATTAGAGGAATGTAATGACACCACAGGTTCATACATTCCATTTGCACTCCCATCCATCTCAGTGGCATGAGCATGCTCAGGGTGCTGGTGCTGGTGGACTTAACTTTGATGGAGGAAATGTGCCTCTCAAGAAATAACAAGTTCTCAGTTCAATGAACCATGTCCTAACAGCTCCGGGGCCTCATCGTGTTCACCTGGAGAAAACTACCACCCAAACTTGGTGGAATCCATTTTCAAACGAGTGGTGGTGGTCAAATACCAGAGAGAAGACACAAGAACCCACGCAGACAACAAGGGGTAAAGAGCATCATGCTAATAGGATGCTTTGCTTAAGGGCTAAATAATCATAGTTCCAAGGCAGAAAGCTTGAGAAGCATTAAACAGAGGGGGGTTTCAACTGGCAGTACCTTTCTGCTTTTCATTGCAATGTGTTGAAGACAGAAAAGCAAAGTACAGGGCTCTCCCTGGTTGACTGTAGGTATGGTAGCAACAAAGCACTTGTTCACATCATTCATGAACTGCATATCTGTGAGGGGTGAATGTGCCAAACATTTTGTAAAGGATGTATTCAAGTCTTTCACTTTTACTTTTTGAAAATACTTTAGACATAGACTGTTTCAATGAGGAAGACTTATGGGAGAAAGGAAGAGATTGTTTTCTAGTCAGTACCCTATGCTTACTCTGCTAAAATGAGTCAGAGCTCAGTTAGTTCATTGCCTCCACAGGGCACTGCAATGTAGCTAACAGCTACATTAGGGTGGCTTCAGCAGGGCCATGGCAGGGTGATGGATCTCCTGTGGGAGGAAGAACCAGTAGGGGTTACAGACCGTGGCAAGCACGGTGCTGTTCAGCCTCCTCGGTGGCTATGGGCTGCATGCAGGGGAGACAGCAAAGCATAACTGCTGCCAGCAGAAGGCCTTGCGGGTTAGGGCTTCATGGCAGATTTAACATCACCACAGCAGATGTGACCTCAAGCGGCAATGGTTCAGACGATGAAGACTCTTCAGAGGAGACGACTTACCCTACGGTGTTTCCAGGATGGGATATAAGTGTGGCCAAGAAAGAGTATGCTCCAAGTACTAGTAAGGAACTTCCCTTCTCTTTGGATGTCTTGTTTGGGGTTTGCAGTTTTTGTTTTTTGGCTTTGGGTCTTTGTTTTTTGTTATTACTTTTTTCTTTTTCCCTTTTCTACCTGAGGATCCTCTTCCTTCATCAAATGGGTACCATGTAAAGGGGTAGTTGCTGTTCTCACTGTCTCTTGTTTCAGAGATCTTTCCTGTGCCACAGGAAAAGCTGATTTAGAACTTGTGAGGTTCCAGTCCTTAGAAGGAACTTCTTTCAGTGCTGCTAGAATGTATATCTTGTTTTCACATACATTGGATTTCTGGGCTTCCCGTGTGGGTCTTTGTGTCCCGAGGAAAAATTCCTTTTTGGAGGGAATTTCCAGCCTGTACACATGATGTTCAAGTAGTTATGTTTGCATGCATATACCTATTTGGCCTGCCTAGCGCAGCAGAGGAAAAGGGTGTAAGTCCTGTAATTTCTCTAGAGGAAAATCTATTTCCATCCTTAAATGTCTGTCACAAACTATGGGTCAATACTATTTGAAATGCTATGTTCTGAGAAAAAGTTGTGCAGGGGTAACATAACAGAGGTAAAGCTGTGTCTCTGCAATGTGCTGATGCCTTCCTCAGAAGTGTTTCTGGTGTGGATTTTGCTGACTCCAGCAGGCTAAGGGGAGTGCATGTGTCTTTCAAGCAGAATGGCCATTCTTCTGAGCCCAGGTCTCCGGCAGCATTGGCTTCACAGGGTTGTCAGAGGAAGCAAAAGCAAAACTAATGGGTGTGCTTTTTTCTGGGTATCCTTTTCACCTGACGTGGATGTTTCTTTCACCTTTTGTGCCTGTTTTTGTGTCAAGTCTTGGTGGATGTTCCATGTCCTGGAAGTTATCTCAGCCTATCTGTTCTCTCTTGCTGGCACAGCCTGTGAGGAACTCATTAACCTTGTAGAACAGCAAGAACAGATCCACGGGGCTTTGCAATGACTCCTCTCAAGGGACCATGTTCTTTCTTGGGACTGCCACTAGTGCTTTCGTCTGGCTAAGCGTCTGAGGAATGTAATGATACCACAGGTTCATACATTCCATTTGCACTCCCATCCATCTCAGTGGCATGAGCATGCTCAGGGTGCTGGTGCTGGTGGACTTAACTTTGATGGAGGAAATGTGCCTCTCAAGAAATAACAAGTTCTCAGTTCAATGAACCATGTCCTAACAGCTCCGGGGCCTCATCGTGTTCACCTGGAGAAAACTACCACCCAAACTTGGTGGAATCCATTTTCAAACGAGTGGTGGTGGTCAAATACCAGAGAGAAGACACAAGAACCCACGCAGACAACAAGGGGTAAAGAGCATCATGCTAATAGGATGCTTTGCTTAAGGGCTGAATAATCATAGTTCCAATGCAGAAAGCTTGAGAAGCATTAAATGGAGGGGGTTTTCAATGGACAGTACATGTTTCTGCTTTTCTGTATTATGTGTTTGAGGAGTGAAAACCTACATTTTGGTCTCTTTCTCAGAGCCTGTAATTTTGGTAGTGACAGAGGACACCATTTCACCTGAGGCTAGCAAATATACTGAGTAGGTAGTATACCTCTGAAAAGGAAAACAGTTGAATTTTGAAGATCAGTTAGGTAGTTTCAACCAATGGCAGAGTTGAAAAAATATATTTCCTTTGATATAGAATGTAAAGAAGTATGCTGTACTGAACAGAAAATGATTGACTTACTCTTTCATAAACTACTTACAGTATTATTTGCATAGTGTTTATCACAGTGGGGAAAGCTTGTGAAAAAAGGAAGAGACAATAAAAGATATCTCTGGTTATAAGAACAAAATAGAGTAGATGGGAAATAGTTTTATTTCTATTGACTTCCTGTTTTTCTAAAGCACTGAAAGCTGTGTAAAAAAAGAATATGAAGCATTAATTTAATTCTAAAAAAAAAAAACATTCATATGATCCCAGATCTCTCTTGATTGAAATTTACTGAAATTATCTTAATTTTTTGTCCTCAACTTTGCTAAGACATGACAGGGATCAGTTAGTGCTGTGACCCTCCACAGGGCACTGCAATGTAGCTAACAGCTACATTAGGGTGGCTTCAGCAGGGCCATGGCAGGGTGATGGATCTCCTGTGGGAGGAAGAACCAGTAGGGGTTACAGACCGTGGCAAGCACGGTGCTGTTCAGCCTCCTCGGTGGCTATGGGCTGCATGCAGGGGAGACAGCAAAGCATAACTGCTGCCAGCAGAAGGCCTTGCGGGTTAGGGCTTCATGGCAGATTTAACATCACCACAGCAGATGTGACCTCAAGCGGCAATGGTTCAGACGATGAAGACTCTTCAGAGGAGACGACTTACCCTACGGTGTTTCCAGGATGGGATATAAGTGTGGCCAAGAAAGAGTATGCTCCAAGTACTAGTAAGGAACTTCCCTTCTCTTTGGATGTCTTGTTTGGGGTTTGCAGTTTTTGTTTTTTGGCTTTGGGTCTTTGTTTTTTGTTATTACTTTTTTCTTTTTCCCTTTTCTACCTGAGGATCCTCTTCCTTCATCAAATGGGTACCATGTAAAGGGGTAGTTGCTGTTCTCACTGTCTCTTGTTTCAGAGATCTTTCCTGTGCCACAGGAAAAGCTGATTTAGAACTTGTGAGGTTCCAGTCCTTAGAAGGAACTTCTTTCAGTGCTGCTAGAATGTATATCTTGTTTTCACATACATTGGATTTCTGGGCTTCCCGTGTGGGTCTTTGTGTCCCGAGGAAAAATTCCTTTTTGGAGGGAATTTCCAGCCTGTACACATGATGTTCAAGTAGTTATGTTTGCATGCATATACCTATTTGGCCTGCCTAGCGCAGCAGAGGAAAAGGGTGTAAGTCCTGTAATTTCTCTAGAGGAAAATCTATTTCCATCCTTAAATGTCTGTCACAAACTATGGGTCAATACTATTTGAAATGCTATGTTCTGAGAAAAAGTTGTGCAGGGGTAACATAACAGAGGTAAAGCTGTGTCTCTGCAATGTGCTGATGCCTTCCTCAGAAGTGTTTCTGGTGTGGATTTTGCTGACTCCAGCAGGCTAAGGGGAGTGCATGTGTCTTTCAAGCAGAATGGCCATTCTTCTGAGCCCAGGTCTCCGGCAGCATTGGCTTCACAGGGTTGTCAGAGGAAGCAAAAGCAAAACTAATGGGTGTGCTTTTTTCTGGGTATCCTTTTCACCTGACGTGGATGTTTCTTTCACCTTTTGTGCCTGTTTTTGTGTCAAGTCTTGGTGGATGTTCCATGTCCTGGAAGTTATCTCAGCCTATCTGTTCTCTCTTGCTGGCACAGCCTGTGAGGAACTCATTAACCTTGTAGAACAGCAAGAACAGATCCACGGGGCTTTGCAATGACTCCTCTCAAGGGACCATGTTCTTTCTTGGGACTGCCACTAGTGCTTTCGTCTGGCTAAGCGTCTGAGGAATGTAATGATACCACAGGTTCATACATTCCATTTGCACTCCCATCCATCTCAGTGGCATGAGCATGCTCAGGGTGCTGGTGCTGGTGGACTTAACTTTGATGGAGTAAATGTGCCTCTCAAGAAATAACAAGTTCTCGGTTCAATGAACCATGTCCTAACAGCTCCGGGGCCTCATCGTGTTCACCTGGAGAAAACTACCACCCAAACTTGGTGGAATCCATTTTCAAACGAGTGGTGGTGGTCAAATGCCAGAGAGAAGACACAAGAATGAGGCAGGCGTCATTTTCTGCAATGACCCTCCATAGGGCACTGCAATATAGCTAACAGACATGGTTGGGTGGCTTCAGCAGGGCCATGGCAGGGTGATTGATCTCCTGTGGGAGGAAGAACCAGTAGGAGATACAGACTGTAGGAAGCATGGTGCTGTTCAGCCTCCTCGGTGGCTATGGGCTGCATGCAGGGGAGACAGCAAAGCATAACTGCTGCCAGCAGAAGGCCTTGCGGGTTAGGGCTTCATGGCAGATTTAACATCACCACAGCAGATGTGACCTCAAGCGGCAATGGTTCAGATGATGAAGACTCTTCAGAGGAGACGACTTACCCTACGGTGTTTCCAGGATGGGACATAAGTGTGGCCAAGAAAGAGTATGCTCCAAGTACTAGTAAGGAACTTCCCTTCTCTTTGGATGCATTTTTTTTCTTTTTCTTTTATGTTACACATGTTATGTTCCTCCTCCTTTGCTACATGTATTTTGCATAAAGAGTGGACATTCTTCTATCAACTATTATTCATGAATGTTCCCTTTTCCATTGGAAAAATCTTATAAGACCCATATTAGTTGAATAGATATCTGTTCTATCATTACTTAAAATTGATATCACAGTTTCATCCCTATTTGAACACATTCATTCATTCATTATCTTTCTGAAAGACATGTTTATGATTTTTTCCCAAGTTTTTTTTTTGTTTTGTTTTGGAGGTGGGTGGGTGTGGGTGCAGGGAAACAATTTTAAAATAGTTCTGTTTTGTATTATTTGTAATCTACATCTACGTCATTACTGAAATGTAATCCAGAGCTTGATCACTATTCTTTGATATGTTTTCTTAGTAGATTTCCTGGCTTTTTGTAAGATATTTGGTCAAAATGTGGGGACGTCAAAGCCTAGGTTCTCATTTCATTAGGAAGTGCTACCCTACACTCTCGTGTTTGCCATCTTCTGCACTCTTCCCGCACACTTTTCTAATATCATCCCATTTGTTTTTTTGACCTAAAATATTTAGGCATGATCTAATACCACAACCGAAAGATTTTAACACATAACTTTTTTTTTTTTTTTTTTTTTTTCCTGGTATGAATAGTACCACAGTGATGATCTGATAACTCTTTCTTAACTAAAAAGTCATCCATACCTAAAATAATTTTCTTTTAAAACCATAAGATCTCCACATATGAGGCTTGAAGCCAAACGCTGTGTTCAGTGAAGCACCCAGTATGTGCTACTTGGCCTCATGACCAGGGAATGTCCCCCACCCTCAGGCATTTCTGTTTCTTTTTTTTCTTTTTTTTTTTTCCAGTATAGATTTTGTTATTGATAACCATACTATATGTCTTTCATTTGTTCAAATATAATAACTTGCTCCTTTTTTTTTGTAATTGAATGTAATTTAATATAATTTAAGCACATCTTAATGTCTTTTATTCTATGCACTTGTGCACTCAGTGGTGTAAAAAAATCTGTGCTTATAAGCATCTTTTTTTTCTGAATGCAGTGGAGGATTTTTCTGTTTGATTTTCAGCAGTAGTCTTTGTTTTTAGAGGAACATGCAAAATGAGCAATTCAACTTGCTTAGGGATTTTTATTCTTTTGCCTACATTTTAGGTTTTTCTGGTATTAATTTCTTTAGCTTTTACTCTCTGCATTTTACTCTCTAACTTATTCCACATAGAATATAATATTCAAACAAACTCTATGACCTAGTGGTGTCTGCATGTTCTCCAGGTGAAAATGTATACAATCTCTGGTCATAGCTTCTCATAGCAGTTTTATTTTATCAGTTCAATCATATTATAACTTTGCTGACTAATACTGGCATTCTGGTGGCAGTCATGGTGCTTTCAGATTTTTCTGTTGAGCTCTGTGGATATTCTAACATGAATCTCAATACTTGTTGAGTACTTAGCAAGCATGTTTTACATGTACTCAGGCATCTACTATATTCTTTAGGTATGGCATTATTCTTCAAACTAGAATTTAAATGTCTGTAACTTCTGTAATAGTCTTGCATTACTTCTGCTGTACATTACTCTTCTATTGCTTTTCCCCCTTATTCTTGGGAAACTTTGCATCTGTCTTATACAAAGAGTAAAACCTAGTGGTTTGATCTAAAGGGATTTGATAAGAAGAGTAGTGAGACTGTGATCCAGTTATGCATGAATTTCCATAATCCATTATCTTTATGGCACACAATAACAGTAAGGTAATAATGATAGATGTACAGCATGATCAGCAATGAATCCTCCATTGTCCTAACAGCTATGGACTTGCAACATGGAGTGCTTCTGGAAATCTCCACACAAGATCATTGGAACCCCTCTTATACAGATGAAGAGGAGCAATATCCTAGCTCTGCGGGCAGGGGTAAAGCAATTTAGCATTTCAGATAATAGTCAGATTTATGACATAATTCAATGAAATATAACTCATTTATGGTGCAGCTGATTGTAATTCCTATACTATTAGCCTCAGTTATACCAGTACATTATTTGTGCTAGAGCCCTCAGAGGTGGCATCTATAACATTCATCTACCATTCCAAATCTATCTTTGACAACTGATCTTCATTACTTGCCACTTTTCCCCATGTCTCCAGGGTTTTTAAACTTGCACTGCCAGTAGTACAATAAAACCAAGCAGATTGCAATGTGTAACATTTTGGTGACCCAGCTTGGTGAGGAAAAAAAAAATCCCCTTTTTTCACTACAAAATTCCTATCGTAAAATCTGAAGACAAAAACGAGAAAGGGAGCTGATGATTCAAAAACATAAAGGTTAGATTAATCATAACTTCTCGGTTAAATCAGGCCTCCTGAACAACAAGCTCTTGTCAGGTACAAATATGACAAAATTCAATAGTAACCTCCTACTCTTTCCATTGTTTAGTACACATGTAAAACCATAGGACTACTTACTGAAACATTTAGGGCAATATTTTAAAATTATGTAGGTGGAAAATCTGCAGATATAAAGCTCAGATCAATTTAAGTAAATTAATTAGTGTGGGATAATAAGATAATGCTAGTAGTATACATTTGGCAATGTTAAGTTAAAAAATTATCCAGCTGAAGTTAAACTGTGGTCTTCAAGACATAAAGGGCTCAGCCTAGGATCCGTTACTGCTAAGGATTCATTCTGAGTGGAAGAGTAAACATTACATTCCTAACTGTGCTATGAAGGATAAAACACTACCTCCAGACAAATGTGAACACTTTCCCACCAGTGTTAGAGCCAGCAGCCAACTGTGCTGTCTAAAATGTTCTCACATTCTTCAAGCCTAAAAAACTCTGTGGACAAAGGCCTATGGAGTGTATTCTCCAGCTATTTTTGTTGTGTACATAAATAGTCTCCAGTAATTTTTTTTTTAAACATAGTTGAATATGAACTTCATTTTTGGCTATACCCTGTTAAAGTGAAGGGCAAAACTGAATAGCTGAAGGCACAGCTTTCTACAGCTGGATTAGGGGCCAGTCTTGTAATTGCATAAAATTAGATTGCACTGAAAATAAATATATTTCAGGTGGACCTGTGGAAAGCTTTCTTATCCCTCTATAAAAACAAGCACTTTCTACATACAACAGTAGTTCTTTGGATTTATATTATCGACCTCCAATGGCTAGGTACAATTCTTTCTGATTCTGCAATTTTTGGGAGCAGTGTAATGTTATCCAGGTGACATGGGGCAGAAGCTATAATCAACTAGAAAGAATTTCTGTGAAGACTTTCTTTTAATTCTGAAGCATTGTTAAATTAGTTGTATTCATACACTTAATTTTAACATACAGTCCTACTAGATGCAAATTCAGGACCAAATATTACAGGATAATCTCTCTATATATTTGTTTTAATTACGAAAATAATGAATTACGTTTGCAAGAATGACCTCTTTGTGAACATTTCATCATTTGAAATGTGAAGATATATATTTCTTCATTTCTGCTCTTTTAGGAAAATGCTTAGCATAGGCTTCTTTAGCAGGTGACTAAATGCATATGTAACAGGTCCAGCTCATTCTTTGCATCCTCTGGTTAAGGGTCTTTATTTTACCTTTCATGTATCACTCATGGAAATGTTTGCTACCTAAAGCATTTTTTTAAAAAAAATTGGGTTCTAATGTTCATCTTAGTGTTACAAGTTTTTTTTTTTTTTTTTTTTGGTATATCTTTTTCTAAGACTTTTACTGTTTATTAGAAAATCTCTTATAGTGGTGGTACTTCAGATGACTTCTGACTGCATTTTCTGCTGTGTAAACAGCAAATTCAACAGCAAGCAATTAATTTATTTTAACTTTAATTATTACTTAGTTCAAAGCTAGTATGCTTTTCAACCTCAAATATACAAACCTATTTATTTCCTCCATCCCACTGAATATTCTTTCAGTCCCAGAAGGAATGACAATTCCCATGGAGAAAGGAATTCCTTGCCTTGCAATTGTGTAATTGAAATATTAACTCAAAAGAGAAAGTTCATCATCTCTTTCACTTTTATAAACCCAGAATCTGCAGACTCAACAGTTATGTTAGTATTAATAAATACGAAGTAGAGATGCAAGCTGGTGTTCCCTCTGTGTTCTTCCACTGCTTTTCCTATAGCTTTTCTCTGCCATTGGTCATTGGGATACTAAATCTTCCTCTGTTCCCGGTGAAGCTTCTGTGTGCAAAATGAGCTTCGGTTTCCAAAGCAGCTTTGCTTCCTTTCATCTTTTACACCAAATGCAACAATTAAAAGAAAAATGCAAAACAAAATCCAGCCTTACTGCGTAGACCATGAAGATGAGGATAATATGAGTGGTGTTGGGTATTTTGATCATTATTGATTCAATCATCATCTTATCAGCACTAGTTACAAATGAAAATGAAAAACGTCAAGGACCAACCCAACATCCACTGTTACACAGTGCCCATTCTGGATGGATCAGTCAAGCACAAAACCCTGCAAATACAACTGGGAGCACTGAACATCAAGAATTTACTCTTCCAGGTGAAAATGATATTGAAAAGAAAACTTCTTATACAGGTAATACTACAGGTCAGATTTTAGTAAGTTATCAGGGTTTACTTAAGTTTTAATTTTAGAAGGTTTTTACTAACAATTTTGCAATCTGAAGCCATAACAGATGTTCTGTGAACAAACCTGAGCAACAGAAATCTACAGGTTGCATTATATATATATATATATATATATAAAATCTATTCTTCAGACTTGGTCCTGGAGGTTTGTTTTCTCTCTCATTTGGACTGTGTGTCAAGACCTATAGTGGATTAATACTGGAATTGTCTCCTACATTTCGTGTTCTATCACATGCAGTCACAACTCTTTACCAGGCTATCTACCAGGCTTATATCTGTAGGAAACAGTAAATGTTTAAATAGAAAGTCAATTATGTCTGTTGCATTTTTTGCATATTTGGGAGCTGTGTTCACACCCCGCTTGCAAGCCATAATTGGACCTGTTTTTTTACAGTTTTCGTTAATACAGCAATTTTAACTAAAAAATAGTATCCAAAATACCTACTCACTCCACTTTTGAAATATGACTAGATGATACTGAAGCGAAGAAAAAAAGCATACTGTAGAATAAAAGAGAGGCTTCTCTCTTCCATCAGTCTAATAAATTGAAACGTAAAAAATGCAATTCTACTGTAAAGCCAGTAACTGAAAATTGATAAATATTAGTTGATGTTCCTGTGAGTGTTTGTCTAGCTAATGACTGATGTACTATACGAAGCACTGCCAACAGTGAATGACTGATGTGCTGTACTAAGCACTGCCAACAGTCATCATCTGTTCTTACCAATTATCAAACACAGACCAATGAAGACAAGTATATCATAGACATTGTTTGGGATGCTGTATCATGTGGATATATTCCTTCAGCTAAATCTAAGTAAAAGTTTAAGGTAGCTCACTGCTTTAGCGATCTCTAAGCCTACGTTCTTCTCAGATATCAACTCCAGGTGCTTCATCAACACCTTTTAAAAATTTGGTGATGCAATGCAATATGTTACTAATATATATATAAATATTGTACTACACTATTATAGCAATATAATTTGGCCTAGTAGCAATTTAATTTTTTACATCCTATGGTAATTTTCTTGTTTTACTTATTTGTTTGTTTTTATTAGGTTGGAGGTGTTTTTAATGGGAGATATGTTAAGATTTGGGTACTCTTTAGTTGTGACTCTAATAAAAGCTACAGATTGCTTAATACAGACAATATCTTATTTTTCTAAATAACTGCAATATCAGATATCCTCCAGTCAAGTGTTCACTCATATACTATGTGTATCATTCACGAATCTGCATCTGCCAGCCTTCCCTGCTATCAGACTTGCTTGATCGTTTATTTTTTCTGGAGAGGCTGCAACTAATAAAATAGTGACATGTTGAGGGGGAAAAGTTGGATATAGTCAATACATTCAAATTCTGTGATTAAAATCTTACTGGTGGGTCAGTTTCTTCCAGTTATTTCTGCCTTCTTTGTTCTTACTTATGCATCAATGGATTTTAGTTTGATATTCAACCAATACAAAGTCATGAAAAGCAAGACTCAGGGAAATACTTTTGGAAATCAATGAGATATCTTAATTCTGAAAAGCATATACTCAGTTTGAGGAAGGATTCAATCCTATTGGTGACGGTAGGCAGCTTTTCTAAACATAAACCAGAATGAGAAGCAAAACTGCTTTACTTCTCTTTGCCATTAAATGTAGTAGACATGTGAGCAAGGCCTGTCATAGAGACAAGAACCGAAGAGGAGAATAATATGAGAAATGGATCTTTATATACTGAGTTCATAATTGCTTCACCATCATCATAACAGCTATGGCCTCCAGTCATGGGGCCAGACAGAATGACTCAGCGCAAGACCCATTGGTGTATCCAGGTTGGGACAAGGGAGAGGATTATTCCACACAAGCCCCTGTAATGGATAGAATTATTCCTTCCAGAGAAAGTAATCACGAAAAAGAGTCTTCCAATACAGGTACTAGTAATAATATCAGCTATGCATATTTCATCACTTCTATCTCTCTGGTGGCATGTTTTTAAACAATATTGCATGACTTGTAGAGAGGAGTAGTTTACTGATCTCTTTAGGACAGTGACATAAACTGCCTGGATGGTGGTGAGATTTTAGCTCTCTAGAAAACATTTATCTTATACTTCCCAGTAACACATCTATTGCTTTCTGTTCTTCAGTTAAGCATGACTGTGGAGTTGCATCCAGTTCAGTACATATGTTATATTAATTTGTGTTGCCAAACAGTTATTACCATAATGTTGAATTCGTAATTATGTTACTTGTATCTAAACAGGTTAATGCTTTTAATCTGTGAATAATGATCTGGTAGACAAGTGCTCTTTTCATAGATTTTTGCAAAACATCTATCACTCTGGTTCACAAAATTATGAGAGAAAGGAATTTAGAAATCTGACATGACACAACTCTACTACTGAATTTATGATGCAGCTTGGTATAGCACATACCATTTATGCAATTGAAGTATATTCTAAAATTATGATATGAGAAACATGATTTGTTTGTACTAAAATAAGAGGAAATGTAACTTTAACCCTTTCTCAATCAGACAATTCTCAGTATCTATTTTTAATTTTGTGACCAAAGTAATTCTGATGATAATAATCCTTCAGTAATTCCAGAATAGAAATTTCATTTTAAGAAGCAAATTACTCTTACTACTGCCATCAACAGAACAACAAATTAAAAGCATTTTTTGTAACTTGTCACTACTCACATAGTCTTAAGCAGCAAAGGGGCATCAATGGTTGTAGAATGGGATCTTTACTGACAATACTGTTATCTGCAAGGTAAAATACACTGTATCACCACTGGACAGTGGTGCTGAAGCTCTGTGATCAGCCTGAGATACAGGGCAGGAATTGTCCTGACCTCTCTCCATGTCCTTTCACTGCATCCACTGTCCTTGGGACTCTGTTGGATTAAGTCATGAAGTGCATGTGAATAACAAGCAAAAAGATCTGTTCAAAATGTTGAGAGAGCGATGAGGATGTACAGGGGGGTAGAAGGTCCCTCTTCTCTCACCCCTTTGTGGTGTGAAAAGAGTAGCAGTGGTTTAAGGTGAACAGGAGACTTGAATGTGATGGGTAGGGGAGGGGCACAGCAGGATACATGTTGAATTCACAGCTGATTCAGCCATCATCGTAACAGCTCTTGCCACTCCTGATGGTGCTCATCATGAAGACTCAACTCAGCCACCTCTGTCTTCAGACAATGAAGCAGGATGGGGCACTGAAGGCATCACACATCCCACAGATGCCCCTGGGGGTGAGGTCCTCCACGGGCTGAATCCTGCTAGTACAAACGAAGCTGGAGATGACTCTCTCCTGACGGGTACCAGTAAGAATAATGGATCATACTCATTTCTCACATGCTGTGTGAAATGAGGCATTATTTCTTCTGAATCTGACGCCTTTCACTATCTTTCTCATCTTGGGGATCTACAACCCTACTGCGGACTTGCAACCCAAAAATCTGTGGTGGGATCTGTGCTGTTGTTAGAACGACCTTCTGGAATGGTGCAGGGGACTTCTTCCTGGTCCATTTGGTGGTTTCTGGTCTTTGCTGAAGCATGTTGCTGGGTGGCCTCCTGTCTCTTCTTCTGCAAGTCATGTGCCATGGTGATCCCAAGTTCCCAGCCCCATCCTCCCATATTGCGCCTTGGTGGGGTCAGGCTTGGTATGCTTTGGTGCTGCGATCGGTGTGGTGGAGGTGCTCTGGTGGAATTAATTGGGTGATCTGCTCCTGTGACTCAGCAGTGACACCATCACCAAGGAGGACTGTCCTGATGGTGAGAGCAGAGCAATCGCGCAAGAATTATATCCCATAAATTCTGCCTTCCGTTCCTTACTCCTCACTGGGGGATTCACAGGCACGACCACCACAGATCGGGCTGTGGTATGGCTGCTCACTCCTGAGTTACAGGGTCAGATTTCTGCTGCTGTGGTTTCTTCTTCTGAAGGTCTTCCCTCTCCATCTGTCACTGGGATACGTGGGTACAGCCAGCGTCTCCCTCCAACACAACAAGCAAGTGTTGCTTAAGGGTCTCAAAAGCCAGTGGCAGCGTGGAAGAGGAAGGGGAGGCCTTCTCTTTGTCCTTCTCCTGCCATGCTTTAAACCAGGCAGAAGGACGTCCTTTCTGACTTGCTGTGATACAGAAAGAGGGAAATAACGTGGGTGGTGGTTTGGTGAGCATTAACGTTTAAAGCTGATCGTGCCGTCATCATGGCAGTCACAGAGTCCGTGGATGTTGTCAGCCGAGAGGAAGCTACCAAAGAGCCGTTGGTACCCAGCACTCAGCCTGGAAGTGAAAGTGAACAAGCAAATACCACAGACGGCTCTTATGTCAATTTGGTACCTGGAGTTTTTTCAGACATTGATGATCATCACAATCAATTACAGACCCCTCTTCCTCCTAGTAAGAAGTACAAATTAAAAGCATTTTTTTAACTTGTCACTACTCACATAGTCTTAAGCAGCAAAGGGGCATCAATGGTTGTAGAATGGGATCTTTACTGACAATACTGTTATCTGCAAGGTAAAATACACTGTATCACCACTGGACAGTGGTGCTGAAGCTCTGTGATCAGCCTGAGATACAGGGCAGGAATTGTCCTGACCTCTCTCCATGTCCTTTCACTGCATCCACTGTCCTTGGGACTCTGTTGGATTAAGTCATGAAGTGCATGTGAATAACAAGCAAAAAGATCTGTTCAAAATGTTGAGAGAGCGATGAGGATGTACAGGGGGGTAGAAGGTCCCTCTTCTCTCACCCCTTTGTGGTGTGAAAAGAGTAGCAGTGGTTTAAGGTGAACAGGAGACTTGAATGTGATGGGTAGGGGAGGGGCACAGCAGGATGCATGTTGAATTCACAGCTGATTCAGCCATCATCGTAACAGCTCTTGCCACTCCTGATGGTGCTCATCATGAAGACTCAACTCAGCCACCTCTGTCTTCAGACAATGAAGCAGGATGGGGCACTGAAGGCATCACACATCCCACAGATGCCCCTGGGGGTGAGGTCCTCCACGGGCTGAATCCTGCTAGTACAAACGAAGCTGGAGATGACTCTCTCCTGACGGGTACCAGTAAGAATAATGAATCATACTCATTTCTCACGTGCTGTGTGAAATGAGGCATTATTTCTTCTGAATCTGACGCCTTTCACTATCTTTCTCATCTTGGGGATCTACATTCTTGTTGTAGACTTGCAGTGCAAACTGATTTATAATTCTGTTGCATGTGAACATCCCAACAAGAAATGCTACCCGTTAAGACTGCTTTTCCCTGGGTCTACTCTTTCTTATGCCCTCCAGATTTTTTCAATTTAAGTTTTAGTGGAAGGTGATACAGAGAAAATAATTTTATTTTTTTTTTTAGAGGTAAATGAATCATATGTTTAAAAACAGTCTTTCATGTCTATTCATTCCTGGTCTTAGGATAACCACAGGTGCCATTAGTACTGTAAATTTTAAAATAACTTACTACATTTCATGAAGATCTACAAGGTTCAATTACTATTTTCTGTATGTTATCCTATTGAGTTATCCACCACCACAATATTGGATTTTTATCCTAAAATTTTATTGTTTAATACTGGATTTTTATGATATTGTAGTACATTTGAAATGTTACATCTTTCATATTTTAGTAAGAAAAATAAAACTCTAAGGGAAAAATTAACATTTATGCTTTCCCTTTTCAACTTCCATTTTCTTCAGGATTACTTTAAATCACAACTCCTGGGATTTTCCAAAGAGCTATGAAAACCAAAACTTGTGTTGATAAAAAACAGTTCTTTTCTCTACTTCCTCCTTTTGTTTTCCAAGAATGGAATGGATCATATAAAGCTTCACAGTTTATTGTCATCAGCTTGTTAAGCTTTATGTGGTTTGACAGATCGATTACAAATAAAACAAAAAACAAACAAACAAACAAAAACAACAACAACAAAAACAGGATTTGGCAATCTATTTAAGTGCTTTCTAACAGGTCATTCTAATCTTATTCCTATGTAATGACACGAATTCTAATCCTCATTCTATTCTGTAAATAATATGATTTTTCTTCCTTCTAAATAGTTGTTACTAGGTATTTTCCAAGATAACATTTTAGGCTCCCATTGTTTGGAAATGCATGTTTAGGAGTATCATTTTGCTTCACAATGTTAAATTTCAGTGGTGTAATTTTGCATGAATATTAGTCTTTATTATTCTGTTCATATTTTGGAGCATTTGCAATTTCTGCAAGTGCACTAGTTAGGCTATGCTATTTTTTGCATGTTTTTTCAACATCCTTACTCTTTTGCATCAGCAGCAGTCTCTTTAGAAAAGAGCGCCGTATGAGTGATTGTGGGAAGGATATTAATTAATTAATTTCCTTAATTTTCCATTAGAATTTATTTTGAATTATTCTGTTGGGAGACCAGCATGCATTCTTATGATAATCTCATGGAAAATCAGGGATGAAAAATACACTAAAAAGAATATTTTATTAGATTGATGATGATGATCTTAATCTTAAATAGTCAGGTCTAAGTAGCTGCTATCTATTCTTTAAATAGTTTTTACATACTTCAAAGCTCACTGATATTAGGGGAAATGAGTAAGCAACTATTAGAATAATCAATAAATCATAGTTAAAGGAACAGAAAAAAATAATAATAATAATGACAGATACAGATCTTGTTTGCTTGCCCAAACCTTCCCCAAGGAAAAAGTAGACCTAGTTAAATGAAATGAAGACAGAAAAATTGATAAGGTGGGATTTTGTAAATATCTTTGAGGTTAACTTAGCCATCATCACATTACAACAGTAACAGCCAGCATTGATGTTCTGGAACCAGAAGATGTAACCCAGGAAGTGTGGGCACCTCGAGTCATCGTAACAGCTCTTGCCACTCCTGATGGTGCTCATCATGAAGACTCAACTCAGCCACCTCTGTCTTCAGACAATGAAGCAGGATGGGGCACTGAAGGCATCACACATCCCACAGATGCCCCTGGGGGTGAGGTCCTCCACGGGCTGAATCCTGCTAGTACAAACGAAGCTGGAGATGACTCTCTCCTGACGGGTACCAGTAAGAATAATGGATCATACTCATTTCTCACATGCTGTGTGAAATGAGGCATTATTTCTTCTGAATCTGACGCCTTTCACTATCTTTCTCATCTTGGGGATCTACAACCCTACTGCGGACTTGCAACCCAAAAATCTGTGGTGGGATCTGTGCTGTTGTTAGAACGACCTTCTGGAATGGTGCAGGGGACTTCTTCCTGGTCCATTTGGTGGTTTCTGGTCTTTGCTGAAGCATGTTGCTGGGTGGCCTCCTGTCTCTTCTTCTGCAAGTCATGTGCCATGGTGATCCCAAGTTCCCAGCCCCATCCTCCCATATTGCGCCTTGGTGGGGTCAGGCTTGGTATGCTTTGGTGCTGCGATCGGTGTGGTGGAGGTGCTCTGGTGGAATTAATTGGGTGATCTGCTCCTGTGACTCAGCAGTGACACCATCACCAAGGAGGACTGTCCTGATGGTGAGAGCAGAGCAATCGCGCAAGAATTATATCCCATAAATTCTGCCTTCCGTTCCTTACTCCTCACTGGGGGATTCACAGGCACGACCACCACAGATCGGGCTGTGGTATGGCTGCTCACTCCTGAGTTACAGGGTCAGATTTCTGCTGCTGTGGTTTCTTCTTCTGAAGGTCTTCCCTCTCCATCTGTCACTGGGATACGTGGGTACAGCCAGCGTCTCCCTCCAACACAACAAGCAAGTGTTGCTTAAGGGTCTCAAAAGCCAGTGGCAGCGTGGAAGAGGAAGGGGAGGCCTTCTCTTTGTCCTTCTCCTGCCATGCTTTAAACCAGGCAGAAGGACGTCCTTTCTGACTTGCTGTGATACAGAAAGAGGGAAATAACGTGGGTGGTGGTTTGGTGAGCATTAACGTTTAAAGCTGATCGTGCCGTCATCATGGCAGTCACAGAGTCCGTGGATGTTGTCAGCCGAGAGGAAGCTACCAAAGAGCCGTTGGTACCCAGCACTCAGCCTGGAAGTGAAAGTGAACAAGCAAATACCACAGACGGCTCTTATGTCAATTTGGTACCTGGAGTTTTTTCAGACATTGATGATCATCACAATCAATTACAGACCCCTCTTCCTCCTAGTAAGAAGTACAAATTAAAATGGTTTTCATTTTTCCATGTCACTTGTTGTTTGGGACAATGATGATCCTCTGAAAGTATGTGCACTAACCAGGGTTTTCAGTTATGCTCATATTGTAATTTGCTTTTTTGTTTATTATTGCTGTTGGCATTTCTAGATGTGTTTATGATCCACGTTTAATATGCCATGAAAGGAAATCTTTTTCTCTGCAAAGCAGAGGACTTTTTCCAAATGACTGAAAGTACTGTTTTGCAAATAACTTTTTCTTACATTTTACTATCTGTATGTGACAACATATCTCATAAAATGAAAAAGCATAAGCTTTCTCCTCATGCCCATATACACATGATAGCATTTTTTCTTCTTATTTGACGGGCACAAGTGACATCTCTGTAACACTTAATTGTCTTTCGTTTTTCCCCTGTCCTCATTCCTTCTGTGTCAGTTGAATATATAGCAAGAAAAAGTAATTCCCTCTGCAGTCTTTTTTTTTTTTTTTCCCACTAGGTACCTCTGCTGTTGGTATCTTGCCAATGATTAATTATAGCTACATGTAGTGGGTTTTAACTGACATTTCCTTCAGGAACAGTTTCTTTTTTTAAGTGTTATTCTTCTGATAAAGTTAGTGGAGTTAACAGTAACCATGTTTACGTAGTACACTACAAATATCTTTTTTTTTTTTTTTTGGTAACTTCTTAATAGTATGGGAAATGAAGGGACTTTTCCTTGTTCCCAAACACATCATGCTAATAGTTTTTTGGTTTTTTTTTTTTTCAGAATCTAGTTATCTTACACACTAATCCAAATACTACTTTAATGCGCTTTCCTGGAAGTTAGTGGAACCTTGTCAGGTTTGGCCAATGCTCTGTGGTCATTCTTTACACACAAACGTGATTTTATACTTGTATAATGTCATACAGCAAGCACTTTAAAGATAATTTTATTGTTCATAATGGTTAGGAGTTAGAATTTGCTTCCAACGAAAACATTAATTTTGAAAGACTTGAGTTAAAAATGGAATTTGGAGTGACAGCTAAATGTTTCTAGATATGCCTGATTTCTCTCGACACTTTTACCCTGGGATAACTCCACTCAGTTTGGTGGAGTCTATTTTAATTAATTAATGTTAATTCATACGTTATCAGGTAGAATTTATCTTCTTTTTTTTTTTTCCAGATTTTTATATAGGCACAGTAAAATCAAACCTACCAAAACCACGGTTAAAGTATTTTGACATAGGCATCGCAATATAAATGCAAAACGTGTATTGGCATTTTGTTGGAAAGATAAATATTTTTAGTAACTCTTTCCTACTGCGACAAACTCATTTCTTGACACCCACTGCCCTATTAAATTGACTAGTCCAAGCAGCCTCCTTAATTTACTGTATAGACATTACAAACTTTGAAAAAAGGTTTGCTACCTTTCTGTTTTGAGCATATAAAACCTGTAAGGACTAGTTTTAAGACCTCTTTCTAGGTGAATGCCTGTGTAGAATCTTTGCATTGCCAGTGCCTTGGCAATTTTTCATACGGCCATCTTCTTAAACTTCCTTATTTTTCTCACTTACCTACCCTTTGTGCTTTGTAAAAACATAGTACAAGGGGATTACTAGGACACTACTGTTGTCATTTTTTAAAGTTAATTTATTGAAGGGTTCTTTCATTTTTAACGTTGCCCTATATAGCTGTATTGGAGTGAAAATGATTCATTAATATATTGACAGACACTAGTTAAAGGCTTCCTCCAAACAAATTAATGGTTTCATGTAGTATACTCCCTTCTTCCACTTGCTTTTCCTCTACAGAAATGTTTAAGCTGTTGTCTGACATCACACTAATGACTGACCTTTTGTCCAAGTGCCGTAGTGGAATAACAAATCAGTCTACTGAAGGAATACAAAAAATAAGTGTCAAAAAGAAGAAAATCTAGTATGTCATCAAAATGAAATGTAGAGTGCAACCGAGGAGCCCTCCCTGCCTTCTGCAGGCACTTCCCGGGAGCCAGAACACCAGGGGACATGACCAAATCCTGTTTCTTCTCAGTGCTCAGGGGAGGGGAAGAGCAAATTTAGCAGTTCTCTTAACACAGGAATCTTTCATAAATATCTTTCTAAGGGCCTTTTTTGGTGAAAAAGCTCTGCCATTTCATAAGGATGATTTAAAGCACCTTAAAAATATCTGCTGACATGTCAGGTAGACAAATCAGTACATTCCTCTTGCTCAGTTTTCTTGGAGGCTAGATTAGGTCCCATAGGTGCTGAGTTAGTGCTCTGTCCTTTGGGGTGAGATAGCACAAAACAACTCATTGGTCAATAAGTTCCTTGTTAACAAAAGTAATGAAAACATCTGGAACATTCAACTACTTGTTGGCTATGCTTAACAGGAGGAAAATGTGCTTCTTAGTTTTGTATTTGCCAGCTGCCATTAGGAAATGAGATCAGAAAGGCTGGCTAGAAGAGAGCTGCAATGTGTATGACAGAATAAGAACTTTACAGCTGATTAGAGTGAGTGTCTAATTTGCTCTATCGGTGTCTGGAAGAATTCAGAGAGGTGGAGATCTGTAATATTTTTTTTGTACTGATAATGAAGTTGTAGTCCCATGTGAAACTACCGTATCTATAACATACAGATAATTTTAGACATGGGATACCCATATGGCAATAGAGTGGGCCACAAATATTACTGTCATCACATAAAACTTCAAGCAGTGTGACCATCACAGGAAATATGTGAGACTGGAAGTATGCATTTGAAATTAAGATCTAATTCAGTCTTAGAACCAAATTTAAAAACGTATTAAAAAGAGCCAAGGGATCCATATCTAAGTTTACATAGAGTATTTTTGCTATTAGAGAGAATATTTAGAATTTTTAAGGTCCCTCTTTATACATGGCTATCAAATTTAAAACCATCCAGAGTACTATACTTCTATTTTATGAAAGTAGGAAAGTTTCAGAAATTCCATATCATCCTGTATAGGAATAAAATAAAAAGCCTTAAAATTTCTCCATATTGACCATTTTCAATTTAAATAAGAAAGTCAAATTCTTTTTCTCCCTCTACTCTTTTGTCATTCTCTTTTCTCCACGGAACAGACAAGACCTTTGACTTACACAACAAAAGCCTCTTCAAAAAGTTTCCAACATTCAGAAGTCTTTACCTTCTCTCCAGAAAATTTCTAAGCAATTACAATTGTGTTTTGGTTCATGAAATTATTGCATAATCAAAAATGAAACATATGAGAGTGGGGAAAGGGAAAAACGTTGAGCTTTGTTATTCAGAGTATGAAAACTAGCCATAGTTCAGAGTATGATGATTATAGTCTTCGTAATAGGTTTCCATATGAATACTTTTTAATGACCTCAGTGTGAACTTTCTAGAAATATTTTTTTTGTATTGTGAAAGTCATCATTTTTTACTTCCCTGTTATATATTCACTAAAGATATTTGGAGTAACATATAGTTTTGTTCTTTAGGATCTACATCCATTATAGATGATGATCATGGATCACGCAAGGGAAATGTTGAACCCACTTCCAACCCTGGAGAGAATGCAACAACAACAATAACGTCACAACCAAGGTCAGCCCAGGTACCAGGTAGGTTTCTGAATTCATATCTTTTAACAATTTAGGTACATAATGATAGTAATATGAACTGAAATAAGAGATGAAAATGTACATCAAGTATTGTTGTTCAGGTTTTGTTCTGAATCACATTGTCACTGAGAGTCTGAGAAATGGAGCATATTGCAACTCATAAAATATTCTAGCACTGTGTAGATGAGAGAAATCATGCATTTTGGAGAACAGGATTAAGAGATAAATAATTTTCATACATTGATATGCAATCAGGGAAAATTCAGTAAAGATATATGCAAAGTATCACAACTTTGAGAATATTCCAGGAAAAAATGTCTGATAAGTGTTACAGAAAAGGGCTTGCAGGTTAAAATAGAATAGAAACAAGCTAACACAATAATACAATTGCAAAAGAATGACATTTTTTTCTGGGACGTATTAACAGAACGTCATTTTTAAGGCAGAGAAAGTAATTATTCCACTCTAAGTAGGCCTGGCAAGTCCCGAGCTGAAGTGCTGCATTCAATTTGAGGCATTGAATTAATTATATAGAAAAAACAGAGAAGAGCACAAAGATAAAAATTTGGTAAGGTAACATAATATGAACAGCATGAAGAACAGGCTATGGAGAAGGTTGTGAAATCTCCTTTATTAAAAATGCAGAGAGCAAATGGAACATTTCTCAGAGATGTTCTTATTCATTCTATTTCACCGGAGTGAAATATAACTGAGGTGATCTCTTTGGGTCCTTTCCAATTTTACCTCTTTATCCTGGTTTTGTAGTTCCTTCTATTTTTTTTTTGTTGTTGTTTAGGATTTGGCTTTTTTAAGATCTCCCTTAAAGTAAGATTTTAAATTAAAAAAAATAAAATAAAAATGAATGTAGACATTTCACTCTACCTTAAAGCCAACCTACTTTTGTACATGGGATTGCAGATGTGTCAGCACTAAGCCTTTTCTTCTGCACTTGGAATAAATCAATGACACAACTCCTCTTCACCTATGCCATCTAAAATACACTGATTCTAGATGCTAGAAGTGGTCAGGTATTTCATCGGTGTTGGCCTGGGTATAGCTGAGCACTTTCTTTGATCACCTAGGCAGTGTGACTGATGAAAATGTACCTGATTTGCACAGAAGCAATTTGCAAAGTGAACAAACATTCATTCAAAAAGTCTTGCAGCCTAAAGAATGCACAAGCATCTGTGAAACTGCAAAATTACATGGGATGGATTAACACATTCTCTCCCCCTCTCTTGACTCCCCCCAGAATGGCTGATCATCGTTGCTGCTCTCTTGGCACTGGCATTGATCCTTGCAGTGTGCATCGCCGTCAGCAGTCGGAGGAGGTACGGTAGCCCTGCGCTTTGAAGAACACCACAGCATGATGTGGGTGCTGGAATAAGGCACTGCCACATATCTTTTAGAGGTCATGGTGAAATAGGAAGTATATAAGGCATATAGTGAGATGGAAAGATCTATACCTTTCTTTCTGTTAAGTGACTCTGGAATTACATGCCTCGAACGGCACGGCTTATTTATACATCACTCTGCTTTGCGTACAAAAGCAGAGGCTGCCATTGTTTCCTCCCTCTCAGCCCAGAGGCACCATAGAAACAGACAAATAGGGCCAGTATGACTAATTATAGACTGTATCTGACGAGAACTGAAACAATGTCAAAGCTAAAAATTACGTCCTAGATACTGCAAGTGGAAAACATATCTTTTACTTAAAGCTGCCATGCAGCTGGGATTGAGACCCAAGGAGAAAAAGTGCACATGGGTCTGTGGGTGTGCAGGGTTCATGGAGTGGATCCTACCAATACGCATCAAACCCTATGAAGATCAGTCTTTGAAGCACGGACATAATCTGGTATTCTTGAAACAGGTGTTTCAAAATAATTAAGAGATTCATCTATTCTGCTAAGTGATAATCTGCTGCAGACCCAGGGAGGGAGGTGGTGTGCAGTCACCACACTGCACACGAGCATCAGCTCATCTGAAAGTAGCTCTGCAGCTGTGTTGCAAGGGAACTGGGTAGGTGAAAAGGTGGACTGAGCATTCAGGGTTATCCGAGCAATAAAGTGAGAATATTCCAAGCATTCATTTACTTAAAAATGAGAACTGCAGATTTATTTTTATAATGCTGTCAGTTAAAAGGAATGTTGACAGCAGCTTCTCCGGTTTCACTCTCATTCTGACTACCTGTAAAAGCCTGTGGGCTGTAGGCTTTGGTTTCAAGGTAGTTAGCTTCTTGATTCAGAAATCAATAGACTTGGCCTTCGTAGTTACAAAGTCAGTATGGCAGGGATCTCAAGCACTTCCACCAAGCAATTGGTCCTTCTCAGTGAATAGCAAATTGCTTCACTATAGGGTTGTTGCTGATGTTGTTGAATTGGTCTTGCTTTAATAAAATTTGTGTTATCTTCACCAAAAAAAAAAAAAAAATGACCCAAGGTTCAGTGTGAGGCAGTTTCCTTGTTTGATTGTTTATTTTTTTATTATTCCTCTTGTTGCAAAGAAGAATGCCGCTGTCTGGTTCCTGTTGTAAAAAGTGTTAGGATCTCCGTCCAGAGTCCAACATTGGGTGCGGCACAGCCTGACCATCATGTCAGGAAAGAAAATCTGAGCTGCTCTTCTGAGAGGCTGTGGCCTCTCTTTCAGCATTTCATAGCTGCAGAGCAGGAATCGTTCCCGAGTGTGTGCGTAGCATTCACACAGCAAACTGAGCTGCTTTGGATAAAATAATCCTTACCTATCAGTCAGTAAGCATGAAAAAAAGTAATACTTCAAAAAAATAATGGTATAATTAAACTGCCGAATTAGTCATTCGGACAAAATCTGTTTCAATGAAGAAGAAAATGCTTTAAAGTAGAACTTCAGAAAATTAGTGTCCCTCTTAACACACCTCTGGGCATTCAGTTTACACTAGGCCATTCAAGGACAACAAGTGGGATATTCAGCGCAGTGTACCCAGAGTTTTAATGGATTAGGGCAAATCTGATATCCGTGTAACTATTAATTTCTACTGCCTTGAAGAATACCCAACCCACTTGGTCCAAAGTCTGGATGTACAATGACCCTGTCCGTATACTAGGATATATACAAAGTTCATAAATGTGGATATATCCACACCTTAGAAAATCTTTTCTAGCTTTCAGTAATGCATGTTAGTCCTGTCTATAATGACACTAGATAGTAACTGAATCAGTAGGATCCTGCAAAAGTTTATGTATATAATTGTGGATTCTTTCAAAAATAAAATATGCAGCATGGCGACACCTTACGCCTTGCATTGCGTAGGCCTGCACTGACAGACACAAGTTTCATTTCTAAGCACCTTTTTCTAAATATCGACTTGAATTTTCTTTTCTTATTTCCATTAGTCTCCATTTATGGTACTTATTTCCTTTTCATTTCTTTCTAGATGTGGGCAGAAGAAAAAGCTTGTGATCAATAACGGCAAAGGTGCAGTGGAGGACAGGAAGACGAGTGAATTAAATGGGGATGCCAGCAAATCACAAGAAATGGTGCACTTGGTTCACAAAGAACAGTCAAATGACCGAACAGGAGCATCTGACGAATTCCTCACCATTGACGAAACACAAAATCATCAGGAGCTGGATATGAAGAGTGGAGTGTAATGGTACCAACTCACCAAGTAGATCAGAGCTGGGGAAATCAAAATCACACGGAACTTGGGCCAGAATTCACAGATGCACTGTGCTACTGATGTCTTTTGAACACGATTAAACTTAAGTTGTCTTCATTTTTAATCATTTTAAAATGATGTCTGAGTTACAAAATTGACATTTTCTATCTGAAATAAGCCCCAAGAGTTGCATAAATTCGTCAGTTCCTAATTCCTACACAGAGGACACTTACTGTGTCCTGGGTATATCATTGATCCCCAGATACAGTGTCTTCGCTGTGCGGAGCTACAGAAGTATCCAGTTGCTCCATCTTACAGGTATTTAAGGTACTAAACTTGTCATGGTACAAGAGTAAGCAAGCAACAAATGTCGAGCAAAAAAAAAAAAAAAAGCTTAAACCAAAAAGGCCTCCTATACAATGTCTAAAACAGCAGAATCTATCAGAAATGCCTTACAGCCAGGAAGAGCAGTAGGTGCATTGAAAGTCTGCCAGTAAAATCAAAAAGTGACATTTTATAATGATTTATGACTTATTCTGTAACAAGGAAAACCCAGAAGGACAAATCTTATTTATCATTGTTTTAAAATGTCTGTGGGCATACAGCAAGCCTTTTTGGGAGGGGGAATAAAAAGATGAAAACATGAGATGATACATAATAAATATCATTACTTTGTTATCTTAACAATCTGTACAGTTATCCTTGAATTTTTGAAGAGTTATCCTTGAGTTTTTGAAGTGTTCATTGCTCTTCCCCCTCCCTCCTTCATTGGTCCCAGTTTGTGTATGTTTTTAAGAGTCTGTTAGTTAGTATAATTAATAAAACAGAATGACCCCAGCTCTATTGTGCATGCACAAATCAAGGAATTTGAAATCATCAGCAATGATGACAGTATTTTTATTCCTGAAGAACAGGTCTTTACCTTCCCCTGCTCAATTGTACTTCGGAGACGCTGAGCCTAGTAAAGCTTGTTTCCCCTGTAACTGTTGCGTTACACCAGTTTGCTGATATTTTAAAAGTTACCTTTCTATGATCTCACTCACTTCTGAATTCTATTTTCTCCACATTTTATTTCTTCTTTTTAAAAATACCAAAACAAATACTGCTTGTTTACTGGTACCAGAAGTTGAAATTCTACAGAAAAGATCAAAGAGATTTAAAGGAAACTCTCCCAGCAATGTAATATAGTAAAATAGCTGCAGCTGCATTGTCATATGCTTTTGTTTTGTCATTGTATGTCTATTATGTAAAGTATTTGTATTAAGCTATGATGCTGTGCATTATATTGATATGAACTGCCAGAAAGAAAATTATTTACTACCAGTGGTCTGTGCGATTTTTAAGAAAGCATATTGGAATGGAGGGCGAATTGTAACTTCTAATCGGCCTGCCCCAAAAAAATGCAAGCAAAATCAACCAGAGGTAATAGCATACAGTGAGGTGTGTCAGCTGTGGGACGGGGAATACCAAGAGAAGTCCGTTCAGATGTTCCTGTTCACTGACCATAGCACCTTCATTGGAAAACACCGTTCTGCTAATGCATGTTATTTTTTGTTCTCCGTCTGAAGCAATTGGAGTATGAGTATTCAGCTGGCTAAATATTAACATTACCTAGCACTGATCTTTACTGGAACACGAAGCACAATCAAAATAGTGATTATGGTTCTCAGTTACAGCCCTTCAGCAGTTTCCCAAGCGTTTCATTGAGTTGCTTAGTGCCCTAGTATCTGCAGGCAGATCTCCTCAGGGAAAATGTACACTTGGGCAAAAGGCCCCAGGACAAGATGTGATTTCAGAGTACACGTAGGACATTTTCTGACTCCATGTATGTAAAGATGTCTCATCTATGAGCAGTCACACAGCTCCAAAGGTGTTCAAACAAGCTGAAGCCAATAAGGTCAAGGTGACTAACACTATCAGTATATGTGGTCCATTGTCAAATTTCTCAGCCCTGCTATAAGCACATATTTTAATTCTGAGCTGTGCTGTGGGAAGTTTGTTGACTCTACATTGATTTTTAATTCCCGTAATGTTTTTAAGCAAGCTTTTCTTTTTCTCACTATAAATCAATAATGTGTAATTATATACTCTTTTCACTAAGCGTGGAGATCCAGAATAAGAACTTTGACTCTCTTTAACTCCCAATTGAATATAAGCCACAATCAAAAGGAGATTTTTCACTGTCTTGAAGGATAAAGATTTATTTTATTTATTTTTTTTTTTAAAAAAAAGAGTTGGGAGAGATATTATTCATCTCCCTACTGAGATGTTCAATGGAGAAATTTATCTAATGTTCAGTAACTAGAAATGCATGGACAACACTGGTTGGCTTCTTTTTATATTTTTAAATAGGGAGACGCTCAATTTCTCTTTAAAAAGGCAGTGCCATTATTTTTTATACGCTGATTCTTTTTAGATTATGTCATGCAACTGAAGTGCAATTAAGTTTCATTGTAGTTTCAAAACTAGATGGCCATTTCATACATGTAATATAGTACATATTTTTATTAATCTTGTTTTTTATTATTTCAGGGGTTGCTTGTTGTGTGTATGTGTTTTTTATATAGAGCACTAGATACATTTGCATATTTATTTAACAGATTAATCAAAAAGAAAGAAAATAGCACCTCTAAATTGTAATTAGAAATAACATTGCTTAAAAAAAAAAAAAAAGTAAACAAGCTTCCAAAAATAAACTTGACTCCACATTGAGCATAAAAATTAAGGTTAAAGTTACTAGTGGGAGAGAGGATGCATTCGGCAGGGTAATCATATATAGCAGTGGTGAGCCAGAGGTCAGTTCTGCTTGCAAGCTGCAAGCCAAACTCAGCTGAAGGCTGCAGGACCTTGCAGCACCCACGGGTTCCCCAGCTGCTCTGGGGGTTAGCAACGAGTTCAGCTCCCCTCGGAGCTGAATATCTCTGGGATATCTCAGTCCAAGTTAAGATCAACCCAGTAAGACAGAAGTAATGTTTAAAGCAGTACGTATATTTAAAAGAGAGGTTGTATGTTTTATGAGAATGTAATATTTTCGTCGAACAGTCTGGGGTGATTGCTTCACCTGTATTTTCTTGAAGCTCTTACAAGGAATGTTTGATTAAAGCAGTGAAAGGATGTGCAGCCTTCATGTCTATCTGTGTGGATATTTTAAACCCTTCCCACAACATCAGTCCCCAAATTGTATTTCTGCACAACAGTCTCTTCTTCATAGGGATGTCTTTTGTGTGTCCTTTGCCGAGAACACCAAAACCAACTACCTCTGCACTAAGTAGTGTACATTGGCTGGAATATTATTAGGAGAAAATTACCAGGTGTCTCGTAAACACCGACACATAGCCACAGTGTTGGGGAGAAGCAGAGATTTGTATATCGTCCTGGTAAGGGCTGCTCCTAGTCACTCTTTCTGTAGATGAAGGGAAGCAATAAAATTCTCTGAGAACTGTGTTCTGCCTCAGCATACTTCGTGTGCCAACAGTTACTGGTTTTATTTTATGCTACATTAGGCTGTTAGCCAGCAATTATCTCTTGGCCTTATTAAACAACTGAAGGCTCAGACTTCTCTGGTTGCAAGATTTTGATTAGTTAAAGAACGTGAACCCTTTGGGTAACCACATGCACTGACAAGTTCTCCTTTGTGGAAGGGGAGAGGACAAACAGGTGGAAGGGAAAGTGCTGAAGTGGGCTGGTCCCTGGGGAGCAGCTCCAGCTCTGTGGGCATGGGTGACAAAGCTCTCATTTCTTTCTGGGGGGCAAGAAACATGAAATGGTACTTTGAGGATGGGAACTCCAGGCAATTCGGGGCAGACAGAGAGTGCAGTCACTGGGAGACGAAGTGAGGAAGAGTGAAATTTCTGTGCCACTGACTGGGAAAGTCCCCTCAACATCCCCAGGACTTTGTCACTTGAATGGTTCATAGCTCAGAGAAGGGAAAAAGAATCGGCCTTTTCCTGTGAACCCCCCACCTCCAGGTCACCCTCTGCACTCACCACATGATTTGCAAACTGATTTTGACCATTTTTCCCTGGTAGCTCCTTTCTCACTATTACTCTGCTGTGTTGCTGTGGCATTCACCAATGCCACGCTGAGAGCACCCAGCTGTGGCTATGGGAAATGAGAGGCAAAGTGCAAACTTCGCAAAGATGACTAACAGTGTCTTTTGTGTAGCACAGAAGCTTCACTTTCTGTCCTCCTTGTCTCACCCATTCAAGGATGGGTAGGCAATGGCAAGATTTCTAGAATATTTCTGTTCTTGCTCATCTTCCTGTTTTTAAAGCACCAGACTTAAACGGCTCTTCACACAGGTCAGCTGTGATGCAGCAACGTTTTTTGGGGGGTTGTTTTTTGGAGGTTTTTGGTGTTTTTTGTTTTGTTTTGGGTTTTGTTTTTGTTTGAGAATTTAAATTAAAGAAGAGAATCCATCCTCAGAGAAGATCCCCTGACTTCAAGGGAGCTGATTGTTGTTAAAGTGCAGGTAAAGCAGAGGCAGTAAAAGCTTTACACACACTTTAAACACAGCTTTCTTTCAATTTTGTCTGCATGGCTCCAGCAAACAGCAGAAGGGTTTTGCCTGAGCTATAGCTTCAAGGGTTTGCAAACTTCTTATTAAAGCTTCTTACTCTATAGGCAAAAGGGTTTGGATGAATAAATGGATGGATGAAAACCATTTTCATACATCCTCTGCCATGCATGGAATGCTGATGTGAATGGCATTAGTTTTGTTTTCTTTCAGAAAAAAAAAAAAATAAAGAAAAAAAAAGACACGAAAATGATGAAGTTATGGACAAAGACTGTCAAATGGGAAAATAAGTATTTTTTGTTTTCAGAAATAGACATAGTTTTAGATAGTTTCATATCTGAAATAGGTAACTTTTTTTGTGGAAGAGGATGCCTAAAACATAATACGTCTTTCCATTTGTACTGTGAAATGTAAAAAGTAAAAAAAAAAATGTAAAAAAAAGTAATCAAAAGTAATTGATTTCCCATTCTTAAAAAATGTAGAAATTTACAGGAAAATAAAGTTTGTCAAGTCAAATAGGATCTGACATAAATTTAAGTACATCTATGAGAAAGCCCTAAAAGACTTTTCACACTTTCAGTAAAAAAGTCTCACTCTGTAGCACCCACCTAACAGACTCAAGCTCAACAGCAGCTTCTTTCTGGTGCTGGCTCTGAGGCACGCAGATGCATTGCAAGTGATGCCAAATACACAGCTGAAGTTAGGAGTGTGTAGGCGGGCAGCAGGAAGTCAGCATGCAGTTCAGAGGCAGTGGTGGCTGTACAAATAAGAGACTCAGGGTCTGCTGAGTTAGTCTCAAAGTCTTTCAAACCCCCAGAGTAACGCAGGAGAGAGGAGGACACAGGAAGACACTTTCCAACTTTTTTCCAGAGACTGTGAGTTTGGCACCTGGCATCTGAAAGCCTTGCCTCAGGCCATTGTGCTAGGAGGTTGTCAACTTGAATGCCCGTGTGCCAGTCCCGTGTTGCAGCGCATAAACGGTTTGGTCACAGCAGAGTTTTAGCCTTAAATCTAAATTTACTTGCAGTCATGAGTGTACATCTGCCTTCTGGCACCACATTTTCAAAAGCCTATTCTTTTTCCTGGCTTAATCCAAAAAAATCTTAGATCATTTTCAGCATCCACATTTTCCTCTCATGAATCAAGACTCCACGCTTTCATTTTACCCAGAACAAGCAGTAATAAACTGGGTATGTTTTGACTCATGATTGGAAACTAAGTCTGAGTTTATATTCACCACTTTTTATCAGCCTGTTCTTTTTAATAACAAGCATCTGTTTCTGGGCTGCTGCTGGTGATTGCTATCAGCACCCCCTCCTTAGCCAGCTTAGAGAGACAGCTTCCAGCAGATTTCAGCCTGAGCCTGGAGGATGAGTTTCTCTAAGATGAACTCAGCGAAGCTGTGCCCAGTGCCCACTACTCAGTCTCGGCTGGCTGCAGCACAGCTCCTCAGCTCCTGGGCAAGGACAGTTTAGCAGTCATCACCACCATTAGGCATGTTTCGTTTTGCAGCAGCGGGACAGCAGATTCACCAGTGGGGGCACGTTATATTTACAGTTATTCGGAACTTCCCTGCATTTCTTTTGTGGTTCACTTTCTAGTTAACGTTTCTTTCACTCATCAAGAGAAAGTTTGAAATGAACTCTAGGTAAATATACATGTTTGTTCAGCTAGAGACTCAACAGAGTTTTCCTGTGTTCATGAAGGGTTAAGTTCCCCCACTCAAAGGGCAGACTCAAAGCCTACATGTGGGTTACATGCCATTTATGTGGCAGAAATTGAGCCCAGGTACAGCTGAGAGGGTCAGCTTTGTGCTGGCTTTCTGCAAAGTTGCGGGTCTTAAGCACTGAGCCTTTTTAGAGCAACCTCACAGAATCACAAAATCGTAGAATATCCTGTTGTAAGGGTCCCACAAGGACCATTGGGTCCAACTCCTGACTCCACACAAGAACACCCAAAAATCAGACCTCTGATCATATCTGAGAAAAATCATATGTATGAGAGTGTTGTCCAATCACTTCTTGAACTCTGGCAGGCTCAGTGACATGACCATATCCCTGGGGAGCCTGCCCCAGTGCCCGACCACCCTCTGGGTGCAGAACCTTTCCCTAACACCCAGCCTGACCCTCCCCTGTCCCAGCTCCACGCCGTTCCCTCAGGTCCTGTCGCTGTCCCCAGAGAGCAGAGCTCAGCGCCTGCCTCTCCACTCCCCTCAGGCCACCGTGAGGCCTCCCCTCAGCCTGCTCTGCTCAGGGCTGAACAATGTGACCTCATACATCTTCCGATCTAGAACTTTCGCTTCCTTTGGGCACTGTTTAATAGTTTTATGTCCTCCTTACATTGTGGTGCCCAAAACTACACACAGTGCTTGAGGTGAGGACACACCAGTGCAGAGCAGGGGGGCACAATTGTTTAGTCAGGACTTTCCCCTCATGAACCCATGTTGGCTGCGACCAGTGACTGCATTATCTTTTAGGCGTTTTTCAATAACTCCCAGAAAAATCTTCTCCATAATAATCCCCACTCATACAGAGTAGTGCCTTCAAAAATTCTTGGTAAAAGGCAAGATAAATATATCTGTTTAATGCTAGCAATTTAGGTAGTCCTGGCAACTTGGGTGAAACCCTGCAATGAATTTTTAGATGTATTTCCTAGGCTTGTCTCTGTTCCTGACCTTTCACAGAGTGTGGAGCCAATCTTCTCTTTCTGGGGAATCTCCACAGCAGAATCTCTCAAGTGATTCGGGCCATGGGAACATGAGCCAGGGAGGCCCCTGGGTACCATGAGGATCAGTTTTACCAAACGACTATGGGAAGTGCTACCCTCTTTTCAGTTCAACCGTGAATGACTAGCACTGCAGCACTGTGAAGGACAGGCCCTAGGCTACTTTCTTAGGCACTTGTCCTGAGGAAGTGCCTAATACTGTGAGAGGCCCGGTTCCTTTGCCGCCCCTCCCCGTGGGTTTCAGTGGGCAGCCACCAGCTTTGTTGTTTATCCGTCTCTGCTGACGCATTCTGCTTATCACTGCAGAACCTGCCTGCCACGCTAACGCCGCCGCGACCGCAAGGCCCGGCATCGCGTGCACAGTCACTTCCTTCCTGCTCCCCCTGCAGCAGAGGGGAGCCGTGGCTGCCTGCTTACTGGGGCAGGGGCCTGGTGCCAGCACAGGCCCTATGCAGCCACCCTCGCACCCCTGGAGCTCTGCCCCAAACCTGGCCGGGGTGCCAGTCCTTGCCGGCCATGCGTGTGCTTGCTGCGGGGGTGCCTTCCAGCCTGCCGGCTGGTTGTTTTTTACACTGCTCCCCTCCTACGTCGCAGCCTGTTGGGGCCACCTGTTTCTTTCATGTCCTTGTCCTGTTTACATGCACCAATACAACGGAGGAGGCCTGTGGAGGTTTGGCAACCCTGAAGTCTTCTTTCTTTTTCTTTCATGCCTGAGAAGGGATAGAGGAATGGCTCTCAGTATGGTCAATGCTTCGTGAGTATGCCAGTGACGGGGAATCCGGAGCTCTGAAGAGACCAGGGGGTTTATGGCAGCAGAGCTAATTTATGAACAAGGCCAGGTCTGAACACAGTAATATCCTGCCTCTGGCAGCCTGCGTCAGCGGCTCAGACACCATAACAAACCACCTGGGCCTGGGGTTCGTCTCCCACCCCGAGATCCCCAGTGCTGCAGGGGGCCTTCAGCCTGCTCCTGCCACACCGGGCCTTCCCTTGGAAGCTCCTCAGGTGATGGCTGCCCTCGGCTTGGGATGGCAGCCCACGGAGGTGCAGGCTGCTGTGCCTCACAGACTGGTTTAGATTACATCTATCAATCACCTAGTTGTGGTTAGGTGAGATCCATACTGTGTCCTGCTGGGATCATAAATGCTGGGGCTTTCTCTTCATACATAGCAATGGCCAGTCCTTCAGGCCATGGCCCTTTCCATGAGCATCTCTCAATTCATGTACTAAACGCAGTTTATTTCTTTACAAAGTTTACCAGGGGTTCAGCAAAAGGGTCTATTATTTAATTTATTTTTTGTTTAAGGCTAAGATTTAGAGATTTACTTTTTATCAGGCAGGGAAGCGAAGCATGTTTCTAAAGCAACTGCAACCAACTCATTGCATCCTCCTACTCTTCTAACATTTCTTCCTACTCCTCTAGCCTTCACTGCCAAGACTGCTTTAGACTTCACTGTGGTTAGCACATCCTGGACTTTGCAGCAAGGAAGCTCAGATGCAGCTGGCACCCTGGAACATTTAGAGCATACACAAGAGGGGGCAGATTTCTGGTGCTTTGGCAAATCCAGGTCCAACGTCCACCCTGCCTGCAGATCTCAGCCTCTCACATCTGTCTTCTTTATCTAACCTCTCACCCAAATTATGTCCAGGCTGACAGTAAAACTCACAGGTATAAGGCAGGAAAATTATGAATCAACATTTATTGATGATATGTACAGAAGAGGTACAACACTTAGTGAAATATTATATTCACGACTATTTCCAGTATAGAAAGAATGTCCAGTTTGTTTTATACATAAAAGTTACAGAAATCAGTTTACACCATAAGAAAGCATTAAAAGCAAATGACTACAGATAAGTGTAAGGATCTGAACTACAAAAATAGAATTAGTCTACAAGGCATTCCAGCTACAATATACAAGAACAGAGCCTCAAGTTGTGAGAAATTTTATCTGCATTCTTTAGTTTATAAAGTGTGCTATAGATACTGTACAGTATGTCATTTCAAAATCTGGGGAGCTTTTTGGGTGTAAGGAAAAGACCAACCTGACCCCTCTTGCTTTTTATTATTTTCAGCTGAAGCATCTGAAAATATTCCATCTTATGATTGGCCACTTTTAAGAGGGGGAAGGAGTATCAGGATCAGGAGCAGGCAGTGCACAGTCCCACAGCGTGTGATTCACACTGAAACATCGTAGGAGGACTCACCAAGAAGGATACTTCCCATGCTTTGGGGCCTAATTTTGATCTTTTTTCACTTACGGGGGATGAACATATTTATGAGAACCAGGCTCAGGTACCCTGGGCATGAACCACATTTTTTTTTCTTGCTGTCTCAAAATCTTTCAGAACCACCTTCAGTTTTTACCCCCCAAAAGTAATTTTCTTACAGATTATAGCCCTGATTTCAGAATAATTTTGCCACTGAATACATAGTTCATATGTCTGTTTTATTATTTGTTTTATGATAAGACATACTTCTTGTATATAACAGGCCTCCTGGACATCAACTACAGTAGCTTGAGAAGAACTTAGCTTTGCACTTAATTTCCAGTAGCTATCAATATCCTCTTCTAACAATGTCAGAAGCAGTGGATCCTTGCCCATGAGTCTGTGCATTTTCCTCACAGTCTGTTCCTACCAAGGGGACACAGCAGGGGCTGGTGCTCCAGGGAGGACAGGCAAACCCTTGCTGCCCGCAGCATGCAGCACACTGTGCAAGTAGCAGACAGGGCATCCAGCATAAGGCAGCTAGATTGATTTCCCCCTTGCTCATTGTGCTAATTTAAGCAGTGACTTACTGAACTTCTGGTGGTAGAGTCCCAACACGTCAAGCAAACAAGAATAAAACAAAACATAAACTAATCATTCTGTGCATGCATTAATTTTTAGTGTCATAACAAATGTACTCATGAGGAACACATCTATGCTGGCATCACTTCCTCTCACTGCCAGGGAAGCACACCCATGCAGGTACTAGCACGTACCATGCTGGTTAGAGAGCTGAAAACTAAAACCAACGTATTTACAGTAACTTGACTGCATACATTATTCTGAATGTTATCAGAACAGGATACCCCATAATCGAAAGATAAAACAGTTACTAAACTATGTAATGGACTCAGTTGAATGGCCAGAAGGAAAACAAACCCAGACAAAAGAACAAAAACCGAAAGTAAAACAGAATTTTAAAAGATGGCCTAATTTGATGCTATGGCTCTCAATACACACTGACGAGTCAAATTAAATTAAAGCACTGCTACCCATACTGTGTACACCATTTCACTGAAATTACACATTGATAGCTACATTATCTACACTAAGTGCAGAGAGGCACTGGACATCATGCTTCAACAAAATGTCAAAACTGGTATCAATAAGGTTTTACATCTATTAGTGACTCACTTAGCACTATTCTACCTGCAGTTCCTATTAAGATAATACCTGGTACAATTGATTTAAAATACAAGAAAGAGATTAAAATACGAGGGTACATCAACACACTTCCTACATGTATATCTACCAGAAATTTAGTCTCCAAAACCTCAGCAGAATAACACACCCCGCAGATTTCTGAATAGATGACGAGATACCCAGTATCAGTCACACTGGGATAGCAATATATTGCTGTTCAATGTTTTCTTTGTTTGTAATCATGATCAAGAAACTTGTTGACCATAAGGGAAACTTTCTGTGATATAAGGGTTATTAATATTTATATTAATTTATTTTTATTCCTCTCAAAACAGTACTTCGTTCATTAAATAAAATTACTGTAGCCGTGGCCTTAATGCCAACAGGTATTTGCCTAATGGGAACAGACGACCATAAAAGAGAAGCAACTTTCACTTGTCCTGGTCAAAAAATATAGTGTTTGATCTCTCTAAAATACATAAGAATGCAGGAGGTATTTGTACAGATGCTACCCAATTGCATTGGTCCCATGGTGGTTCTGTTGGTCCCCTTTCAAGAAGGCAAAGATTGGTGGCCAAGTCATGAAGTCTTTCTGCAGGCTGAACTCATGTACATTACATTGTAGCAAGACAGACTAGGTACCTGAAAATCTATTTTTTGCCTACCCAGTTCTCCAATTTTCTTTCGTCAGCAGTCTGAGTGAGTCAATTACACATGATCAGGTCCTAAGAAAGAACTGCAAGATTTGGCAAAGGTAACACCAGGAAAAATGACAAACATGAGGGGCAATTGCCCAAGACAGTCAATCTAGAAGATTGTTCAGGTTATTATAACATTGTTCTATAATGAACTGCAGCATTTAAGGACATCTTGAAATTCCTATTTGCTTCTTGCATTTTGTGCTTTGTTTATAATTCATCACTAAACATAACACAGAAACATTTCATTGATCCTAAATGTTATGAGAAAACTTTTTGTTCTAAGGTACAGATCACCTTTAAAGGCCTATCCCCCTATCTTATACGGTCATATAGAAAATATTATACGAAAATATGAGTGTCTGTAAATTACAGATACTAGGCAATTTAGTTCAGTCTAAACTGTAGTTTCCAGAGAACAAGTACAAACCCCTAAAACCTATAGTAATAACTACGTCAGGATTGAGCATATCATATTTAACAATACTAATATATGTGCAGCGTTTTCTCATGCATTCTACAAGCTACAGCTCACACTGGACCATGGGAAATGGGATATATTTAAGAAGGGCACAGGATATGCTGGATAGAAGCGTATGCAATTGTTTTTAAGAAGGAAGGACAACCTGTAACACACAAGGACTCACAAGCCCATACAAAACACCAAAATGGACATGCGATAATCTACAATACTGACAGCAAAATCAATTTGTAAACACGGTTTACATACAGTCTTTGAAAAACTGTAGAAAAGAAATAGAAAAGAATGATACAAAAATCCCTGCAAACTCTTCTATTTATTTACAAAACAATATAAAGGTACTAGACAACCCAGGTTGTGTGATGCTGCCTATGACAGTTTCCCTTCGTGTAATGGTGTGTGCCACAGAGCATCATTAAAAACAATTGCGGGGCTCCTGAATTTTGAAAAATCAAACTCGAAGGATTCAACACTCCAGCATCAATCAGCATTGGCTCTGCAGCAGAACATGGACATAAAAGGGGATCAAAGGTTGGGTGAGAAATCTCACTTGTCTTCCTGCCTTCCCAAATCTTGTCTTAGCTTGGTTATTTCCATCCTGGACTAGTAGAGACCCACCCGGTGGCTCAGTCATATGCTCTAGTTTTTTTTTTTCAAAAAAAACCTAGCTGCAAAAGCACAACCACCTTATCCATGAGGATTTGTATCAGCTTGGTAGTGGGAAGCCACCAGGCTTCCCCCAAGCGTGGAAGAAGTCTCTGGGATGGTGGGCACAGCCATGGGATGGTTCCTCAGAGCCTGCTCATGCAAGAAGTAAAGGAACGATCAGCACCAAGGCATCAGCAGCCGTTTGGCTCATTCACAGCAGCACATTTCAGTTTAATATCAAACTTGACCAGGGGGAAAAAATGAGGGAGGCACCCCTTGTGCAGTGTACCGTAATGGGAGTCCTGCTGTAGGCATGCGGAACTGTGGAGCCTGCAGCAGGGTTAGGGAGAGCCACAGCCTCTGTGTCTGCCAGGAAGAAAGATCAATGGCTTTGGAAGGAATATGGATTTAATAATCCATAAAGATTTTTTTTTTTTTTGGAGGGGGGGTAAATTGTGAACAAGAACATAACTCTTTAAAAAACAACATGGTGAAGCTGAACACTTTGTTTACAGCCGGCTGCTTTCTCTGACACTTCAGCATTGTAATTCCTTCCCTCCCCCAAAAAAACAAATCAAAACAAAACAAACAATCAAAAAAAAAAAAACCTTGAAGCTATCCTCTATTTACAGTTATTCAGATAAGGAAAACTGGGAAAATATTTTTCCTTCAAAGTCATTAGTATTGTTGGAGAAAAGAAACTGACTCTGTTCAGGGAGGGCTTTCTGGTGGGAGCAGGAGCAGGAGCTTCCACACAATGTTATGCAGGGTTGCAAGCACAGCGACAGCCGAGGTGAACTGGCCCAATGGACCATACGCCTACTATAATGACTAGTATGAAAAATATCTTATTATTATCGTGTCCTTAGAAGTCACAGTAATAAAATCAAGGATAGTCTTCTGGCTCATAACAGACTAATATTACAGTACATTTTTTATAAAGTGCCCTTATTTACCCTTCTGTAAATGAACTCAAATGCAGCAATAAAAATAGATGAATGGAACTAATGAAAAGAGAAACAGTTATACCGTTAAGTCTCCACAAAAGCATTTCTCTGAGCCTGGTACTAAAGCTCAGAGCTTTCTTAAATTTATTTAAAGAAGCGGATGTCAGAGGTGAGGTTTAATGCTGCTTGTGTTTTTAGGGATTTGTGCGATTGCTGCTGTGTTGCTACAACAAGTCTGCAACAACACAAGAGAAGGCGAGGAAGCAAAGAAAAACCAGTCAGTTGCCAGAACAAATTTGTTCAAGCACTGTTGCTGCAGCTTCTCAGATGAGCAGTCTGCTCTTCTGAGTGTCGACTACCAGAATTGCAATGACCCTGGTAGTGCTGGAAAACAAATCAGAAATCCATATTACTCACATCTTACTCACACATTTTGGAGTGGCACAATGTTTGGAATTCCACGTGCTTTGAGAAAGAAATGGAGGTTAGCTGTATCTCAGGGACGGAAGAGAAAAAAAAAAAAAAAACTTAATGACAGCGGTCCCTATTTTTGTGCTGAGTTTTAAATTCATTGCTGGATTTGTAGAGCATAGAAATAATTAGGCCAAAAATAAAAAAATAAAAAAAAAGAAGCATCTTGGCAAAAACCTTGAGGGTGTGAGAATCACCTTCATTTTAAGCAGCAGACAAAGACTACTGACTCAGACAGGATTGTGAAACACCTTATTACTTAGCGGAGACAGGAAGAGATCTGACCTTTCCTGGAAGCCCGTGACTCCCCTGGATTTCAGTGGGACCTTCTGTAGCCAGAGCATTGCTGGCACAGGTTTCACTACAGCAAACATAGCTTTTCAAAGATGTAATGAGTTTCTCACTGATTCAAATGGAGGGAGCGCATATCAGTATGGTTCACATGGCTTGTCCCCTACCTATCTGAAGCATCTTCCTGTGTAAGAACCATGCGTGCTTCTTACAGTGCTGGTGCAGCCTTTGTTCTCTAAGGGAAGCAGTGAGGAAGAAAACTCAGGGGGAAAGTGCTCCACCTCTTCTTTAGCTTCAGCGTGCAGTGTGCTTTAGTTTCAATGAACAGGTATCAAGAGAATGCCGACCTAGCTTCAGCAGTGAATGCACAAAGTAAATACATTTGTACTTAATTAGTCATGCAATTAACTGAGTCTTTGCCTGGTTTAGACTTTCCCATGTGCCAGAGTGCTGCCAATAATGTAAAGGGCAAAGGGTATCACAGCTGCACAGACAATGGGGGGCGGACAGAGCAGCACACGAGGCGAGCATAAGAGAGAAATGTTAATTCCTCCAGGAACTGCACAGAAAGCAAATCACTTTCTACTGTGCTTTTCCTTTAACTTTGCCACCCCAGTCCTGGAAACAAACACAAAATGTTTGCCACATGCAAATGAATGCATCAACATTCCTAGTGAAACTAAAAAGAGACTAGTCAGTGACCAGCCCTGCTTGCTGAAATGTGAACTTGTATTAGCTGAAGTGGCCAGGCCCTGGGTTAGTTTCTGTTTATTTAGTTAAGTAGCAACCCGGCCTCATGTGGAATGAGCAAATCGAGAAATGCAAGCCAAGAGTGAGTTACATTTTCCCAGCGAAATGGAAAGCTTTTTGATGGTTAAATACAGTGATGTGCTGGAGTAACACTATATTAAATATTCAGCCAGGCTAAAAGCAGAGGAGTTTACCAAAAACAACATTTCTCCTTCTCCCACATACACATTTAAGTCGAGAAATGCCTCCATAATTATCTTTTGAAACTTCCCTGAGTTACTGTATCTACAGGATTACCATTTTAAAATCACAGTCTGCTATTCCAGTCCTATCAAACGGCCCAAATTTATTTTCCCTTGTGTGGGTGGAGTTTTTCTAGCATCTCATTCCTTCCTCCCCTAGTCTCCATCTGAAGAATCACTCTTCAAAGGACAGCACGTCCCAGGCGGATAAGCGTAAGCACATCGTAAGTGTTTCTCAATATGCAATTTTGTGGAGCTGCCCAGTCACATGTTGCTGGCATTCCTTTTCATTTCCAACTGCTGAACGCTTTCAAAAGACAGCTAAAAGTCTGCAGACTGGTTTTCTGAAGCCACTCTCAAGGCAAGCGGTCACTGTGGCTGCTCCTAAGAGACTGCTGTGGCAAGCAGGACAGCAGGACAGGCGCTACTGGGCAAACACGGCATGCTGATCTTGGATATAACCACCACTCCAGTCACAGCAAATTTCACTCGATGCGAGCTCACGGACTCAGAACAGGGAACATTTCAGAGTACCTGCACACCGCCCCAGGCACATTTCTGGCACATAACCCAGAAGAGAAATTGTCTTCAAATGCAGACTAGGGCCCTGATCCCCAGACACTCTCAATACCCAGACTTTCAGTTCAATAAGGTCAGGTGGCATAATGCTTTCTTTTCTTGCTATCACAAATGCACTTTAAGAAAAAAGCGTTTGGGAGCATTCAGGTGTGTACTGGGAGAAGCAGCAGCTCCAGGTTAATTCTGGGTATTATGATACCAATGACCGAAGAAAAGAGAAGACCATCTGCCTATCACTTCTCTGGATATCCTATGGTTCCATCCATCAAAAAAGGATCCTTAAGATGATTCACAAGACCTCTGGAAAAGGTCTCCACCTCTAATATACATTAGAAGTCTACAGCATTCACAGTGGTTCAATACTTGCTAAATTATATAGGCCGTTTTGCTTAGGATCATAGCAATGGATGTAAGTGAGGACAGAAATACAAGGGCAAGAAGAATAGTCCACATCAACAAACGCGTGAATGAGGGGTGCTTTGACAATGAACTTGGTCTTGCACATCACTCATCATGCAAGCAGCCTTTGCTGGTTTATGTCCATGTGCGTTTTCGGAGGTCTTTATATGAATGCAGATGAGCAAAAGCAGATTATATTTATATTTTAATAGCTTCTACAGAGCCATATACCACTCCACAGTTCAACACGTTATTCCTGCTTACACCCACAAAAAGTCCATGCACAGACACTGAATGGCATGTGTCCCTAAATGTTTCAGCTCTGTTCTCAGCCATGTCTAAGCTCACGGTATGCTCGTACTCAGAGTCACTCTGAGAACCTCTGCAAGCTCCCCCAGGCACTGCACAGGGCTCGCTCTGTGGGTGCAGCCTCCCGGGGCTGCTTGGCTCAGCTGCGCTATAGAACATTGCTAGTAGTACAGAGGCGTTCACCAGTGTCTGAACATTGCAGAGTATTAACAAGCACCTTTAGAAAACACTTCACAAGGTGATTATTGTGGCTGTAATTTCTCCTGACAGGATGAGTCAGCTATATTATGTTGACAAAACACCATCTTGTTAATTCAGATGCCAGGTGCTCTAAGAAACATTTCTCTGACATTAGAAATGTATATGAATCATTACTCTACAAAACAGAGAAAGAGAGAAGTAATTCAACACATTGGTCTAAATCCTGTAATTCTTGCGTATTCTTCATTCAGTCCTAGCCCTGGCCAAATTCCGCTGACCTTAATAAGGAATTTGGCTTAGTAATTATTTCAGGATTTAACCATTCTCTGACATATGACATGAACTTGGAAGACATACACTTCAAGCCAAATGCTACTGATGATTACATTCAAAACTCCCAATTATTTAGTGTAATATATTCAGATTTTTTTTTATAGATCATTATCAAGTACCCAATCATGACATCCTTGCTCACGCTTAGTAGTACCTTACTTGACCCTCCCCTTCCACACGAGGAATCCCTCAGACTTCAGTGGAGCAGGGTGAAGAGTAAGGTGCTACCTGCTTGGACTAAGAATGATATAACTGAGCCCATGGTATTCTATATTTTGTACATCAGGCATTGGTTTAAGAACTATTACACCCTGCAATAATACTGCCTTGTATTATCTGATGCACTGTGGTCACAGAGCAGCACAGACCCATAATAAAATGGAGCTGCACCTGCCCTGGGACAGCTGACAAAAACATATCATATGTACATGCAAATCTAAGGTCTTGTCTTAATGTCAAGTATTAGTTGTACTAATCTAACAAAAGGTCTGGGATGATTTGTTGACTTTCATACATTAACCTTGCCCCTGGATCTAAATTCAGTCTGAAGTACAAGTAGGCACAAAATTCAGTGCTTCCTGTGCCAGGTTCTTCTTATTGTAACAAATAGAAATCTTTGTGGGCATTTTCAAAAGCTATTTTAGCCATGCAGTGCCAACTAGATCAGGTGTGCCACAAGAGTCACTGAAACACTTGGAGGTCTGCATGAAGTTATATTTATCTGAAACAATTTGTGACCCTGAGTCCCTGTAGCGAACTGTACTGGCATTGTGATCTTCCCATTTTGCAGCATTTACATTCTCTGCGTCTTGAATGAATGGGGAGGCGGGTGAGAGCACATTGCACTGCATGGAGAATTCTCCAGCTGCATCATCCAAACAGTAACACAAGGGAGACAGATGGTTACGGATCATTGTTTGGCAAAGATGCTACAATGACTTTATGAGATCTTTGCTAAGTTTCAATTAAGAAATTAAGTAAGCAGAAACTGTAGATGTTAAATTAAAAAAAAAAAAAGAGAGAGAGAGAGAAATCTTCCTTAATCGTGGTATCTTTTACCAGAAGAGGGCTTCGGGGCTTATTAAAGATGGAGCTGGGAATCTCTTCCCTTAGTTTTCATGTTTCCAAGGCTCTTCTTCAACCACACTGAAGTCTGCAGATTTGCCATTGGTTGCCAGTGTTACCTGCAAGTAATTATCATCAACAACCAACTTAAAGACCAATGAACTTTGACAAGAAAAGTCATGACTTTTATATGGAAGATCATGATATTTACAGGAATTACATAATACACCATGCCTTATATATGTAAAATATATTTATTCAGAATTCACAACACTCACAAATAGTGAGACTCCTGTTCCTTTATTATATTGACTAGAAAACATTAGGAGTAGAAAAAAGTTCAATACTTTCTTAGCGTTTATTGTAGTTTTGTTTTTAATAAATGTTTCAGATTACACTCCTACCTCCTATTGATTTTTCTGGGTTATTTCATAAGCAGGTTTTGTTTGGTTGTGTTTTTGTTTCTTTGTTTGTTTTTTCTATGTAGATTTTTTTTTTTTCAGTAAAATTCCCTCACAAAGCAAGATAGCTGATGCAAGGAAATAAAAAATGTGCAAGGCAGGTATGATCAAAGATATATATCTATACAAACTCACCTATAATTACACCACCTTTAAAGAAATAGAGGAAAAGATACGTTGTGAAAGCAATTTTCATTGTATAACTATTTCTTATAGTATACTGAAAGATTATGCCTATAGGAGGGCCAAAAATTCATGGCAATGCCATGGCTGTCTCATACAAATTACAGCAAAATGTCACTCTTGCCTGTAAAGATCCATGCTACATTTTTTAGTTTATAAGTATGGTAGAAGACTTATAGTGATCTACCAGCCCGTGGTAAACATCGGCCAATATGTTGCATCCCCGAAATTGGTATAAATAAACCCACACTTCAACAAAGATAGCGCTAGCCAAGTGACTTAAAAAAAGGGGAAAAAAGGTAAAATATCAGTTTAACTTTACAAAAATAATCTAGATCTGCATAACTGTGAGAGAACCCTTCATTTAACGCCAAGTGGATGGCTCAATCTTTCCTAACTTACCTTGTAGGTTAACATCCTCGGCTTCAAATGAAAACTTAAAGACACAGCTGAAATTCCCCATGCTGGATAAACTGGATGCATGGAAGCATTGGGACATGGAAATATGACAAAATGCACTGATTTTCAAATAAAGTCAAGCTTTTTCTTAGATAGTTGAAAGGGGAAAACATGCAAATACAGGAATGAACAGCTTATTCAGAAATGAAAATCACATAGAGTCATGTGAAATGTGATAATAAAAAAATACAAAAATATCATGCAGTAACAAACACTCTACCCCAATATAAAGGTACACTACTTATTAAAAATATACATTGACCATGCAAAATTATAAACTACTAGCACTATACATGGAGTATACTACAGAAAGTAAATAGAAATGACATGCTAGCAGATTAGCTTTTCAAAACTGATCAGAGTTGCAGTGAACTTTTCACCCCACCAGTGCATTTGACAGGATGAAGAGATGTCTCTTCACATTTAACAACTGGCTCCCCAAATCCTATACTGAGTTGCTTTTGCTACTCTAACACTTAGCTGTAGACCACTTCAACATGATCCAAGTGCTTGCGAATGTCAGCATGTATTCATAGCTTATAAAGTGGACTGTAATATCACATCCTTTTGGCAGCCTGCAAACAGACAAGTGACCCGCTCAAAGTCGGTCTTGTGCTCAATCCAGTAAACCCTGGCTCTTTTCACGAGTTTAAAAGTGCAAAATGAGATCCCAAGCAGAGAAAACCTAAAGCAATGGAAAAGGGCAAAACCCTTCATGCTCATGCATCATTGGTCCCAGATTTCTACTAAAGGGTGTGCTTAGGATGACTTACTGCACAATACGTCCATGTCTCTGAGGTAAACCAATGACTCAACTGATGGGAATGATAAGAGAAACTGAAGGAGAAAAGAAAGTACAGTAAATACTGTATCAAAGAGCTACTACTTTCTAGCTTGGCTTGGATCTCTGAGAGACTGGAAGGAGATAACATTTTCAGTATGCAGCTCCACAAACCAATCAGGTGTTTCAGAATGATCTGTGGTAGCTGAATTTGTCTTAAACACACTGAAATTAGAATATTCTATTTCACTGAAAAAGTTTTCCAACAGAAATATTCAAAGTAATCAAAAAGTGAGTTGTTGGTGGTATTGCTTATTTTTAATGAGAATAAAATCTTATATCAAATGAGGTATTTGTTATCAGGGAATTTCTTCCTTCCTTCAAGATTTTATCTCTTCAGTTTCCTTTCCTTTTCTGAGACATGCAAATTAATGACTTTTTAATTTGGGGTAAACAGGTATTCTCATTCAATTTTAAAATAGTTTTTCTTTCATTTTTCTCACAGAAAAGAATAGGTTTGAAGAAGAAGGGAAGAGGCATATCAGAACAAAATGTTTGACTTCATTATAAAAAATCACTTTATCAAAAATGTGGAAGATTTGGGGAAAAAAAAAAAGGAATAAGTTGGATGATTTTTTGTGTTATTTTTGTTTGTTTGACTGTTTTTTTCCTGAATTCAGTATTACTTTGTCCCCTAGAAATTCAGGTTTGGCCTGACATTATCTAGAAGTAAGCATTGGAAAAGAATGTTCTAAAGAACATTTAGAAAATGTTCTAAAGAACATTTCCAGACAGGGTGGAGATAGGTGAAAGTGGTAGAATACGACTTATATTTCCAATATATATGGTGATTTGCTAAAGGACTTACTGTAGGCATTCACAGTTAGAAAGTGGCTCAATTGTGTCAACTGAAAGATGCAAGAGAATCTGCTTGGCTAAGGTAGGCTTGCTGTTTTACAGACCACTATATCTAAATTATATATATATATAAATATATATATAAATACTATGAAATGAAAAAGATCCAGCTTGTTTTGGCCTCTTTCTCCTCCTTTTCAATTAAAAACTCTCTTGACTTTAAACTGCCCTGTCCTAGTGGTGGGTTCTTTGTAAACCTCTAGCCACTAGCCATCCCAACCATTTTCTCCTTCAACTGGTGGGGTTTCTCAAGCTCACTTTACTCCAATCAAGACATTATCATTACTATTAGTAATCCATGTTAGTTACAGCAAGGATTAGAGAGAAAATACGATATTCGTGTCTTAATGACCCAGGAACAATGATGGAAGCAAAGCATAAGCATGCTGTATGAGTGCAGCAGCATTCTGATGCTAAAGTGCATTCAACACATCCATCTGAACAGCATATCATGGAAGGCAGTCAGGAAATGACTACACCTATATTTGGATTGCAGATACCCTTCATTTGAGTTGGCAAGTAAGTTCTTTGTTGCCAAAGAAAATTAGGTAAATGTCCATAGAAGGTGATGCCATGTTCTCGGTGTCTTGGCATATTCCATAATACGCTGCATCTTGCCTTTTCATATGTAAACAAGGTACATGATTTTTCTCCTCAAATGACAACTTTTAAGAAGAGAGCCAAAAAACATCTTTTGAACTGCTCAAACTCATTAAAAATGTCTGGGGTTCATGAAGCTCGTTGTCACTTTGTTATTTGCAGAACAATTTGAAAAATACATGCAGGTTAAAAAATAAAATAAAATAAAATAAAGCATGCAGTGCTATATACACGTCTCAATATCCATAAATGTGAAAGGTACCTTGCATTCATCTACTATGACTGAGTTGTGAGCTGCAAAAACACATTGGTTTGAGTTGTTTTCCCTATGATTTTTCATGTCATCATAGATTGACTGAGTCTTGGTCATTTCAATGTCTTCATGCCCTTTATGATGAGAATCAATGCTGTCAAGTTCTGCCTTGGAAAGGTGGTAGACGATGCCAGCACCGAAAGAATCCCCCACTACATTGACTGACGTTCTCATCCGGTCCCTACAAAAGAAGCAAAAGGCTGAATGGCATGAGAAGAAGAAAAAGTCGGGCCTGAGAGCCCTGTTAAAGTTACAGTTACTGCATTTATTTCAGAAAATTTAAGTCATCTTTAGAATAGAAAGACGGTGGCTTTCAAGTGAAATTAGAAAAGCTTGTTTTCCCGTGGGACTTGTACAGACAGGAAGGATGTGCAAACTCCCATGTCCCAGCTGCTCACACTCATGGATTTTGGCAAGGAGTTTGCACAGGGGACACAGCCAAACTGCAGAGCTGTGCTTCGGTGAAATCTCCCCAGTGCCTGCTTCTGGAGCTGGAGGTTTCAGTGTCAGGGTGCCAGGCTCACATCATTGCCCTTTGTTTAATCTGAATTTATCAGGGCACTTAACTTACTTAACACAGCCAGAGGAAAGGGTTTTGGATCTGATGAAGTGTTCTGATTGCTGGGACAGATTAACAAATGGCTTCTCCCCTTATTCTCAGCAAGCACACAAGCACACTACTGGGAAGAAATGCCTGAAATATCTCTGTAAGGCTCAGACCATCGCAGCTCCTCTCCTGGCACCATCCTTACAGATGGTCATCTCTCTGCATGGCAGCATGCCCGCCCACACGACCGTACGCCAGCACTCAGCGGATGAGCCAGCCATATATAGGTCACGGCCTACAAAATGATGAGCCGTGACAGCACTCCGGCAGCAAGTGCCCCTCACTGTACACAGGTGCCAGAGGAGGCCAACGTGCTCCAATACAGAGAAATGCATCTCTTGGCACTTCCCGACAAACTGCCGTCGGACAGATGCGCTGCCTTTCTCCTGCCTCACATTTACAGTGTGAATCTATCTGCCGGCAGTGATGTCATGGTTGTGGATTTTCCCTCATTGCAAAGTTCTGCCCAAAACCTCCCAAAAAAGGTCAATGGTCTTGCAGAGAACTGCAGGACTGTGAGCTCCTGCTATCTTTCCTACCTCAGACAGGCTGCATTGCACAATTTGAGATTGTTTACACCTGCCAACTAGATGTGAAGAGCTAATGGGTTTGGTGTTATATCTTAGCTGAAGCAGACCATTTTTATTTTTTAACCAAAAGGGAAAAAAAAAAAAAGTCCATAGGAGAAAAACATCCTTCTAGTTTTGCTTCACATGAATGAAGTGCTTTACAGATCTCATCCCATGCCTGTGAAGACTGTTTTAAACCCAGACAGATTAAACCCAGACAGAGTGGCAGGATAGGAAAATATGACTTTCTGAGGGTTACTTTTAATTAAGGCCATCAAATATACTGTACCCTGCCATACAGCTCCACAAGAACACCTGCTTAATTTTTATTTGTATGAGTACTGTTAAATTTTGAAAGGAATCATTGATGCCAGATAAGGGGGGAGGGATAGTATAAAAGTTGCCAAAAAAATGAGGAGGAGAGAATACATAAATATAATTGAGGCATGATTCAAATTTTGAATGGGTCACTTGAGGAGATGTTTCAGCCCATATGCATGAATTACTAGCCAAGAGATTCAGCAACACAAACTGCACACTGTTGCAGAACATCCTATACTGAGTGAGCTGAAGTAAACAAGAAACTTTCTTACAACCAAACAAAGCATCAGCTGTCAGGAATCAGCACCAAGGTGCCATTGACATCTTTGGGGGCTAAGAACACCTTGAGAAGAAGCAAGAAGACTGTATTTACTCTTCCGTTAAAAACAGCCCACCAAATAATTCCAGCTATGCTGGAACAATGTAAAGAAAATTAATATAGGAAAGCTGCAGTCTAGTCAATTGCCCAGTACAGCTACTTCTTGCTGTCCATAACAGATCCCAAGAGGAACAATGGGAAGGAAAGTTAAAGTTCTCTCTCAAAAGCCAACTCAACATCTGGTAAGAATGTGCTTTGGAATTACTGGGAAGTAATCCTGATAAGGATTAATGCCCAATTTCCACCAACTGGCATAACTAAGAACTGGAAGCTTGCCAATGTAGGCAAGAGGAATAGAAAGGAGAGGAAATGTAACAGGCCCTCTTGTCATTAATGTCATAGTATCTATATAGTAATCTTCTATGCAAAAAAGGTACTTCTGCTCCCTGAAAGCTTGAAAACCCAGTGTATCAACCTTACTAGATTTTGGAAAGGAGATTAAAATCATAGCACACCTGCTAAGACAACGAGTTGGTGAGGTGTTTAACTTGCCTTACCTCTAAGCTGTTGTAGGAAAGAGCTCTGGTTTTCTACAGTCTAATTCAATTCATTTGAGGCCTGTTTGTAACATTAGATGTTGACTAGGTACAAGTGTTCTGAATTTAGATCTACACTAAGGAACAAAGTGAGAATTCAAGCAATCTTTTTCCGAACTACTGAACAAAGGTAGATGCTTTAAATACTGGAATGGCTGCCCAAGCCCATTTTCTCTAACTCCTCTTTTCTCACTGCAAAATACCACTGTATTTGAGGTTGGGCAATGGTATTTGCTAAGCTTGTCAGTCTCCCATTTGGAAGGTAGCCAGCTTCTAGCTGGAGCAAAAGCAGCTTGTTTCATTCCAGCTGTTGCCATATAATTACTATCCTATTAAATGTCACTGCTGTGTTGTACTTAGTTTTAAACCGAGAAAACTGTGAGAGTTGTGAAATCTTGGGAAACTTGCCTGGTGAAAAAACTCACTCTGTATGTATGCGTGGGAGGGGGAAAGGTTTAGCAACCTAATCTCTAGATATTGGAGAGGCTTGAGAAGGAATCGATACAGAAACCTTTTGGCTCCAATTTGAAGGAGAAAATGCCAAGTTTAAGGCCAATCAAAAGTCAGCTTTGTGTTGTACCATGACCAACTCTTACAAAGCTGGTTTTGGTAAGATTGCAGTTTCAGATGATGGCGGTATTGTAAAATCAATTGATGTTCTGATAGTTTCTTTCATCAGCAATATTTAAAATCTTACAAAATTGGCCATTTTGGACATTTTTGAAACTTTCACTAACTGGAATTCAAATGCTATAAACAGAACTATTCCAAAATATTTCTACGTTTTCCAGAAAAGTGGCTAGAATAAGGCCTCAGAGGTTTTCTTAACTTTCTCTTCTACATTCTGTTATAAATACTGCTGTAATTTTGTTTCATGGTCTAAAGAAATGGAAGAACAAAATGTAAGTAAAGAAAACTCGTTTTTATGACTTTTTATTTTAGATATTCTTAGATCTGGTTTGTATGCCTAAAAGCTTGTTTGAAAGTTGGTTTGTGTGCCCCTTTTTAACATCACCAATGTGAGCAACAACTTTTGCATATCTCTTTAGACCATCATGGCTGCCACAACACAACCACTAGAAGATGGAAAACAAAGCTGTTACCCCTTGAGATATGCTAATTAGCATTATACTTTCACCAACAAACTTTGTCTTAACTTTACAGCACTAGTGGCATGACAAAGAGTTTTGCATCTCCTTTTTTATCTCTTTTCCCTTTTCCCTCTATCTTTCACTTCTGAATCACTCTGGAATTTCACTGCTGATTGTCAGGCCATAAGGATCCAAAACCAATCTTTTCAGCTGAAAGGTTCTTTGTCTGGCATTTATTTTGGAAAGATACCATAGAATATTTTTTTCAGGAGTACTTTCTCTGAATCTAGCCTTCCTATACTTACATTCACTGCTGCTACAGCTCCACTGTACAGAGGTTTTTATTTCTCTAAGCAGGGCTGCATTAGCCAGGGGTAACAATTCCCAAGCTGAGCCTGAAATGCAACAGCTACTACTGGATCACAGCTGCTGGTAACTTACAGATCTGAGGTTTGCTAGTGTGGGCAGAGTTTCTCAGTCCACAGGAATATTTTTAAATGACATTTCCCTAAAAACAAAACAAAACAAAACAAAACAACAACAACAAAAAAAACAAACCACAGGCTCCTTTTGCACATCCTCCTACCAGCTGCAGAAACCTACCTATTTGCCTCACTTTGAGAGCCAGTAAAAATATACACTTAAAATGAGCATCCACTTCCCTTTTGCGCTCCTCTTACCAGCTGCAGATTCCTACACCATTTTCCTATTTTCAACCATGACCTCATAAATTTAACAAACCCACAGAATATCACATTTTTTCCCTTTGCCAGCTGTACTCTGACTGCTGAACCTGCCTCATTTTGCCATTCTGAGTCATGATATCATGATATTCAGTTATACACAAAATATGTAAGTCATCTTTTCCCTCTGCCTTCCCAAGCTGTAAGTTCCTCTCTCATTTTTACCTGAAGCAGAAGAAGAAGCTGTGCGCTATTTGTCACAACTCAGTGAAAAGACAGATAATAATAGATACAGTTTAGAAGTCATGTCAGGGGATTGACCAAGATCTTGAATTCTTCTCAATAAGTTAAAAGATAATGACAGGAAAAAGAAAAAAAAAAAAAAGAAAAAGAAAAAAAAAGAATCTATTTCATCTTAACATTTTCAACATTTCTGTTCCTTCTTGCATAGTTTTAGTAGTGTATCTGATTGAAAGCTATCACAAGTGAGCAGCTGAGGCTGCAAGTGTAGGAGGAAATGCACAAATAGTACAGAATACTTACATCTCCCCTTCCTGGCACCACAGCTGGCACAATAGAAAAATACTTCTTTACTATATAAAAGTATATTAAGGGAGAGATGGCTGTTAAGCAGAATATTCTGTAGTGTAGCAGTACAGGACAATAAAAAACCTCCTAAAGCCAAGAACAACTTAGTAGGCTACTGAGTCACTGTCGGCTTTGCATAGGTGACGGAAAGATGTCTACACTGTCAAATGACAACACAAGAAAAGATATGGCATTGCATATACTTTGTATTTACAGCTTGTGTATTCATATGTTGAACAACAAAAGCTTTGGACAACTATCCGTGGGTTAGCTGTTTCTTGTCAGAAGACTAGCAATGGCACTGAAACCATTTGGTTTGATGGATGGACATGGATCTCAAGTCCTTGAAAATGAAAATTGGGCTTTCCAGTTTGAAGGATCTGTCAGTAAAACCACTCTAGGGAATGACCTTCATTCTTCCAGTTTGCTTTCTGATTTTTTTCTTTATATCCTGCTCTATAACAGTTTCTATCTTCAAAGCATTTTACTTTCTTATGTACAAAAAGAAATTTAACTACTCCACTATAAGCAAAAACTTTTTATAATGCAAATGCCCCAATCCCCCTATAACATGTTGACAACATGGTTTGGGAACCCCCTATTCAGCATTTATCCTTTATTTTAGCACAGAACTATAAGAAACAGAAAGATGAAAACAGAGATCAGAAAACTGCAGTTGACCTATGTCTGTGATAGGGTGGCGTCATTAAGAAGACTAAAATACATGAACGTGGGCCCAAGGGTCATACAAGAAGATCGCTGGTTCATAGAAACAGACTTCAGTAGCTCTGTAATAATTTGTATCACCTGAGATGCCTATTTCCTCCTTTGCTTTATCTGTAGGGGAAATTCTTAGAGTTCTTTAAGATCAATAGGTGAAAAACATTACAGACAAGCATTACTTCACCATTTTTTCTGCATCGAGCAGTGGAGTCACCATAACTTACAAAAGCCAGTCAACAGCAACAAGCAAACTGATGTCCTGGGTAGGGAGACCCACTGCAGTAAGGATCAGAAGCATAGTGACGAGTCCTGCACTGGGAATACTGGCAGCTCCAACACTTGCAAGGGTGGCGGTCAAACTGCAAAAACAAAAATCAAATGGGAGTAGCGGGAAGGGAAACATATAATTTCATTGCATACTCATGTGATCAATAGGAAGGTCTTATTTTTAATGAGTTCTTCCCTGAAAACAGAGTACAATAAACCATAGCAAATTTGGTTGTTTGAATATCTCCAGTATCACGTGCTGGGTTTGGCAGACAAAACCTAATAACTTCCCATTCATTTGTGTTGGTACCTAGAGAGATAGTTCTTGTCATATCGTTGCAGCAAAAATGTGCTGTTGCATGAAGAGGAGAGCGAATGTTTTTCCTACAGATAGCCCAGAGGTTCCTGCTGCTTAGTATATGCAAGTCATGAGCTGGTGACCCCAGCCTTAAAATGGCGGGGTCAGACAATGCTAGTGAGTCAGAGGTACTGAGAGGAAGAGGAGTAATTCTGCTTCAGGCTTAGCAAATCTCCTGGCCAGCATCTGATTCCTGACTTTAATTGCCCTGATCTTAATTTGGTTTAAAGAGTAGCACCTCTAAAATTACTGTTCTCATTTTCATCAGGAGATATGAGTCACTAGGGTCTAACATTTGCCTTCATTAGAAGCAGCACTGCACCTTTTAGAAACCTTGGTTTTTCTACTTTAGGGGCTGAGGCAAGAGGTAAAGAAATGGAAAATATGCTGCTAATATAGCTGGGTAAGAAACATAGAATTATACTTCCCTATGCAGGAGTTTCTTTAGTGCTAAAAGGGTTTAATAAAAGAAAAGTTGGGTGGGTGGGTGAAAACTGCAGGAAGAACGCAAACTTGGCAGCCTTCACTTGTGGTTTGCATTTTAACTATTCAAAATGTTAGGCCTGATGTCTTCATCGAGTTTTCCATTGTACATTAACTTTAGCTGCAGCAGTCATGACTTTGCCTTTGTTTTTCATTAGTCACTATATCTAATGGGTCTTAAAACTCCATTACAGTAAACAGTCTTCAATCACTCTTACCCATTTTGAATGGGTACTTTGTCCTTCTAAAAATTCAGCTTTGTCCTTAATATGATGATTTGAAATGAAAAGATTAGAGCCAACATTCTCTGGGTTAGAGAGAAAAAGCCAGATTGTATCTAGACGATGCAGCAGGTAATCTCACCCTCAAGATGCTTTACAGTCAGCCCATTGTTTTTTGCTGTTCACAAAAGTCACAAAAAAAAAATACACACACACAAAACAAGATATAGATAAATTTTTAGGTATATTTTTCTCTTCCAATGTTTATAAACAGGTATATTCTAGAAAGTTAATGCCCCATATATCACTTGGGGCATCCCTCTGTACTAAAAGAAGGCACTGCATTGGACAAATAATGCTGTATTTCGTCATGTATTGTCAACTGCAGAACAGCATAAATCACCACCAGCATGCATTGAGGCTGCAAATGATGGAAAATTCACATCACTAGAGAGCCAGGACCTATGTATATTACATTCCTTTGCATATCATTATTACAAATCCATGGGTTTCATAGCAGATTCCACAGCCACTGAGAAGACATCCAACCCAAAGCTTCACATTTTGTAGTCTTTAGAAACAAAGCCTACGAGTGTTTTGAACTGACCTCACAGTAACTATCTGGCCTCCATCCAGCTCAATTCCGTTCATCTGTGCTATGAAGATGGCAGCCACAGCCTCATAAAGGGCAGTTCCATCCATGTTAATTGTTGCTCCAACAGGAAGAACAAACCTTGTTACACGTTTATCAATGCCTAGATTTTCTTCAAGACAACGGAATGTGACAGGTAATGTTCCAGCACTGAAGGAAAGAAAGCAAATAAGTACAAAAGACAACGTTATAATATAATATATACATGAGGGAGCAAAGTCAAATTCTGCTCTCTGTGTTTACACTTTCTACTTCTACTTTCAGCTGTGATTCAAGCTATCTTGGCCAATTTTTCAATTACATCTACATTTAGCTGGAGGTGGGACTGAGGCCAAGACACAAACATGACTCAAGGAGGGATGAGAGCTTGAGAGATTGTAGATGAAGCTTTCAGACTCCTCGATGAGTTATTTCTTGCATTTTGTTCAAAAAGACCAGTTCCAGATGTTTTCTGATGGACAGAACTACATGCAAAGGGACAAATATTTCTTTGATTGTAAATTTGTTCTGAAGGGATAAATCAGTGCTGCATCAAGGAAGGAAAAAGCCAGGCAAAAGCATACACAGCCCATGCAGTTCCCAAACATTGGAGGACAGGAAAGGGTATGAAACATTGGCAGATAAGAAAAGAAAGAAAAGATGGCTGGAAGAGGGGAAAGGCTCTTTGAACAGATCCGCAGTGCCTTGCCTTTGTGGGAATGGTTCAGGCTATTACATTAACTTCCTTAAAGTAAAACTCCATCTAAAAATACTCTTGAAAGCAGAACATACTCTTTGTATGATTACTATTCCTTGTAGATGCAAATATCTTCTACTTCCCTTCCCTAGCAGGTCTACCTGCCTCAGGCAAAGGACTTGCTGCAACAAGTATGAAAGCCACACAGGAGCATGTTTTGGTTCCTTTCTTTTCCGTGTTATCTCTGAGGTCAAGTCCACCACTAAATGAAGTTGGTTGCTGCCTGAAAAGCTGTTCTGAAAACAAACTTGACCTGGGGAAATTCCTTTTAATTGGTGTTTCATACAGAAGCAGCTGGAGCACATCTGTTGTGGTTTATTTGAGTCTTCAACCTCATCTGAGTTGGCAGAATTTCTCAAAGGCCTTCACCATTACATACCACTAATGCTGGTGTCATTGCCCTTAAAAAATACTATTTTTCTTATAAAGGAGTAAAGAACTAGACTCACCAAATTTTCTCAGATAAATACTTACAGCATATTGTTTCTAGTGCCTTGTAACTTCAGAGTCTTTCCAACTCTTTCATTCATCCATTACCAGAGAGGTGCTATTGGGTACAAAAACTGTCATCTTTCCATTTTACAGATAATTAAACCAAGGAAAAGGCAGATTGAGGGATGATTAGGTACCTAACTATAAATATTTGGTGCCATAATAAATGTCTTCAGTTATCTGGAACAAGCACATGAGGCTGATATACATCACATGAGATCTATTGGAAACTCAAACCCTTTTGTTCCGGTCAAACAGACCTAAGTCACTTTTTAAATGACTCCTTGTTCCACATCTAAGGAAACAGGACTTAGAAGACATAAGCTTGTAGATCCCCATCTTGTACTCAAATGACCAGACCATTCTTTGTTCAGAGAGGTGATTTTTTTAGCAGTTGCCAATAAACCAGATACACAGTACCAATCATTTGTTCTAGCATCTTTAGAAATATATTTGCATTTAGGATTTATTTTACTATGGTTTTAATTGAAGTTAATCATGTGTTGAATATTCTGTGTTTTTTAGCCAAATCAGAGAGAATTCATAGTTTCTAAAAGCAATGTAGTATTCCCCCACAGGTTAGCTCTAGCAGCTATATTTATAGCAGATAGTGGAAAATATCTGGTGAGTCATTAACTAATGTTTGCTTGTCAGTTTTCAAGTCAGTTCCATGATCACTTTGCCTTCTACACTAAAGGTGTTCCCATATCTTATTAAAAGAGGAATAGAAGAAGAAGTTGACTGACACACATTGAAATCCAGTCAGATAAGTTTCTTTTTCTTCAGAAATACAAATCCCACCTTACCTTTGATTTCACAAATCAGATCATCAGCACAAGGTGTGTATCAGCCATAGGTTAACAGTGTTGTAATGAACCCTGGCTGGCTCAGCAGGCAGGGACTGCAAAAATCTTCAAATATATGCATATATCTTGTGTATCTCCAAAGATATGCAAATATCTTCCCCCTTCAGTTCTGCCACCATGAGTGAGGACAGGTTAGCAGACCATGGAGACAAGGTTTCTTTATTAAAAGAGCATGGTAAATAGATGCCTTCCATGGTTCCTCAGCCTAGCCAAACAGAGGGCCTTAATAGGTCCCCGAACAGGAATCATTTGTGGCTCCCCAAGGTGCCAGGTTAGACTGTATTATGGTGGTTCTTGTCATGCGGCCACCTCCCCATGGAGCTACGAACTGGTCCACTTCTGGTCGGTCAGTAATTCAGATCTCAATAGCAGTCAGGTGGTAAGCATAGCACCCAGATAAATCCATAAGCTGGAACCACTTAGAATCCCCTACATTTTTTCTTCCATTGTGATCCTCCAGCAGGGGGAAAAAAAAAAAGAAAAAGAAAGAGAGAAAGAGAGAAAGAAAGAGAGAAAGAGAGAAAGAGAGAAAGAAAGAAAGAAAGAAGGAAAGATGGAAGGAAGGAAGGAAGGAAGGAAGGAAGGAAGGAAGGAAGGAAGGAAGGAAGGAACGAAAGAAAGAAAAAGAAAAGAAAGAAAGAAAGAAAGAAAGAAAGAAAGAAAGAAAGAAAGAAAGAAAGAAAGAGAAAGAAAGAAAGAAAAAGAAAGAAAAAGAAAACTTTATACTGAAAAAACAAACCTGCAAATGTTGTGTATGCACACTGTAAAATGTTAATGAAAAATCTAGGTGGAAACTTGAATATTTAAGTGCAGAAAAGCCTTAGGGAAATTGTGGTTTAGTCAAACTCCTGTCCAGACTACATCTCCTATAATGCCACAGTGTTTATGACAGAACTGGAGAATTATTGAAGTTGGAAGGCACCTCTGGAGCTCACCTATTGCAACCACTCTCATCAATGCAGGGGCAACTAGAGCAAGGTGCACAGACTGTGCCCAACTGAGTTTTGAATATCTTCAGAGATGTTCCACAAATTCTCTGGGTAACCTGTGCTCCACCACCACCTTGGTAAAACAGATTCTTCTGTTCAGATGGAATTCCTTGAGTTTCGATTTGTGCCCACTGCTTCTTGTCCTATCACTGGGCACCACTGAGAAGAGTCCTCCTCCATCTTCTCTACACCATCCCATCAGATATTACATGCACATCAGTGATGTCCCCCCAGAGTCTCTCATCCAGCAGAGCAGTTCTAACCCAAAGAGAGGCAGATGAGTTACTGTTCTCTTGAAGTGTTCCTGAAATCAAGATGGCTCAGGATTTTTGATGGTCAGTTTTGAATTTGGCTTTGTTGTTTTTACCTTTCCAATTGCAACAGAAGTTTTTATTTTCTTCAGAAACAAAGCATTTATTGAGTAAAAACATTTATTATAAAATATTCACTATTTCACTACTTCACTGAAAAAAAAAATTCAACAGACAATCTGCAGGTTGCCCCAGTGCAAAGCATCAATTTATTACTGGGAGTTATTCAGTTGCCTACCCCCTTTTCTGAGGCTGGTCTATGTGTTACCAATGAGTCTAATATGCTCAGCTCTTTACTAAAGTCGCCTTGTTCTGCTAAATTGGATGAAAGAATAAAATGAAGGTTTTATAGTAACACCTTGCCACTGTTTGAGAACCAGGTTCTGTTTAAGCCTGATATGCATAGAGATTTTGTGTCCTCCACAGAAGAAAGGTCTTGAATGCACTGAAATCTTCACTGAGATCAGCAGATACACACAAATCCTACAGCCTCACTACAGCCTCTGCTGCCTACTACCATGATACTTCAAAACAGGAAGCAACTGGTAGCCACAGGACACCTTCAACCATTTATTTCGTAAAAGAAAAAAAAAAAGTAGTTTTTATTCAATGGCATAAAATGTTTTTGCAGTGAAGGTCAAAACGGCAGATGTATCACTTCTAAACAGCATCTAATAACCTGCTAAAAAAATTTAATAAAGCTGTTATTTCTTGAGTGTACCTGGAAGCTGTGCCTAGTGCTGTGATCCATGCCTGGAAAATCCCAGCAAGGAATGAAAAGGGGCTTTTCCTCGTTATCACAAAGTAAAGCAGAGGCAGGAAGATCCCTCCATGGATGACAAGACCCACGATCACTGTTACCATGTACATGCCAAGTTGTCTAGCAACTACTTCTAAATCCTTGATTGCAATGATTTTTCCACAGATGAGGCAAGCAATGCCCAAAGGGGAATACCTGGAGAAAGAGAACAAGCATAAACAGAACTGGTCTTTGCAGCATGCAGTCATAAAATTAATGCTTAACATAGACTGGAGACAGACTAGGGTCTTCCCAGGCTCAACCCTGAGAACCAGGTCAGGAAGTGATGGAAATTCAATGGATAGCTTTCACACCTCTTTTAAAAACACTGTCTATTTGCAGTGAATTCCACATCTAATTTATTTTATTCTATCTCACTGAATGGAATATGCATGTTCCTGAATGGTCTCTGATCCTGGAATAACATCCTATAAAAACATGATAATGTTATACAGGCTTGTGCTATTATGAAGAGTAGTGTAGTAGTTGTTTTTAGTTTGTGACTTTGAAAATTCATTGTTCATCTGGTTTCAGGAAGTTGTTTAATTTATTTCAGCTAAACACCATGCTCCTGAGAGTGTTGTTAACTGCTGGAGTTACCACAGGAGTTCCAGCTCTCAGTGCAGAGAAGTCATAAACCAAACAATGTAATTCTGCATGAAAAAGTGCAGTTGTCTTTATAAACACACACACACACACAAAAGCTGCTTCTAGCCACAGCAGTTCTTTAACAATTCTAGACTGAGGTGAACAAGTGGAACTCCCAGCACCTACCTCCTTCGTTGAGAAAAGAGAAATAAAAAGCATATCAGTAAAAAAAAAAAAAAAAAGTGCAGTGAATTTCTTGAAATGTGAATGGCTTCCTGCCATTGCAACACTGACCACTAGGGAAATTTATAACTTCAGTAACGCATTAAGTGTTGGGCGTACCAACTGGTGCTAAGAGAAGTAAGAGTAAATTCTCGCTCTTGTAGTGTTATGAGAGTATAGTCACCATCTCTCTCCCTGCACAGTCGAAAGCAGCAAATTACAATAACTACTGAAAGAAGAAGAGCTTTGTGATTAAAAGCAACTGTCTTTTTATGTGGCAAGATCCCCTATAGAAAAGCAGAAGCATAACAGGAATCGTTGCTTCAAGTTCTTTTGTTTGACGCATTTCCACATCGCTGTTCCTACCTGAATCACTCTTGCATAACACCCTTTGAAACACTGATGATGCTAAAGGTTCATACTTTGGGCACCCTTCTCCCTTTTCTATAAACTTTGCCTATCTAAAGCCTCATAGAAAAGGTAGACTGCAGCCTTGTGACTCATAGAATAATTTCCAGGGACACCTGGGAATCACAGGAAGCAATGAGCCAGGATACATGCATTGTATTGGAGTGGCTACTTCTGCTCTTAAAAGACCTTGGAGATGCCAAAGGCAGTAGTATGATGCCACATGTAGCAATGTGCTTTTATGTTCCGAAAAACTGGTTTTGTGTGATCTGACCAGGTTTGGCACTGTGTACGCATAGCTCTGGGGAAGCCCTCGGAAGAACCAGAGAGAGAGAGAGAGAGGGAGACAGAGAGAGAGATAGAGAGGGAGAATCCCCTTCCAGAAACGTAAACAAGGGCTCAGTCTTAATTGGGTAAGTCACTCCCTTGAAGGCAAGCCAGGCCCCGTTATTACAGATGGGTATACTTCAAAAACAGGATGGGTACCTTCCAGTGACCCCACTGCTGTGAGCCTCTAAGACTCAAGTTCTGCAGAAACTAGGGGGGGCGGAGCTATACATCACTGAAAGCCACTGGAATTTTATTTGCTGGTAAAGTATTTTTATTACAGAAGACAGCAAATAAAGTATGTCTTCAGGCTTCTTTGTAATTATACCTTCTAGCTAATATCCTGGGATTACGCTAACCTCCCAGGAAGATTTGGATGTTCTTAATGTGGGGCGGTGTTGTATGCTTAGGTGTCCTTCTATATAGTGAACTTCAATAAGAAATGTGGCATTTGAAGGTCTTTGCTGGTACCTGCATGTCTTAGATTTTAATAAACAAAGAACAAAACCTGTCATCTTCAGAAATATTTCAAAATCATTCCTAAATAGTCCTCAACAAATAGAAATAAAGCTGTTCTAGTTCTAGCATAGTGGTTAAGGCTTTAAAAACTGAAATATTTCATTCCATTGTTTACTAACAAACTGTGTTCACTACATGCTATATTAGGGTCTTGTAATATTTTTTAAATCTTTTTTGTTGTTGTTGTTGTTCTAGAAGATAGGACTTTGAACTTACCACATGATCATAGTTACTAACTTCATTACAATCTCATTCAGAATGTTGAAGAAATCCACCATCATCTTGGCCTGTTCTCCCATTTTCCCCATAGCAATGCCAAAAGCAATAAAGAATCCTATCAAACCTATTGGGAAAAAATTGCAACACAAAGAAAAGGAAGTAAAAACACATTTTTAGCAAGTTCTTGTACCTAGTCAATGTCTTCGTACTACATTGCACATCTCTTCGGTCTTCTTAACATGATCTCACCCTCAACTTCCATGATCATATTCAGAAGAACATCCTTTACTCTAATATTTTACTACATTCCAGTTGAAATTGGAACTATGCCAAACTATGTTTTTTTCTTTTTTTCTGAGTTGATCTGATCAGCAAAAAAATACCTATACCCCAATCTTTTCAGTGCCATGCAATTGCTAGAAACCTCGTAGCCCCTGGCAAATGGGAGAGGCAACACAGCACCACACCACGACTGTTCTTTGTTGCTAAAACAGTCACTAGAGACCAAAAGCATTTTTGGCAAGCTTAAAAAAAAAAACAAAAAAAAAAAACATGGCAGAGTCAACTTACAGACTAGTCAGTTTTGTAATTTGAAGTCCCAGAACACACTTTTCACAGGCCAGGAGTACCCACCTTAAACGAAGAAGGTAGGAGTGGGAGGAGAAGGTGGGTACTGCACTTTAGGCTAAACCACACAGAATTCATATTAAACAGATTGCCCTCACTGAAACCAGCATCAGTGGATATCTAATCATAGATTCAGTATGAGTAGGATTGGACCCCAAAATTTAAATGACTAAGGTATGATAGTATGGACTGTTAAACTATCAGTGTGCCTGTCATGTATTCCTTTTGAGCTGTGTCTCCAAAGCTAACCTTTACCTTCCAGCAATTTTCAGTGTCCAGAAAGGAATTATTGGCTTTGAGGGTAAACTTTCAAACATAGTATGAGTTCAGTATTATCAAATGTGTAAACTCATCTGGGAAATTCCTAAGGAAAAACCCATCAGGATACAAAAGCATTCTAAAGAAGGGAATTTTAGCTAACAGTATTCTGGGAAAAGACAGCCTGTCCCATATCTTTACACTGGGTTTAACAACTTTTTTTTTTTTTTAAATATCCATTCCACTGAATATAAGGTCATTCTCTAGCACCAAGATATTTCTGTTGAGTCACTTAAAGGGGGAAGTGAAATGTATGTGTGTGTGCTGCAGAGCATGGAGAAATGATGAAAAGTTTTTTAGTCAAAGACCAAGTAACTTCCTGGAATTCAGACTGTGCATCAGAAAATGTTTGTAGGTGGTTTTGTTCTGTTACTTCCAAACTAGGTGCTACATTAGTCAGAAAAGTCAAGTTGGTTCATACTTGCAGGAGTTTGCATGGTTTGCACCGCTTATGTAAGCAGGATGGCATTTCCCCAACATTTTCATTTCTTCATTAAAAAGAGGAGAAAAAAAGGGGGCGAGAAAAAAAAAAAGAAAAGGAAAAAAAAAAAGAAAAAAAAGCAAGCAAGCTCTGCAACATTTGAGAGTCTTTAGTCAAAACACCGCAGCATATATCCCACCTAAACTATAGTTTTAATACTGTGCATTTCCTTCCTGTAGGAATTTTGTTCAGCTTTCTAGCTCTTTTTTTATCCATGATGGGACCAGCACAACACAAATCCCACACTAAATGTAATGCATCTCTCACATCAGAAATACTGCTTCATTTTAGCACAAAATAAGAGCTCTAAGAGAGAAGGAAAAAAAAAAAAAAGCAGGTGATGATAACAGCATGAGCATGAGCTGCTGCCTCACACAGGGTGCAGAACGCCGATCAGCACCTTAAAGCAGTGCCTCTGCCCACAGATGCAGAGTGAAACGAGGCATCTTTGAGGCAGGCACAGTGCAGTGGCTCTGGCTCTTGCAGAGCAGGCTGTTTCCCAGAGAAACAAATCATCTCAGATAAGCTTACTGATGCTATCTCCCCTGTGTCTGAGTGAAGCAGCCACTGCCAACCTGCTCACCAACACCTGGAGCAGGTCTGCAGGCACAGCAGCCACAGCTCATCAGCTTTTAGGGGTCTGTAAAGGGCCATTTGCCACTAAAAAGTGAGGGCCTAGTGTTGAGATAAAGCAGTGGATTAGGTGCTGCCACGTACTGTCCCACTCCGAGGACAGTGCCTGTAAACACGGGTGTGGGCCTCGGCCCTGTGAACACGCTGCCCCAGAGCACATGAATCTCCAAGTGTAGGTGTGCTGATGAGTGGTACAAATTGAGGGCTAATTTGTGACCATCTTCACCCACATCCACAAAGAAGGTGAAGGTGGAGCACCCCTTTCCGAGCTGATAAAACTGAGTCTAGGCACAGAGGAGAAAATAGGAGTTGTGTGGCAACTCTTCATTCCCCCACACCCCCGCCCCAGTTTGAACAGGTGCTTCAGGAAGGAGTAGGAGATAGGCAAAACCTTCATACCACCCCCACATGCCGGCTTGTACAGACAAGATGGCACAATGGCAGTTGTTCATAATGTGCAGCTGGTAAAGGTCAGCAGCCAAGATGAAAGAGAGAGGGAGTTGTGACTCAGAGATGTGTCAAGCCTCTCTGGGATTTTTCTTGGGTGGTGTGGTGCACACCCCACCTCTCACTTCAGGCTGTGCCTCAAGCCAAAATCTAGTTCAACTTGCCCAGTAAACCTACTGGAAACAACTGAGCTCAAATGCATCAGGGGGTGGGTAGAGCATCGGCTCTTGAAGCTCTCCCCCATACTGTTTTGCCAATATGCATTAGTATTAGTCTAGGTAGGCTAGTTCTAGGATGAAAGGATATTTTGCGTACCTCCTACATGCTTCCCCACTGTACTCCAAACAATACCTGTAAAGCTGCCAATTCAGAATAATTTGCTTGATTGTTTCTGTGATATAGCCATAGTTCTACTAAGACCATTTGATTTTCACCTCAAAGACCAACGGGCAGCCGGTAGGTGATAACATTTTATGACGATTATTTGTGGAGACTAAACTTGCACTGAGAAGCAGATCAGACAACACTGACTACCCAGTCACAGCCAAAAACAGTGTCATATATATGATGTGCATATTTGACAGACAAAAAGTTTCCCTACCCAGGACATTCATGCCATCCTTAAATTCAAGTCCCTTCTTAATGACCAGCTGGGCTTCTGGTGCTTCGCGCACTGTCTCATTCATTATAGCAAAAGCAGCATCAGTAACATTCGGTGGTTCTTCAATGGGTGGTGGCACCAACACTTTCTTGGTAACAGTTTGGATCTGAAGGCAATAAAAAGGGAGGATGAGAATGGAAACAGACCAGATGTAACATGGGAGATCAGGAAATAATTTAAAATTTTTCTCTTGAAATTCCAGGAAACTATGTTTTTAAAGGATTAGACATGCATTCCACAACCTCTTACCCCTTCTTCCAAAAATAAGTTTGTTTTTCAATAGTTCCAAGTGTCACAAAGTCCTGGGAGGCTTCAGCATGACTCTGGTGTGAAAACTATGTTAAATACTTGCTCCATATTGCTACTGCATAGCATTTAACAGATAGTTAGCCCCTTTGTCCAGATGGTTCACAAATGGTGCTTCACAGATTGCATGTTACACATAGATATAATTTATTTAGCACCAAAAGGCAGGCACCTCTAAGATCAGTCACAGCAGCAACTCTATAATAAGGCTTGTTATTCAGGATGGGCCGTCCAGCTCAAGTTATCACGGTTTGATGGTTAACTTGAATCAAAAACTCACGACATTTTCAACACTTCGCTCAGTGACCGTGAGCTCAAAATGAAACACATGGAATCCCAGAGCTTTCCAATTAAAACATTTTGAGTGACAGATAACAGAGCATCTAAGTTGCCAGGCACCTATTAAATCAAATCTGACGACCTTAAAAAAGAAGACAACAGAATCTGAATGGCTCTGGACCTCTCCTGGCATACAAAAGGCAGGGTTAAGGGAAAGATAGGAAGGAATGGTAGAGGGAGAAACAGGCTTGAGTTATGGCTGGGGGCAGGAGGGCAGGAAGGAGGAATATAAAGAGGGAGATCTGTGATTTGCTCTTTAAAAGGGACTGCACTTCTTTCCCACTTCCCACCTTAAGCCTTTCCTGCTTCTTCATGGCTCTGAGGCAGGCAGAATGCTTGGGAAGCTACAACTGTTTTGCCATTGTTTCCCATCTGCTCCCTACTTTCCTTGTTTCCTAGAAATGATGCTTAAGCAAGGCATCAGATCCAGTGTGTTAGCCTTTCAAAGAACATTTGCACCTCCTTCTTGTTGAGATGACAAACTGTAGTACTATAGATGATGATCCAGATTTGATCCACATACCATTGTAACATACCTTACATATCTCCTTTCAAAACCTTCTGTCTGCACCTACAGAGGGGGTTGTAAACAGAAAGCCTACACAGCTACTGTATGAGAAACTCTTCAGTTGTCCTGAAACCATCCAACATGCCTGCATGTTTTCATTTATTTACAGATTTGAATTTTATCTGAGAAATGTTAATACTTAACTTTTTATGTAAGGTAGCAGAATATAAGAGCAGAGTCACAGAAATTAACCTTACAACATTAAAGCGCGCAGAAATTCCACTGCAGTCACTTAAGTCTTCAGCTTTTCATCGCATAAGGTCATAGCACTAAAAATGCTGAGCCTAACATTAAGTTTAGATTACGACAGTCATCTGAGGCCTGAAAATCATTTGAATGTTATAGTCATATTTAAACATAGGAGTCCATTTCTCTTCATGGCACACAAGAACTTAAGTCTCTGCTGGAATAGCAGTTTTTATTATAAATTAAGAATTTCTTGTGGACCATGGAAAAATTCAACAGATACTGAAATCCCATGATGGCTCAGAGTTCAGTTTCCAAACGAGCTATATAAAAATTGTTATTTAATCCCTTCATTACTTGTAGAACTCCCACATGGGTCACTGCTGCATAGTACCACTGTTGTGCATGCTTCAAAATCACTCTGCAGGAACTGTGCAAAAATTGCTTCCTCCTAAGGGAACCTGGAACCACTGAATGTTCATGGGGAGAGTCTGAATAAAAGTAGGAAGAGAAAATATATGCTGACACCATTACAAGAAGTTAATTTTCCTGCTAAATAAGGGGAGGGATAAGTAAAACCTAACTCTCTTACTGGGCAGTTAAGAGCTAATAGAAGGCACAAGTTCCATTTGGAAAGGAGCATGACTGATTTTGCAAATGAAAGGTGGCTCCGTGCAGAGGCATTCAATAGCAGTTAATTTGGAATCTGATAAGACGAAACTTTGGAAAGCCAAAAAGCTCAGTAAGGGACTATGATGACGTCAGGTGTCACCAAAATTACCAGGACTGTGTCCACTGACTTTTATGGGCTTTGAAATAGGTCTGCATAGGTAAGTTTAAAAAACAATCAACGGAATTGGTAATCCATAACAAGTGAATTGAACTCAAGATTGATATTACACACACTGAAAAAGCAGTATTAACATTCCAAGAAAACTATTTGACATGCGTAGCTTAATTATTTTTTCTCCTGAATTTTGTCCCATTGTCTAGATAATTCAGCAACTCTCAACTGACCAGAAATTTAATTCTCTCTTCCACAGTTTAAACTGGGTAAAGGAAGGTAAAAAGAGAAAAAAAAAAAACACAAAACCATAAGCACCCTGCTCTCCCCTCACTCAATTTTGCAAAAACACATTTCATATTACATGTGGTGTTTGGCCAACCACAGTTTGACCACAACTGACATTCCCATGATGATTTGGAAATATTGAGAATGTTCTCTCATTAAACCCCAAAGGACTATGTGTTTTTATGTGGAAGTCTGTGAAGAAGTGAAGCAATCCAAATCCTTTTGGCATCTTAGGTTGCCCTCTGTTCTTCTACCCCCATGGCCTCTTCTCCCTTCCCCCTCTTCTCTTCACTCTTCAGCCATAACCACAGCTCCAGCTGTCATGCCATTTCACTTAGGAACATTTAAGAACAGGTTTGGCAATGAACCCCGTTTCATCCAAAAAAAAAAAAAAATCCTCATTACTGCCAAACAGTTTAGTTGTAGGAAAAAGAAGCTCACATAGAAGAAATTTGTTTAAGCAGAAGATCAGCAAGCATATCATCTTCATTTCTTTTTCCCCTCAAAGTGAAGCCATTTTGATAAAGCATTAGCAGAAAGCTTTCAGACAAAATTATTTACCTACACAGCACGCAACACATGGTCTAACATCCATCTTTCCCAGCATGCCTCAAACCTGGCCTGATGGAGCCACCTGTAGGTGGGTCAGCCACTTGAGTGTATTATCCCATATAATCTGGGCTCTAATACAGCAATAGAAGTTATGAGAGATTGGGTTTCACACTACATTTCCACTGGCAGCCAACCTGAATGAAGATCATCCATATGTTATACACAGGCCCTTATAAAACCATCAGCTTTTTAAGACCAAGACCAAATTCAACCAGGGTGAAAGATCCTTTAAGTCATCATCCATTCAGCCACAACCTAGCATTCATGACCTTACATACTGTATACAAAGTAAGGAAAAGTTTTTAAGATTACTTCATAACAAACTAAAAATATTTTTTCTAAAAGAAAAATATCTATGAAATAAGATAACTACAACATAAAACAAAGCAGCAATAAATAATATTCATTCATTTACCTGCTCAAGACCTAAGACCTGTATTTTTCTTTGCATCATCATTTATGTCATTCACCTAGTGACATTAACTCTACAGACAACCATGGTAAATAAAAGATGTTTTTAAAAATATATTGCCAAGGAGTAGAAGGATTTACCTGCTGAAAACACGCTTGGACTAGATTTTCAGGGAACAGGTTTCGTATCAGATCCAAGAAGGCATCCAGACTAGATACTTCATCATTCTTTTTCCCTTGACCTAGCTGTTTCCTGAGTTTTGGATTCCCTGGATGGATAGCTAAAACCAGAATCACACCCAGCACGGCAGCAATAATAGTGGTGGACATGTAGTAGACCATGGCTCTTGTTCCCAATCGGCCACTCGCTTTAGCATCTAAACCAGACAGTCCTGCAGGTGTTTTATTTTTAAGAAACAAAGAAATAGAGTTTCAATATCCACTTCAATAATCATCACAGAAAATACTGTCTAATTTACATAGTTTAATAGTTTAATAGCCTACTTTTTGTCTATGTAAAATTCTCACCACTACATAGACTACTGAAGCTTCTCCCTCCAAATCTTATGTGAACAATGTCTGCTGTAACTCCTTTGAAGAGAAGCATTTGAGATTTCATCTGACTGCACAGGAGACATTGAAAAATATAGAAGACATCATACCATCTTTTGCCCTTCATACCTGCAAACTGGTCATGTTCTGGCTGACAGCACAGCTTTAAGTATGCTAGGCATTTGACTATCCTACTATATTATTTACAAGGTCCAATCCAGGAATTAGATATTAAGAAAATTCTCATGTTCAAGAAGGGAGTATGTGTGGATGTGTTTGAAAATAAATTCACCAGAGCATCTACCTATTTAAGGCAATAAAGTTAATCAGAAATAAACTCCAAAATACATGTTGTAACTACAAAGTCCCAGGATCACACTATTATTCTTCTTACATCACAAAAAGCAAACCAGGTGATTTCTGTAGCAAGCATCTTAAAGTATTAGATCTTACCTGTGATTAAACTGGAGATAATTAAAGGGAGGATCAACATTTTTAGCATCCTCATAAGTATATCTCCTGGGAAGGCTATTAACATGATGATGTCAGGGTCAATTGGTGTTGCTAGACGAAGAAGACCCCCACATAGTGCACCCAGGATGACACCTGGAAGGAGAATAAAGCGCAGCAAGTAGACAAGAAAAATATACCTGAATGTGCATTCGTTACCCAGCAGAAAAGCCAAGAAGAAAAACACTTAAAGAAGGCAGCTGATTTTTGATACAGAGACAGATTTTGGAAGGCTTAGCCTTCTAATTAATGCTGGCTGTAACATGCTTACCATGTATCTCACAATTAAAGAGAAATAGTCCTGAACTTACACCTCATATGTTATTTTGCTTCTGCATCATGTTTTCCCCACAACATTATCGAGGTTTACTAATTCTGAGTAGGCCTTGTAATATGCTGAGGGATAGTCAGACTTGAGACACCAAGAGGTGAAGTGATTTATACAAGGCCATTCAGGCTTGGTAGAAGAGCCAGGGTTAGAGCCCAGATCTTCCGAGTATGACATCTAGCTCTCAACATCGGCATGGTACTGCCTGAAAACAAGGACAGCATAAGTAGCTATTTTACAGACTAAGAAAAACCCTACAGGAAATATAGAATAGTTTTGTAAGGAAAATAGATTCAAGCTTGGCCAGTCATTTATTAGCAACATGGTCATCTCTGGTTTTATCACTATCAGCATACTATTAAGCAAAATAGGAAATTAAGCAATAAAAAATAATAATAAAAAAAAAAGACCTAGCAGATTCCAGCTCCCTTCCCACCCCAAGCTCCGATGGATACTTTCAAGCAACCAGACATCACTTTTCTACTCAAACCTGAAACTCCCACAGAGCTGTTTTTCATCCTTTTAAGTGCCTGACCTGAAATATAGCACATGAAGGAAACTTGATTGAAGAAAAACCTGATTCTTGGTACCAATTTACTACTCCCTCCCTTTGATGGACTGCATTCTTCTGTTCTAATTGTACTAACGCTCTCAAATAGTCATTACCACAAACAATCCCTTCATCACGTGTAGAAGTGTAGTGTGAAAACACCTAAACCTCTCTCTCTATAGACTGAGGCTGCTAAAGCACTGTCTATATGACAAAAGGCCACATTTACTTCCATAATACAGTCTTTGTGAATGGATATTTTGTTTACATCCTGGATGCTTTGTCTTCTTGATCCCAAGCCCATTAAAAATTCTCGAGTGTAATAAAACTTGACAGAAAAGCCCGAGTTGTGATTTGCAGCAACTATGACTCTTTGAAGTATCAGTTTGATACAAAGGAAAATATACATATATTTAAAACTTTTTTGTGGAATTGCATCAGGAACCTTCTAGAGATGATTCAAAGCAAATACCCTGTACAAATACTTCAGCAGTACGGGTTTTGAAGGATTAAAACTATGGATGTGAAATTTGCGGCTCAGGACCAGCTGCAGTTGGGCTTTCAAACAATAACAAAATAGAGCATGTCTACGAATTTGCTGCGTTAGGCTGTTAGGCTTTCAGTGAAAACGAGCCAGGCAAGGAGCCAGTGAACCACAATAAAATGTCAAACTGCTCCATATTTGGGAGTTGCTGAAGCCAGGGGCAATATTCAGCATGAGATCACTGAGCGCTGGCTTACAGCTACAGAGAGGGGGACAAACCTTAAAAGCAGCAGAGGGAGAACTGAGGGATAAAAAGATGAGGAGAAAGAAATTCTGAAAAGTTTTTGTCTTTTTTTTTCAAGTGACTGAGAGGGAAAAAAAGTGCAGTGCTATTAGTTTTACTGAATTACATTGATCTGGCTCACCTTGGGACTTAGGTGACATTCCATTAAAAAAGGAGATGCTGCGTAGCTCAGTGGGGTGGACTTGCTTCATGCTGTGTTAATAACACCCTGCACACCTGAACTAGAGTGACAGTGCCTAAGGGCATCCTACCTCAGCAAGAACAGCTGACGAGCGCAGAGAAAGGGGCTGTGGTCCTAGAGGAACAAGTACAGATACACAGAGCATCCAGACAAACAGATGTAGCTTACCGAATACAGTAAGAGTCAGGAGCAGATTCCTGCGGAGTGACTGGCAAAACTGCACACATATGTTCCTGGATCTGTGCTCCACTGGACTCAAATGACTTTCATGCATCCGCACTTCTACTTGCTTAGGCATATTGTTGGCACTAGAATAAAAAATGAAAATCAAGTAAAGTTATAGCACAAGATGCCAAAAGTGAGAGGGAAGTCTGGATTACTTCCATCATATATAACTGGGGAATCTGATGCATATTCCATCGCTTCCCACATTTCATAAACACTTTATCTTCACTGCTCTAAGGAGAGGCCTCTGAAATGCTAATGTCGGAAATGGTCCTTCTAAAGGTTTAGCCATCAGGGTATTTTTTTGTGGTTCTCTCTTAAACAGTGGAGATATAACCAGCATGAATTCACAGGACACATCATGCCAAGTGTTTCATGAATTAAAATATTTGTCTTGATCTGGACAATTTGGTTTCCCCAAAGATCATGGCTGTCTACTGAAATAGGAGAGATGTCTGAAGACCAAAGTTTCTATTAACAAGAAAATGCAGATTTTAATTCCATTCCAGAAAAAGAGTTTTAAAACAGAGAATTTATTTACAAAATATCCCATTCCAGACTATTTTGCTTAATCTTTCCAAAACTTTTCACTTCGACATTTAACATTTAATGTAATATAATCAGAATGTTGAGGTCAAAAGAATCTTTTTCAACCTGGTTCTAATGAGATATGATCAACTGCCACTGAAAAATCATCTGAAAACTACTCATTCTCCGTGAAAAACTTTGGTTTCATTGAATTGGCAGTGTTTAGAGGAAAATATTTTGTTGTCGTTGTTGTTTTTACCAATTGTTTTATATTTGAGTAAGTAATACACACATGAATGCAGGAGTTTGAAAGCCATGCAACTAACTTTAACTTTTTAATACCCAAGAAATCGTTAGTAACAGACTCTCTTTTTACATACAAAATCTTTAAATATACTTGGAAAAAATACACTAAAAATGCTACCATAAATAAAACAGAGTTTCTTCAAAATTTTGGGCTGTCTACTTAAACAGGAGAAATGAGTGAAGAACACTTTTAGCATTTTTATCATCAAGAAAAAATAAGAAAAAAAAAAAGATTATGAGATCTGGTCTTACGCCAGATTAGAACAACATTTTAGAAAAAAGGAAACCAAATCTGTCCTTGCAGTAGTAAATTGAGGTTTACAGACCTAAAATAGGCCTGAGAAGACAGACAAAATTTTGATGCTCTAGTACTTTTAAAGATGTTATTAAGATATTGTCCCACTGTGAGTCTGTCTGGAGCATACCACTGTAACTGCCACAAAAGAAAACAAGCTAAAGCATCTCCAGGGAAGCAAAACATTTCTGTATTATACATAGTACAGATCATTTTCTTAAAGTTTCTCAACAGGGAGTTACAATTAGACCTGCAATAAGAATTCTGTCATTTTGACACAAAGAGCTCCATGATGTTACCACTCAAAGTGAAATGGCATGTTTTCCTAATACACCTGGTTGTTAAAAAGCAGCACCAGCAGAAAATATACTAGGTTAGGATATACTTTTTTTTTTCTTTTTATTTAAGGTGTGGGGGGATTTCTAGGTGTTGCAGCTTTGATTTTGTACCTTTTAAAATATTTTACAGTGGTAAAATGTGCTTCTGACTGTGGAATAACAAACAAGAATACCAGTGCATATTCTTACAGATTAAATGAGATGCATGCCTACATCTTGAATAGTTATGAATGCAAATATCAGAGGTAAATAAGAATTAACCATGGGATAAATGTTCATAGCAGTTATTTGAGGTGCTGTAAGAGAAATTAGATAGTGTCTGTAGCATTCAGACACATGGGTCACAGAGCCATGAAATCACAAGCAGAAACATGCCACAAAATCAAGTAATTTGGAATCTAAACTTTGCAACTGGGTATCACGTCTAGTCTCACTTGTACGCCGAATATAAGAGTGTCACTTGTTTAGACCTGTATTCACCACAGGTTGATCACATATATTCATCTGAAACTTTGAAATATGGACAGTTGAAAGTAATTCAAAAGAAAATGTTAGAGACAACTGGGCAGTACTAGAATGGATCAGTAGGCAGACACACCTGATGATGTTACATATCTTTCCAGGATTTTGCTTTGAGCTAGCTTTAGTCTGGTTCCCCTGAATTCCCCTGCTGTCCCTTTCCCATCCAACCCCCCTGCCCACAGCTTCATAGTATCCAAAGAAAAGCCACCCTCACAAGTATCTTCTTCCTCAGCTGTGGGCTATTCTAAATGCCTTTTCCCAAACTCACAGACAGCAGAGGCATATCATTCCCTTGCCACCACTGCTCAAAGCAGTCCTTCCACGAAGAAGCAGGCCTCTGATCCTGCTCTTGTATTCAAGCCTTATTTCTATTTCCATTCACGTCTAAGCGACATCTTGCTGTTTGCTGGCTGTTTGCTGTTTGCCTCCTTGCATTCTGGCCAGCAACCAAAAAGCACAGGTTCACAAAGTGAGGGGGTTGGACCTCCTCCCACAGCCGCAGTGACCACTTCAGCATCATCCCCCAAGTGGGCTGAACCCAGATCTGCTTGAGGTTCTCAAACAACACAGAGATTTTACATTACAACAAACCTCGTATATCCAAATACCCACTGAGAAGAGAAGGAAATGAGGACACAAAGCTCTTTAAGGACATTTCTAAATTTCCAGGAACTTAATACCACGTTGTGTTTCTCTCTAAAGTGTGAAAAATTGGTTTTGCGCTCGCCAGCTCTTCAAGATTGTAAGCAAGCCTCCAGCATGGACTGAAATTGCGACTGGTATTTTTTTTTTGTATTTTTGTTTTGTTTTTAAAGAAAAAGATCTAATATTAAAATGTGTTAACTGTGCAGATCTGTTACAAAAGTGTTGACAGATGAACATAATCACGTATAAAACGGGACCACAAAGGATAATTATCTAAGCATCTGCACTGTTAGCACTGCTCTTAGCAACAAGATTTTTATCAGCAGACCAGAGACGAGGTATCTTCCAGGCTTTTGAGGAGGTTGCAGAGTACTGGGGGGTTGTGCCTCTAGTTGCACCTTGTAAATGCTATTTAGCTCCAAAACGATGCAGAACCTTTAGCATCTGAAGTCGGCTCTCACATACTGACATAACTGCGGGACGTTCCTAGAGAAGGCAATGAAAGATGTGCAGATCTAAGTTAGGGCAGAATCTGGGCCTTCACGGGCCCCGTCTGCCAGCCTGAGGTTGATCTCGGTGGACTACTTAAACAGAAAGGTACAGTTCACTCTGAGCAAGAGTGGCCAAATACCCTCCACTGCCTATCAGAAGCCAATGTTAGCTACAGAAAGCACCAAGTGGTTGTTTTGTTTTCCTCACACTGAGGAGAGGAGTGGAGGACTGTGAATGGCCTAAACTACTGTGGTCTGATCTCACGATGCTCCAGCATCAGAGCAGCTGCACCCCAGAACACAGAAGCAGCATCGCTCTCTCCTTCCTAACACGTCTCTGTCGCTGGGACCCCTGCCCTGTTCAGCCCTGCTCTCGGTGCCCAGGGCAGGCCCAGTGGCACACCAAGTCCCACCAGCAGAGGAACTCCCATTTTCCCAAAGGTGCACTGACATTGCTGTGAATGGCCACAGCCATGCAGCAGTTCTGCCTGCAAGTGCCCTACGCACCCTACACAGATCTGTCTGTTTCTCTCACGTTACTTTTGGGTACTACTTTCCTCCTTCACACCGCATGGTCGCCTCCTCGCATGTCCAGGCAGAAACGCTCGTATTCCCTGACCTCTGAGGCGTTAGCAGCACCAAACTGAAGCTTTCTCACGGACACGTGCTCGGTGAGGAACACATCCTTTACACACCTTCTAGCAACAAACAAACAAGAGAAAACTTGTGCCACAGATTACTGTAAATTCAGTGAATACGTTACTCCAGCAACCCCCCTGGATCTGGCCTAATCCTCTGCTGTCTGTCTCTGACATCAGTGCACGCTCACATGCTCCGCTTTCTCCATACCATGAAGGCCACAGTGCTGTGCAAAAGCATGCAGGGAAGGGGCTTAAACATGTATTAGGCTTCCTCGTGCTTCAGATTTTCCTGCCGAAGGAACAAATCAATGCACGCCAGAACAAAGCTTCAAGGCGCCCCAGCTCGTGGGCAGTGCCGGGGCCCCAGCGCAAAGCCAGAAGTGTACCAACAACGTAAGCCCCTCCTGTGTCACTGGACACTGCTAATATAATCTTTATGTTAATGGTACCTCTGTACGTAGGTGTCATAAAACAGCACTCATGCATTTCAGCAGCTGTGATCTCTCAAACATGCAAATGATTACCTTGGTTAAATAAATTGTTGTTCCACTGCGCTGAGCTTCCATGGTTATTCAAACCAGCAGAGCATTTTGAATGCTCGTCTGAAACCCATCAGACCAAAACCTCTTTTAGTCTAATATCACTGAAGCCAGAACACTATAATATAAATTAACTCTGCTCATTATTTTCACATGTCATAGTGACAAGCAGCCAAACAGCTAAGCTCAGGAATAGGCCCACAGAGAACTGTAAGAATTGAGACCTCCGAATAAAAGAAAGTGCTTTCTGCTGAGTCCAGGCACTTGAAAACGTTGACAGGACTTGTAAAAAAAAATAAACCAAATACTGGAAAATGCATAGCCATGTGAAACAGTACATACCAAGAGCTAGATGCATATAGTGGCTTTTGAATGATAAGTATGACCATCTGCCTAGCCTAGTCCACCAGCCTTTCTTCCTTTTGAGGCAGTACTTACCCCTAGAAAAGGAGAGGAACTCCTCTGAGCCCAGGAGAATTCATTTTTATTCACCTTAGGAGAGCACAGAAGAATCTCCATGTGAATACAATCTGTTTTTTCAACTACTCCATATACCCTCTACTCTGCCAAGGCAATATATGCGTGCATTAATAGAAACAGGTAACAAAATTCAATTTCCCTCCCTTTTAAGCAAGGAATCAACTTCTTGCCCAAATAACCAGGAGGTTAGCCACTTGCTCATTCCAGTATCCTTCATCCCCACAGTATGCCCAATGTACAAGAACAAAATCTGTCCACAAATGTTTAATTTTAGATTACCTAAATGTTTAGAGTTACTTTTGCCTGTTAGATATACAGGGCTGTAAGAGAGAAATTATCTGTAATTTTTAAACTGTAGTTTGTTTCTCTTCTGGTTATTACACATAATGGTGTAAAAATGTAGGAAAACAATTTATTAAAACACAAGGGCCCCTGGGGTTTTCAGTCCTGTTTCCTCCAAACATTTTCCTAAGGTTTTATTTTCCCTCCCTCTGGGAAAGTCTGCTGTTATATTTCATTTCCACCCCTTTTTTCTTTCTCATATTCCCATTGAATACTCTAGACATAAGGGAGTGGAAAAAATTGTTTGCTTTTTTCCTTGGTTACAAAATATAACTCATTTTCTCACAAAAGTTAAGGGTTAACAATTCACATAGCACTTGAGTGACAATATCCTTTTATTTCCAGTCAGTCACGGGGAAAGAGCTCCCTATCACAGAACACTCAGCTTGGCATCAACCTAGAGCAGAGACTGGAGGGAAAGAATAATCTGTGATCTAAATGAAAAATGTAGGCAAAGATCATAATGAGGCTAGTGAGAACAGATGCTGAGGACAGGGTAAATTAGCAGTGACCGTGTTTAATCTGTATAAGGTATTTTAGCTGTGTCAATGAATCAAACCGGATTACTCAGTATAAAATACTGCTTTGGCTAATTTGGTTATTTGGCTTTTGGTTGGGATGGGATGGTGAGCTCTTGAGAGGAGAGGCTCTCGTTAGCATAACAAATGTCTCTTTTAGAGCAGGACAACAGAATGAGGGCATTCATATATTTAGGACCTAGCCGAATAGCTCTTGGAGGTATATTAAGGGTTATTCACTAGAGTTACTTGGGGTTTCAGTAAAATCTTCAATAAGCATTTAGGGGAAATAGCACTCTCTTCCTGGAATGCCATGAATAAAACACTAGTTTATCTTTTGTAGTAATTACTTCAATCTGGGCAGCTGGAGCTATTCTTCAAAAAAACTATTTTGGACAGAATGGCTAAGTTTCAGTTCAGGTTCTGAAAACAGCTCTTGAGCTAGATGTTTGCTGTCAAACCAAGCACGGCTCTATTCTGGAGCGATGAGTAAGCAACAGGTATAAATGTCAGCACTTGTTCCTGGTAGGACTGGCCTTTTTAAGATGGGGGAAAAAATTGTTTTCTTGACCTCAAAATAACACGTACAACTATCTAATGCTCAGACAGGTGGTACAAACGTGGTCACTGAAAACTCATGGCAAAAATGCTATCACGAAGTTCGGTATATAGTAATCTTGGTGAGTCCTCACTCACTGAGTTTATTCTGGCAGTCAGTGGAATTGCATGGGAGTAAATGAGAGCTTAATCTGCCCTGAAGGACATTCGTTAGCAGCAATGCTTGGATCAGGGTTGTATCTCTTCCCCTGACCATGGAGCATGGGAGAGATGGTGCCACTCAAGTGACTCAGGGCCATGTGCTGTGTCTGTGACAGCATCGATCCACTCCATCTCACCCAGGCAGCTGACTGTAGGGAAGGGTCTACTGTGGTTGCTAGATGAAAGACGAGTGACTAGGAAAAGTGATGGATAAAATCACCAAGGCAAGAGTGATTTCATTACCTGAATGTCAGGAGTCCAAATCATCTGCCACAACTCTTGTGAAATGAAGCTCAAGCACCATCTTACCAGGAAACCCAGTTTGAGTTGAAGTAGAGTTATCTACTGCTTAAATTTCTTGTATCAAGACAAGAACTGCTGTGTTTCTTCTGGGAGCAAGTCTGGGACTATTTCTTGTTCCACTGCTGTAGTTTGAGGTTTTATATTTTTAGATTAGATACATTTTGTCAAACCACACTGGACCTGGAAAAGCTTACCACGTAGAGCCACAATATGAGGCTGCACAGGTCACACAGGTGAAAGAGCTAAAATACTTTTATTGTGCAAAGTATACATTAGCTTTGGCATCCTTTCTGCCATGTGACAGCCAGTTGCTAAATGGCATTTTTAACATCAGTACAATACTCTGGTCAGGTCTCAACCTCTTCACAAACACAAAAGAAATGCAAAAACAAACACACAACTGCTACAAACAGAAGCAACATGAGCTTTAGTCCGCATTAATGAAGGGTTTATTTTAAGCCTCTTGCTGTCACTAAGCCCCTATATTCAATTTTAACTGCATTATGTAGGTTTTTCCTTGTTATTTGTAGCACAGTAATGAATTCTAAGTGGAGATTTAGTCATTGACCATGGATCCTGGTTTGGCCTACAGACTGGTGTTACGAGCAACACCCTGTAGCATGACTTGCTTTTCGCAGTGGGAGAACTTTTCTCCCCGGATCATTTCACAACCATGTTGTTTCCTCCAGGTTAGCATTTTGTATACATTCTGCAAGTTTAACATGATCATATTTAAATATCTGACCAGCAGCATCCTCACTGAACCTGCAGGGAAGAGTGGCCTGAGTGAATCCACTCCTCTCCAAATTTGTTAGCAGTTACACGCATCACTTTCTTCTGACTTTTTAAAAATATTGTTCCTTGAGGTCATTTATGAAAACAGCTCTGCACGATCTACCTGAATTTCCAAACTTTGAACTTTGGCTCAATTTGTTTGCATTTTTAAAACTCTAATAGAGTTGGCATGAGGTTTCTGATGACTAAATTTTGCCTTTAATATTTTGTCCATCTTTTGTATCTGGCTCTAGAAGTGTAGTTGCACAGTAGGGAAAGGGTAGTTTAGAGACCATTTGAAAGCAGGAGCAAAGGAAAATGAAAAATAAGGTGACAGGGTTTTTTTACAAGCATATTGTCTTTTTATTATTTTACATATTTATGCAGGTCTTTCCACATATACTTATGCTGTGGAGCTGAGATTTTTTCCCCCTTTTCTTTAATGCCTGATTGACAAATATATATTGACTTATGTATTAATTGGGTTGCAGCAACACCTTTGAATAACAAGAAGTAAAGGTCCTGGCTCTGCCAGGTGGGAAGGAATTGATTTCTGCTCACAAACACAGTCACACGCTCTGTGCACGCCTGCGTGGATGACTTCGAATAACCTCTTTAGACAGACTGCAGTGCATGGATGAAGCCTCCTCCTGTGCAATATTTTTCCCATTAACTCACAACTTAGATTTTACATAGTGCTTTATGGCATATTATATAGAATACAAAATTAGTCCCTGTAGAGAAGTTGTGACCTAAAGTTCACTTCTCTTGGAACCTTGTACCGTAAACCACGAGACCAACAGATCACATTTAATCATGCTGTTTTTTCTTAGAAAGGTAATCGTACTTTTCACCAATGGTTATGTAACTGCAGACCTAGAAATGCAAAAGCAAGCGAAAGCCTGACTTTTGCGTTACCTTTGGTAGTGCCACAGAGCTAGGGAGGAAAGGAACCAGGATAACACCTAGGTGTTTTACAGGAAGAGAGAAATTTCTGCTGGTGATTGCAGGAAGGAGAGGGATGTGCAGCACCAAGCCCCGTGCCTGGTGGCTGCCACAATGGCAAGCCACAGGATGCTTGGCAGGTGGGACCGCAGGCGGCCATGCCTTCTTCAGGCACCTCTTACCCAGTCACATGAGGAACTCACTTTAACACCTCACAGAGACTGTCTGTGTGCATGCATTATAGAAAGTTAACTAATTTTGTAATAGCGCGGCATGACAAAGCCTGACAGAAGGAGATTAATTTCTGGTTCCCAAGAGCTAGGGGAAGGCAGCTATCCAGACCTCACAGAGAAAGGCATCCTGAGAGCTTCTACGGCCCGGGGCAAGGAAGATCCCCAGCACTTTAACAGGGCAAAACTTTAGTGCTGGGAGATGCCCTCATTGCAGAACTACCTGAAAGGCCCAAACGGGCTTATTGTGTCTGTACGTGTTGACCAGTCTACAAACTGGAGTAAGTGAGCAAAGACTCGTGCTCTTCTCCTTCCAAGATTAGCTGTTGGTTTTAGGAAGAGAGAATTTGCAATATAGTTCACATTTTAGCAGACAAAGAAAAAGCCTCCATAATTCTTCCAATTTGCCAGGTCTTCTGATTCACACCAGCTGAATATCTGGCTACAAACTTTTTTTTTAACAAGTCTTTAAATTTGGCGCTGACGTATTATTTATGTGAAACTCCAACTCTATCCATTTACTCTCTCTGCCTTCCTGGTTCTGAATCTCAGGCCTAACCAACCTAAAAAAGTAAATCCTACTATGACACAGTAAAGATTCAAATTTACTTTAAGTTTCCTTGATAGAACCTTAAAAGGAATATTAATTCTTTTTGGAAGAGTGGCTGCTGGTTTGTTTCTTGTATTGAACAAAAGAGGTGCGCTTCCATCTACAGCAATCATAGTCTATCCATCATCCAGAATCTACAACAAAATGTGTATTTTAAAACACACAGTATAATAACAGCTATAAATATGATCATTTATTTATGTAATGATGCACATGTGGAATATCTTTTCAACTGCCAAATTTCTGATAGGGCTTTACAGTGGTGTAACAACCTGGGAACACTGCCTTGCATGCTTCATTACCCTAGAATTATGTACTGAGGCTGAGACGGAGAGTAATAGAATTAAAGATGAATCATATTATTATTATGGCAAAGGATATAATAATGATGTGTTTTGTGCAAAAATTATCTACTTACATGCTCAGAAACTCAGAGACAAGTAAAATCATGATCTTCCATTTGCTTCTACCTGGGGTGTGCCAGGTAGCACAAAGAAAAAGGCTATGAAATGACTGGGGATTAACATAGCTCTCAAGGGCACTGAGCAAAGATTATCAAACCAGTTAGATTAGGCAAAGATCAGAAATGTGCTCCTAGCGCACTGGCTAGGGTCAAAAGCGAGTAGAAGTGTTGTTTTTTTATATATATAATTCAGAGTAGTTCACAGAAAAGCAGACTAAATTCTGACTGAGATAGTAAGAATTACTTTTGTCGTGACGAGAGGAAACAAAATGCAAGCTCTAAGTTCTCCTAAGAATTTATTTCTCAAGTGATGGCTCTTGAAAGACTTTCTCCTGTGGTAAGGTCTCAGAGATTTGTCAGTAAAAGCAACTGCACCAGTGATTTTGGACCACATCACTGGCACAGAACAAGTTTCTAGTGGGCATGTAAACCCCGACAGCTGAACTGGAGCATCACAGCTCTACAATTAAATTTTGACTAAATCTGAATTCAATTATTTAGTATTCATTTAGACACTGCTAGGGATATACATATCGAATCTTTTTTTGCTTATTTCTTTCCTCATCAAATCTCTATTTTACCCATTTAGTAATAAAAGTGTGATATATGTCAATGAGCAGAAAAAGTACAAAAAAATGAGGAAAACTCTCCATGCCTCTCCAGGAACGACTATTGCTCTTGGTATCTACTTCCAAAACTCCCTATAGCTTTGATGGCATCAAGCAAGTACTGATCATATACATTAGAAGTGTTATTACTGCTGTGTTGCTTTAACTTTCAAACAGAAATTCCCTCTCATCCTAAAGCTTCATCTTTCTTTTCTGTATGCTGTAGAAGGCACACAGCCAACCACTTGCTTCTCAAAATATAAAAAAAAAAACCAAAACATTTTGTTTTTAAAAGAAATTATAAGAAGTTAAAATTGCTAGGTTTGCTATACACATTTAACTAGAAAAATCAAGTTGCAAAAAGAAATAAATAAATAAAAGCTCCTCTCTGACTTCCAGTGGTTAAAGTCTGAGATAGCTGACCTTTCACATTTTCAGCATTTTCCTCTAAACCCTGCAAAGGACACAAATAGGTTCAAGTTTGACTAGACTTCAGATAAACTTAATAAAAAGAAGCCAATTCACTAAAAAACGCATTCTCTTCCATGGGATTTTTGTCAATGAGCCAGCACATAACATTGAGTCCAGCACTAATTCTGTTCTAAAACATTTCTCAGTGCTTCCTGTGTGGGAAATCTCTCTTCCAGAAAGCATTGTGGAGACAGTCAGAAACTGTTTGCACAAAGAACAACTACTAAGAAGACTACACGAAAACAGTCGAATGTCTATGCAGAAAATGTCAGAGCTTGGATTAGTGTACGGAAATTCAAAGTCCCCGTTTGCTCCTACGTACCCTAACAGATGTTAATGCTGCTTTGACTGTAAATAATGGTGGTTCTCTGCTCTTTCCAAAATCTCTCTTAAAGGATATTTTAAACAACTATAAACTAATTTGCTACTGCAATCTCTGAGTTCCAGAAACCTCTATTCAAGTATGGAGGTCTGTTGGAATAGGATTATATTTGTTCACCAGTGCAATGTATTTATTTATCTCACAAGCAGAAAAAAATTAAACAAAAGACACTTCAAGCTTTTTCCCTCACCATATGGCATATTCTAGCTTAAAACACATCCTGTTCAAGAAACTTCTAGTCATTCTTTTCTGTTACTCATTTTGTAATTATTTTTCCAGAGTCCCTGCTTTTCTTTAATGCCAATACACTTTTATTATAGCCAGATATTCAGATTGCTTTAATCATAGCTATTGCTCTGGTAAAATTACTTTGGCCAAAGTCTGCTCATGTTCTTTACTGAGAACGGTCTCAACAAAACGTAGTTGGGCTGAGCCCCGAAAAAGCAAAGAAACTTAGTTTTGAAGACACACTAACTAACTTCCTGTAGTATGTTAAAGAGATTATAGAAATGAAGTGTAGCATAATAGAATCTCTCGTGACAAATTATTTTAGCTCCTGAAGCTCAGCATGAGCTGTATTATCCTTTTTGACAGCTGTTGCTTGGAGCAGTATTTATGATCGCACACAGCAAGCTTTGATGAGTGCATGCCATCTGCTGGAACCAAGAAGGCTTTCGACTGAGTAAACCCTGAAATGCAGCAATAATTTTCACCCAGTGCAAAGCATCTTATTTGTTGTCTCATGTGCCTTCATAATTAAATTAGGGTTTGGAGCCTTCTTCTCATACTGTACCTGTGAAACTCATGAAAACAGCAGCAAATGCACTGCAACTACAGGTGGGGGAAAGGCGAGGAAAGTTTCCTATTCTCATCGAAGAAGCTGTATGAAATGGAATGGACAGCTGAACTGGTTGTTCAGGTGATCTGATTATATTGTTCCCTCCTCATCAGCACGTCTGCCAGGAAACTGCAGGTTGCACCCAGAAAAACAACTGTATTTAAGATGGGAGCTCATGAATACAAAACAGCTTTCACAAAGAAGCGTGCATTTAGGATTATGGACCTGAATATGGATCACTGGGCTGTGCTCTCTTATATATTATACATGTGACGCCCTCAGGGCACGTGGCTCTCTGCCAAAGGATCCAGGCCAGGGGCAGTATGCAAGATTGGACTGCCTCTGTCTCCCTGGGGTCTTAGTACATTCATTTTACAGATGCAAAAGAATTGACAGAATTTCAGTTCTGGCAAGAATAGGAATTTTCTTGGCATTCGCTAAGTCGCTATCCTAACAAGACATTTTCTGGAGCATTTTATTTTTGCTGTTTATTTGCTGTTGTCTACTGGACTGTAGTATAGCACTGTGGGTAGCCTCGGCTGAACTTCAGCTGAGCCTAGCAGCACCTTCCCAGGGAGATGCCCCTCTTTGGGATGGAGCAGGACAGCCACTACAGGTGTGCTGAAGGCGAATCTTTGTGTATAAAAGTTCTGAGACTCAACAGCACAATGCATTACTCTGAGCTGCAGCAGACAGCTTTCTGCAGGATACAAATACTGTCACTGCATGGGGATAGAATAGCTTCTGTGAAAACCAGGATGGATTTCCTGATCTTGGCCAGCTTCCATGACCAAAACTTGAATTTTTTCCAAGTTCCTAGGAGAAATATAGAAAGGTTGATTTACCAATTATTCTGCAGTCCTCACCCTAGTGGCTTTTAATATGAAGGCTGAAGCAGGTCAAATTAGAAGGCCCAGAGATTCAGATCCCTGACAGTGATGAGCTTCGCATACCCAGGACGTGAAAGCAAGACAAGCGTGCAGCACAGCATTTCCAAAGTATTGTTCTGGTATTGATCAGTCTGCGGGTGTGGATTTCAAGTGTTATCTCCACATAAGCTATAAGACTCCTTCAGTACAAAGTTAGAAAAGGAAAATCCAAGCACACACCACGAGCATTTTTCCCCTTTCTTCCTTGTGAGACTTGTAAACCAGATTGCTTAAGAAGAGACCAAGCCTGAGATGGGACTGGGAACCTCTGCAGAACATGCTGCACACGTGGAAAGCTTGAACAGAGTTTTAGCTTGAATTATGCTCAGGCTACGCCTCAAATCATAAATTACAGAATGATCTTAACCCCCACCACATTTACTACGGCTATATGTTTTCCATAGCAAATTCCAAAGCATATTATGTAAACATCATCTCCAATGAAATGGTGACGTATTGCAGAGCGTTGTAGTCCAAGGAATAAAAAGCCAAATCTAAACCCTAAGGCTTTTATTCAGTTTTACTGAGGTTTCAACTAAAGCCACTTGAACATTTACCTAAAGCTGGAGCTGTGGAAAATCATTCACTTTTAGAGGAAATTATTGCCAAGAAATGAAAACTGCCCACATCACTAACCATCAAAACAATGGATATCCTTAAGCGGGTTTGAAAAGGGCTAGTAAAACCGTGTGAAGCATTAAATCCCTCAGTGTAATGACTGGCCTGCTCCTGGGCCAATGTCAGAAGAATTGTGCAGAACTGGAGGCTCACTCACAGGACATGCCACAACCAACCACAATCTTCTGGTCTTTTGCTTTAGCGAATAGTGATCTCCTGGGACACAACTATGTGTTAACTCAGCAGCTCTTACACAAGTCCTCAAAGTGAAGTATGTGTTTATCTGGGAGACTGAACTGGGCCCTAACCAGTGAACCACAGGAAAATATAACCCTAGAATTTACTAGGCTATTTTTTCTGACAAAAGGTTTACAACAGAATTGCAAACTGAAAGCAACCACTGTCTAAATTATGACTGTGGGAAACAGATTTTTTAATGTACTCATGCTATCTTTTTTTTTTCTTTTTTTTTATGACTAAATATTAGGCTTCTAGATATTTAGGGACTTTGAATTCAATAGTACTTTAAAAGATCCTGATGATTTTTTCCATTATATGTAGACTACCTAGACAGTTCTGACTTTTAGGACTACATAGGCTTTAGCTTACATTGCTTTTATTTATTGCATTTTCGTTTTGTTGCCTGAACACTTTCACAGCCCTTCAGCCAATAACTCATTGCTACAGCAGTGCTGTTTGTGGAGCTCCAACTTGGCACACAGCTTCTGAACCCGGGCACTCCAACCCAAGCTTGGGCTGCCAGGACAGCACAGCACAAGTGTCCTCGGTGACAGCCAGCAGACACTTCCATCATTTACATTTACAGTTTTTTCCCCATCAACAAAGATTATTCTGTCAAAAGCTATGAAGTAGGGAAATAGCCATGGTAGACACATAGAAAACACGATGTACTAGGTTATGCTGTGGTTGTGCCCGATTCTAGGGCAAGATAATGCTCAGGGTAGGCTGAGTTTGTAAATATCTTCAGGTCAACAACTTCATATATTGCAGTTATGATGCTGAGTTTTATGGCACCCTACAGCACTTCAAAGAAATGAAGAAATCTGTATTAAAAATCCATGTAGCACATAACTTAGCTCTGTGTCACCATAAACAGCACAGCATGTGCTAGTTTAATTGCTTATCATCAGCTAAGCATTTAGTGTACAGACTGAAGTGGGGAATATGACGCTTTTCTGCTTAACAAACCTAACCGAGGAATCATTCTCGTCAAATGCTCCTTAAACCTCTCCTGCCCTTCCCATGTGTCCTGCAGTACCAATGAGTCAGTTTAATCTCTGGTATTTTCTGCCTGATTAATTAACACGTGACACCAATCAAAGAGCAAAAGTCTATACCAGTGAAATTCTTTAAAAGCAATAGGAATGAAAAAAATGTGCTAATGCATTTGTGTGTCTTCCCTGAGGCATCATGAAGTCCCTGACTTGAATTTACCATGTATTTTGCTCACTTCTTCCCACTCTTCCTGCCTAGTTCATCTCACACACTAACCTTGCTACTTTCTGATTACTTAAAACTATAGCTTTTCATCGCTGTATTTATCATAACACAGTTCAACAAGTCAATCTTTTCTGGTGCTGTCATTCTTAAAATACTGAACTCGGGTCCTTCTGCTCTTAATGCTCCCTTATGCTGTCAGCACACTCTAAATGTCACCACATCTCCCTGCCAGAGGACAGAAGGTCATTACCCAAGCAATTGTCTCCTGCAGTCACATGCCTTTCAGTCACTGTACTGTGCATATGACACCGGTCACGGTGTGTTTCAAAATACACAAGTGTCCCTGAGGAAATTTACAAGAGCTCTCTGGCCAACACCAAGCATGATGAGCAAGCTCCTTCAGCTGGTGGAAAGCAGCAGCTTCGTCAAAATCACAGTTTGCCTCAGCAGAATTACCAAAAACACCCTCAGCATTTCCTCTGACCAATTTCTCTCCCTCTCCTCGCCTTCTCCTGTCTCCAGTCCTCTCCCCATGCCCCACTCCTCGCTGCCCCGCCACTTGCCAGCAGCACAGCTCTGCCGCGCCACGCTGTACACACAAGCTGCTTTCCCAGCTCTTAGGCGAAAGTCACTTTCTAGGAGTGCATGAGACTGACAAGTGGGAAATTTCATGCCAGAATCAATGCATCAATCCTCTTACAGTAATTATTGCATTTATCATATTTCTTGACAGATTCACTTGACCTGTTAAGGGGCAAAAGTACAGTTCATTCAAATTGATTGCCCTGAGCTCTCTTTGTCAGCTGCACTAAGTATAAAGCTACAAATGGTCACACTGTCTTCTGGTCTCCTGGCATGGAATGAAGTGTTATTTCTGACATTCTCCAGCAAGGTTTTGCCTGGTAATCATAGCATCATCTACAAAGAGAAAAATCTCTTCTGCCTCTTGCTATGCAGCAGAAATCTGCTGGAGATGAATGGCCATATCTTTGGTGCATTTCTTTTAAAGTGAGTATCTTACACACTAGTGTATTATGTCAGCAATAAAACTGGGCTAAACTGAAATTAGGTTACTAAGGATGGCAGGGAGCTTGAGTTTTGGATCAGACAAACATAAATTTGGGAATTCTCAGGACTTCTTCTATTTTTTTGAGTTCTGGGCTTTAATTCTCAGGTGATAATTAAATCATTTTACAACACAATTCCCTTTATTTCAAGCTTGGATTTATTCCAATTCTGCCTCCTTCTTCCTTATTCTGTTTGAAACTCTCCAGCAATTGAAAATCAGAATATCTAAAGAAAAAAGGTATTTTCAGCTGAGCAGGAGGAAATGACTCTTGCTCGTAAACCGAACAGCACAAAGGTTGTGTTTCAGAGGCAAGAAGACTGATTCCAAATGGTCAGTGATGTGTCCACTTCTAGAGGTAGGAAACATGGTTTCTTGTGAAGATATGCCCTTCACAACCTCCTCAACACCCCCTTTTGCTGCCAGGCAGTGGTGTGTGTGCTGACCCAGACCTGCAGAGCACCGCGTGCTTGCTGGTGTCGTTCGAGTACGAGCTGCCTAGCAGCAGCTAGCTTTGGTTTCTCAAACCAGGTGGTGCAGGAGGATTGCAACTAAGGAGGACGAAATTAATGGCCTCTGCATTTTTGCCCCTGGCTGTTGGTTTTAGTAATTTGACCACTTTTATGGCAAAGACTAACACAATAGATTTTTATACATCTTAACATTTTCCATGTGTTTCAATACTGCCTTGTTTGCAAATTTATTAGTAGCACAAATAATGACTCACAGGTGCTTTGCAGGTGATTATTTATAACAGGAAGCATAGGTGTTAGACAAGGAAATACAATCGCTCTTCACTCATGCTTAAAAATAAACAGAAAATGTGAACAGCAAGGGTGAACACACATATGTCAGTCAAAACAAGTGGGAAAATATATGACCATAGGGTACAGTTACAAAACAGGTCCTTACATTTGTGTATGAAATACCATCTTTCAATGGCAATATAGGGACTTTGTATTTTAAATATATAGCTTTGTCTAATAAAGTGTTTCTCAGCTACTCCTTCTTTTGGATATTCATCTCTAGAAGCATGGAGCATGACTATCTGCTATACAAGAATAGCATAGTGCTAAGGATGGAAAAGTCAAAGGCCACAGGATGGCTGCCAACAACCCACCCCATTAACCACGATCACTGCCATACCTCGGCCTCCTCCTCACCACTGACGTAGCCCCGGTGCTTCCCCAGGCTCTCCCACATCTCCCTCTGGGTGCAGACTGAGGGCTACTTGGGTTTCTCCAGGGTGTGAAGTGATATATTGGGGGCCCATATAAGCCCTGCACCAGATGAGGACCGACCATGCTCCATTCTGCCAGGAGACTGCTCGGAGGTTTCCTTAAGGCAACGTGGCCTCCTGTTTTTGGTCTGGCCATGCTACACACATTCAAATACATGCAACCGCTTGTGAATAAGTTCTAAGCCAAAATCTACTCAGAGAAGTATAAAAAATATTCCTGAATTAGTCTCCATGATTAACCCCTCTGTCTCTGTAAGCAAACACTTGCATCTTGCTCGCCACCACGTTGTACCAAAAGTTCACTAGTGAATAAATTTGGACTCACTGGCTCATATTCCAGTGAGACACTACAACACTGTGCAGCCCAAACCTGGTTTTGAACTTCTCTGGAAAAACAAAGCTCTAGCCCTGCTCCAAGAAGGACCTTCCCACTCGGTCATTCTTCTTTGTGTTTGAGTACTTTTCTCATTTCCAGGTTCCAGAAGATAGCCTTGATAGCAACAGGAATCTCTTGGCAATCCTTGAGGGAGCTGCTTCAGACTAGGCAGGTTCAGCAAACATCCCCCAGTTTCCTTCCACCTAAACCCCAGAACAGTCTGAGCTCCTGCATTCCCTGTTAGCTCGTGCATCCCAAAGCCAGGCAGAATGCAGGTAGGAATTTTTCTGCCCTTGCTGATTTTGGCCTTATCTGTACCAAGCAGAACTTGGAGCCCGAGTTACATCACCTCCTGCAAGTCTCTGCATAAGATAATAACTCTAACGGCTCATGCCAGAGCCTGTTACATGGTTTCCTGTATTGTCTATACAAAGAAGAAAAAACATAATTCTAACTGCTCTTCCTCCTCTTACACATCACTTGGGTTGAAAACAATCTGGCTTGTTACCGCACTTGCAGGAAGTGTGGTACAGATTGTCTGGGATGATGAAATGCACACCTGCACTAGCAGCCAATCTACTTTTAAACTCATTAAAAGGGAAGTTGGTCTGCTTTGTTAACACGGTATTTTTCTAGTGCAGATACATGCTAAGCCCAGGCTTGTTTTTACATTCAGTCAGGGTTTATCTGCATCTGTCCTAGAAGAAGGGGAAGGTTGGGAGAATTCAACAGAATGTTACCACAGTTTTAAAGGGTGAAACAACACGGTTGATATCCATCACTCACCCATTAGGCACATGTGAAATATTTTGAAGACCTTATAGCCCTTAGGGCTGCTGAGACACATGTATCTGACTTGTCTGTTGCTAAAATTGCTCTCAAAGTGGACACAGTCTGCTCAGCCCATCTTCTGCTAGCTAACGCTGTGCCATCATTACTGGAAACCATGCATTATATTAGTGGATCCTTCCCTCATCCTTCCCTTTGGTTATTCCTGACAGGATACAAACTGATAAAGGACAAGTTTACAACTTGAAGACATAGACCAATTACTCTTCCCCAGGAGTAAGGATGGAAAAATGTTTTCAGAGTACTCCAAAACCACCCCACAGAGGGTCTCTTACACCTTTCCCAGAACCACTCCTTCTGTGGGCTGACATCCAACAGGGATTTATGCAGGTACAGCAAAAAATAGGCTTCCTAAAATTAGAGGGGTTGTAGGCTACAAAATTTTCCTTCTACTCTTTTCTCAGAACTATGAGCAAAGGGAATATTTTACCATTCACTGTTCCAGGATTACTGAAGTCTGCATGAAGCCATGCTCGGGCTTCTTCTCTAGGAGTACAGCTGAGGCCTACACAGGATTTTCTCGGGCCTTGGAGGAAATAATCTTTCTATGACTTCTTTGCCCCTGCCCTCCTCTCTGTTCTCAGATCCTGTTGGCAGTTCTGGCTTTCACACAACAAAAGCACTTAAGCAGTTTAAGGAACTTCAGTGCAGGATGTGCATGCATACAAGTACAGTGCCACTTTCTCTGCTTTCAGCAGAGGATGGAGTAAAAGTGAAAACACTCCTAATTTAGCACACGATACACACAGGCAAGATTTTGCTGTATTCTAGTGTCCCCCATATGTAAGCCAGCAACATTCTGGAAGGAAATCCTGACAGACACAGTAGGATCATTCATAACCTTGCCAATTTCTGTTGCCATTTATATTAGAGTGAGGTGGGTGCAAACCATTCCTGGGTTCACAATTCTCCACAACTGTACCCTAATGACGCCATTTTGTTTCCACCGTGCATTCCCTGAGTATGTCAAGCAGCCCCTGTGTACTCTAAGAACATCCCATCGCACTAGATCTGATGCATTAGAGCATTACCTACAGACTACAAACCCTCCTCCGAAGCAGTCAGTGGTTATCCTTGATGCCAACACGTTCTGCCTTGAGGAGGAATGACAAGCAAAGCCACAGACAGGCAGGTCACAGCTTTCAGTACCATCTCTATCTATCCATGTCACAACTCTTTGTGGCCCAAGAAAGCACATGCACAGACAGGCAAACGTGGTACATTCCCCAAAGACTTCTGGATATAGGTCTCCAAAACAGAGTTTCAGTGTTCACATGCATTCTTTTCCAAGAAAAGGCTTGGGATTTTTGCACAGAGAGATGGGAAAGTTTGTATGCCATGCAGGTTTTTTTCTGTTTTGTGGTGGAAGTTGTTTCTTGTTTTGTTTTATTTTTTGTTTGCTTTTACACCGATTACCATTAAAATCTTTGCAAAAGTTTGGGCAAGAAGTAGAGCCCAGAATCTGCTTCTGATACCTGCTGTATCAAGACCTGTTAAATGCCAGAAGAACCAGAATATTATTATAGAAAGACCTTATCAAAGTGTAAAAGTTTTAACAGTGATTCTTACACTTGACTGTTGAGGTCTTGCACCTCCTATCTTCCTGACAAAAAAAATTTTGCAATGCTGTTTCTCTTTCTCTCTCTATTTCCCTGTCCTAGATCACTTTTGTTATGATGCAGGAGTCCAGATTTCAGTATTGGATGGCTTTGCCAACAGCCACTGCATTCAGCAAGACCTGGTCTACTTGACTCAGGTGCTGTTGTTCTGAGCAAAGTGGGCTTGGACAGACCACAAAGAACTTACATCCTGAAGGCTACCTGGACTTCTTCCCAGATGTGCATTTATGCAATACAGGGTCCATTACAAACCAAAAGAGTTTAGCCAAATTCCAGTATTTTGTGGAATCAGACTGTGCTCTGAATGCAATTTTAAGTACTCTAGCCTCAGAAAATCTCCTTAGTATTAAGCACCATTGAAACTGTCTTTGGTCACTTCCTAAATCCTTTCTTTCCTTCCTGTTATGGGTGATATAGCTACATGTAATCTTGTGATGAGCCAGAATGCTCTTCAGTGAAAACCCAAAGGATTCTTGAATGGTAACAAAGATGGAGGATTTCATATGCAATAGGAACCATCCATCCTAGCTGGGGAGAAAAAAAGAAAAAGAAAAAAGAAAAAAGAAAAAAGAAAAAAGAAAAAAGAAAAAAGAAAAAAGAAAAAAGAAAAAAGAAAAAAGAAAAAAGAAAAAAGAAAAAAGAAAAAAGAAAAAAGAAAAAAGAAAAAAGAAAAAAGAAAAAAGAAAAAAGAAAAAAGAAAAAAGAAAAAAGAAAGAAAGATGACTACAGAGAGACCCTTTTGGTTAGTGCGTTATTGGCCATAGTACACTAATATTGTGAGCAACTGTACCAGTGAACTGAGCTTATCAACAGTATAAATGAGAAAAAACAACTGTGAGATAGAAGAGGCTGATGTTTGCATAGGAAAATTTTATGTCCAGCACATGCTTGTCTTCAACATTAACCCAACACATTTCTATGTTTTCCACACCTATGTGCACTGTGGACTGAGCATGTTCTCTAGGTAGTTTCCAGAGACAAGCAGCAAGTCTTGTTACAAGCTGTTTTCACTGGCGTGTACATCATTTGACGAGGAAAGGCGTTGGAAACCAAAGTTCTTCATCTAAGCACAAGGTAACCAAAGAGCCACCGCAGATCGTGCTTAACACAGTGCTTCAAGTATCTTTTAGACTAAAAGCCTATTCTATAGAACATATATCACCCATAGAAATTAGGCCATTATCATCCATTCTTCTACGTATTGACTATCTCACTAACACTTTCTGTTAGCCCTCTCTGCTGGTACTATATTAGGATCACTGCCCTGAAGATGGAAAATTACAACAGCAAAGTGATCACAATAACTGCCTTGTGCATAACCTCACCGTCTCTACAGCCCGTTACAATATCCCTTATAACATCTGCTGTCATTTTCTCTCTCCTTATTTGCAGTTCCGTATTGAACAGAACGGAGAGCTATTGTCATTACAACCATGTGAGGTGGACACTGTTGAATTAATAGGGGAACTCCCTCACCTCATTCATGTGCTTGTCAAAGATCACATTTCAACTCCCTTTGCCCTTACTTTGGAATATAAAAGGTGATCCTCCATGCCCGCCAGTCAGCAGGTTTCTTGCTTAGAAAAGAACACATTTACTCACAGGCTTTCTACAAAGTCACTGGACTGACATGTCACAGTCTAGACCCACTTACTTCTACCAGAAATAATAACTCTTCAGACTAATATTCCATCCAGTAATCTCACAGATTGTTAATGAGCATCACCTAAAAGAAAGCTCACATTCAGACTGAATCCCAATGCTTTTCCTCTTTATTAATTAGCTTTCCTGAGTTAAACAAGGTCAGTACATCTCCTTTTTGTCTCTCACTTGCCTGCCCCTTTAATCTCCTTAGGTTTTGTTTCTTTTCTCAGCCACCACCTCTCACACACTGACAGAGGCATACAGTTTATATGAATTCTTAAGGCTTCGGTCCCCTGTGGAATCACCTTGATTTTTTTTTTTTCTCCTTGCTGTCACTTCTGTAGCAGAAGAGATTATTTCTTTCTGTTGATTGCATAGATATGTATGGGAAGGTAAGACCTGGCTCTATGAATGACCAAAATAGTGTAAATATATATGTATATATAGTGTAAATATATAATGTATAATGACCAAAATAAGTGTATAAAGCTTAGCAATAATGTCTTTCCCAGAGGGTAAAAGAATTTATTACATGGGACTTGACCATGTCTCCCAGTTTGCCTATTTATTCCTATTTATTTCTGATTCAGGGCTTAGTCAAAATTCAGGGTTTGAGAAGAATCCATGAAAAGAAAGTTCAGAACAAATCCCCAGACAAAGTATTCCAGTTTAGATATGCTGAAATGAAGGTCTCTAGCTACCTCAGGTCCATATAATTTTATCTGGGAAACGGACATTAACATGATTCACTCTTCCTATCACGAGACATAATCTGACCTTTAGCCCAGCCTGTTTAGAAGGGGAAACCATCTGGGTACCCACATTACAACTGTGGCAAGACAACAGCATTCCACGTTGTGACAGTTTGATAGTTCAGCCACGGTAGTTCTGATCTGAGGTTACACTGCAGTGATTCGATTTCCATAGGAGGAAAAGAAAGCACGCCTCAAGATCTCTGTCTGCAAATTCCTTCCTCACACAAACTCTCCAGGCAGTTCAAACATCTGCTATAAAACCACATTCACAAAATTACCCCCCTTTTCTGAAACATTCTTCACCCCTGGGCCATATCTCTGTGACAATACAAATTAATCCTAGAATTCTGGAAAACCTATGTTTTAGTGCAGTTGTGACTTACAACATTTCTGATGCAATGTTATGCTTTTCTTTTTGAGTCATAACCACATCACTTGTCCGACACAAATGGAGCAATATACATGTGCCTTTCATGTGTTCTCTGCATATAATATGTAAGCAAGAAAAATCCCAGGAAATCTACCAAATGCAAACATGCAAAACCAAAACAAACGTTATCACAACTTGCCAAGAGGCATGCTCGTCTCCTTCGTAACACCGCTCCTCAGCAGATAGCCTCAGTGAGAAGTTTAATTAGCAGTAGATTTATAATTTCTACTCTTGGGATCCCTGACTAGGGGTCATGTGAATTACGATGAAGGTCAAAATGTGGATCTCCCTATTATAGAAAGGAAAAAAAAAAAAAAAAAGAAAAAACTTGTAGCTATTGATTTTGCACATTCTTACTAAAATACATAGATATGATAGAAAATGAAATCTAGGAAAGCCTTTTGCCTCAAAAATGAAATCAATAAGCAATTAAATATAATATAAACAATTAGACTAAGTAGAAAACAGAGATCAATCTTTCTATTCACTGTTTGATTTGTCTCTCTCCTCCCATCCAGCAGCCCAACCCACAGGATGTGGTTTTGTTGTGCCTTTTTCTTTCTTTTTTTTTTTTTTTAATATGAAATGCTTCTATTGTTTCCCTTTAATGTACAAGAGGTAAAAACTTCCAAAGAGGAGCCTTTACAATAAAAACATTCACATTTCATATGTTTTTTTCTCTACGTAGTATGAATAGTTTTGTGAAAACAGATCATAGCACAGAGCTGAAAGGGGAATTTGGCCAGAACATCATCTGCCCCTGCATCTCTCACTTATCCATTGCCTGGGGCATTAGCACATGTTGCACAGTCATACAATGACTCCAGCTCAGTGAGATAAAGTGTCTTACGGATATGCCATGGGAAGAGAATTCATAACCTGACGTTTCTTGCCTGCTGCCATTTCACCTAATGAATAAGCAGCCTTTTCACATCACCGTGATGCCCCTGCACGAGGTGCCATCGGGGCAGGACAGCTCACTCCTAAGACCCTTTGCTAGAAAAGAATTTACGGTGACATCCTGATACATCGAAAAGAAGAGATGTTTAGGGCACTGCAGTGGTGAGAAAGGCCTTTCAGAAGAACTGCACCTGCATTACACTAGAGAGGTGCAAAGTTTGTTTTCCTGTTGTGTTTCCATTCACCTAGGAGCAGGCATAATGGGGCTTTTAAAATTTTCTTATATTCTTACTAGGGCTTGATCCTGAAACCATGACTGACACCCTGTCAGACTACTCACGTTAGTACTTTCAGTGTACAGAGTGGTATTTAAAGCAGGAAAAGTGGTGTGTCCATCTAGCAAGGGCTGCAGTACTAATACAGGTCTGAAGGAAGAACCTTTAGAAGAAGGGCTGTCCAGAGAGTCTCGCTGTGCACACACATGTATTTCATTCTTCCTGCTTCCTGATGGTGATTTTCAGCCTTAATCTCCCTACAGCCTGAATGAACCATTTTATCCTACTGCAACCACTCATAAAAATGGGGGGAAGGGAAGTTGGTTTTCTGAACAGCTGCACTTGCCGTATATATGCCAAGAAACCTGCAACCAGACAGTAGTATGAAATGTGGGATAAAGACTCAAAATGAAAGTTTACTGAAGAAGTAAGAAAGTAAGAAAGCTAATAGCATGAACAACATGAATGAATGCCACCTTTGTTCTCTTTTAAATGCACATGAACGTGAAATCCTAACTCCAGTTTCACAACATAATATTCTGATGTAAATGTCGTACGCAAGGAAAACAGAAAGATGGAAATGTTAATGCAATCTATTAACTTTTAAAGGTCTGGACCTCCTGAAGAAGGACACTTTCTCCCACTTGACTTTAATTTACAAGGAAATAAACTCCCACAGAGTAAACTTTACCACGGGAACATTCAAGCTTCAGGTCTTTGAGGGGCACAAAGCTTGTGCTATTGTGCAATTAGAAGAGTGAACAAAATGTCATTTATGATTGAATGGCTTTGGTTTAGATCATGTTCTAATACAGCCTCGGGAGGTGTGCCTGTGACTGGCACTCAGGATAAGGGCTGGCAGACAGCAAATAACATGCCCTCACTGTGGTCATTCCCTCTGCTTTGTTGCTCTGTTTTTTGCAGATTTCCCTTTTGATTGGTTACCGATGGAGAAATAGGCACAACCTTGATTCACACTTCAAAACAAGCAAAGGGAAAAACAAACACGGGGAAAAATCAACTACTGTTTCCAAAGAATTTGCTAGGGTCTGTGAAACCTCTGAGCTGATGCAAACTATTGCAAGTCTGAGTCTGCCCTAATCCAGACCTGGTGAGCTCTAAGGTTGTCATACTGCAGTCTTCCATGGGCTTGTTCAGAAGACGAAGTGAGGACGAGGTGAACAGTTTGTACCAGGATGCTTTTGCTCCCTGATCTGCTTTATACACTCCTGCCCATGCTTGTAATGCAGTTTCAGCTCAGGTATCAAAGGAGCAAGGCAATACCTTGGGGGACCTTCCATCAAAGGACACCGAACCACCACAGATGGAGCTCAGCAGTGGGAGGCGCAAGGGCTGAAGCGTTCGGGCCATGTGATACGTGCAGCTTCTTAGTGCAAGGTCAAGTACGCAAGAGTTGGGGTCATGATCTCAGGGGCTTGTCTGAGATGATAATGCCAAAGGCTTTAGAGAAAGAGCTTGTCTGGTTACTAGGCCTGACCCAGTTGGTATCATTTAAAATACTACTACAACAGACTCAAATTATGCCATTCTGGGCTAGTATTATGGTCCTGCCATATAAGGCACATCATGTTGCTGCATGACCCAGTCAGTGGTTGGTTCATCTTCTGAGTCAGCTGTATAATAATGTTATATGATGTTATATTTCAAAAAATAAAATAAAATCCAAGTCACACAGGGTGAGCTCCTCGCAAGCAGTAGCCTCTCCAGAGGAAGCAGAAAGGGACTTGAACAACGGTTGCTATTATTCCGTGCCAACTATCAGAGATGACAAGGTGCAGAAGGGAGCACACCGTGCACCCTACACGTGTGAGCAAAGCAGCGCTCTTCCCCTCCTCAGCACAGCTCACCAGAGCAGCAAAACCACCTAGAGCCGCAGGGCTGCAGCAGGAGTGATTTGCTGAAGGTAAAACAAGTCGAGACAGAGCCCTGATCTCCTCTCTTCTTCCAAGACTCTGCTTTTTAACTTGAGCTAAACCATGCCAAAGTTAATGGAGGATTCCTATTTCTTTTAGTGATTTTCGGAGGAAGTCCTCAGACCTCAGAGCCACCTGATAGGAAGATGTGGGCTACTTGCTGTGTGAAATCTTGAGCTGCCTGCCAGGAAAGGGATTTACCTGAGTAGGAAGAAGGAGCACTCCCATTCCTGATTCTGTAGATAAAAATCTCATTCACACCTTGCTGGTTTTATGCACATTCACTCCTCAGTTGTTCAAGCAGAACAATGCAGCTGGCAATAGATTTCATTTTTTATATTGCTGGGGAAAAAAATAACGTGCAAGCACATCTGGAGTGCATGCACCCTCCCTCTGGACATAGAAGTATGACAGAGATGGTAGGAAAACTGCTCAGAGGCTTGGCAGTGCCCCACCAAACATCTCGTGTTGTCACACTCGTTTGTCACACTTGGCAGTTGGATCCTCTCTCAGTAAGATGCAGAGGAAGGCAACTGTAGTATCCCGGCATATGTAATGAAAAACACAAAGCTGAGGGCACACAATACAGAGAAGCTTCCACCTCACTTCTCGGACTCATCTTAAATACTGTGCAACCATTGAAGTCAAAGCACATCTGTGCCTTAGCACTCCCTTACACACAACCAAGAATAAGTGGAAAAAAATCCAATTTCTTCACCTCCTCCGCATATTATGGGCTTCATTATGTTTTTGCCTAGTATGAAGCTGTTCCCCACAACCTCAAAGATATTTAAAGCCAGCTGCTGCTAATCCATTCCTTCCCTCCATGTGACACCTCCTCCAAAGAGTCCCACTATACCCCCTAGTTTGTTTTTTTCTAGCTCAGTTATGAAACTTTCAAGTAATTAAAAAAATCATTCTGTATTGATATACTGCACACTGGAGCTTCAAACGTTTACTTCTGCAATTACGGTCTGCAGTGCCATCAAAGTGCACTCCCTTCTCCAAACTTGTGTTACTGGAGCATGGAAATAATTGGCTACAAAAGTGCCTTTTGAGGATACTGAGCGTAGATGTGCAATATCTTGGGGGGAAAAAAAAAAAAAAGGTTCCTTACAATACTGTCAAACAAATATCTAATTACTTCTTTAAGCAAAACACCCTCTGACTTTTTGGGAGTGTATCACTTAGCTCCAAATGAAAGAGCAGACTTATTTTTAATGCACACAATATTGGTGTGCACTGAAGTAAACCCACAAGGACAATCAGTCCTCTTGTTTCAGGGAACACTCTCGCGAATGGAACAAGAGGAGGTGCCCACATGACTCCCTGCCAGGCTGCACACACTGAAAGGATCTTGGATCCACACAGGCAGTGTGCAGCAACCAACATTCAAAATAGTTGGTCAACATTTGCCTTTGGAAATGTTTTTCATCACAGCTTTTTGCTCATATGTTCTTTCTGTCTAGATTTCCCAGTCTAAGTTTGACAAATAAAAAATGATGTCTGCATTTGTTTATTTCTTTTTCATTAAAAAAAAATAAAAGTTAATGTGAATCTGAAAAATCATGTTATTAAAAACATATATACTTGTCAGTTGGAAAGAGACATAAAAATAATAAGTCCAAGAAAAAGCTATGTTTTATGTCCTACACTGACATATATTAAAGGCAGAACTAAAATTGTTATTGGAAAACACAGATGAATTGCATTCATGATCAGATCCTTTTTCCTTTAAGGTTATTGGAAGAAAAAGTGTCAACCAAGCAGAAATAAGCTGTGTGGCAAACTTGGTAGACAGACCAAGAAACATGTGTGGGAACTTTATCACAGTTTGGCAACCCTTTCAAAGGCCTAACTGAGGGCAATTCATAGCAGGAATCCATAGGAGACAAGACAGCTGCTGAAAGACAAAGATATACACTCCAGTTCTTTTTTCAATCTGTTTTTCTTCTGCTGCGAATTCGAATCAGGATATGAATTAGAATAACAATTATTAGGACAGCTCGGCACTTCTAAGGGAATATTTACTGTGAAATAAGCCACCTCAGTTTTATTGACTGAAGCGGAGATAAGCTAGTTAATGATGAATTAGCCCACTGCATATTCAGAGTTATAGCTCCTTTATGCTTGTCCTTGACTCTGTTGTTTCACTGTTACGTTGGTGACCTGCTGGACCTCCCTGCACCTCAGCTTACCCTCCAGTAAAGCAAATGTAAGGCTGCCCACAGCTGTGCTGTTAGGGTGCAGAAGTGTGTTTGCAGGCCACTACGGAAACACGGAGGTTTTATTGCCCTTTTACTACAGCTTTGATGAAGCTTTCTCACCTGAAGGGCACTGGGGAAACGAGGAGAGGAGACAGGCAGAGCGTGCTCCCCGGGGAATGAGGGAGGCCCTGATGCAGTAACTCAATCGGGCCTATCCAGCACTGAAACAAACTCATGGCTAAACCCGAAGGCTTCTGTCACTTTGTACCCACAGACAGGCTCCTGAGCATGGAAGTCATACACAGCTGCTTCAGAACAGAAACCTAGAAGGAAGCCTCAGGGCTCGGCGGCCTACTCGTGATCTTGGGCTGGCGGCAGTAGACCAGGCACCTGTTTCGGTAGCCCTCACACAGAACAGAGCTACCTGCACACTGTTTTCCAGTGAAGGCAAACACTGTCTACTGCCATACTTGAGGTCACTGCAGAGCAACCCTTCATGATTCTAGCTGTATAATAAACCCCAGCATGTTTTTTCAAGCTCCCCTACTTCCCACCAGTCTCCTATGGAGCAGATCAGCCATGTAGTGCATCTTCCCCATTTCAAGCACAGATGTGGTCTCTGCAAACTTCTATCTAAATCCTTTCATGCCCCCCACCTTTTGCCTTGAGAGGGAGAACAGACTGTAAAGACTTGTATGAAAAATACTACGACATCATTATATACTTTTGAGAATTTCTGAAGGACAATTTTTCCCTGTTTTATGGCCTTCTGCCTCAACCTACGCCCCCGGATTTGACTTCTACGTAGCATTTATTTTACAAAGTAAATACTAGGACTCGCATTTGTTGCTTATCCTAAAGATCATCACCATGGGAAGGTCAGCTGGGTAAACTACTGTGTGCGTGTGCAGGTGCCATTACTTCGCAGAGTTGCCTTTGTACACATAACTTACTCTAAGTGCTTGCTCCCAAAGCAAAGTCTTAGACGTAATAAAGAAAAGCTAGTGCAAACCTTCATGTATTTCTTCTTAACTGCACTTAGTAATGAGCCATCCTGCATTTGCTGTTTCAGGATGCTAGATTCCAGTTACCACAATAAAACCCAGAAAACATAGGAACTGTTGTTACCACAATAAAAACCAGAAAACGTAGGAACTGTTACAGTGGTAATAATACAAAGGCATTTTCCACAGAACAGGCACCTAACCATCACCTATACGCTGACATTTTAGAACACAGTCCTTATAAAAAGTACATAAATGACCTGACCCTCAGGTTTACCACACTAGTCTTAGAGAAGTCTGACCTTGCTGCATCTGATTCTTAAGCTGACATTGTGCAGTTCTTGCTCTGGGACTTGCTCTGGGACTTGCTCTGGGCATTGTAGCAAGGCATCTCAAATGAAAATCAAGGCAAAGTCCCGGAGCACTCTTAGTCCAGACTCACCACAAGCTTTATTCCTGGATTTTTATTTTGTTATACCACTCAGCTTAAGAGAGCTAAAACAGCATAAAACTGAACTGACCAACAATGCAGCATTTTGCTGTCTGCTCAATTAGTTGACTTAGCTGCCGGTGGAAAATCTTCTAAACATTTTCCTCTCACACTTCACCCCTGACTTAATAAACCATGGTGTTTTTATTGTCAGGTTCTTGGACAAATTTCATCAAAAAGCAGGGTGCATTAATCCAATGTACTAAACTCCTATTTTCTTATAATTACACTTCCCAAATGGTGCCTTTACAGAGAGAAAACAGAGGAAGCTAAGGAAGCCTAGTAAGTTAAACCCCACTTGTGGCTAAGCAGAATAATGAAAATGAAACACATTATTAGAAAAACATATTATTAAAAATGCCACCTAAATTTGCAACAAGCTCGTATCAAACTACACACTGTCACTCTTATTCACAATGAGGATCACCAGGTTTCACTTCAAGACTCTTTCCAAAATGCACCCGGTATTATATATGGAAAAGCAAATAAAATACAATTTTCTAGAAAGGAAACAAATATTGAAAAATAAGATAGACATCACTGGCCTAATGATACCAGTCCCTCACATGTGCACGTGTGCACACGCAGAATGTTTCGTGACCCACTGACCACTGTGATTGCTTTCGCCTTGCAAAGTTCTTCACTCTCCCTTTTACTACATCCGACGGGAAAGCCCAGCCTGCCATTCTGAGAGCATATGCTGAGGACAGACAACCACCATGTTTGGCCCCAGGTGCTGGACACATAAACGCCACAATACAGAAAAATGAGGTTAGCCCCCAAAGATGTCTTCTTGACATTTTTCAGTTAAAAAAAAAAAAAATACACTTCCATTTTATGATCTAGGAGTTAAAATAGGCTCCCTGAACAGGTATAAAAAGGTAGAGCTTTCACAAAACAAGGGTTCTTTTTGCAAGGTATATATGTAAGAGATGCACTGAATCTTCCCTGCTCACAAAATGGAAACAGGTTTTGCTGAATACAACAAACCATCATTAAAATACCACATTATAAAAGCAAGTGGCAGATAGCTTTATTTTGGTCAGAACAAAAGAAGAACCTTATTCTGTGGTTGCACAGTGGGAACCTGGCACAGGACTGGATCTGTTGTAAGCTTTAATATACTAAATGCAATTCTTCTCATAAAACGTTAGCTATTTAAATTAAGATATAAGAACAAGCAGTAATCAGAAAGGTCTTCCCTTATGAAACAGGCTGCTCTGTAAGAACTGGTGTTTTTTTTTGTTGTTTTTTTTTTTTTTTTATCTGTGGCTGAAATGGATAGAAGGAAAAAATCTTAAGGTTTAGCAAGGAGGCTAAGGCTAAGGCTCTAAAAAAACTTTTCTAATGATGCAGACAGTGACACTCGAGCATGCAGCAGAGGCTGGGGGATGCCCTTCACTGAGCCTGTTGTTTAACCAAAGACCTGTCAGAAGTGAGACTCAAACCACTGACCCATCTCAGACGAAGGATGGAAAACCTCCCAGGCCCCTTGCAGCATTACTTCCTTTGAGACTCTAAAGGCTGTCTTACAGCAGTGTTTTGGTGTTCACTAACATGGAATGAGCATTAACACAAACAAACAGCAAAGAGCTTTGGCTGCTTGATTGCCTTTAATCTCTTCCTAATTATCAGCCTGCCTCAGACAGTGCATGTTCTTTACAGTTTGTGCGGGGCTGGGGCGTCACACTGCTCTCCTTGAACCACATCTGACAAGCTACATCTCCAGCAGTGATGTCAGGGCTGACTGGGATGTAAAGCTCCCTGTCACTTTCCAGATATCAAGGAATTTTTATGTCAGTGGTGTTCATTAGCGGGAAGGTTCCCGCTGACATGTCTAAGTGCACATTTGATTAATAACATGATGCTCTTTAATCATTAAAAATAACCTAGAATTCCTGTTTCCTGCAGCAACCCCAAGGACCATCACACCCCATTTAGGGCAGAGGTATAGAAATTCGTATTTTACACATCCCAGAACAGGGCTGGTATTTATGCTTTCTCGCACCGTGACTCCATGTTGTCTTAAGCCCTGGTGTCTATTTGTAGTCCTTGTACCTATTCATGGATAAAAGCATGGTGGTTTATTTTTAGCAAACTTTTTTTCCAAAGAGTTTTATTTTAAAGCCTGACTAACCTTTGCTGCACCATGGACTAGGCTGATCTCTTGATAAATCTTAGCTTAGATTGGTGGTGAGCTGCAAGAAGACACCGACTGCGTTTTCAATTAATCCTCTTTTACATCCTACCTTAGGAGAGGGTAAGGGAGGCACATAAAAAGCCAGACAGCATGCAATGCTTCCCCTGGACTCTAGTGCAGCCTGGAAATCTGGGGGAGCCACAAGCATTTAGTTGTCCCTTGTTTCTTCCCACAGTATTTTTAGCGGCTCTGCAACACGCGGATTTATCTGCTCTGCCTGCAATTATTCACTGCATCTCAGAGACAGGAAAAACATACATCACGTTTGCTTACTCAGATTTTCTTACTTTTATCTCTTTCTCTCCAACTAGGCTGTTGGGGAAAAAAATAGTGCTGAGAGAGAAATATATGTCAGTTTATGGAATGGTGCAGTTTTAGAGGCCTCTTCTCTGTTTTTGGCTTTCCAGCTCCCAAAAATGAGTGTTCCATCCCTTGTATACGGTAATACAGTTATTGCAGGTGCTGTGGAGGAGTTGGCATAAAGTTAAGGGCTTCCTGGCCGTTGTGCAATGAAAAGGTGGGATTTCTCCAGTGTTAGGGAGGTCCCAAAGGCCTAAATCCCTCCTCCAAAGACCACCACAGCGGCTACATGGCTATGGGGAAAGCCATTTCACACTCAGAAGAGTTGTGAGGACAAATAGCAGACTCGCTGTGTGCTGAAGTGCCAGCCAAGACATTGGATTACCCCTGGCTGGGCAGCAAACACATTTTCCTAATCTGTGCTGGAGCAATGGACACTTGGAAAATGTGGGAGCTCCGATAGGCACCTCCCAACGTCACCAAGACTCAGGCCCAGACCACAGTCTGATTTTCTTCAGCAAGAAAGAAAATCTTGGCTTTGGCTCCCTGACGTGCTCTGCTCTGCAGACAGTACGAACACAACTCTTATTTTTCCAAGTAACCTTGCAGGGACTGCTTATGAGCAAGCATTGCAACATCGGCCTTGAACTCTTCTGCCCCTAGCTTTGATAATGCTCCTTTCCTTTCCATTTTGGGGACGGAAGGAAGGCGTACAAGCACAAGAAACCACAAGAAACCCATTTTTTGGTGAAATGACACCTAGATGTACTATTCATTTGCGATGTTTATTGAATTCCTGGGCAGTGGAATGCCTTGTAAATGCAAGCAAATGTCTCTAGAAATATTTGAATAAATCTTATAAATGAGGCTCCAGCTGTAACATTTTGCCCTTTTTCGGGCACGAGTCTGAGACCTTATATCCCCTGGCCAACAGCCCTGAGACCTCTGCAGGAGAAATCAGCCGAGAGGGGGCAGGGCCCAGCACCACTGACCACAGAGATGACCAGGCTGCCTGCAGGACGGAGGAAAAGATGCAGATGTCAGGCAAGGGTGGAAAACAGCAAAAAGCAGCATTGCTTCTGCTACAATCAGAACTCCTGGGGTTTGTGGTAATTCTCTATTTTTATCTCAGTCAAGAAGTGATGACTGTGTCCAAATCAGTACACTGAGCACATCAGAGACCTGGGCCTTTCCCATTCAACAGCACACAGTTGCATTAGCCAGCCTCCAGGAGGTCTATTACATCCCACCCTTGGGGGATGAATGGTAATCAACAGAGCAAGCAAAAAAATACGTATTATTCCCTAGCCACGAGGATTTTCCTCAAGGTTTACTGCTTTTTATTTTTTATTTTTCCTTTTTTTTTTCTTTTGTTTCCCATCTGATTTGTAATGCTTCCGTTTTCAGTCACAAGGAAGAGGGAGTTGCCTTGAATATTCCTGATTCATGATTCTACCCAAGGTTACTGAATAGCTAAACTATCTGCCAAGCATAATCCCCCTGCTAACATTATAGCCCCGTGCACTCCCCGCAGGCCCAGCCTCTTCATCCCTGCTGTCTGGATGTTTTCAGTGGATTCCATTTCAGGATCACTCCTTGGCTGTAGTACATAGACCATTCCCTACCACTGACTGCACTCTGCACAGGGAAGGGATATTTCCTTTCCTGCTAAAAGGCGGCTTTTGGACTGTGGTGCACATCGCACAATGGTGAAGACGGGAGACAAGCACGTCTAGAAAGAACCTGGTGGAAGCACTCAAAACCAGAGCACAACAGGATCCCCCTGTAGAAAAAGAAGGGCTGGGTGTTTTTTATTTCCATTAGTGCCTTTGGACGTCTCTCCTCTCCAAGAAAGCTCTAAACCAGGTATCTAGTAGGTCATCTGGTCACTCCCCAGATAAAGCAGGCTGTGTGCCTGGTGATAAACTGGAGTGATTTGTCCAGTCTGCTCATTAAAGTTTTAAGGAATTTATCTTCCGTTACTTCCCCTGAGAATCTATGCAGCAATCTAATGAATCTTGCCATTAATGCATAAATACATGCATACATTTGGATATTTTTTTTTCAGTAAATTCAAGCTCATTTTTCCCTTGCTTATTTTCATCTGAATATTCCTAATTATATCTCACGAGGACCAAGCAAATTAATTTCCTTCTTTTCTTGATGATACCAACAGTTAACTCAACCAGCAGCAGTGCACCTCAGCTCAGAGCCCAGACGAAGAATGTCCTCACACAAACATATGCAACTTCTGTACAATTTCACCCACAATCACTGCTTCTCCTTCCCATGGCAATAAAAGTAAAGGCTGGCCCTGCTTTTCCGTCTGATTACAGTGGCCTAGTACAGAAAACTTTCTTCTAACAAAAACCTGATAAAAAGCAAGAATCTGTGCTTTGAACTTCAAGTTTCCCCAAGAAGCCTGCTGTGCTGCCACTCATTTGAGGTCAGTTGCTTGGCCCGACCTGCTCCCAGCTTCTCTGACTGATTGAAGTCCACCATCCCTTCTGAAATGGGATCACACATTTACTTCTACAAAGCTGCAGTGAAGCATGATCTGAGCTGGAACAGCCGGTAAAAAAAAAATAAAAAATAATTTTAAAGAAAAAAAAAAAGCTGCCTACTCTTCATTTTATTGCTTTTCCCAGAAACGATCAATGCACCTGCCAGGTGTCTCAGCAAAGCAAGGCATCTTACAGCTCTGATTTCCTGGTTTTATCTTTTTTCCCAAGGACTCATTAAGGGCCTGTGATGGACAGCCAGGCAGATGCAGCTTGTGCCTGCTTGGCTAATGAGGTTATAGTATCTGCCCTAGACCATCAGCTTTGTATTTCAAACCCTGCACACGAAACCTGCCTTTGGCCTCAATCCTGCATATCAAAGCCTAGCTGGAGTGTGAAGAGAGGAGGAGAAGAGCAGTGGAAAAATCAGCATTAATAAAAATAACCACAATTATCAGCATGCAGTAACACCTGAGTATACCAGCCACCCCAGTAGGGAGAGTTGGGGTTGAAAGGAGGAGCCCCCCACTGACTCTGATGGAGCAGCACAGCACCACAGCAAGCTCCAAATTCACAAGTCCCTATTCCCAGCGAATGAAGGTGGAGCTACACACAGCACCGTACTCCAGTTACCGATTTTTGAAAGAAAAGACTGGCTCTGGCCAGAAACAGCAGCCCAGTGAAAGACTCACATACCTCCCTTTCCAGAGCTAACACGAACACTCGCCTAGCTGGGACAGCCCAGCTGGGAGACACATTACTTCGAGGTGGGAGAATTTATGATGTGACTGATACCCACTCGGTTATCTAGTTATTTCAGCAAACGAGTGTAGGATCACATTTCTCCAGTATTTTTGAGAATAACTACGTCTACCAGATTTCCTCTGTAGCGTATTTGTTAAGAAAACTAATTGTACATTCATGAGAAATGTGATAAGGAGGATCATATTTTAGGTAGTTTTAAAGCAGTAATGTAAGATCCTACAAGAGCAGTTACAGAACCCTTTCAAAAAGTAAACAACCTGTTAACCAGTTTTGTAAGCTTGAAGGAGTTGTCTGACCCTTACCAGAATAGCTACCATCTTCGGCAATATTAACACACAGAAGCACACATTGCTCTTGATATTAATGTTGGACAAGGGTCTGCCCTCAAGTCATGCCACCAGCGTGTTTCATTTCCATGCGAACTGCCCTCTTATCCTCGTGACGCTTTTTAATACTGCAACCTAGGAAGAACTTCCAGGAAATTTTGCAAAAGAAAATGTTTGAAATATGTTTTGGGGGAGGATCTGAGCAAGGAAATCCTTTACTAAAATTCTTAATAAAAAGAGCAGAACCAGAACTTCACAGCTCATCAATTTAGCTATCATTTTCTTAGAAAATTAAACACTCCACTCTTTCCTTAAGTATGCATTAGTTGGAAAAAAGTTTGTTGATTACCGAATGTATAAAAAACCTTAAAATCTTCTGCAATATTTTTATAACCATGCTATTTCTGTATAGAAAAGCAGTACGAAAAAAATAGCAAGCAACGTACACATTTTTTTCCTCAGTTTTGATTTTTATAGCTACCACCCAGATTCTAATTTAAAATAGTAATATATTAAATGTCAGCAGGCCTTTTCTATATAAAATTTATAACAACTGAGTTTGGGATTCCAATTTTGAAGCTCAGAGGAAAAGATTCCCCTTTAAACACAACCTATTCTGCCTGTCAGTTAATGGTTAAATGAACTGCTAGAGCTGCTTAAAGCTTGAGAGTAGATGACAAAGCTCCAGGAAAAACATATAAAGAAAAGAAAAAAAAAATCTTCTGGCTTACATATTGCACTGTGAACTCCCAGTGCTACAGAAGTCCTGCAGTATTTTCATAATAAAACACGATACCACAGTGCACAGCCATAAGGAATAGGATTTTCAATTTTCTGCTGCTGAAAAGCATTAATAATTTACTCCTGAATGACAGCATTAGGTTGCCATAGCAATGCCTAAGATCTCTATTCATAAAAACATACTTGGGCTTCTTTGAACACGAACGGTGCGTGTCTTGACAAAGGGTAGATGTGTCTACATGAAAGGTGATGGCTGCCCCATAAAACACGCAGTCTGTGACTGACTGAACGATGTATTGTCCCTATAAATTTCAGGCAAGTGGAAGGTCAAACCTCTGCTGATGCAAATTGACAGACCCGCACTGAAGTCAGCAGAGTGATGACCAGCGAGCACGAGCAGAAAATATAGCTCACTGTCTGCAAGGTCTCCTGGCTGAGGGGAAGTCACAATAAATATTCTTCATTTCCATGTTATTTCTCACTGCACTGGGGAATAGTTGGCCACACTATAACAGGATCTGTTTGCCCTAACAGACCACCGGTTGTGTGTGTCCATGAACACACACAGCTGCCCTCCACGGCGTTGCATCGGCCCCGGTCTGTGCCCTCTGGCCACGAAAGTCCACATCACATTTCTGCACAGTTCCTTCAGGTCCAGGTAAGTCCAGAGGAGCATTCGGATACACGGATTGTTTTGTGCTGCTGCCCATGACTTCAGAAGGAGGGTCTTGGAGCTTGGGCTGTTTTTTACCAGCATGAAGCTGTGATTATTATTAGCAACCCATAATTCACCGTTGCGTGAGCTGCACACATGTATGCAGCCTTGCTTGCCTAGCAGGGCCACTCCTGCATGATGGATGTAGCAACAGCACTGTGTAATACCACAAGGAGTTTTATTTTGGGAGAGGCAGAGCGAGTTTTACGTAGTGGAGGGTGTTGGTGTTACAGGATGCCCAGGGGAGGGGAGCTGGGCTCACCTCTGGACCCCGTCCAGCCCAGCTCGGCTGTGACCAGAGGCGCAACCGCTAACGGCAGCCCTGTGATGGATGTGGAGCAAGTGATTTCGGTTCCTAGGGAGCAGGCCCACAAACCACGAACACATTACTTGTGGTAGACTCAGCGGGGAGAAGCCAGAGGATAAATTGCCTGCTGGGACTGGATTCACTCCCTGCAAGAGACAGGATGAGATTTTTTCAAACACACACAGATGTGTGGGTGAGTGTTGGGAGGCCTCTGCAAGGCCGTACTGAGGCAGCGCTGAGGCCTTCCTACCCATGGACAAATACCGACTGAAATCTTTTCTTCTCGGCAGCTCGTTCAGCTCCCTTCATCAGCATGGAGTTCACTCTGACCTAGAGCAGGCAAAGAGCATGCTAATGTGAAGTAAAACCATCACGTAATTATGGTTTAGATTAAAAACAAAAGAAAAGAAAAATAATTTCAGAGAAACTGCATATGACTAAGATCCGAAAGGGAAACAAAGAGGGAAAGAGATGCTCGGTATGCACATATTTGGGATAAGCTGTGAGCAAGGTGGCAGTGAGAAGAGGCTAACAGGTGACAAAGTTCATTCAAATTCTTTTATGTCGTGCTGGAACAGGAGTGTCCATATTAACAGCACCGTAAGAATTATATTAAGAACTGTATCTAATTCTCTACAAAGGATTTTATTTCCCTAGAGAAAGGGTGCTGTTGGAGGGCTGGTCGTTCAGTTCAGGTTCTTGCCTGGAGACCTGGTGGAGCTCAGATCCCAGCCCTACAATAACTGTGCTCTTCCTGCTTAACCAGGGTCAGTGACTTTGGGGTCAGCCTGCAGCCTGGCCGATGCACCACGGCACTGACTTCCCATGCCCAAATGGCACACAGCACGCAGAAACAAACTCCCTCTGCTCGGGCTGACCAGCAGGGTTAGCATGATCCCAAACACAGCCGACAGACAAGGTGCACTACCTCACTGCTACTGCAGGCACACAGCTCCCCTCGACCAGAGCTGCCTTGCATCCCTCCAGCCCAGAGCACGCCAGCAACATCTACATCTTGAGCCAAGCCATATAAAAAGGCAGTGACGACATTACAGTTCTCCTAAATCCATTTCCAACCAAGCCCAGCTCTTTCTGTAGCTCAAGCGTCCACCTGCATGTCCCCCATCTGAGTTTTTCCAGTACATTACTCCAAAACCAGCTACAGCAGCATTAAGCAAATGCTCAGGGAGGAGCAGAGATGGATCTTTTTCTACTTCTTTAAAAAATGTTATTAGCTGGGTTTGATGATATGAACTGCCACTCCCTTTCTCTTCCGCTTTGGGGAGCCCCAGAAGAAAATCACAGCTGTAATGTTAAAAGTATGTCATGATGTGTATTACAAAGCAGATCCGAGTGTTGTGAATTCTGTTTTTTTAACACAGCACATCTTTGCTGTCCATCCACTGGCAGAATTGAATTCCAGATTTGTATTTTTCTATGGCAGGAAAAAATGTGACTCCACGACTGCTGCTTGGAAATGGCATCGTCAGTGTATTCTTAAACAGTTTCATTAGTCTATTTACGGCATTTCATAAAACATACCATCTGTGAGCACTTCCCTGACAGCCTCATTAGGGAAGTGTCTACTTGGCTTGCTTAGGTTTTCCCAAGCCATCTTTATTTAGTGCTAATTACACCCTCCCATGCAGCCCTGTTGCGTCCTTGCGGCGACTTATTACGGGGTGGCAGCACTCGCTGCCAACAAAAGGCTTTGAGATGGGAGAACCGGGAATTTGTCTGTCCTTCACACCAGTGTTTGTGAGATCTGCCTGCTATTGTGTCCATGCCATCGCATGCCACTTGTGTCCACGAGTGTCCCACAGCTGGGGGGAAGCAGCTCCAGGCCCCCATCCTGCTCCGCTCACACCCACAGCGCGAGGTTACACCACAGAGGGAACAAGGCAAAGCCTGCAACAAGCAAAGGCCTGTTGCTCTGACACAGCCGAATTACATTTCTAAGATAAGTAACCATGAGTCAAATTTGTTTTGTGCATAAAATCCAGCGGTTTTATTAGCTGCCAGGCTCAAACTTGCAGAGTGCCTGGTGTGCTACCGACTGGTAGTCAGAAAGGAGCAGAGGCAAAGTCAATTCTTCAACCCCATCTCCTGACTCGGTCGGGTGGTCGGGCTCACAGTGTGGCCACAGAAAAGGAAGCTTGCAAAGCATGTGGTAGATGGAAAGAGGATGTGACTTTTAGGACAGCAAAACCTTTCCAACTCTGGGAACCTACTGTGGTACAGGCAAAGGTACGAATATACGCCGTGCTGCCTATTCTACGCTTTCAAAGTAGAGGCAGGTACCCCACATTTGCTTTGGGGCAAGTCTACCTGCAGGAGGAATGAGCAGAGTAGCTAGCACACTGCCAATTAGCCAGATAGCTTGCTTCACAAAAGGCAGGCCCATACATTTCCAGACCAAGTGTGAGCACGTTTGTGAGTAGCTGCAAAGGACTCCCAAAGAAAGACTTTCAGATCAACAGAAAATCCAGCGAAGCACCAGAATGAGTGCATGAGGCATATCACGTATCCTATGGAAGTCCGCACTCGGGCAAAGACCGGCACACTCCACTGACAATACTGTCAGCCACAGAGGTAACAATTGCACTGAAAAAAGACTAAGCCTGAGATAAAAATTTCCTTTATTTTAACTGAGGAGAAACAATTGTCAGAATACGGGCAAATAGACGGGACAGTCTGTACTGACAAACCCAAGCAAGCTATGCATAGTTGGCCAGGAAAGCTGCAATTAAAGCTGTACCACCTTCCTCACATTCTTTTGTAATTAACTTGTATTCATTCTTGCAATGAGTAAGCATTAAAAAAGTGACAAATGGGCAAAATATTTACCTTTCACCTATTAAAACAAGTATTTGTACAGCACTGTGAAAATTCTACAGTGCCCATCTTTCCCCCGCTTCCTTTACAACAACAACAAAAAATCAGATCATGAATGAGTCCCAACAGCTATCAAGTCTGACTCTAGTTCACCTGAATAACCATTGCCACTGGACTGAAGAAAAAATGTGGTGAGAAAATCTGAGATTATTTCCACTGTTTATCAACAGTCCAAACAGAATAGAGTGGGTAGGCAGAATTGTTAAATCCTACTTTGGTCTGTTCAAAAAACTGATAGTGAAAAATTGTCAGGTTTAAAGATACACTAGAATGCATGTGAGATTTCTGTACGGACAAACCTGTGGGACACTGCATATGAACACTGACACTCACAAGAATGTGGCTCTCTGCACTCACAGATGCCGAGAAGATGAACGTTCACAAGAGAGACTGCTTCCTGAGCCTGCCAGGGACTGTCAAAGAGAGAGCATACAGGGTCTCCAGCATGAGCTTCATCCACACTGGCACTGAAGAAGGTGGAGAAAATTTCCACTTGGGATGTGGATCAGTGAATAAAAAAATAAAAAATAAAAAAAGCACTTAACAGAAGTGTTAGGTGAATGTCACTAGGGGCAAATAGTAAGTAGACTGTGAAGCGTTAACTTCTAATTTTTCATTTTCCCACATGAAAACACCTAATGTATGATTCCATTGACCTGGAAGGATGCATTTTAAACAAAACTTACACATTGCTCTAAGATCTTCATATAGCACATAGACTCGTGCATTGATCTGAAAGCCATTGGAACATATTTCAGTGGTGTCACTGATATGAAATCTAGATAGAAACGCAAAGCAGTAACTGCTGTGACCAGTGTGGAACAATGAGACCAAGAGGCCTCTCTCCCTGCTGGGGAAGTCATTGGTCATGGTCCTCTGCTGAGCTGTGGGTTGATTTTTTTGATGTGGATTTTTTATGTGAAATCAGAATCAGTATTATCCAACAAAACAGTCAACTTAACTTACCGTAATTGCTTTTACAGTGGGCATTTATGGTAATTTTTCTAATTATCCACAGACTAACCAAATGATACCTGTGCCATCTCTGCTTTAGTTTTTTTTTTTGCAGTAAATCAAATGGGGCAATTTAAAATTATGCCACATTTGTCATTTATGTCCTAGAGACAGATGGCAACTTGACCACTTGGACATACGAGTGACTGCATGTTAGCATGTATTTTTTATAGTATGTGTCCATATGTAAAAATGTCTTCCCTGACTCATCAGATGTGTGAACGTACTCTTTAAACTAGGAACACTCTCAACTCAACAATTGTTTATGGATGATGTCAAGAAAAGCACTATTCCATTCTTCTTTTGTGTTTTGTCATGAAAAAAAATGGACTACCAGGATGTTATCTTGCTTACCTAATTGCTTATTCAACCGATAGACTAAATTTTTCTGTCTCCTGCTATTCTGTCTTGCTAGGCAGAATCTGAAGTTATGTCAAGAGAGAAAACGCATGAGAAAGAACCATGAGAAACATGACACATTACACCCAAAAGTGTTAAAGAAACCACAGGCTTCAGACAGGTTGTGACTTTCCATTTCCTGAGTATTCTTTTGTAGTAGTCCATAAAACAAACAGTGAGTGGCAGGCTTGTGAATGGTGATATGCTGGTCATCTGCCAAGAAGGATCTTTCCATTCCGGCCTTCGGTGCACAGCTGGCACTAGTCTATTTCCTGTCACTGGGCAATGTCCTATATCTCCTTCAGGTATGCATTTTCTGGTGCCTAAAAGCCTAATTTTACAAATCAGCAACCGTTAATAAATGCATCAGTTCCACAACAGTGCCAGAAACAGAAGTTCTGAGAAACGTGGTCTGACTCTAAAAATAAATAAGTTGTTGTCAGGTTTTCAGATATTTTAAGCTTCATGGAAAAAAAATAAAAATAAAAGTGAGAGACAGCAAAAGTGGAACCTAAGCTTTCTCAAGCAATTCAATAAATCTGAAAACAACCCGATATTTTCTTTTTGCAAGAACAAGGAAGCCACTGCAGGTCCACACAAAGTGAATTCAGACCCTCATCTGGCCTCCCTCTGCTCTGGTCAGTCAGCAAAGGGACAAGCAACATCACCTGGGATGAAAAGTGTGGAAAACAGAGAGTTTTATGTTACCTGACTGGCTACTGAGACAGGACAACTCAGTTCTGTCTACAGTCACAGATCCTGCGTGAGAGCAAGCATACCTTACACCTCGGTTCTCCACCTATAAAGACGAGAACACATTACTTCCAAGCTGTCTCTGATTCCTCTGTTTAGACAAGAAGATAAATTAGTAGACATTTATCTTTCAGTACATATTTTAGCCCCAAAAGGCGCCTCCTAGGCATTCTGGTATCACAGGATTACTAATGCACGGCTTGGAAAAACAACACCTCCTTGTGGCCACTCTCGATATGCCACGGGTGAGAAGGGAGGTTGCCAAAATTACCGTTTTTCTTGAGTATAAATAGCAGGGAAACTGGGTGGAAGTTAAAATCCTCCTTCCCTTTCCTTTCTCTGTCCCTTCGAAATAATGAAGAAACAGTATATGACAGCTACCGTGATTTCCTTATGGTGTCTAAAACTATGGAAATACTTCACTTGGAGGATGATACATCGTCACTGCTGACCCCAGGGTAATTGCAAAGCATGAACACGCAGGTACAAGATGGGAATTAATTTGTCCCCCTCCTTTTCGGTTCTCAGCCTCGAGGCTGAGTCTGACCTCCTGACTTTGTTGCTCTTGTAGCTCCCGTTTGCTGTGCCTGTCCAATTCACGTCCCATTCTGACTGGTCCCTGTCATCAGCTCCTGACCAGCTTTCAGACGATGACTTTTTATATTCGGTCACATACTGTCATTACACCAATTTGTCTAGGAGTCTATGAATGAACCGGTTTCATGCACAGGCTGAACAGCATGATATAGAGCTGTGTGCTTTGGAAAATCAGTTGTACACATCAAAGCATATGAAATCTGGATCAAGTGCTCCAGACACAGGGGAAAATCTCACTGATGTAATATTATTGTTCTTCATGTTTTTATTGTTATGGGCTACATATGCTGGCTCCACAAGACGTTTTGGGGGCAGCCTGAAGCTCAAAATGCATAGGAATAAAGATCTTGGCATTCAAGCCTTTCTATGACTACATCCTAACCATTCCCTTATGACAGGAAAATGCATTCTTTTCTCCTGATTTAGACAGCACATCCAGATTAACTAACCCCACTGTTGTTCTAATTAGAAGCGTTTCTCTGTAGGCTAACACCTACAAACCGAGTTGGTTTCAGACTCCACCTTACTCCTACTCTCACTGAGATGTCAAAGCGTGGTTAACTGGTTAAACGTGGTTAAAAATCAGAGACAGGATGGTGGCTTTTTTTTTATGTAGAAAAAGGTTGCAGAGCACGAGGGGGCCCTGGCGGGAGCCAGCAAGCTGTCGGAGGCCGGCAGCTCCCGAAGGGACGCGACACGGGCCCCTGACGGGAGGGCGGCGGGCGGCCCCCCGGGGAGCTCCAGCACCGGGTCCGGGGCACAGCGCCCGCCGCAGAGCCTCGCCCGGCCCCGCCGGCCGCCAGCGCTGCCCTCGGCCGCCCCCTGTCGGCCCGCGGCCGTGCGGCCTCCGGGACGCCCGGCCCGGCAGCTGGGGCGCTGGGGTCGGCCCCTCAGCCCCCGGGCTGCAAGCTCAGCCCCCGAGGGCCGCGGCGAGCCCTGCGGCACCGGAGGGTGCCGGCCGAGGCGTCCCGGTGCCGGTCAGGAGCCCGGAGGGGGAATGCCTCCGGCCGCCTTCCGCCCTGGGGCAGTGCCACCCGCCCGCCTTATATCCCCTAAAATGGCGGGCGAGGAATTCGGGCTTGTTTTTGGCTTCCTGTCCTAGATAGCTGTGATATAAATAGCAGCCAGGTGTTAATTAGGTCCCATATGCACGCCTGGGTGCGAGTGCCATGTATTTTATCCACGTGCACTTGTAGAGACAAACCTTTTCTCAGTTGCCATAGGAAGAACAGTTCTTACACGGATAAGGGGCCAGATGCTTAATTAAAAAGACCGCTTTCTGCCTCAAGGGAAGTATACTACGACCGTCGTAAAGTTGGAAGGCTGTGCTTCTGCCACTGGAAGGGACCTGGAGCCCTCAGCACTCTTGCCATGACCTGGCAGAGGACACCACACCTATGACAGACCGTGGGCCATGCTCGGCCCCAGCCTGTGCTCCACGTGCTGCTCAGGGGCGGCTCACGTACCCCAGCATCTCCACAGGCCACGGCGGTGTCTCGGTGTCATGGCTGCAGCAGTGGCAGCACTGCCTGCACGCACGTTGGCCTCTCAGTACAAGGACACCGAGACCATGGAGTATGCCCAGAGAAGGGCTACGAAGCCTGGAACACAAGTCCTGTGAGGAGCAGCTGAGGGAACGGGGGTTGTTCAGTCTGGAGAAGAGGAGGCTCAAGAGAGACCTTATTGCTCTCTACAACTACCTGAAAGGATGAGGTGGGGAGCTGGGGGTCGGCCTCTTCTCGCAGGTAACTAGCGATAGGACTAGAAGAAATGGCCTGAAGTTGAGCCAGGGGAGGTTCAGGTTGGAAATGAGGAGACATTTCCTCTCAGAAAGCAGTCAGGCATTGGAACGGGTTGCCCAGGGAAGTGGTGGCATCACTGTCCCTGGGGGTGTTCAAGGAAAGGTTGGACCTGGTGCTTAGGGACATGGTTTAGTGGGCAAGATTGCTAGTAGGGTGACGGTTGGACCAGATGATCTTGAAGATCTTTTCCAACCTTAATGATTCAGTGATTATATTCTATGATTCTATGTGTGCACCCAGCAGGTCACAGGAGGCCACCAGGAACTTGCCCAGCACGGAGCACTTACCTGAGGAGTCTCAGTAACCAGCTGAGGGCAAACCTACACTAGCAGTTTAGTCTGAACCAGAAGTGAGCTTCTGGAGTGAATTTCCTGATGGTGCCCACCTACTGCACTGTGGCTCGCATCGCAGAACTGTGCTGGGGCAGATGCACTGAATTGGGTTTGGGTGCAGTTACACCAGGAAATGCACTCCAGTAGCACACCAGCGGCACTCCACACACTCCACTCCAACTGTTCCTGTTGGGCTCAACTACTTATTCATGTAGGCAATCTCATGAAAGCTCAGGGACATGGAAGTAGTGTACAGAGTGTGGGATGGCGTGCCAGCAGTATATGGCATCACGGCCACATCCAAGAACTGAGGTATGAAGGCACTGCATGGAGACAGCTGTATGCTGTTTATTTGCAGTATACAGAAATGCAGAATAGGCATGTTTGGAAAGGAGCTCTGGAGACCCTCCAATACACTCCCATATTCCCAGATAAATGTTACATATGTGCTGGCATTTTTATAGATTAAGGAAGCCACAGTCCTAGATGGCTGGTAGTGAATAATCACAAGAGCTGGCCGTAATTTTCATACTCTTGAGGACAGAATGTCGGCCTTTCTTCCTTGGACTAAGAAGCCTGTTGAGAAACAGGCTTTCAGGCTCTGTATGGACCTGACCTGGGGCAGGAAAGGTAACCATGTCTTCCTCTGTGCTAGCCCAGGACATCCATACTAACTCTCAGCTGCACTCAAGCTAATTAGCCTGGCTAAGAGGCAGTCATTAGCCTGGATACAGTGCTGGGCTAATGCTGTTACACCACCTTCAGTATCAAAACTGTTCCCTGATAGTGTTGCTCCTCCAGGTTGGAAAGATGTACCTGAGGCAACAGTCAACATCTCTAGGAGGGTGCTGCATGAGACCCACTTGCCCAAAGACCATCCCACAGGAGTAGGAATGAACAAGTTCACGTGTAGCATGAGCCAGACACCCCCTTCCAACGGTGGGTAGTGCGTCAGAAGCTAAGCCGTGCGCGTGACTTGTTTACCTGTGATCTCTGTTGCAGTCCCCGTGAGAGAGCAAATCTCCAAGATCCAAAGTGAATTACAGGAGAAACATGCAATGAGCGGTTGGAAAGGCAAACACCAGGGGTTCCTGCCTCTGGGGAGACAAAGTCCACGGGCCTGGAAGCCACATGGTACGTCTTGAGGAGACCACAGGTAAATCAGAGGTGCAGTCACTCACAGGTTTGAAGCACAGCTTTTTCAGCAGGGCTAAGAGAGACTAACCTGATTCACACAGAAATGTGAACTAGCTGGTGATGTACTTATCGCTCCCCTTAGACCTGATTACTGGTCTTCCCTGGGGTAGATGTACAGGTAGATGTACAGATGTAAGAAGAAAAAGATCGATTCCTGGATGGAGCTCCAGGACCCTGACTTTGGTAACGAAAGCTGCATCCTGCCCACCCAGCAGAGACAAGCAGGTCAAAGCAGGCAGCCCCTATGCTGGTTACCTGCATTACGGCTACCAGCATCAACAACCAACACCACAAACGCACAGCTGTGAAAATCAGCACCGCAAAGTACACTAACAGTTTTTGCGATTGACACATTAAAGGTTCAAAACGTCCTGGCAATTTTGGAAGCAAAACCAGTGAACCAGCTGAAGCCAGAATCAGATATGCCTTTGTATGCTGCCAGAGAAAAAGAAACCTTTTACTCCAAACTAAACAGAATAGTACTGAAGCACAGAGACCTGGCAAAACTTCTCCTCAACTGGCTGTCTTCACAGAGAACTTAGGTGAACCTTCAGTGGCTACTGACCAGCACAGAGAAGTATTATTAAAAAGACAAAACAGAAGCCATGAAGGACTAGAAATACAAGAATGACAACAGAAATGGTTGAAAGTATAGGAATTAGTCCAAATTCTAATGGTAAAAGAGAAAAGTCAAAAGTTGCTGTGAAAATGTATGCAAGAGGTAGAATCAAAGCACATCAGTATGACAGAAACAGCAGCAAAGTCTGTTAAATAAAAACGTTGCAGAAAGGAGACAGTATCTGAAATGGAGTGATGAAGCATAAAATAAACACACAACTCTATACATATATAAATTTAAATGCCTAAAGTAATAAACCACTGTTTTACTCGTGTTGAAAAAATAGTAAGAAAGGGTACAGAGCAGAAAGCAGCCTGGAAAAATTACTGATTTTTGACATAGTGGTTATGTTTTAAAAAATATGTATATCAAGGAAAAGATCGGTTGCAGTCACACTTAACAGCAGATGTTTTGAGTTTGTCAGTGAAAGTTTAAAAAAAAAAAAGAGGGCAAATATTGTTTTGGTCAACCCCAAATGCTTCCTTAATACACAATGTTATGTTTTCCTTTGTACTGCGAGTCTCCCATCATTTCATTTTAGTCTTCCTTTTTTTATTCCATGTTTTTCCAATTGAAAAATAAGTGTGAAATAGAAATTTTGAAAGCTCAAACGTTTCAAAAGCTGAAACTGAGCATTTATATTTGAAAAGTAAAAATTAAACATTTTTAATTTTTAAATTCCCTCTCCACCTTCTTTTCTTTAAAACACTACAATGAATTTGATTTCTCGGGTATTTCAGTGAACCTGAACTACTGCATTTTTGCGAATTTCACGCTGTTCTCCTAAGGACGCCTGTAATTAGCCTGTAATTAGTAGGAGTGTTTCTTAATGCTTTTATGCTTTGGTTCTTTTTTTGACCTTCCTTTTAAGGGTCCCCAGTTTGGAATTGCTTAATACAAGATCAAATATGTTCTATATAAAAATTTTAAAATATGATCTTTGAACCTAGTCTGTTATCTTTCCCAAGCACTGAGACATATACTGCAGCTAATTGTCTTAAAGCTTTAAGTACACTGAGAGGCTTTGAAATTAATATAGAAGTAGGATTAAATATATAAAAGCACACTCATTTTTATTGCTCTCATGCCTGTGGAAACAGCATTTTAACTTAAAGGGCTGGAGGCTAAAAGTGTCAGATATTGTACTGACTTGGCAAAAGCGGAGTTTTCATTAGCAGATGGACAATAGCAGAGATGATGGATTTGACAGACCCATCCAGTGTTTTCAAGAACTCATATACTTAATTGTTCTAAATAGCAGGTATTGCAACACATCGGGCTGGGGAAGGGAATTAAATCTCACGGAAAATGAGGAGGCATTAAATGAGAAGGCACCAAAGATGAAGGTGCACTTGCTAGCACTGCGCCTTCTCTCTGCGCTCCTCCATTACAGAGCCTCAGCGTTCGCACCGCCGCGTGTGCCGGGAAGGACCCAGCACATGCCCCATGGGCCTGGACCTGCACCTTCCACGAAGCGCAGGGGTCTCACACAGAGGGTCGGTGCTCTTCGCAAGATGCCCTCGACTGACAGCCCGGGGCTCCTGCCCACCTTCTGACAGGGGGGCAGCCTGCAGACTGGGAAGGGCTCCTGCACAACCTGACCGGCTGCACCCTAAGTGACACCACCCTACCCTACCCAAAAGGCTTTACCCAGAGTTTTCTTCAAATTGTTGCATCGGCTAAAAGCAACCGTCGTTTGGAGACCCACAGGCTTGGCCCTCATGCGTACACACCACAGTAACCTGACCTGAGCAATGCGGTAAATCCTGGCAGGTTCACACCTGAACACATTTAAGGCCCCATGAAGATTATCAATGCATAGGGCACGGTGGTTTAAAAGCTGTATTTGCACTTTTGAAGGAACAGCATTTGCTCCTACTGCCTATGCACTTATTTTGTCCATGCCTCACCTCTTACAATAGCACTTGTTTTGCTGATCGGCTTTATATTCTCACTTCCTCCTGCTTAGTACAACTAAGGAAGTTGTTGAAACTTGAATGCCTGTGCATGCCAGAAGAAGAAACAAAAGCAGTACTAGCTATTTTAAGTCTTCTAAAAATGTCCTTTATTATCTATGTAAAGAGATATAAGCAATAAAATACAGTATTTCACAACTTAAGCCAAGGAATAGATGATTCATAGATCAAAACTAGATCTATCAATGTCAAATTGGGAAAGCAGGCACTGAAAAATCTGAGGTCTCCAATGTGATCTTAAAATCTCCGATTATCAGGAATACTGAGGTGGCTATTTCCAGTAATGGCACTACACAAAATATCAGACTTTCCAAGTGAGCTTTCCCTACCTACTGAATGTAGGCATTCAGTGACTGCTGGTCAAGGTCGGTACTGGAAGGAATGGATATCTATGCAGGTGGAGCAGAAGAGAGGTTTTATGACAGTAGTTTTTAACTGAAAAAATCTGACCCTTTAAATATTGTTCACAGATTTAGTTATCGGTATTCTTGGTTAGGACAGACTGTAGATCAAGGGGAAATGCCAAGATCAAGAAGAAAATTAAATGCAGTAAGTTGTTAGTATAGAAATACAGAACTGCTTCATCAGGTGAATTCTTAGGGTGTTGTACATAAACATCTTAGCGTATGTTCATGGGGAGGAGGTGTGTATGTATTTATTCATTTCTTGGAACACTACGGTAAGCCAAGACTGTTGAAAACTTTAGCCATCTTTTTAAGGAACAGATATCTATACAGCCTTTGTATATCTACTCCAGTTCCCTAATCTGCTTTTTTTTCAAAAAGTTTAGAATGAATAAGCACTATAGACTTCTTAAAAAGTGTTTTAATATTTGTGCCTTTACATAAGTGTCTGGGTTCCTACAAAAACTGAGTTAATGTCTAGATGATGATTTCTTTTTGAAAGTATAGCTCAAGGCCAAACTGAAGGTTGGGGTCATGAGAACTATCATGTCATCAGATTAATTTTAAGGAACGTGCGTTATCTTCTACAGAGCCTTATTCTATTTCATCAAAATCGATGAGAGATTTGCAATTGGCAACAGTGAAATGAGGTCAGAGCCACAGCTGATATGTCTAATTAATAGGCTACATCCACTCCATCTGTCCCACAAAATGTCTGAGCGAGTATAGGGTAAAACATCTCCATCCTGAGTTGGTACTGTTCAAAATCTGCATAAAAATAACAGTGAGAGCACTTGGAGGATTTCGTCCTCTGAAGTATCTAAACATTTGTGCCAGCACATTTCACCAAGTTTCCATTTAGAGGAGTTTTGTGGGTAAATTACAGAGTAAAAATTCAGATGACAAGAAATCTGTGGGTGTGCTTGTGTACACATTGTGGCAGATCCTGAAAACCCACTCTATGTAGGTGCCTAAAGCCTATCATGAAATGCAAAGCTAGTTTTTCTGACTCACTAAGGTGTGTTTCATTGTCTCCAGGCTAGGTGTATAATATATGTTGGCAATCTCCCTTTGGGGTTTTGTCTTGACGACGCAGCGAATGGCTTTAGGGCTTCTACTCCAAGATCCAAAACCACTACAGCCACATGACTAAAACACTAATCCAGCATAATAAATTCATTCTTAAGGATCAAATTTTTTCAAAAAATGTTGACAGGTTAACTCGCATCCACAGGGCTTGATGCTGGGCAGGGTACTTACTATTTATGCCTCCCATGTTAACTTTATCTTGAATTGTCTAACAATCATCTTTCCACAGCTAGTGAAAAACCTTTGTAAGTTTCATGCAATATACTATGGCTAATTTTAGAGAACTCAAATCACGTGCCCCTCCCTGATCTGGATCAAATTCATGTTGCTTTGTGATCAGGTAGCGCAGACAGACTCTATTTCTGCCTGCAGAACTAACTGTAACTTCAGAGGCAGTGAAACGGGGGATGAAGAGAGAGCATCTGTAGAAGAATGTAGGAGTAGTCGGGCTGGGAGAGGAAGAAAAGCCCACAGCTGGGCTGCTGTTTTGTCTGTTAACTGAGGTAACGATAAAGGCAAACAAAGACAGGGATCTCTGTAGCTGACATGCAGCATATTTGCACCTCCGGACAGAATGGGAGCTCTGCCCCCATGCCAATCCATATAACGTAAACACCACTTGTATTAAGCGTACATAAAATTGTGAAGCACTTACATCTATTGCACTAATCAAATCACGACGCTAAGCAATTACCCAGAGACTTCTGTATTTCCAAACATCCTGACGTTTCAGCATATTGTTCCACTTCACTGGATTTGTTTAGTCGCAGGGAGCATACGCACACGCAGACGCACGCTTGCCGGGTACCTGTGCCCCGCATACCCGTACAGGTAACATCTCTGCTATTTATGCCAACCTGCCCCGGGACTGTTCCAGGCACTTAGACCAACTGCAGTGGAAGAGCTCACATCTGTGTCATTACCCTCTCCAAAACGCAGCGGTGGCATCCCAGCTGGCCCAGGCCGGCTGGGAGCTGGGGGCGCGCTACCTGCACGCAGAGGGCTGAGCTCCCGTGCACAGACACCTGCTCTGCCTCTCCTTAACTTCTGCTCTAGACGCAGTGACAGTGTCTCCTAGTGGCTGCATTCTTAAAGGAGCTGATCCAAACCCAAACTTCACACCTGGAACTCCCACGCTTTGAAAGCACACAAAATACAAACACGTCGCTGGGTTTTTAGAGTATTAAAAGAGCGTCACTCCAGGAGGTAAAAACCAAGTAATTTGAACACTCCAGGTTTAATATCTGAGTTACAAAGTCACATGCTGATTTAAGATTTAAAACCTCTCTCTAGATACAAAAGTGTAATTTAAAAAACTGTAGCAAATCATTGCATTATTTCCCTTTTGAAACAGTAACACTGCAGAGAGCAATGACAGCTACAACGAACCCAGGTAAGGCAAGGCATTCAGGACTTTGCTCAAAGGCCTGGAGACAAGCAAAGGAACCAACTGGGTCAGAGGCAATCTCATTTAACCTTTAGGTCCCCCCAGACCCTGTAAAAGCAAAGGAAAGGCTTAAATGCTCTACCGTCTTAAAGCAGAAAGTCAGTCTCCATAGGTTCAACCTAGCGCGTACTGAGCGCTATGCCAGATAGCGAAGGCTGAGCGTGAGATGATGCTGCTGGATCTCTGAAACATGCTAAGGACTCACGAAAGGCGATCCTGGCACAGACCAAAAGGCCACATCTGCGAGCATCCCCTTTGCAGTCACAGCCAGCAGAGGAGGTTTAGATGGAGAGCACGAAAACAAGCAACCCTGAGCAGTACATCAACACCTGCTTCCAGCTCTTCCTCCCCAAACTCGCTATTTGCAGTTTCCAGCACCAGCTAAGCACCAAAAATCCACCTTGGTAATGAAATCGGTATCAGGGGATTTTGTGAAAAGAAGACTTAACAGTCAAGATACCAGCCAGTGTATTCTTTGGCCTGCGGAAGCCCCAGTAGCTGAAACTGTAGCACGGTGGACACAGAGGCCACCTGGGTCTGATTCTGCCATTTTGGGGCACATTTCCTTTTTTTTATTTTAAACTGATTGAAGTTTTCTGTTTTCCACATTTTCCTTTCTTGGAACAGAAAGTTTTGGGTAGCAAATTTCCATACATGGATAACTTTACCCAACTTAAATATTGGAAGAAAAAAAAGGAAAAAAAAAAAAAAAAAGACTGGAAAGATGCAGACAAGGGAAGCTTTCCTAGCAAATCCTGGCTCTAAGACTATTTTTTAACAACATAATAGAGATTTGTCATCTTCTTTGTATACACGGGGACCTTATTTTTTACCAAATACCTTATCATACTCCTGACATCCCCAGTTTGGAGTTTTTATGTAAACTTGCCTGTTAGAGGAGAAATTGCACACTGTGAAAATGACCATGGCTGGTCATTTTCACATATCAGGACAAAATAATGACTTTGTATACTACAAACCTCAGCTAACATGTCTATTTGAACATCACAAGAGCCACCAGACATTAAACTGGAGTGCAGGCAGTCCGTCCCCACCTCCAGCAGGTGCTTCTCCATGTACCTGCGTGTGCCTGAGACACTGCTCTGCTGGCAGCAACGGGCACTTTCTGCTACCTGTCTTTCTTCCACTGTGCTGGTGCCAACGGAAAGCCTTTCTTGAACAAAGTCTGCCTGGTCCAGAACTCGTTTTCCCTGTTGATCCTTACAGTGCTCGAGTTTGCTGACCTTTACGCCAGCGTGTAAAGCTGATCTCTCTCCTCAGCTTCTTACCTGAGGGGAGGGAAAGACGGCAGTTCAGTTTTGGAAGAGGTTCTCAGTGGCAAAAAGGGACTGACAAGTGAAATGCTTTCCACTCAGCTTGTTTTCCACACCTACCTCAGCTATCACCGAACATCAGTTGAAACACACAAAATAAGCAGTTTCAGCTTGTCTTTATCTATGTGAGTTTCCTAAAAAGTTTGAAAACAAAGCCTAAACTTTCTGCCTGTCTTCTCACCCTGACAATTTAGCTCCATCCAATAAGGAAAGCAAAACCAAACCTCTATCGAAGCCCTTCTATTTGTGGCATTCATCCTTTTTAGCCCAGCTGTTCAGGTAGCTTCTCTGAAAAGCTCCTCACTTTCTGCACACGTTTAAACCCCCTGAAGTTGACAAATCCCCGTGCTGCAGCCACCTCTCATCACGTCTCTTCCTACTAAACCCTTGCACAGCAAATCCCCCCTTGCCCCAGCAGTGTGAAACAAGCGGACACTTCTACACCTCCCTGTTCAGGAAGGGGGATGCTTTATGTGCAAGCAATATTTCCAAACACTTGTAGCGGTAGTCTCAAGTCAGCACTAACTGAGAGTTATGAGCCTCACGGTGAAGAGCAAAATGCTCCGTTACGGTAGCAAGTAATGGACATCACCCTGGCTAACTGTTGTGGTCCCTGATCCAGCCCTTCTGTACCTGGATCACCTCAGTATGGAAGGAAAGGAAGCCCTCTGTGCCTGAGCAGTGCTCTATTAATTTATTTATTTTTTTATGGTTGGACCAGACGATCTTGGAGGTCTTTTCCAACCTTAATGACTCGAAGTAAGCAGAGCACTCCGAGAAGAGCAAAAGTCGGGGTAGTCCGAGGAAACAGAAGGGACAGAGGATGTGGAGCTGCAACCGTACGGACGCAGGTGATTTCCTTCATCTCCAAGCCTCTTCCCTGTGGCTCCAAGCATTTGTTGACAGTATCTATCTGGGTGATTTCATTGTTAAAGGGAATGCTACAGGGCAGATTAAACTGCTGAGCAGCTACCAGTAGAGGAATGTACAAACCTGGAGTAGAAATTCCTAGCGAAGGCAAGACAAACGGCGAGTTAGTGACTCTACGAGGTAGAAGAGCCCCATGGACCTGCCCTCTGTCAGCCCTGGGGGACTGTCCCTTTCCTAAGGCAACCGAAGCTAACACTTCCTAGCCTTCCCCTCAGCCCAAGCCAACTGTCCTCGGGCCAATCTGTGGAGAGCAGGTTCCTTTTGCCGTCCCGGTGATGGGACACCTGTGTGCACACCCCCCCGGCCATGTGCTAGGTTATTTAAAGCAGCTCAGCAAGTCTCCCAGCCCGAGAGACACAGCGGCAGTATCAACAGAGCTTCCTTTTGCACTCTGTCCTCAGAGAGTCCCATCCAGAGCAGATCACGCTGATACAACCTGACAACAGCCAGGGATAAAGGGGAGGCTCACACCACACGCAGCCTAATGCCAGCTACTATTAGAAGAGGGCAAGCAGAGATCAAAGAAACCTTTTCTCTTCTTGCACGCTGCCAGCCAGTCTGCAAAGCAGCAGGCAGCGGATCCTCACCGTCCCTCCAGGGGCAGGGGACAGGTCTCTGTCAGGGGGGACGGGGCAGGGGACAGGTCTCCTTCAGGGGGACGTGGCGGGACTCGGACCGGGCTGGCTTGCCTCAAAGCCTCTTGTGTAACCCTTCGCCCTTCCCGGCACTTCCCTCGCTAGCGCTGCGTTTGGCACAAACCTGCAAAATTGCAAAACTCCTCGAGAAGTTGGAATTGCTTGTTGCCTTTTTAAGAGGCGGGCGGGGGGGGCAGCTCTCCATTTCTTTTTGAAGTATAGGTTATTGTTATTGTCAGCATTATTTTTAGGAGGCGGCTCCCCTCTCTGGTTTAACCATACCACTCTCCCCGCAGGCAGCTTCCCGGCAGGTGCTTCGAGCCTCACGTGCCCCCCAGGGGTTAAATAAAGAACCGACGGGAGGGAAAACAAAACCTTTCCGGCGGCTCATAGCTGAAACCCTTTTCTCTTTTCCCCTCTCCCTCTCGGTTCTCCCGCTCCTCGCTCCCCCGCTGCCCGCCGCGGGGCAGGCCGAGGCACGAAGCAGACCGCACGAAGCCGGCAGCGGGCACGGCTCGGGACCCCCCTCGCCCCCCTGCCCCCCCCGGCAGACCCGGGGTCCCCCTCACCCGTCCGCCGACGCCATGGTCCCGGCAGCCCCCGGCTCCTCAGGGCCCCCGCGGGACGGCTCCGGGCAGCGGGGCGCGGGGCGCTGCGCTCCCTCCGGGCGGCCCTCGGCAGCGTCCGGGACGGGGCGAGCGGCTCCTTGTAATCCTCGGGGATCCGCCGGGCGGGGATCCCCCGCCCCGCCGCCGCCCGCCGAGGGGGGCTCCGCGCCCCGGCTCCGCGCCCCGGGGCCGCCCAGCAGAGGCCGGCGGGGCGAGGGGCTGCGGGCACCTGGCGGGGGCCGGGCGGGGCCCTCCGGCCGCGGCGGGTGTGAGCGAGCGGGTGCGAGTGCGGGAGAGCCGGGGGTGACTTCACAGCGGCATGGTGCTGGCCGAGGCGGGATTGGAAGGCTTTAGCCTCCGCGCCGTGGATTTGCAGTCTATCCCTCTCTATTTTAGGCTCGGGCTGACATCACCGCCGCCGTGCCTCCCGCAAATCCCCCCAACCTCTCCTTTAAAGCGGGAGAGGAAGGCGAGGGGGAGGGGGCAGCGAGCCCCCCGCAGGGGGAGGACCGGCCGCTGCCGCCGCCCGCTACCTGCCCCGCTCCGCTCCGCTCCGCGCCGCGGGGGGGACGGGAAGGAGCCGCCCCCCGCCCCGCGGCCCCGCGCCCCGCACGCCCCGGCCCGCTCCCCGCTCCCCGCTCCCCGCGCCCCGCGCCCCGCGGCCCAGCCGCCCGCCCGAGCCCAGCGCCCAGAGCCCCGGGGCCCGGCCCCGGCCCGGCGGCGGCGCGGTGCTGCCCCCTGACGGGCAGGCGGCGGCGGCGCGGCCTCACCTGCACGGCCCCGGCCCCGCCGGGCCCCGCCGGGCCCCGGCCCGCGGCCCCCCGCCGTACCTGAGGGTGGGGGGCCCCGCGGGGAGCCCCGGTCCGGTGAGGGGAGGGCGGCCGGGCTGCGGCCCCCCGGGCTGCCGGGTGCCCGTCCTTCCCCAGGGGGCGGTCGGGGTCCTCCACCTGGGCGGCGAAGGGAGATGCTCCGGGTTGGGTCGCGGCTTGAAGACAGGTCCTGGCGCTCCCAAGGAGCAGCGATTCCAGCTGGTGGGCTGGGTTTTGCGATCGTTCACCCCCCGTTTTCCCTCGCTGTCAGAGTTAGATGTTAACCCCTGCTCTGCTCGGGCTGTGGGGGAGGGCAGGCCCTGGGTGGGCAGGCTGAGCCAGGAGGATGTTCGTAACCCCCGGGTACAGTACAGGTGCCTGGGTGTACTGCTGTGACCGCCCACCCCATGTGTGAATGTATATGTCACATAAAGCAGGAATAAAGCACGGTGGCTGCATTTGGAAATTAGCCAGAACTGGATCTAGGAATCAGCTCGATGGCAGTCCAGAAGCAGACCCCGATGCTGCAGCTAATTCCTCCTTCTATAAAGGACCGAGCTAAAAACTTAATCCTGGTGTCCAGTGAAGCCTGAACGTGTCCTTGCTTCTCTCTAAATAGCATCTCGATCCTGTGAAAGGAAGGGGGCTGAATTCTGTGGTGCATGCACAGCTGTAGCAACCTCCTCCCACGATGAGCCGTAACACACAGTGATTTTCATCCCATCAGTTCCTTCAACTCAAGTTTCTCTCCAAGAATACACTTTTGTGTGATACACAGCCAGGGAACAGCTATATTGTTGATGCCCAAGCCCAGCAGATTTCATTTTTACATCGCCAGATCTGCAGCGACTGAAACTACATGAGGTGGGATTCATCGCTGAGGAGGAGCTGGAGGATCAGTGAATACTCAGTATGGATGAGCTGCAGTAAAAGGAGAGGAGTGAGGACTAAGGTTGGAATTAACTCAGACTTTGCAGTTTGGTGTGGACCACCTGGCTCTCTTTTGGACAAACCCTACAGGGAAAAACCCCTATGGCTTACCTTCTCAGTTGCAGCAGGGCAACTACAGTACCACAGTGGAGAAAAGAACCAGCTCACGGCCCTTTATGATTTCTGTTTTAGAAGAGAATTTCTCTTACCGTTAGGGTGTAGAGTTTTTCATTTAACTTAATCACAGAAGAGCTCGCACTGGGCAAGCCATGCTCTAATAAACACTTATATTTCTTTCTCATTCCTTCATTTCATTCGTTGTTGATAGTGTTAGGAAGAAACACGTGTCGACCTGCAAGTTTACTCTCCTCCAAAACTGTCACCTAATATCTTCTAAACCTTTCTGTAGGAGGACGAGTACCATACATTCACTGAAACATGCTCCTCCCAGCAGAGGAACACGTCTCATTTTTCACATTTAATTCAGAATTTTTGTTGTCGTGCAGTTTGTCAGCCAAGCGTAATCTCCTGGCAGAAGGAGATAGACAAGCAACATAAAGAAAAGTAATTCACTTTGGTTGTAGCCCTTAAACTTTCTGATTCAAGTAACAAATAAACGGATCCTATCACCAGTAAAAATAAGAGAATTTCAAAAGCATTAAGTACTTTTGACTAGGAAAGCAAAAAGGAATTACACAGAATGGTCCCCAATACTAGTTTCCCTTTTAGCAGTAATTTTCAGATTCAAAAGTACGTGGAAAAACTTCTGAGCACTAAGAAACACTAAATGAGATTTCATGGCATCAGAGAAATTAGAGTTGAAAACAGACTTGATAGCTTATAACAGCCATAGCCATGCAATAGGCAAGGCAGAACACGACTTCAGGATGCAAGTCCTTCCTGGTGAGAGTAACAAATCCTTTCATCACATCTTCACATCCAACTGTTGCTCTGACCTGGTCTAGGCTCTGTAATAATCTGGAAGTCCTACAAATTCCAGGGTGTCATAGACGATGTATCTGTGATAGGAGACATTCCTCTGTCCACACTCCCAAACATTTTCTAGGGCTCATCTTCAGTCTTCATCCACAGCTGAACAGAGGAAAATGATTTAGGGAGAGAGCAGTAATTAAGGACCATGAGGAGACCAAGGTCTCTCCACTGGACAACATGCCCAACGGGAGAATCTTACACTCGGATGTCAAAAAGTCCAGTTAAGGAAAGCCTCTAATAAACATGAGAGCTGGACATTATTCTTCACCCTGGTGGGCTACAGGGGAGTTATTTTACCACAAAAGTGTGTGAACTGACAGAAAGCAGAACTTGTCCCAAGGTTTTCAGAGGTCTTTGAAATAATCCACAAGGAAAAATGCTTTGAAAAGTGTGTTTCAGGTTTTCATCTGTTCAGAATAAAAGGTGTGAGATAACCCTCCAGGTACATTTCATTGCAATGGCTCATGTACAACAATAGCAGCACTGGATGTATTAAGAAAAACAAAAAACAAAAAAAAAAGATTCTTGTTATTTATACAGTAATTGAAATTTGTACTAATTTTGCCTTTTGCTGTGCCTGAAGAGTCCCAAGTGAGAGTCACATGCAAACAGACAAGGGCAGTAGGGAGTCCCTAGAGTGTGACATAGATAAAGCAACAAGGAATCTAAATAATGTCAGACATGGGTATGTAGGTTAAAAAAACAAACCATGGTTTATTTAAATGTGTAAAGTACTTGGGAGGGAAAAAGATTACATTGTACTATGGCAATAGAGACAGCACATACTGTAACAAGCTCATCCATTGTAATGAATTCAGGCTACTCTTTCCAGCCTCTTATTCCTGTCAGTCATGCTGACCTTTGGGAGAGGCTCACCATTGATTTCTCTAAGGGACTCCACACTGCAGATTAATTTCAGTCAGAATTTGCTGTCCTGTTTCTGTATGTCAGACTCAGGAGCAGGGCATCGTCCTCCCACCAGGGGAGACAGGCAAAATATGGCAAAACTTCCCATGCACAAGGACATTCTGCCATGAATTAAGAGTAGCCTGATGGAACATCTGATCCTAGGACAAATTACCAGGGTGTCTGCCTTAACCTTATCCCAGACGTGGCTCATCATTGGGATGAGAAGCCTAAAGCAGCAGAGACTGTGAGAGATATTATGATAATTATAAAATGCCGTTTCCAGACGCAGCTTTTTATTTCAGGTTCTTCTCAATCCAGTCTTTGAAGGGAAAAGCTTTGGTGTAGCCACTGTAGAGTTCTAGGCTGCAAGTTTTATCATAACCCCAGCTCACTAATCCCATCAGGTGCCACCTTAGCTCAGGAGATGCTTTTCCTGGTAAAGTTATGGCTGCAATCCCACCAGTCTCAGCAGGGCAGATATTCGAAAAGGCTGTGTGGTCCTGTTTGGCGCAGAACATGCTGTCAGTGATGCTGACCTGTATCCCATTATCCTCATACTGTTGCTCACACAACAGTGAGTCCACCATCCGAACAGCTCCCATGCGGATCGTATCATTCTTGTATCCAGGTTCTTTAATGTCAGCCAGTACCTTCCAGCCAGTAACCATTATTTTTAAATCCTCTATAGGTGAAGTCAAGTCATGAGAAGATGCCAAGCAAATGGGTTGAACACGACTGCTGATTCTGGCTTTGTCCAAAAGTTTTATGATAGCTATGTCAGAGTCAAGTAATATGGGGTCATAATTGGGATGCACTATGATGGCAGAAATCTGGGGAGGAAACAGAACAGGAACAATTGTAGCGTTAACAGCAATGGAATATGAGCAATACTATTTCCATACCAATACATTTTAGTTTATTTAGCATTCCTTACCTCTCCCCTCTGCTCCCAAAGTGTTCTTTCACCTTAGAGCTCGCTCAAATGAAAAATAAGCTAAGAGATCAAGCATCTTCTGTTAAGAACTCTTTTTTTTTGGGGGGGTGGTTTTCAGGCCAGTTTTTATTGTACAAAACTCCTTCTAATGAAATATAGTCAAGGACATTTCCAAAAAAATAGGGAGTTAATGTGCAGTGCAAGTTTTTCCACTGTTTACTGAAAAGAATTTACCTACGATGTCATCTTCAGTCTGTATGATTTGAATTTGAGGGGCTTTTGAATTTAAATATTATATTCTTACTGAAATTCAACCATCTTCCCCCAAAAAAACAATGTTAGAAATACATAACATAACACTGGGGCTAAGCATTTACTGCCAGCTAGCTTGATGAAACACCACAAGAAGAAAGAGGATTCCTACAGGGAAAAATCATCAAAAATAATATATCTAGGAAGGTCTGAGAAAGTTGGAATTAGAGAAAGAAACAAAAAATAAAGGGGAGAGAGGAATCAAATTAACTATGAATTATTGGATAAAATCCATTAATTAATTCACATATCCCCCCACTCCAGAAAAAGAGTCACAGCCAGAATTGCTGTATTTCTCCTCGTTTTGATTTCTACGTTCCTAGTTTTACTTGAAAAAAACAAACTATTCTGAGCCTGAGTTGCTGTTTTTGGAGCTGGAGTCAGATACAAACTTCTTTTGAGTTTAGAGCTGGACAGCCTTGGGACTGAGATGTGAAATGCGTTCACGGTGTCAAACCAGGATCTAGAGCACAAGTGTTTCCTTCATAAATTATGCTAATCGCTTTTGACAGTAGCTGGCATCTCTTCTCCTTTTTTTCTGGCAATATCACTCAAGATGTCATGGCCCATGGAACCTGAGCTATTTTCTTAATGATCGGTGTTAGGGGGGAAACACGCTGGTTGGACAGTGTCAAGGGAATTAACACACTACAGCATGTGCCCTCCTTGTGCCATGACAGTTCTGTCAGTTGAATCTCTAGAGATGTATTTCAAGGAACAGTGTGTAAAACAATACATTGCCCAACGGATAATCTTTTTCTCCCCATACGAGACGGATGTGATCAGCATCTGTCAGTGCTCATCATTTTCGGCTCCCAGCAGACTTACTCACCCGCAGGTTCTGGATGGTCTTTTCATCCCTGTCATCGTCTCTGTAGAATTTCCCCAGAACCACCTTGAGCTCTGCTGACTTGAGCACGATGGTCTTGCCCAGGTCAGTGACACAGTGAGCTGCCACCACCACGGTGCGCTCATTCACCAGGGCCCCGCTGCAGATGAGGATCCAGGTGCCTTTTCGGAGACTGTTCTCCTTCACCCCGTTGGCCGTCCGATAGATTGCTGCTTGCCAGGGCCACCTGGTAGAGGTCACTGTCTTCTGAAGAGTGATGTTTTCTGCCTTTCCGCAGACTGGGGAAACATGGACAAAGAATGAGGTGACACCTCTTCCCAATCAAAGAAACCAAACTACAATGGTTAGAATGAGGGACAGCTTTACAATAAGCCTCTGTCTCCGAAGTGCAAACAGAAGATTATTTTCTATAGCTTAAAAAAAAAAAAAGAAAAAAAAACTTTTTTTCTTGTTATTCTCTGAATTCCTGGCTGAAGGAGGAATGTGGAATTAGCACTTGAGCAGGTGAATTTTCATCACAACTTTATCGAGCTGCATTATAATGAGAAAAGTGCATAAAGAACTGTAGAGAACACATCCGATTCTTGCTTGCAATAAAACACCATACAGCCAGCAGCATACTAAAACCACTCTAGGCAGTCACAGAGCAATTGTGGGGTCCGCTCCTAGAACTGGCCTTAGCATAGCTGAGTTCATGCCTACGTGAACAGACTTGTCTTGCCGCGAAACTTTGAACCAAATGCACATAAATTAATATCCACCCAAAGCAAAAGAAAAAGCCATGCCCTGTCCTAGGAATATACTACCCTGGGGTAAAATGTCCCGAATTAGGAAAAGTTCACTCACACTTTGCAATGTAAACCCTTCCTTAGCAGGGTATGTTATGGGAATAGCCTCTTTAAAATGCAGGCTCTCCATTCCATTGCCGAAACCTTGATGTTATTGTAAGCTGTGTGCCAAAGCACAGAGATGAAAGAAAAATCATTTTTGCAATACAAATATGGGAAAACATGAGGTGATAGTAGGAACACATTTTCAAATCATGACAGAACCTCATTCCCTTTGCTCAGTGAAAGAGTAGAAAAACTGATGGCAAATTACCATGCCGAAAGCTTGATCCCTTTACCATCACCTACATCACCTACTGATGGTAAACAGAACCATACATCCTCCCACCTTTATTCCTCCTATCTCCCAGCTGGAAGCATAGGCAGCCTACACTGTTGGGACTCCCTAATTATCTAAGACGAATACAGAGCCTGTTCCCCCATTCGCCAAGAGATGTGTGCTTTTTTTCCCTTTGAGACTCACTTGGAATACAAACGGGGGCCCTCCCACTCCATTTTCCTGTCTTCAGACAAGTCCTCCTGCTGCTACCCAGGCGGCGGTAGAAAGGAGAAATGCATTCGTACTGAAGCTGAGTGTGCAGATGCTGGTACCCTGGGGGCAGGTCTCCGAACGGCAGTGCTGGCTTCTTGGTTGGGTAGATTTCAAGCTTTTGCTTGCTGAATGCAGATGAGTAAAGCTGATGCAAAGGTGTTTCCCTGTTTCAATGCACAAAGAACACGGTCATGATAATAACACAATAAAAGAGATCATTTCCATAGCTTTATCACCAGCTGTCTTAAGTAACATTTAAAAATATAAGCAAGTAGTTTGCTTGTGAAAACACATGGCAAATATCCTTCCAACATAGTTTAGCAATACTGCCATTTACATCCCATATATTTTATTTATATATATACATATATATATATATTCACATATTTTTAAATTATCTATTTGTATCTCTTTTTTATTTATTTATTTTACTGTTTCTGGATTGCATTTTGTTGTCTTTGAGTGTGGAACAGGTTTCACCATTCACAAAAGGACTGAGATACTGCATTTTTAAATCGAGAAATTACACTAGAAGTTGGTGCTGCCATAATTAATTCTCACTAGAGAGGAGTTAGGCACTTCTTTACTCTAGTGAACATTTGAATAGGCAGTATTAGGAATTGATTCAGATTAAATCATGTTGATAAAGTTGCTTGATTTAGCAATTAACAGATAATTACCTCACCACAGAGATTTCATAATTGCAATAATCACTAAGCTTCCATTTGGAAATTGTACTGATTAGCTGAAACATGGCACATAATTAAAAAAATAAATGTATGCACCAGCCTGGATATGGACCATAAGCTTGACTACAGTCATACTTAAATCTTCATCACTTAGAATATATTCCTTGTTCTAATGGTTAAAAGCACATATCTACACACAAAAAAACTATTTACATCTGAAAAAATCAGCAGGAAAATAATTTCCCTTGCTATTTTTGGAACTGCCTGTGTCCAGAAAAGCCATAAGAATGCTTTTTCACATGGTAATTCCATTTTCGGTCAGAGAGAGACACAGACTACCTTCACCATATAGAATTTGTGAGGAGATACATGACAGCACTCAGGGAAAATAAACTTACTAAGAACAAGAGCAATAGGAAGTTTCTTGGTTTTTGGAAGAAGGATGAGAATTGCTCTGGTCGTGCTCAGACTGCCTGGGTCCCATTCCCTACTCATGTGTGACCTCGCAATACTACAAAATCCACATTTGTCCTCTTTCTTTATCTGTGCTACTTCATGGGATCATGCTTCAAGGGACAAAAACAGTGCACAGACATGAGATGCCATCATGATGCTATGCAGGTGGGGGCATGTATGCACTCTCTTAGAGCTGGTGTTAATATCTGAAACATTTAGCATAAAAAGACCTCAGTTCAAAAGTGAAGCAAGAAACATAACTAAGCAATAAATCTTGATGGCTATGAAAGCCTCCTGATGGCTTCTCAGGGCCACCTCAACACACATATGCTACAGACAGCTGGAGAATGGGAGAATATTTGGGGGAAGTACATGTTGCCTTGTTCCTAAAGGCTTCTCTCGGCATCTGCTACTGGCCATTGCCAGAGACAGGACACAGCTAGAGCTGGACCTTTATTCTGACCTCATATGGCTGTTCTTAAGACCAAAGATGAGGACAGTTCTTGCACTGCATCTAAAAATAAATGAATCCTCTACTGAAAGAAAACGCTGAAATGAGAAATGACTACTTTGACAAAAATTAAATTGAACATTTCAGCGTAACCAGATTCAGACTGTGTTCATTTCAAGAGATCAGCAAAAGGGCAAGTTCACACGAGGTCTAATTGTTCATTCACTTCTTCCCCTCCTATTCTCCTTCACCTTGTCCCTGTGCCCATCCCAAACCCAACTTTATATCAGCTGCGCTATAATTTGAAACCTAATGGGTAGTGAAACCTAATGGAAGCAGACTACATTGCCCTTTCACTTCTTGTGCTCCCCCCACTCATTTCTTCACGAAGTTAACACATTTTCATATTTTAAGATACATCCCCAGCTCCAGGGAACTGTTCCTCAGACTGCTCTTGTACTCTGTTACAAGCTTGCAAGCCTAATTCTGGCACTGTCCAGTAGTTTGCACACCTCTAACCATGCATTTCTTCCTGGCAGCCTCCTGCAGCCTGCAAACCTGTGCTTAACCAGACCTCCCCTCCCAGCAGCTCTCATTGCTCGGTTATCAGTGGAGTACACATGAAGCATTTCCTGGGAAAGGCTGCTCAGTCAGGGCATGGTCATGGGATGGAAAGGAGAGGAAAAGCAATCACATTTTTCTTAAAACTGTACTTGAGGTATTGCATTCTCACCTTGACTGAACCTGCATTGGAAGCACTTTCTGTCTCACCAGGTCAGAGATCTTTGGCTCTCTGCAGGCTAGAAAAAATATAACGTTGCACAGTACTTTTCCACATTCACAGCTAAAATGTTATGATTCATACCCATTTCCACCCTTTCCTCTCACTAGCAATAGGGGGCTGGATTAAGAAAAGAGGCAGTAAATTATGTGCATTGTAATAAAGGTAGGCCCTAAAAGGTAAAGCTTTAGGAAAATACTTCCCCACAGATCTCCGTATCTATCCGTTTACAACCATGGAAGCAACTCAGCATCATCTGCACTGGACACTTTCAGCTGTGGAAGAAGATTTGTCTGTTAGTGTGTCTGAATGTCAGATTTACACGACCACAGCTGGCAGTTAACTTTAGCAATGATAGAACTATACAAAAAACATTTAATTTCCACCTATGTAGCCACACATATCTAACGCCAGTGAGTCAGCACACTGAGAAAGGCTGCAGGATATTACAGACTTCTGAGAGCCTGTTTGCTTGGGCACCCTTTGGGAGGAGCTGGGGGCTCTGAATGAAATGAACACCACAGAGTTACCTGAATATGCACAAAATAACAGAAGGACAATTGAGGATTTCTAATTTTGTATATTCTGTTTATTTACTTTAAGAGCAGGATAAAATATTCAGCTTTATCACTTCAAATAACTCTGCAAGGATCTCCTTCCTGCTGCGCACAGTGGAAGAAAAGGAATCTTGCAGGATGTATTTCATCTGTATGCCTGAGCACTCATGTTCAATGGGATTTAACAATATCTAGCTCTTTGTGATTACTGTATATGTTAACCTTTATGTCACTGTCAAAGTTAACTTCAGTAAAGAAGCCTTCCACAAATGGAGATGATTATATGCTTCAGGGAGAGAGTATTTCCATCTAAAATAACAGAATAAAGCAAATTCCTCAGGGGACAGATATATTTCCTTACATTATCATTACTTCAGTTAACAAAAAAAAAATCCATTAGAATATGTTTCAAAAAATTGCTTTGGGAAAATGAATTTGGCAGTTCCCCAGCCCAAATTCCTTCATCCATTCAGGGCTCTAGTCATGCTTACAGTAGCCCCAGGTCAACAGCATATCTCCCTTTCTAGCAAAGTATTTAAAGATGTGTTTCAATGTTTTGATGAACACAGATAGTTTAAGCATGTCCTCAAGTGGTTTTCTGAACCCAATGTCCAAGGCTGCAAACTACAGGCTTGACCTTATAAACCTTTACATTCAGGACTGGTCCCACCGACTGAACAGCGGTGTGAGAGGAGAGCTGGGTCCTGTCACAACAACTCTGATGGCACAGTTATTTCCTTCTATTTCAGTTCCCTGCTGATCTTCTTTGTTTTTAATCTTACACAGATTTCATCCTAGAAAGAGGGTAATAAGGGTTATGGGGAGCATTACTCACCATCTTTAAAGATGAAAGCATCTGCTGGAATCACTGGCAGCTTCTCTGGCTGAGTTTAGCAGCCAGTAAGAGCTGGCAAACTACCAATCTCAGTATCAGGTGTCAGTCAGAGTTTATTCTTAGGAAAAATGTTTCTTTGGCCAATGCAAATTATAAAATGCAAACTCCAGTAAAAACATAGCAGCTTGTATGAGTTGTTGTAAAAAAAAAATTAAAAAAAAAGTAAACTACCTTTTATGCAGATTGGCTGTTTCCCTGACCATTCTCCATTGTCTTGGCAGGTCCTCTTTTCATTCCCACTAAGAACATATGAGTTGTTACAAAAGAAAGCAATGACTGTGCCAATTTTTGCATAGCGTCCATTCAAGAGCTCAGCGTCTTCCATTACTCTTCTGTAGCCATTGAGTGGGCCACCGGGATCTGAGCAGTTTTTTTCATCTAGAACTAATGATAGGGGGAAAAATAGTAACCATTTTATCAAGTTCACAGCATTATTTTCACCCGTCAGACTGCTTGACATTTCATTCAGATTTTACAATGCATTCTGCACTTCATTAAGGATGCCCCATGACCCATTTGGGATCCCAGTCTTAGAAGAGATCATATATTAAAGAAGCAATGATAATACAAATGTCTATTTATAATACACGTTTTGTCTTTGTTGAAAGTGTAAGACTCTCAAATCATTATAAAGTCCTTAAAACTTGGCTGACAATCCTGAAAAAGAACCTTGACTTTACATGATGTTAATGTCCCATTAACATTAACGGGGCTACTTCAGGAGCATAAAAGGATGCACTTAAACTATTTGCAGAAAACAGGCCCTTGGCATCCTTTTCCCTTTATATACTTCCAATACTTTACTGGACTTGAATAATAAACTAGACTACTTAGTTTTGCTTTTATGTTTGGTTGCAGTTTGGTCTCTTGGCACTGACAGAGAGATCTCAATAATCCAGGGAAATACAGTAATTTAACTAAAACATATATATATATATTATGACACTAAAAGTTTAATGTGGAAATTCATAGGCACACTGCCTATAAAACCTCTTTTACTTTCTCTTTCCCAATATTTTCCTCTTCTTTTTATTTGCTGTTGTTCTTTTTTTCTTTCAATAAGCTAAAATTTTTGGCCTATATTTGAGAATATTTGTCAATATTCCCTATCTGATGCTAATGAATGCTATTCCCTGTAATCTTGACCCCTCTGCTCTTTATAATTAGCAGCTGGAAAAGGTTGGGTTTTTTTTGTTTGTTTGTTTGTTTTCTTTTTTTAGGATTTTGTCTCAGTTTTCTTGTCAGGCTGATGGTAATATGCAATTTGATTTAACTCCTCTGTTGTCTCATTGCATGACATCCGGTGAAGATCTCATTTAGACAGTGTTGGTGCTGCTCTGCGCAGAGCGTCCTGAGAAGACCGTGATCTTTCAATTGACCAGAAATGACCCCTTCACGGCATTGCTTCAGACTCCGCTGAACCTCACTTCACAAAAGCACCAACACAGACCAAAATGCTTAAAATCCCTGTGAAAGGAGCGCAGTAAAAGTGCACAGGTATGGGCCTGACCTGTTCCCGCATCCTCATGTCACCAGACGGAGCCCAGCCCAACAAAGATGTAAGCACATAGCTAACCATGGCAGTACAAGGTTCAATAAGGGCATGTGCTCTTAACGCTGAGCGCATAATTCAAGTGAAGTGTGTATTTCAGTGCTTTATTTAACAACACTGGATTTTGGTATATGCTGAATGTTTTACATGTACTTGAATACTTTTCCACATGAGTCATATTGAATAAACAAGAACGAGAGTTGAACTTCCTCTCAACCAGGAGAAAGGGAGAAGCCAAGCCCTGCCTCCTTTTCTTTTGGCTCTGTCTTTCTCCCCTGTACCTCACAGACTCTCTCACTTGTGAACCACAGATGACTTTTAACCTGATACTAACTAAAGACTGCAGGGAATCACCCACAGTATAATGCTTCATTTGCAAGTTGCTTTCTGTGCTGATATCTAGCCTAGAGGCATCATCTGATGAGCAGAGTGCATTTGTTTCCAAATGTACCAAAGCTTGACCAAATAAGTCAAGAAAGACCTTCTCTTATTTCATCCTGTGCCTATCGGTAACTTGAATCATAATTCTTTTCTTCTGTAAGTTCTGGGTTATGATTTTTCTGACAGATTAAAAACAAAGAGAAAACATCTGGGAAGGAGAGACCCAAATTTCAGCGCTGACACTACAGTAACAATCAAGTCTAGAGACAGATGTTTCAACAGATCTTTACCCAGGGACGTCATGCAGCAGGAAACTATCCCATTTATTGCAATGGGAGGTGTTCTCTCTAGACAGAAGAATGCCTTTGCTTGCTTTTTCAGATGAACTTATATACAGCTGTTTCACGACACTTCCCCTGAAATTTGCACTGCTTGTCACAACACAGTTGTGAAAGCACTTTTCAAATTGATACAAATTATTCTGTAATATGGAAATAAAACTGTGCAATATGGAACAACTAAAGAAAAATTAGAAGTCTCTTTGGATGGGAAGAAGGGGCTTGAAATTTCACAGCTGAATCAAAGTGAATGGTAGATCTACCATAGGCATGCAAACTTGCACAGCAAGAATGAATAGAAGTTTCTGTTTTAACAGTTTTTCTCTAGGATGGGAATGCTGTTGATGTAAGAGTCTAGTCTTCACGGGGTAAGCCTCAATCACGTCCACGGAGTGCACCAGGCTCCTGCAGAGAAAGTATCAGAGGTACATAGCAATGGAAGCAGCTATCCACTGATGCACAAAGACCCTCATTTGGAGTTAGTCCTAGAAATTGCCAGTCTATGTGTAAGAAGGATGTATGCCTCCAGTCTTTGAGATTATTTTTCAGTCATTTGATGTTTCAGTCAGACCTTCATATAAGTAAGTCTTGCAGGCTTGGGCTCCAGCTGAATAAAATAAGAATCCCTACTACTATTTAAGGCAGGAAGACACAAGAACATCATGTTAAGCCATGGATCTACCAAATTTCAAGTGAGATTTGGATATTCTGGTTTCATGTGAATACAATGTTTGAAACATTTGATAAGAACCAAAACTTAAAGTGACCTTACCACATTCGGGATGATGTGTTGACCAAATCCCATCAAGCTGACAGTAGGCAACACGGCTGCCTTTTAAGCTGTAACCTGCGTTGCACTTGAAGTAAACCTGGGCCCCGTATTTAAAGTCATCTCCTTCCACAATACCATGAGCGGGAGCACCTGGAGTCCTACACATCACCACTGACAGTTCAGATATTTCAAAAAAATCCACTTTATTACAAAAACAGGACTGTGTTAAGATGATTCTTTATTTAGAACACTGAAAAACCAATTAAAATGGGCACAGAAGTCAAAATTGCAAGACAACTGCTGATTTTAGAAAGTTGTTTAGACCTCATTTCCACACACTTACATATACGTCACTTTTCAAAACATGCCTAGATCCATTCAGTTCAATGGGATAACTCAAAATGATCATATGCATAAGTATTTGTACCATTATGACTTTCATCTGCTCAAAATACTGGTACTTGAAGCACCTTCCAGCTAAACGGGTTTTGAACCATTTTTTCAACAGAAAATTTAGATCCTTAAGAGCCTTACATTTTAAACTCTTTCAAATTCTTCTTTCAACATTTATATACTTTTTCAGGTAACGTCACTGAAATATTAAAGCATTGTTATTTGTATAGATCAAACATTATCATAATGACATTAAAAAGGAACCTTGATATTTACCAAACTGTGATATTTACTCTTTCCACAGGGTTTGTTCTATTGGGAAAATACTGACAGACAATGGTGTATTTAACTACTGCAAGTAGTAAATATTAGATTAAACATCCTAAGCAAGATTTCTCTGAGAATATCAAACCAGCCATACTAAATCAGACTGAAGGTCCATCCAGCACAGAATTCTGTCTTCAATCGTAGCAAAAGGTAGATCTGATAAAAAGAATGTAAAAATAGAGCAAACATACAGAATGCTTTCCTGGCATAATCTGGCAGCATTCAGCAATCTGAGGCTCAAGAACTACCCAAAGTACGATGGTATCTTTGGTAAAATATACCATGGTTAATTCTTTTATATTAGTTTGTCTAAGTATTTTCTAAACTCAGCTACATACTTTATATCCACAATATATTGTGGCAATGAGTTCTACAGAGTAAGCGCTGTGTCAAAAATACGCTGCCTTCATAGGTTTGGTTTTTAGCCTGCCACATGATAACTTCATTTGATGCTTCCTTTGCTATCAGAGACAAAGAATGCCCACGTCCTATTCACCTTCTGCAAGTCACTTTTCAAGACCAACTTTCTGTATCAATGAAGAAATTAAAACAGTGTAGGATATACAGATTTTGGTGTCTGCACAACCCAGCAGCTGCGGTACTCCATTGAAGATAGATAGATGAATGCTATAGAGATCACCCTTGCTTTATGTTTTTAGAATTTGATTTCCCTTTCTGTTTTGCCTTGTAGCTACTGGATCTGGACACACAAAGAATGTTGCTTACAGCCAAATTTTGATCCTTACGCTTGCAGAGGAAAAACCTTTGTAAGGCCTCAGGCCTGTAATCCTTCCTCAGAACATGCATGACTCCATCTACTTATATTGAGCATGGACGATCCAATTATTCACATAAGGAAGAGATTCTTGAGTAAGTAACAGTCCTAAAGCAGTAGCACTCACAAGAACAAGGCTCAATAGAAATTCCCCTCATTTTATGGATTACTACAAATGTCAGACAATGATTTGGCAGAATCATTTGTGCACTAGTAAGCCCAAGTCCTGGAAAGAAAAACTGTCTAATACGTCAGCTTTAGAGATGGGCCCAGACTCACTACTCCAAGTCAAAACACGTCCACTTAGGGAAGGTCAACATTTCCTCTTGGCTGCAAGCGTTCTGCATCAGCATCATCTTTTGCAAAAGAATAATGATGAAAATTCAACAAAATTCATTCCTAGCCCATAAGGTTTTTCATGTGAAATACACCCACATGTATATATGTGTATACACAAGCACATACAGAAATGAACGGAAAATAACGGAAGCATAGATTTTCTAAGTGAATGCTTGTCATCCCAGTTATGATCTTTGTATTCCCAGTAACCCCCTTCATATCTAAATATAAATTTATTGCATCATATTTGTATTTCTCTCTTTTGGTGTAAAGTCACACTCAACTTGTCAAATGGAAAGAGTTGATTAGAAACATCTGTACACTACTTAGAGTCCTCCTTTTTATCATAAATACAGGTTTTCTGTTTTCTTGTGGTCCAGTTCAGCTCTGCAGAAAAAATCGTTTGGTGCTTTTATGTTCTAGGTCCCGCCCGGAAAAAAACTTATCCAAGCTACACTTACTTTTTACCCACAAACTATGAGTGTTTGTTCTTGTTCAGTCTCCTGAGTGATTAAGATATTCAGTTTCTAGCTCTTGCGATTTGCTTTGGTTGCCAGTCTTTCTTTAGACGCTCTATGCCAGTGTGACCCAGCTGGAACATCTCTGGTTTTACTTATGAGGTAAATTCAGGATTTTGTGCATAGATTGATTTAGTAATGAAACTGTGGCCTAGAATAGAGGATATGGAGGCAGAAGGTCATGAGATCTAATCATAGCTATGAAGCTGTGGCCATGGGTAAGTTGCTTAATTTGCTGTATCAATCAAATGAAAGCACCCTTTTCCTCACAGGGATGTTATAAGCATTAGCTCATATCCACTTGTGTCACAGAGTCGTGGAATTTCTCTGATTGCAAAACAGCTAAGTATTATTAACAGGCGTGTCCCTGTTGTTGCCCGTGCCTCTGTCTGCTGGTTGTCTCTTCTCTTGTTCTCATCATCCTCCCTCATGGTCTGCCCTAGTCTTTAACTGTGCCACTGGAGGCACAGCCACTCCTTTTATCTTTTCTTTGGATCATTTTGTAAGTTCATTCTTACTCTCTTCAAATTACACATGGTTTTGAATCCTGAGATGTTCCCTGAATCTCAGTACCACAACTGATCTCTGTTTTCAGCTTATATTATCTAGTCTGAAAGTCACATACAGTTACTCTAGTACTTGTCTCTGCTGCTTTAATTTTGAGCTCTATAGCTTTTCTCCCTGTACAGTCTGACTTGCCTTTTATCCCTTTCACCTAATCAATTTCAGGTAGCTCTTTTGCACCCTGTCCTTTTACTTGTGAATACTTCAGGCAATGAAGTTTTGAACCCTTATTGTGAAGGGAATCCTAGCCTCTCGAGTGCTTCATCCAATTCACTCTTCCCTATTTGTAGATGGCTTCCCATCAAGGGTATGAATTTGATGGGTTTTTACATCTTTCAGAATGTGCAGTATATTCTGCTGAATCTTAGGACCGCCTCCTTTGTTTGAGATATTGTACTGAAGTCTTTGCATTCTCTCCTGGTGTAAGACTATATCCAACTCTCCAACAGACATTTCTCAAAAGTCAAAAAGAAAGAAAAAAGGAACATTTAGTAAATGTCATTCATACCTAGCTCTACCCTCTGGTTATACACAGTAGCCAAAAGATCCAACCATCTGAGCTGACCCAATTCTCTTCAGTTTCTAAGCTCTGTAAGATATTTGGTGTAGTGTCAGATTCTCTTGCCCAGGCAACTTGGGCCTGATCCTGCCATCTACCAAGTATTTTTCAATATCAGTCCTTCTTGTCTGCTTGGTCCAACTTCAACAGCCACGAGGGCTGGATCTCCTCACGTCTGCCATCTCTCCCCCAGCTCTTGCCCAACCACAGCCATCTCCATCCCACCTTGTACCCACCCCCAATTATACCTGTACGTGGTCCAGCATGACTGCTATGCCAGAGACGAGGCTGTGAGCTGTCTGGACAACATCTCCTCAGGAAGCAGGGGGTGGGCTAGCCAGCAGCACTCCACAGGTCTGAACCATTTCTAGGTCACTGGTTGGATTACTCTGTTCTACATGAAATATGTGATTTCTACTGCCCTGTGATTCTGGCTTACTACCTTTAGAGAGTCTTAAATGTTTGTGGTTTGTGCTGTGTTTGGCATTAGTTGTCCATAGCAAAATAGTAGGAAAATCTGTCCTGATAATCCATGGGAGGACCTTCTCATTCATCCAGAAGTGGTTAAAGAAGGAACTAGCATCTATAGGTCTTATCCTTCTTAAAGGCCTCAAGAGCATTTCTCTTGTATTGGTGCAACGTCCTCTGAACAGCAGCCACTGCCTAGCTTCTCAAAAGATTAATACCTTACCTTTCCTCTCAGTGCCCTTTGCAATGCAGACAAAGATGCAAATGGCAAGGTAGAGAGCTTCAAACAGAATTATCTGAAGAACATCTGTGAACTGTACCATGAGGTCAGTCATGCTTACTCTAAACTGTAATGTTTGAGACAATCCTGCAGAAATGGAACTAAGACTGTCAGGGATTTCAGGTTGCAGTGTTCAGTCTCTGCATCTTTCTTTCCACAAACAGAAGACCAAAGACACCAGAAATCCAGAAAATGTGATAGGTGAATGAAAAATTATGTTACGAGATGGTAATGGACAATCAAATATGAAAGAGATTTCAAGCAACGTCTGCCAAAAAAAGTCTAAGCAACCCAGGGACCCCATGTCTGAGCCTGATCCCATTTCTCATGCCATGGTGTCATCACACCTATAAAGGCTCTGGGGATCTAAGAAACTATCAGAAAAACTAGGGAATTAGGGAAAAATAATCTTGGGGAAAATTAGGGAAAAATAATCTTGAGAAGAGACTAGGAGCTAAGAATGATGGCTCTGGTCATGCAAAACTAAAAACTGCAATAATGTAAAAGCTAAAACCAGAAAGGATATAGCAAAATGTTTAAAGGAAGATAAAGAGGTATGTTCAGGCAGAATAAAATTAAGAACAGATTTTTTACTCAAGAAAAACTCTACAAAAGTCTTCTTGACAAATGTTTGAAAGACATAGTAGGATGTAAATTGAAATACATCTCAGCATTTAAAAACTGAAAATCCGCTAAAAAAAAAAAAAAAAAAAAAACAGAGCAGGCTTTGGAGAAAACTGACCATCACTAGCAAGCCCATTGTGACCTAAGAGATTTTTTTGTTTTAATTTTTCCACATTTTGCCCCACCATGTTGTTCCTTGGAAGTCCCACAATTAATCTATATAGGCGTATAGATAATCCTTGTCACTTTAGTGTGTGAGGCAACTAGTGGCCTGAGAGAGCTCCGTTTATAAGAAAGTAAAGTAGAGAGGTGTAAGACAAGGTGGCTACAGACAATTCCATCAGAAATGCTGAACTGTGACAACCGTTGTTAGAGGGAGAACAAAAACCAGAACTGCCTCAAGTGTTTATATAACAAACTCACAGAATCCCAATAAAATTGATTACCCTTCTTGCCCCTCAACTTGTTGCCTTGGAAAACAAACAAAAAAAAAATTTCTGTCCCATATGAAGCACAAAAATGGTTCCACTTTCGCAGATAACTTTCTGCAATCAGAGAAAATCTAGGCTACAGGAATAGTAAGTTCCTGAATTTTTAAGTAAATGTTCCATTATTAATAAAAACAGTGCAAATTCTTCTCTCTTCTCAATTATAAGTAGGAGACATTCCTCAGATCTGAATTATCTGCCATTTAGAAATAGTTTCCATGTTCATTTTATAACCAGTGAGATAAATTACATCATCTCTTAGGCTACACTTTTCTTTCTTCAGTGTCCTTCAAATCCTGCCTGATGGAATTAGCGTTTGCTCTTGTCCCAGAGTCCCTTCATTAAATGAACACCATTTTATTCTGCTGCCTTCCTCTCACCCACTTCCTCATTAAATAATATATATCCCCTCACATAAATCATACATTATCTCTAAACTCTGCACATCCTATTCAATAATATATTGCCTACCTGAAATAAATCTCATTTCTCACTGCTGTTACTAATTCAAGGTTTACATTTCCATTTTTGCTCCCCTCAGTATATTGGGTGAAAGAGTTAATGATTGTGTGGGTTGTTGTTTTTTTTTTTTTGTTCTGGTTTGCTCACAGGATGTTTTAATGCTGCTACTGCTAAAGAAATTGATTTTGTTGCATATTCCCAAGTCAGAGTTTGGCTTTCAGACTGACCCATGCTAATGTATATAGCACATTTTGACATCTAGTGGCTTTGGGGAAAAATTTTCTATTCCTTTGTAATATTGCTTTCACATAAGGTGTGCTGGCAGGCTTAGTGGAGGCCAAACACTGAAAATGGCCACAGAAACTGTGCTTGATGATGAGCAGGGGTGCAGAGCAGCTTCTGCTGGTATGGCTCCTAGCATACGTTTTGTGCAGTGAAAGAGAGCTACGGACCTGCTCTGGGACCTAGAGTGCCACCACCATAGCCAAAACCACTCTAGTGACTGTCAAAGAAAGCCTGACAGAGACTTAAACTGAGGAAATTTAAATGACTATCCTCAGAAATAAAATCCCAAAACAGTCTCCAAACGGAATTTGGGCATTTTGTCAGCAGAAAGCCTAAACGCCATTCTTTTCTCCTGGGAACGGCACCGTGACTCAGCCCCTTGCTGAAAGCCACAGCAGCTCCTGAGCCAGACAAAAGCTGTACAGGGACCCTCAGCAGCAAGATTTTGGACCCTGAATTTTGCAGATTCCTGGCTCCACAGCAGCCTGGCTGGCAAGGTACTCTGGAGCCAGTGAACCTGGAAGCCCTGGAAATCACAGCTCCAAGATGCTCTTGCTGGAAAGAGCCTAACACGCAGGGGAGTGGGATTGGAAGTGATTTATTTTTTCTCTGCTTAAGTAAGTAATTAAAAAAAAATCCAGCAGAAAACAGAAATTTCTTTGAAAAGTGAATTTACCACTACAAAACCGTTCTAACAGAGAACTCCCAGCCAGTGGTACCTATGTGCACTTCATGCAGCTCACCAATAGCTGCAGTTGCTGCCTATGGCCAACCCTGCTGAAGTGAAGAGTGGTAACTCCCATCAGGTTTGACTTTTGGCCTGTAAGTCTCTGATTTGGTCAAAATCTTTTTCTTGGTTTAACTTTCGTTATGAGGGCAAGTCTAATTACATGACTACCTGAGTGTCATTATATGGCAGTTCCTAAAATTTATGATATCTGGATTTCCAAAGTCTTTGTAAAATAAGCTTCTGTCTGCATTTTACCACTGGGGAAGCTGTAGCACAGACATATTAAGTGATTTACCAGAAGGCAAATAGTGAGTGAGTGGCAGAGCTAGGAAAAGAGCTGTTATCTCTATATATTCCTACTAAGTTTACTTGCAAACTGGCCCAGCTTTCTGCAGAAACCAGCATTCAACAACTGCGCCATTACGTAATCCAACGCGTTATTCTCAGCAGCAGTGTTGAGGTGATGGAGCTGTACGGGAGCAGATAGCTGCGTGCCCCTGAAGGCACAGCACAGGGGTTAAGGGGGAACCACCTCTGAGCAGCCCAGAAGTCACTGTGGGGTAGCAGGACACCTTTTGCAAAGTCCCTTGAATAAAGAGCTTTTCAGAATTCAGACTTAGAGAATTTGTCATCTTCACTCATAACAGATCTTATTTTCTATTCTTGGCCCTTGAGCTTTGTGAGTCCATGTAAATCTCTAGCACTATTTATTCCTACACTTATCCCTTCCCTCCCCAGCGGGCACCCAAAAGGTGAGGATGCCCCAGGTTCTCACAGGATTTGCTGGCAGAGAAGAACTGATGTGGAGGAGGACTCAGATGGCTCTCCTCAGACATCATCCCCCTGCAGCTTGGCAGAGCAGCCCAGAGACGAGAATGCCTAACACATAAGCCCACAGATACTAACTTTAGCCAAAAGCATAAGGGCATTGGCTGTCAAAATGTTTTTGGAATGCCTGTGTCCTCAAGGAGGGAATGAGGTGAGGGATTTCTGGAGGCTGTGGCTCAGAATGCTCAGGAGAATTGTTTTTTTTATTTTTTCTCATAAGCAGTGAGCAGGACTTCCAAGCAAGTATATGACACTGGCAGTGGGTTTGATGAAAGTGCCCGCCAGCATCCTGAGGCACATCCTGGGGCAGTGTGGCTCTGCACTCTCCTCTGAGCAGGGCAGTACCACCTCTGGGAGCCTGGGAGACCTTGATGCTTCAAGTCACACTACAGGGGAGGTGCCCTGACTCCAGACTCATGCTTTAGGACCTCCAGTCTCCTGATCTGGCTTTCAAAGGTGTCTGCATGCTGGGATCGTGGGCACACCATGAGCCTGCTGACTGCCACATTGGATACCTGAGGTCCTGCAGCAGGAGAATGGGTAGAGCTGCCACAGCCCCAGGGCAGAAAGGTGCCATTGCTGGCGGATGACTCCAAGCAGGTCTCACTCAGTGGCTGATGTATGAGAAACCTGCTCTGCGTAGCACCTAATAGAGCAAGCTGTGTTAGTTGAGGTGGGAATGCCCTTCTCTCTGTGACACTGCTGGAAGAAGAACAAGGATTCTTCCCCAAAAATGTCCCCTTTTGTTGCAGTAGCTTCCGTTCACTTTGTTAGCCAGCAAGGATTTTGCATTAACTTGCCCTTGCTCACTTGTGTTTCAAAAAAGAGGAAACTATCAGCCCTCCGTCGTGGCTCTTGTGGTGACACATTCTCTCAGTTCCAAAACCAGCTCAAGCCACATCTCCTGCAGAAATGCTGGGACACACAATTTACCACAAAGATAGTTGTTCTTAATTTGTGCCCCCTGAAAGAGTCCTGGAAGCTCAAAAGCTCCTCTCATTGTTGATTTTTGCCAGTCCTCACATTAATCCTTGAAATGTCAAAGGAAATCATAACAAGAGCAGCTCATGAGCCAACCCCAGTTACTAGAGATTGTAGACTTCCAGTCCTACTTTCTGGGCCTCTTCACTTTCGCAGCAGTTCCACCAGCTAGGAATAATTACACAAAACTATGACATAATCCCTACTGAAATTTAAATCTTTTCATTCCCTTCCAGCCAATTGGAACTCACTCCTGATGTTTTCCAGCTCCCTGCTTCTGTGAATGAGACAGTATCCATGTGAAAATATGCTTGGATCACCCACTGTGATTTATTCATCCGGAGGCAATTTGGAGGTTGTTGCTTACAATTAGCCACTTGATCTTTATCAGCATTGTTCCTAGCCCTTAGAAAGCTGTGTCTCTGGATACAACCTTTCCGGTATTCGGATGGCCTACTTAATTATACAACTGGATCTGTTTGTGCATGGGACACTGGACTGAGTGAAATCCTAATGAATGATCCTCAATATTCACTTTCTCTATCAGCAGCAAGAACTAATATTTAGAGTAAGTTCCCCAATGTGTCCTTTGGAAAACATCACAATATCACACTGCAGAGGAGAGCACCATCTGCTCACAGGGAAGATTGTAGAGCCACAGAGAAGCTGATATGCTCGTTATTATACCAAATTACAAAAGAGAGTAAATCATCTTGAGGTGTTTCATTTTGGAGATGTCAGCCTTCCAGCTGAGCAGGGACAAGCCCAGGCAATGCCGGATGGGAAAGACATTCTAAAGAAATGCAGGTTGCTTTGAAACAATGTTTGTGAATGTCCATTAACTGTAACAGGAAAACACCATTTAATGATATAGATTCACTCCGGTGTGGCTGACAGAATAGTTTATTCAGTCTTTGGAAGGGATCTAAGCTGGATTTCAGGCAGAAAAGATGATCTGGCATTGCCTGTTTAAGAGAAAGAGATCAAAATTACCAAGTGTTGAGATGAGGGTGTAGGGAAAAAGAAAATTAAGGGAATTAAAAAGCAGGAGAGTACTGAGGAAGTAGCAGGGCAATTTGGTTGGCTGTGAAAAGCAGTTGCTGAGCTCTTGAAGAATACAAAGAGGAGTATGGGAGCCATAAGAAAGAGCAAGTGGGATACTGCCTGATCGTTTGTGTCATCATGCCTACCGCCTGGGGCCATCCTGCTTTGGTAGTATTTTTTATCAGCTGCAAAGAGTGTGCAAGGCAGTGAAATCATGCCCAAGAGCACAACAAAGGGAAGTGCCTAAGGTACCTAGCCTCAGAGATGTTTGAGTGTAAAATCCTCAAGGAGGAACAAAGCCTTTGAATGAACTGGAGAGGGGGTCGGGACTGAAATTGTCAGCACTTAAGCATGCTGGTTACTCCAACAAGCTTTCAAAATGGTTTTAAGGTTACCCCAAAACACTGAAAGAACGTGCAGTCTACACATTTGCACCCAAAAAACTATGAGCTAAGTATTAGTAGTCTTCAGAGAGGACAAGGAGCAGTTAGAGGCAGAGACCCCAAATCTATAACTGCTCTGGGCCTTTCTCTCATTTCTTCTCACTCCAAAGAAATCAAAAGATAATCCCCTGCCTCTCAGCTAGGAGACAGAAAACATCTCCATCAGCAACTTACAGCTGTATACCAGCAACTCATAGTCAGCAACCTCTGCAAAGGGTAGGGGGTGACCCCAAAGTGTGTCAGTGATGCAAAGTTTTATTTGGCCAGCCATGCTGAAGAGCTGATTTACACCATAGATTGGAGCAGACCTGAGAGGATGACTTTGTCTCCTAAGCGATTCAGTGATAAAATGACAGGGAAAAGTAGCTTTGTGCTGTCCAGAATGGCAAGAATACCTGAAACGTAGCTTGGGCTGAACTGTCCCCCCGTAATACTGATTCGTCTTTCCATATGGCAAGTCATACCAAGGAGAATCCCGTGCATGTTTTTACTCTAAGGTATGTTAGCAGACTGAGGAAAATGCTCAAGATTGTTTTGGGGTGTGGGGAGTGGAGATTTCCTATGAATTGATTTAACGTGGTTTAGAAATGCACCTCTTTTCCTACAGCAGGCCTATCCTTGTATAGATTTCATCACAGAGAAAACAACTTTTGATTTAGATAATAGCAATGCCTGGAGCTATGCTCTGGGCAGAATGTTTTTTTACCAGACATGTTGCCTTCTTTGAAAAGTTTAAAAAAATGTTTACTTAATAAACATTGAGAAAATAATAAAGGGACCAAGACAAGTCATCACTAAAGGAGTTATCCTGTCTCTTTAAGCCTTGTTATCAGCTACACTTACTCACTGGGGTTTCAAAACTCTATAGAAATATTATGAAACCAAGCACTGCTAAACAGTATTAGTAACTTCCTTGCACAAACTGTGACTTGCCCAATCCAATAGTTGTATTGACAGAGCTGAAGGAAAGAGCAGTGTTAAGGACAAGTGTTCTGCAGTCTGATTCACAAGAAGCAGTTGTTGATTGCTTCAGACATTTGTAGTAATTTCCTATTAGGTGTTCCTGCTCTCCTTATGGGGGCATCTTGGCTGTTTGCATAACAGAAGCTGAAGACCTTTAGTTTACAGCTCAGTGAATTAAGATAACCCAAAACTGATGTTAGGTTGCCTTAAAACATCAGGTGTCATGTTTTGTGCTTTGGCAGTTGCTATGTGAAGAGTTCTGGCATCCTTCTACCCAAGGGAGAAACGTCCAGGAAATATACTGAACTGTAAAGAGGGAGCAGAAGTCTGTATCTCCATCTCAAGCTAAGCCCTTTGAATACATGCACTAAGCACTAAACAATGCAGATCACACATCTTAAACACGTGATTGCAGAGACATCTTGAAATTAGAGAGCTGGGCAATCACCAAACACATGAAGTTTAACAAGAGCAAGTACCAGGTTCTGCACCTGGGACAGGGCAACCCTGGCTATACGTACAGACTCAGGGATGAGAGGCTGGAGATCAGCCCTGCAAAAATGGATCTGGGGGTTTTGGTCGACGGCGAGTTGAATATCAGTCAACAGTGCGCGCCAGCAGCCAGGTGGGCTAACCAAATCCTGGGCTGCATCAGGCACAGTGTGGCTTGCTGGTCATGGGACAGATCATCCAGATCTGCTCTGTGCTGCTGCGGCCTCACCTTGAGCACTGTGTGATGTTTTGGGCACCACAGTATAAGGAAGACATAAAACTACTAGAGAGTGTCCAAAGGAGGGCTACGAAGATGGTGAAGGGTCTGGAGGGCAAAACGTATGAGGAGCAGCTGAGGTCTTTGAGGTTTGTTCAGCCCAGAGCAGAGCAGGCTGAGGGGAGGCCTCATGGCGGCCTGCAGCTCCCTCACGAGGGGAGCGGAGGGGCAGGCGCTGAGCTCTGCTCTCTGGGGACAGCGACAGGACCCAAGGGCATGGCATGGAGCTGGGACAGGGGAGCGTCAGGCTGGGTGTTAGGGAAAGGTTCTGCACCCAGAGGGTGGTCGGGCACTGGAACAGGCTCCCCAGGGAAGCTGTAACAGCACCAAGCCTGCTGGAGTTCAAGAAACATTTGGGCAACGCTCTCAGACATACGGTTTGATTTTGGGGTGGTCCTGTGTGGAGCCAGGAGTTGGACTTGATGATCCTTGTGGGTCCCTTCCAACTTGGGAAATTCTGTGATTCTACAATTGTCCTGGATATCACCATACTGTATTACAGGGGAGCAACGATAACATCCTACCAAATGTCTACCCAGTATCACAATTTTCTGACCAGGTGGGAAGAATAAAAAAATCCTACCAAAAGGTGACTTTTAAAACCTGAGGACTGCAGTACTGTTGTCTTACCCAGCTATGCAAAGAAATGTGGGCCACTAAAGCTTCCTGTATGACTGCACTGGCCATGTCTTCTCTGCAGAAGTATCTCACCCTGTCTGAACAAACTGTTTTGCTGAACAGTCTTGCCCATAAAGGGCAGTTTCAGTGAGTAACAGTGCTCAAGGCACAAGTAGTGATGCTACGTTGCCTCTCAGAGGGAGTCTCAGGAAGGTTCTGAGAACAAGCTATCTATGAGAGCATCTTGACTGTGTTCACATCACAGCTTTGTCATGACAGGCTAAAGGGTGGTGGTGGTTTAAGCTTTAGCCTGTTACCCCTACTAGGACTGCAAAACCCGTGGATTTCCACATTCCGGTTAAAGGTTTTTGCTGGTGTATAGGTCTCGAGGCAATTGAGCCCTTGTACAGTAATGGTGAATAAAAGGCCACTAGCCTTTACTCCTCATTATAGGACTGGCCAGAGTGGCAAGAAAGGGCTCAGGGGCATTTTCTTACACCTGAAGTTGTCTGCTATAATTATGCAGTATATGAATGGCTTAACACATGCAGGCTGCAAATGGCAGAGTATGCACCAGTGATTATGGTGCTCCTTGACCTGCTATTGCGAATCTTTCCGACAGAAGGGAAAAAAAAAAATAGCATATCCTTAGAAGTCTCTACATTACATGTCCATAGTTAGGTGAGAAAAATAGGTTTAACATCCAGAACCTTTCCCCTGTGCCTCATCCTAGACTCTGCTGAGTTTAAAACTCTGTCTAGTCTATGCCAAACACTGACAGCTGGGCTCATTTTTCCCCACAGCAGAAGAAGGCAGAGGATGGGGGAGTGTTAATGCTTTCTTCCTATTTTAACTGTCAGTCCGTCAGTGAAGGGTGAGGCCATCCCTAAGAACCAGCCCAAGTCATAGTTGCACGGGGGAGAGAAGGGTGGAAGGGGATTATTTCAGCAGTGGGGAAGGGTCTGAAAGCTATATTCAGAGGCTGACTGGAACATGGTAAGGCCAGCCCTAGCAACATCAAAGGCTACAGCGTGGAGTTAGTTTATACAGCTTAGTCAGTTGGATTAGACCCTTCATTAGGATGCAGAACAAAGCTTTTCTTCTTGGCAACAAGGAGCGAGAAACAGAATGAAAATGGAAATCGGATCTGAGCCCTGAATTCCCCATTCAGCACGAGATCCCTTATTTGCGTAGGAACTCTAGTTTGCCTGGCTTTGTTTAAAATAAAGGTGACAGGAAATTTCAGGGCAGGATGAGGTCAAGGTCTCTTGCTTTGGGGCCAGCAGGCCCTGGGAGGACTCTTGAGTCAGAACGCCCTGTCCTAGGAGGAGAACAATCAGAGGGTGAGAGCATTTGCCATGGGGTACCAGGGTACCATCTTGCTACAGCTGCATCTTCAGAAGGCAAACTCAACACTGAGACTTTAGAAAAGACCTTGCTAAATTTGAGATGAACAAGTAGTCATCACACAGTACAGTGTCATTGACAGTGTGATATTTGTGTGGATGCTTTTTAGCATGTAGAGCACCAGGATCAGGCCACTAATCAGCTGTTATTTTTTCCCTTACATATCTTTTGAGGAATCTGCTGCTCCATTTCAGGATATTTCAGGCTAAGAGAACAAGATGATCCTTTTTTGTCATTTCTTACACCTCTGATTGCGGGATTATTTGCATTAAAATAGACAGAGGTCATACAGAAAAGCCTGAGTTTGATCTCAATGATATCAGCATGGCTCAGAGGTCACTGGGAGGGGTGTGCTGGTATACTGCAAAATCAGCTTAAGATCAGGAAGAAGTCCAAGTATTTAAAATAGGAATTAAGATTCTCTACTTACTGTATCATCATAACAAAGCATGCTTATGTGTAAGAAGGTATTTGTTGCTGGTCGTTAGGCCTTTTCTTTACTGTGTTTTAGGAGAGAAGAAAGAAGATCTCACTCTATTGGTTAGCATCTATTTTACAATTTCTTATAGAAAAAAAAATAATAATAATAATCTCCAGAGTCAATTCAGACATTTGACTTTTAAATCAGACATTGACAATTTAAATTAAGAATTTCTTGACCAGTGAATCAGTCCTAAGTATGGCTGATTGAAATACTAACAGCTGTAAGAAAGGAATGTGCCTGCATTTCAACTTTCATGCCTTTAGATGATTGTATTAGCCCCTCAGATTGTAAACAAAAAGGCAATTGCCTGGCTGCCATAGAGGAAGAGAGAAGAGAGCACTAGTAATCTGCAATCTGTGCCTTTAATCGTTTTATTAATATTGCAAATTGCAACTGACAGCAATTAGGGCTGGATATTACCCCAGGAAAGTAGCTTGACCAATGTTGATCATCCTATTAAAGAGATAGAATTTACTTTAACAGAGGAAAAAATAGGTTCCTTGAGGTTTATCTCATTAAAGTGATTTCCATAATTTCCACAGTGCATCCCACACCTTTAAAACCAGACTTGGCAACAGACAAAAAGACATAGCTGAGCTGGGATGATGAGGGACTTCTAAAAGCTTTCTGTCATGGAATGTCTATTGCTGAATTTATTTTATTTATTCCTCAGTGAGATAATCCCACAGCCTCCTTTCCTCCAAAGCAAGCCCCTTGGATTTCTCTGACTAAATCTCTCATATCTCTGTGGCTACCTTCTGTTGCACCACCTCAAATCTTCTACATCCATTTAACATTAAGGGGCTCTAATTTTCTTCTCTCTTATACTTATTTTTCATCAACATAAATCCATTGTCTTTAACGGGATTGCACGTGACATGCTCCAAGAAAACCAGACTGAAAGAATCATGATCACCATGTCCAAAGTCATATTCGATATTCCAACAGTGACCATTTTATGACCATTTTCTGCAGAAATAAAGTTATAACCTTGGCTCCACCTCATAAGTCACAGGAAAGACAGCCCTGCTGCTGCAAGACCTAACACAGACAATGATTCTGAGCATGATGTGATCTCCCTTTAATATTTAAACTGCAATGCTGTTCAGGAAACTACATGACTAATATTTAAAGAATTATAGCCACAGATATTTTTTCCAGTTCTTCCATTTGCTCTTAGAAAACAAATCAAACTTTTATTTTCTGCCTCTTTTTCCCCTATACACTAGAAAATACTTAGGATATGCTTTGGCAAAACTGCAGGAAATATCTTTAAAAACACTTCTTTGAAGCCAGACTGAACAGAGATTTGCCATGATTTCCTTGCACTGTGAGATTTGCTGTTCACATATAAGGAAAAAAAAGTCAACCTTTATCTGTTATGGATGACAGTAAAATAGATGTTGAAAGAAATACTTCTTAGCCTAAGCAAAAGGTCAGCATACGACCACAAACATCATAAAGTAACAGCATTTTATCCACCTGCCCTGTTCTTTCACAAATCAAACAAAAGGATTCCTGTCAAGTTAGACCTTACTGTATATATTTTTAAGTATCTCCTCCCTTTGCTTTGTTACTATATACAGCTCATTGTTTACACTAAAATAGAAGTCTCGTCCTATTGTTTATCCTTTACCTCCTCTGCTGTTTGCTGCTTGTGTTGCATGGATGAAGTTTCTACACTGGAATTACAAAAGAAAACTAGTAGAAGAATGTGAACTTCATTTCTTGCCTTGACTGTACTGTAAAGCCTGCCAAAAGTAGGGTTGAGGTTTTCTGGAAATTTAATTAATTTGAAATTTAGGTTGGTTCTGAACCAATCAGGAACCTTTTTTTTTTTTTTTTAATTTCTCTCCTACAGACAGCAACATAATCTCACTGAGCAGTTGAGAAGGGCTTCGAGTTTGCAGTCCCTAAATGACCTGCTACTGGCAGAAAAGGGTATTTTAGCAAAAGAGCTAGACACATTAGCCCTGAACCCTCAATTTTCAGCAGCTCTTTCCTTATCAAAAACATGAGGAATCTGTGCAATCTGTCAGAATGTAGCACCCTTTTCTGAACCAAAACTTTTGGGGTTTACAGAATATGCAAAACTACCTCTCCTTTGGTCTGCTGGGAGAAAAAGTCAAGTCTTATGAGCTAGTTCTGGATCCATAGAAATCCAAAGGTCTTTTGTTTCGAAATGATCCATTTAATAATGTAAGGAGATACCATGTCACTGTGATTTAACTCCCCTGAAGTAAAAGCAATTCCAGGACAGAAATCCATTTCTGAGGATGGCACAAGTTGGGGAAAGATTTTGAAGTGGTGAGGTTTAGTGTACACTGGCTATTCTGAAATAGAATTGAAAACTCTGAAAGCAGGCAAGGCATTGTGTGCCTTATGGCCGGATCAGTGCCACAGCAGTGCCATAGTAAGCCATGCTTTCTGTCTTGGGCCAAATATTGTCCCTTCTGGATTTCACTAGTATCACTGAAATCCTCCGGGGTCAGCTGGAGCTCTAGCTCAGTGACTTTAAATATTGCACACTGCTTCTTTCAGTCAGTAGAGACGATATAGCCTTCATCGTAGTATATATTGCACAATTTTTACTCCTTCTTGCTCTTTCAAGCCCCGTCAGATGAAGACGTTTGCTCAAGCACGGAAAAAATGAAATTGCTAGAACAGACAATTGATTTGATCAGACTTGAATCCAGTTAATTTACAATTCACTTGACAGAACAAAAGCAGGTGTATATCTATACGTACAGGGAGGACTACCAAGACAGACGTGGATGGAATCAGCCATTTTCTGTTCATTCTGACCCCAAGGATCTCAGTCATTCATGGTGCCAGTGCTCTAACTTTCAGACCACTGTGAGGGAAGACAAACTTCCTAGGACTGGCTCTGGCTAAAGCATCATACGCAGGGCTCAGCTGAGGTATGCGCTGTTAGAAGAGAACAGCTACACACACAATGGGAAATAGCAGACAAATATACCTCTCTCCTGAAAAGGCCAGTCCATTACAAGATTTCTCTCTCGTATGCTGTTTCTCAGCTCCAATTCCGTCTTACCCTCTTCCACATAGATATAAAGCTTCAGAGGTTTTCAGTGGGAATCATAAACTGCACGCAATGTGTCTATAAATGCCAGAAGTAGCTCAGTACGTTCTCTGGTACTGTGATTAACCTAACCTACGTATCAGTGACACTCCTAACATTCAAGCACCTGCATCAGTAACAACCCTGGAGGCTGGTCATACACACAGTGCCTGTACTCACAGTTTTCGCAGCGACTCCCCGTATAGCCAGCCAGACAGGCGCATTTGTAGGTACCGCTTTTGTCTAGAATGCAAGTTCCATCATGAAGACATGGAGATGAAGAACAAGCTATAAAAGAGAAACAAGAACATTCACAGTCTCTGATAGGTTGGAGTTCTTACATATTTTTCCTCATGATGGTTGGTCTTGGGGTAAATTATATATTCTGGTAAAAAGGTGGGAAGACGGTAAATGGCCTAACACTTGTCAAAAAGTCTTCTGCTCTTTTATACTTACTTCTAGGGATGGTAAGTTTTTTCCAAGCATTCATTATTTATTCTTACCATTTTCCTCTAACTGCTGTCCAGTGGTGAGAAAGGTTTATGGAAGAAAAATAATTTACAGCAAGCTCCAACAGTGTTTAGAGCTTAGCCTTTTATAGCCTTAAAGAAGTTTAATATCAAGCTACATTTCTCCTGCCATTCACCTCAGAGCTGAAGGATGAGTTACAGGATCTATAGTTTTGTTTTGTTTTGGTTTTGTATTGGACATATGTCATCTGAGACTTTGCAAGTTGTTTTGCCCCTGAGGAGCATGTATTTGGTGTTTGGTTCAGGAAGCTGAGCGGTCATGATGATCCTGAGCCTGCTGGGGAAGCTCTTGCATATCACAAATCTAACAGTGATGCACATCAAACAGTGTATATTAGCATAATGGAGAAAGTGTAATTGCGCCATTTAATATCATCAAAATCCACTGTGCAATAACACATACACATTTTTTGGCCTCTAAGGGAAGACGATAGAGTAGAATGTTAATTTACTCTCAGAAAAACAAAGACATAATTTCAGTCTAGATTATTTTCAAAACTGAATGTTGGTTTCAGCAGACAGAAAGTAGACCCCAAATTACAAGATTCAGATTCTGTTTCAGATTTGAGTAAGTCCAACACCTGATCCTTATGGATCTTATGCCCCGCTTCAAGTCCCTCTTAACAAAACCAGACTGCAGCAAAGTTCACATCTTCATCCATTCCAAAAGCTGAGTCCATGTCGAGGTCCCATACTATCACATTTAAAGCATTCACTTTGCTGCAGTTCAGAATGACAGATACCAGAATAAGCAGTTTTCCTTGCAAAGACTTCACTTGAAGCATGAACTTGGAATTACTTATATCCAGACAAGAAATATAAAGGTGCCACTTATAAATTTCTCCAGAGGTTTCATGTGGTGATGTAACAGTAATTTGTATGTAGCTGGGCAATGAATATCTCCCAGGTGTCTTTGAGGACTAAGGTCAAACTAAGGACAATAATTTGTTTCTTAAAAGGAATATATATGTTGCAATTGTACTGTATCCAACTAACCTAAAGAATCACCAAGAAAGGGAAAGAGAATCAGAAGAGCTTGTATAGGCTAATATTTCGCAGTCACTGGTTTGAAGCCAGTGAACTTTTAGCTTTATCCTCAGCCCAGCTTTGTCTCATGACTCTGTAGAAACAAGTAAATGAGGATAAGTGCCAGATACTATCCTGGAAAATGTCTGATTCTCAAGAGCACTAGATATTTTTCTTTTTAAAGGAGTCTTGATTGCCCGGCTTCAGTGAAACAACATGGGACAGTGCTACAAAATGGTAAAGCCCATATGTTGTGTCAAAGATCACTAGCTTGGGGGTACAGAAAGTAAAGTGGTACTGAAATTCAACAACAGGCTTTCATCTAAGCAGATCCAACATAAGTATAATCCCTAGGAGATCCTGATACCTCCCCATCTGGCCCTCCATCCTTCTCATCTGAAGTCTGCCGAGTGGCTTCATGTCACTCATGCCAATTACTGGTTTTCATTTGACACTTGGCATGGGATGGGTGACAGAGCTCAGGGACCTAACACCTGTTTCCAGACCAGGCAGCAGAGCAGCAGGTTGTATGGTTTCTTCCTTTAATAACTACACCTGCAGCAACTTTTCCAAAAGGGAATATAGGCTTCACAGCTTATTTTATATTAATCTAAATCTTTCTGGCTGTCGAACCAGTGACCTCTATGCAGTCAGTGGCACTGCTTCAGCAGGCTGTGACTGATAAGCCAGCACAAAGCTCAGTGGAAGGGAAAACAGTGGCACAAGCCACTTTTCCAGTCCTCTCCATTACACCACTACAGTGCTGGCAACATCTGATCATCTCCACACCCTATAAGCACAAGTGCTGCTGCAGCTCTCACCTGCGCCACAGGGAATTGCTCTAGCAAGCCTCGAGCAGCCTTTTCCCGAGACCTTGGCTTTTCACAAGGCTGTGCACAGAGGGAAATTTCAGGGGCAATGCTTCAGTTTGCAATGTGTTGCCAGAGCTTTCGATCTTGTGCTGCCCTTGCTTTCAATTCTACACTGCCCCATGCACGCCGTATTCTTCCCCTAAACCGTCCTGCTGGCCAGGTTAATGCTTCACATAAAGAGGCACTGGGAGTGTTTTAAAAGCCTTTCACTCCAGCTACACATTAGGCCAGAACAGCCTCATAATAAAGCCTACAATGAGACCTCCTCACAAACTCTAAGAAGCCCTTTGCAACATGCTCTGTGTGGATTACCACACTTGCAACCACCCAGCCTCAGAATAATTACCACTAAAAATGGGGCGGAAATAAAGTGTTCAACAGTATTCGAATACCAAGTGTTCCCTGCTGGGCAGAGAAAACAGAATCAATTCAGCTTGCGCCATATGGAAAATGTTAGTTTCCTGAGTGTAGGCAGCCCTTATGCAACATAGCCCACACCACATTCATTTGTTCGATATCACCTCTCCTGCTGCAAGCCCAGGCAAGCTACCAATAGCTAACTGCTACCGCTACGTTACTAACGGGTACCAAAGGTAAAAGCTGAAGAACAGGGCAGGCTAAGAAATGGCACAGACACCGCATGCAGCGGTACGCACATTTCAGATTGCTAGTCACAACCCTGATCATTGGCAACAGCTGCCCCACCGTAGGTTTGTATATTTATATAGGAGTTATACAAGCCAACTAAACTTCCTGAGTGAGATGTACCCTGGACAACCTCATGAAATGTGGGTCATTGGGGTATGTGGAAGGTAAATTATACTGAGTCATAGACCCTGCAGGGATTATCTGTGGCAAAGCAGCATGCTCTGATTAGCCTTCTGTGCCAGGAGTACTGTAGAAAAATTTGGCCAAAATTCCCTACATAGCTAAACAAGGAAGGTCCAGGAAGAGCATACATACTGCAAAACCAGGAGTCAGCTACACTTTCTATGTTATTTTGCAGCCAGAAAGAAAAAAAAATAAAATAGAAAGCAATGTGGGGGACTCAAGCACTGAGTACTAACAAAAACACTGGAATTCTGGAGCCCTACTTCTGTCATTCATAACACTGAGTTCATCACAGAAGGGGAAATGCCTCTATTTTCTTCTTCAGAAAAGAATCTGTCCTTTGTACACACTTTTTTTTTTTTACTTTTTTTTTAAACTCTAATGGTATGACACATGAGACAATACAAGAGGCATGTCAGGGCATTGTCACTTAACTAATTATAAGGCTTTGCATCAGGTTTCTGCTAACTGAGTCAAGGCTCTACTCCTGCACACAGCATTGAGCAATTCCACAATTGCAAAGATATACAGGCCCCTTCCTCTATTTCCTTCTGTGATCTTAGTTCTGATATTCACACAGAAAAGTCTCACAACACAGCAGCCTTTCTGTGCTCACCGATGTGCTTGCTTTTCACACAGGTAGAGGGAATTTAGTCTTTGTTAGAAGAACCTCACATTCACATGTTATCTGATGGCTTTTGAACCTTCCCTGCACTGACTTTGTTTAAGTTGCTGTTGGCAACACAGCATGGAAATTTTTAATGAAGCAAAACAGGGTGAGAGATTAGCGAAATTGAATTAATGAGAATGAGCGGAATGTTCCACTTTTGGGACTATTTTACCTGTAATTTCTTCAAAGACAGCATGAAATCCATCAAAGTTCTTGGATCCATCAGACTGGAAAAGGACATGGAGAGAAGACCCAGTGCTTCGGATGGGAGGTGGCCTCTCATTTCCACAGAATTTCTTAATTATTCGGCTGTCCAAATTGTCCCCATCACGGACCTCCACATAATCATACTGGCACATGTAATCAAACTCCAGGCTCAGCATGGAAAACCTTGGGGAATAAGGACACGCGTTCAGACCTCATACTCTGACCTCTGCACCCTGATTCTGTTTTATTTGGAAGCTTAGTTATGTTAGCACCCCCCACCTCCGTGAACCAACAGCTCCCAATCACACGAAGACCCCCTTGCTTCATCTCAGTTTTTGCACTGTGATCCTTGGAAGCCAGCTCAACCCTACAGAGTTGCTCCATGAGAATATTAAGTGGCACGACAGTGAAGCCAAAACTGAAGTCATACAGTCTGATCACTTGCATCAGGACCCTAACCACATCACAATGTTAAAGCTTTCATCTATGGTCAGACGCAGTAGGGGGTATATTTCTTTCATGGCTGTTTGCTAAAGATTGTTCTGTTTGCCCTAAATAAAGTCCTAAGTACTGAAAGTAACAGTATCAAAGACCAAGGATCAAAAGCTATTTACATTGTTATGTTCAAAAGCCAGCAATTCGGGGTACAATGAAAGCTCAGAGACGTGACAGAAGGAGAAACAGACAGAGAAAGGGAATCTGAAACAGTACAGCACGTTGTGCATTAGAAAGCAAAATGGTAGTAAATCCCCAATGTCTGGCACTTGCCCTTCTTTTAAGGGCAGAAATAAGGGACAGCAGTTAGTGCAGAAGGGAAATATTTAAAGCTTTTTCCTACAATGTCTGTCTTTCCTAGCTTTGATCCTGCCACTGCGCAAGGCTCTTGTTCATTAACAGCAATGTTATATGCTGCTGTTTGAGTTCAGTGGGGCACTGAGCCAAAGCATGCCACCAGAATATGAATGAGAAGCAGAGTGAGAAACACCAAGGGCCTCTGGAGAATAAGCAATGGCTAGGGGTGCTCGGCCCAGCCCTGGTACAGCGGATAAGAACTAGAAGATCTGGGCTGGGAGAAGGCCATGCTACTGTTTAGCTGAACATTTTATAAAAGAAACTCCCAAAGCATTCAATCTTCCTGAGAATTCCTAACTCTGTAGATTATGTGTATTTAGGATCAGGCTATATCTCCCACGTTGCCTATTCCAGTGTGGGCCTAGTGATTTGGAAAGACTGTATTTTCACACCAAGGAGATGAGCCAAATTTTGGATGCGCTGCCACATCTCACAGTCTGAAGAGGCGAAAGAGTACAAGAGTCTGTTTCCTGCTCTTCTCTGGTGGGGACTCAGACCATAAGGAAGCCCCCATGTTCTGTAAAATGACCTTTCCTTGCCACCTCATGAACTGACCTAAGAGGCCTCTTCACTCAGTCACCTTTGCTCAGGTCATGTGGTTGGTTTTAGAATGCTCTACATAAAGAGAAACAAATGAGCAGTTTTAGGAAGCTACAACAATGGAGCAGAGCCCCTCATTTTTTAAATTATCTGTTGGAATTTAGAAAAAGAGAAAAAAAAATGATATCTGCTTTTAATATACATAAGAGATTAATTCCACTTAGGTTTGCATAAAATACATGAGGTGGGAAGACTGAATTCTAATTCTGTCAGGTTTGCAAAGACATCCTCGCAGGCATCAGGTTACACACTACATCTTCAAAATATTCTTTCACCTATAGGTCAAATACCAGGGAGCTACCCTTATGGAAGTTATAAAGCAATGCAAATTAACCTATTCATCCTTGTCACACTTATCAGGCTACAGTTTATCCTGACTCACTCCTAAAAATATTTACTGGTTCTCTGAACTGATACATTTCTGATTAAAATTGAGTATGTGTGTAAGAATACCAGAAATGTTTCTGGGATGCCCGCCATGTAATGAGGGAAAGAACTGGGATAATACCATTAACTCTCTGCGTAGGACTATTTACAGATGCAGAGGCAAACTCTGTCTAGCAATGCATTCCTGAACAACAAGTATCAGGAGACATTACACAGAGTGAAGGCACAGAATGCAAGATTCGTATACAGAACACTGTTTTTAATAATTTTTTCTGATTTAAAGATGATGAAAATGGAGTGGAATATATGAAAGGCATAGGGGGTTCTGATTTGCATTTTATTTAACTTAGCACAGAAGCAAATACACTGTGCTGATGACATTGGATCCCATGATTAAGACTCATAATTAGCAGGTCAAAAAACCTGCCATTCAAAACCTCTTGGCTATGGACTAGTTGATGGGACTCTAATTTAGAGACCACAACATCTACTGCTGTTTAAATCAGTTACAGTCTATGTAATGAACCTCACTTCCCTCACCTGTGAAACTGTGACTATATCCTAATTCTCCTATGTATTATGAAACTAAGTATTTAAATTTAGTGCTACTGATCACCAGAGACAAAAGGGAATGAAAAGTACTGTCTTGATTTCACTACTGTCTGCGGTGGGAATACATTCACCAACCCCTTTGAGGAAAGCTTCCAGCCAAAGGAAAAGATTTAAAATTACATCTCTGCTGAGGCATTACAGAAAATGATTGAAAGTTGTAAGCTACTTCTACTGTGGTGTGACATCCCGGACGTGGCTCGGGCTGAGGGAGCCTATACATCACAACCTAAGGAAAAACAAGGCTGAAAAAAAAAAAAAAAGGAGAAAACAAACTACCACCGCAATCTGGGCATCATTTATCAAAACAGCTCTGCTTAGCCAACCCCCAAAGGACAGTGTGGCACAGCTTGAGGCAAGAGAAGATTTATTGGTGCTCCTGAGAGTTTCACTCTTCCTGCCCTGTGTAAGTGGAGACAAACCACTTTGTTCCCCCTTTGTATCACACTGTCCCTATCCCTCGCCCTCGCAAGCCATCAGAGCGGCAGCAAACAGAATTTGTGGGGAATGCACAGAGAGAAGGAAGAAAGGAGTTCTTTTGTTAACAGTGATGCTGATTCAGCACAACACTGGCTGTGTGCTACAGCTCTCAGCAGAGTTAGCACTCAGAGGGAATCAGTGTGTTTCTACAGAAATGCAGTGAAGGCAAAGGTTCGGCAGGGATGGCAGACCAGGAGGAAGATTCTGCAGGTCTGTTTGATCGTACCTGCCCTTCTGTGTAGGTATGGCCTAAAGGAGAAGCGTCTTGCTAAATGTACCAATTTTCCACAGTACTATCTGCTGAAGTACCCCAATGGCCACTTTGAGGTAGCCCACCTTGAAAACCTCAGCTTATTCAGAACACACGCCAGGGCTTCATTATATGAGGCAGATATAGGTCTTTCTGCTCTGTTTGGCCTAGAGGTTCCCTCCTATGCCGTGCAGGGTTGCAGGAGTAAGTGTCCTTTTTTAAAATAGCCTTTCCTTCCTTTCTAGTACCATGCACCTTGTGTCATTGGCTATCATCTCTTTACACTAATGATGGGTGCATTCACTAGTGATGTGCATGCATGGGATCCATTTCCCCTCTCACAGCTATTCCCATAAAAGTGAAGACAGGGTGACACCTGTAGCTGCTGAAGAACTTTTTTAGCCTTAAAATTGACAAAGTCTTGTTCATAAGTGTAAAAAATACTGGATTATAAGATCTCCGAGCCTTTGCTGTACAAACCATTCACCTAGCCAACAATGCCTTTTAAAAACAGGGTAGGTACAGCTCATACCCACTGAGACCGAAACAAAGCTGTGTCACAAGAATGCCAAACTCTTCCTCACAGCATTGCTTCCCTGTGTCTCCCATGTGCCACATAATTCTCCAGTCAAGAGGCTCCAACACTAACCAGGCAATAATTACAGCTGCTCATAACTACACAATAGGCTTGCATTTGCAAGTCTAAAAAAAAAGGGGGGTTAGTGTGGGAATGCCATGAGCTCTTCTTTTCTATTCAATTCATTTCTGTTCCTCTTATTAAATATTAAGTCTTGTTAAATATATAGGAAGAAGTATGTCTGTGTGTCTAGCGTAGTTCCTTTGCCTGGGCTCGAAAGCTGGTGAAATATTGATGTGGAGGCTTCGGCTACTGTTTTTATTATATTAGCTCGTGGGTTTTGAATGCGATCCCCTGCCAAGCTTCCTGCTGTGTGTGTGAGTTCCCTGCCACACACATACAAAAACAGTATTAATTACCCCAACTAGGGGCTTTCCTGCTCTAGGCAAGATACCTGATCAAGAACTGTGAGTTGAGTCACCAGGGGAAGGTAACAGGGCAAAGCACACACAGGTCAGAGCAGCAATGACTTGCAGGAGAGTCATTCACATCTCCAGACATATGAATGGTAAGATGAATAACTGAGGCTGGTAGAGGACTGGGCTGGTAAAATGAGTGAAAGAAAATTAAGAGAGGGAATATGTAGACTAACTGCAAAGCATGTCCCAAAGGCAACTCTCTCCTGGCATGAGACATCACATCAAAATGCTCCCATAGCTTTTCTTCAAAGAATGTCTTAGGTCAGTCTGGTACACGCTTGAGAAAATATTGGGTGCTGTGGCATCAAGGTGTTGAAGAGATCTGGAGAGATGCATTGGTTCCAGTATCTGAGAAACTCTCCTTAGCATCCATCTGTCCTAAAGGGGGCTGAAGGCAGAGCATCGATGATTTGCACAGTGGCTGCCTATCACAAGCTAAGCTAGGGGAAAGCTGAAGGTGCCAGATGCAAAGTGGAGGTAGTGTCTTCACTGTCCCAGAGCTCTCAGCTGCTGACACCTGCTGACTCTTTGGTTATTCATGTGCCCCAATGTCTACCTGAAACCAGTTCTGGCTGAAAGTCATTATGGCCTACCTTAATTCAATGTTAAATCCAGCTTGAACATGAATAGTCCATTCACATCGTGCATTCAGTGGGTAACTCTCCAGCAAAATCTGACCTCTAGGAGCCCGAAGAACCTGCCCGCACCCTGGGGAGCAAAAGAAGAAAAAAATCTGTCTGAGGAACCTTCAAACTGCATTTGAAGAAAATACAAGTAGTAACAACATTGGAATGAGAATACAGTGTGGCTTAGGAAGATACATAAAAGGCAGCACAGAAAACAATGGAATGGCCACACAGAAGCTACAAAAAGTTATGATTCTATCAGAAGTCTTGCCTGTGTTAAGACTGCCCCAATAAAAGTTTTACTTTCTTGCTTTTCCCTGCTTTGCAAAGCAGCCCCATAACACTATTTCTTACTGCTTTTGTCCCACTCAGGATTAGCCCATCCACCCACCCGGCCAAAGCTCCAGCTCACAAAAGTTCTGATAGGTCTTATCTCAAACTGAAGCTGAAGAAGCTTGTGGGATAGTGTCAAACACCTAAATTAGTTCAAGTGAGTAAAAAATTGAGAGGAGGAGTTGTTGCACCCAAAATCACTGTTTCAAGTTCTTCCCAAGGAGTCTCTTGGAGGAAAAACAGCTGATGTATTCCTACAGGAGGTATCCATTTGCCCTCAGGATTCACCACTTCATCCTTATGTGTGCCAATGGAGACATAAAACCGCCATGACCCCTCCACCTCACTGTAGCGTATGTATCATATACAGCCCTCACCCGTTTTCTCAGGTTCGTTCCTAAACTTTCTCTCCTCCTGTCCTACTCTATCTGTGTCACTGTCAGCTTTACATCACACCATAAAATCTACCTCAGTGCCCAGCACCAACAGAATAACAAGTACTCCAGTCACTTCTGACCAGTCTGAAAAAAACATCAGAGGAGAGGGACCTGAATAGGCAGACAAGGTCACACTCAGAGGAAGCAGGATCTTTTCATGGCGATCCTGCAGCTGTCCCTAGGCAGCTGTCCAGAGATAGTTGCCCTAATTCCTCATTGTGGATGCTGAACATTTGTAGTCCAGAGAGTTCTCTCACCTTCTGTAACCTCTGCCTTTCCCCCAGCTATAAAATATGGCTAGAAGTATCTTCCTCTGTGGAAGGAAAGTTGTTTAGCATTTTTTGTAGAGCCTTCTGTGATCTGTAAATGAAAATGCTAGCAAAATGAACAGTTAAATCATTACATATCAAGCATAGCTCATTTCTCAGTTTCTACTTTCCTGACTACATCTTTTCGAATGGAGTCTTGCACATGGCTACATTCTCTAGTAAGCCTTCTGTTGTTTTGCTGGGGGATGAGGCTGTAACTGTAAGCCAGAAATTGCAATCAAGTCTAATAGCACAGCTGAACCAGGGGATCCTGATAGGCTCCACACCACAGGTAACTAGGAGAAGCCAAAGGGTCAAAAATGACCCAACAGGCCTCCACAGCATGTCTCTCACTTCCTTTTATCTCCTTAGTCCAACATAAAGACCTGTTCCCTGCAATAAATTCTGAAGCTGAATCCTACATTTTTAACAAGTAATGCAGGATGAATGTTCCCTACGGGAATGGTGGGTTTTAACACTTGCCCCAGGGCCCTTCTTTCCTTTGGGAAAAGAGGGAGACAGTGACCTGATTTGGTGAAGTAGAAAGCACTGCAGTTCCCATTGATCTTAGTGTCTGGAAATCTGTCCTGCTGCATCTTGTCCATGGGGAGACGTGAAAACTGAGGGTCAATTACTCCTCTTTCTTCTTAAGAAAGAGTTGCTTGAATGAAATACCCTTTGTTCATTTACCCTCAGTTACCCTTAATTAAGCAGGACCCAAGGAAAGAGAAATCCTGCTCAGAGGAGTTCCTCACAAGTGTTTCATCCTTCTCTGTGGCTTGCTTAGTTCCTTGTGTAAAAAGCAAGGATTAATGACTGTGCCCAGCAGCCACATTACGATTCAGCAAGTACGGCAGGATCTGCTGTGGTGCACATGATAATGCTCCTTCCCACAGCATGGAACGGGACCTTGTGCTGCCGCTGGCTCCTGCCTCAAAAACAACCTGAGACAAAGCTGCTAGAAATCTTCAGATGGTTTGACAGGGGGCTTGGATCACCTCAAAGAAAATTTCCCTTTCGTCCCGAAGGGCTTTTGAGTTTCCTGTGCCTTTAACAAAGGAAAGCCAAAGAACTGGTGCAAAGAGATACTTGTGTGCAAGGCATACTAAATGAACTTTTCTGTTTGCAGTGGTACAGCCTGAACCCTCTGAACACAGATGCCAAGGAAGTTGGTTTGGCCAGCGAAGCAGGTGGTCCAGAGGCTAAAGAGGAGCCATTCAGTGACTGCTTCCAAAAGAACATTCTCAGGTTTGCTACCACCTTACTCTGCACAAAGCACCTTTGCGATCAGATCTGTGCTCCTCTATCTCCAGCACTTCTAGCAGAGGTTAGGCTGCCTCCCCAGACCAACAGTTCAGATATCTGTTGATCAAAAGGAATCCTTTCCCTTCCTGAAATCTGCAGGAGACCTGGAAAGCTCTCAAGAATAATTTACATCCTAAACACAAATGCTGGCAAATTCTGCCTCATTTACAACAACAACAACAAAAAAAATCCACTTTGGCAGGCTGTCAACTTCCTTGTTCCGTTCCTTTTCCTGAAAAAAGGCAGCTTTCAGGGCCACAGTGAGATTTCCTCTAAGGCTCGTTACCGACAGAAAACAAAACAATTCAAGAGACCTCCGAGTTCCTGCCCACAGAGACCCGCGGCTCTGTGAAGGTAGAGGTCCTGAGGAGACCTCCACTGAGAACTTGCTATCTGCTGTTCGAGTGCTACAGCACCAGTGCGGAGCTCCTTCAAAGCTCCAGTGGATGAGCAGAGGAGAACGACAGCAGAAATGCTACCGGTGTTCAGAGACAGAGAAGGCAGCTGTCACTTGTCTCACCCTGTTGGTACCTGTTGCTCGTTGCAGACTGGTTACTCCATGAGACACTGTAATTTTCAGTCTGTAAATGTACAGGTACTGCCATCACCGGGACCACATTCGGACAGGGAGGGAGCTGGTGGGTATCAGCACTTTCTCCTCTGCTCTGCCGGAGTATCTTTTCAAGCGATGTGAACATCAGAGCTTGAGAAAGGCTTGAGGACTGGGTGCAGGGAAAAGGGTCCAGCAGGAGGGGTCGTTTTTAGATTCTGATGTGCCTTGTAGGGGACGACAGACCAGACCAGCCACCCACCCCACTAGGCGATGCCCTCGCCCCCAGCTAACTCCATCCCCCGGCAAGGGGGGGCCGGGCCGGGCTCCTCCGGGGCTCCCCGGCGCCACCCCGCGGCCGCACCTCGCTACCGCAGCGCGGCCGCCTGAGGGGAAATGGCGCCGCGGGCGGGCGGGCGGAGCGGGGATCGGGCTTCGCCGTGCCCCGCCGGCCGGGCCGGGCCCGGGGCGGGCAGAGCCGGCGCCAGGCGGAGCCCTCCCGCTTCGGCCGAGCCCGGAGCGGCCGGAGCCGGGAGAAGGAGCCCGGGGGTCGCCGCTGTGCGCGGCAGCGCCGCCCGCGGCCCGCGAGAGGGAGGCAGAGCACCGCGCTGCCGGGCGGCCGGGGGGCAATAGCCATAGCTCCCCACCCCGCCTCTCTGAAGCACGCAGAACCATCCAGAGAAGAGCACCTTCCCGGCACCACACTGCAGCCCTCAAAAGGCCAAGTAGTAGGAAAACCACTAACAGACAAAGCTCTGTGAAATTTCGGTATTGCTAAAGCCTCCTAACGGACTGCAGCGTGAGGTGGTGTTTGCTTTAGAACACAAGCAGGCTGAAATACACCATAGGCAACCGATCTACTCAGGCAGAGGGGGAAGGATTAGATGAGCTAATGATCGTTTCTTGGCTCTGCTTTTAAGTGCCAAGGGAGCTTTAGAATCGACCCAGAGCAAAAGGGCTTTAAACGTGCTATCAGAAATCAGACTGTAAATTGCAGGGGACTCAATTTATCAACTTCTGAAGAACCAAGGCTGAGTTAACCCTGCTGCAGAAACAATGGGTTCCCTACATTCTGCTTTTAAAGCAGTTACTTTATTTTGTTTGCTTTCACCTCCTTAATTGTCATGGGCTGTGTTTGATAGGAAGACGGATTAACTTGTTGCTCTAACATCTGTGACTAAGAGGAGATAAGCCTAAGGTGTGTAGAATAATGGACAGAACAGAGTAGGAAAAGCAGACACTGCTTTCATCCCTTTCAGTGAAACACGAACAAAGAGGCAGTCAATAAAAGCTGAGGGAGGGTTGGTGAAGGGCTGTAGTTTCACCCGTGGGAAATTGGTAAAGGAAATAGATGCCTTAAACGGTCTCCAATTAGCTTATGGAATTCATTATTAAAAGATAGCACTGGGACCAACAACTTAGCAAAATCCAAGAAGGCAGGGCTTTTGAATCAAAACCTTCAGATAGCGCTAGCAGGGCCTGAAAGACCCTGTGTTATCCAGCGCTTCCTCTGAGTGTGTTGGAGCTGTGAGAAGGAGGGAGGGAGCGCTGGGACTTCCTTGGGGCTGGTTCTGTAGCCCGGGGGTTGAAAGAGGACAGAGGAGAAGTTCTGTAACATCGCTGCTGCCCTCGTAAATGTTTATGCTTTGCTGAAATCCTCTGGAGAATTAGTTTTGCTGACATATGTCCGAGAAATGCAGAGAACACAAGATTTCCAGAGTCACAGTAGTTGAAGTTTTAAAATAAAACAAAACAAAACAAAAGGGTTTAGTAGGGTTGTAAACTCCCATGACTTGGGGCCCGCGCCAATCCCTAGCAGATGAGCCTTGGGAGAGAACTTTTCCCCACTATACATCTGCTCAGTGCCTGGTTGTGTTTGTCCTCTCCTGCCTGTGCCCTTTGCGAGGGTCATGGTACAGGAACAGCTGGAAAGGCACAGCATGGCTCTGGCTCCCTCCCATCACTCCCTGTCCCTGACGTGCCTCTCTGCCCGTGTAGGACACTTACTCATGCAGTCCCCTCCGTACCAGCCAGCTCTGCACTCCGCGCAGTAGATCCCCTTGATGTAAAAGTCGTCGAGTGTCCCTCCCCAGGAGCCGTTACGGCAGGACTTGCAGTTCTCAAAAATGGTGCAGCCTGAAAGGAGAGCCACCGTGTTAGAAGAAAGCCAAGGTGGATTGTCCTGAGGAAAGAGGAGCAGCCACTCTCTGTTTTTCACAATAAATGCCAACAACGTTATTGACTGCTGTGGCGCTGACAGCTTCCCCGCTGTGAACCATACCCAGCCTCCAACTCCAGGCCCTAGGCAGCTCAGACTCTGAGATCTGGAGCCAAACGCTCTGTTTCACTGGCCAAACCTCTAAATCTCATTGCTTCAGCTGTAAATGCCTCTCTCAGGAGTCTAAGCATGTTATGCTGGTGCAGGTTGGGCTCAGCCCAAGTGATTCTGACGTTTTCTGACCTGGTCCTGTCTCCTCCTGCTCTCACCTGTCACCCTGCCCTCTCCTCCTTGCTAGTCAGACTTACCCATCATCTCTCCCTTCTCGCCTTGGGGATGCAAATCATCCCTGAGCACCTATGAAACACTCCTGGTGGGCAGCCAGCTGCATCATCACCCTTTGGCAGCTGACAAACCTGCCTGAGAAGCCCTGAGGACAGCTTTTCTGATAGAAGAGGTTTTTTTGGGCGGCAGTGCTACATTGCCATGTGCACTGCTGCTGCCACCAGAGTGACAGGGGGGGGTTCCTTAGGAGGCCCAGCACCATCCCAGGCCCTGAGGGATGTGCATGCCCTTGCTGCTCTCCTGCTCAACAGCTGCCCATACATGCTGGCCACAGGTATGGTGTGATTGCAGCGTGGTGGTACACGTACCTGGGTGGATTAAGCAGGAGTCACACTCGTTCTCCTCATTCCTGCAGCAGGGAATGGTGTAGCCCACTTTTTCTTTCCGTCCTGGACAGACGCACTCGATTTGGTCATACTCACAGCACTCCCGGCACATGATGTTCCACTCCGCCCCAGGGCAGTTCTCATTGATCACCGTGTACTCTGCAAGCAGGGACGGAAGGGGGGGACAACAGAAATAATCCACTCTCTGCAAAGGATTGACAGAATCTATTATTCAGCGATTTGTCAGATCATGCGTGGCATGAGGTTGCCCCGGGTCTTCAGTGTAGAAAATTGCAAACTACGTGGTAACCCACATCCCAAATACCAGCTTGGGTGTCTAAGGGACACACGGGCAGTTTTGCAGGGACAGCCAGAGGAGACAAACACAGCGGAGGTAAGAATATGTTCACTTAATTCTTTTCTCTGCAAGGCCTTCCACATCAGCACTGAGAAAAATAATTATAAAAAAAAATACAGGGGATGAGGTCATGTGAGAAACTCTTCTTCAGATCTCAGTCTGACTTACAGCCTCGTATACAGTGTACATTATTTAAACTATGCTAGCATGTTTTGTTCAGCTTGTGAATTTGCTGCTGTCAAAGATGAGGGTGTCCGACAGGAAAGGCCAATTTCACAGCTGGATTTTAGCCAATTTCACTCCCTATTTTCACTCAGAAATACATAGTGTTATACTCAGTTTTGTTGCCAAAGGAAACAAGATTTTTCATTATTTTTAAATGTTTGTTTTGTCTGGCATTTCTAATATGATAACATTATTAATGTCTTTTTATTATCTAGCATAACCTTATACATTGGTATTTAAGCTATGCTAGAAATGGCCTCTTAGGAAAGGGCACTGTGATACCTCAGGTTGTGACTCCAGACTGCTGCAGTAAGTGCAGACCCCACCTTCCATCGCCAGCGTGCTGTCTAAAGTCTACAAATTGAAATCTAATGAGTGCACGCTGCTGTCAGCATGTCTCAGCCAGCTGACAGACCTGATGGCTGCTTTCATGGAGGTTGATGGTAAGAAGTGTGAGAGCAGCCTGGAAAGATGAGACATGAAGGAAACATAATGAGACTCTCTCTTTCTTCTTCCCTCTCCCCTCCCCTTTTTTCTTTTGTTATTGTGGTTAGGTAACATCCTTTTTTCTTTTGTTTTAAACTCTGAGTGACAGAGCTGCATTGCCATCGCAACCAGCCGTACATCTCTAAGGTGCAGCGCTCCCGCCTGTGCCCGTACCTGGCTCCCTTCTCACACCGCTGCTTTTGCTGTCGTTGTGCCTCATAACCGAATTACCGCGTCTGCCAGACAGAGCTCCCTGCCACTGAACCTTGCTGCTCCGTCTCACTTGATTCTCCACGGGCTCGTGAAGCCCGGTTCCTGGAAGCTTATCTTTTTCCCTAATGATATTTATTTGCTCCATCAAAAAGGGACCACCAACTGTTTCTTCATTTTTTTCCCTTTGGCTGGGAAATGAAATTTAGCCTTTTGTGCTCCTCACAGCTGAACCTTTCCCAGTCTACTGCAGTTTGGAGTTTGGAAACCAGGCTGCTGTTTGCACTAAAACCCTTCTACTCCCTCCCAACCACAACCATTCCAAAAAGAAGAAAAGAGCCACATCTGTCTTTCAATAAAATTTTGTATTTTTTTATTCCAATAATAAATTCTTGCATCAAGATGACCTTAGTGTTTAGCAGTTATATAGCCTTGTGCCTGTAGCTCTTGACATGCTTTACAAAGTGCTTTTTCCAGATGGGAAACTGAAGCACAAGAGAGGTGAAGTGACTTTGCTCAAGGTCCCAGAGAAAAACAATAGCAGAGCCAGGAATTAAACCCGTGCCTCCTAATTCCCAGAACAGCAGTCAATCAACTTGGCCAAGTTGGGACTTCTTAACCTATAGCTATTATTCTCTTCTAATGAAGCCATTTATCTATGATCTGTATCTGATTCAGACTCCAGAGCAAATTGATTACACGTGTCTAATTATCTTATTAGAACTGACACTCAGCTTGATCCATCTCATCATACATGACTGGAAATAACTGTTTCTGTGGTGTATAGGGGCGGGTGTCTTGCTCCCTGTTGAAGGAAGAATCCCCAAAGCCTGAGCAATAAATAACTACCCAACACTCAGGAGCTTTTGCAAAGCTTCCTTCAAATCCTTTGGTCTTCCAGCTCAAGCTAGAAATCTAAATTCTCTCAAGATTGCCAATGCTCATTAATGAAATGGCTCTATCCATTTGGGTTGTAGCTATCTGTTGCTATCTGTAAAACGATCCAAATGTTCACAGGCAGAGAGAACTGTGAAGGCTGACCAAGGCGTGTCTCCGTCCGTGCAGAAATGCCAAGCCTGGCTAGGTAAGGCTGCAGGCAGCACAAAGTGGCTTCTGAGTTAGCACTTCCCTGAGAGAGGGCCTGGATCAGGCGGCCGCCAGAGCCCCCTTTCAGCCTAAATTATTCTATGATTTTATAACAATATTACACACGTATTTGTATGTGTAGAGTGTGTGTGTGTGCATAAACATATTTAATTTTCTGTGTAGAGCTTGTGTATGCAACAGGGCCAAAAAGCCAATGTCACTCTTGTTGGATTCAGTGGGCCTATTGGTAGCATAAATTGAGCTTAAGGTAATGCTTAGTGTTAAGATGGGAGAAGCAGATCTTGGCCCTTAAAGAACTGTAAAAATAAATTCACTGTCACCTAGAAATGCTGTTTGCTTACTTCTTGCCCTTGTTTCAAGTGAGACAATAGAAATAGACTGTCTTTTGATTTACTGTCCATTGAATTCCCTTCCAGGTTCGCAGGTACTGCAGTTTGGGCAGCATATTTTCCTTGACAGGGAAATTTGTGGGTCTGAGAATTTTTTATTATTATTTTTTAAGTGATCATGTCTAGGATTTTCTTCAAAGAAATCATGAAGTCTGTTATTGTGAAGTTTTGTATTAGTTATTTTTAAGGAAACTTGTGCAAAGACTCGATGTACCCTTTTAATAATGGTAGCATCCCTTTTGTGTTGCGCATATATCTCCTGACTGCTGAGCAGAAGGCAAAGGAACACTTTCCCTCAGAAATGCAAGAGGGAGATGCACAGAGCAGCCCACATGCAGCAAACATTTGTTTGGGTTGCTGAGCTCAGCCTGGCCCCAGGGAGGAAGAATTATCCCCCTTGTGCACTTGGGGAACGGTAACCATGTCCCCACTGGTAGCTCCCTGCAGCCACACTTGGCCATTATTACCCCAAAAGAGAAGAGACTGAGGCAGGGAGGATCAGGGGGAGATTTTACTGAGTGAAATGCTGGAAACCAGGCCTTGGCCAGCTGCGGCTGCGACAATCACAGGGTACATTGTGGGCCTAACTGATAATCCTCCAGAGCAGGCAGGCTGGTGTGGAGGCAGTGGCTGTGTCTCCCAGTGTCAAACATAGTCCAGAAAGTGGTTTGACCTGATTTTGGAAGAAGCAGGAAGAAGCTGCTTGACAAGCCCTGCAAAATATTTAGCTGAAATCAACAAACAAGTCTCAGAACAAGCAAATAAACAGCGCATTAATTTATGGGATTTTAATGATGGAAGAAAAGCCCATTAAATCCAGGAATAGACAGCACGTGTGGAAGCAGCTCAAGACCACGGAAACTGAGCAAGAAGTAGTTGTGTGGGGAAGGCAGGCAAACAGCTGGGGGAAGGTGCTGGGGGAATGCCCGCTGGGCTCGGCAGCCTGGCAGGACACGGTGCCACGTTTCTCCTGTTGCTTCGAGTCCAGCCTGGGGGAAAAGTGCAAAGGCAAGCACAGCAGTAACATGCGACCTAGCTGGTAATTCTCATATGTTTCCAGGTTTGGATGGCTACATGTTCATTCTTTTTGCTGACATCTGCACCTAGTGAGACTGCCTCGCCCTCACAGCACAGGGGCACGTTTCATATCCCGCAGCTTTCAGTGACTGATTCTGCAAGACAGCAGTGGGAGGGGATGTTCCCCAGCAGCGCCCACGTTTCTGTGGGCTCTAAATGGCCTTCCTGTTGTCAGCATCAGCCCGAGGGCTGTTCCAGCAAAGGCAATTCATCACAGTCGCACCGCCACCTCCCCTGCTCTCAAATATTAAGCTGGGTATTTGGAGGAGCCAAAGACTCCTCTCCCTGGGGAGCCGTCCCCACTAACAGGCAGGCCCTGAGCTTCCTCCATGAAAACCTGCGTGCAGATGATGAGCCACAGCGAGGAGAAGGTGTCGCAGGAGTGTCTCGAGGGAGCTGACTCCTGCTCTTGTCGTGGCTGAGCCTGCACTGGGAGCTGAGCTGCTGAAAGCAGATGAAGAGCAGCCACAGAGGAGCCAGCACAGAATGAAGTGCACAGCTGATCTGCTGGATGCTCTAATGCTTACTGACATCCCTGTGCAGACAGGGCCTTGCTTTCTCCACAGATTCTCAAGACTGCAAAGGCAAAGTGTTCAGCCTTTGCTCTTGATTTTGATTCAGCTCTGTGTTTGCCTTTGTACAAGTGGTGCTTATCTGCCTGCCTCTGTACCGTATACCCACAGGAGCCAGGGAAGGAGTGGAAGAAGGTTACTCCTGGTGCTCTAGTAGCTTTAAGGGGAAATACAATTTTAATCAGCTGGACTACCAAGTTTCTACTGTCACGCACTCCATTCACAAAGTTGCAAAAAATTCAGCTGTGATTTAACTTGCCTGGTGCATCCACTTCCCTCACTTGCTCTGGCCCAGAGTTCTCTTATTTGCTTCTTATTTCTGCTTCACCTTTTCAAGAGGTGCCAATGTCCTCAGCCAAGATGTGCCTAGGCTAGGCAGCCTGGTGTGCAGAAGAGGAGCTTGAACAGTTGACAGTGAAGTTGTCATCTCCCTCACACAAATGGGTCTGTTATTCCTGTTGCCCTCATGGTCAGGGCACACGTGTGACTCAGCCATCTCTGTCCTGGCCAAACCTCAAATACTATCCTTTTCCAAACTGCAGGACCTCAGAAAGTGAGGTGATGAAACCCCCACAATAAAATATTTTATTAGTACTTGGGAAAGATGGTGATGGAGGTTTGACAGAAATATTGTTTGAAATTGTATAGAAATGCAACCTTCCAAAAGGGCAGTTTTTACCATGCCATTCGGAAAAGGCAGAAGTCTCCTTAGAAGATAAGCGAAGGCGCCATTAGCACTCACCCTGAAGACTGGAGATATGTTACTTATTCTTATGCCAGTGAGTTCAAAGAGGATACCCAAGTAAGAAAAAATAGCTGTAAGGATAAGGCCATCTTAAAGCACTAGTTCTATTCAGTTCAAGGCCTGCTGGAAAGGATAGTGATGAGTCCTATGGGATATGCAATGAGCCCAGCCAAATCTCTCATTTGAGGGAAAAGCGGAGACCTATGAGGGATGGAAAAAGTCTGATCATCAAAGAAAGCTATGTCTTAGAGCTCAGGGATAAAGGGAGGACTGCCAAAAGCCAAGCTGAATTTGACCTTGCGAAGGAAATTAGAATAATAGTAAAAGGTTCTTCAGTCATAATAAGAAAATAAGGAAAGAAGAAAAGTGATTCTTGTGGGATGGGGATGCAGATGAAATGTAAGATGGTGGTGGACAGTGTGGTGAGTTACTCGCTTTCATCTTTAGGGATTCTACATTAATAGGTTTGAGGGTGTGGAAACAATTAAGTTGTGATCTACATATTAGTGAACTTCTAACCAACTGCAGTTTGCAGCTTGGGATATTCAAGTAAACCAGCTTCAAATTTGGTTTATCTTACTAGGTCAGGCTTAAAACTTCGGTGATTCGCAGATTCACAAGCACGTTGCTGCCTCAAGGGTGGGTCAGACAGTTCATCGCTCTAAAACTTCAAATTTAGCACACTTTTCTTGTCACGGTGAATTTTCCTGTCATAGATACCTTACTAAATAGAAAGAGGATTTCTGTTCCAAAGGGCTTGGAGCTAGGAAAATTATATGGCTAGGATCTAAGGTGAATTAAAGCAAGCAAAATTACAGCAATTAACTTATATGTCTTCTACTTCTTTGGAAGAATGGCTAGTTTAGGCTGTAGTCATTTTAAGCTGATATAAATCCATGCTGCTGCTGCAATGGGACATCTCCCTCAGTTGTGTCCCTGACTTCCCATTCCCACTCCCTATCTTTGTGCTGGCATTAGCTGCTACGTAGAGGGATCAGAGTACTGATCCAACAGAAAGCCAGTTTGCAGTCTCCATTTCTCCCTGAAAAAAAATAAAAAGGAAAAAAGCCTAAATATTCACCACAGTTCTACAAGAGAGAGAACCTCAGGACCTTGTTGTATATATGTATTTATCAGAACATGGAAGAAAGTGATTTATAAGGACATCCATACCTTGATCTGAACTGATGGAACTTCCTATCCTACATATCCATTGTGTTACATAGAAAAGATGAGTTTTCCTCCCATGCCACAGTTTATCCGTCAGCACATTGGTGTAACAATAGTTACACTCAAAGAAACATCATTTCAAATTGCTTTGAAAAGTGCCATACAAATTAAAAGTGCATTGTAAATAAGAGCAGATACAAACATATACATCTCTAAAATTAGAGTCCATAGAAGATGACTTTCAAAGTGTTTATTCAAACAGCTCATGTTCCACAAATGAGAGTATGTCCCCTTTTATTTGATTGCCTTTTTTTTTTTTTCATCATGATGCTCAATAACAATTACTGCCTCTGCAGAAGAAGCAAGCATCTGAGTTTGAAGGAGCAATTTCTTAAGGCTCTTATTAGGAAATGTTCAGCCATGTAATAATTCTGAAATGAAGGTTTCTCATTTAAAGAAAGAATAAATCTGACAGAGGTGAAATCTAGTAAAAGCTAACACATTTTCTTTCTCTTCATGTCTGTCTCATTTTCATGGTTGTTTTATCCTGCTCCTTATTCAAGTCTACTCACATTGCACCACAGTGCAAGCTGGTTCCTATCCCATAGGTGTTATGTGTATGGATATTAACAACATGAAGAGCTCTGAGCACACAGAAGATCTAGAATTTCTCAACTGGAAATGAGAAACATGTTGGATCCACTTAGTAAGGCCAAGAGGAACCGACCTCAGAAGGGAAGAGAGTTGTTCCCTTAAGAAGTTTTAACCGGTGCACTTGGAGAACAGTTTAACCCCAAACCCTTAATTACGATGGAAAGTGCAGGTTTTTATTCCTAACCTTTTCATCCCTCAGATAACCCGTTATGCAAATGATGCCTGTTTTCCTAATAGGTTAAGAAGACGAAAGGGAATAATGCTATCTCTAAAGAAGCTTGCTTCCCTTTGGAAATTATGTGCCTATTATTCTTTTTAGCAGCTGGACTAATTAAAAGAGGAGCTAAAATACATCCCTGTTTTAGTTTTACTCAGTGTGCTTCATTTATGGATTGCAGACCATTGTTGAATAATCGGACTGCTTCTCCCAGTGAGCCAGTTTGCATCCTTTCCTAACTATTAGTGTGTGCTTTTACACAGCCATGAATGTGAAGGGAAAAAATGAAAGATTTTCTCACTAAAAAAATAAAAATAAATTAAAAAAAAGCTAGCATGTGAACACATGGCGAGGTCTACTATACTAAGCTGACTTGGTCCACTTACTAAACATGTAGCTATAAAATTCAGAAATAAATATTTCTGTTGATCCTAATAGGACATAGGTTTGCTTCAGCATGCTCCTACAGTAGTGCCTTTTTTACACTTGCAAGCTTCCACTCTTGACTGGGCTGTGATAAACAAATCATAAACTCACAACACCTCTGCTCCAACGAGAGAAGAATTGTTACTTCAATAAAAAGTCATTTTTGAGGTCTCCATCAAGTCCTTAACAGGAGTTCCCATATGACTTCCAAAGCTTGTACCTCACTCCACACTGCCTTCTTTTGCTTTGTCTATAATAAACATCAAGTATCTCAGTGCAGTGTAACTGAAAGGAAAGCCAGGTAAAAACTGTGCTTCCTCTTTGTGGTGTATAGGAGTTGCCCATCTAAAAGCTATAGCAGTGGGTTAATGAATAAAGAGCATTAAGTGAAAATAGGAGTGTCCATTCAGCCATCTACACTACAAAACCCGATGGTCCCAGGACCCCTCAGCCAGCATCACCTCAGTTGCGATGCCCACCAGTTGTTCATGTTCTACCCATTTTCCTTCCAGAAAACCTGCCCGCCCTGCAGCCCCTCCTCGCCTGCCCCACCCCTGCTGAGGAGAAGCCCGGCAGGTAGGCCTCAGGCAGGGTGCTCTTTCTTATTAGAAACGTCCCGCTTCGCTTCTTCCTACATTTCAGCAGCCCTTTCTTCCAGATAGTGAGCTGTAACACACAAAACAGAGCTCTACTCCATACACTCCAAGTAGCAGCTCTGCTCCTTTCCCCTTTTTCTTGTACAAAGCCCTTATAATCCCTGCCTTCCCTCTGGGGACAGGCCAGTTGGCCCACAGGCCCGGAGCGCTGCAGCAGGCGTACACGCCTCCACCGCATCTCAGATGCTGTTCCAGTTTAAACCTCGCACTCCTCAGCACGCGTCTTCCCCCTGCCCTCAAAACACCACAGCTTCCTCTTTCTGTATCTTTTTGTCATGGCTGGATTTAAATTACAGGCCATCATCTATGCCACGAGCTGGGATGTTTTTAGCATCTAAAGCAACCTGCAGAAGTCTGCCCTAAACCTCCCCCTCCTTCACTTTCTCCTCTGTAATTATGAGACGGCATTTTTGATCTCATTATTGGCACCGTGGCATCGCGTGTTCATCCAAGAAGGGCTGTGACAGGGCTGTAAAACAGCCAGGATAAGGCAGAAACTGAGTTTGCTACATTACCCAGCAGGCCTTGATTTGTTTCTGGGATAGAGAAGCTTATTCTGGCCAGGAAAATTACACTAGTGTGATTGGGAAGAGATTTTGTTTTTCCTGTGCTGCAGGACAAGGAACAGGAGCGGGTGTGAACGCGGCACTTTTGAGATAGTGGCAGCATGCATGAGGTTGGAAAGCCCAGCCTTCGTTAACAGGGCTGGGGAACAAAGCCAGACTGCTGTGATATGGGAGAATATTTGGGAATCTGTAGAAAAGAAACAGCTGTAATATTTAAATCTATGAGAACATAACATAGGGACATGCCTGTGTTAACCATGGAGAAGTGGTGCCGGCCCTGTCTTGAGTGTTTGCTTGCTGTAGCGGTGTCAGACCTGGACCAGGTTGGCAGTTAACGTTGCCTGGATAGAAACAGCCTACGCAGACAGCAGCAAAATCCCTGAGCCTCCACCTCAAGCTGTACGCAGCTGCCCTGGGGCTGTAGTTCAGCCCTAGCCAAGGACCGCAGGGTGCCCCCGAGCTGCTGGCCTTATGCCCCTGCGGTGGGGGGGGCAACAAGCCAAACCACGGGGCACCGGAGGGCTTAACGGGACTCCTGGGAGCCCCTTGAGGTAGCCTCGGGGTGGAGCATGAGTAACCCCAGCTTTCCTCCAAAACAAAAAGCGAATCTCTCCCCCTTTGTCCATGCTAGGAACCTAAACGTGTGAACTGAAGTAACCCATTTGCTAAGATTGAATGCATCTGGATGCATCTGAGTGCATCTGGGCTCCACTTCTCTAGACAGAGGACGAAGGGGGAGGGGAGGAGAGATTGGGGAGGGTTGAGATAGGCAGGAGCACACACAAACACATATATTTTTAAGGAAATATGAGTCACTTGCACTTCAAGTTTATTCCAAAAATCAACTCCCAGACCTCCCCTGACTCCTGCCCCCAACTCCAGAGGCAGGCCCTGTGCAACTGGGTGTGATAAATAGGGATAAAAATTGGATACATCTGTGGGGAGGAGGCAAAATGCTATTTTCCAACCTGCCCTGACATGCTCAGGCCACCGCACTTTTGAATCCTTCCCCTGGCTCCAAGCACCCCTCCCACCGCTGTGTGCAGGGCGAGCACCGACGCCAGTGACTCCTCTGGAGACAGGGCACAAAGGCACAGCGAGGATGACAGGGCAGAGGGGTGGCTGTCCTCAATGTGGGACCCCCAGGCCCTTCAGTCACTGCCCCCGGTGCATGAGGAGCTGGTGCTGGGGAGAACAGGTGGGCAATAAGCCCCTCCACAGCACCCTGCCGCTGGGCAGCCACTGCCCATGCCTAGGAGTGCTCTGGCACATGGCAGAGGGACAGGCTGCCGCGGGGACAAAAAGTGGGTGCACGTGGGACAGTGAGACCGTGCTTTGTGCTGGTGCCCCTCGGGGAAGTCTTTGACAGGAGGTCAGTCTCCCTGTCGCCTGCACCCTGGGCCCCCAGGACCAGCAGGGAAGGACACCACAGAGGCAGACCCTCTGCCTCAGCCCCCAGAGAGGCGGGCTCTGTAGCCCCGTCCTTGACACTGATTATTTATAGCCGTCACGATCGGGTTGCCTGCATACCTGGCACATGCCCTGGTCTGATGCGTCCCCCCGAGGTGCTTACCTGGCAGTTAATGTTGCCACAACCCAGCGGCTCGAAGGTCGGGCGATTCGGGGGCACTGCACCTCCCAGTGCTCAGGGCTGCGGCTCCTGAGGAGGCAGCCCGCGGGATGCTGACAGCCATCTGCAGCTTCAGCTGCTTCCAGGTGTAAGCAGCCCACGTTCGTGGCCACAACGACAGCAAATCTGCACTCACCAGTAAATGCCTTTTGCTTAACCTTATCAAGAAGAAACTGAACATGCTGGTTCAGCAGAATCTGGAGCGAGGCTTGGCTATAAAAAAGATCATTCTGCTTTAACGAGGCTTCCCCTTCGAAAGAATAATATTGGCAGAACTAAAGCCCAGATCGGAAACAATGTGTGGCTTTTGTTTTCTTTTTTTCCTTCACTTTTTTCCTCCCTTGCCTTCATTCTTGGTGTTGGGGCTGGAGAGGAAAGTTTCTGTCTTGCCAAACTAAACAAATTACGCTTTACAATTCGGAGACTTAAATGCCTCTTTTTATCATCATTTCCTTAGCACTGAGTGTTGAGAAAATAAAGCAGTAGTAAGTGAAGTGATTGCATACCCTTTTCTTGATGGCCATTGGCAAACAAATCCAGCCAGTTGTTTCTCTTTAAGGCTATTAACTTTGCCTGGAAATCATCCCTGGGCAGACCTCCCCCCACACATGCTCTGTGCTGGCGAGAAAGGAATAAATAAAGCAGAGCCCCTTCTTTCTATTATTACCATCCCTGCAGATCTCTCCACTGCCCATGACAGCCCGTGAGCTCAAACCCCTCTGACCACACTGAAGGAATGGGACTGATCTGGCCGTGCCGGGAACGCAGACGCTGACTTACGGTACCTCTCGGCAAGCAGGAGATGAGCAGGAGCTGGAGGAGGGTCAGTCCTATGTGTGTCCAGAGGGCTCGCTCCATACTGGCCAGGCCGGTGCAGCGGTGTGACTGCTCAGCAAGGGAAAGCAGGCAAACAGCTTTTACTGGGACCTCACCAGCTCCAGGCTGCGAGGGATCTCGGATTTCAGACCTCGGCTCGCTCCCATCCTCACCAGAGGGGAACTACCTTCAAGAGACTTCTCAGGCGTCCAGAAGCACGACGTCACCCCAAACCTCTCCAACTGCTGCCTTAACCCTTTCTGGACTCTGGCAGGCGATCCCTTTTGTGATGGGTTTGTTGTCTCGCACTGCTCAGCTCTGAGATAGCGATTTTCATCTCGGAAAGAAAGATATAGTAAAGGGGGGAGAAACAGAAATATAACTTTCTATTCATGAGTCATCCCTGTTGCTGTGGTGAGTTGAAGTTACAGAAGTCTCCAGAAGGAGGCACTTGGTACGTGCTCCCTCTGGGTGTGCAGGGCCGATGTGTCCCCAGGGTGCTGCCCTTGCCGCCGGGCTGGGCGTGGGGTGGGTGTGGAAGGGGATTCCTGGCCCACCGTCCTGTGACTGGACAGCCCGGCTAAGTGACATGTGCCATTTTACAACGCACTTAAAATAGACGTGCTTTTTTATGGCAGGCCAGATGAATGAATGGGGCTCACGAAGTGTTCGCTCCCTCCACAGTGGATGAAAACCGCAAAACACAAAAGGAATCACTTGGAATACAAGCGCTTGAGCTAGTCAGAAGCTTTTTACGGACTCCGTTCTGCCAGAAAATGCAACTTTGGCAAAATTGAAATGTTTTGTCGGAACATGTTGATATTGAGGAAATGTTCAATCCAAACAAAGGACACCATTGCATTTTGATTTTATCTTTGCGTCATGTTTTGGTTTGCCTTTTCTATTAGTACATGCTACTGATTTTACCTGTCTTCAGCTCATATTTAATAGCCGTATACTTCATTTTTCCTAATATTCTTCTTGCAAAATGTATCAATACTATCCAAGGGAAATATTTCATGGTTCTACATCAGATTTCCTCAATTTCACATCTGTAGTGAATTTTCAAAATGTAGATCATTTTCAAAATGTGAAGGGTAAAAATTGGCATTTTCTGCAGAGTAGAAACCCAAGTATCTCAAAGGTTTTTACAAATACCTTCAGCTGTTTGTAAAGCTCTTAGGCATGTTGAGCAACCTCAAAAATTTGCAAGCAGTAGCCAATGGAAACCTTGAGTAATTTACTGCAGTGGAAAATCCATTACGCCTTCAGGTGGTCTTTCATGGGATGAATTCCTTTATCCAGACATCTCCTTAGGTTATCCTTGTCTAACAACCTATAGACTTTTAACTGTGAACAGTCTTTGTAGTATCTGTGCACCTTCTGTATAAAACAATACTGATGTGTTCATGACCATCTTTTTCTCTAAATCTCTTAACGCGGATGCAAACATACCCAGTGAGATTGCTGATGTAAGAAGACATGAGACAGATGCCAAGATTTTGACGATTACAGCACACAGCTCTACTCAGTACATAGTATTTAAAGTTCATTTTGCACTTAGCTGCCATTTGATTTACTGCATGGCAGTGGAACTGATGCTAACTGCAAATTTCCTTCAGGGCACAGCCACCTACTTTGGCGTGTGGACCTCCACAGGCTGCAGTATGGATATCTACCTGCTCCACAGCCTGATGGGGAATCTCCTCTCTGCCATGGAGTGTGCCCAGGTGGCCAACAAGGCCAACAGCATCGTGGTTTGTATCAGGAATAGTGTAGCCAGCAGGACCAGGGAGGTGATTGTCCCCCTGTACTCTGCTCTGGTGAGGCCGCGCCTCGAGTACTGTGTTCAGCTTTGGGCCCCTCACTACAAGAAGGACACCGAGGCCCTGGAGCGTCTCCAGAGAAGGGCTACGAAGCTGGTGAAGGGCCTGGAACACAAGTCCTGTGAGGAGCGGCTGAGGGAACGGGGGTTGTTTAGTCTGGAGAAGAGGAGGCTCAGGGGAGACCTCATTGCTCTCTGCAACTGCCTGAAAGGAAGGTGTGGGGAGCTGGGGGTCGGCCTCTTCTCACAGATAACCAGTGACAGGACTAGAGGGAATGGCCTCAAGTTGCGCCAGGGGAGGTTCAGGTAGGAAATGAGGAGACATTTCCTCTCAGAAAGCAGTCAGGCTTTGGAACGGGTTGCCCAGGGAAGTGGTGGCATCACTGTCCCTGGGGGTGTTCAAATTGGCTGGAACAGACTGGAACTGGCTGGAACCGGCTGGAACAGAATGGAACTGGCTGGAACAGGCTAGAACTGCCTAGAACCAGCTGGAATCATCTCGAACTGACTGGAACTGGCTGTAACCGGCTGGAACTGGCTGGAACTGAGGGGAACTGTCTGGAACTGTCTGGAACTGAGAGGAACCGGCTGGAACTGACTGGAACTGGCTGGAACTGGCTGGAACTGACTGGAACTGAGGGGAACTGGCTGGAACCATCTGGAACTGACTGGAACCGGCTGGAACTGACTGGAATTGGCTGGAACTGACTGGAACCGGCTGGAACTGGCTGGAACTGAGGGGAGCCGGCTGGAACCAGCTGGAACTGACTGGATCTGGCTGTAACCGGCTGGAACTGACCGGAACCAGCTGGAATTGACTGAAACCGGCTGGAACTGACTGGAACTGGCTGGAACTGATTGGAACTGGCTGGAACTGACTGGGACCGGGTGGAACTGGCTGGAACTGAGGGGAACCAGCTGGAACTGACTGGAATTGCCTGGAACTGACTGGAACCGGGTGGAACTGGCTGGAACCATCTGGAACTAACTGGAACTGGCTGGAACAGAGGGGAACAGACTGGAACTGGCTGGAACAGGCTGGAACCAACTGGTACCGACTGGAACTGACTGAAACTGACTGGAACCATCTGCAACTGGCTGGAACTGAGGGGAACTGGCTGGAACTGACTGGAACCGGCTGGAACTGGCTGGAGCCAGCTGGAACTGACTGGATCTGGCTATAACCAGCTGGAACTAACTGAAACTGGCTGGAACTGGCTGGAACAGACTGGAACCGGCTGGAACCAGCTGGAACTGAGGGGAACCAGCTGGAACTGACTGGAACTGGCTGGAACCGGCTGGAACTGACTGGAACTGGCTGGAACCAGCTGGAACTGACTGGAAGTGGCTGGAACAGACTGTATCCGGCTGGAACCAGCTGGAACTGACTGGCACCGGCTGGAACCGGCTGGAACTGACTGGAACTAGCTTAAACCAGCTGGAACTGAGGGGAACCGGCTGGAACTGACTGAAACTGGTTGGAACTGACTGGAACTGGTTGGAACTGACTGGAACTGAGGGGAGCTGGCTGTAACTGACTTGAACTGGCTGGAACTGACTGTACGCAGCTGGAACCAGCTGGAACTGACTGGAACCATCTGGAACTGGCTGGAACTGAGGGGAACCAGCTGGAACTGACTGGAACTGGCTGGAACTGACTGGATCCGGCTGGAACCAGCTGGAACTGACTGGAGTTGACTGGAACCGGCTGGAACTGACTGGAACTGACTGGAACTGGTTGGAACTGGTTGGAACTGGCCCTGTCTGGCACAAGACAGCCTTGGCAGCTCCTCACAGAAACCGCACTGCAGCCCCTGTTACCAGCACCTCACTGGGAACAACCAGGACAGTCATTTAGTTTCCACACAGGACTATATGTCATAGTAGCTCCTGTTCACCTCCATAGTCAGCTCTTGTAAAAGGTGAAGAAGGTGAGGGTGACAAGTGGAGAACCCTCTGTGGCCATGGGGATCATTGCAGTGACAGTCCACAGCAAGCTGAAAACGATGTTATGACAAGCTGACTAAAGCTTTCCCCTATATTTCCCCGTTGTTTTTTTCTTCATTACTTCCCACACAGACAACTGAAGCTAGTCACTCTCCTCTGTGTTTAAGAAAAAAGAAATGAATTCCCCCAAAACAGATGAAAATAGAGAGCCCTTACCTCTTCACAAAGAAACATGAATTTTAATGTTTATGGAATCATAAGTAGTTCATTTCGTACCCTGTTATTTCTAATAAACAATGAAATTATTTAACCTAGTAAGTCCTTTTAAGACTGAAAGTTGGCTTATACATACCTGAGGTTTAGCTGAAACTGAGGGGGAGCCCCACGAGGATCCAGACCCAAATCTGTCCTCGATGTGTCAAGTCAGGGGAAATCCCAGAGCGTTGAACAAGGCTGAACACAGGGAACCAAAGAGTTAAGGACAAGCATAGAGGACCTAATGCATAGGTTTTTCATAAAGGCCAGAACCATTGGGGGAAAAATAGCCACAAGGGCCACAAGTATTTGTTTATTTGAGCCAGTTGCTGTGGCAAGTCGTTCAATATGGTGGAAAAGGAGTAGCTGAGGTTGTGCCTCTGTCCTGTGTAAGGAGCAGTTCTGCAGGGACGCCTTCAGTTTTAAGCTGGAAAAGAGGTCTTTCTATTTTATGGAGGACTGGGCTAAGGAAGGGGAAAGCTGACTGGTCTTCGATATCTCTTATTTTTCTTGTCTCTGAAGGAAGTTAGTTATGTTCTCCAGGGAATATAATTGCACTCAGTGTCACTCTAAAGGGCTTCGTTTAGCCCTTTGCAAAATCAAGTTGCATTGGTGGATCCACTGCATCTGTAGAGGATGGCTTGTCAGTCAAAAGAGTGAATACAAACATGATCCCATAGATTTTACATGATCAAGTAGATTTATCCTATTTACACTGGTTGTTTGGTGAGGTGTAGGTTTAGCTCTGGGTAACTTACACAGTGCTCCTGAATGCACTTACTGCATTCCTATTAAGATGCAGAGACCAAACCAGGCAGATCACACCAGCCAAATATTTCAGGCTTTATGTAATTCTGCATGAAAGAAAGCTAAAAGCTCTTAGCCATGCGTCTGTGCTGCTGAGGAATCTCACTCTAGCATTTGGCTGCAGTGTTTGTATCTGCCCTATTGCTGAACATACTTAAGTACAGGTTTGAAAATTACATTCCACTGACACTGAATTGTAAAACAGATCTGCAAAAATGGATAGAGTTAATGTATCTTCTAGTCATTATAAACTACCTAGCAACCCACTTCAACCTAGAGTAAAACAAGCGCTTTGATAATTAATAGTTAGCCACTGGATTAATAGTTAATGTGTAATTAATACCACTAACTTCTAATAATCCACCATGAAAAACATGAGACATGAAAACACTGTGTGGTTCAGTCTGTAAGAAGAGCAAGAATGCCACCATTTTATAGGGGAGAAAAATTGAGGCGCTGAGGTTCGTATCTTGTAGCAGTGCCAGAATGAGTTCACCCCTGTTTGGTACTTAAAGCTCTAGACTGTTCTGCTTGAGAGGACTCAGTGAAGAATAATTAGGGATGGATGTACAGTTCTGAATAAAATCAATTTTGGTTTGAAATAAAATCACTGTTTCAGAGCCAGAAGGGCTTTTTTTTTTTTTTCAGCCAGAATGTTTAGTGAACTTTTTATTTCCCTTCACAAGGCATCCTTCTTACAGAAATATTTTGAGCCCATTTCTTTCTCTTCTCCCAGGCAAGATTCCCACTGAAACTAGTAGAGTCTTCTGCAAGAGAAAGAGTTTGAATCATCCAAGCTGAAATGTGCTCCCAGCAGAGTTGGTGGAGTTAGGTCTTGAACTTTAGTGACTGCCCGGTAATGCCCATCATACTTGAACAAAATCTCAAGAAACCATTTGTGAGACATTGTAAAAGAAAATGGACCCTCTGAAAGGCTGGAAAGGGCTTGTATATCACAGGAGAAATAAAGTTCAAATGAAACTCAGACTTGGAGCTTTAAGAGTAGCAGCAACAGCAGTTAATGAAAGATTAGCACTAATGTTTTATTCCTTCCCTCAAATCATTGTTGTTGAATGAGGGAGCCCTTTCAGAGGAGAAATTACAAAGCGTTTGCCTTTAAAACACTGCTTTTAATAGAAATCACAGACCTTACTATAACATCCGAGGAACATTTTATAAGTTTCTGGGAGTATTTAGAGTATACTTTGCCCTTTTAGCTTCAAGTTCTGCCAAATGTGTGCAATGCAATATCAAGCACTTATAAACCACAGTAGAATTGCGGCAGCCATCCTACAAAGGCACCTGCAGGCAAGGGCACTTTGTGGGGCTTTTTCTGACCCAAGATCCACAACCTATTCCCAGCTCTACGCGGGATGTTAATCCTCGGTGACCGAAGCATCACAGTCAAAGAAAGCAAATTGGATGAGAATGGGAGAAGCCAAAAGAGCAAGGAACTGTAGTGCCAGCACACATTACAGCTCCTGACCTAATGGGACTTGTAATGGCAATAGTAAAGCCTGTATTCGTTAAAAAGATTTTGTCAGGAAAATTGAGGTAGTTTAAAGTTTAGGATTCCAATTATGTTTCTGGGCAGGTGATCAACAAAATATGGCCAGAAAAATATGACTCCTTAATGGCACCTAACAAGCAGTATGGTTTTTGTTTTGTTTTGTGTTGTTCTTTCAGTTGGTACTGCATGTCTTAATCTGTCTGGATGTGGGTTTTTTTCAGTGATCCTTCTGTGTTTCTCTTTTGTATATAGTCTATGATGATCTTCATCATAGCAATGTGTAAAAAAAAAAAAAAGAGACAGGTAGAAGATTTGGTTTGAATCTAAAACTAGCCATTAGTCAAGCCTACTTATCAATTAGTCAGACACTGATGTTACACTCTAAGGAGGTAACAGGAAAGGGTTGCAGTTACGTATTTCCCTATATGGAGGTGAACAATCTCAAAATTCAATTGTTGTTATGATACATATTTTGCTTCATAGATTAATAAATAAGGTTTTGTAGGTTAACAAATAAGACTTTTAATCTGTACAGTAGGCTCAAACTGATTACCAAAACAATGACACAGGACATTAGCAACTGCTTTTTTTTGTTTGTTTGAAGTTGGACATTTGATAATCATGCTAGCACGTGAGCCAATGGGGAAGCCAAGAAGAGAACATGTGTTTGAGTCAGAAATCTAATGATGCTCAACCTGGAAGGCCAACCTAGCACTGGAGCATGAAGTCCACTCAGAAGAAAGTGTACATGAAATAAAGCTCAGAAAAATGTATGTTGGAAGCAATTGGTGGAAGGTCAGCTTTTCCGAGGTGCTGATTGTCTGCATTTCCAAACTGGAAATGTAGAATTGCAGCACTTCTTGAAATGTGATTCAGAATGAGATGTAACTGCATTGCAGTTAGATAATAAGTGATGTAAGACTTGAGCAGTGCTACCTTACAAATTAAGAGCTTAGTCTAAAGTGCAGGTTTTTTGTGATCTCCTTTTCTTCTTTCATTGATCCCCATTATAGCTGAAATTAAGGCCCAATTTCTGTCCCTGTAGGTTGAATTTGCCAAAATGTCCTCATGAATGTTCTGTGAAGAAATCAAGCTAGGAACAACCGTAAAATTCTAATTACAAAGAGTAATGAAATCATTCACCCTTTATATAGTTGTCTTATATGTGGTACAAGTAAATAATCAACAAATGTGCAGTAACATATCATTATCTATTTCCTCCTGATGCATCTTTTGGGAGTTCTGGCATCAATCATTTAATACCGTCTTCTGCTAATCGCTATGCAGTTTTTCTGTTCTTCTCCCTTGATTGACTTGACTGACCTTGATGAAAACGGTGGACCTGAAGAAGATGACAAAGACAATAAAAATGTACTCATTCAGAAAGAGAGAGTAAGATTGCCAAAACTGAAATGTGAAGCAGCTGAGATCTTTCAGATCAGTAATCCATTCTTAGAGTAATCGGACAAGGTCACCGGAGTATTGCAAAATTTGATCTCACGATATAAAATGATATACTGATCAAAATCTCAGGCCATTATGCAGCCATCTTTTGAATTTTATTTTAAAATTCATCAGCATCTTCAACTACTGCAAAACCAGGTGCTGAAAGGCTGAGATGTAGCATCTCGTCCACCTCTTCTGTCTCTATCAGACACTGAAGTGGCAGTTGACAGTCCTGATGGTCCTGCTTCCTCGTATGTATTCTCCCTGTCATCCTTGTCATCTTTGAATTCTGGCATGCCAGACTACTATTGATGTTTCACTTAAAAACACAGAAAAAAAAAAAAAACATCATAGAAAGTGTTTCCTGCTAAATTTTTTTTTTTATTATATTTTAGGCCTTGATATCAGGATATGAATGAGCAAGATCATATGTTGCAACATACTGTCCTTGGGTAAATTTAGACTGTGTAATTCCTAAGCACACATCCCACTCACTACCCTTAAATTAATTCTTATAGGAAAAGCTGTCTTGCAATCTGTCAAATCACTAACTGTCACACTTTTCAGGAATGCCTACCCAGTGGGTAGTAGGATATGTTTATATCAGGAAATCCCCCTTGGCATATCTAATGCAACAGAAAAATGCATCTTAGTATAATTCTGTTATTTATAGCTATGTAAATGAAAGCCAATGAGGTTTAGATAATTTATAAGCTGCTAATCAAGGAAAAAGACTCTATGCACAAAACCCATGAGCTAAAAAGTTCGTTCAAGTTATTGGAAGACTTTGTATAGCTCATAAGGCCTCTGTTTAAAATATCCATGAAGATACTTACACAATACTGATTGCAGTGGTATTTTAAGCTCTGACTTAGAAAAGACTTAAGCATGTGCTTAACTTTGTTTAAATCAGTAGTTCTACTGAATTCAGTACGGCTAAATGACATAATTTTAAGTCTTTGAACCCTAAAGGCCTTAGCGGGTAACCATAACTGAAATTCAGGGAAGTGACAATGCCAGAAGTCACATGAAATCTCTCTGCCTGAGTCTTGGGCTCCCTGAACTTCCCACACCTCTGGAGTCGTGGAGCACTGCTGTCATCACAGTAGTTGCTACCCCAAGGAGCAAACAGGCTCTCCTTTTGCAACATGTTGCCTGCTTAATACAGAGAATAAAAAGAAAGAGATTCCATCAGACCAGATTTCCCACAATGAATTAACAACAGACTGGCACTGGACTATTCACTGCTTTGTAGACATTGAAAGAGTGACAGGAGTTTCTAAATAAGACAGCCTTCAGCATTCATTGTTAATAGGCATATCAGGGTTTTCAGTAAATATTTATGTAGCGGCCTCCAGGATTAGAAATCAACACTGACGCTTCCCTTTAAAGACTGAAAATCTCAATTGAAGCAAAGTGAAAGATTTTACTATACCATTGTCTCTCCTCTGGACTGTTAGCATTTAGTGGTGTGCATGCTGACAGAGAGGGTATTGATTTTTTTTACTTCAAACATTTCTTCATAGAAGAGAAGCAACAAAAAGGAGTAGAAAAGAAATAATAGTGATTCTTGTTTTCTTCAGCAGCACTTCGATCTTACAAGTATAAGCTGTAAAAGAAAGGAATAGTCTATTCCATTCCAGTCTGTCCTGCTAGAGAATCCACATTTCTACATCCTTGTTACTACCTCTCTGTCCCGAAACCACAATCAGAGTACATGCCTACTGACAGCGTAGCTTTAAGCTTCTGATATCTATTCATGGGTCCCTGAGATCTTTCCAAATTCCTGTTGCACTACAACACACAATATCATGCAAGGAGAGAAAAGTCTACGTGGAAAAGTCTGTTTGAAGTAGCCTAAAACACTTCAAGAAGGACCACAGAAAAGCCAGTCTTGGATCCAGTAGAGAATTTTAGTTTGTCCTAAAAGGGTATTTACAATTGCATGTTTTTTTCCCCTATATGTTATTGTCTAATGATAATTCCATTGTTTGCATTCAGTCAGTGTCTTCTCTGTGAAGAATGTCTTGGCCATTGACATTCGTTTTAGATTTCTCTTCATTTATTTTTAAACCAAAACAGCTTGATCCAAAGCCACTGAAGTGAATGGAAAGTCTACCACTGAGTTCAGTGGCCTTCAGAACAGGCCCGTAAGGATCCTTAATCATCAGCTGATACAAATTAGGCTAAAATGGATGGCCACATCTATGCTGTGTTGAAAGAGAAGCCTCTCGAATGCCTGTGAGCCTGGTTTGTTTCCTTTCCTGCCTGCCTGTGTCAATTTACCCCTTGGCCAGCCTGGGAATACAAGGTCCTGTAGATGCTGGCAATGGTGCTCTGGTTGTACCTCAAGCCATGTCTGGTCGCTCACCCTGTAGCGGATAAATCATTCATCCCCTGGAGCAGTCGTGGGGCCATCCTTTGCAGGCAGTATAGGTATAGTTAATATGAGCGCACCACTTCAGATAACTTGGTCACCTAGATCCATGTGACTACAGGCTAGACTGTAAATTAAATATAATAATTCTGTGTTACATGTGCTAATGAACCAGGAATTTCCCAAACACTGACAAAGCAAGCATTAAGAATTAATCTCCCGTGTGGGCTGTTTATGTTGTAACAATCCCAAACTGGTTTTCAGCCGTAGCCACTGTCAAAGACGGGAGCACAACTGAGTATATCCAGCTACTTGATTTCTGATGGAAATTCTTCTCTTGCTGATGTTCTGGAGTTTTGTTTCACAAATATCTTTTTAAAATGTTTTGGTTTGTTAAAATTTGTGAATTGTGCGTTTTTCCTGAGTCACCTAGCAAGCACTGGCTTTTAGACAATATCTTGTAACAGCAGCATCTCAAGGCCCTATCAATACCAGCACTTTGAAATGGATAGGTAGTTTTCATGTGCAGCTTTTACCTCAACCTAATCTGGTGAATTTATGTGAGGACTGCATGCCATACAAGAAAGTAAAATGCAAAGTCCAGAAACTCCTATTTCAGGGGATGTATTCCACTGGTTTGGTTTGCCATTCAAAATATTGGCCTCTTCTGCAGAGTACAGGTGCCAGAAGGCTGGCAGGTAAGTACCACATGAGGGTCTGGCCTTCAGTGCACTGGATTTTCCAGTGCTTCTCTGCCATTTTATCAGGGTACAGCCTTTATGGCCAGCACAGATGAGCTATGTTAAACGTTTTATGATTTTCTCAACCAAAACAAGCCACGGGGGTTACAGTGAAAACAAATAAAAGGGAACAACAAGATACAGATAAGAGAGTTCTGCATATTCCTGGATATGAATGGAGTGTCTTTAGCATTATATCATCCCTTTCCTCCATGTGATCAAAACTAAGGTGGAACCAGAGCTTTTTTTTTTTACAGCCCCTTCCTTTAAAGTATGGCGTGTCAACTGCAAGAAGAGGCGAAAAAAGCTTAATCAATAGCACTCCAAAACAAGTTGGTGAGACTTTATTTTTTTTCCTCTGTACATAGGCACAGAGTAAACAGGTTAATCAGTTTAAGATTCTTGTGTAAGGTCACAGTGCTCGGTATGATTTACTGGAGATGAAATTTGGCAGGCAATATGTTCATAATATGATCTAATCATGTTTGGTAGTGTGGGGAAAGAAATAAAGAAATTGGCTGAGAGGACTGCTTAAAAATTGGCAACCTTGCAAATACTGTGACTTCTCTATGGAAATCTCATCAGAATGATGAGCCAGCCAGCTTTTCAGAGCCTGTCCAGAATTTTTCCTTTCAAAATATTTGTGCATGAGTGATAATGGATACCTCCTATTACTGGATGGCTCTTGCAGTGCACTTCAGGACTGACCTGAAGTATCCCCTGCCATTTCAGTGTTGGACTCCAAACTGCTCTGCCAAAAAGCCACGCTCCTCAATCTCCCTTTTTCTCTCAGGTCTAGGGTTCATAAATCTGTTGGAATATTGTCACATAAATGCAGTCAGGCCACATGAGATTGTGTAGTGTCCTGCCCCCAGAAATGACCAGGACCATAAATTTCAACAGATACAGACAATAAAATCATTTGGATAATCTGCTCTAGCCCACAGTCCCATCCTGTTCTCCACTGATAAAGACTAATTCAAGTCCTAAAGTGTTTATGGTTTACCAATTGCAATCCTCACCTCTGGCTACCTACCGGTGTGTCTAGTAACCCTTTTACGCTTGCTAAGATCTTGCTGCCAGGGGTATGCTGTGGAAAAGATCCATTATGTCCATCAGGAAAAAAAAAAAAAAAAAAAAAAAACTTTGTTCCTTCTCTTTCTTCCTTTCTCTCAGACAGTTTTGACCTGTACACTTTGTTTCTCAGACATAATAGCTTTAATTTCTTTCTCTCCTTCCATAAGGCACCTCAGAAAGGGCTGCAGGGAAGTCTAGGCCACCAGCTCGTCTCTACCCACTGCTTTGTGCTCATGGAAATTCACTTGATTTCTGCCCTGCAGTGGTCATTGCTGTTCCAAGCCCAGAGCTCCTCACAGCTCACGCACGGCCACCACTGGCCCCATCTGCCGCAGCCTCAGATGTTCCTGCTGAACTTCTGTCTCCACCTGTGCAATTCCCCATTATTTCCAAGGTGGACCCCACTGTCAAGAAGCCCTGTTTTTGTGTGCAATGGTGCCACAAGCCATTGCCAAATTTTACCATAGGGCTCATGATTTCTTTTCTCCCTTCGTGCACTTTTTTCCCATATGCTCAAAGACTCGGGGATGAGGTCCCATTGCACAATCACTAGAAGATGTCTGAAATTTTTGCACCAAAAAAATTGGTCATGTTAAAAATGAAAAATAGTAGCACCACAGTCACTAAAGAATGATTCATCATTCTGTAAAGTTTTGGCAACGTGACAAGGGGCAAATGTTCAGGAAAAGAGAATATTTTCCCAGTGCTAGTAAAACGTTCAACAAAATAAATACAAACTCCCTGGAGATCACTGGCAATAAACATTTAATTTCAGCCTCCACAGAAATGCATCGTTGTTTCTATTATTTTTGTAGTTCCCCGGGATAAGGAATCTATCTGTGAAAGATTAATCTCTAGATAGCGGGTTTCCCATGAAAGGCATTTACCTTTTCTGTAGTCTCTTTGGGCTCTTTGGAAACCAACGCAGGGCCGTTCTGAGCATTAATTGCCATTAATTGCTTGGTGCGGGGTGCAGCCTTGGGCATGCACTGCTAGAGAGATTCTTTTACCCTTGCAAATTGCCATCGATATACCCATCTTACCTGCTGTGTAAAATAACTTTTGATTTATGAAAAGAGAACTAAATAGGTACTGGGACAGTGTAACAGCGAGCTCCGTAACACATTCTGCGAGGACCTTTACTTGAGGCAGAAACCCCAGGTTGGAGCAGCTGTCTCTGTCTCAGGCAGGAGCCCTGGTTCCCAGAACTGCTCCACCGTGGAAAGTGGGCCTGGTGATGGTTCAGCAAGCGTCGCCCAGAAACATGAGGTGTCGGTCATTAAACCTGACCGATAGCCTGGCTGAGGGAAACACTTTGGGAGGACGGGCTGGCTACAAGTGTTCGTCAGCTCCTCCAGCTCCTTCATGAGCAGGAGAGGGGAAGTGGAAGATCTCTAACATCAAAGCAAAAGGTTATGGTCTGTAAAACTGAGGAATTCACAAAGGACAGGAAATCCTAGCAGGTGAGAGGATCAAAGAAACATGTTTTCACAGCAGAAGGGATTTTCTTAGTGTGGGGGAATAGCCAAAGTCAAAACAAACTGTTCTGTAGCGGGGAAGAAAAGAGTGAGTGAAAGGAACACTGTGCCTGAAGAACAAAATCCTTTTCACCAGTTTTTCAAGTCAAATATCCTCTCAGAGAAAACTAAGATACGGACATTCTTACAAGCGTGTTCTCTACTTTGTCCACTACTTACTTGTACTTTTGCTTTTATTTAAGTCATTGTATTCTGCAAGACTTTACACCCTGAGTGTTTACCTTCCCTGCCATGGGAATGGCAGTCCCAAGCACCCTCCGGGCAGCAATACCAGGAAGAGATGCTGCTGCCCCTGTGCCCCACGGGATGGCAGCTGCCAGGATGCCGGGGTGACACAGCCACAAGGACCCTTTGGGCACGGTGGTGGCTTGCAAAAGAGGGTGACCCAGTGACAGTGCCCTCTGACACGCAGGAGGAGAGGGCACCTTACGGGGAGCTCCGCAGTCAAAAGAGCTCTTCAAGGGGTGCTTGCCTTCATGTGGCACGATGTTTCCATCTGAGTGGGTCCTTAAATGCCTTCTTGAACATGGATGGACTGAAATAAGTTCATCAGTCATGGCTGCAGTACCCCCAGGGGGAGAATTGTCATACCAAGACCGAGTTTAAATTGATCTATCAAACGTGAGGCTTGCCAAAGCTCCAGAAGTGTAATTACCTTATATTCCTGATAGAAGGGATTAGCAGCTGTTTTGCCTTAACCTTTGCTTTTTCTGTCCCAACTAACTCAGCCTCTTTAAACAATTTATTCTTGTGTAACATAGGGAAAAGTCATGATTAAAATCACATGGCTAATAATACAGCACAGTTCACAGGAGGAGGAAAATTATTGATTAGGCCAAGTGATATAGCTGGAAAAAACAGCCAAGCTTTCAAGCACTCAAGCATGAGCGAGCCCAGAAGGCTGTCAGTTTTTCCCAGCCATACCATTTGGTATAACAAGAGCTATTTCCTCTCTCTGGGAGCTGGCCTGGATGGATCCTCTTGGGGCACAGTCTGGAGAATGCACTGGGAGAAAGGGAGCCCACCGAATGTCCCTAGCACCCCACTTAATAAATTGGCACAGACTTGGAGGAAAAGTGCCTTGTTATTATCCAGTTACCTCGAAATCGCTCTTAATTCAAGCCAGTATAGGATCAGCTAGAGATAAAATACTTATTCATCAGGTCCAAAACAGACAATGCTACCAAAACATTTATAAACGGTAAAGTTAAAGCAATGGAAGAAAAAATATGCTTGAGATTCAGAAGGGAAGCTCTCCCTCTTTTGCTGCCCCTCCCTTTCTCTCTGCCCTTCTCCTGGCGGTTCAGGGCAGCCTTTCCCCATGCTCACCGAGCAGGGACGGTCTCATTAAGCTTCCTTCCGTGTCCTCCCCTGCCATACATGCCTAACTTGGTGCTCGTGACCTTACACTGAACCCCATCCTTCACAGCAATCTGTACCTTAAGAAGCGTGCTTGATACCAGCATCTCTGTGGGATAACTGTGTACAGCTCCTCACCGGATTTTTGCCTGAAAGCAGACATGAGGGTAATTAAAATCTTTATGAAAGTAGCTAATTTAGGGTTGTTGGCTGCTAGGATCTTTCTTCTAAACATACTAGGAGAAGTTTCTTGCCCTCGTGCCATTTAAGAATTAATGAATGCTTTCTCATAGCTCTGAGCGAGGACTTGATCAGCCTGCATCATTTTTTACTTGAGGGGCTGAAACAGATGGGCTGACAGAGGGATTAAGCTAAGGAGTGTGTTTGTATTCGTGGCCCAAAATGAGATGCCCAGGCTGTGGGGGCTTTTGTTTCTGTTTTAAATCCCATTCTTTCTTATAATACTATCAGAGCAAACTCCCATTGGCTTCCATTACCGCTGGCAGTGCCCACCTTCCTACGGTCAAATCTTGGGGTGGCAAGTGGGGAACCTAGATAAGTCAAATGCAAATAGCTGAAGGCTTGGTTGAAGGAGCCCAGGCGAGGTGTTTGGGTGTTCAGTGCCTCTCTGTTAACAGAGTTGTGGATAAAATCTGCAGGATTCTGCTTCCTTAAGGAGGAGACACCCACCTTTTCTTGAATTCCCCAATTTAATTCTCGACATCACTACTAATTTCTGCAGGATGTACAGCAGAGGTCTGACTACTCCCCACCGAGGTAAAACGCTGTAAGGCAGCATGTGGCAAAAGCTTTCCCTTTGTGTCATTGTGTACGAGATAGGCAAAGCAGACCACAGAAATGGTTGTTGCGACGACGCGCCTTTCCTCGGGACTGTCAGTGCTCCCAGAAGGCCCCGCTGCCCGAGCAATCGCTCTGTTTTGGTTTTATTTTGTTCCTTTAAACATTCTGGGATGCTTCAAGCCCGCGGTCGGTCATACGGCCGGCTTCGCAGGGCTGAGGGGGAGACGCAGCTGGGCCGCTTGCCACTTGGTGACTCTCCAGCCAGAAACTCCTGCCTTGGCCGCGGCTCTTCTGTGACATTTCCTGAGCTGCAAGGAGAGGCAGAAAGGTGAAATGGCAAAAGGAAGTGCAAGAGGAGTCTGTGCTACTCTTGTTCTTTTCTGTGATGGATATAAAAGGCCCAAAAAGTGTTACTTAGTCTTCTGCTCAAAAAGGCTCCATTCTCTCCTTATGTTTTAGCCTTTGAAGCATCAGAAAAGTCAAGACTCATCTTCGCTGCTTTTTCATGTGAAACTGTATGGATATCTCTGATATTGGCTGCACAGAGCAGGCTGAGCTGAATCTTTAGAAAACTGGTATTTTTGTCTACAGCTGTCTATAGGGAGGTTGCATTAAAAACGTACTAACAAAACCTAGCATTTTACACAGCCTAGATAAAATTTACTCCTTCTCTCAGTTAATCGTGCTGTACCTTTATCATAGATATCATAATCCTTATAGCTCTCAAGCTGTGCATGCAGTCTATCAGGAAAAACAGTAGAGACAAGATCTGAAATTTTTGTGTCCAAAATATCCGCTGAAAAATTCGCTCAGAATATCTGTAAAATGAAAATTCACGCAGGACTGCTTCGTAGCTAGGAAAGGAAAAAATAAAAAGACGTGTTCCTCTCCTGAGATCACCTCCAGAAGCCAGGAAAAGAGCTGTTTTTTCCTCGAGTAAGCTCAACTCAGCTCTTACCACGGTGCCATGGCCCAGGCTGTCCTGAGAGCTGATGGCCTCTGGCTTTGAGCCCCTGGGACGATGGCAGCCCCTTCACTGCAGCGCAAGAGCTTGCGGATTTCCCTGCTCCGGGCCTGTAGGCTGCTTTCCAGATCTAGGAGGCGCACAGCTGACATACAGTGAAAAACAAAAGTCTTTCAGTTTTCAAAAGACATTCCTCTGAAGGATAAAGACTCTGATCCCATTGACTGCTATTTCAACGTGTTGTGTTCCTCCTCCGTGCCAAATGTTGTCTTGGGGTTGTATCAGGAGATAGCGTCAGAGATTTCCACCTGGAGCAGCGCCCTGACACCGCCTGATGCAGACTGTCGAGCTGTGTGTGTGTGTGTGTGGTACAGACAGGCGAGTGAAGCACTGGCACCGTGTTGTCCTGATGGGCTGGCATCAGCCAAGAGCCCTCGTCCCGAGCAGGGCTGTGAGAAATGCTCTCAGCTGACACACAAAATCGCACGGAATGAATGTTACACGCTTGCAACCAGGCAGCTTGGTCAAAAAGGATCCCTTCGGCTGGAATGTACCTGGCCACAGTTCTGAGGAAACTTGGATGAAGTTGTGAAAACCATAAACTGCTTTTTTTTTTTTTTTTCATTTACTTGGAAATTGCTGAAACTCGGGGAACACAAATCCACTGAGACAGAAGCAAAAGAAAAAGGTTGTCATTCTTCTCATTGACCATTGTGCCCACTTCTTCCCGACGCCTTGCCAGGACACACATCAAGAAGCTTAGCAAGTCCTTGAATGAAGGAACACAACTCTCTTTCTTTCTGCACAGTGAAAGCCGGTATATTTCTGTGTGACACCAGACAGTTATTCATCAAGGATGTTCTTTGTACAAATGAGAGACTTTGTCCAAGAGGACGATGGCTGCGACGCTGATAAAGCTAATAATCTGTAGCTTCTGTATGATGTTTTTCCTTCTCGCCTGCCAAAGGACTTTACAAAGGATGGCATTCTTATCCTGTCATTATACAAAAAGGGAACTAATGCAACAGAGAATGAAGAAACTAGTCCAAGATAAGTCAAGGTAAATCAAGGGGAGAGAAATAACCACTGTTCTGTTCCTGCCCCCACTATCAGCCCACCCACGACGATGCTGAAGATGAGAGTTGCTTCCTCAGCCTGGTCTTCAGAGGGAAGAATTCACAGCCATGAAATTTCATCTTCTCCCTCCCTGCTGCCACTTATCTTTGTCCCTTCTTGCCACCCTGGCACATGCTTTCTCCAGACCCTGAGCAGCCTGGACACAGAAGCGGTATCAGCAAGAGGGACAGGTTTGATGCGACTTCCTTTGCTTTCTTGGGCCATGGTCAATGCTTTCAGGTGTGCCACAGCCATCGTGTGCCATACGCAGGCAGAGACAGTTTGCGGGCAGTACACCTCCTCTTTACGACTCCCCTGCCTGGGACAGGCTCACAGCAAGGGCCTCAGAGTAAGGGCAAGGACAGAGGGGAAAGGCAAATTTTCAGGAGGGGAAAATTGGCCAGTCAGGGGAAGGGATGCTCAGAGCAGCTGAACGAGAAAAAGAAATGGAGTCACTTGCCCGAGATTCAGATGTCATTCCCATCGGGTGCTGAGGAGCAGGGTCTCATGATGTCATTTTCTTAAATTAAAAAACCAGTTCTACACAAGTCGAGAATTGCTCTGTTTTTACAAGGAAATCTGTCTGTTTCACGACGACTTCCAAACCGTTATCCATAGATCATTAGGAAGCAGCAGTTCCAGGGCCCGGAAGGCCAGGCGCTGAGCTTCGCGAGGGAACATCCTGTCAGTACATTACTCAACAGGCTGACCCCGGGGCTTCGTGGCAGTACCTTTGCCAGGTCTCAGCTCGCGTTGAAGCCTCATCACGACAGATACTGTAAGAGAGAGCCCGTGCCCAAATGGGTTACGGTGTCTCTAGCACAGACACTTCAGAGCTCAGAGGCATGGGGAAAGGGGATGACTCGTGAAAGATCTCAAAGGAAGTTTATGACAGAGGTACACACACATTAAATTCAGATCTGCTGAGCTGAAGCCAGTGTCCTGCCTTCAGCAGCCCCTGCCTTCAGCTGAGTGCTTTCAGACCACGTTACCTCTCTCTCCTCTCCAGACCTTTGCTGGAAACTACTGTGCCATGGTGGCTAGAGGTTGAGATCCACAGAGGAATTAAAAGCCACAAGAAAAGCCTCCTTTGGGCTGCTCTGGATGGACGTCAGAAGGTTTGCATATGGAAATTATCTGTTTGCCAGGGACTCAGGGGTTGAAGGGAGACCTGTGAAGCGTTGGCGCCAGGGCCAGCGTAAACTGGGACAAAACCCAGCGTATCCTGAACACATACATCATTTTCAACAGGGAGCTGTCAAATAGCACAGAGCCAGTCAGATGTCACCAGAAAAAAATCTCTGCTCTTCAGGGACGGGAGGAATCTCTCCGTTACTCAAGAGCGGACAGCTTGGCAGCAGCAGCTCGGCCAACTCCTGTCAGTGGATTAACAAATTACGCAGATATGCTCTCCGCTTTGTATTTACAGCACATGACTGGAAAGAAGAAGGCGCAGTCGGAAGGGATAATGCGAGAAGAGCTCAGTTTCCACATGTAGTGTCAGCTGGATGGCCAGAAGGGAGTCTGATGAAAGCCAGCAGCCTGGAGCAGGATGCTGCCTGTCTGTCTACCTCGAGTGCCTATACCCTGGTGTTTAAGGGCATATGATCCCGTCTCCTCATCCCAGATAAGACACAGAGATATAAGCTACTGATATTTCCCTCTAATTCCCAACGCTTAAGTTAATGCTGAGCCTGTGTCTTTAAGCCCTGTTTGTTGCTCCTCTCGTTGCCATAGCATTTAGTGTTTCCATGTTGGAGATTTCCTTTTTTTTTTTTTTTTTTTCCAGACATTACCCCATCAGCACAGCTCCAGACCTGGGATTCCAGCCACTTTTTGGCTAAGAGGAAACTAATTCTTGTTGCTATAAAAGTATCAAGCCATGTAAATGCCTGTGGCTCGGATCTGGGTCCTTGTGTCTAGGAATAGCAGCACAGCTCTGAGGGAGCGGGAGAGGAGAGGGGGGAGCAAACAGACCTCTGCGCATCTCATCTCGTTCCTCCGAGTCAACCTGTCCTCCCCAGGCCAGGAAGAGGAATGGGCCTTCGCAATCTTCCAGCACAGTAGCAAACCCTGTTTTTTTTCAGCGTGAAGGACGCTGGCCTCTGGGTTTCACCTGCCGGAGAGGGCCGAGGCCACCAGCCCCACCGGCAGTGCTGGCCCACCGTGAGGCCCTGGGCTGAGCCGCAGCTGACAGAAGATGTCCTCCGCTCGAGAACGCAACGACTCCGAGACAAAAGAAATTGTTTGGGCCAGATCCAAAGTCCAAGGCAGCAGGAGCTCATCCAGCCCTTTCAGAGGTGCCGCTCCCCGGTTAGATGCAGCCTGTCCATACGGACTTGGGGCATGCAGTGGGCATGGGACAAAGCATGGCACCAGAGCCCCCTCCCTTGCGACATCCCACCTTTGCAGCCGCATAAAACTGAGTCAAGTCTGCTCTTTGCAGTCAGACATTAACGCGGCCCTCAAATCACCACGCTGGCCGGAGCTTCTGCTTGCCTATCCGGAACACAGAAGTAATGAATGGATATTTAATTGCCATAGTAAAGTGTCTGCTGATACAGGGATGGAAAAATATGAGCTAAGCACAAAGTACCACTAATATTAAGCTATTTCTTACAGCATTGTTAACACTGCTTCGTGCAAATCATCGCTATTGACTCACCCTGGCACACATATTATTTATGCTGCGCAAAGTGTCAATCTGTCACATTGCAGCACAGATTGGAAGAATAAGATAAAATGCTCTGGGGAATACGGCATGAAGCTTTAACTGGCTCTGAGTAACAGCGACCGCTAATTATTAACATTATGCGTTCTATTCAATTACATTAAAATAATAAAGCATTTCAGCTACTGTATTATGTCATTGTAGTACATCAGATGCAGCAGTGCATAGTAGTAACGGATCAGGAAATTACATAAGAAATGCAAATAATTTAAAAAGTGGGGAAAATCAAGTTCGAAGCAATACTGTGACGTAAAACAGAACACTTTCTACAGTGCTTTTTTATAACATCCTATTTCATGTGAAATTCTGAACACTTTTTTCTTTCCAATTCTGTTTGTGAGCCTCATGGACCTCAAGGAGAAACAAATCCAAGATCTTTTCATGAGATTCAAATGGGAAGCGTGGTGCCAAATTCGAACGGTTTTCCTGGTTCCTACCCACTTGTGTTTTCTTGCGGTTTTGGATGAATACTTCCTGTCTTATACTCGTGGGCTATGCTGCTGTACAGGCAAAACCCTTGAAAGAAAGGAATTTCAATAAAGAGCTTGTCGGCCCTACGACCGTGATTTATTTTTATTACTACTAGCACTAGAATCTTTTTTTTTCTTCTTTTTCTTTTCACTTTGCACATGAAAGGAAAAAATGTTTCTGGCAAAGGGGAAACTGATAAAATCCTCAGGGTGAAGGTCTCATATCTGAACTTTCTTGAAAGCCCAGGAGAAAAGAGGGCTGATGGCAGCAAGATTGAGGGAGCTGAATAAATCACAGCCAGGGGGGCAGAAAAGGTTGATGAGCCGTACCGTTCCCAGCGAGCCGGCATCCCCGGGCCCCGCTGCCAGGGCACTGTGTGACCGTGCAGAAACGCGCTGCAGCAGCAGCAAAGAGCCACTGCTCTGAAAAAGCCCAGCCAAGTGCCCTGGCTTCCCCATGGAAACTCTTCAACAGAGGCTGATAAGTCCTGACACAGCCCAAAGCAGGTCTGCAGCAGAGGAAAGGTTACAGGTGCATGTGTAGGGCAGCCATACAACAGGACAACACAGTCCCTGACCTTCCCAACAGATTCCCAGCCAGGATTTTTATTACCTGAATGGCCCACAGCATTGCATCTCTCCATTTTTGCCAGGATCTGTAATGAAGTCTGCTCAGTTGGCCAACAAGAAGCGCGTCAAGTAACTAGAAAAGAGTGAGTGCTAAGCAAGGCGATCTGGATCTCATCCTGCTCCGGGCTCCCCGGCAGCTAGTGAACCTGCCCATTTCCAGGCAAGTCAAATTAGAGCCCGTAGTAAATACCACGGGTATATAAAAGCATTTGGAAAATCAAGATGCGTGTTCAAGCAGTGCCGTCTGACTCTGCGCAGCAGAATTGTGGTTGTGAAAATCAAATCACAACTTGGGAAAAACTTAAGCCACATGTAAAATCCTAGGGTGGATTTTAAAGGATCCTAAAAAGCGTCCTAAATAAGGATCCGTGATACCTAGAGTTTCACAAAGATTCGAGACATACAACCGTGTGTGGAAGATGCACGTGGGAGATCCCTGGCTCACGTTTCCTGTTGGTGCAGGGCTCTGCTGTTACCCCTCAGGTGATGTGGGGTGGGGGCAATGCGGGGTGCCCCTTCTCTTCCCTGAGCTCCCTTCTGTCAACCCCGGGGTGCAGAGGGTTTCTGTTCCTGCCCCCTCACCTGCCCACCTAACTGCCCAGCTAATTGCCCCCTCACCTGCCATGCTAATGGCCAAGCCAAATTCAGTGTTCTGGTTTTCACCGATAGAAACATCTTGGACATTTAATAGCAAAACTCTCCTCCTGCCACGGCTGCCTGAAGGGAAGTGCTGCACGCAGCCAGCTCTCCTGGAGCAAAGATTGATTTCATCTGCTGTTGTTTTATTTTAAAGTCGCAGGCCCCGGGTGATGTCATGCTTTTGCCAATTACACCCCTGTCAGCACGGTCGGCCCCATCCAAGAAGAGGGGGTGTCAAGGGCTCTGAGCTCCAGGAAACGTCCCAGCTGGCTCCTGGCTCCCCGTGGGTTCTGGACGCGGCGCGCGCGTGCACGGGAGGCAGTCGCTGTCCCGTGTCAGAGCTGACATCCCGACCTGCAGAGCTCCCACCACGAGGTCCGGCTTTGATTGCGAGGTTTGGACTTCCCCACACGCCGCAGGGGCCCCGCTTGCACGACCCCCCCGGCCCCTGTTCTGCCTGGATGCGAAGGAACCTCACCTCCCTTGTTTCTGGGGCTCCTTTTAGCTCAACGCCATGTGCATGAAACGCTTCATCTGTCTTTGCGCCCTTGACCTGATTTCATCCAGAGGGGGGAAGAGGGCTGATATGGGCCAGTCGTGAGAGAGCTGAGCTCTTTGCTTCTATGCTGGCATTGTGACCACCGAGCTCTACTAAAAACAATAAATCTTGGAATAGCTTGGATTTTACTAGTGATTCCTAGCTGTACATTGATGACATTTTAACCACTTCCATCCGCTCCAGAGCATTTGACCAGGAGTAGAAACTCTTAGATTCAACCTTGACATTTGAACATAATAAAGCAATTAGGATGGGTGTTGCACATTAAATATTATTTTGCTTCCTGAGCAGAATTCACAAGATGAGCCCACCTGAGCCTGTCTCCGCACAGCCTGAATATCACCCTCCCACCTATCGCGTCTTCCTTGGCTTTGGCAGCAGGAGATGGGAAGCTCCCAAAGACCTCGTGGGAGCTCATGAGGACCTGGAGTGCTGCGGCTCCTGGAGAGAGAACGGTGCTACCGGGGGCTTGATCTGCTGGATGCTCTCTGCTCAGCCCTGGAACAGCCTGAGTCCGGGGAAGGGCCTGCTCACATCCACTGCAAAGCTTAAAAAAGTAAACAGGTGTTATTTTCTCCATGATGCTTTTACTCGTTGGTGCTGTCTCCTGTTATCTCCTTGCTCTGTTTTTTTTGGTTTGTGTGACTCAGTGGAAAGTCAGCTCCTGTGATGACAAAGAGCAGGAGGAAGAGAGAGCTGACTTCAGTAACTCATGACCGTGTTTGTTTTTCTCTTCTTTGGGGGATTTGTTTCATGACTCTCGCTAAAGTGTTTACAGAAAGTTTGACAGCTAGGCAGAAAGTCATTTGCAAGGAAACTGGGATAAATCAAAACAAAAGCGTTGGCCAGTTTCCCAGAGGAAGAAGAGCTCTCTGTAATGTCTGTGCTGCCCTTCCTCTCCACCCACAGGTTGGGGGAGCTCAAATGCAGCAGGAGGGAGCAGAGCTTGGATGAGGGCTGAATGAACCAAGGCTGGGTGGAGGATGGAGGAACTGGGGAAACTCATGTATTCCCCAAACCGGTCTGCTTTTTTCCTCTCTTTAATTTGATGTCAATGAGAAGACTACACGAATCAGGAGTTAACTGCGATGTCAGCGAATAGCGACAACAGAAATAACACAGTTCTGCTGTGCTGATTTCCTCAAGTGCCCCCCAGCTGCTCCCAGCTGTCCAGAAGAACCTGGAGGCTGCGTTAGATGTCACCAGATAACTTATGGTTACAGCATCCCATCCTGCAAGGGCAGAAACCGCGGCACGGGCACGCTGCGTGGCTCACCTGGTGTGGCAGGGAAACGCAGCAGGGCCAGCTATAGAAACCAGCCCGACACTACCTGTCTGGCAAACTGTGGCGCGCAAGAAAGGCTGAGTAAGAGACTCACTCCTGTGCTTTTCCGTTTCATTGCTCCTGACAAAAGCCACGCGTTGTGCCGCACGTGGTAGGTGCTTCGCCCACTGCTCGCGCCTCAGCCTGCGCCGGCCTGAGGCTTCTGGAGGAGCTGAAATGCATTTTGATGTAAAAAAGTGTTATGGTATTTTTAATAAAGCCTATTGAATAAAAAATGGTGCTTAGATTTTGGGTAGAGTCGGCTCCTGCCTGCAGTCCTTAACCTCTGAAGGGTACTTGCCCACTGCCATTTAAATCCCATGCAGTAGCTCTCTCCCTTCTGACTCTTTATTCAGTCCTTAAGAGAATGCTAGTTAAATACCAGATAAGTAAATACGTAATCAATGAGACATTTATTGAATGTTAATGCCGTGTTTAATAAGGCTTAGAAATTTAAATGGGTCACATTAAGATGTAGAGTGCACAGCAGGGAAACTTCTCAATGTCACCAGCCCCGGTCAGAGAAGAATCATGAGCTGGGGCCTTCGAAATGCGGACAGCTTTGTGACTCAGCTGCAGGGGGCTTCTTTTGTTTCCTGCCTCTCGCCCCCAGCAGGAGGACATCCATACAGAGATGTCCCCACGGCAGGACCGACCATGCAGGGATCTCTGTGGCTGTGAGACCCAAGCCGATAAGCGCAGTGAGTCTCAGTTTAGGGTGGCCATGCAGCATGGCAGTATCCCAGTGCTAACAATCCAAACGGGGGCTTCTGAGCCCAGGCAGCCTGGTGTTGCAGCCAGACCGCATCCAGGCTCCGCTGGCCCACCTCCAGGTTGGCTGTCCCCCCGTACATCACGGCAGACCCTGCTTATTTTCTGCAGCGAAGACTGAGAGCGTCGGTCAACAACTTAACAGCTGGAATGCGTAGAAAAACTATTACAATAGGAATCGCAGCCGCAGGCAAGGCTGCCAGCGGAGACGTCTGCAAGGTGGAAATCCCATCACCTGAGTCACTCGAAACTGGACAAAAAACGCTGGAGAATGCGGAGCAGGAAGGGCCCCCACAGGGAGGAGAAAGCCCCAGCGTGGCCTGATGTGGTGGAGTGCACAGGCAACGGAGATGGGCCCATACCTTGGGAGACAGGACAGGGACCGGGACACTGCTCCCTGCTGCCCACCTCCCGGCCTCGCATGGGGGCAGAGGGTCCCTGCACAGAGGGGAAAGGCCAGGGGAATTAAAGCAAAGGTCCAGGGAATCCACACATCACTTTCTTCTGTGCCTTCCCCTGTGCTCCTGGCAGCTAGGGGGGCTCCTCTGTCCCTGGAGGGGCTCCTGCTGCCCCAGCAGGCAGCGCAGTGAGAGAGGTTATTAGGGGCCTGGAAAATGGCTCGCTATTTAAGCCGGCCCTGTTCCCTGCACCGCTTGGAGGGAGCTGCATCGCTGGCTTTACGCTGGCGCAGCTGGGGTTGTTACCCTATGGCTAATTAGAGCGCTTTCACCGGCCCTGCGAAAGCTGTGCCTTTTTAGGACTTGCTGAAAAGTTTAAGATGTGTCTTGGGTGTAGTTTTGCTTCAGACGCTACATTTTATGAGCATTTTTTAACTTCCTCTAGCAATAGCAACTCTACCTTTAGGCTGGCCCCATTTCTCCAGGCAAGTCTGGTCCACCCCAGTCTTCAGCTGAGCCCGTCCCGGGGCTATCTAGTGCCTGCAGGGGGCATTAAGGGGAGGAGGACACCGTTAACAGTCAGGGTACTTAATCCCTCAGCCAGCTTGCCAGAAGACGACAGAAAGTCTCTCCTTAAAGGCAATATCCATCTAACGATGCATACTTCTTCAAGGGTCTGCAGGACGGCTCAGGAGGTCTGGGGGCTCTGGTCAGGGTGGTTGGCTCTTCTCTTCCAGAAAGACACTGGTTTGGGGTTTCCCCTCTCTCTTGTTACGCTACATCAGGGCAGGTGCCTGAACCAGCTGTGCCAACAGCACTGAGCAGTGTTCTCCACTCACGTGTTTCGGCAGCCAGAAGGAGAGGAGATTTGCTATCAGTGCGTATGGCATGAAAATTGCAGGCAACGGGATCTGACCCTTCAGGATGCCCCATCAGAAAGCAGGGGCATGCACCCGATGCATTATTTATCCTCTCAGGTGGCGATTACCTTTCATCTCCCTGAATTGCCTCAGCAATTTCACTTGAAAGCATTCCTTGAGCCTCTTTACTTCCTGGCCTGGAAAAAAATGCGCTTTGTGCAATGGATGCAGGCGCCCATCCCCAGAAGGGACTGCAGGCTGGGGTCAGCCGCTCCCTGCGGCACGGCTCGGCCAGCTCGAACCAGCCGAGGGCGTTCCCCACACCACCAGCGGCGAGGCCACAGCCTGGCGTTGGATCTCATGTGGAAAATCCTCCCAGCTGAGCCACCTGCCTCTGTCGGGGCTGGGCTGGTGCAAGGGGTGCTGCTGGTAGGGTGTTTTGGTCCAATTCTGTCAGGAGAGCCCGCTCCTGGGCACACTGGGCACCCTGAGAACATGGGGCCGAGCGCAGCACCCATCACTTCCCACCTTGGCAGCTCACCTTTAGCAGGGCTGAGAACAAATCCCCTGCCTGGCTGAGCATCGGCAGGCACCTGACAAGTTTTATGAACGCTTACAAGAGCCAGGCTCAAGAACTCAAGCACTTACTCATTTATTGCCTTGATGTTAAAGGCAGAGTCACAGATATTAAGAACAGGGAGACTCAGGGTCCCGGGGAGATAGGATCTGTGCTGTATACGGAAATTGCTCGGCTTCGTGTTCTACATGGTGCTTCAGATTGCAGAAAAAGACCTCAGGAGCCCCATCTGTCAGGGAGCTTTTCTGAGAAACCAGAAGCAGAGCCCAAGCAATAGAAAAGCTTCCCAAGTCTCCCTGCTCCGGGCTGAGACATGTTTGTAAAATGCTTCCAGAAACTGCCCCCACACCTGAAGGGCAAGGTCTCTAACGCTCATCTCCCTGCTATGAAATGCCTTCTCCAGCCCTGCCTCCCGAAGTAAGAAGGGAACCCTGCCCTTCAGGTGCTGGGGTGCCTCACCACGAGGGATGCTTTTAGGCTGAGACGCACAAATCCACCTTGACCGAGCCACGGCCAGGCACACACGCGGACTGCGCCGCTGTTGTGTTTGTGCAGAGTGCTCCTAGGAAGGACGTAACGTATAGTGACACGAAGCACATAACATCTCTGCACACCAAGCGTTTGCCAGCAGAGTTTATTCCAAGAGTCCCACCCTTCCCCAGGAGAACCAAGCCGCACTGCCAGCAGCGCTGCTCTGCTGGTAGCGCTGCATCCGTACTCGAAGCTTTTGCAGGCGCAGCTCTTCCCCCTGCCCGGGGCAGCTCCCTTGCCAAGGGCAGAAGCGAGACAGGCCAGCAGCATGACCGAGGGCTGTTCCAGGTGGGCAGTGATCCAGTGACACAAACACAAAGGGTGGAAGCACAGGGGGATGGAAACCTGCAGCACTGAGGAAGCAGGAGCATCACTTCCCCACCTGCAGCCCCTTTCACATCACCAGGACTGAGCCCAGCCCCACGGGTGCAGACACGCAGCACAGCCACCTGCACCTCTCCTGAGGGCAGCCTGGGCTGGTGCCTTTAAAGATAAATACAAACGGAGGTACTGCTTCGGGAGCTCATTGGCACCAGCTGACTGCCAGGAGCCAGAGCTACTAAATAGGAGTGAGAAGGAGCTGCCCAGGGAGAGGTGCTGGGGAAGGTGATGGGTAGGGAAGAAAAAGAGGGCAGGCTGATCTGGAGAAGCTCTCCCAGTGGGAAGGAGCTGCCTAAAGGGCTGTAGGAGGCTGCAATCTAGCGTCCTGGTGTTGCACTAGGGCAAGATGCCCTAATACCACCTCGGCCAGGATCTGGCACCAGAATTGGAGGCAGAGAAAGGACTTGGTGCGCTGTGCTGCTGGGAGATGCCCACCGTGCTGCCATGTCCAGGGGAGGAGCTCATGGCCCCTCAGAGCCTGGTACAGCACTCTTTGCACTCACGGGCTTGGCATTGAGGTGAGTTAAATGCAGGATCAGGTATCCCCCAAACCAGAGGTGCTAGTTACTCAGAGCCTGGCTTCACAAAGCAGCTAAAATGATTTAATTTAAGAAGCAACAGGGGGAAGCCAGAAACTGTTGCCTTTCCACATGCTGGGACGCTGGGTCTGGGCAGGGGCCTCTCCCTTCCTCGGCGCAGGCCTGGGGAGCTTGCGGTGCCCACACACCTGGCGGCGGGGCGGCTCGGGGCCCCGGCCCTGCCCCGGGGGCTTGTGGAGGCGGTGCGGCCGCAGCCGGCCGGGGCTCGGCCTGTCGACCGCCTGCCGGGCCCGCGGCTGACACGGGCGGGCGGCGGGGCGCAGGGCCCCGCGGCTTCCCCGGCCGGCGGCGGCTGCAGCTCGGGCCCGGGCCCTGCGGGGGGCGCTGGCGCCTCACGGGGGCGGGCGGGGGGCTCGGCCCGGCCCCACCGCCGCGTCGCCGCTTTTAGGGGCGGTGCCGGGGGCGGCGCGGGGCCCCCCGCTGCCGGGGCTGGGCGCACAGGGCGCGGGGCTGCCGCCGGGCCGGGCCGGGCTCGCAGCGGCTCCGCTCCCCGCCGCCATGGGGCAGCGCCGCGCCGGGGCCGGGGCCGGGTCCGCGCCGCGTCCCGCAGCGTGAGGCGGCGGCGGGCGGCATGGAGCGGGGCGGCCGCGCCGCGCTGGGGCTGCTGGCGCTGGGCGCGCTGCTGGGGCTCTGCGCGCTGCCCCCGCCGGCGCCCGGGCCGGAGCGGGGCGAGCCCCGGCGCGGCGGGCAGAAAACTTTCCGGGCGCTGCTGGCCGTGGGCCGGGAGCAGCAGCAGCAGCAGCAGGAGGAGGAGGCGGCCGGGCGGGCGGCGCCGGTGCGGCGGGGCATCTTCTGGAGCCGGGAGCTGGAGGCGCGGGTGCCGCCGGGCTTCGCGGCCGAGGAGGCGGCGTCGTGGCCGGCGGCCGCCCGCGCCGCCCGGGTGTCGTCGCTGGAGCGCGGCGGCTGCGGGCGCAGCTCGAACCGGCTGGCGCGGCTGTCGGACGGGAGCCGGGCCTGCGTGCGCTACGGGGTGAGCCCGGAGCAGATCCAGGGCGAGGCGCTGTCCTACCACCTGGCCGGCGTGCTGGGCATGCAGCAGCGCCTGCCGCCCATGGCGCTGGCGCTGGTGGAGCCCCGCGGGCGGCAGTGGGAGCCGGTGCGGGAGGAGCTGCGCGGCTCGCTGTGGGCCGAGGGCGCCGTGGTGAGCCTGACGCGCTGGGTGGACAACCTGACGGCCGTGGTGGCCCCCGCGCCCTGGGGCGCCGAGGCGGGCGGCGGGCGGCGGCCGCGGGCGCTGTCGGCGGCGGAGCTGGGCGGGCTGCCCGCGGCGCAGCTGGTGGAGCTGGTGCAGTGGAGCGACCTGATCCTCTTCGACTACCTGACGGCCAACTTCGACCGGCTGGCCAGCAACCTCTTCAGCCTGCAGTGGGACCCGCGCGTCATGCGGCGCGCCACCAGCAACCTGCTGCGCGGCCCCGACGGCGGGCTGGTCTTCATGGACAACGAGGCCGGGCTGGTGCACGGCTACCGCCTGCTCGCCGTCTGGGACCCCTACCACGAGCCGCTGCTGCGCTCCGTCTGCGTCTTCCGCGAGGGCACGGCCAGGCGGGTGGCCGAGCTGCACCGCCGCCGCAGCGCCGCCGCCGAGCTGCGCCGCCGCTACCGGGCCCGGGAGCCCCTCTGGGCCCACCTCGGGTTCCTCTCGGAGCGCCAGGCTGAGCTGCTGCAGGCCCGCGTCGACTTCGTGCACCGCCACATCGCCCACTGCCGCGCGCAGGCCGCCGCGCTCTGACCCCCGCCGCGGGGTGCCCGAAGCCGGGTGCTGGTGGTGGTCCCACGCACCCAGGGACCCCCCCTCGGGCGGTTGCTGGATGTCGCCGCTGAGAAGGAAGCGTGTAGAAAGCCCCCGTCCCGGTAGCTGTTAGTCTGTGTCGTGGGCGCTCCTGGTTCGACTGCTCGGATCCCCGGTGTGTGTTCGTGATCGTCGCCATCCTTTGATTTGACCCGTAACGTAACCGGCGCGTGGGGGACGGAAGAGGATCTCCCAGGCTCCAGACGCATCGCTGCGTGCCAAGACTTTGATGTGATAGTTAAAGCGGAGAACGAAACTGTCCCATGCACTTTACTTTGACTTTTTAATTTTTTATAAAAAAAGGACCTTTTTATTTTACAAAGTCTGCCTTTTATGTACATTATAAATGTTCATAAGCCTTTCTGTGACATACTAAAGAAACTGATGGTTCAGTAAAGCGTGCCCGATGTTTTGTCTCTTTTGTCGTGACTATGTGCCCAAGCCTGGAAAAAGAAGCGCACACCTCCGCCGGCCCCGGTGAGTGACACGGCCCTGCTGCCTCCCAGCTGCTTCCTGAACCGAGCTCCAGCTAAACAGACTTGCCTGGTGGTTTTTGTTCGTGGGGTCCTGTTGCTGGTTGTTTTTTTTCCAAGCCTGAAATGATCTGCTTGTCCTAACACCAGTCGGTTTCAGTAAACTGATTTAGGTGGTGTGGGCTTAGGGGCTGGCAGCCCCTTTGGGTGCCCAGGCTGTGTCCCGGTGTCGTGATGTGGCTCGCTTCAAGTGTCACTGGACCAACAGCAGGTACCCAAAGCTTCCCCAGAGGTGCCAGGTGCTTTTGGGAGGTGTTTGCACTGATTCTCTGCCCTCTGTTTCCATTTTGTCTATCTTTGCAACTGGGGCTGAGGCCAAACTGAAGAATAGGAGAGCTGTTCAGTCTTGCTAAAAGAGGTGTGTTGTTTTTTTTTTTTCTACAAAAGTTTTGTTTGAGGTACAGCAAAGCAGCACCAGCGGGTGGACAAAACAAAGCATCTGCATCTCTTCACACATTTTTTTTATCATGTGCCAGTATCCACAGAAGAGGCAACTGTGCAGCTCAAAACACAGCCGGAATAGGGACAAAGGACAAGCTAATCCTCTTTGCGCCCCAGATGCCGGTGCCCATCCCGCTGTAACGGAGCGGCAGCGTAACCTCTGGTGCCGAGGCAGCAGCGCACAGGGGGGATGCAAGGCGGTGGCTGCTGCCTTCCCGCGGTGAGCACCAGCCTCCCTGGACCTCAGCGAGAGCAGCGCCTTCATCCGTGCTGGTGGGGGTCCTCGGGCTGTTAATATTCATTTATTTAGATTAAACTTCACACCGAGATGAGTTTCTTTGGCCGTTACCGTGTTTTCCTTTTGTGTGTGTGTTGTGGGTTGGTTGGTTGGCTTGTTCAAACAGGACAAGGGTTTTATAAACAGCGTTAACTTACCCGTTAGTTAGCTGTATTAGATGTTGCAACCTGTGCATATGTGTATTTATCTTAAAATGCTACAGCAGTCTCCAAGACTCGCTTCATTCAAGTGCTTAACTGACAGGGCTCTCTATTGAACTCGTATTTATAGTTCAGTGCATTTATCTCTCTGAACAATGCACAGAACCCCATGTGACGTTCCCTTGCCATTTACATGATAATACACAATTTAGCTGTGTAATTCTAATTCCTCTTTAGAGCTGTTTGTCAGCCTTACTTTGTAACTCAAAAGCAGCAGCTCTGTTGCATTCACCTAATGAAAATACGTCTAAGTAATAGACTGCTGGCATAAATTGTAAGCCACGGTGAAGAGCAAACTGCTGTGCTGCAAACTTCCCTGGTTCTGTTTCTGTTTGAGTATTTCTACAAGTATCGGCACGACCCCGCTTTTGATGGCTAATGGGAAATAAATCTCCTTTGCAGCGCCTTTAGAGCCAGACCCCAGATAATTACACCCTTCAAGAAGAAACGTGAGGCTCTATTTGTCGGTCGGTAACCACCTCGAGCTGTACGTGGGGTGTGTGCTGAAAAGCGGTGTAGTTACGGGTCGGTGAGGGTGGAGGTACCGTGCCGGAGAAGCCGTGTCCCATGGGGAAGAGAGACCGGGGATCGTGATGCTGCACCACAGAGCTCCTGCGTTTTGTTCTGCTGCAGATCGTCTGCTGCTGCGCTGGAGAAAGCTTTCACTCACTGTCACGTTAGGGAAACTACCTTTCTGCCGTGTGACTTCTTTGAGGCAAGCAGAGCTTTGTCAGTTCTTGCCCTGGCGCATTCTTTGCGTGCCTCCAGCTCGATGCGCCGCCTGAGCCCGGGCTGTCTTTGAGCAGAACAAAGAGCTGGGGTCCTGTTGGGCTTCTCCTGTGCTGAAATCACTGGTGCTGCTCTAACGCCACGCTCCTTCTGCGGCTCCCTTCGCAACCAGCAGCGGGGCAGGCGAGGAGGACCTCTCTAGAGAGTGGGAAGACCTGCAGCCCTGGAAGTTGTAAGCTCCGAGTGGTGCTGCGGGCAGGAGCTGGCCACGCACTGCTGGCAGCCCCGCTGCAGCTCGCTGGAGGAACCGTGCTGCTGGGCTTCCTGCAGCATCCAGAGGTTTGCTGCTGGACACCGGGGACGGGTGCGGGCTGGGGGTGGCTGTTGCTCAGGAGCTCGCCCACAAGGCTGGCACTCACAGGGCACGTTCCTCACGCTTTTGTTTGCAGGCGTCTGAAGGAGTTCTGAAGCTCGATGTGCTTCAGGGGTGCTTTTCTCCAGGTGAGGCTTCCCCCGCTCACACAGACATTCGCTTGCTGCTGCCACGCTTTGGTGCCCGGCTGGGGCCATGCCAGCCCCCTCACAGGTTCTGGGAATAACTGGAAGAAAGAGAAAAGGGAGCTGGTTACGCTTTGACTTACTGGGCATGCAGCGTGCTCTTACCGTCACCAGCACTGTGGTTGAGGCTTGATTGCCCTTTGAAGTTCAGTGCATTTTTTTAATGGTAATAATTCTGAGAATTTTCTCACCGGCACACTAGGTGGTCCAGGACTAGCTTGGGTATGAGATCATGTCAGGGCTTAACCCCATATCGCACGTTATTCCTACTTTGCTACCACAACGTAAACCACAAGTGCTCCTCAGAGCCATTCTGCTCAGGCTTGGCCACAACCCAGAAACCTTCTCCCTCGCCCCTCGGGCGCTGGCGTGGCTCTCACCACTGAAGAGAACAGGCGCTGCTGACCTGAGCAATGTGGTGACTCCTGGCTGCAAAGTCTTTTGCCCTGATTCAATTAGCATTTAACAAATATCACCACACCCTTGGCAATGGTTTAATCTAACTCGTTGTGCCTCGCTAATGGATTTCACCCCATGTGTTGTGTGTGCTCGATAGGCTTTACTGCCCTCAGCGTTTGACACAAACCATTTCATAATTTTGGGTAAATAACGTTGGACATTGGAAATGCTCTTCTTTCCCTAGTCTGGAGCTGTGAGCAGTTCATTAAAAAACTCACTTTCAGTGTCATAAAACACGCATATAAAATTTCATATCTGAGCACGTACCAGCCCAGGGTTTCCCAAGCTGTTGGGAGGAGCGGATGCCATCAGCCTCAGGGCACTCATGACGCTGCACCTGTGGCTGTGCGATGCTGGGGAGTTCGTGGCCGTGCTGTACTGGGTTGGGTTGGGCAGGGGGCTGAGGAGCAGGCTGGGCACCAGGGCACGGTGACTCTGCGAGAGTTCACTTGTTGTTCCTGCTGTGCCCCGAAAGCATCACCGTCTGTGGGGACTGTGGTGATTTCCTCTTGCAGCTGCAATCCAGCGAAAAAGCTTTGTTCCCAAAGATACCTCACAGAAAGCAAAACAGCTGCTAAAGTGCCCCCACACACACCCCGCCACCCCTCCCTGAGCCCCCCTGCTGCCAAAAGCCCCGCACCACATAGCTGCATCCCCGGGCACCCACCTGAAGCAGTGGAAACCCCCCTGCAGCACGGGATGCGCTAACCAGCAGCAGGGCTTGTGCCAGGGCCCCATCGCAGCCCAGACAAAGCGGTCTTCTTTCTGCATATCTGTAAATTTCAGATGGAGGAATCATCATTTTTTAATGCGCCTGTCTTGCTAGCTTCCTTTTTGTGTCCTGCCGGGGGGGAAAGTGCATTAATAAACTATGGGTTAAAGCTGCTGGTGTGAATTCTTTTTTCTTGTTCCTGATTTCTTGGAGATGAGCTAGGGACCTGCTCACCTATTTATTTGTTTAAGTGATGGCGGCCAGGCAATTTGCTTTAGTTTAGCTGGGTCACCTTCCTAATCCCCAAAGTTTTCTGTGCCCCTTCATATGTTCAAGCTAAGGAAATGTAACCATTTCCTTTGTTTTGTTAAAAATACACAGGATTTTCTCATCTGGCAAAGAGTTATTTTTTTCAGTTTTTAACAGTGCAGTGCAAACCCAGGTGCCATACATTATGGATGAACCTGGATGCAAAGATCTGGAGGATGTTAATGGTATTACTTCCTTTCACACCAGCTATGCAGCGAGGCGACTGCTCAGCAGAGATATCCCCCATTTTACAGCCGCCAGAGATCAAAACCAGGCCCTCTGCTTAGGCTTTGTGAAGAGATCGGCTGCAGAGCCCCTGAGCCCTCCAACTTGCCGAAGGTGGGCGGCTGGAGCCGGTACAGTTAGGTTAAGCGGGTGCTCCTGGGTTGCCTCACGTTTTTCCATACGAAAAAAAAAATCCTTTCTTTATGTTTCTAATGTTGCTTCTGATGATTAAAACTAAATTAGAAATGTAACTTAGTTGTCAGTGAGCTGTCTAGATGGTTATTTTGCTTGTGTTTTATTCATCTGAGTCAAGGCACGTTCTGTCGATGCTGCAGCTCGGAGCAGTTTCATTCCCCAGACCTCTCCCATGTGAGCGGGACACGGCGAGAGCTGTGCGGTCGGCCCTACACTCAGTGCTTCTTGAAAGGAAGCCATTCCTGTGAAAACACAAATCATTAACATGCTCTCTCTCTGTATTTTACAAAAGGGTATTTAGGATATTTTTCCCTGTGCATCCTAACAGCCCCAGCTACCTGCTCTTTCTCTTTCCTTTATGCCGCAGGGAAAGCAGAACACGGGCTCCCGTGCTGGCACCTTGGAGGTGCCAAGGTCCCAACACAAGGCAGACCCCCAGGAACCTCAGCCAGGCTGATAAGGGACATGCAAAGTGATGTCTTGTGATAAAATGCGAACAAACACTTGCTTTCTTGTCATTTTTCAATCTGCCATCAGCGCGATGATCTCTGTCTGATGCTTTCCATCGCGGCTGTGATCAGTGTGCGCATGATCCTCATGATCATCAAGAGAATTACTTTCCAGAAAGCAAAGTGTACTCACTGAACAGCTTTAAAAATTGCCCTGCCTGATAGGAATTACTCACAAAGCTCGTTAACATTTCAGTTCTCAGTTTGCGTAAAGGCTGAAAAATATAGGTGTGCCAGACGGAGTCTTTTGTGCATTAGAAATGACAGAATTCTGACTTGTAACGCTTCAGATGCACGTTTATCTTCCTGAAATTGTTGGGAAAGGGCAAAAGTAAGGAAAGCAGCTTCAGCATCTCCATACCTGGAGCTGGGATACAGCATGGGCAGATAACAAATAATGCTTAATGGCAACGACACGTGCCATCTAGAGGCAGCAGCACAAGCAGTGCTGGGGTAGTGCTGAGGATGTGCCACCAAAGCCCTGGACTTGTGCAGAGCCTCTCCTGTGGGTTCAGAGCACTTCACAAGGACAAGTCAGGCATCATGGTGCTCTTTCAGCAAGTCTGTTGTTGCCCTCGTGTTACAGACAAGAAAGCAGGAATGGAGAAGCCAAGAGCACGTTGCGTGTCATTAGCAGGGCCACTGCACCTAAATTAGCAGAAAAGCGGTCCCCCAGCACTTGGTTCCTCTGTGCACAGGGCAGGGTCTCCACCGCTGCCTTCCCAGGGGCTGCACAGCTCCATCCCTGAGCTATCCGTGCTTCCCCTCATGCCCCAAGGACAGCAGGAGGGCATCAGAGTGAAGAGAAGCTCGCGCAGTCCTAGGGTTACAGCTATGAGCCTCAGATGTACCCGCAGGTGCAGCGGAGCCGTGCACAGTGACAGTCTGCATTTCGTGTGACACTTTGTCATTCCCACGTAAAATTACACCAGACAAGAAATGTAGGGTTTTATGCATTTTACTTGTTCTGTGCTTGGGCAGATAAAACCCATGGGATACAGCAGAAGAAAATCAGGCCACTTTATGCTGTTAACTACCTAATTTAATTAATGTTCAACCCAACTTCAGAATAATTGGGCTTGGGAAAAAAAGAAAGTAAATACACCTTTATTAAGACGTCAGAGTAACAAACTATAAGCCTTAGAAGCAGGTGAGGCTTCTGTAGATCACCAGATATGAAACCCAAAGCTGTCACAGACATCACCCAGTGTTAGTAACCCTTCCAGTATCCAGGGGCACAGCAAGGATTTTCTGCTGATTTGAACCACTGCAGCTTGAAAACTGATTTTCTAGATTTCTGCCCGTAGAAGTCAGATCAGAATTGGGTTTCAAATGTTATTAGTGCAAAGCATAAACGTTTGACCTTTCTCAGTGTTTTTTTGTCTTCTGACTTTTTTTTTTTTGAGGAGGAAGGATGATTTTTTTTCTATTATTACTTTTTGAGACTGACTTGTTTGCATATTTGCTGAGGGTTGTTGGTGGCTCTGTTAGTTTGTACTAAGCTGCTAATCGTGGCAGCTGAAACAAGCCTGGCATTCCTATGCTCCTCACAGAGCCTCCAGTTTTGCTCTATCAACACTTTCCTTAAGTGCACTGCATTAAGGATGCTGTACGCCCGGTCTGCATTAAGGATGCCGTACGGCAGGCTTCCACCTGGAGGCAAAGCCTGCTCCTGCCTCCCCCTCCTTACTTGAAACCTGAAGTCTTCTCACATCGAGTATTTAATTTCCCTTTGTTCAGGATAAAATGATATGTAAAGTGTGTGTTGCCATGGATGCAAGGCTGCGTGCCGAGCGATCCTCCCCTTACCCAGGTAGATTTCAACCAGGGTGTTCACCATCAGCCAGCACCGCAGCGTGGATGGGCTGGGGTGGGGAGAAACAACTTGCAAACTGAAGTTCCCGTAGCAGGAAAGCCTCTTGTTGAAACAAAGTGAGCCTCGTGCCCCCCCGGGTGCTGCAGGCCTTGGGCTGGGTGCACTCAGCAGCACCTGTTTCTCTCCCTTCCCTCCTCAGCGTGCCTGAAGCAAGCGGCCCAGCCTGCAACCTGCCCCACTCGGCCCTCGGCCCACAGGAGCCAGGGGCACGGCCTGGTAATTAAACTCGGGGCGGGGGGGGGGACGACACAAAAGGGTTGGACAACGAGGGGGTTTACAGCCTTCCCTAACTTAGTTTCAACCCTATTTTTTGTACCCATTGTACTCGGCACAGCTCCATATCCCTTCCTTGCCTCAGCAGCATACTTGTATAACAGTGTCAATTTGTCGTTGTAATTACACTGGGCTGTGGCCTCTACAGGCCTGCTCTAAAATCATCTCATTTAATTTTATCTAAAGAGCATAGCCTCGCCTCCCTACGCTCACACCCAAATCTTCTCCTTTTACTACACGTTCTCTTTTCCCCCGGGAGTGCATGGCTACAGCCTGCCCGTGCTCCTTGCAGCCCAGAGCACAAACTTCAGTCCCGCCCGGACCACGAGCTAAACCCCTTTTTGATTTAGTTTTTCTTTTGGTGGGGGGACCTCCTGCACTCCGCTCCCCATCCGAGCGCCTCCACATGTCCCTTGCCGAGGGGGCAGCGTGGTGGTGGCCGTGGCCGCCGCTCCCCCTGCTTCGTGCAGCGGCGCTCTTCTGGGCCCTCCGTCCTTTGTCACTCCTGAGAGCCACCACAGCAGGAAGACGCCTTTTTTTTTTTTTTTTTCCTCACTGGAATGGGCTTTAATAAAGCTATTGTATTTGATCAGCGGCTTAGGAAACAATAATTTAGCATAATAGGGAAAGATCATTAATGTTCAATGAACCTAACACTCCGCTCCAGTTTTTGCTGCCCTAGAGAGACGGAGTAAACTCTTTTTCCTTAATTGAAGACTAAATAGAGTACATTTCATTTTTCATTCCCAGCACTTTTTCCAATAGGCTTGTGATGCTCACTAATGCGTGCAGAAAGGGGTGGGCTGCCTGGCGGCAGGGGAAAAATTGGGTGGGAGGGTTTAGAGCACATAAAAACGCGCTCGCTCTTCGTCAGATGGCTCTCCTGGGCCGTTGGCGTCTTCCGCGACAAGCCTCAATTTGGAGGCCCCCACGGACGGAGCCGAGGAGACGCGATGGTCCCGATGGCCCCTCACGCTGAGAGGAGGGCGATGCCCAGTCCCCAGGGGCACAAGGGGATAGGGGCAGGGGCTAGCACTGGTGTCCGGGTGGCACGGTGACCGCCGCCGTGCCCACCAAGGCCGGCCGGGCACAGCACCACGGGCAGGCCGCGGGCAGCGAAGGGCAGCGGGGCTGCGGCCGGAGCTCGCCCCCGCCGGCAGCGGGGCTCCGGGCCGCAGCCAGGGGCGGCCCCCGCTGTCGGGACGGGGAAATGTCACGCGTGGGGAGGGCACGGCCCCCCCCGCCTTCCCTGCCGGCTCTGCCGGCCGCGATATCGCCGCTTTAAGCGGCGGGAGGCTCCCGGCGGAGGTGGGGCCGTGCCATGGCTCTGCCCCGCCAGCAGCCTCCCGGCCCCGCCTCGGCCCGGCCACGCCGCAGGAGCGGTCGCGGAGGAGCCGGGGCAGGGCCGAGAACGAAGTCAAGTGGAGCCCGCGCATAAATCTCCCTGATTTTGCCTGCAGTGTCTGCGGCCTCTCCTGGGAGGAAAAAATGGTCTTGTTTTCTGCCTCCATCAGTCACTTCAGGGGTGTGTTAATGGACCGCTGGGATGCTTCCTGGCTCGTTCGAGTCATCCTGCCGTCTGTCTTGAGTATAACTAGTCCCTCGGGACGCTTGCCACTGATGCCGCTTAGGAAAGAAAAAAAAAAGTATTTGGAAACAATCCTGCCAGCATACCATATGTTAGAGTTTAGGGTTTCCTTGTTTGGTGACTTGGGGCACCTGTGTGAAAACATTGCTGCTTTTAAATTTTCTCTCGTGCTGCTGTTTATGCTTGTTATGTCACAAGCTGATTGCTCGAGAGATAATTGTGCTGTCCAGAGTGCAGGATGCAGTACCTGGGAAGTCTGGTGATTGGCACTCCACAAGCACCGCCAAACTTAGAGCAAGAAAGGAGGGAAGAAGCAGAGGAAATTCATCAGTGTGCCTGTGCTTATGTAGCTCTCTGAGGCAGGAGGAAAGATAACGCTGGGACCACGAACCAGAAACCAAATATATATGAAATGGGATTTGGCATTGTTTTGAGACTGGCTGGTGAATGGAGCTAGAGGGGCTTTTCTGCAGAGGGACGATTGCTGTGAAGTCAGACAGTCTGGAGGTCACAGTGTTTGGTGTATGTGAAGTATTTGGTATGGTGAAGGAGCGATCACCTGCATCACAAGATGTGCTGTTAGGGTTGATCGAGATGCATCCAAAAAACCACACGTTGGTGCTGTTGCTGGAAGCCCTCAGTGCCCTTGGGAGCTGATCTCCTTCCCCACCTCCCCTTGTCTCCAGTGATGCACCGAGCGTAGCCTGGTCTTTGCCCCATGCTCACTTCAAAAGGCCTCTATACTAGTCCTGAGCACCCCCATGGGCCCACAGCTAGCCTTCACTTGCCAACAAGCAAAAAACGTGGTGTCAGAACAAAGCAAAAATGACCACAGCTCGATGATCAAACACAGTCATCTCGCTGGGAGGTGGGCTGGCGGCTGGGATGCGCGCAGAGGACCTCCCGTGTTCTTCCTGCTCCTCAGCATGTGAGTAGGAAGGGGTTTGTCACGAGTGGTGTCTGTGAGGGGCAAGGTTTGAGAAAGTTGCCTAGTGCAAGCATTGCTTCTCCCAGCCTCTGAGCCATCGGGCAACTCTAAAGCCAAATATTCCTCTGATGAGGGGCCTGGGTTTCACCTGTTGTGACTGATAACTATTTATGCAGAGTGGAGGAGCTTCAGTAGGAGAGAGGCCCCAGGAGGCCCAGCACACCAAGAGCTGGAGCTCTCCCTTCTCTTGAAGGGATCAGGCTTCGGGTGCCCCAAGCGGACAGCCTCGCTGGGCCTGGTGTTGCAGGAGGTGCCGGCTGTGCACGATGAGGGGAGCACTCCTTCGTTCCGGCTTAAACATGGCCAGCCTGTGGCCAGGGCTGAGGAAGGGGGTGGGTTGGATGGGAAACAGCCTGCAAAGCCACTGCCAGACTGCATGGTCACTGAGACTAGGTGGTCTCTGTACCCTCTGTGCTGGGGGGGGACGGGGGGGGGGGAGAAAAGGATGTCTAAGGTATTTTGTTGGCAGGTGCTTAAATGCTTTTAGGATTAGGTGAGGGGTTGAGGATTTACTTTTTGGATGCAGGCATTTGAATCGGAGGTTAGTTATCTAAGCCTCCCTCTAGCAAGGTCTCGGCACATTTTTCAGATTCTGTTCTGTTAAATGCTGTAGATAAAATCAGAAAATGCTCTTGGAAAAAGCCTCCCTTAGACTCAGCCCTTTTATTTGTCAGCAAGCTGCTGCCTCTCAAATAAGAGTAACTTTTTTTTTCTTTTTTTTTCAGGGAGTAGATGAAGCAAAGGAAGCAAATATTTCAGGTATTCCTTAAGTACCTCACACTTCACTTTTTCTCTCCTGAAGCATGCATCTTTGATTGCTTCCTTAATTAGTACTTCTTAAACCTCTCTCTGCTCACATTTATAAATAAATCAAAATATAAATGCAGAGTATTAATTTATCAGGCACTCAATCTGTGTTCCAGAGAGCAAATTTAACACCTGTACATGAAAGGACCGAGTGCCTCCTACAAGCTTCTGAGCCATCGACTTTGGTGGTGTCTGTGGAGCATCCATGAGCATCTCTCAGAGCCTTGCTTCAGTAACAATTATGCAAGGAAGCCTTGAGAAAAATGAATTGCTTGTGCAGTTGCATTTAATTTTCATTCTAGCAGGTCTCCCAGTTCACTTGGCAGCCTTTCTTCCTTTCTTTCTTCTTTTCTTCCTTTCTTTCTTTCTTAATTCATGCTTGCTTGCTTTTTTCATTCTTTCTTGGTCGTTTTGACTGAACAAAAGCAGTCCCACAAGGGCAGGCTAATGTATTCATAGTTTTGCTGCAACTTGGCTGATAGAATAAGCTGAAAAATTGCTGCCTCCCATTGTTCACTGAGAATCTTTGTTGTGCTTTGTACAGTTGAAATAAGTTCTGTCTAGTGACCTGTGCTCTCCTTCCGTACAGAACAGAGCATGTTACACTGAACCTGGTCACACTGGAGATGGTGGAAAGGCCAAAGTTCAAGTTCACAGACCCCAAAGTAAGTTACTGAAGTGATTGCTTGTTTGAACGTTTGCTTGCTTGCTCTTGCCTTTCATTCTCCTTGATCTAACCGTAGTATATTGTTAATGCCTATTCGAACATTGCATTAAGCTCTAATTAAGCCTGCCAATCAGAAATAAAGAGAAAGCAGGCTTCTAATATGCCTGGTGGTAAGTCACATTTTCCCCCTCAATTTTCTGACTATGAACATGCTACTGGTAATTGTGGGTTTGTTTTTTTTCTCTGAACAGCAGACAAGCGCTTAATGAACTTTTACCGTAGTGTTTACCTCAAGGGTCAGCTTCAATTATAAAATTGTTTTGAACAAACATCACGTGGAAGGCCCAGACTTTGCCAGGGTGTAGCTAAGGTCATACTGGAGCAACATAGAGAAGTCAAAGAAGTTGTTTTCAGCTTTTCATATAATGTCAGAAACTGTCTTAGAAATGTCTCGGAAGGAAGTAACGTGATCAGGAGTCAATATGACAAAGATGCCTGGAAGGTCTTTTTGGAAATAGGAGAGAAGGTGCAACATCCAGAGTACCACATCCTGTTTCTCATATTGGAGCAAAACCTACGGATGGTTGCAGCTAGAGTAAATTCTAATTTGTTAACCAGAAACCAATAACGGCAATATCAAATGATGTGGCTGTTGAGCTTCCACTGAGGTCTTGGGATTGAGTGCTATTACTATTTATAAGCAACCGTAATAAAGGGAGGTGGCTTGTACTCCACAGCAGATTTGTGAAATGAAGCATATTGATAGAATTGAGATTACAGTGTTTTGTACGAGAAGCTTTTCATGATTGTGAGGTGATGGGATCAAACATTACAGAAAATTCCCAAATATCAGTCAGTAATACTCTCCATTTTAGGAGGACACCAGACGTTAGGTGCCTTATTTTGATGCAAAAACCAGGATAGAATAATAGTATAAACCAGGACCAGAGCTTCCAGCTAAGATAACCCAATAGATCTTTCCCTGATTGTTTATTAACCACGATGATGGTTTCTGCACTTCTCAGCTGCTGAGTGCTGTACTTTAGTGACTGTAAAATTTGCATTGTGTAGAAATCATGTAGCAGGGGTAAGCCGATGCTAGACACCTGAAAGGATGGGGAACAAAGTTGTGACTGTGATGATATGCCGTCCTGCTTTGTGGACTTTAACAAGAGATCTCGGGCTAATTAAGCTTTAATGCTGTGGGTAGGGAAGGCTGACAGCTCTGCTCTAGCCTGACCCTGTGTCTCAATGTGCTTTTGTGCCTGCCTGCTTTTTTTTTTCTTCCTTCCCCTGCTGTAATCCTTATGGAACATCTGCCTGAGCCAGAAACAAATGGCAGCTTGTTCTTGGGATGCGGCGTCCTTGCCTGTACACTCGGGTCCTGAAATCCTTCAGCGCTTTGTTCCTGTAGTGCTTTTTCCCCCTCTAGCACCACGAGACTTGATTAATCCAAACGCTGAAATCCCGCAGGCACTGTAGTTATTTTTAGCATTAACATTAGCACTCTGCGAAGGGTGGATGAAGATTTATGATTTTTTTCTAATATAAATCTCACAGCCTTTCCTTTCGTTGCTAAAGCTTGGATGGATTCCAACAAACACCCACCCTCCCACCCCCCAATGCCCAAAGTTGCCTTTTATTTCTCTAATGAAAAAGTTACAGCAATTCAGCCTGGTGACCGGGGGTCAGAGTAGGTACCACGCTTTGCAGTTGTGCACATTTAGAATTTGCACTCTCACTTTTGGCTGTTAAAACTTTATAAATCTTCATTCTGGAAAGAACCTTTTGAGAGCTTTGCGTTTCGACAAGGGAATGGAGGTTGGAGGCGAGAGAGAGAAGAAAGGTGGCTTAAACAGAACCTTCCTGGTGGAAACTTGCTTTACTTTCTACTTCACAAGAATTTTTTCAATCTTCTCTTCCATTTCCTCCTGTAGCCAATATTTTTATGCTTGACTTTAGCTGGTACTGGGCTTGCTGTTCCAAGGGCACGGGGAAAGGCTTTTCAGTAAGAAATTTCAAGAATTAATTTGGCCAGACCACGTTCTTCCCTCATCTGTAAAGAGAGTGAGCGGTGGAAGAGAGAGGCTCGGTGCTGGTGGCAGAGAAACAGCAAACTGCTGCGTGGTGGTAGCTATGTGATCGTTTGACCAAATCCTTGTAGCTGCACACGTGATGCACTGGATGCCCCATGCAGTTCTCTGGCAGGCAGACCAAGGCACAAGCAGCAGCGGGTGACCTGTGCTGGAAGAGTAAGTCACTGTGCTGTCTGCTCTGGAGCCTGCTGCTTCTGCCAGCAGTTCCAGAGACTCTCTCTGCTGGCATTTTGCATGCTGTTCTTCCTGGGCTGTGCACATCAAAGCACAACAGGGCAGTTACCGTCTGCCCGTGGCAGTTGTTCCCACTGATTTTTCCAAGTCGGGCATGCCTTACTCCATAGCTGTTTCCTGGCGTACCTAAGCCTGGTTTCCAGTTTACACCCCAAAACCCCACTTAAAATGAATTTAAAGGGTCAGTAAAGGCAGCTGTAATTACCATATATTTTCCAGCATGTGCCTAGGCATGCAAATGTGCCCAGCTTTGCCAGCTGGGATCTGCTGCTTTCACCTTGTGTCTTCCTCCTGCTTGCAGCCGCTGCTACACAAGCTTGCAGCGTAGCTTCCCATACACCGTGAGGGCCGTACCCTGGGTCTGCAGGGGCACAGAATGCTCCCCGCTGACAAAATCAGGTGCTTAAGAAAACTTGTTACTGTCTAAATTATTCTGCTTTTCTGAAAGCTAGATTTCTCTCTTCCGTGCGTTTTCTGAAATCTGCATGATTATCAGCAGTTCCTTGCAAGTCTGCCTTTGCAGTGGAGCTGCAGGCTTTGCGAAGCTGTTTTGTGGCTCTGGACGCAGCAGCAGTAGGAGAGCATCCCACCTTTTCCTTTGCAGGAGCAGGGTGGCTTTGCCAGCCACCGGGAGGGTAACCAGCCAGGGTGTCTGTAGCTATACATTTCCCCATACAAACATGAAATCAATATGCTGCAGCAATTAACTAGACTTCATAAACTTCAGCTGGCAAGCTTTCTGGAGTCGATTCAAAAAGGCAGCAACAGTTCCTGGCTTGCCCGAGAGGGAAATAAGCTTGGGTTATTTCTTTTCTTTAACTGGTGAGGAGGACATAGGCCAGCTGAAAGGGGAGAACACTTAATGACCTTGTATCAACCTCAATTTAAGGAAAAAAAAAAAAGAGAGAGAGGAAGAAAAAGGACCTTCTCTATATCTTCTTCTATGCCTCTGTTACAAGTGGAGAAAACAATCTTCAAACATCTGAATAGAATTAAAAAAAAAAAAGCCTTTACTCTCTGCCATCACCACCACCTCTTTTTTTGTCGGCTTTAGTTAACAGATTCTAGTAACTTTTTGTTTGGCAAATGGTGATTCATTTGCCCAAAGATCTGAATGAAGCAAATGCTGTTTTGACAAGCAGAGCAAAGCTGTCAGGCTCCGTTTCCCTGCAGGCGACTGTACCTCGTGCTCCTGGTGCCAGATGATATTTGACATTTAATTTAAGACCCTCGGTGCCTGCATATAAAAGTTTACTGTGATAATAGTGATAAAGCAGCTGAGTGTCATATTGTTATATTTGACAGTCTTTTCTTCCGCTCTCCTAGTTCATCCCTGTGCTTGGTTTGGGCCGAAGGATCGGACTTGAATTAGGAGAGGAGACTTAACCCTGAATTTTTATGAATTGCAGAGACCTGACTTGCAGATAATGATCTAATCATGAATCTTACTCTGGCTCTGAGATCTTTCCCTGTCTTACTCCTAAGATGCCAAGCAGAATTTATGCAGAGAGAAAGGAACGGGTTAGGGATAATGTCAGCTGAAGAGAAGGACCTTCTGTTCATAATTCATTCAATTACTCATCTTCTCACAAAGTAGCACATCCTCTATTGATCAGTAATGCGTTTCCCGCAGGAAAAATGGCACTAATAGTATCGACAAGGCTGTGTTTGTATGAGGAGAGAGAACTGGATTTAAATATATTTATTTATTTTTAAATCATCTTGGTCTGCTTCCATGCCGGTGGCACGCTGCGGCTGCACAGGCTGAAGTAGGTCAGGCCGGCTCTGCCTGTGGCCGCATGGCTCCCGTGAGGAGAGGTCAGGACGCTGTGGCAGCTTTTCAAAGCACCTTCCCTCGCCGGTGACACCGGCCGTGTGTCTGTCAGGACTGGGTAGGAGCTGAGGTGGTGGGCCTGGTGCATCAGGTCGGTGGTTTTGTCCTCAGATAAAGAGATGGTTCCTGTAACAGCAGGTATAGGACCACAGTGAACTACTTTTTTTTCCTCTCCTGTTGCCTTCCCCTGTTTGAAATAAACCCTGCTACTGAGATCAACACGAGTGCTCTGTCACTTGTGTTAGCTGAGCGGGGAGTGAACGCCATGGTGAGCTGTGCTTTTCATGTGGCGATTAAAATATTAGCAGTGAGTCTGTGCTGAAGATACTTCTTGCGCTACTGCTGGTAGAAAGCAACTGGGAGGGAAATTCTTAAGGGAAGAAAAAATGTTTTACAGTCTCTGGGATCTAACGTGCTTCCCATGAAGAAGTTACAAATTCAGTCCTACAGCAGCAACTAGAAAGAGGATATGGATGATGTTTGAAGTCTTTCAGTTTAAAGCGAGTGGGCATGGCACAGCATGGGGGGATGGATTTCCTCCGAGCAGAACAAACATATTCCACATCAGTGTTTAAAAATAGTGCCTGCCTGCACGAAAGCCCCCAGCTCCTTGTGTCACTTCCAGCCACCCACTTCCTCCACAATTGTCTGGAGTGCAGTTGTTCCTCTCCAGCTTTTAGCAGCTGATAAGAAATCTGAGGGAAGAAAATAGCTGTTGCTCTTGGGGAGCGCTGGGGCTGCCTTGGGGTGTACTTGTTGGAGAGGATGCGTACTTGTTTAGGACGTGGTTAGAGCCTGGGGAAGGGATGGCCCACATGCGAGGTAAAGGCCCGCTGGCCAGAGGCAGCTCCCCGGCAGCCTCTGCTCCAGCCTGCCCCTGTGCCTCCTCGGCGGGGCTCCGAGGGGGTTGCAGCCATCCTGCTGCTGCTTCTGGAGCGGGAGGCAGAGACCTACCCAAAATGCAGATGGAAAGGGGAGCATGGAAGTCTGCCCTTCTCTCAGGGCAGGATCGTTTGCATCTGCCATTCCCTGCAGATGATTTTCCGACCTGTTACAGAAAACCATCAGTGATGGAAATTCCGCAACTTCGTTGTGAAGCCCATGCAAGTCCGTAGCTATCCTGAGCAGCAGAAAGCTTTTCCTGATGTCTGTCTTAAATATTCCTGGCTGCAACTTAAACCTGCTACTGCTAGCTCTTGAATACTGTTACCACTGCAACTTACATTTTTGTTGAACAACTACTGCAAGTACTTACTCCTTATTAACAAGTGGTTTGCTCAGTGTCCACACTTGCAGAGACTCTTCATACGAGATGCTCTGACATGAATGTCAGGTTAACTAAGTAAAATGGAGGAAGGATTGGAGGAACCTGGCCACAGTGATCTAGAATAATCAGCTGTGTTACCAGCATTAGTTAGAAAATATTTTAGGTCGTAGAAAGACTGGATGATAGTGTAATTCACGAAACAGCAAAGCAGAAAGATGTTTGCCAGTTTTCAGTGTAATCACACAGACCGCTGTAAGATTTTCTTCACTGCCTGAATGAGACATAGAGGATAGTGGCCCAAAAAATGAGTGAAACTTGAGACCTAGCAAAGAGGTCTGGAAGGTGTTTTTTTTTACCACTTGATACAGCCATGGGGAGCTGTGACTCACACAGTCAGAGATAGTGCTTAAACATTTGTTTTAGAGCTATGTGACTCTGGTGTGACTGAACTACTAACAGCAGCATCTGCAGAGGGATGCATTTAGCACCCTATTCCCTTTTTAGTGACTAATAGTTGCAATGAGGAAATACAATACATAGTTATTAAATTTTATTTATCTCTATTTTCCCTTCTGGAATTATCTTGAATTCTGTTTAGTGGGGAGAGTAAGCAAGAAGTGAATAAATGATGGGGATATGTGGTATAGTTTTTGTCTTCACTTGTAGCTAGACCTCGTTAGCAGGATATAATGTACTCTAGCAAACACTGAATGGATTATAATATACAACTCTCTCTTTATTACCATGCACCTGCACTAGCAGGCAGAATGGTGGAGGACCCAGTATTCTGGGCCTGTTCCTAGGTAGGATGGTCAATATGATACCCAAAACACTCACTAGCCTGTTCTTCTGCACTGGTGCAAGCTGAGTTTTCAGCTTCCTGAACTCTGACTCTGCCTTGTTATGCTTTAATCTCATCTGCTACTGTCTCTAGACTTTTCACCCTTTCTCTAATCTGAAACAGTCACCGTCTGTGCTCATAATCTGCTCATTCAGAAAATAAATCCCTTCTCATGCTTGTAAAAGTACCTTATCTCAATCATCAAAGGAAAGGGAAGTCACCAGAGCACTGCCTCTTTGAGAGCTGTGAGGTGGGGATGGATTGTTTTGTTTTTCTAACCAATCCCTTCTGTTAGCCCTAAAGATAAGTAGAAATTCATGTGGGGTTGTAGCTCTCAGGGAGCAGGCTGGCAGAGAGCAACTTGCTTTTCAGCAGAAGTAAGGATGAACTGTACAGGAACTTGGGGAACAAAGGTTAAGTGTCACAGACCGATGTATGCACTGAAAGCAGGTCCAAGTGAGCAGGGGATGAGGAGGTACTTGTGGGGAAGGGACAAGAGCACACAAGTGTAACAGGGGCTGTGGGAATGATGCTGGAGAGTTTCTCACCGCTGGCCCAAGGACCTGTACTTTGGTGGCATCTGTAGAGCAGAGCAGGAAAGAGTGGCTAATCCCACGCAGACCTCCACACTGTTAAACTGCATGGGTCTGATGTGTGCATTTAAATGTTTCAAGTGCTAATTATAAGGTGGCTGGGCAGCATCATACTGCAAGCCTGCTTGCAGAGTTGCTCTTAAAGCATGTGTTTCTGTAGCGTTTCCTTATAGGGGTTTATTACTTCACAGAACAGAAACTAGGACCAGCTCCAGCGTATTAAATAAATGGGTATGCTCTAGCAAGACACAAAATGTTGGCTGAGTATCTATAGAAAATGAAGTATTCTTTAGCTGTGTTGAGCAAGGACAGAAAGTACTGTTATACATTAACCCTCATTTATAGCAGCCAACCTACCTGGTACTCCAAGCAAGTGGCCATCAAAAGGTAAAGTACACATTGTGCTAATGAGATGCTACGTTGGTGTTAGAAACCTTGTTTGTGAGGGTACTAAACCACATTTTAAACAGATGATCTTGGATATTTGTGAAGGACTGTTCCTGAAATTGCTGAGAGTGGAGAATGTGTTATTATTTGGCTGCTTTTTACTCTCATGAGTGCCTGGAACAGCAACTGAGAAGTTTGTTCGTCCTACAGTGTCAGCACCTAAAAGAGCTCGGGGGATTATTCTGCCCTCTGTCAATGACTGCACGAGGTGCAAAGCAACAGAACAAAGTACTCGAGCCTGGAGATCTGAACTCAGCGTCTTGTCATCCGTAAACTTGATCTGACCTGGGGAAGTCACTCAGACTGTGCCTCCATTCCCCTAGGCTGCTCAGCGTTTGTCATTTTACAGCACCACAGTTGGGGCGAAGGCCTCTCTGTTTGTCCTGTCCGGCCTTGCAGTTGCTTACGCAGCTGCTGTGTGCCTCTCTCCCTGTATTACATGATCTGCTGCTTTTAAGTGAGAGTTTTCCTTTCTAGGAAGTGGAGCGATTGCAGTCTTGTGGGGATGCAGCTTCGCGTTGGGTCTAAACCTCCCTTTGCACAGCCAGATTTTAATATATTTTTAGAATCCAATAAAAAAAAATGTTAAAGCACCGTTTAAAAAAGGCAAAACTGAAAAAAAAAAAAGAAAAAAAGAAGCTTGATTGCTAAGTCAGGTATCCCTCTCCATTCCCTTTTGAGCATCCAACAAGTTGTACTGCAAAAGACAGGGACAATTTGAGAGCAAAACAGAATTTGGTGTCATGATCGCTTGCTGGTATATTTTCAGTAGGGCCAAGACCCCTCTCCCTACATTAATTCCCTCATTGACTCAGGGGATTAGACCTTTTGGGGAATTTTACCAGGTACGTGGAGGTGGTAGCTCAAGGTGGCCATGCCATTTGGTGGGGAAAGGAAAAAGTACCTCTAGGTGATGAGAGGCAGGGAAAGCACAGCCTCTTGCCTCTCTTTGCTGGAGAGAAGAAGCTGTGCAAGGAGCCAGAAGTACAGTGGGGCTGTGTGGCACTGAGCAGCATTGCATTCAGTCAGAGTCACGCTGTTTTTCCCCGTGTTAATCAAGATAAATGTATCACTCTTAATTGCAGTGGTAGCCCTGTATCAAGTATCAGCAGAGGAATTGTGCCTTGACTCTCCTTCGCTGTCACACAGACTGCTGCCACCTGAGTACTGGATGAAGGCATCTCCAGCCACCAGCCGAAGGCAGGAAGGGGACCCTTGCTACACAGGGAGCACACGTAGCACCCTGTCTGTGGGATCACTTTCCTATCTGGGGATTCCCTCAGTGAGTGAGGCCAGGCACGGATCTGGTGGAGTAAGGCTCAGCAGCATTTCCTCACCTGCCGCTGGCATCTCTCTGCCTTCCTGGTGGTGGAGCAGAGAACTCCAGCAGAGTTCTGGCAGGGTAGATCTGGCTCTTTCCAATTATTATTTTTTGTACAGTCAGTTATTATTTGACAGGCTGCCATTTTTTTCTGAGGAACACAAACAAGGAAAGGAAGTTGCATTATTTTTCTGCTGTTTATAAAGCAATAAAGCTTGGATAGAGCTTCAATGAGTAGGAAAAAGGTGCTTCACTAGCTTGAAGGCTTTTCTGCATGACATTGCAAAGATGGATCCTTTCCAGGGAGGTATCAGTGCCAGACTTTTTCTAACAAAGAAAGGGTTAATCTCTCAGTCTGGAAAGTCCCATGTAGCCAGCATAATGGGGAAGACTGCCTGCTTTTTCTCCATGAGTGTTGTAGGTATGAGTATCCTCTAGTTTCCCCAAACACTGCTGAATTTAACTATGCAACAGTTGGTGAGTAATGTGGCAGTCAGAGTTGTTGAAAGTCGCAGTAGTCCAGCTGTAGCACTGGATGTGGGGAGCTGTAACGTGAAAGGCATGGTGCTGGCATGTTGCTGCCATTTTCCTGACTTCTCAGGAAACTGCTTTACAGCAGTCCTACTGCTTACAGTATTTCCTGCAAAAGAGAAATTATATTCAAGCCCAGATCAGAAATACATAGTTATTCTGCCATCCTCCCTGTGTGAAGCAAATTTCTAGGTATGTGCCATGTGAGCATCTGAAGTTTCAAAAACAATTAGCTGATGAGCAGATACCAGTAAGTATTACCGAGAAATATCACCATCTGACTGGTCTTCACATTTTTTTCATCCCTCCTAAATGAATGAAGAGAGAAGCTAGACTGAAAATAATGTGAGGATTGCAAATTATCTCAAGGCATGGCCCTTACTTACAGTAATCAGGTTTTATTTTGGGAAGGGTATTTTTGGCATTCGGTTCCAGTCACCTAATTAAACTTCTCAAAACAACAACAACAAAATGCATCACCACAGCTTTGGAAAGCAGCCGGATACATCTACTAAGAACAAATGCAAAAATTCCTGTTCCAGGGTTACAGGCTTCAAAACCTGGCTGTACTAATGCTCCAGCGAGTGCCGCTGCTGCGTGGGCTGGGACAGGGCAGACCCTGGCTGGGAGAGGATGATCTCTTGCTCTTCTCTTTTGCTTACCACCGTCCCCCTTCTTTTCAAAACAGTGACCGCTCAGATGAGCATCCGAGATGATGCTCCCAACTTGATTCTTATTATTAGATCTCTGCCTCGAATTGCACCTTCACTTCAATCCTTACTTAAGATGAGGTGCTGAGTGGCTTCCTTTGTACCCGGCAGGAAGGCTGGTTAATAGGATGAGCGCTTCTGTGGCAAATGTGCCAGTTCGGCTGTCTGCATGTGCTGCTTCCTGCCCTTGACCCTTGCAAGTTTTTGCTGGAGAACGCCCTGTGAGCAGTTTTCAAGGGAACTTTCCCTGCAGGCTTTTACTGTTATCTAACCCTGTTAATTAAAAGGAAAACTATAGCGTAGAAAGCTACCTGCTGGTACCAGCCTTGCACGTCAATCGGGGTTAACCTGTGCTAGTTCAAAGACTGCCTGTGGATGGTATCTAGCACAAGCTGTAAAGGGTGTATTTCTTCTCTCTCTGTTCTAATTGCAGTAAGACATTTTGGTAGTACATCTATTAAGACCACCTCAGCTCTCTGTCCTAAGCAGTTCTCAACTGATGATAGTGTTACCAAATTGTAAATATTTTGGCTGGAATTTTCTGCCTGGGATATCTATCTCACCATGATATTATTTTTAGGTTTACATTTACATTAAAACAAACAAGTGAATGTGACCTGGCAGCCACCTTCTCTGCAAGCTGCCGTGCCCCAGCTGCTTGGAATATGTTTTGGGGATTTGTTGGTGGGGTGGCCTTTGGGCTCATGTGTAAGCATTGCCCCAGCTGTAAGAAGTCACCAAGTGTTATTTGTATTTGCCATATCATGTGTATGCAGAAATGATTTGAAAGTTTTGTTACTGAACTCCAAGGCCTCCTGTTTGCTGAAAGGCTAAACCTGTGCTTTTGCTTAGACCTGACCAGCCTGCTGGTGAGCAGAGCAAGCAGCTGCAAATGTACTGCATGTACTATTTTAGAGACAGGAGAAAGAGGCAGGTTAGGAGGATTCAAGCACTTAGGAGGAAAGGAGGGCCTGTGCTCAGGAAATCGTGCTCTGTCCTTCCCTCTGGAGAAGAAACCGTCATTTCCATCAGCCAGGATCACACTCCGCTCCCAGAGGTGGCAGCCTGACTCTCCCTTGCTCCAGTGGCATATTTCTAACTAGGAATCCAGGAAAAATAACCCAGGTTTTCTAATGGATCAGCTCCCTAACCTGGCTCCCCATGAGGTGACAAGTATTCATGGCATTTTGAAGGATTCAGGAGAACTGGGGGAACAGGGCAGCACTTCTCTGCAAGCAGATGTCCTGCAGAACCTATTGCCAGAGAGTATGTCTAACAGGCTGCCTCGATCCTTCTCCAGTTGGTCAACACATAGGCCAATAACTGTTGTTTATGCAAGCTTTTATATTTGCCCAAGAAAGGAGGTCTAAGAGCAGGCTGGCAGACTAAGCATTGCTGCTAGTCAACATGGATAACAATGTGAGGTCACATTATGGTACTTTTTTTTTTCCCCCTAGTTCTTTTTGTAGTTCATTTTGATTTGAACTTACATATGAAACGTGTATTAAAAAGATCACTATTGAGGCTTCATGCTCAAACACTTGAAAGAAAAATAGTTTTGACCATGATGGACTTGCTCTGAGGATGAAAGGGGTTATGGAGGGATGAGAGGTGCTGTGTCCTTTCTTGTTTGTTGCAGAGGCTTCTCCACAAAGAGTGAGTAGAGGGTGCAGGGAAAAAAAAAATCTAAAGGTAGGGTTAGAGCAGTTATGTTGATCATTACAGTGATTTCCCTTTCCCCCAAATCTACTGGATGTCTCCTTCTGATTAGTCTTAATTGAAACAATTCTATTATTTAAACATCATAGCCCTCTTTTTACATTTTCAAACAGTTCAGCTTTGGTAGTTTCACAGAAGCTCACACAAAGACACTCCTTTTATGTGTGCCTCAGTTCTTTAAGTGAGAAGGGGACCCTGCTGGGAGGTGATGTCCTTTTGTCCAGAACACTGAGTCCTGATATTATTACTCCTTTGTCCTTCTAAGAAGACCCTGAACAGAAGAGATTTTACCTTATATATCCTGCTTGGCTCGAGTACATGTAGGTAAAGGAGGAAATTTAGATCAAAGGTTCTATTTTGCCAAGTCTGATTCTGTTCTTTGTATGTACAAGACAAATAAAGATGGTCTCTGCCCTGAGGAGTAATGAAGACCCCTCTGATGCAAGGTCACAATCTTTTTGTTTGTGATTTTTTCCCTGAGTTCAAATAAGTTTGCAAAATGCATGTAGCACTATAAGATTGCTACGCTATGCTTTTTCTGGGGTGACCCATGAAGATAACTCAAACTCCATCCAGAGAGAATGGTGGTGCGTGCTTTCCTAGTGTTGTTTTTGTGTGGAATATATACATCTGTTTTGGTACTCTTGCATGCATGTAGAATTAGAGTGGTCATGCTATTTTTCCCTGAAAATTGCCTACTTTTGACCAGTGAAAAAGAATTGGTACAGGCAAACCTAGTCCCACCACTTATGTCTGGATACAGCATCTCTGAATTTCAGCTTGTAAAGGACATCTGATGTGACATCTGATCTTTTGAGGGAGAAGTTTGTGTTCACCTGTTCCAGGATAAGTCCTGGTGTCTCTGGAAGCTGTTGCTTTTCTCACAAAGCAGCATCTGAGGCTGCGCGTTTCTAGGACATGCTGCAATGCCTGTGAGAGGAAAGGTGGTCATGGTATATGGGCTCTGGACAGAAACTTCTCTTCAGGCACTTTGTTAAATGAAAAAAAGGTTTCAGAGTGCTCTTCATGTTTTGTGTTGAGCAATTGGATAATCTGTTTGTAGGAGTCATTACATGAACTTCTTGGTTAGAAACAGTTTTACAAATAAGGGACTTACTCAAAGCCATCCTGGGGGTTTTGCATGGCAAGTGATTTACATCAAAACCTCAGCCATGCACAAAACAAAAATGCTTGCTTTGGCTCTCTTAAGACACCTGTAACTTGTCAACAGGAAGATATTCTGGATCATGAGGATGTCTCTTTTCTGACTTCCCTTGGCCCAGGTGGTAACAGTGAAGGCCCACAGGATTCCTCTTTATTTCTGGGGCTCAGTTGTCCCTGACCTTTAGGGGCTTGTTCTGGCTGCCCATTACCAACTGGTAGTTATTTGTTTTTATCTCCCTTAGAACTTGTGTTTTGCCACCAAATGCTATTAGTTCTGTTATCTCAAGGAAGTGTTTTGTTGCATAAATAATATATGTTAAGGTGAGAATACAAAATACCTTTTACTGATGTGCCAGTGATATGTATATGGCCGTAGTACTGAGACCTCAAATTGAGAACAGTGTGGATTTCTTTGCTATGTATGTATAATTATATACAGGTAACTTTTAATTAACTGGAACACAAAGGACATGCCAAAGTGGAAAAGAAGTTAGAGACTGTTGTATTTTGATGGATTCTGAAAGATGTCCTATTTGGGAGGTGTGAATTTATGCACTGCATTTCAGGCTCTTGCTCAGAAAGTGAATATTCATCAGGATTAGCAGATTCTTCTGTATGAGGTGTTAAAGTGGGCTGTCAGCGTAATGAATGTGTTGTGTTGTTCCCTGTGCTGAGGCTCGTTCTGCCGTCTCCACTCGCCTTTTAAGAAGCGTTGGTTTATGTACGCGAAGCCAGTTACTACCCGCTGCGGCCTATGGAGGCAGGCGGGGGCTGACAAGATGGACGCTCCTTTCCGGGACTGGCGCAGGTGCGGGAGAGGCTTTAGGCCTCGGGGGCGACTGCCAGGGCCACGTCCCTCTGCCAGTCTAGGGCAGAAGAGGTGTCCTTTGAGTAAATAGAGCTGGAACAATTAGAGATGCTTTCAAACACATAGGAAACGCCTGATTTGGGTTTGTGTGCCTGAGAGCCTCTCTGCATCTCCCAGCTCTACTGCTTGTCCAATCTGAGGTGCTCCGTCTGACCACAAACCCCGTGCTGATGAGCCTTCTCCGGTGCCTACAGACCACAGGCACTTTGCTGGGGTGTGCTGGTTAAGATGCACAACCTGCCTCTGCTCGCTTGCATGATTTTTTCTAGGACAAGATGAATAAAATGGATTTTTCAACAAATATATTTTTGTAGGCAAGATAGGAAGCCTTGAACCAATGGAAGAACAATACAGTTTTGGGAAAGTACAGCTACTGTAGCTGTTCATAACTTCTTTTACTAAGAATCTAACTTTTATATTGCTGTTTGAAACCTTCCTGGTTAAAATCAAATTACGTTAATGAAATTTCTTTTTATTGCATTTAGCCTAGTTGTTTGCAATTGAGATAAATTTGGAAGTGGACACTACCTGGTAGTTGAACTTGTCAGTTTTGTTAAGCCTGTGTAGGTTTAGCTTATCCCACCTCCATTATCAAGTTGTACATTATTTCTTAGAGAGGATTTTGTTTTCTGGAATCTCTTCTTCACTGATACAATGTTCATCCAATTCCATTTGTGGTGGTGTTTGACAGGGAACAGAGAATCAGAAATAAAATAGAGTTTAAAATTTTTGCAGGTTCTGTCCAGATAACACGTGTTGGTGTTCCTCTGGGTCTGGTAGCAAATCCGCGCTGTATCCCATGAGCCATATGGGCTGTGTTTCTGGGGATAATCAGGATTCACTCAAGGAGAGGGGAGAATGAGTTTCAGGGTGAAACAGACTCCTTCAAGACACAGTCTGGTATGCACTCTGCTTAGAGGCTATGTCCAGGAGTATAGCAGAAGATCAGTTATCAGTTTCAGGTGTGCTTTGTCTGCATCCCGGCTGTCTTTTGAGGAGGAACAGTGTAGACTTCATTAAAAAAAAATAAAAAATAAAACTAAGAAATGGATTGCTCTCTCCCAAAATCCGTGGGTAATGTGGAGAGGCAAGGAACTGTATTCTGCAGAAATTAGAGCATGGCAGCTGGTCTGTCAGGAGGAACAGAGAGTTCTCCACCTTGATTTCAGCTAGCACTTCAGTGATACAAGCAGCAGCCACTGCTTCCTGCAGGTCTTCAATGTCCACCTGGCAACTTTGATCACTGGGATGGCAGACATCTAAAGGCAATCAAACGCCCACCTTCAATGATCTGATGTGCTCAAAACTGAGGTAAAAAACAAGAACTTGTAAAGTGGATTACAGAAGGAGTCAGCAAAGCATTTATTTGGATGTCAAAGATGTGGAGTCTTCTATTGCTTGTATCATTGAATATGTTCATAAATACCACTAAGTATCCAGGGTGATAAGCCATGATGTGAGTAATAAGGCAGGATAAGTTATGTGGTTACCTTTAGATGGCCACATATTTCTAGTGGTTATGAGGGGCAAAAAGCCAAATGTCTTCAGACACTTAATACAGGATTTCTGGTGTATCATACATAAAATTCTTGAGGGATGCTGTTGCTTCATAAAAACTGAAAGAGTGCTTTATCATTTTTTATAACTCAGTTGACAAATAGGGACTTCCAGCTACTCAGAGTTCTCCCGATAGTCCAATCACTTCTCTGTAATAACGCTTTCTGAAAGCAAGAGCTATTGTAGATGCAATATTGCATGTGTGTCCCTTGAAAAAGAAACAATCTAGTTGTTATTATTACAGCCACCATTCTTAAATCATCTAGATCCCCCAAGGCCTGCGTATCTGTAAGCTTTCTCCTCATTGCCTGGATCCTGGATAGTTGGTAGGTTGATAAATGAGGAATTTTCCTTCTTGCCTGATAGAGTATCCTACTACAAGCCACAATTTGCATATAGATATGATCAATTATAATTTGAAGACTTCATATGCAGAATTCTGCTTAGGCCCATTGCAGATAAGAACAATAAGGTATAGGTCTGAGCAGTCCATATTCTTATTTGCACAAGGCAGCCTTGATATTTAATTCCCTTAATATTACAGCTCTTCACATGGAGGCTATAAGTCATTTTGAGTAATTGCATGTCTAGAAACTCGATTTCTGGCACAGATACACATATGGAGAAATTCAAAAAAAAAAAAAAAAACTAACAAAAAGAAAATGAGACCCTTAGAAAACAGAGCTAAACAAACGAGAGGGAGATAGTAAGGCTGATCATCCTGATTGTATGGAGATAGGAGCTGCTCCTGATTTTTGAGAGCTCTGAGGCTGAGTACTACCTTTTTGGACTCGCTGCAGTAAATGATGCTGGGATGTGCTAGAGAGTGGTGGGTGAAGAATAGTTGAATTTTCTCTTCAAATCTGTTCCACACAGGAGGGCTGGCAGAGATGTATTAAATTTTCACTCAAAATAATTTTTCAGGGAGCTGAACCAACTGGGTTTCTTGTTATTCTGCAAATAGGCCTATCTATTAATCAGCTTCCATTAATAAATTTGCCCTTAGAGCTAGCACTCTATACAAACAGAAACCTTTCATGTCCCAATGTTATCCTTAGTTATGTTAAGGTTTGCACTTGTATCCTAGAATGTATTTGTGTTTGTGTTTTTTTTTTTTTAATGTTTCCCAAAAGGGAAATGTTATTCTTTTATTGTCTTTTTTAGTGCCTGCCCGTTTCAGTGCTAAGCATTGGGTATCCAAGGTTTGGGTCGGATAAACTGCCATCCGAAATTCACTTACAGCTAGACTTCAGGCCCCTGGAATAAGTCTCATATGACACCTCTGGTTCTATAGTCCTGGTCTGAATCCAAAACACAAAGATATTCAGGAGAAACTATGATTGTGACAAGGAGAAGAGAAACTTATCCAAACTTTTGGAAAATGTACAGATTTGTATTTTTCTTGTTAACTTCTGAAAACCCTGTGATGTGGCTTCTGTGTTTTTTCCCCTGACAGCTTTGACTTTTCCACGTTAATCATTTTACTCCTCAATTTGTTTTCCCTTTTCCTTCACTCAGTGAAAGCTTCATGAAACCCTTGCTGGTTTTAGTTTTGGTATGTGTTGAAAGGTGAGGAAAATTGCCCTGCTTAGGATCATAAAACAGTACAATTGCTGGATACGCACATATCAGGCAGGGCTTCAGCGTTCCATGCCAGAGCTTTCAAGTCTGTTCTTCACACGGGGCTCCTAAATAGACGTTTAAATTAGTGCTAAACCCATAAAGTGGCTGTTCGCATGCACGAATATCTGTGGTCTCAGTATGGAATTTTAATTTTTTTTCATGCAGTCAGTCAGAGCTCCATAACCAAAATGAGTACCTCATGTGCTTGGCATTGCACAGATGCTTGGTAAGAATCCAAGAGAATTTACTCTTCAGTACTGGTATTTCCTGAAGGTTTATATTTTTCAACTAGACACCTATCATCTCAGTATACACACTGTTAATTCACATAATTCTTTTAACTCCGTCCTCCAAAACTCAGCTCTGCTGAAATTGAGTTCATTGGACATTCAGTTCATCGGTGTTACAGCAGGGATGAACTCAGAAACTCAGATTTGAAAGAGCCCAGCCAAGTCTGACTGAAACATTTTTTAATGCTCCAGGGAGAAATTAATTCTGCTCAATCACTTTTGATTCACCTGAAACATAAAGGGAATTGCAGACACTTTAATAGCTGAATTGAAAGACTGTTGAGTCACCATTATATCTCTGTAGTCTTTGTTCACTTGCTATTTTGCAGCTGCTTTTACTGTTATTCACTGAGTTGCACAGAAATCTCTGATAGTGGTACTATGAGATTTTTATTTCCCTGGCAGTAGGAGAATCACAGTGCTAATCCAAATCATTACGGCTAGCACCAGGGGGCTTTGCATTTAAAGAGAAGGGTGTACGGTAGAATCTGTAACAGCAAGTGACTGTCTCCAAGTGGTAAACAAGGTGTCCTGGTTTTGTGTATGAAGCTCTGGATACTTTTGAACTGGCCTTTAGAGGACTTGCATGAAATGTGCTGCATCTGGAACTTGAAACCTTAGGTACTTCCATAATATAAGTAATTAATAACTTAGTAAGTGGGTGGTTTTATCTCCACATTTTGGCCATGTGAATTGATCTGGATTGCCTCTTATGCGCAGACTGTGATTCGTGAGTAGCACCGTGAACGAAGCTGCCTTGTCCTGCGCGTTTCTCAGAGGTTGTGCTGGCAGAAGACTTCACACATCCTGCAGTGCCTTCTGCACTCCAGAGTGGTACACAGCCCAGCATACCAGAACGGGTACTTAACTACCTTTACCTTACTACATCTGGCTAGAAACTCTAAAAGTGTTTGGGTCATGAATGGTTTTGCCATGCAGGCCACAAGCTCTCCAGTATGTAGGCATGGGCCATGTGTTAGCAGGTAGTGTGTGCTAAGGCCCTTGTAATTTTCCATGCCACAAAGAAACAACTGAAAGAAAATTCAGAGGGGAGTTTTCTGTCTGACCGAAACAATAAAGAAAAGCTGATCCTTCTTTCTGCTCTTCTTTCCAGTGACTATAAAGAGTGGAGCAAATCAGAGCAACTGCGCGCTACACAAGGTCTCCCAATTACCCTCATGGCTACAGAGAACCGTAACAGCTGTGTTATACAGTAAGTTCAAAAGGCAGTTTAAGCAATTTGTTGCTGATCACTTGCATAAAAGTGGATAAAAAAGCCACCATTCTGATCTAGGAATTTGATAATTAGCGTATTTCATCGTTACATTTCATAATCAGTTTGTGCAGCTGTGAGAGTTTAAAGCATCTTGCATCAAGTCAGGTGGACGTAGTGCAGCTTTCTGACAAAGCTAACTGGTAGGCTTATGCAGGAGCCTGCCTGCTCTTTCCAAAACCAAAGGAGCAAATCATTACATGCCTCGGCACCTCGGAGTAGCTATACCAGTGTCTCACTAGCTGCCCCCTGATGTGTTAGCAATTGATGTTTGGATTCTCTTATGCTACATGTAGCCTTTGTTAAGGTACTAAATATATTTGTGTCTGGGGTCTCCTTTCCTGACTGTGCAATTGAGGATGCAGAGGTTGTTTTTATTATTATTATTATTATTTTTATTGTTTTAGAGGAAAGAAAAAAAAAAAGAGAATTTGTGGGGGTGGGGGTAGAAGCAGCAAATCTCTTGTATTTTCTCCTCTTCATTCAAATAAGTCTCTGTGTGTGACTCTTGCAATGATGCCTGCAACCCAGACTTGAGAGTCTTTTAGTACAGGCGAGACAAAGAAATGGATTGCATGCCTAGATCTCACTTGTGCTCCCCTCTGAGGTCAGAATTAGAATGAATTGTAAACAAAAGTTACAGTGTTTCCCTTACCCATTTCTCCTTGGAGAAAGGAAATTAAGTAAGAGACTGCATAATAATGAAAAGAAAACCAGATTTTACAATTCTCTTTCTTATAGCCAGCAGTCTGGTGAATAGTCTCAGAGAAGGGATTTGCTTTTTAAGGGCCTAACTAGTTCCTAGCTTGACCACAGCCTTTGTGTTTTACTCTGTATCTCAGGTCCTTTGCAATGTCAGCCTACCACTGGTTGCTGACATCATATAGACAAAGGTAAAAAAAATCGTGGGATGTGTGAACATATCCAGCCAGATTTCTGTCCTGGCCCTGATGGATGGCGAAAAGCTAGCAATGAGAAGAGAGAGCAATCTACCTTATCCTAGTTCATGTAAATGCAAAAATAATAATAAGAAGAAAATTATCTCTAAGCAAATGTGTCTTAATGGCTTTCAAACTGCTGTCCATAAGGCTTCAGTTAACCTATAAGGTAAATACTTGAAGTGATCTGAGGTATGCTGTGTGTGTTTAGTTGGTTAATTTTGTGAAACATGTTGAATTGCATGATGGCTTTGGTTTATATAATATAATTCCCTTCCAGATTGTTTAAGCGATTATAAATCAAAGCTTGCCTAGTGCAGTTCTGTTGCTCTGCTTTTCTCTGGGTGAAAGTAGTGGGGAGCAGAGGAAAGGGTGGTTTTTGTGTGTGCCTATTGCTAAAAAAAAAAAAAAAATCAGAAAAGATCATGCAAGATCATGTAATTCATGCAGTTACGATGTCCTCTACTGTGTAAACACCTGGTGTAAGTAATCTTGATGTCTTCTGAAACATGTATGACTTTTAAGAATGACGATTCTCTTCTGATACGTGTTTGACACCTCTGTACTTTTGTTGACTTGATTGGAGTTCTTTCTTATTACAGTGTTCTGTAAGAAGAAAGAATCTGTCCTTGTGTTCTGCAAAATTTAAACTCTGCTATGAGAAAGAAATGGGATCTCTGAAATGCTAGGTATCGTTAGGCTCTTGTGTATTTACACACCATCTGCTTCAGTACACGATGGATCAGCTCTTTTCTGTAGCAGGCAGTACCATGGTGCTACTGGGAGTGGATTATATCGATCCCAGTTCTCTACTACTGTAAAAGGGGAGAAAACAGGGCTTGAAGAGGGTGTACATGTATTTAAATTCTTTGTAAACTGCTGTGATTGTATATTGTTGTGCTATTTAAATGCAGTAATAAAAGCATTTGGCCCATTTTTAGGGACGTGGTTTAGTGGGTAATACTGGTGGTTGGGGAATGGTTGCACCAGGTGACCTCGGAGGTCTTTTCCAGCCTTAATGATTCTACAATTAACTCCTTGATCCAGTCATATGCGAGTATGATGCCCTCAGCTATAAGAATGTAAGGTCTTGTCTCTCCTAGTGACAGCAGGTGGTACATACTCCTACTGCTGAAGTGCTTGGTTCAGAAACGATGGTTTTCTGAAGTGCTGAACCTAACAGCCTCGTCCTTCTCTTTTTTCCCCTGGCAGGGCCAAGCTGAGGAAGGCAGGCAAGAACACTTAATTTGTTCTGCCTTTCTCATCCTACCTCCTTTGATACCAGAAGCTCAGTTTTGAGAGCAGATGCTTTTAGAAAGTTGAGTGGGCCAGCGGGGACTGGTCACAGCATTAATGCTGAGAAACCAGATCGTTCTAATTCATTTTGTGCCAAGAGGTGCTTGTGGTTAAAATGCTCAAATGTTTGTATCTAAAAGCATGTTTAATTTTTTTTTCCTTAGCCCATGCTATGCTTTCAGAGCTCCCATTAGCTTTGGCTGGACCTATGCTTTGATTTGTGTTTATTTAGGATTCAGCTTTAATTTTCTTATGCTCAATATACACACTGGCTTTATTTAGGCAGGATAGGAAAAGAAAATTTATAACCTCAGATGAAGTAGGTTCTTGAGCAAAAGAAGTAAGAGTTCTAGCATTGTTACGTTTATTAAAGGAATTACGTGCTTGAATCAAGATAGAGCTTGGGCTGCTGGCAGAGGGAAATGTGAGCAGTCGTGAAGCTGGTGGCCATGCAGTGTTTGAGATAGCCATGGTACAAAGGCAGAATTTAGCAGATAAGTTTCTTGAAATCTTACATGTTTGTGGGTATTGGCTCTCTCATGTATAGTCATAGAGTTAAAAATAATACTGTAAGCCTGAAGCAATGGAAACTATAGATGCCGACCCATTGGTTACTAGAATTATCTATAATTTGTACTTAATCTGAAATTCTTTCATCTAAAATTAGGAAATCAGTGAGTACATGAATGTGAGAAACAAGCGTTGGATATGCTTTGTACTGCTTTGTTTTATCCTATTGTTTTCAGCATCTCCAGCCTCTTATTTGTCTGGTTACAAAATTACTTGTGTACCAGTCCATCTGCTAGGTTGCATCTGGGAAAAATGGGAATTCATCTGGACAACATCTGATGCAACACTTGGAAAGCATTTGTTTACTTGACTAATGTCAGTTAGGCAGCAATATTTAAGCTGTAAGCTCACAAGTTGGCATACTGAATGGTTCATTCAAGTCCTTTTCCCACATTTCCGCCAAACTTCTACAACCCTTTCTGTTCCGCTCCGAAGCCGTCTGTTTTAATTCTGCGTTGATGCCCAGTGGTCTTAAATTCCCTGAGGAAACTGGTAGCAGCTACAGACTGCGAGTCCAGCCGAGGCTCAACAGGACGCCTCCCTTTCTGAGGACCCACAGTCCCCTATGTCAGAGAAATTTTGAAGGTCTGTGATTTTGTGGATGCTGCGGTAGGAATGTGTTGATGAGGGTAACCGAGTGATGGAGAAAAAGCAGATCTTCCTGTTGATTGTGGGGCTCTTGGTCTGATAACATATGTTTTCATGTCATCTTGAGACTGAAGCCCGGAAATAGGCAGGAGTGCTAACTTCTTAGAAGCCAGTGATGGAGTGCTGCCTCCGCAGAGCTGCCCTGCTATGCTCGTTGGTGCTAATTAGTTTGCGTCTGTTGAGCTTCCTTCTGACTCGGTCTGTTCTAATTAACACTTCCCTGTAGATTGCTGCTGAACTCCAGAAATCTCATTCATTTGTGACACACATTTCACCATCCCGAGGAGACAAGTATATTTTGTTGACAAAGGTGCCGATAACACTATCGGACTGCGGTTTAATGCGTGCTCTGAGATGGAGAGAGGCGACAAGACAGCCTGAGTGGGGAAATGGTGTTAAAAATAACACTGAGAACTGCAGCTGCAGTTCGTCTACCAGTTTGAATTGTTTGAGCCCCAGACTGTGCAAGACTATCTGCTACAGGCAATTATATGAAGTGTTTATTCCTCTGTCCCTGCCTCTTCACCCTATGTACCAACATTAAAGATGCGTTTGTTAGAATGTGAAACTTGAGAATTATATTTAGAAATATATACATGATGTGTATGTTTATATAAACATAATATACTGGTATAGACGCTCTCTCTGTAGTCTGTATTTGGAGTCTATGTTTATATTTTGCTTTTTAAAAAATCATCAGGAGTTACCGTATTAGTTAAATATAAGCCTTGAAAATAGAATACGCCTGAAATTTTTTCAAAGTCTGCATCAGAGGCTACCTTGCAATGGATTTAGAAATAATTTGCAACTGAGCGTGAGAGCTTTTATACGTCGGCTGTGGCAGCTGTCAGTGGAGCTGTCTGCTGCGGCAGAGCGAGTAGTAATTGCAAAAGGCAGTCTGGCTCCACAGGTACTGCTCAAGTGGCATCGGGTGAGGAGGTCAGGTAGACAGAAGCCTATCTGAAGGTGGGAAGCGCTGGCCCAAGAGCCAGGGCATTTGGTCTCTTCTTACCTTTCATGTGGGCACCTTTTGTTCTGATGTCCTGGTGGAGAATGGGCTACAGCCCCAGCCTTCTGGTCTACGTGACCTACTTTGTGTAAAAGTGCACGTCTCACAGGTAAAACCTTTAAAGTCAGTTTGTGAGATGGGTGCTTCCTTGATGTCCTTGGTTTTCCGCCTTCCCCGCACCTTGTATTGTTGCCTTCTACGTGGGCATTGTGTTTTACTGCTGTTCTGTAGCATGACGAAAGCTCCTCTGGAAATGCGAAAGGCAATTTTCTCTGCCTTAATGGCTAACTCAGAATGCCTTCGCTTTTGCCATTTATCTTCAATCCTCCCTGCAACATAACGAATGGCTTTTCTCATAGCGTTGTTTTCGTCAACCATCTCTATGTTGGTAATGCTAATACACTGCAGTGTGCCAGGAAACAATATTTTCCTTCCACGTTGCTTATTTTCCAGGATCCAGCAGTAGTTATTCTAAGCATCTGACACGTGTCTCTAAGAAAGCTGAAGAGGCCAGTCTAAATTAGACAAGGACAAAATGAACCTTGAGCACTGGTAGAGCACGTGCTGTATGGAGCCTGCATGGAGCCATCTGAGGTTTAGTGATATTGGACTCTAATGCTAGTTTTTACAGCCATGGGCTGCTTTTGCGGCCTCATTTACAAAGACCCTTCAATTTTATGTATCAAGGACGATCCCTGTTGTTAAAATGCCTTCCAAGAGTGACTTTGGGCACCCATTCAACCCTGGACTGCCTTTGGGGAATACAAGCTGAGCTAAAGCTGTCTCCATTACAGTAAAGAGATGTTAACAGGATCCTAGCAGAAGAATAAATTACAAACCAGAACAATCTGCTCACCTTACACAGACCAATACTGCGCTAATAGCTTAGCTGGCCACTGGGGAGTAGTTGTCCATTGTCTTTCCATCTGCCCTTCTTCTGTCTCGGTTTGATTAGAAATGGCTTGAGTGGGGGCATATTGATGTGGCTGGAAATGGGGATTTAACTAGTGCTTAATCGTTTTTAAAAGGGTTTTGCAAATAATAGGTTTTAAGAGTGGATGTTTAAACAGGAAGCTTCCTGTTTTGAAGAAACATTTTCTTTTCTTTCTTTTCTTCCCGAGTTTTCTTTCTGTTCAGCTGGGCTTTATCTTTTCCTTACCTTGTATGAGGGGAAAATGTTAAACTGTGGGAAATGTCACGGAAAAGCCTACCAGTCCAAATACCCAATCTTCTTGTGGTGATGAAAAAAGCAAGTGGTTTGCTTGATTTGAAGGCAAGTAAAGTATTTACCCTATCTTTTATATATCGGGAAGTAATATTACAGCTCACAGGCTCCCTATAATGCTCATGTCACTTTTCCTGTTCCCAGTAGAAGCCACACTTTACTTTAGTAATGCAATGTATACAAAAAAGGCACAAAATAGTTGGAAACTCAAATGATAACATCTTAGCAGTTCACAGCAGCAAATGCGGAGAACTTCAACATTTCCTGTGCTGGAACTCCTCATGGGGGGGAACAGCTTAGCTTTAAAAATACTGCTGCTGTTCTTTCAGAGCCGATAGTCTTTCTCATACTGGGAACAAAGTTCTGATTCCTCTCATGCTGTGGTGAGAATAGTGTAATTTTGAAATTAAACAAGATAATTCCCAATTTCCCTAAGCATACCTAATGGGAGATTTTGGCTTCTTTTCACTTCACTGTTAGCATTTTCATTAGAGATAGCTGACATTGAGTAAAGCATTCGTACTGGTGACCTGAGCAACATCTATTTTGAAGCATGTATTTCATTAATTCTTGTCTACTGCTGCACAGTGGACACACGGAGTGCTTCTCCAGTCACTTCATGGCACAAAGAACAGCTGCAATGCTTCAGCTGTTTCTTTCTTCTTTACAGTTTACGGATTCATTGCTCTGTAGTTGTGTTATCTTAAATTCACTACACTTATGAAGAAACACAGGCGTGTGGTGTGGGGCTAGGGAGGCACGGGATGTGAGGGCATATAGCCACTCATCGCTCAGGCATTCACGTAGGACTGACATGTGAAGTCCTCCTGCAGCGCAGATAAACCAAGTCCTTTCTTTGCCTCTTCTCCCCTTATGTAAGACAAAAGAGTTTTGTATAAGTTTAGGCAGTTCTTCTGGCTTCGTTTTTAATAAAGCAAAGTAGTAACTGATTTTCAGAATAAATAGCTCAGTAATCACAGCTCTCACTCTGTAAGCTTCAACATGTTTCTGACAGACTCTTGTTCAAAGCAGAACATGTGAAGTGATCTGTTAATAATTGCTTATTGTGTTTATTTAGTGAGGCTAAATTAATTTATTATAGCTTGGATTTAACAGCAGTCTTCTCCGTATATCCTCAGGCTTTCATTTTCTTCTAGCATCTTTAGTGGTAGCCTACACGCCACATACTTTTTTAGCGTACCTTCTGCATGTTATTTAAAGAAGGGAAGGGAGGTCAGTTCAGAACAGGCAGGCAGAAATAAAAACCCAGATAACCACACTTTGGTCTGTGTTGTATGACTGAAGTCACTTCCTGAAAGACAAATCTCATCTGCCTGAGAGAGAGACAGGTTTGGGAATGGTTTTTTGGGGTGTCTGAGCACTGCTCTGGAGGCAAAGCTGGCTAATCCTGCAGGCCATGCTCTGTGAAAACAGGGGGCTGCTGTAGCTTGTGTCCCTCGTGGGAGCTTTCAGACATGCCTTTGTGGACGTGGCTGTCGGTGGTGATCCCACAATGGCTGGGTAGGGAAGAGGTTGGGCACAGGAGGAAAAACTACACAGTAAACCTCTGTCTCTGGGTATTCACGGTGGTTTTTTTCAAGGAGGTTGGCTTATGTCAGAGAGCATCTGATAATTATTTATGAAATCCTTATTAGTAAGGATGGCTCCGTGCCCTGAAACAATATCTCTCTAGAGCTGCTGAACTCAGTATGAGAATTGACCACCCTACAGTCCCTTTAAGAGCTGCGGTGAGTGCCTTGTGGTACTGCTGGCATTAACATCTGTTGGCTCGTGATAGGAAAGCAGCAGGAATCAGTGAGCTACTTTCTCAGCCTGATTTAAAGGTAGGATTTGGCTGGGGAGTCAGGATATGATGCTCCTTTCTCACCAAGCAGCCGGTTAGCTGACTGAAGCGCTTTGCTCTGACCTAGCTTTCTGTTCAATATATTTTCATTTTAATAGTCGAGCAGAGTTTTAGCTATAAATGATCCAGCATTTCATCCAAAAATAGTCAATACATCACCTGGGAAATTAAAGCCGGCAAGTTCATGTGGACGAAATGAAAATCCTTGCAGAGTGTCATGTTTTTGTTGTTAATTTTATTTTTGCCATAGATGTGATTGACTCTTCAAATGCCCAGGCAATTTTTTATGACCACATCATTTCCAGTCTTCGAATGTCGTTCAGTCCACTTTGCCCATAATTAACAAACGCTATTTTGCAAGGGCTCTTTCACTTGATGACCTGTCAGTAAGGATGGGACAAACATCTCTAATGAGGATCTGACCCATTTTAATTATCAGTGGACTCTTTTGATTTGCATGGATTTGGTTGTGAGGCTGTTCCTGTTAATAGGCGTTATTGAAGCAATTTCACAGATTTCACAGATTTCTCTAGGTTGGAAGAGACCTCAAGATCATCGAGTCCAACCTCCGACCTAACACTAAGTACTCCACTAAACCATATCCCTAAGCTCTACATCTAAACGTCTTTTAAAGACCTCCAGGGATGATGACTCCACCACCTCCCTGGGCAGCCCGTTCCAATGCTTAATAACCCTTTTGGTAAAGAAGTACTTCCTAACATCCAACCTAAAACTCCCCTGTCGCAACTTTAGCCCATTCCCCCTCGTCCTGTCACCAGGCACGTGGGAGAATAGACCAACCCCCACCTCTCTACAGCTTCCTTTCAGGTAACTGTAGAGAGCGATGAGGTCGCCCCTGAGCCTCCTCTTCTCCAGGCTGAACAAGCCCAGCTCCCTCAGCCGCTCCTCGTAAGACTTGTTCTCCAGACCCCTCACCAGCTTGGTCGCCCTTCTCTGGACTCGCTCGAGCACGTCCATGTCCTTCTTGTAGCGAGGGGCCCAAAACTGAACACAGTACTCGAGGTGCGGCCTCACCAGAGCCGAGTACAGGGGGACAATCACTTCCCTCGACCTGCTGGCCACACTGCTTCTTATACAGGCCAGGATGCCATTGGCCTTCTTGGCCACCTGGGCACACTGCTGGCTCAATTGTCAGGATAGGCAGGCTGAGGGAGGTCTGGGTTTTACAAAAGCCCAAGAAAATAAATAATAGAGAAGGGGAGAGTGTTTTACTTCAGTGCCCAGTATTAAACATTCATGCTGTTTTCAACTTTCTCTACTCCTGCTGGTATCATATGGTTTGTAATAAAATTTCATATTCGTTTTACGATGGAGCCCAGATGGTAGACTTTGTGCTGACCAAAAAAAAATGAAAAACCAGATAAAATCACTTAAGTTTATCTGGGCACTTACACTGTGGCATCTTCGTCAAAATACTGTTGTTCTGTGTTGTATGAGGTGAAGGCCTAAGTGAGGTCTTAAAAACATGCATTTTTCCTCAGTAACACAAAGTAATCTGAATTAGCCTGAAATACTGTGTTTTTCCCTCTGATATAGTGTGGTATTTAAAAGCTGGGGAAATGGGTTTAAAAAAAAAAAAAAAACACAGATGTATCTTTCAGTAACGAGTTAGTGAGTCAGATGCAGAGAAGAAGGCCCGTTCAAATACCTTTATACAGCTGGGGTGATTCAAAGCTTCTGCAAGACCCCCCAAGGATTCCCCCTGTACTGGGGGGATGTGATTTCCCCAAACAAAGGGTCTCAGGGGGTACAGGGAGCTGGAGAACTCTTAGAGGAAGGCTGTCATTTCTCCAATCTAAACCAAATGCTGCCAAAAACCCAAACTGGTGGCCTACGTCCTTTGTTTTTGTTCTCATGTCCTGCCCCAGGCCTTGTATTTGCTGAACTGGGGTCTCTGGTCATGGCATGCTTTTGTTATCAGGCAAAGCATTTATGCACTTACTGCAGATTGACGTAGGGAGAAATGGCCATATTTTACACGTGCGAGGTGTCAGTTTTGGCTTCCCATTTCACATCACCATGTTTATTTCCTCAAAGAGATCTTCAGACGGACAGGTGGGAGCCAACCACCGTGGAATTTTTTTTTTTATTTGAAGACAAATGTGCAACACCCGAAGTTTAAGGAAGGAGGTGAGCGCCCTTACTGACTGCAGGTGAGTCAGTGACAGTGCTGTGGGTGCAGGGTCACCCTGCCGTCCTTCAGCCACGAGCTCTCTGTCCTCTGTAGCCTGCTCTGTCTGACTGGCTCACCGGGGGCTGCGGGAGCCTGGGGAGCGCGGGCACCGCTCTCCTCGCGCCTCTGCCCAGCAGCATCCCCTCCTGCCAGGCTGTGCCCGGGCACCAGCTCCGCTGCGGTGCCCCGGGGATGCCAGCAGCTCCCGCTTCTAACACAACGGGCTCCATCCAGGCACAGCCTCCCCCACGCGCCGTAGGTTTGATTTCATAAGATAAACTTCCCGTGTTTCTTTCCCCCCCCGCCCTCCTCCTCCCGGAGTTGTGCCGCTTGACAAGAAGCTGTTGGAATCTGGAGAAAAGCAATTAATGATGGAGTTGGGGTTTTTGACTGACATAGTAATTACGCTGGAAAATGTAATTTTCCCTGCATATTAGAGATGGGATTATTTCAAGGAGATCTCATTAATGTGCTGTTCACCAACAAAGAGCCCAGTAACCTCTCTCTTAATAAGATTAGCGTGGGGGTCATAATGCAGCAGGCTGCTAGGGCGATATATCCAAGCTTTTGTTCTAAAGAAATAAATTACCTTCTGCTGTCTGGTAAGGGCGTGCGAGGAGCAGATCTCATTTTAAAAGATGGAGACGTGACATTTACTCATTCCATGGTAGCAAGCTGATAAACCTGTGCCCACTTCCTTTGCCCAGGCGCCGTGCATCAGCAGTGAAAACTTGGGATTGAGGGAGTGCGGTGCAGCAGTCGGAGCAGCGAGGGCAGGCAGGCAGGTAGCTCCCCCGGGAGCCCTCCTTACATCAGCAGCTTTCCCCCTGGAAGCATAGCCCTCAATGCCTGCCTCTCTTTGTCTGTCTGTAACGTGGACAATAGCTGTCCAGAGCTCGTCAGAGATGAATGGCTGTTTGAACAGCTCTCCAGCTCCCCTGGTGAGAATACTGCTCCCCTCATCAGGGAGCACGGGTGCTGCTGTCGTGTGTGACCTCTTGTGCTCAAAAAGGTAACGCAAAGGAACAGGAAAGGGTGCTTGGTTTTAGTTTGGTCAACGTGTGAAAATTCAGGCCTCTTTGGGACACCCTGTAAGCAATGTAGATCCTTTTTCTGGTAGCGTTAGTCTTCCTCCTATCTCTGCTGATGCTTGTGGGGTGGTTTGGGGTGAGCCAGAGAGTGGCACTGCTAAAAACATTTCCAGGCAGCTTTCCCCTTGCTGACTCCGCTCACATCTGTCTACCATCTGTTTTCATTTCATCTCTGCTGTGCTGCTTGTAAACATCCTCTTGCAACGTCCAGGGCACTGACAGCCTGGGAGCTTCCCCCTTCCAGCATGGGAGAGGTGCTGACCAGCGCTGAGCAGGAAAACCAGCTGGTATTTATTATTGGCACTGCTGGCCTGCAGAGGCATCTCAGTTATGGGTCAGGAATCCTCCTCATTTTGCTAAATGTGCAGACAAGAGTCCCATCCCACCAGTGTCCTATGATAACCCTTCCACAGCAAACTCTTACTGCCATTTAGAAATATTTTTAAAGTTAAAAATACAAGCCAGCTCTACCCCAAAAAGGAAGATGTGCCAGGTGGTGGAATCTTGAATGTCGCTGTTGGTTTTACTTGAAAGGTACTGATTTATTGTAGTGGAGTGCAGTGGTGTAAAACCCCTCGAGAGTTTGCCAAGGGGATTCAGAACCTCTCTTGCATACAAGTTGTGTGTTTAACTGCTTTAGTACAAAACTAAATAAATAAAACTTTGTTTATCCTCTTGGTTTCTTGATATCTCATTTACCTTTCAGATAATATGCAGAAAAAGAAGTAAGGAAACAGTACTTCAGATTTATGCAGGTTGTAACTCTTTCAGCACAGCGGTAATGAGCTGCGGTTAAGTATATTTTGATGCAATTTACTTATGAGCCACATAGCACCAAGTTGTAATGTTTTTATGCACGTGCATCCATAGATAGGACTGGTGCAACAAACTGCCGAGTTGTCGCTGCTGCCGTGTAATGTACTTTGGGATTTGTGTAAGATATTTTGTGTTAAATGTTATTAATGTATGTTTTGAGCCAGGGAAAGGGTGAAATGCCTGAGAACATCATTTTGGTTGACTTCATGAACTTAAGAGCACGAGATTGTCTGTGTGCCCAAGAAATGCTTCTTGAAGAGTGTTTTAATGCCTGAAATACCAATAAATTGCTTATCTGTTTAGATGGTAAGATAATTAAGTTAACAACAGAGAAAAAGAGCCCGGAAGTGAGCAGAGGAGGGCTTGCAGTCATCCTTTTAGTGCCACAGTTACATTTCCTGGGCAGGAGAGAATAGTTTTTCTCTTCTCCCCAAATACCTTTCTCAAAGGCCATGATGAGTTACCAGCTCAGAGTGGAATAGCCGCTTATTCATTTTGGAGGTTTTCAATATATTCGTGTGTCTCAGTTGAGTGGCAAATAGGATTTTCATACTTCTGGAAAGGGAAATCATGGAAAGAGGTCTTGTGGCCTCACGATATTTTATTGCTTTATTCTAGCCAGCTGCAGGCATAGTGGAATTCCAGTTATGCTGTCGTATCTGCTCATCCTGTCTGTGCTAACAGCACTAAGGACTGAAGACTGATGATCACGGATTCCTTGGTGAACCTGGAAGGAATTCATAGCCAGTATAACTTTTCACCACTCAGAAATCTCAATTCCAGATTTCAGAGGCTCTTGGTTTCTTCTTACCTAATGTATCATACTTAAGTCTAATTAAAAAAAAAAAAAAAAGACTCTTGCCAAACAGTAAGTAATGCAATTGCATTTTCTGTGTAGATAAACCAGGTCAGAATCTGTGTCAGCAGAGAGAGCAGTGAGTTTACTCCACTTCAGTGAGTAAACAAAACCACCAATCATGTTTCTTTAGTTTGAAAGCTGTAAATATTGCTTCATCGTCTGCTAAAAAACTGGAGCATCTGTGGTTTAACCTAGGGTTTCGCTGTTAAGGCCAATTAACTCTGCTGCTGTTTGTTGGGCAATGCTTGCCTGGAGTAAAGCGCGTGTCAACGCTCTGCTGGACAGCCGCAAGAAGAAGTGAGGAGGGGAGAGGCGTGATTTCGGTGAGCTATCGGACGTTAAGGTTAGAAGGTAACACCAGGCCATCTCTTCTGGCGTCCCAAGAAGTTTCATCCAGTGCTCCTGCGCTGGACCCTGCTGCGTTTGCTCAGCTGAAGGCTGTCTGTCCAGAAAGACTTCAGCGTGGGGCCTGAGGGTTTGGGATGCCTGCTCCCCTCCGCTCCAGGCTAGTCGAGACCAGAAGTTGCTTACCCTTTTTCTCTCACTTTCATGGAATCACTTTTTTTTTCCCATCAGGCTCTTTGGAAACCACTTTTTTTTCTTTAATGTCTGGGTGTTCTGTCATCCCTGAACCAAAGTAAGAGCGGTGTTTTACTGTGCGCCCGTACAAAATAAACCAGAGGGAAGGCTATTACAGGGAAGAGGGATTCTTAGTGTTTAGATTTTTTCACTGGCTTGGTTTACTGTCAAAGTGAGATAGATACGAGGGAAAATGTGCAAAATGGGTCCTCGTCCACTGTCGTGGTAGGGTTGTGATATGACTGTAAAAGGTTTTTGTATTTGGAAGATGGAACTTTTCAGCTGATTGTAATTCAGCATCCAGCCTGAGTACAGGGTTGCCAAACAGACTTCTTAAAAGTTTGTTGTTGTTGTTGTTGTGGTTTTTTTTTCAATTTGCCTCTGCAATCTCCACAGTTTTACTGCGACATGCTGCCCATGGTGCCCACCTGCTTTAAAGTCTGGCACAGCGCATTTTTTGTTGCACTTGGGAAGGAGCAGCTCTTGTCTCCTCTTCACGTGCCAGAGTCATGGAGCCGTCCTCTGACAGAGGGAGAACTGTGTCCTGCCAATGCAGAACCAGAACTGTCAGATTCTCCCTCTGCATCAAAAACCAGGCGCAAACAAAAGGGGAAATACATCCCAGGATGGAGCAGGGCAGCTTCATGGCTGCGTTTGGAAACACGGTGGGAGGCCTGTGTGGTGGTACCTTGTTTTATTCCATACTGGGTTTGGAAGCCAGCAAAAAATCACAAAGGAGGGTACCCTGCTGCTGATGAATTCTCTGTAGCAGTAATTTTGGATATTATCGAGCAATAGCAGCCGTGGCACAGCTTGTGAGTGAGTTTCTATTACGGGCTGCTTTCTGGCTGCCTTTTCAGAAATCCACAAGAGCATCTCTTTGGGCTTGAGTGTAGTGTGATTTTTTTCTACAAAAACATTGATGTTGAAGCAAAGTGAATTTACAAGCATGAAAGCAGAGCTGCTGAATGAAAGTCTCTTGTGTGTTAGCACCCTGTAGCAAATACGAGAGGGAGATGTTTTCAAGTTAGTTTACCGAGCTCCTGTGAAATTACTTGTGGATGGAGTCGCGTTTTATAAGCACACAGGAACACCTGAATCACCTATTTCTGAAAGTAGCTTACAGCATAAAGACCACTAACTTCTACAGAAATTTCAAGGCACTTGTACACAGAGATTGCTGCTGTGTATGAGAGCTCAAACCTACGTGTTCCCGGCATCTGAGCTTTTAATTTTTTTAAATAAAATTGCCAAGGTCGTAAATGCTGTTGCTGTCAAAGCATTCCCAGGAACATCAACTTAAGACAGCGCCAGCAAATGGTTGTTCCCTTTTCAAGGACAAAAAAGTAAGGAGTTTTGAGCTCTTTTTCAATTTATAGAGAAAGCTTAAAATGTAGCTCCATCACCCTGTTCTGGCCTGTCAGTGTTAAAAATGAAGCTTTTCATCATCAGAACAGTAGGAAAATACATTTATGGTGGCCGCTGTGTTTCTCACAAGCCTGGGGAGGCTCACGGGAGCTCTGACTTCTTGCTCTCCGTGGCGAGGGCCACAGGGTTTGCAACGTCCATAAAACGCTGGGGGCACTGAGCCAAAATCAACACCGGTGGTACCGAGCAGCACAACCACCCAGCCTGCAGCGGCAGGGAGGCAGCGCGGACACAGGGCAGCTCTTCCCTGCCTGTCTCTGGCTCTTTCGGAGTGGGAAGCCCTAGAGGGTGAGCCTGGGTGCCCACAGGAGCCACACACCCTGAAGAAGGGAAGAGGAGGAGCAGAAAGCCGCAGCAGTGGTTCCTCTTCCCCGCCGTCTCTTTTGAAGGCAGTTTGTGCTGTTGAGGGGGGTGCTGTGAGGGAGTGCTGTGAGTTTCGTGTGCTCTGTGCCCTGCTGACGCGCTCTTCCTGAAGAGATGTCCTTTAAACTCTTCCCAAAACCTGCCTTAAGGGTTGCAGGGTGTGAAGCTGGGATTGCCCCAGATTTGGCATTTCCAGGGGAGGCTTTGGATGCCTGACATAGGGAGTGTTTCTGGCTAGCTAGTCTGTGCTTGTAGGCTCATAAACTTCCCTCGCATATTTTTGCACTTAGGTGAGCTTGTTAGCAGCCAGGGCTTTGCCTTCGGGAAGATGACTTTGCCCTTTGCTGGCTGATTCGTTGTAACGGTGGGAATGAAGCTTGCATGCCTCGGACGTCCTCCAGACCTAATCCCGTCTGTAGATGAACAAATGAAGAGAAGAGATTTGGGTTGAATTACAGGCCCTCATTCCTACCCTTAACGTCTCAGAGACTGTGTAAAATTTCCCAGGGGGTTGTTAGAAAGCATCTCTGTTCGGATGTCTGAAAACAAGATTGGGTAAGGCAGTACCAAGTATCCTACAGGGAACGCTTCTGCTGTGGAAGTGGTCTACATGACGTACCTGGCTCAGGTTCAGAGGTGGAGAAAGATCCATTGTCGTACAGAGCAACTATAATTGCACAGCTGAGGTGCTAAAAACCACATGCACTTGTATTTCTCTTTGGAGCCTCTGAAGCAGCAGCTTGCCAGCGCGTGAGTTTCTCTTCAATTTATGTGGTGCACCCATTGCCTTGTTATTGCTTTTATAGACAAGGGATCCAGCAACACATTACTTTTTAAATGTCCTGCCATTATGAATCCATTTGCTATTCATTGTAATAGCACCAATCATAACGAATTCATTTTGCATTCGTGTGTATGTCATCAGCACTTGGGATTGTTGTTTTTTTTTTTGTAATTTACATCAGTAAATGGACATTAAAAGCATTATCTGTAAGCACATCGCTCCGCCAAGGGAGCAAGGGGGAAGCGTGCAAGTAGATTCAGGCTTGCACAATCCCCCGTGTAGCTGGGAGGCTTCTCCTGGCTAGAGATCAGCAACCAGCCCTTCAGGATTGATTGCCTGCTCCCAGTGACAGCACGGGCCTTAATCGATGTGTGCGTACACAAGGGGCACATCTGGGTTCGTGCCGTGGGCGTTCGTCTCTCGTGTAGCGGCTGACTCAATTTAACGGGCCGCTTACTGTATCTGGTATCTGCTTTGAGTTTCTGTGAGCAGGGAGGAGAAGGAGCTCCTAATTCATCAGAGGAACCGTCCCCTTCCTTTTTTGCAGCGTGCTCTGGGTGCTTCCCCTCCCATCGGCACGCTGGAGCCACGCGGGGTTGGCGGCGCCGCGATAAGCCTCTTGTCGCTGGCTGAGCCCTGCAGCTCGCTGATGCAGAATCTCTGCTCGATGAACCGGGAGAGAGAAATAATTTGGTGGCAGATGCTCGGAGTTCAGACAGCACCGAACATCCAAACGCTGTTGTGAGTCGGAGAGAGTGCGGGGAGGGAACAGAAGGGAAGAGGCGCGGGGGGACCAGAGTGCTCCTGTAGACCCAAGTACAGAGCAAAGTGCCAAAGGGAGGCATTTAAATGTCTCTGCAGCTCTCCTGCTTGAACCGAGTCACCCTGCCTATGTCACACCACAGCAAAAGCACGCAGGATTTTGTACACTGTGTGCTCACGTTGCTTCTTTGTGCTTCTTAAGTGTTGAAGACCTGAGCACTCCCAATGCCTCCAGATGTGTGGGCGTCTCTGGAACCTCACCAGAGGTATTTTGTGTGTTGCTGGGACCACAGGGTGCCCAAGATTCATAACGCTCCGGTGAGTCGGCTGAGGAGAGAGCAGCACTGAGAAACTACATGATCAGCTCAGGGTCGTAGATGAGGTTAGCTGCAGGAAGGGCTGGAATGTGGAAGCCCCCGTTCCCTGTTTCTTAGCCCTCTTCAGGATCCTCTGTTCTTTCCCCACATCTCGGTAGATGGATCTGAAAGCAGGAGTCCTTGGTGCCGCTTGACCGTATCAGAACCAAGCTGTCTGTGACTTCACACCACGACCATGTGGTTCAGGGGGATGTCCTGAGCGCTGAGTCACCAAACGGAGCGGGCAGCTCTCAGGCTGGCGGGCGTTGATTTCAGAGGTTGGAAGAGGGAAAAGCTGAAAGGCTGGAAAGCCAACAAGAGACCTGGTTTGAACCAAGGCAGCAAAATTAGGGAATGCTGAGCTGAGACCTGTAGACTCTTTTGATAATGCAGTCACGATCTCATCATGAATAAAACAATGCGTTTCACCTGACCAATTCGTCTAATAAGGACTCGCCTCCACTGGATTCCATCATTTTTGAAGTAATGAAATCTCCGCATCACCTTGAAAGAGATAATTTGACCCCAGTGTTTATATGCACGTACATGAGAGCGATTTCTAGGGGGCAGCTGGCAGGTCTGTTGCTGCTTGTTTTTTTTGATGCAGGAGAAAGGCTCCTCCTAAGGTTTATTGGCTCAGACAGCTAGCTGGGAATCACGGTCTTGAAATGACTCTTCTGCCCCCTCTGTGTTAGGCACTTTTTCCACACCACAGATACTGCTCTGTGGTTTGGGCATAATCACTTCAGAAGCTCAACAGCAAAGAGGAATCCTTAATTTGCAAGGGGAGCATGCAGATGAGGGGTGAAAGCAAAAAAGCTGCTGCGCCTCAAATGTAGATTCTTAGGTTATTCTGGAAGAGCTTGGAAATATTTCTTCGTGGACAAGCTCTTAGAGGCACTATCCTTTATTGCTTTTCAGGTGGAAATTTGTAATGGCTGATAGTCTGCTGCTTCGTGTCTATTCTGGAAGAGGCTGGGGAGCAACAAGCTGCCCAGCTGCTACGTCCACTTGTTTGCCTAGTCTTAACATGTTAAACCAAATCAATTTTTGGTGCAAAGACTTCCACGCACCTCATTTCATAGCTGCATCTGATCGTTGTGATTTCTGGGCACTTTCATCCTTGGTTTAGTAGAAGTGAGGGGCACAGACTTAGTCCAGTCCTCTTGGCACGAGCCCCCACACCTTCCCCCTTGTAGTAACGCTATGGGAAGTGGCAGAGTTGTGGAACTCGATCCACCAAACTGCCCTGTCTTTCTGTCCTGACTCATTTTTGAGCCGTTCCTGCAAAACGCCAAATACTTCTGGCATAAATCAAGCACCGAAGGTCCGTTCTCCTTCCTGTCTCGTGTTTCACTAATTACCTCAGGTGAGTTTCAAGCAAATCGCATCTTCAGGTGGAGATTTTATACACCTTAGTGGTTTATTTTCATGAATAGTTTTTACGATCTGTTTTGGAAGTGTCCAAGAATCAGCTCCAAATCAAATCTGGGAGCGGAGGCAGGCAGTGCAAGCACATGTGAGGTTAGAGTGGGAAGCAGGCTGCCATGAAAGCTTACTTCTGACATCTCCGCTTTGCAGGCGGCGGCGTGGCAGCAGTGACACAGAGCCTCAGGAGGCTGCTGCCAGGATCGGTCTGACCCCGAGGCTCTGCTGTTGCTGACTTGCTCGTGCTCACAGGAGCGCTGCCTGGGTGGCACAGAGCTCCTCGCCCGCACGGTGCTCCTCTGCGAGGGACAAAGGAGCTCAGCCAGTGGGCCAGTTTGCAGCCCACGTCTTTTTGTTCAGCAAGTCCTTTGGTGTCAGCCCTCACAGACACGGGATCCGAGCGCTGCTTGGAAGTGCTGCGGGAGATTACTGGTGGGAGGTGAAGAAGAGGCCAGTGATGTGCAGAGGAAGGAAAATATCAGTGCTGTGGTGACAGCAGCGCAAGCGTTGGTGCTAATTCCGGCAGGAACTGTGAGTTGCCTTAAGGTCAAAACTGTTAACAGCAATCAGGTCGTGCAAAATACCTGGGTGACCTGGTAGCACCGGACTGCAAAGCCTGCCGAGAAGAACGTGTACCATAATTCATCCCACCTGTCCCCAGGCACCGAGGTGGTGGAGCGTGGCGTGGCATTTGTCCAGCCACCCTCAGAGGTGGGTTGGGTAGGGGGTGAAAAACAAGAACGGAAACCCCATGGTGGATTGGAGTGCTGGTTGACTCCTTTTGTTGCGTGCTATTTTGTTTGTTTTCTTTTGTTTGCTTTCGTTTAATTCCCACTCTGGCTTTGCTCAGATGAGCCAAACTAGCTTCAGGAAACCTCCCTGCAAGAGGCCCGGGGAGTTGCTGTTTCGCTGCTGGAGATGGGCCTGCTTTGGTTGACGGTCCCACCAGGGGAGTGAGCTACGGGAAACGTGAGCCGTCGGGTCCTCCCCAAAGATGAGAAATGGACAGGGAAGATGGCATTATCCCAAAACACTGCACGTAGCTTCTAGGGAGGCATTTTTCTAAACAACTTCTAAGTGATTCTCACTGTTTAAAGAAAGGTATATTTTGCAGACGTGTAGTCCTCACTCTGTGTAAAAACCGTAAGGCACTGCCTCTCATGACATGATACACATTGGTATAGCAGAGAATCTTTTCCATTTGAAAGCTGCATTTCCCTCTTGCTTTCTTTGGCCTAAAACCTTTGCCCTAGTGACTGGTGCCCTGGTGACTCACTAAAGGTGTGCTCCTGCTTCTTGCCTTTGTTATACAGAAAAGGGCACCCGTGGTTGTTAGCTCCGCTCTGTTTCATTAGTAGTATTTGTAGAAGCGCTTCCAGAAATGGACTAGAGATCTAAGGGGAGAATAGTTGCTGCCTGGAAAGTCTTGGTTAGCAAGAATCTGCTTACTTCAGCAGGAGGTTTGGTTTGTTTTGGTTTGGTTTTTGAAAAATGCGAGGATTTGGCCAGTGTAACAGAAGTCTCTTGCCAGAGCAGCTAGCTGAGAAATCGGTCAGGCTAAGTTTCACTGTCAGCTGCTTTTTCCAGCTATATCTGAGTGCATATCTCTCCTGAGCAGCGTAGCTGGTTCCTGGAAGCAGCAGTGCTAACCGGCTGTCCCCTGGAGCACCCAGGCTGAGGACTCTGATGGACACACAGGCAGCAGGATCAGGCCTGGGCTAGCTCGTTGCATCTCAGCTTTGTGCCTGCAAACGTGTCAGTACTTCAGGTTGGATTTGCCATCTGTAATTGTTGCAGACTGTTGTGGTTTTTGGCTGATTTGCAGGCAAGCGCTAGCAATTTTCTCCTAGCTACCATTGTGCATAAACGCAGTTCAGTTTTGATCAATAGTTATTAAAAATGAAGATGTGAACAGTTGGCTATTTTAGTCAGATACCTTGTTTCCATTCTGGCATCTAATGGCTGTGGGGAGGTAATTTTGTTGTCTGGTCTAGAAATGGAAAATTCTTGCAGGCTGCTTTTTTATTTATGGTCCCAGATGGGAAGCACTCAGGTCCTGAAATCCCTCCAGATGTCTCCGTGGCACATTTTCCCTGACTCTCCTGAGGGCATATGAAAGAGGGAAATCTACATCCTGCATTTTTATCTACATGCTACCCCCTACCCACTTTCCTCATTTCCTTAACCACATCTCTTGGATACTTAATGGTGAAGAAAGTACTACATTTCTTGTTCAATTTTTCTGCCCTGCTTGCTCTATGATGTGAGTTGTCAAAAGAGACGTTTGCTGTTGCAAAATAATCTCCTATGAATTCACGGGTCCGGAGGAGGCTGCAGAAGAGCAGGCTGAGTTTTGGGGCACTACAGAGAACAAGGCAGTTTAGCTCTGGCCTTGGAGCCATCTCCCACTGTAAGTGACAAAGAACTGGAAACAGGAGCTCAGCTTTGCATGGGTCCCCCAGGGACGAAGGCCACAGGCTTTGGCCCCAGCTCGCTGGTGAAGTGGTAAGGAATTCACTTTGACTTAAAAACCTATTTGCTCATTTTGACCAGTGTATCTGGAAGGAGAATTGTGAGCAAGTCGTGGTAACAGCTGTGAGCTCACAACTATTTAAACAGAGCTAATGAGCAGGCAGTGACTGTAATCTTTCCTCATCTGTCCTTCCCACCTTTTCTGATGTGTATTTAACAGTAAAGAAAACATTCCTGGGCCTGGTTATCTTCTGTTACTGTTGTCCCTTCTGTGGGATCCCAGGGAGCCGTTCCTGTCTTTGCTGCGAGGCATGGTGCTATCTGCGTAGTAGATAAACACGGAGCTCACACCTGGCCACAGGGAGACATGGAAGAGTTGGTTATGGAGAGAATCAGCTGGCCGACTTCTAAAACCCAAACAATGTCAGATTGCAATGCTGAATGAAAAGCGAAGCAACCTGGGTGGGTTTTGTGTTGGGGGGTTTACTTCTCACTGTCTCCTCCTCTCAGTGTTTTGGGCAATTACAGGGGAGCAGTCCTACTGACAGATGACTGAACTGTGGTGAATGCGACAAATGGAGAATCTCAGCCTTAGGGTTTCTCTTACTCCGTACGGTGATTCCCACTTTTGACATTAAAAAATTCTATTTTAAAAAGCAGAAATAGAATTAGAAAGTGGTACGAGCAGCTGTGTAACAGGGAGATGGCAGCAAGTAATACTGTAAAGAGAAGAAAGGTTGGAGGAGACTTTAATAAAATCTTTATCAGGGCTCCCTCTTGGAACCAACCATGCTTAATATTTTTATTAGTGACTGGCTCAGAAACTGGAGAGAGTTAAAAGAGGGAGCTTGCTGCTGCTGACACAAAGTTGTGAGGCACATCAGTACAAGGAAGATCAAGATATGGCACAAGGAGAATTGGATGACCTTGAAGATTAAGCAGTAGAAATGTTGCAAAATTGAATGGGACAAAGCACAAGGTTATTCACCTAAGGATTAAACATAATTCACTTTGATGTAAACCAGATTCATGAATTAGAGAGGAGTGAGGCAGAGGGAGATGCGAGTAGCTTGGTGCAGGTAACACTTGCTGCATTTCCTTTGTCTGAAAATTCAGTTACCTTATTGCAGGAAAGGATTGGGTTAATCTTAGGCAATATATTCTTTTGAAAACCTGGACTTTGCAGCATGGGATGCCAATGTGACGCAGCTGAGGAAAAGGCCAAAGCAGTTGTAGCTGTAGAGAGAGAGGTGTCGACAGAGAGAGGCATTAAAGCTGTTGTATGTTTGGAACCGCGAGCACAGGTCTGGTCACTCACGTTCCAGAAAAATGAGCTTAGAAATATGTTCAGTGCTGGTTTACGATAATGAAAAGGTAATACAAAGGGGAAGATGATTTGTGTAGCTTAGTACAATGATGGCAAAGAGGCAATGTGATTGCTGTCTGTAAAACCAACAGGGGGTTGCCCTGTGTGTGGGAAAGGAATAATTTAAGCTAACAGACAGTGTTGGCACAGGAACAAATGGGCACGGACTGGTGATGAATATATTTAGGCTAGAAATTGGAATAAACTTTTTGGCCGTAGGAAGAGTGAGTTTCTGAAGCAGATCTCCAGTTTGAGAGTTTGGAACAGCATAATTTTGTTCCTATCAAAAACCAGAGGCAAAATATGGCTAGTTTGAGATGGAGCTTAATTTGGACAGCGTGTGTTTACCTGTGGCAGGAGAAAACAAGGCTTGGGTGGCTCTGGAGGAGCCTCTGAGCCCAGGGTTCGGGGACTTGTGTCTTTTATCCCGGGATGAGTGAAGAGTGAATGAAGTTGCCCTGTGTTCCTGGAGATCTCAGTGTAACATATATAAAGCAGCAGTCGCTCCACATTTGTGCTCAAGAGCACGGTTTGGCTTCACTTGGTGCTGTGCTCCGGGAGCCTGAGCAGCGAGGTGGCGTTGGGCCGGGTGCTGGGGGAAGGCGCAGGTGAGGGCAGCACTGCAGCGGCTGGGCTTCCAGCAGACATGGTAAAGGAGGCCTCCGCACCTCGTGGAAGCTCAGTACTACGTGGTAAGTCACCATGGTAAGGCTCTAGAGAAGTGCATCTGTGTCAAGCCAGCGCATCAAGGTGCGTGGTGTGTTTCCGGGGAGGAATGGCTGGGAGTGCTAGAGGGGTGCACTTCGCTGGCTTAAGGATGTGGGCTTTTGTTTCAATCTTCCTTGTCCCTCTTTCGGTAGTTTCCTGTCTGTCTAGCTTTCAGATCACATCAGGAAATTTCACAGCTCCCCGTTTGCTAACAAGTATAAGTATAATTGCTGGAATACAGTTTGTAGGTGTTCAGTTTTATAAAAGAAGAAAGTATCTGAGCATGAGCCAAGGGCAGCCTGAGTACTCGTCTGATCTGGAGAAGTCAGGTGATTGTTCCTGGGAAGAAGACCAAACACTTATGATTTAGCAAACAATTTATTTTCCAGGCAAAGTAAAAAAATAATATTAAAAAATCCTATTTATTCACGAACAGTTTTGAGATAAAAATGAGGAACGTGTAGAAATAATGATCACAAATCACTCTTCTGTTAAAGGTTCTCAATAAAGCCTTGCTTAGTCTGCCTTTGTTTAACTCAAACTGATTTCTAACACTGCAGGCACAGCTCGTACACTGTCATTTCCACCATTTTGAGGAATCAAATAGGCTGACATTTGATGCAGAAGCACAGCTTGGTCACGTCTGTGTGCTGGAAATCTATCAGGGTCCTGAATATTGTAGAAAATGCACTTTCAGGCAGTCATCTGGTTGAGTCCCTGCGTTTTTCCCTTAATACTGTAGAAATAGACAAAGACGCCATCTTTGTGCAATAATTCATTTTTCTTCCAGCCTTGTGTCGGCAGAGGCAGCTTTCCAAAATGCTGAACTCAAAATTTCGAAGAGCACATTCTTGTTCCAGCAGAAAACCAGACGGGAGCGGCGCGGAATAGGGCCGTCTTTCACGAGGCGATGAAATGACTGCTTGTCAGCCACTTCTCGCGGGTCACTTCTGTCGGGCAGCGGGAGTGAATCCCAGCCAGCCTGACATCCCCAGCGCGGGGAAATGTTTCGCTGTGCTGCGAGGTGGGCAGCTCTGCAGGGGTAGCAGTGTCCCCGAGGGCATGCCAGGGCCTTCGTGGTCCTGCTTGTCTCCTTGGATCTCCTCGACATGTCTCTGGTGCAGACAGTCGTGGCCATCTCAGTCTTTCCTCCTCACTTTTGGAGTTTTTACGCACGCCTGTGATACAAACTAAAAGCTTTCATCCCTGTGCTGGAAGCTGGCTTGGTTTAAGAAAGGTGTCTTTACACAAACATTTGGTGGTCGTGAGTGGTGCAGAAGGTGTTTCCCATCCCTGAATGTGGCAGCTGCCCTTGTCCTACCGCAGCTCCGACGCAGAACAGCTAAAATGGTCTCCCACGTATTGCAGTGGGGGAGTGATGGCTTTCACGGGCTTTGGAGTCCTGTTGCTTGCAAGAAGCTGAGACAGTATAGAAACAATACAGGTGGTATAGGTGTTATTTAGTATGGTTTGCATTATAATGTATGTAGTGGTTCATAGAATACAAATAGGAAAGGGACAAGGCATTTGTCTTTTTAATTAGGGCTTTGAAAAGGTGGTTGCCAAGCTGTGTTGGTATACAAAAGACCCTAGCACCCATACTGTCTAAAAAGCTTTACCTATTTAATTTGCAGAAACAATAATAAAAAGATGACCCAGTGTTTAAAACAGAAATGTGGGTTTTAAATTACTTTTATCCACTCTGGTCCCCTTGAATAATGAACACCAGCAGTGGAAGTCTGGGACGCCTTTTCCCAGATAATTGTATATTCCCCTGTAATGTGTCTTCCAAAAACTTCTGTTGACTCCTTAGCGAGCCCACCTGAGGCTACTTTCTTTTTACGGAGCAGTGTAACATCACATCCCTTCTGTCAGTACTCGGACACTGCATTACGTAGTGATGCTCTGTAATGCTGTCAGGATTCCCACTCCGGCAGTGGTTGTTCTTCATATCAGTAAACAGGTGGGTGAATAGCGCCGCACGCTGCTGACGTGTGACCTGTTGGAGTTGGTTTCCACAGCTTGGATGACAGCGCCTGAGGAGCCCCTGAAGTTGTGCTGAGGACCAGGGCCTGGGTTCCTAGGTCCTGTTTTTTAGGAATCATTCATCATAACATTGGATGACCCAGCAGAGCTACAAATGTACTGAAGCTGTAGAAGTCAGACTGAACAGGTGAATAAAAGCAAGCGACCATGTACCTCCCTGCCAGAGCCCCTGCATGTGCAGCTTGCCGTGATAAAGCAGCACGTGGGTGTGTTCTCAACACTGACTCTACTGGGAGGAGACCAGAGTCTCATTAAAGAATTGCAAAGGCTTCATGAGGCTTAAATGTCTCCTGTAAATCCATTAGTGTCCATATATAATTTACTCTTCACGTTGCTCTTTCAGAGCTGTCAAATATCTTCGACGGTATTCCGCTTTCTTTAAAAACTTAAACGTGACCCGATATAACTACTTACTCTTAGAACAGTGAAACTGCTCTTTCATGAATTTATAAAATGTTTTTAATTATAAATCAAACAGTGAGTAATTACTTTGTCTTGGCAATCCAAGAGAAGAACCATTCAATTGACCTCATCTGCTTGGCAAAGCAGCATCTGAAGGAGAAGCGGTATCCTCAGCTGAGACAGCACCTCTGAGCACGTGTGCCCTTTTCCTGCCTACCGAGCTACCAGCCCCTTGATCAAGGGCCTGATTTTATTTCTGAAGTTATGGTGTCACGAAGGCACTGAGCTCTTATACTATGTTTTGTCTGCCTAAAAGTCCCCCGAAAGGAAAAGCTTTATGTGATAACCACAGTGGAAATTTTGGTAGGGACTGGTGTATGGGCCAACCGGCCAAATTTGGGTCTCAGCTACTCTGGCTTTCTCTCCGTACTTCTCCACTGGGCAGCTCCTCCTCCTCAGCACACCAAAACACAGAACTAACCCAGCAAACCTGACAGAAGCAAGCAGTCAGTCCAACACAAACAGCGCAGGGGATAACCAGAGCCTAAAGGAATGGGGCGTTGTAGATCCCAGCAAACCTTGGGGCAAGGAACAACATGTTGGTTGCCTAAGACGATGGCAACTTAAAGTGAGAAATGAGAGTTACCTCTGTATCTCCTGTCTGCTGCTGGGAGAGAGCTTGCTAGCAGTGACTTCTTCCTGTGATTCATCTGAAAGGAGTTTGCGGCATCCCTTTGGCCATCAGTGACATGTGGATCTGGCTTGTAAGAAGAAACTTGTTCTAGCAGACACGGTGTGAGGAAAAGGGCAGAGGCTCTGTATCACAGGGAAAATTCCTTCGGGCCAAGTCAGAGGTATGTTATCTGGGGAGTGCAAGCATGATTGCTGAATCTGTGAAATTAATCATTTGGGATTTTGCCCTTCTTCCTCCCCTTCCTTCTCATTGTCCAGTCCTGATTCATTTCAGGGTATCTGCATGCACGTCGCAGTCTCATCCCAAGAACTTGCTGTCAGGCTGTGAAGAGCCTCTAACGTTGTCTGTCTTTGTGAGGAGGTGGTCAGATTGTGTGCACACTCAAATGAGCACCGCCACATGCCACGTTTGTGCTGCGGCAGCTCGTAATAAGGTAGTCCTTAGTCATCCATCTGCCTTTCATAGGGGATCTTGCATATCTATTCTCCTATTTTCCAAAAGAAACTGCAGGCAATTAAAATCATCCTGAGGTCTCCCTGGCTTCCTGATTCTAATCTACATTCTCAAGAGTGAATGAAAAGTGAGAAAAAATTGTGTTTGGCCCCATACTTTTCAGAGATCTGGAGATGAAGAGCAGAGGAGAAAAAGAAATGAGATATATTTATAAAGTGAGAATTCAGAATATATTCGTCTGACATTTCAAGGTCTTACTTGGGCAGACACTGATGTAAAGAACAGGTATGTGCCTGCTGTCCCTCATTCCTCTTTCCAGCCCCTTAATAAGAGGCTACAGCGCTGCAACTGCTATTCCAAGTGGCTTTAATATATTTTTTACCTATTTTATCTTATTCTTTTGCTGCAGATTTTTTTTATGGGGTTGTTTTTATGTTGAGCCATATATTTTTATAGTATTTCCAAGAGGAAAAATGCAATGACATAGGTTGCTAGTTTAGGCTAACGAAGGTGGGTTTGGTTGGCACTCACCATCCCTGCGGCTGGGGCTGAGCAGGCTCTTACCTCTGGAGGTAAGTGAATGTTCTCTAAACCTGGTGTAGGACTGCCTACGGCTGGAGATTGTCCCTCAAAAGGGAAGGAAGCTCTGGGAGTCAGGTTGTGATGTTGGGCACTGCTGCACAGCCAACAACTAAAAGCTAAGGAGGAAATGTTCAGCGACGGGGCTTTGGATATGGAGCCTGCTCCCCGGACCCCAGCTAACCACTGCTCTCTGTTTTAGCTGCCGAGGCTGAAATGGTGCTGCCTCAACCCTCCTCCTGCCAGAGCTTCGTGCTAAGACAACTGCCGAACGGGGCACGTTCCTAGTCCAGAGCCATCTGTTTCAACGCAGGCAGAAAGGAAACCACACAAGCCAAAAATAAACTGCAGCAGCCGAGGAGCGTGTACGCGTCCTCGGCCACCCCTGCTCTGCAGCACGAGACAGCCAGCAGGAGCTGGGCACCGTGTCAGCCGACAGGCAACCTGGCCACAAGTGCTGTGGATTGGAAACGTCCCTTCTGATTATTCCCCTTTCAAATGTCTGCCACAGGCTGTTCGCTGGAAGTTAAGTCCCCGCGTGAGAGGCTGCTGTGTGCAGTGCCTTCATAAAGCCGAGCCCTGAGCTCCCTGAGGGCCTTCGGCACAACTGTTGAACCAGCAGTCCCGTTTAAAAATGCTTGCAGCAGGCTTATGGCTGCAAAAATAGCATTTGTGTACTTTTATGTGAAGTGACCATTTGCTTCTAGGGAGCATGCTTGTGTGTCTGTTATTCACAGCTACACAGAGGTGTGTAACTGAGGCGTGAAAGCAGGGCCGCGTTTCATTTGCTGAGTGAGGAGAAACTTTGCTGCCTGTGTGCGTTGGTTTCCTTCTGATACTGACTGGACACTAAGCTAAGAATGAATACAAAGGTAATTGAGCTGGCTTCCGTGGTAAATCGTGCCTGATATGTGACCAGGAAAGGTGGCACGATCTGAATTTTCCCAAGCAAGTGTGAAACCTCTGGCAAAGGAAGAGGCAGATAGAAACACCAGTTCTGGGAGCTGCAGAGAGCGATTTTATTATCGTCTCGTCCCTGAAGATACCTTTCCCAGTGACAGCCCGATGACAGGCACATGTGCTGTCATTCCAGCCACTTCCCCACCTGTGTGCGAGGTGCGGGATGGCTCCGAGAGTCCCTGCCCTGTGGGCGCAGGGCTGGAGCTGCCGCCTCCGCTTCAGACAGCTGTGTGGCTGCTGCCGCCCACAGGGCCGAGCGGGGAACGGCCCCGGTTACCTCACACAAAGGGAAGCGGAGCTCACGAGCCTCAGGCTGCTTTCTTTCCTACAGGCTGTCGGTGCTGCCTGCTTTCTCCACGAGACACGTAATATATTCTCTTCTATGAATATTTCACCTCTTCTTTTTGCTGTTTTCTGGCGTGGAGTCGTACTGTGCCAGCCGTCACGGTTCAAGCCAGAGCTAGGAAATGAAGCGCGTTCAGCAGTACTACGCAGATATAAAGCTGAGCCAGCACACGGGGCAGGTTTCTGTTAACCCTCTTGTCTCCAGTCAAAGGTTTTCTTCTGAACGGGTGGGAGGGAGGCAGAGAGGTGATCTCTTTGCCACACAGAAAGCAAAAATTGGAGCTATGGGAAGAATTTACTGAAACTCCTTCCTTGAAGCTACGCACACATCCATCTGGGAAAGGGCAGCGTGTCTGACAGAAGTGAAAAGATTAGTCCCGGATGAGATTTAGCACAAAGCAGTTGGGTAGATTTATTAGGTGTACTCTCAAACGTGAAACTCGTGTGTGAGCTGTGGAAGTGCATGGCTGGCTAGCCCTGGGGCTCTTGGTACTGCCTGTTGCTTCTGCTTCAGGGCTGCCCGTCAATTGGACGTACACATAAAGTGGCTGAAATAAGGCTTGCAGCTAAAGAGATGCGGTGAATTTCTAATCCAGCTGCCTTGAAAGTGTTGCCCCCCAAGAGGCTCTTCCCAGTGTGGCTTGGAACGGGGCCTCCATCTTCCCCTTACCACCACCCGACCCGCGTGTACCTGGGCACTGGCACAACCATTAAAGGACATGGCCAACAGTAAAAACCTCTGTGTTAAAGGAGTGGGAAAGGCAACTGAGATGGTAGCATTGTTATAAAATGGGGATTCCACACACCTACAGATGGTAATTAAAATGCAGTAGGTTCCTGGAAGCGGCTCTGTTTTCTAAACATGAATTGCGTTGTACTGAGTGCACTTTCTACAGCAGCAGAGACTATAACTGCTGAATGGAAAAGTAATTAGCACCATTTCTATGCACGCATTTAATGGCTACACAGTAGTATTGAATACAATAGGCACTTTTTTTGCAGCAGTAGCATGCTGTAGAGATACCAGTGTGTACATACACACGTGCAGTCAAGGGCTGCTGCGCGCGGCATGGCGGTCGCTCAGCCCAAGCTTCGTGTGGCACAGCCCCGTGTGCTCACTCGCAGTGGACTGGGGCATCCCTTGGGTTTGAGCTGAGCTCTGTGGTTTGCTGAGGAAAGGTGAGCTGGTCAGCAGCATCTGAGCTGTGCTGTCAAGATTGCAAATCATCCGGAGAAAGACCCAGCAGAACAGCAGGGGCAGAGCTACCTGCCTTCCACCAGCACTCGGGGTGATGCTCACCAGCTCTCGGTAGCCACCCCAGCAGAGTCAGAGGCTCGAAAGTCCCTGAGCACCAGACCTGGCTGTCGCTGATGGGACTTTCTGCAGCAGGGTGGGGGTTGCTGCCTGTTTTGTGGCTAAATGTGGGGGCATCAGCCTCCAGGCTGTGTCAGCAGCATGTTTCAGTGACTCTAAAGTCAGGCATCAAACCAAGCAAATGAATTTGTCATTGTGGGTTAGAAATTGATTTCAAGGGTACAAAATGCAACTAGACTCATAGCATGAACGACACGGGCTAGTGCTCTCTTCACGTGCTAATTGGGACTCTCTCCTCACTGGCGCTTTGCTTGCTCCTGCTAGTTTCCATTTTCTTTTCCCTGCGTGCCCCAATGAGGAGAGTGGATGTGCCTGTGGCCGTACGGCTCAGCTCCATGTCCACCTGCTGCAGAAGCCCTGGCGGTGCCGCCGTCCACCAGGGCTGCTGAAGCTGGGAAGGGGGCTCCGGGAAGCTTCTGCTGATGTATGGTGTGTCTGCCTCTGCATCTGCCTGCGTGTCAACTTGTTTTCCCCTGCTGGATTCTCCCTAGCTGTAATGCCGCGTTCTTTCCTAGCAGCCCGTCACCCACTTGTGTTGCTCGTTCTGCTCGTTGGTGGAAGCAGATTTCCCTGTTTAACCTCCTCGGTACTAGGGAGGCCCAGTTGTTCTTTACTTCAGTTTACAATATGTTACCTACAACAGCGATTCAGTAGTCCCTTCTCAGTGCCCCATTCTTAAGGATGTGTTCGAGAAAGAGCAAACCCAGCTCTCATTTTACCTGCCTCTTGGAGAAATCAGTGGACAGCCACGGCTGTGTCTTTGAAAGCAAAAGGGCTGCCCAGGTTATGAAATTCTCAAACATTAGCTCAGCATGGCTGAGCCGGGGCACAGGATGATGTGTGAACCCATTCATCATCGCGGGGCAGCTGCCAGCTCGCTGACTTTAATTGGGGCCTTCTAACATTTACGCTGTTTGGAGGTTTTTTCAGTGCTGCTGATAAAGGATTTCGTTCATCTCTCATGAGGCCGTGGAGAGACAGCAGAGGTGTGAGCTTAATTCAAGGTTGCTGAATGACTTGCAGCTACGGGGGGAAATTACGTTACTCTGTATTGTTTTCCTCCTGAAACTGCTGCCTTGGCTGCATCTCTAGTATTTTTGCATATTTATCTCCTCAAATTTCCTGTTCCTCAGACCGCTCCGTCCGCACGGTCTCTAGTTGTGGCATTTTTATTGCAGGTCCCGTGGAAGTGAGCGGTCTCAGCAGGCACGTCTTTCCCACCAACCTCTCTTGAGAGGCGGAGTGGGGTGGAAGCATTTCTTATTGGGGGGGGGGGGGGGGTGGAAAGCGTGGTATTGCCAATGTAATGGGTTGAAAAATTAGTTGTCTGAACTTAGATTACAGCTCCAGTGATAGCCTTTAAGAGCTCATTATACTTAAAAGAGCTCCTTTCGCTCACTGTGATGCGTCTGTCTGGGGACGTGCTTCGGTGCTTGCTGGGCCAAGCCAAGCACGGCAGTGGGAGCTTCCACACCCACGTGCAAAAAATCCCCTTCACCCCTTCCCAGCCCATGGGGCAGCTCCGAGGCCTTTACCTGCCGCCTGCTTCCAGCAGGGCAAAGCTGGGATGTTTGTGGGAGGAGAAGGAGCAAAACATCCCCCGGTGCTTACAAGGCAGCAGTGGCCTACTTAGGCTGTGTCTCCCCGTGGGGTGGCAGGTGAGCTGGATTTCTGTCCTTCTTGGGGAGGGCTTGTGTCCAGCTCCACCCAGCTGTGTAACTGCAAACAGGGCAAGAAATATTCTGGCAGCCGCCTCCCCCATTTGCACTTGCTGTGCTGCAAACACATACTGGTGAGCACAGGTGAGACAGTGGGGCTGAATCAGGTCTCTGAGCGTTTATGCCAGCGTACCTGCTCTGGTTTCTGTGCCATTAATCATATCTTTATAGCAGAGTTAATGTGAGGGTAATCTGCCCCCCTTAACACAGCTTGAGGTTGCATTGCTTTTGCATCTGGTTGCTCTATCAGTTCAATTTGCAGCCCTTTGTCTGCGCTGGATATCCTTTGTAGGTCAGCTGCCATGCAGGGAGCCTACATTTGTGCAGTGCTTAATTGGTCTCTCAGCTCTTTCCCATTCTCTACTTTGTTTTGCTTACAGAGCTCAGCCTTTCCCTCCCATTTCTCCCTCCCAGGAGGGAAGGCAAGATGATGATGACAACGCATCCTCAGCTGATGGATGAGATAGATGCTGAGACAGTGATTTTGGCTGCAAAGGAGACTTTGCAGGTATCTTGCACTTCACTCACCAGCCTCCCTCCGTGAAAGGAAGGACCAAAAGCTTCCAGTGATATGACCTTTTTCCCTGGGACCTGTGCTGAAGCGATGGCTGGGAAGTCCCCCTCTTCCTGCCCTCACCAGGTCTGTAAATCAGCCTGGGTTTGGTTCTTTGCTGTGTCCTTCACCACACATCCTCTCCCCCCATGCGTAAAGCAGCACGATTGGGCTGTGTTGACTTCTCAGAGTTTCAGAGGGAAGAAAGTAAACATGAGGGTGCTTAGCGGGGGATTTTGTCAGAGGTTATGTTAGCTAGATTTCCAAATCCTCCAGAGTTGGAAGGGATTTTTGGAAGGGGCTTAATTCCTTCTAAAAATCCCATCCTTACCTAATAAGTGCTAGTTAGCAAACAATACTATAGACTTGATAGTACTTTATGTGATGAATGATCAGGGGCTTATTATTAGAGTCTAGGACTAATCTCTTCACCATGTTTATGCACCTTAGCTCCTCTTACGTTCTGGGGTGCTCTTCTTGCCGTAACAATGCTAACAGATTTTTTTTAACGATAATAAAGTTGATTCATATCCTGGGAAAAATGCAGCTCATTCCTAGTTGATTAGTCAGATATTTTTAAATCTTTTTGGATTTCAAGTAGCAAAAGGAAAGGCAAACAATAAGATCTCACTTTAGGTTTAATACCAGTGGAGGCTGTGGATGCAGTTCAAACTCTGTAAGGCTTCTGGTGGGAGAGTTTGACAAAAGACACTTTGTCTCCTTTGGAACAAATGCCACCGAATGGTGGAATTTATTTCTTAATTATTTTTCCAGGGCCCCTCTGTTTCCAGCATGCTCACAAACACTTCACATAGAGATTTGCTTCTTTGGAATGGCATGAGGGGGGACTAGCAGTGGGGATTTTCTTTCTATGCATGGCATGGTTTGCCTCGTCTGCATGAGCTCTTTCTTGTTCCTAGGATACACTTGCTTGACTTAATTTATGGGCTTGCTTTATTATTTTTTCCCTTTGGCTGAGATCTGTTTTGACTTTCCCACTAAGCTCCTTTCTGAGCAGGGGCAAAACCAACAACACTGAATTTATTTAAGTGGAATTAAAGGGCAGTCCTTGTGCTGAGGCTGGGTCTGGGCTGCTAAAGCATGCTCAGCCTCCTGAGGTGCTAAAGAACCTCATGTTTCATTCAAAAGCCAATTGCACTGAATAGCAGAGAACCACTTCTAAAGACTGCAGTGGGGCTCTAAAACCAGCAGCACAGAATGAAAGAGGGGGCTTTAGAAAGCCATGGGATGTAAAATAAAAAGAGAAAAGAGTTGATCAACCAGGTTAGATTAAGGGCCCAGTTAGTTTTGTTGCCCCAGAAGCAAAGTTTGGAAGATGACATAGTCCCTCTGCTCCTATGGTTCAAGAGTGACTGTTAAAAATGGGGGGATAGGTAATGCATGTATAAACATTAAGAGCCTTTTTTTATTAATAAAAATGAAATTCACCTTCTTGAGTAGTATTATGAATTGCAAAAAGGAATTTTTCTATATTGAATTATAAGTTGATGGCCCTTGAAAATTCAGCTGCAGTTTGGGTCTTTGCAGACATTTTTCTTGTTCATATGCTTGCTGTGTTTTTATTTTCCTTGTTCCTGTTTAAAATGAGAAGCAAGCTGACGTTTCCATCAGAACTATGTAGAAAAGCAGAGACTGAAGAAGAGAGCAGAGCATAAAAGCACATGGCTGTAGTGAGCACAAGGGTACCAGACGTGTAGGAGGCACATCTGCCCCAGCCACAGACGGTGTTTCTGCAGGTATTCAGAGCTGGCTCTGCAGCGTGATGCTGATGTCAAACCTCATGCAGACTGGCAGTCTCCTGGTGTAGTGTCGTTGTATGGGTGGGCACAGGGAACTCTCTGTGTAGGTGGGACAAGATCCCTTTCTTTTCTCCATGTTCTTTTCCCCCAAAGAGAAGAGCCAGAAGCAGATCTCAAGAATTTACATTTTCTCCCTCTTGACTGTAGGCTAGAATTACTCTGGGAAACACTTCAGGGAAAGATGATTATGTCTGTTTATCAAAATTCAGTCTCTAAATGAACAAGGCAACAGGTAAGGCGAGTTAATGAAACATCCAGTCCTGCCCTTGAAGGGCATAGATGGCTGCGGAGATCCAGTAACTCCAGACAGTCAAAGGTTTAAAATCTGTGCTCATGCCTGCAGGTGGTGGGTCCTAGGTCAAAACTGAAGCTCGTTGGTGGGGAGTGGCACAACAGAAAGTTGTATTTCCCACCCTGTGCTACGCCTGCTCTGTAGATAGAAGCTCAGCCTCCGGAGTGGTTACTCCTGCCTTTCCAGCTGGCACTAGATTAACTTGAAAAACTAACAGGACCTTCATATAAATTATCTCCAGAGGATCCATCTGATGGTAAAGGTCCCAGAAAACTACTTCTCATAGCACCTTTACTACAACCACATATGCTGTGGGTTAAAAGTTTTTGACCTTGTCAGATGTTGGTTGTGTGCAGCTGGGCTTGTGTTTGTCTCTTCTTATTAAGAAGGTTGGAAGGGGAATGAGAGGTATAATGTAATACATTATTTATCTTGTAAGGAAAAAATCCAGTGTGGTCTCCTGAGCCTTCCCTTGCATTTTCTACTTTATCTCTGCTTGCTGAAGTCGTCGCTGGTCCCGGTATTTTTACAAGTAGTGAAATTGAAAGCACACAAATAAGAAAGGAACTATACAGAAGAAAGAATGACTCTTGTTCTGCTCGGTGCAGGTGAATTTAAAGAGATGATGACTGGATACATCGGTGTTCCCAGAGGAAGAAAGCCCATTTACTGCATTTGACTCTAGGAAATGTACTGGGCATTACATACACAGTCCAACCGACGCCTGGAGATCCTTACTCTTGATCACTGGCTGGCAGGAATTACATTAGAGGACCCAAAGCCAGCTCTCCTGTGAGGCGATGCCCATATCACAAACCGAGGAGGTGTCACAGCTGGCACGCAGGTGTGTCCACACAGCAAGGCAGAGGAGTGATTTTGATGCAGGTAGCTGGCCTAGGTAGCCAAAATGAAAGTGTGGCATTAAAGGCTTCAGCGTGAGCTAACAACCAGGGTAAAGACTGCAGTCCTGCAGTTCGCACACGCCACTGTTTTGTTGGGCCCTTCCTTAGAGTGTACAAGTGGGTCTTTGTTTCAAGCTGGTCAGAGAAAAGCTACCACAGCTGGCACCCCCATGCCACAACCAGCCCTTTGCTCCCTGAGGAGACCCTCCTATCTGCCCCGAGCCGCTGGCAGCTCAGTAGGGTGCTCAGAGAGGGGTTCATGCAGATGAAACTCTTTTGTCATTCCCGAGTCAGTTCCTCTAGGGGGAGGTGTACAAGTGCGGAGGAGTTCGCGTGGTGGGCCTCCACCAAGTAGATCATCAGCTGGCCTCGGGGATGGGAATTTCATGACATTCTTAAATCAAGAAAAGGCAATGGCAGTCAGAGGATTGTGGTACTTCACTGGTAGGTGCCATCGGCCAGAGGAGGCTTACTTTGGGCTAGGGTTGTTGTTTATGTATTTTATAGGTTTGATAAGAAATGTTCTTAATTTCTTCATTTAAGAGTACTACCTGGGGAGCCCTTCTTATCTTTGTAGGCAAAAAACTTACCCTGTAAATCTCTTCTTGTTTCCCTGCTCGACTTTTACTTACAAAAAAATTATTTTCCCTCTGCGGAAAGATCTCTATTAAGTCTCTGTCTGGTGATGAGTACAAGAAGTGTCTTGAGCCACACACACCTGCGGCGGCAGACACAGCTGATGTTTCCTCCTGTTCCTTCGCTTTGACATGTCTTTGGTTTGCCTAGATAATGTGATTTTTTTCCACATCCTTCTCCTTCAGGACTTCACTGCTTGTCACACCTAATGACTTACTCACTCGTCACCCTTTTTTTGGGTTGACAAATATCCTGCAAAGATAAGACACTGGCCTTTGGAAATGTGGTGCCAGTAATTAAAATGAAGAATGCATTACAGTAAAAAGTAGAAATGTGGGTCTAAAAGCCACACTGGTATTTTTAGTGATGGGAGTAATTGAGAATTTCAGTTTAATAATTCAGTGCAGCTGAGATTAATAAATGATATGAGGTAGAAACGGTCTTTCAAGAAGACGAATTTCGGAGGTACAGTTAACGGTTTAATTTAGTACATCCTGAAAGATGCTGCCTGAATTACTGCATAATAACTCAGCGGAGTCCTAAGACTTCTGAGCCTCTTTTGTAAAGGGAGGAATACGGATCCTAAGTGAGGACTGTGCGAAGTGAGGGAAGCCATCTCGGAAGAAGCCAAAAAGCCTGGAAACCGCAGCCTGGACGCTGGTTCCTGCTGTAGCCTGCAGCAAGTCGCTTTGTATCACTATCAACCCCTGCACAGGCAGCAGCGGTGGGGGGACAGCAGGCTGCACTGAGGACCAGAGGTGTGCTGAGACCTGCTCTCACAACCAAGTGCTTGTGCATGACACGAGCCCTCCTGAATGGGCCGGGAGGAGATCCTCTCCCTGAGTCTCAAGGGTAAGTCAGTACAGAGGGTGCAGGAGGAAACCACCACCATCTCGGTGAAACGTGGCAGGTCAGAGGGCAGTCCTGCGTACTGCCTCGCACAGCAGAGGGCTGCTGGAGGAAGCTTTTCCCAGAGGCAGAGCATCGCCCCGGGTAGCTGCAGTGTTCAGGATCACATCTATCCTTGCTCCATCTCAAGAGCCTCAGGGGGTGCCAGGCCAGCTTCCCTGCTTAACAAATGTCAGGGCACCAGAACGGCTTTGAAGTTAAAAGGTTGCATGCATTGCTGGAGTCCAGTCCTGCAAATCCTACAAACACTATAAACATACTTCTTCCTACGTGTAGTCCCCCACAGGGTTCATGGCCTTGCTGTCTTTGCAAGTGCTGTGCCGGAGAGCGTTCACAGGTTAAAGCCCTTAGTTTGCATTGAGTCCTGCTCACACAGGAGGTCTCCTGGTGTTGAGGCTGTGAGCTTCATCTGTTTACATTCCTTGGCTTAACAAAATTTTTTGAAACTAAATAAACTTTAGACTTTCTGGCAGTGACTCTGATGCTCTGAGTCTGGAGCTTTCTACAGGCTCAGGATTAGCTCTGTGTAGCCCGCGGAGCTGGTTGTCAGGACAGCTTGTTGTGTATTCCTTTAAGCATCATGGATATGTTTCATGAGAATTTTTCTGTCAAAAGACTATCTGTTGTCAAAAGACTAAAGCTGATCACATTCTCCATTCGAGATGTGAGGCCAAGCAGCCCTGAGGTATGGCTGTGAGGCAGGCTTAAAATCTTCTGTTCTGCTACAGAATAGCCGTGTTTTGATGTTGTCCTCTGGAAAAGAGAAAGATGCTACTGCCCTGTTCCCCTGTAAGGATGCATATGGTCATGGTTGTAAAGCAAACTGGAAATCCTAAGTGCTTGCTGAGTGACAAGGACTTAGGAAATTGACATCAATTTCTTTTTCATGGCTTCCAGGAACATGGTGTGTCATGCTACCAGGTGTAAGGTCTGTAGCATTCCCTCAATACCCTTCTTTACAGAGCTTTTCCTTGTGAATGGGAAACTGGGCTGTAGTTTCAGCTCCAGGTGCCTGCCTAGGTGCCCACACCACCCGAGCTGCTTCCCTCTTTGTGGCCAAAACGTCAAGGCGAGTTTCCTCAGGCAGGCCTGGCCATTGTGATTCTCGTGTTTCCGGCCTGTTGGGCTCCATTTTTTGTTAATTTTCACGAGAATAGTCTCCAAAGAGCTGCGTGCGGTATGCAGCGGCAGTGTGCAGCAGCCCAGACAGCTCCTCCGTGCCCTGAGCTGGCTCCAGGCGGGGGAGTCCGTTCACAGCTGCGTGTGGGCTGATCCCGAAATACTCCTTCCTTCCATGTTCGTGCCTTCCCTCCAGAGCTGCCGTCCCTGGTAACAATGAGGCTGTCATCCTGTTTGAACATAACAGCCGTGCCACAATCAGAGGCTGGCCCCAGACCAGCAATTTTACTCCCCTGCCAGAAGATAAAAACACCGCCCATCAGCAAGATTCACTCCAGCTCCTGATTCAGCGAGATGCCTTAAGCATGTGAACGGCCCTCTGGGCTTCCTCCCGCCATGGTGTCGGTGTAGGTAGGGTTAAGCTCAGCTGCTTTATCTTGTTACACTCAGACACTGGAAAAACCTTATTTCCTGTCTGTATTTCAGGTGGGTGAGCTACACTGCAAACGCACATTACAGCTGGAATGCACATGTTATATGAAGTGTATAGCGCTGACTTCAGAGTGGTGATTATACATACGGAAATTATTCATGCTTTCTCCCACTTGCTCCGCAAGGTTCACTGTGTACCTTGTTTGTATCCCCAATTTTCTGTCAAGCACAATGGAGGAGGGGAGCCAAGCTCATAGGCCACCCCAGTCCCTTTGAAGACTTGGAGGGGTGAATTAGTCTGCATATAATGCAGAATTTACCAAATTTCTATACATCTGTTTCTCGCTTTAATTTCTAGAATAACTTGAAATTATATGGGAAGGTTGAGGGAGACAGTGGTTTTTATTATAGCCACTCAGGTAGTAAGATCAATGAAACTGGTGGTGGGAAGGAGGGAGGAAAACCAGGTCCTGAATCTTTTAGATTGAATCTTCCCCTCTCTCCTTACAGGGTCACATTCAGTCATCGTTAGTTGGGTGTACTGCAGCATTTGGTGGGTTCGGTTGCTTCTTAATTATCTGCCTGTGATTTTTTTCTCTAAGCCTAAGTCTTTAGCTTGAAATATGATAAATTTCAAAGAAAATAATCTTTTGAATCCAGACTCAGTCATCTCAACTTCTTCTAAATTAAAATTTGCCTAACATAAAAGACCACAATCTAGAAACTGCGTATAAAAACCTGTAATTTGGACAAAGAGGCACCACAGTAGTCTTAGGGAGAGTTCCAATCTTTTTTACAGCTTTTTACTGTCTAGGACACCTGATAAAGCTGGAAGCAGCAAGTACATTAAATACAGCACAATGGCTTATACAGAAAAGCCCAGGGCTTCTGGTTTATTCATTTTATCAGTTTAAGTCGTATGATATTTCCTGTGATTGCTACAGCAGGTACCTACAAACTCCATGGTGCCACGTTAGTCCTTCAGCATGAAAATCACACTGTTTCCATTTTGTTCTTAGACCGTGCTGTTTAAGCAGTGATGTATTGCTCAGATTTGGACTGAGTTATGAGTTTGTCGTGGCCTGCATTGCACCGCTCGCAGAAATAGCGAACGGGGCTTTATCGGGGAAGCAGGTAACAGCCTCTGGAATGAATCACGAGCAGAGTAAAGCTGATGGGTCGCTAACCCAAGAGCAGAAACAGCTTCCTTTGGGCATGGCTTGTTTAGGTGGTGGTGTCCCCAGGTGAGTAACAGGAGCAGGAGGAGAGGGGCCTGTTGTTCCTAGGACATGGGTATAACCGGACTGAGCAGGAAGGGTCACATGGATCCTTTTGCTTTTGGTCATTGGATTCTCTGTTTCAACAGCTGTCCCTAACTGCAGTTGCATACCTCAAGCAAGGCAAGGCACTGAGGGATGGTCTCCCCTCTACTGGCTCTGTGGCACGAGTGATAACATGAGGAGAAACTGAGGTACAAAACCTCTGCGATGGTCACAGGACCCCAGCTGGCAGTGAGGAGTAAAAAGTTGGGCTTTTGACTTGTTGGGTTGGTCCCTCCCTTCTCTGCACAAAGATGGCTCCAGTGATCTGCTCCCTTGTTTTCAGCATCAACACACGAGTTTATCATTAATGTTATTGCTCTTACCATAGGAGCGTGGAAACCCACTCATTATCTGGAGCTGCACAAGGACACAACAGAAAGACGACCGCTGCCTTGCGGAGCCCTCAGCCGGAGCTTTCCCAATGTCATGGTGCGCTCAGCAGCCGCCACACAACTCTTGTCCAGGCTGCCTTGCTGTTGCTTCAGGCTCACCGTTTACACAATACCAGAGAGGAGAGTTTGGAAGGAAAAAGCTTTTAAAATGGAACTGTTTATACCCTCTGATTCAAACTTGGCAATATTCAGCTTGGCCACTGTTCACTTGCAGTACTTCTGGCCTACAGGTGATGTTGCCCAACTTTTTTTAGGCATACAGATCTTAAATATCCCATTGTGCTACTGAGGTCTTCAGCACAGGTACACGTATTTTTGCCTTCCTTCCGAAAAGAGCATTTCCCATTAATATTGCCACTAAAAAACAAACAAACAAACAAACAAAAACACCTTCAACTTGCAAACTGGCATGAAACAGAAATGCTGCAGTGGAGATTTTTGCCACATCTTTGTAGATATTATGAACTTAGCTTCTGAGACTGTTGATTTGAACTCCAATTAATTTCTGTAAAGACCACAAATCAAGTCCTGTCATAACCAGAGAGCATGGTGTGCTATCATTATTGCTGGAGTCTGAATGAACCTGAAAAGGGAGGTGATCAATCCCAGCATAATTGCCAGTGTCACCAATTAATTGTTCCTGAGCGGCCGAGGGCCTTTTACACTGGCAGTCTGTCAGTCTCAGAAATTGCAAGGCGATGCGGCAGCCCTCCGGTGGGATGAAAACACCTTTTCGAGCAAATGTAAATTGTTGGCAGCGGGCTTTGCTTTCAACGTGTTGCTGAACCGCTCTGGTTTTGCCATGCAGGCAGAGGTTCCCTGCTCAGCCTGAACCTTCCCAGCACGGCCAGGATCAGCCTGCACCAAGCCCCACTTCAGCTACCTGTTTAAGCGGGTACTTAGAGCTAAGCAGGTGGTTAACTCCCGGTGAATTCAAAATTAGTTGGATACTTAAGGGCTTAATTTAGAAATTACCCCAGTAAAACCCATCCTTGCTCAGGCCTTAATCACACATGTTGCAGGGGAAGGCAATCATGCAGGAGCAGCACCTGGGCTGCTAGAAGATTATCACAGTCTGTACTCTCCAATCAAAGAAAACACAGCATATTATTTATAGAAGGTTTTAAAAATATTTTTATCACTTTTTAGAACGAGGGCTGGCCTGAGCACGTTAGTAACTGTGAAGTTAATTCCAGCTAATTGGAGTTAATTCCAGCACTGATCTCTGTGGGCCTCTGTGTCTCCACCTGTACAATGGAGCCACATAAGGGGCGGTCTGTGGAAGCAGTTTCACTGTAACCTGTTACTCTCTGTAAGCTCTTGGTTTGATTTGCATTTAACCTTTTTCCTTCCTTCTATCTGCTGAACACAAATCATTCGTGCCCCAGGCTTACGGAGCCAAGGTCACTTTTTCATAACATGACTGTTTAAAAAAAACTCAAATCATGTCATGTGGCATCAATTTAAACACAGTTCCCAGCTAATTAGTCCGGTAAAGTATCTATATTTGCAAACAAAGAATAACTATGATATTATCCCAGAGGAGATCTGCAAAGGAATTTGGGGAATGCAAATGTTGATAATGGTAGTTCCTGTGCTATAGTTAGCCTGAGCGGCCAGACGGCTGCCCTGAAGCAGACCCCTCCGGGTGCCAAGAGCTGCACACAGGACAAAAGACGCAGATCCCATTGCAGGGGGAGAGGCCGGATTCTGATGTCCCCATCCTTTCTCAGTCAAAGTTATCACAGGGTATTTCCCAAAGAAAGACCAGGAAGAATCCCAAGAATCTTAAATAGATGAAGACTGGTATGTTTAATTCCTTTTTCTGAGAAAAGGCTGTAACTCTTCCCCGCCCCATCTCTTTTTTAACCTGTGCCTGAGTTGCTAACTAACCAAATTTAGTAAGATAATTTGGCCTGGTTGTGCAGATATACTCCCAGTGGCATTCCTTACAACACAGATGCTTTGGGGTATCTTGAAGAACTGTCTGTTTTTAACACTTGCCATTCCTCTGTCTTGGAAAGGAAAAACAACCTCATTTCTCTTTAAAAACAAGCAAACCAAAACCCACCACTACTATGCCAACCCGATATCTACTGTTTTGGCTTTGTTTGCATGGAGCTTTTACTTCCTAACGCAGATTTTTAAAAGCACAGAATAAGCTGCCTGTCCCAAGTGACCAACAGTACGGTGTCACTTTGGTTAGGCTGTGTTTCAGGAAGCACGCAAACAGCCCGTCAGATTGAAGTACTATCAACATCAGCACTATTTTTAGTGGACTTGGAGACTCTTGAGGGTGAAACGAGCTTTGTCGTAGAAATGACTTTTAAAAAGGCAAATTGTGAAGTGGTTTTGGTTCTTTTTGCTTTTTCTGGAGCCTGTGTTCTGCAGAGCTCAGAGGCGCTGGCTTTCAGCTCTGCTTGCTCTCTGAGCCCACCCATCAGTTGCTGGAAAGTCAAAGGTCTGGGATGGCTATGAATGAAGCAAGCGAGTGGCCCATCTTAATGACAAGGGTAGAAATGGGAAGAACTATTGCTTGAAAGAGACCCGGTAGCAAGCTTTCAGTATGGCTTAAACACTGCTGCTGCCATTGTGGCTGTACTCACTTGGCTTCTGCTCTTGTGGGCTGAATGTAGACATGAGCCTCTGCAAAAGGTTTGTTTCCAGCTGCAGGCAGCCTAAGAGTCTCAGCCTGGTGCTCCTTAATCATCTGTTGTGTTGGAATGAGAAAAAACCACTGTGTGCCCTTGCAGGATGCTCTGGGTCCTGAACTTGAAGTCCTGCGGCACTCTCTCCATCCTGCACTGGTGCTCCCAGGCATCTCCTTCCCTCCTGTCCCGGCTCTGTAGATGACCCCAATAGGAGCTGACACCCTCCCGACGGCCACATCACTTCTGTTTGAGGCACTGGAAGCTGAGCGCTGGCTGGCAGTGCTCACCCTGCTCCCTCACGAAGCCTTCAGTAAGGAAGTCTCCAGGCGAAACAAAGCGGTTCGAAGAGGCTCAGGATTCACCATGTCCGGTTTCCTTACAGACACTGCATCAGACAGCTTTCTGGAGACTTGATTTAATTATACAAATCTAAGGTGCTACTAATCGCTTGACACCTCTCTGGTCTTTATACATGAAATGGGACTCAAAGCAGGGAAATTGTTGGCATACATGAGAGCACATTTAGTATCCAATTTCCTCTGCTGGCTAGAAAGCATGACAAGATGGTGCTCCTCAGCATGAGCTGGAGCGAAGGTGCCACAGATACATGCTACCATTGCTTCCTTCCCCTAGGGCAGTGTGATTTCTGGTAGAGCTTTCCACTGTGACGTACTTTGCACAGAGAGGTGAACATGGGCTGAGGAAGAAATGGAGTGCTGTGAAAAGATGCCCGGAGTGGCCAAGGCACCTCCTTACCCCAGACTAGCAGAGCAGTGCTACAGCCGAGTCCTGTTTGTGCCCTGGCATGTAGGAGCGTAGAGGGGAGACAAGAGCTGATGAACCTTTTAATTTTATTTTCAGTGATAAATTTTATCTTATTTGGTAGAGCTGCAGACATTATTCTGAACCATCCAAATGCCAGATCTTTGTTTAAAACTTACCTGCTTGCTTTACCTCCCTAACAGCTGATGGCTCTCATAGGTCACAGAAATCATCTGCTGTGGTGGTGATCAGCCTGTGCCTCTAGTGTGCCTCATGCAGGCTGGCAGTAGTCCTCACATCTGCTGTCAGTGAGGCAGAGCCCGTCACAGGAGGCTGCAGGGGAGAGCAGTGCCAGGCAGAGGAGTCACATTCGCCTCCGCTTCTGCTACAGCCAAAAAGGAAGAGAAATGTGCTCCTTCCCCTCAGGCAGCTGGAGGGGAAAAGAAACCACAGAGAACCACAAAACCATCGCAGGACAACATCTGCCAAGGCTGTGCACTGCCTCTAGCAGGCAGGGACACAAGCAGATGAAGATAACGCTGTGTGGCAAATTCACATCAGTTGTTCTGCGGTTTGCTTTCATATGCAAGGAATTAGGTGGAATCCAATGCAAGGTCAGAGCTGACAATTATGTTTAAAAAAGAAGAAGAAGAAAAAAAAAGCCCACAGAATGTCTTAGGTACATACCCCTGCTCCCAGCCCTCACAGTGCTCTCCCCCCACCAAACAGGAATGAGTGCCTGAAAGCCACCTTTATGCAGCTGGGGCAGCTTTTCCCATCAGGCAAAGCTTTATTAAGCAGACCTCTTTTTCTTAGGCTGTGGTTTTGAGGGCCTTTTTTTCTAGTTACATTTTATGCAAAAAATACAATAAAATCCTGAGTTTTTATTTCTTCTTCTGAGACTTCTCAGTTTGTAATAAGCCTTCAGCCTGACCCTAGCCAGAAGCAGGCCCAACTAACAGCTGGGGCAGAAAACCTGAGGAACACACTTTGTAAGCCCCTACCCGTTGCAGGTATGTGGTTGTTTCTCTTGGAGGGGTCTGTGAGCCAAGCCCTAGACAAGGTTTTCTAAGAGCTGGTAGATGATGTAGTTCTGTAGCTTGCAAAGCTGGCAAAGGTAAGTGAGGCTTATTCATTTCAACAAGGGAGAAGCATAGAAGTGGTGTAAGCAAGTATACCTTCGTGCGGGAAGCTTTTGCCTTCTGTAGCTATAGCTGCTTACTGGGGAAAGAAGGAGAAGGTAGTAGAGAAAGCTGACCACTTTTCTTGTAGCAGCCTTATATTTACAAGCCAACAGCAAGAAAACTAGCATAGACACCTGCCTTCAATTACTGGCTCTCAAATATTTGAACTAGCCCTGCAGGCTTGTGCTCATCTGTCTGAATTAGCAGCCAAGGGAAGGAGATGCACCTCCTCATGTGTCCTTTGTGTCCTGTCATCATATGCATGAGCACTTTTGTGATATGGGAGTTTATTTTTGAATGTGATGCTCCTTTCATCTGCGGTGTTGTGCCTGTGTGAGGGCAGCTTCTCAGCATGGCTAAATGAGCTCTGCTCTCAAATTCTTCATTAACTGTAACCTCATCTGCCGTTAGAGGGGTTTAATTGTAACATGGTTTAGTGACAGTGTAACTAGTGGTAGAGAGAAGAGGTGGACCCTGACTGGGCACCCACTTTTGCTCAGTATCCACTTTCCAGGGTGTGCTCAAGCTGTGCCTGAAGGATGCCAGGCGCCTCTGGAAGCTCTCCAAAGGCAGGCAGCAGCCTGTGGCACAGCTGCAGTTCAGCAAAGGCCAGGGCGCATGGTGTGTGTGTCTCCTTGGTGAATAAATTCACTGCCTTTAGCTTTCCCCAAGATTAAGTGAATGTTTAATAATTACTTCTTGCAAAGCTGACAGAGAGGAGTGTTGAGAGGGGGCAGATTAAGGCGATGTTAAATAGCAGGTCCTGCCTTTGGAAAGTTGAAATGTGATTTAGCCCAACAACAGAGAGGAAACCACCCACCTGTAGGAGGGATGCAGCAAGCTGTGGAGAATTCCAGCGCAGTTGCTGAAGCTCCTCTGCTTTGTGCTCATCGGTTTGGGCCAGGCTGTGTGTTTCTGGAGGCAGGAATATGGTTTCTGGAGGCAGCAAGAGCTGCTGCCCTTTCTGTGGTTGTAGACCAAGGTGTGGTTTGGGGGTTAGCTTTTTGTTTTCCCTCCTGCAAAGCTGCCTGCCAGTGAACAGCTTTCTCTGGGCGCAGAAATGGACCCAAGGGGCAAGACCCAGCTGGGGCAGGGGCTGTGGCCTCCCAGAGCTGCCGAGGATTTCCTCCTCTGTGAGCTTGGGCCTGCTGAGATTGCTCGTGACACCCCTCTGAATGGGAAATGTGTGTGACGGGGCAAGATGGAAAAAAAATCAAGTCCAAAGAGACGCAGAAATGTGGCTTGTGGACTGGTGATTGGACCAGGCAGGTCTGTAGGGCTGCATCCTGCCCTGCTGCTCCATCGTCACGCGTGGTGCTGACCGGCGAGGAGCGCCGGGCCCTGGCCACCACCTCGCCCTTCCACGTGCTGCCGGCCGTGCGTGCGTGCGCCCCGCAGCCCGGTGGAGGAGACCTCTGCCTCCACAGGCCGCACCCTGCAGGGTCTCAGTGCGTGTGTCGCTGCTTCAAAACTTTAAATTCCTTAGACTTTGGGAAAGCCCAGATTCACATGCTAATCTCCGGGCCCCTGATGATGCCAGAGTGGTCTATGAGGGAGCTTTTTTTTTTTTTAAAAAAAAAAGCTAAACAGGTTTAAAAGAGCAGCAGTAACGAGCAGAACTTGTTCGCAGTGGGTGGCTTTGTCTTTCCTGTGTAGGCAAATGTCAGAACCACAGGCAGAAAGATTTATTGTTGTACAGTACAGGAGAAGGCCGCAGGGAGCCATGGCTCCTCCTTGCTGCTGCCAGCCACGTGGGGAGGGTGCCCCAGCACCGAGTCTCCCCTCTGAATAATGCAGAATTGCATTGCTAAGTGATAACAGCTGAGGTCTTTCCACAGGAAAGTAAATAAATAAGGAACTCCCCCCTTCCCTCCACCCTGCTTGTTGCAGAAGAACCACCCATGGTGTGTTTGGGGGGTGGGAACAAGGTCTCTCTGCAAGTCCGAAGAAATTAAAGATGATTAATTCCTCCCTGTCGAGGTGCGTGGCAAACCGCCTTGTCTTCAAGTGCCAGAAAAGGCGGCATCCCTCTTGAGAGTGTGCCCGGCTCCTGGTGCACGCAGTGAGGGGCTGGGGCTGTGTCCGCCATGCCCGGCCTTGCCCTGCTGCTGCAGTGGATTTATGGTCTGAGCAGGGCCCAGAGCACTGCTTCATGTCAGCAGCTGGCTCCCGCGGGGCAGCGTCCGTGTGTGTGGCTCCGGGTAGAGGCGCGGGCAGATGGCTCCTGTCCCTGATGAACTGTGCTGCAAAGAGGCAGAGTGTCCCAGAGCAGGCACAGATGTCTTCTTTGGTGCTTGTAGGGGGAAAACGGAGGCACAGAGCGTTGGCTGCTGCAGCAGTGTCAGAAGCAAATCCTTGCCTGCCTCCAGTGGGAAGGACAAGGGGAGCGTGGCCGTGGGGCAGCAGCATCGCCCTGTGCCCGGCTCTTGCTGCAGGCAGCTTTGGCTGAGCCTGGGTTCGTTTCCTCGTGCCTCAGCACGGCCGCGGCCCCGCAGTGCCCCCGGCCCCCTGCACCTCCCGGCTCCTGAGCGGGGCAGCTCGGAGGGTGTGCTGGGACGGATGTCAGCTCCCTCTGAGCCGTGGGGCTCCTTTCATCACCCAGAGGCAGTCATTAGCCGCCAGACCTGAGGGCATCTCATCTCCCACACCGATTCCTCTCCTGGCTGCTGATCCGGGTCATAATTGCTTCATTTTTTTTTTTCCCAGGGCCAGGCATGAAGTAGACTGAAAATGAGTAGAAAGCTGGGGTCAAGGGAGGAAGAAGTACAAACCCCCAAGGAAAAACATTTCTTGGTTAATGAAGTGTGAATCCAAACGCGAGGGAGGGGATGAGGGCCAGCGAGCTACCAGGCAGTGTTCATTAAACCTGTGAGTACTCGGAGATGTAACGAGGGCCCTGGGCCACAAAGGGGCCAGCCAAGAGGGAGATAGTCAGCTGCATTGGGGTCACTCGCCTCTTGGCTTCTCTCCTCTTTCTCTCCAGCTTGAAAAGGAGGAGAGGAGCTGTGACGGGGTCGGCCTGTGGTGTGGCTCACAGGTTGAGGGCACCACGTGGTGCCTGTGAGAGCAGGGTGAGCCGTGGGGGCTGTGAGGATATCACAGCTACCAAGGGGCAGCACAAGCGCGTCCCTGCTGGGTGGGGGTGACGTGGGGGAGCAAGGAGAGCCCTGCCAAGCAAGGCTGCCTCTCGTGGGCAGAAGGGCTGCGCAGCGCAGCCCGTCGCACAGCTGGCTGCCCCCCTACAGGACAGGAGAGGTGCCACTGGCAACCCGAAGGGATGCAGAATAAACCTTTCCCATCCCTCTCTGTTCTGAATCTTGTGGGGATATCAGCAGAGAAAAACAACCAATACCTAAGGGATAGGAAGGGAGTGAGAGCTCCCACTAAAAGGCAATAGATTTCCAAGTGAAAAGTATTATTTCCATGGCTTCCTCCCCATCTGCAGAGCAGACAAGACAAATATGGCCTCACGTTCACAGGTGCTGGGCACCCATAAATCCCTCCCACTTTAGCGGGTGCTGCAGATGCTCGGTTCCTCTGCAGAACAGAAACCAGGTCATAAATCTCTCCTTCTACCTGCGTCTTTTTCAAACTTTTTAATTAAAACTCTGCTGTCTCTTGTATCTGGGGTCTGGAAATTAATTGTCATTATTACGGTTTAAGGCACTGTTGCTCGGATCCTTTTGTCCTTCAGGTGTGTGGTGCGATCAGAAATCTGGAGCAGACCTCATCCCTGCTGCCTTAAGGGAAAAAATAATCCATTTTTAGAGTTCACCTTGCAATGGTCATGAGCCTCGTTAAGCTCAGTGCTGCTGCAGCTCCCCTACAATGGCTGGTGGTATTTCTGTCAAGATCCCTGTGTAACTGTATTAGACCTGCCCTGCTACTGCTGGTAAAGCCAGGCCTGTGGATAAGTGAGAACAGAACTGGGCAAGTGACATGAGACTGGTTTTCAGTTTGTGAACCTGGATGGATATTTTCCCAATATTTTATGTCCATATTCATCTTCCACCCTGACTTTTCTCCTCACTGCTAGGTGGCCATGGCCTCGGCTCACTCTGCCCAGCACTCAGCTGCGTGGTCTATTTGGTGAGTAGCCCTCCCAGTCTCTTGCGTTTGCCCAGAAGCAGCTGGTGAGCAGAGCACACCAACACACCCTGGGCCACTGTGGCTGTATCTTAGTTTCTTGCCTGCTTTTCTGTGCGTCGTGGGAGGATTTCTCATTTGTGTGCTGTGTATTTCCAGGCATGCTACGTGTTCACAGGCACACATTCAGATGAAAGACAGTTGTGTTTAATGCATTTTCTGCATCCCCATCCAAAATCCAGCAAAAATAAACAAATCTCAAGAGTAAATGATCCCTTGGTGTATGTTAATTGCAGCTCTTCCAGATGCTGCTTTTCTTCGCCAGCTTTTCCCTGTCACTTTGCTGTGCCACCTTATGTCACTGCTGGGCTGCTCTGTGCCCTTGCAAACGGACACTGAGCTCAGGATGGAGCTACTGTTATTCCTTAATATCCAATCTTTCTTGACGTTGGTGATACCTGCGACGTGGCAAGGCTTCTCTGGAGTGAAGGTCCAAACCACGCCAATGTTGGAAGCCCTGTGTTTGCAGGGGACGTGTTAGCATTTCCTCAGGCACAGCTCCCACAGGTAGTGAGGGCAAACGTGGCACTGAAGCTCTGTAGCTCTGCCCATCTCTATCTGATGTTAAGGCTGTTGAAGAAAGCATCTAGATCTGAGCAGCAGCAAACAGGTTTCTTCTGTTCATGTAAATTTTATGAAGTGCTTACAGGAGAACAAGCAACAGCTGTCATTTACCCTGTGGTTTATATGTAACAGCACATAACCCCCAGGAGGAGGGAATGCATTCACTTTGGAAAGCTCCGTGTTAGTAAATTTACATAGGAAGTATATGAAGGAAGATAATATTCTTATCTGTAGTTGCAGGAAACTAGCCTTGGTGGCCCATCAAGTCCCTTCTCTGTACTCTTCAAAACCTTCAAAATATTTGCCTTGTAGCCTGGAAGTGTCCCAGCAGCTTGTGGAAGAGAGGAGCAGAACGCCATGGCTGCCTGTGCCTGCGCCTCCACCCGGCGGGCGGCTCTGTAGGGACACAAATCATTTAAAATACCTCTAACGCAGGCTGCTTACTTTTTTCTTTTTTTCTTAGTAACTAAAATGACTGAAAATGAGCAAAATGCGATCCTTGATTTGGGGTTGCAACTCAAATCTAATCAGCCAAGTCATGAATTGGCAGCAGTATGAAATGAAGTCAACAGCTGATCAAATCATCAAACAAGCACATACAAGATTTGAGTAATGAAGCCACACAACATATGGCAAATTTCTTGAAACAATGAGCGCTGCTCTTCCTTACTCCAGCTACGCTTGTCACTTGCCCACGCATACTTTCTTTCTCTTCTCCTTCCTTATATCCTCTTTTCCTGGGAAGTAACTGGAGAAGTGAAGTTAGGTTTCTTTGCTCTGATCCAGTAAAGACCACCTGTTGATGAGGGATGTGTTTGGTGTAAAACCAGCTGAGGAAATACTAAGCTTGCAAAAAGGGGACAGTTGGAGTTTATTCTTGTTATTATGTACATTGTAATAGCTTTATTAGATGAGACTATTCCATAAGATAGTGGGTCAGGGTTATTTGGAGAAGCAGGATGGGGAATAACAGAAACTGTCCGCTTTTCTTGAGAGCTTAGAAAAGGTCCTGATGCACTGCACCCCAGCCGGCTGCTGCAACTTTTACCTGGGTTTACTTTTTACCAGAGCTGCCGCCTGAGAACAGCTCTGATGCAGCCAGGGCTATGTGAGCTGTGCTGGGGGGCAAAGAGCAGCAGCGCAAGTTGGGCTGAAAACCTGATGGCCATCTGTGCTGTAGTTTGGATTGAGGTGTTTGGTGCGGGGATATAACGAGATACCTTGTGGCGATTAAGCTAAGGAAAGTAGGTGTGTGTTGAGAGGAGACATGAATGTATATATAAAAAAAAAAAAAAGTAATTTGTACTCAGCCACCCTCAAACTCTTACTGACCTAAACAGCAGTTAGCTGTCACAATATCTACTTTTCTCATTGAAAATTATGTCAGCTGTCTGTGCATAACGCTTCCTCTCTCATCCAGATGAACAGAAGTGTCACGCGTGCACGCGTGTGTGATCTCAAGGATTTAAGATTCCTGGGGAAATTCAGAGACAGAGCATTTAGATGCTCTGTGCCTGCCTTTGTACTACTGGTGTAGTTTACAGGCTCTTACTGTCACAGTGAAACACAGCTTAGCAAAGGCCCCTCGGCAGTACTAGCTCCTGGACCTGCGGGTTGTGTGCTCGCGTGTTGAGCTGGGTCCTGTCCTCCTGTCTCACACTGGCTGGATCCTGGGGTCGCATCTAGTGATGGTTCCCAGCTTGCCACATATCCTTTGTGGGTAAGAAAGCACAAAGACCCCCTGACAGGTGGCTCCTTATGGTTGTGGGCCCAACCAACTCATCAGTGAGCAGTCGTGGGTGGCTGATGAGGTGGGTGGGAAGCTGCTCAGCCCAGGTTGCTGCTGATGACCTGGGTGAGTTCCCTGCCCAGGGCGCTCTTGTGGTCCAGCATTTCAGGCAATCTGAACATGGAATCAAGCAGCAATTAAGCTGGGTGAATGTTTTAGTGGTGAGCAGCCCATTGGTGTCCAGGGTATCCGTGTCCTTGGTTGTCAGCTGGGAGCTCTCCAAACCCCTGTTCGGCTGCAGGGATTTGAATTTGTGTTAAGAAGGATGGAAAGCCAAAGACTCGAGGCGAGTTCCAAAAAATGCCAGATGCTCAGTGGGTTGATCCATCATTTATTTCTAGCATTTGTCATCCTGGAGTGACTCTGCTGTGAAAACATGAAAAAGCCAGGTCCCCGCTGACTGCAGGGCAGCAAACTCAAGGTTCAAAGGCATGGCAGTGAAACTAAATAAAATAAACAGAAAGAAGGCAATAGTGTACCAAAGGCATCGATCGCAGCAAGAAAGTTTCAGGAAGTTGTTGTTATGAAGGAGGTCAGGAATGTGCTGGAAACTTGGGTCACTGTCTCAAAAACAACTGCAAACAAGTAGAGCCAAAGTCATTGCTACTGCAGGACAGCTGGCTACAGGGAATAAATTGGATGTAGCCCTGGTTCCTGTTGCTTGGGTCCCCCTTGCCACCGACTGCCAGGGGGAAGACAGTGATTTTTGAGCGCTCCCACCTCCCCGACCACCACTGGTGAGGCCGGGCAGGGGATGCTCTCGGTGCAGAGCGGTGGCTTGCGGCATCCCTCAGTGTTTCCACTTCTCTCTAGCACCACAGCCTGGCCCTAGGCTCCTATTCTGCATCGAGACCTTTGCTACTTCAAAATTGTAAGACCATAAATTGCTCCCCATCGTGTTTGCAGAGGGCGTGTAACCAGAGCTCTGCAGCTCTTGGAGATGGCTAGTCTTGTTAATAAGAGGGGTGAGGTGATGGTGTGCTAGAAAGATCCCCAGGGATGCATTTGCCGCTCTTGGCACTTGAAACATGATGAGCTGCTAGATCAATCTCCCAAAAATATCACTTACGCCGAAGTGGGTTGGTCAAAGGTGGTCAAAAGAGTTTGCAAAACGCTCCTTCAGGCTTACATGTGGACAGATGGAAAATATAAGGTAGAAAAGAGTGGGAGCAGAGATTTTAAAAGCCATAAAGGGGCAGCCACATCAGCATGCCCAGCCACCGCATGCCTGCCCAACTGTTATGCTGTCTTCCTCAATGTCTCCTTCTACCTGAAAAAAGAGGCTTTGCTTGTGGGGAACAAAGGTCTGAATGCAATTTGGATAATTGTGGGATAGAGGGATAGTACTTAGATCAGGTAAGAATGGTAATTCAGGTAAGAGGGGAAGAAACAAAGCACTGCATTTTGTGGTCAGGCATTAGGGCTCAGCAGCTTCTTTCTCTACCCGTGCATGACCACTGTATTGACATTTCTTGCCTGAAGACACGGCCAGTTCAGAACATGTTTATGAGCTGAGGATGCCTGCCACTCTCCAAGGTGGGCGCAGACATTTCCTCTGCTGCAAGACATCCGACAGCTCCTCCAGCAGCACGGGGCTTCGCCAGGATCCGGCTGCCATCTGCGGGAAAGAAGAGCATCTCCCATCTGTGCATGCTGATATGAATTGTTCTCCCTTCCTACCACTCTGGTCTTTGCTACATAGGTGTCTCATGCTTAGGCTGCAAAGGAAAAAAAACCCTTTTTATCTTCTTGCTTTACTTATGCTTTGTGAGTGTGTGCAGCTGAAGGGCAACGTGCACCTGCTTGCACAAACTTCAGACAGGCCCATTTGCTCTCGCTGTTGAAGTGGGAGATCCAAGCAATGTCACATTTGGGCAGCTGTTGCCCGGAGGAAACGGTGGTGTCAACTTGTCACGCTTTGCTCCTGCAGCCTGGGTAGCGGAGGAGCAACCCACGCACAGCTGGAATTCCTGCCAACAAAAAGCAGTGGTCAGTGGGTGAAATCCGCACAGCGCATCATCTGGGGCTTTGAAATCAGGCTCTTAGGCAACTCGAGTGCTGTGTGACCCTTTCTGCTAGGCTGCCAGACAGAGGTGCATTTTTCTTTTTGTGTGAACACAAATGAAAAATCATCTGCTTTCAAAGGATTCATTGTCAAAATGCTTTCCATCTGTGCAGCATTCTGTTTGTTATTTGCTTTTGTCTTCTGTTCCTGAGGGGTTAATGAAGACGTGTATCTTTCCTGGACTATTTCTTGTCTGCAGAGGGGCTGAAAATGCAGATTTGTTTTTATCTATGACAATGTAGTCTGATGTCCTGATCGCTGCCGGCAGAGCTGGAAGCAGCTTACCAGACCAGCCGATATATCTCCCTCCTGATGCGAGGTTCATCCTTGAAGGGCAGTCCTCGTGTTTTAATCAATATGATATATAGGAGCTTCGATTACTTCCCTTGCTACCTCCCGTTTCTCTGCTGTTCGCAAATCCTAGAGCTAGCTGGAAACCCTGAGAAATTTGTTCTGTGTTTATAGTTTTGGCAGCGTGGGGAGGTCTGATTCTAGTTGCAGTTAATGCATATTAAGACACATGCACACATTTGTTTGGAGGTTTGCTTTTAGACTCTGGCCAGGCTGGGCTGCTCCGCCACAGCGTGGCAGCTGATGAACAAAGGAATATGTCCTTCGAGTTTTGCCTCAAACAGTGAAGTTCAACGGTTCCTGATTCCATGGAAGCCCATATCAAAGTGTTACCTTGCTGCTTATGGAGGTGCTGGGCCAGCATCGAAACCACCCCAGTGCAAGGGCACATGGTTGGTGCAAGGTGTTGTGTTCATTCGTGGAGCCTCTCTCTTTACAGCAATAACAAAAAGGTATTTTTCTTAAAAAGAGAGCAAGGTTGGGCTGTCATCAAGGAGAGCCCCATCCGTACTGCAGTGCTGGCCACCAGAAAGACTACGTTTGTGTGACAATTTCTGCACCTCCAGCTCATGAAGACCACAGGCCCTGCTTCCTGGCTCCGTGAGCAGCACGGACGATAAGGGTGTTTTATCTCCATGAAAAGATTAATGTCAAGCACAAGGATTAGTTCTCTGCAGCGCAGGAGATTAAGTTTGGATTTTGCAAGCTTTCCCATTATCGGCTTTCTCCCAGGATGATCCCCACGTGAGTGGCTCGCCTCGCTATTTCCTACAGCAGTTAGGCTGGTGCTGGTCAGTGGGGACGTTTTGGGGACTGGCCTGTGTCTCTCCTCAAATCGCATCGCTCTCCTTGCAGGCTTGGTTTGCAGGACCCCACAGACGTGTAACCCAACCAGCAGCCGCACCAGCATTGTGCAGCCCATGCCCTGTCCCCATTGAGCCGGCACCGAAGCAGTGAAATCTGAGAGCTGTAAAAACTGCGTTTTGAGTTGAATAATCAAGGAAGTGTCAAAGGAAAGGCCCTGTTTTATTATGAGCTATAAAATACAAGGAAAAGGCCCCATTCATTTTCGCCGGTTTTATTTTTAATAGATTTACTTAATGGGTTGCTGCTGAGGTAAATATATGTGTGCATAAAGAGAGCTTCAAAACGATGGTGCCCATACTAATGACCCCTCACAATGCTAATAAAAACAGAGCGTGTGAAAATGCAGCTAGCTCTCGATCTGTCAGGCCCGTTTTTATTTTGCACCCTAGCAAAGCCCCAGTCAGTCTCCAGCCATAACTCCTTCCCCTGCCTCCCGAGGCTTGCCCTTCCCACCCCGACACCAGACTGGCAATCCCAGCACAAACGGTGAAGACCAGTGCCCCAGGGTGGATGTGGTCAGGGCAGCCACCGGGCAGCTGCCCGCTTAATCCGATTACCCGTGGTGACGCACTGAAACCCGTTAACCTTGTTGTGACCAGCTCCGTGACACTTGCGGCACAAATGAGGTGTGACGTGATTAAATGAGACCGATCGGTTTTGCTCACCAGTACAATGCCCGCAGCTGCTGTGCTGGGGATTTACAATGCGGGGGAAGCTTTGAAGTCCCATAATTTAGCCGTTCCGACTGCCTTCCCCTGGCTGGAGAGATGGCTGTCCCCTCCAAACACGTGTAGCTCAGTGGGGGCGTCGTGAATGTATCTGCTGGGACGGTTCCAGTGGGTCTTTGCAGGACCCCAGCTCGGAGCTGGGGAGCAGAGCTGGTCCGTGCAGAGGATGGTAAACATACCCCTAGAGAGAAAAGCAGGACAGCATGAGCAGCACAGCTCCATAAACGTATTTGGTGTTCTAATGGCATTTAATTTTTTCAGGGGGTGTAGTTTTTGGCCAAGATGTTCGGGAGAATTATTAACAGTGGAGGTGTTGGGCATGTAACAAGCCTGCTACTCTGTGTTGGATTGTGTGAGCTGCCCTATGTGGTTGCTGCAAAGGGGTTGTTTCCCTGAGTTGAATTTACATGTATTTAGGGCCAGAAAGGCCGTTCTGTGCAGGGTTTCCGGGGCTTTCCTGGGGCTCAGGAGGGCAGTGTCCTCGGTGGGGAGCGCTCTGGCTGCTGGGGCTGGCGGTGTGGTGCTCTGAGCAGCCGCACACATCTGTGTCTGCTGAGGTAATGTGCTGATGTGCCCTTCCTAAAGCAAAAAAAAAAAAATCTCTGCTAACCTCGCAAGCCCTCTGTTGTTTACTGGAAAAGGCTAATAGGAAAAAAGGAAGGAGACAGAAAGAAACAAGCCTTAAAATGAAAAGAAAATAATTGCATTGGATGGGATATGAAATCAAGGACAATATTTTTCCTCCCTGCTATAGGCATTTATTTTTACTAGTAGAGTACTGGGATAAGGAGACATTGTTCTCCTAACATAGTCAAAACAAACGTAAGATTCTCAGTCTGACATTGAAAATGACTGATGCTTTTGCAGGAGGCTGGACTCGGGCAATCCAGATGAGTATCACTGTGTTTGCTCATGTTTAACTTGCCTCGTTTATGTCCACATAGAAGAATCCCAAATAGGCAGCTCGGGGTACTGCCTGTCAAATAAATACAGTATCTGTGGATCAGAGCAAAATGCATACAGAAACAAAATGCCTTAAATCCGCAGTGTTATGTAAATTTTACTAATTGACTCTGTTAATCAGTTGAGCTTTAGGAGCTACGCAGAACTGAGTGTGCTTGCAAAGGATAGCATGGGAGATCACTAAGACCCCAAGCTCAGAGGGAGCGTGCTAAGGAAAAGGCTCTCTTGGAGAACAATAACTCAGCCTTCAGCTTCTAATAATTTTAGAAAAGATTTCATGGCCAAACACTCGCATGTTCGGGATTACCTAGCAGAAAATTATATGACTGTCGGCAAACCGAATCGTTTTGAATAGAGACAAACAAGGCACGTAAGCTGAGTCAGAAAACTATTGTTAACTAATCACTTGTCTGACCTTAACTGCTCTCTAATAACAGCGTTTAGATGCTGGGTGCCTTAGATAAATGCTTATAATAACATAATGCCTGTTACAGAAAGACCAGCAGTGCCTCGTACATAGGGTCGTCAAGTTGAGAACAGCGTTAAGCCCTGCGAGATGAAGCAGGGGCAGGGGCTGATGGCTGTCCTCTGGTTATCTCCCTGCTGCCCTGCCGTGGGATGGACCAGGTGGGACTTGGGGTGCTGCTTCGGTCCCCAGTTCCCCTCCAGTTGTCCTCCCGGAGCTGGTGTCCCGCAGCCCCTTTCCTCACATCAGGGAGGGATCAGCTTCTCCACTTTTATGGGCTTCGGCCACCTGAGACCTCCTGCTGAAGAGCACCCGGCTACGGGGGAAGATGACCGTCTGGCTCCCCGGGAGCAGAAAGGCTGTCTGATTACCTCAGGCACACGTTGGGCTGTGCTCCCAAACACGTCTGTCGTAACGGCATCGCACAGAGGCCTCGGTCACGAGTGAGGTCTTCCTGGGGCCGAGCACAGTGCTAGCACACCGGGGAGCTATCGTCCAAACAGACAGAGAATAAAGGGGAAGCGATTGCAAAGAAACGCTGGGGTTAGCTTTTGGCTCACGAGAAGGAAAATGAATGGAATAGGATATCCTTTTGGTTAACTAATATAACTTGTGCTGGAAAGGGTTGCCAGCACTCCAGTACTCTGCCAAGGCCGAGACTTTCTGGGCTAGTCTTACAGCGCAAAATTGTTTTCCCATTCCTGGTTGAAGTCCCCCTCTCTCCTCTGGATGCAGGTTAAATTCAAAGGTGTCTTCTCCATTTTTAATAACCATCTTGTTTTTTTCCAGGTGTCTGCTTTTGCATTTCTCTGATGTTTCCTGTGGGGATTTTCCTCAGTGACTCCCTGCGATGACACTCAGGAAGACAGACTGCTAAATATGAATCGCAGATGCTCTGAAGAGTTCCCTGATAGCGCTACCAAAAGGGAGGTGGAGGAGGTAAGAGTTCAGGGCAAAAAGTAATATCATAGTGGAAGAGATTTTTTCAATCCTACATGCTGCAGGAAAGAATTTTGTTAATGGAGTGTTACAATCTTTTGAGTGTGTCCCTCTCCCAGAAGGATTTCTTGGAAGCTCGTAAGTGCCTTTGGTACGTCTTTGCATATAGGCCATATGCCTCTGGTGTGGAGGACTTGGAAACTCTAGCTCCTGCTTCAGAGCAGAAGGGCAGACCGTAAGCATTGGTTTAACTCTTTTAGGTTTTATTTGGGATGGGATTGATGCAAGGTCTATTATAACATGCTGGACAGAAGTTGGCTTGACGTGGTGATTTTAAGTTGTCTGATGTTAATAGCTGCTTGTTTGTGTCCTTGTTGCCTTGCTTCCTGTTCAGTTACCACCTGCTTTAAAGTATTGTAACAGACCTGATGTGGGATCAATTCATTAACTCCTTCCTCCTCTGTACAAATAGCAAAAAATTTATGCCCTCCTGCATTAGTGTGAGATGAAGACAGGAGATTTGTCATGATCAACTAATGCTGTTGCTAGGATCCCTCTCACTCTTGAAAAAATACTTTTACAATTTTTTCCTCATTTTAGAGTCTTCAACTCTGTTTGCCCTAGAGTTTTCCCAACTTTATTTTTCTTTACCCATCCATTTTCTATAATTTATAATTCTGATTGATTGTATACCGTAGAAACTTGTATTCAAATGTGTTCCTAACCTGGAGCTTCCATTTTGTGCAGAAATCGGAGTAGGGATGGCTATCTTTTAAATGACACTTCTTAGTTGGTTTTGGGCCAGTCTAATTTGACTTGCCACATCTCCGTGTGAGTTGCAATTTAGCCATTAATAATGTCAAATTTAGAAAGAAGAACTGACTGACTCAGACATGAGGCTTTGAGGTGAGGATTAATAAAGATAGTTCCCATTTTCATGCCATCCCAGCAGGTCCAGCTGCCAGTATTTCAAACAGCTCCACTAGGGCCTGACTTCCTTTAATGTTTGCAAGCTCAGGGCAGTGCTCCCTGTTTATGTCACTTAATTTTTACAAGCTAACCCAGAGGAATGCCTATATGGCGCTCTAGTCACCCTTAAGAGGTTTCTAATAGTACACTGAATAAATAAGCGCTCAGCAGTTAACAAATAACCCAAATCAATCAACCCGATGGCCATGTAAAGGCAGGAAAAGCACATGCTAGGTGTTTGTGCAACATCTAGCGCAGGACTGTAAGTGTAATACAAGCAGTAATGAAAGTATTTCATGAGCGTTAGCCCCAGCTTCTAAAAAAAGTGAACCCTTTAGACTTTGGGGACATTTTGTGCTCAGATCCAAATTTGCACTTGTTTTATATGAAAAATAAAATACTGTAAAACTGGAGCAACAGCTTCTCTAGCAGTGCTTCTGTGGTCTTTCTCTACACCCATGAAAGCTGTACCTTGTCTCTAGAGGTCAGCTGGACGGTCTTACGTGATGCCTTGTGTACTGTGAGCTTCATCTTGGTGTCCCAAACCTCATGAGTGGCTTTGCACAGGGCTCCGTTAACTCTGGCTGGAGTATGGGCAAACACAGCTTCTCTCTTAGTCAGTGAGACAAGGACACCACAGCACATTTCACAAACATAAGCTGTCCTGCAATGGAGCACACGCTTGCTCCTTTTGTTGCACAGAGAAGAAGCAGAGGCTTTTGCAGGGGAGACGCACAGGCCAGGTGAATCTGCTGGCAGGAGAGTTTCAGGTGCGACTGCACTGCTGTGGATTCTGGTTTGCAGCACCATCATATGTTTCGCTGTCGGCCCTGCTGATGCTCCCAGCAGCCCCTGGACCTGAGAACCCCTTTGAGCTTCTGGTGCGTGAAACAAATACCAATGCATGCGTGGAGAGGTCACTTTGGATTTCCATACAGACAGGTTTTCCTTTTCTTTTTTTTCTTTAATGAGATTTCAGGAGAGGGCGAGGGAAGGTGGCTGATGGAACACTGTTATGGAGCCTGTAATTGCTTATACAGCTCTCTACCTGCACTGAGAAGAGCATGAGGGAAGAGAGGCAAGGGGCTGCTGTTCTCTAGAGCGCGGTGGGGAAGGGCAGGGACGCACAAGGGCAGGGGGGTGAGGGGTGGAGAAGGGCTCTTCTGACATTGCATGTGTAATCTAATCTAGGCCATAATCATTTCCTACTGGCTCAGCATCAGTCACATCGTTAGCCTAACACTGAAATTAGATCTTGCCCGTCAGTGACATTTGCTTTCCTATCTGGACCATCTCCATACTGCAGTACTTCCTGGCTCAATTCATATGGGACCAACAATCCCAGTTATGTCGATCCAGACATAGCAGAAAGCTTTTACTGAGCACTCCCTGCAGACCAAGGAAACCATCAAAGTGAGTGTTTCAATATGCCATTGCTCTCTTGTGTAAAATAAGAACAACTTCACGTTACAATTTGGGGTCTTACTCCCTTCCAACTCCCTGCATTGATCGCAAACAAGCAACAAAGACTAAAAAGGTACGTGAAGAATATCCCATATCTAAATCCATGCTATAGCTGTGCCTATACTGCATGCAGTCTGGGTGAGACAACTGGTCTGCTGGGCCAGATTCCTTCAGCTGTTACTCTGCTTCCTCTGTTGGCAGTAGGACCACAGAGACGCAGTATTGCTGGCCCTTCTATCACAACTCTGGCCATACAAGCTTGGGATGTGATCTTACTTGTTCAACTCTGTTTAGCCAGCTCATTTCTCAGCAAGACTCAAAGTTTTCAGAAGTTGTGGCAAGGAAATGGGAGGTGCACTTTCCTCAAATCAGTGCTATTAGAGCCACCACACTGACAATGCTACAAGCACTGAAGTCTTCCCTCTGTCCCATGCCCCCCAAATGACATGTCATTCAGAAGTCCTTGTAATAACCAGAGACTCCTTCACACTTCAGAATATCAGAGAAATCCGGACAAGTTCCAGCGCGGATCATAAATTTCTGCTGGGTCTCCTGCACTGCCCAGGGTGCCGACTGCTCGTTGTGCCCCACTACACTGACACGCTGCTGCATCTCTGCCAGCCAGCCGCACCTCAGGGGCAGCAGAAGTGATCTGAGCCCCAGTTTGGGCACCCCTCCTGCCCCAGGAGGATGGCAGCGAAGTAAAGGGGATGTGATTCCTTCCAGGCACGGGCAATCGCAGGTCTGACTGTAAATGCGTGAGCGGTCACGCTGCGAGGGATTCATCCCCTCACTGCTCAAGACATTTCCAGAGCAGTTGTTTCCACAACAGCTAGACTTCTTAAACATTCAGTGGAGAGAAATAGGCAAGCCTAGAGATCTAGCTCACCCTGAAGCAGATATTTTAAAAGCCAGGTGAACCCTAGAAGTGCTTTCTAGAAGGACGTTATCTGTGAAGAGCAGTAGACATTGAAAAGGCTAACCTTTGGACAAACTCCAAGTTCCTTTTGCCGCTTAAAAATAGAGCGTTCTGAACATTTTGATGTAAGCAAACATTCAATTTACTCTTGTTAGCAAACACAAAATGACTAAATTCACAATTTAAAAAATACCAGCAGGGTTTCCAGTTAGGAACTGCAAACACCGTAAAAATGCCCTTCTCCCATCATCTTGTTGCCTTGCATTTCAGGAGGGCTTTGAAGAGCTAAGATGGGTTCCCTTTTTCACCCCTTATCTAATCTTGAAGTCCCTTTGTGGTCAAGACCATCTTTCAAGCTCCTGGGAGGTTGGTCTGATTAAGGACCTCAGGCTTCAATTCCAAAAGAATAAATTTAAGATCTAGCATTCAGAAAATGCAGTTTAGCTTAGGTCTTATTTTCCCGTGAAGGTTTTAGGATCCTGGCTATTTCATTCCCTCCCAGCCTTGTATTTTTAATGACTTCTCTGCTTCTTGCTACGTTCCCTCTACCCTGTATACAAAGACATCAGTGTGAGATAGATAGCACAAATATTTTGAGAAAATATTAAAAAAAATAAAAATCCCACATCTGCACATAAAAAGAGGCTTTCATGATGTGTTTTTTCAGGACCTGGAGCAACGAGAGACACTCTGCTTTTAAAACAGGTGTTAAACCAGTGCCATGAATTAAGCTGTCAGACCTTCAGGTGGCATAGATAGGTGGTGTAACATTTTGCTTTAGCTGGGGATTTACACACGTAATGCAGTTTTATGGCATTTTCCTGCAAATTGAACCAAATTGTCATCATCCAGACATATCGATTTGCCTTTTGTTATTTATTTGTTAAAACCTCTTTAAGGGACAATTGGAGCTAAACTGCTGTGGTCCTGCTAGGGGATGTGTATTGATCTGGGCATTCATTTATTGATTATCTACTTTACTGCCAAATAATCCTCTCTGTTTGCTTGTCTTCACCTACTTTGGATTCTGGAAGCAGGCTGGAAATTTCACACACTGCCCATTATATTAATGGAAAGTATTGATATGCTAATTGTCCGGGAGGTGATCAGAAGAAGTGGGAACCACATAATCATCCTGCTGTTCCACTTCCTGTCTATGATTACTTATTTTAAAATCATTAGCTGAAAATATTGACACGTTAGGTAATGAATAAAATTCACATCAAAGAAACAAAATTACTTTTTGAATTAAAAAAAAAAAAAGCCTGCAAATACAATGGATTTCTAATCAGTCCTTCCAGAAGATACAACTCCTCAGAAGGTCAAGTATAATAAAACTGCGAGCTGAGGCGGTGAGAGGGGTGGGGGTGAGGAGCTCGCAAACAAGAGGAGCTCGCAAACAAGAAGACCTCTGTCTGGCTTTGTAGCTAGAAACTGTAACTACAGAACCGCCCAATTTATATGTACATTTATAAATATGTAGAATGGCAAGGAGGCAGTTTTTTGAAAGTGCTTTTATATTGCAATTGAATCTGTTAGGGTAGTCCCTGCTGCTCCAGAGGAGGATTAAAAGGTATAACAGGCATTACAACTTCGCATCATCATTTCTGATTTTGAGCTTTGTCCTTTGCGTCAGAGTTGCTGAAATTGGGAGTTTGTTAGGCTTGAGAAAGTGGTGTAGGGGTGTGGAATTGTCTGGACAGACTGGGGCAGCCACGTACATGGGGGGTGGGCAGGGCAGAGGAGGGGGAGAACTGCTCTGAAAATGCTCCAGATTAAATTTAACATCGCTCAGAGTGAAGTGGGAAGAAGGGAAGCCAGCTGTGTCCTGCCTGAATGATACAGCCTGGGGAGGGATCCCACGTCTTTAGCGTTATGAGGTAAAAAGTAGACATCATTCAGTAATACTTGAGAGCTGCCATCATGGTGGGCAGAGCGATGAGCTAAGCCCCTTGCCCTGCTGTTGGGCAGTGCCCTGGGATGCGTTGCTGCTGGCATGGTGCTCAGCTTCCTGCCATGGCTTTGGCAGCAGGGATGAGCTCAAAACCCAGTGCAGCCTGTGTCGTTAACTGTGGAGCAATCGTGCCAGCATGGACGCAGTTTGTGTTAAGGAAGGGCAGAAGGACAGGGCTGAAGTTGTGAGGCCCACGGTTATGCCCTTGGCACAGAAAAGATGAGGAGAAGGGCCTTGGCCCACCCCAGGTCCCACCATCAGAAGCGAAGGCCAGATGGGAGGCAGGTGGAGGAGGCCCGGCAGAGCGTGGGGGAATCCCATCTCCTGGAGCACAGGGGGCAGCCCCTCTGTGCAGGCCTGTAAGAGGGGCCTCGGCAGGAGACGGGAAGATTGTGCAGAAGAGAACAACCTCTGCGCCGTCAAGGGCACGGACAAACTGACCTAACACGCCTTTTCCATCCGTAATTCCTGAGTCACAAACAGAGAATGCCATTACAACCGCGGCGCGGGCCAAGTGGGAGCTGCGCAGCAGGGGGCTCTTTGCAGATGGGTGATGTGCGAGGAATAAAATGAAAAGGAATGAGCCAGAGCTTCGGGGCCTTCCCTTTCCATCGCACTGGGACAGAAAGCCCAGCAGCTATTGGAGAGCAAGGAGTGCTGCAGTTTCTGTGCATTTTCTAACGTGCGGAGCCCACAGCCTGGGGGCTCAGGGAGAGGAAGAAGGGAGGTTAGCACTTAAGCTAGCTTAATTTGTACAAGCAGAACATCCCAGATCGGGTCTGCCATAACACACTTTTTCTGGATGCTCATTAAAACTCTCTCCACACACAGAAAATAGAGCAGGTCGGATCTGCAGAGACCAGAGCTGGCATTAACCATGTGCGTGCCTCAGGCAGTGCTCCGGGAGCAGGCAGGCCGGGCACGGCGCCCCAGCGGTGCCTGCCCCCAAGCCTGGCGCTTCTGGGGCTCAAGGACAGGCACATCCAGGTGCCTCCTGCGGCCATGGGCTCTGCTATCCACAGTATGCAGGGGATGGGGAAGCTTGTTGCTCTCTTTGAGCTTTGTTGTGGTTGGGTTTGCTTTTCTGAGAAGGCTGCCAGTGGAATTGCGTATCTGAAAATGGTTTCTCACTTTTGTGATGGGTACCAATGTATCAAGGCATACAATTTTTGCATGTTAAGGTGTTATGAGAGAAGCATATGAGTCATACGAGGGAATCTGAATGCTTATTCTGACTCCTCCTCTGAAAACTGATCTCCAGCTCTGTTTTCTAAAGAGAATAATGTTGCAATATTCAGGAGAGCTTCAAGCTTGATGCAGAGCTAAAGATCAAAACACTCCAAAGCCATAATGGAGATGAATCCTAATGGATAGATGGATAAAGGGTGATATGCTAATACTCCTGTTTAACTTGATAGGTGTTAATGGTGATGACAAATTGATAAATGTATTTGGATCTACATTTATCATTTTGCAGCAATATATTAAAAACGGGATTACTATTATTTTGAATCCATCAAAAGCTGTTGCTAAGCACAGTGCCAAACTCTCTGGCTTTCTAAATGGCATTCAGTCATATACAAAACATTGCAATATATTATTACAAATTTTTATCCTTAATTAACACATTCCTGAATTTTCATCATCATTTTCATCAATCCTGTCAGTGGGCATGACAAATATAAATGACTAGAATTAATTTTTTTTCAAAGCACTATTTCCAGATTGAAGTCAGCAAGTTTAGATTGCATCTACAGATGTTATTGCATTTTGCTCCTGTGCCTCAAAACAGTCCAAACGCCCTAAAAAATCAACTGCTAGGTTACAAGAATGATTGTGAAATTAAATATGAGTTGTATACAGAGCTGCTTAGAAGGAGAAATGAAAAAAATCTGAACTTCAGCTTACAACGTGCAGAGTACCGTCACCTCCTTAGCTCCTGGAGAGGTCAGGTGCTCGTGGAGATGCAGATGCTCTGCAATGTATTTACAATTAATCCTTTATCCCTCAGAGTAAGGACTGGCACATCTGCCAATATGAGATGAAGACACTCCATAGTCTGCTATAACCTAAAGAGAGTTGTCTTTCAGTTAATAATCAGCAGTCATTAGCTATATTTCAATAAATACCTGCATAATTTTACGGTGGGAAACCCTTTAAGTTATCTGATACCTTTCATGCAGGCATCTCAAAAGGATAAGTAGCTAAAGGGGGTTTAAATCCCACAATCTTGGTGGCAGGCTTGCAATACTAAGCTTAAATATCTGACCCTTTGCAGCACAGTAGATTGGAGGATGAAGTTGATGCCAAAGCCAAATATCCTCACACCTATTTTACTGTCATCAGACACCCAAGCTTTAACAGAGAGTTTACTGAGAGAACGCCTGACTTATTCAGAGAGGTTGGGGTGTTTATAAAGTAGAGGACTGATAATTTCATTGTAGAAGGTAATTTCATTGCAGAAGGCATTTGGAAATGAAATGCCAGCAGCACAAACCCCACATCTTTTAGAGCAGTGAAGGAAGCACAAAAAACTTTGGCTGGTAGCAGTTGTGCTAATATAAATGAGCTTCTCTGACAAGCTTGGCTCTGAAGAAAATTCCCCTTTCTAGCCTTTAGTCGTCATGCACAAAGCTACAATAAGTGGCTCTCTCATAATGGATCTTGCCAAGACCACAGGCCAAGCACAGCTCTTCATTACTCTGGCATAATTTACTGCGAAGCTAATAAAAGGAAGGAAAGAATCTTTTTTCAGAGTGTATTTCCTTGTTTGTTCTGATCATCTTTCTCTGCTGGTACCCTACATTACTGTTAGGCATTCAGAACCTAACCACATTCTGAGCAACCTAAAATTATTCATTTATCTTTGCAGTATCTCTGTGGTGTAGGTGGCCTGTAGTCTCAGCACGAGTCAGAGCATGGGTTGACAAGAGCGACTTGCTCAAGGCCACACAGAGTCTGGGATCGCATCTTGCTCCCAGGTACGAAACCAGAAATCCATCCTGGTGACACGAAAGCAGTTCATGTGAAGGTAATCAGAGCACTGATGCCTGTTGCCCTGAGTTTGTGGTCCCACTCAGTTACAGATATTCAGACCTCTTATCTTGCTCGCTAGCTAATCTAGTTTAGTTTGCTAGTGTTCACACGTACCCTCAGAACTGACAGTGCATGTACACTTAAGATAGCTAGAAATAGGTTTTATGGAGAATACAGGGTAGGCTGCGGTGATCCAACATAGGGCTTAGCAACACCTGACCAGCCTCTTTCATCTGCTTTCCCCTTTACTTTCCCATGCTTTTTGTCCCTTGATCCACCTCAATCCCTCCCTGTTACACTCTTTGGTCCTTGCCCTAAACACGGTATTAGGTCTTGCATGTTCCCAAATGCTGGTCCCACTGCATCCCATATTGTGCCCTACACGTAGGCAATAACCACCTTTAGTTTGCAAGGCATCTGAGAGACAGTTTCTTGGTTGACTCATCTTGGCAGGCTTCACAGGAGGCAACAAACAAGGTCTAATCAGTCTTCTCTGACGTGCTTTGGAGTAGCCAATTTGGTGTGCTTGGTTTTCACTGACAAGGTTACCAGGGCTCCCGCTGGATCTTTGTGCTTCTAGCGATTACACTTTAATCATGTAACCTAACACCAACAAGGTAACTAGGAGTCAGACCGGACCCTTTAGCTGGCTTTAGACCCTTTACATTTACAGCCCCAGAGCTTCCCACTTAATCTTAGTGAACCGGAAGATCTTGCTTTTCAGTAACTGCCCAGGAGACACCCGCCCACCTTGCTTCGCTTCTAACTCCCCTTGCTGCATATGGAGCCTCTGCCTCCCTTTTGTTGGCCGGGGCGAGCTGGCAGCAGCCAGCTGAAAGGTGGGATCACGCTCGCTGGGTGGGCACGTGGGGAACCCCTGCTAGGGGCTGGGGATCGAGTCCTGCCAGACGGAGGGATGCCGTGTCCCTCGGAGGTCAGAAAGCGCTCCTCCAGCTCGCCCCCGGCTGCTGGAAACCAGGTGCCAGGCAGACTTCCCCTGGGGGTTAGCTGCTAGGGGTTAAAACACCATTACCCAGCTAACAGAAGCTAGGTGTAGATATTCAGAAGAAACTCTTGTTTTGAATAAAAAATTGCATTCATCCTTTTAAAAGATGTGAAATTCTTATCAATAAATCTCCACAAGCTCCTCTGACTTCATTAAGTACAACTTTTAAGAATCCTGCCTGAGAGGGTATTTTTGTGCAGATTAGCTGAGCACAGTTTTAGAAATCATTTGGCAGCTTTTTACTGCTATGAACTGGCTTTAATTCTTAGCTAACGTAACGTATGCACTAAGCCCTTCTCCTCAGCCATTAAATACAGGCCGAGAGCTTTTTAGAGAGTTAAACTTTATTCTGTACACACGCAGATCTACTTATGTACTTGCCGCACACGGGGGAATACTTTACAACAAAAAGGTACCACTTAATGAAGAGACAGCGATTTTCCCATAAAAGCAGAACGGCTCACAAGCTAATGTGGGCTTCTTCGCTTTCGGTCATTATGTAGTGAAAACTAATGTTCCTTAAAGGAAGGCCTGCGCCTCCTCCTATCGAAGGCAAGCGGGGTGAGGATTGGGCCCATACACTGGAAACACAACTGGAAGTTTCCTACATAGGTTTCTGAGTTTTATGAGGGCATTAAACCTCATGGGTAGCTCTGTTTGGCTGGCTGTAATGAAAACGTCTGTTTCACAACTGGGGGGTGAAGGTGTGAGGGGCACACACGTGGAAGCGGTGGGAGGGGGCCGTGGAGAGGAAGGTGCCTTGGACGTGGTGCTTAGGGACGTGGGTTAGCGGGTGACACTGGTGGGAGGGGGCCGGTTGGACCCGATGATCTTGGGGGTCTTTCCCCAACGTTCACCGTTCTGTGGATCTCTGGTTCAAGCGGCCGGGAGAGGCCGCGTGAGGGAAGCGGCGCTGCGGGCAGCCTGGCGCAGGGCCGCGGCCCTCCCGACCCGCGCCGTGCCGGGGGCTCCCTCCCGGCTCCCCGCGGCCGGCGGCGGCCCCGCGGGGCAGGTGCGGAGCGGGGCCCCGGGGCCTCGGCGGGGCGGCCTCGGCGGGGCCGGGGAGCCCGGCGGGGCGGGGCGGCAGCGGGCGCCGCCCCCGGGCCCTGCCGCCGCCGCCGCCTCCCCGCCCGCCGCCCCGGCCGCAGGCTCCGTGGGGGCCGGGCCGGCGGAGCAGCCCCCGAAGTTCGCGGAGCGGCCGGCGCCGGGGCCATGTGGCTGCTGTGGCTGCTGCTGGGCTCGGCGGGTGAGTGCGGGCGCGGGGGGCGGCGTGGGCTCGGCGCGGCGGGGGAGGGCGCCGGGGCCTCCCGCCTCCCGGCGGCGCCTGGCGGGCCGGGCCGGGGGCCGCCGGCCTCCCCTCCCCTTCCCTCCCCTCCCCTCTCCTCCCCCGGGCGGGCCGAGCCGGGGGGGCCGGGCTGTGCCGGGCCGTGCCGGGGGGCTGCCCGGCGGGACGGTCGAGCCCCGGGACCCGGCCCCGCTTTGCTCGGGCGGTGCTCTCCGGGGGTGGCTGTCACGGGGGGGGGGGGTCCGCGGGTGTCCTGCCCGGCTCTGCTGCAGGTGTGAGCCGCTCCCGCGGCGGGCTCGTGGCCGGCGGCTGCCCAGCAGGCGCGGGCAGCCTGTTTGCGTGCTCGGAGGTGCCCCTCGCAGTGGGTAAAACCCTGGTTGTAAAGCTCTGTTTCGTTTTTTTGAAGGATATTTGTTGTCATGCAGAACTTTGAAGTTTCACAGCTCCTACAGTAAAACTTCAAACCGGGTCCGGTTTAGATGTCTGGAAGGAGAAGAGGTGCGGTAGAAGTTGCACTTCTGAAATTGCATAACTGCGAGCCTCAGATGCTCTGTGTGCCTAACTGTCGTGTAGGTTCGGGTCTCTCCTCAAAATTATCCCAGCAGTGCCTTATTTGGAAGCCTTCAGGCAAAGCCTGGCTTTGTTTATCTGTGTTGTGTTGCCTTCTTCCTTATTAAGTTCCATTAGACTACAGAAACGCTGCCAAAATTTCACCCAATTATTCATAGCAAGGTACGCGCTTCCATGTGCTGAAGGGATTTGCGTGCGGTATCACCCTCAGGTTAACACGGAGGGCTCCGTGCTACCAGAGCCCTGTCTGAACGGAGGAAGGCTTCCCAGGCGCCCCCAGCCCGTGTTCTCGTCCGCCTTCCCCTCGGGCCCTGGCCACGAAGACCTGTTTCTCATCTGGAAGTCAGCGCTGTGCTCCGTCTGCACGCCGATCCGATGCTCTTGCACAAGAGTCAGGCTGCAGTTATTTAACCAGAGTCCCTGGCTTACTTTGGGGCAGATTCAAAGAGTTTTCTGAAACTTCTTAAATGCATTCGCTTTTTCCTTTGAAGACCGAAGTATTGAGTCTTTGGGGATTTTTTAAAAATGTTTCTTCCTCTGTATGTTTTGGCACCCCTGTAACCTTCCCACAGGGAGAATTAGTTTGTCTTTGCCCAGCCTTTGCTCTGTTTTGAATTTTAGTTTTGATAACTCCTGAAAGTATTTCTTTCCTTTTGAGTCTGTTTTGGGTACAGATCGGAAACTTTGAAGCCCTGGGGATCAATTTCAGTTAACAGAAAATAAACGCTGATTCAAGTCTCTGCCTAAACAATTGTTCCTGTTAGCTTGCAGAAATAACTGGTGACTTGGTTTGTGTCAGTGAAGATTTGCAAGGCAAAGTTCAATACTTCATTTGCATCTTTTTTCTCAATAATATAGTTGGATCAAATACTGCTTTTGCTCCTGAAAGACCTTATCTGCATGGGAAAGGTTTTATCTTGTCACGATACGTAGTGTGAACTTACACAGGGCTGGTTTAATTTTATTGAGGACTGATTAGAAAGAGATTGTTGATCTGCAGCTGCAACCTCTGCTCCCAGTGCAGGAGCTCCTCGCCTGCCTTGCTTTCTTTTTCCACTCCCCACCTCATTTCAAGTCCCATCAAGCTCTCACATGCGAGCACACCCAGGCTCTTTCATCTCTCTGTGCTGTTGCCTGTGTACCCAGGTAGTGCTCGGCTCCGATCCCCTCCCGCTGCCTTCTTTGTGCCGTGCTCTGACCCCGTTCCCAGTGCTTTACGTTGGCTCCGTGTCCGCTCGGGGGTTCCTGGTTGTGGGTTAGATCCTGTAAGGGTTCCCGTTACCGGCCTAGGCTGTAACAACACTATCAGGTTAAGTTGGTGTAGAGCATTTAGTTGGGAAACAGGCATCCGTGAGCGCGTTGTCTGTTGGGGAGGGAAGTGATGGCAGGAGTCACACACACTTAGCTGAATGAACTGCTTCTAAAAAGTGTGATTACAAAGTGAGCTGAAAAGGAAGATTGCGTTTCTTCTGGCAACTGCAAAACTCGTTCCTGTTTTAGGTATGAAGTAGTCTTACAAATGTCAGTCTTCAGCAGGCTGGGGAGTCAGGATGCAGCGCACAGCTGGAATTCTGACGTGTGGTCTCCGGGATGTCACAGTCCGTTGCGAAGACCTTTCTAAATACCTAGTATAGATATTATACCTCTTAAAATGCACTCAACCTGCCCTGCTTTAGGGGGAGGCTTTTTCGTCCTGCTCCCCCCAGTCTTTTGAACTAATGCTGTTGGCATCCAGACCTCGTTCTACACAAAGTGTAAACGTGCAGGGCCACGTGTGCTGTCGTCACAATTTGCCACTACATCTCAACAGCTTGGAAAAGAAACAACATCCCCCAAACCAAGTAGGGGTGGAAAGCTGCTGAAGAATAATGTTACCCTATCCGTATTCTGCATTGTGTAATGGCCACTAGCTTAAAACTTCCATCTGCTACGAAGGAAATACCTAGATTTCTCCGTACTTGGAGACACATCTGTCCTGTGCATACAGTACATTCATTTCAAATTCTTCATACAGTCCTCTTAAGAACTCTCAGACTGGGACTAGTGAGTCAATAACCAGTGTTTTCCCCTTTCATTACGTGGGGAAGCCGCAGAGTGGTGTAGCACATGGATACGTGAGAGACGAACAAGGATTCTTGTAGCAGCTTTGGCAAGTCAAGAAACTTCCAGCTTGGCAAACCAATAGAAGAGAGGTGTTACACAAGAGGCAATGGGTATTTGCTGGAGGAGTAAACCTGCCGGCAGTCATGGTGAGAGCAGTTGGAGGTGCTATCGTGGTGACAAGCTCCATGCCCCTTCTGGGGAGGATGCCTGGGATTTCTAGCAGGAGATAGGGCCCACAGGCAGGTTCTCTCAGGTCACTTGCTGGTCATGGGGCGTTTGGTGTCTAAAGACTTCTTTTTAGACAGCTGGTACCTTACTCCGTCTGTTGCTGTCCAAACCACTGTGTGCTGCAAAATCTGTCTCTGCTCCCTTTGCTTTTGGGGTATGAACAGTTGCCAGGCTCTACTCTTGTAAGTACAGTTTTTGATGCAAGGACTCAAGTAAGTAGATGATTATTTTGTGCGTTTCATGTTAATGTCAGGGACTTCTGACAGTGGCAGGGAAAGGACGTGTCCTTGACTAGAGTTTTGTAAGTTTCCCGTTGCTGCTGGGCTGTGGGGAGCTGCAGGGCCCAGGAGCTTCCAGCCGCCCTGCGTGGGACAGCACGGTCTCAGCAGTAGCCTCAGCTGCCTGGGCTTGGGAGGCTGAAAGTGTGGCTGCAACGTTGCAGTCACATTGGGATAGGAAGTGGAGCTTGTTAACTGTGAAGTAGATTGTAAAAATGCACCTTTTGTACAAATGGGAAATAAAATGTTTCAGCTTACCATCAGTCTGCAGAGCCTGTTGCACCAAGAGGCTAGCAAGCTCTTTGGATGAAAAAAATTCATGGTGATAGTATAACACGTTTGTTGTGACAGCAGTAATCTGGCATCCTACTTCCATTTGCATGTTGATTATCTACCAGGTGAGGAATAAAATGGCTCCCCCCTTTGCTGTAGATCTGGAAGACTGTGTAGCAGGTGATGGTTTGTTAGACAGTGATGGTGGAACGAGCAGAGGTTCAGGCATCCCTCTGTTTCAGGGCAGTGGTCTGGGAAGGACTGATGCAAAATTAATTTATCACCTGGGGACAGATTTTGGTTTCTGTTTTTTGTTTGTTTGTTTAAGCCAATAAATCTTAGCAGAATAGCTTCTGTGAAACCCTGTCCTGTGGTTGCTGTCTGTGCAGCCAGAAATGCAGTAATGTAGCAGGCCTGAAAAATCTCGAGTGTGAGGTCTGTAGTGATGACAGCCGTGCTTTAAATTTCAGTATTTCTGTTGTGGAAGCCACGTGATGACTTTTATGAACTGGTAGGAAGCCTTGGAGGCTGTCATTGTTCGGTTGCCCTACCTGTTGCAGACAAGCTGTGGATGTCCTTCCTACCTTTGGTGGCAGGCACTCTGCGATGAGTATTTAAACTGGTGTCTTCAGAGCCTGAACTTGGAAACAATTTCATTGTCAACAGGTAGGTTTTGAAGATGAGGAAGGAAAAAAAAAATCTGTATCTTAGTATCTGGTTGCTTTTCTTTTGGTTTTGTTTTGTTTTTTGTCTTTTTAAATATTAAAGCAAAACTCTCCTGCTCTGGTAAGATCTCCTAACAAGATATGCTAAGATGCAGAATGGAATATTTCAAGTGAAACCAGTTTTAATGATGAGATGCATTTTGAAGTGTCTCTAAAATGAAAAACTGAATGACAGACTGCCCTTTGCCTGAAATGTAAGTAGATCATGGCTGAAGGTAATTTTATAGTCAGCCATTAGTATAATCAGTTTATCGTAAATTTACTGAATGCTGAAGAATTTTTGAGGGGGAGCTTGTATGCCTTTATAAAAAAAAAAAAAAAGGCAAACGGTTCTGCAGAAAAACATTTAACTAAATTAACATCTCTTCTAATGAAACTTTTAACTTATACATGGTGAATGAAAGATTGTCTGTGAGTTTTACACTGCTTTTGGCGTGGACTGAGATTGTGTATCCAGATACTTATTTGACATGTAAAAACTTGTTAAGCTGCAGTAACTTGATCATGTTGTCTGAGTCTGCTTTTTTTTTTTTTTCATGGATCCTCTTGCACAGTAAACCTGTCAGATTAAGAGCCAGTTCGAGCAAGCCTTACGTCGCATGCAGTGTTGTCTATCAGGTCAGAAGAGTCCTTTTCAGGGAAAGAAGATGATGTAATGCTAATTGGTTTTGGTGTACGTTTGCGTGTATTTTAATTTGCACATGTTGAGGTAGCGAGGAGGTTTCTAAACAGAGCCACTGCTCTCTTTGTTCATTCTTGTTCTCAGCTGCCTGCACAGATAGCCGTATCTTGATTGCAAAGAAACCTGTGGAGTTAGATCTCTGGTTTAGCTGCGGCGGACAGAAACATGCCCTTCAAAGCCTGAGAGCAAAGAGAGAGGCTTCCTGGTAGGGTGAGAAGTGTGTGGAGGGGCTGGGGAGTAACGTGGTAGGTAACCCGCGTGGCCCGGGTGAGTGAAATAAAAATGGAAGCGACTTGCAGGAGGGTTGCTGGTCAGGACCTTCTCTATTGCATTTCTTGAGCCTTCCTCCTGCGATGGCCTGACCAGCTGTGAACTTGGGCACAATTAAAACACACCAAGTAGAGCTGCTTTGTGTGTGAGTAAGCAGCTGTGTGAGTCACTAAGTGATACACCTCCAGGTGAACAGGGAACCGAGGTAGAGTGATGTGGCAGTGGCACTCTGCTAAAATCATCTCTTCTGTGAGGGTGAGCCTTCACCCAGGTGTGCAGCATCAGTTAGGGTTAGGGGCTGGGGAACCCCTGGCAGATCATGCCTCTTAGCCAGATCGGGGAGCTCCTGAACGCCTCTTAGCCAGGGCATTCCCGTTTTAAAATGGGTATTGTACCTCTCAGGTGGCCTGTGAGGCTTAATTTATTAACAATTGTGAAGTGCTTAGGCTGCAGATGATTAAAGTGTGCTGTTGTGTTTTGAAATACCATTTTTTCAGTAGGGCCCAAAATACAATTACTCAATTTTTAGTGGTGTATCTTTTTTTTTTTTTTCTCTTTAGCAGAGATCCTGATTTCTTTCTTCTTTAAATTAAAGAAAAAGTCCCCAGGTTCCACACCTTGCCGTGAGTCTCTGGTGTTGTGATGTTACCTTTCATCCTCTCAGCAGACATTTTCATATTTGAGATGGCTTATTATGAGGGGGAAAAATAAATGGAGATTTGTTTTTTCTTTGGTTCTGGGTTCTTTTTATTGCAAATATCAGATGGAAACCGATTGGACCAGTCAAGGTAGGTTAGATGAGGTGTATTTTGAAATAACCGCGTTTATGGGACAAAGAGTTCAATTTTAAGTAACGTTTTCTTGAGTGGTTTTTATCTGTTTTTGATAAAGTACAGCAAGGTTACTGTAGCAAGTAGGTTGCAGTCCCATTAAATATCGAAGTGTGAATTCTGCCTGCTGAGTATCGCTTTCTCCTTCCTGCCCTGTTTCTTTCATTCCGTGGAGTCTTTCTTCTTGCTTTATATATTTTGCACAAATTTATTAGCTAAATTATGAGCAATTAAGATGACACTTACAGCTCCCGGCAGAGCCCCGTTGCCAGCCAAATCTGTGTCGGTGGAAGGCTGGCGCTGTGCTGGGCAGAGCTCCTCTGGCTCGTAGAGCAGCACCTTGTTCTCCGGGCTGCGCGCCTGACTGCAGCGTGACTTTGACACGGGTTGTTGTTTTTGTTTTTGGAAACCATTTTTTTCTTCCCAGCCTTCCTTCAAGCTATTAGCACTGTGGATCCCTAATTTTTGTCAGGAGCTACATGCTGCAGATAACTACAGACATGTTTCTAAAGTTCAAAATAGCTCTTCTCCTTGACATGTTCTGTACAGCTGGTAGGAGTTGGGTACAACGTAAGTAGTTTACTCAACACTACGAATTTTTCTCAGGTAATTCCTGTTTTTCCTTTCTCTTCTTTTTTTTTTTGTTGTTGCTGTTACAGTAAAGATTCTTCATTAGTCATTACGATTCTTCAAACAGAAGAGTTTCAGGTTTAGCATAACATGAAACACGATATAAACACCATGACACAATTATGAAAATCCATACAATTGGCAAGTCACACGTTGTTTTCCTCTTAGGCAGAGCAAGAGCTGGCAACTGGTAGCACTGTTGCTTGCCCGGAGGGCTCTGTGGGCAGCCTGCTGTGCAGCAGCGCCCCGTGCTGACCCTGCGGCTGGTGCCCTCTGGCTCCCTTCGCAGGGAGCGTGGCCATTGCCCCCACGGTTGTGTTTCTGAGTTTGGGGGCTGCAATGCAGCCTTCTGGCGTTCTGCTGCTGTTCTCCTGACGCCAGGGGAAGTTATGTCAGGGGCTACGTCTTTCTATAAGCTTAGCTAGCGCTCTGCGGCTAAGCGTAGCTGCTATTTCTTAGATTGTGAATCCGTTTCTTGTCAGATTAAAACTTTTTTCCCTTTCTTTCTCTTCCTGTATCCCCGTTTTCTTGTTCTGTAGCAGCATTTTGATGACTTAGTCTCCCTTTGCTTCTCTCCGTCCCTGAATCTTCTTACCTCTCTCCTACATGTACCTTGGTACCCCATTGTCTTTTTTCCTTTGTGCCTCATGACTTCACCCAAAATTGTACCTGTTGGTGCTAGTTCTAGGCACGGGCTTCCTCCTCATGCCTCTGACTCTGTACTTGCTTATAAATGAAAAGCTGACACATACGCTTCTTGTTCCTATACCTACGTGCTAGGATTGTAAACGTAGGAGGGCTGTGTGCTTCTATAGGCCAACCTTGCAGCTCGGAGTTGTCCTCTTTCCCTTGCCTCCTAGTGCTCTGCACCCCGCTGCCTCTGTGGCTGCACACCGGTGTCCCAGTTCGTGTTGGTAGCGAGCAGCACGTTGAGACACCGCCTTTACCAGGCCGTGCTCCGCTTCATCTGCATCTTGATTTGGATCTCACGTTGCGCATTCAGTGGAACGTGATATCGCTGATACAGGAGCCTTTGACACACAGGATGAGCTTATGGCGCTGAACTTGCTCTTTTTTATCCGTCCTTCCCCTTATCCAGCGCTTTGTGAAGGCACAGGCTGCGCGGAGCTCCGGCTGTGGCTGGGGAAGGTGGTGTTTGCTCAGAGCAGGCTGCGGGGCCTTGCTCTCCCTGGCTTCTCGACGCGGTTTGACAGGTGCATAGTGCCTCTTGAGCAGATTAATGAATTTCTCAGTGATTAGTTATGAAGTTCAGTTAATATTTACTTGCCACACAACACAAGGTGTGCGTGTCTAAATGGCTCAATGTTTTGTGAACGTCAGCACTGCTGGAGAGACTGATACAAAATGTGCTAGACCGCTTCCTCGGGCTGTTAAATATGCAGAGAATCCCTGCTTTGCTTGATGTGCCAAAGCACATCAGTTCTTCGTGGATAGATAAATTAATAGACTCGGCACTTAAAACCTCGGAAGGAAACACGTTGCAGCAATGACAATGAACTTCAAAGGCAAAATAACTCCTCCAGCTTGCTAACCGGTCTCCTGTCAATGGCACAAGTTGTTCTTGTGGCTAGGGCTGAAAACAGGCAGTTTCCAGAGCCGGGTGGGAGTGCAGGCCACTAAAGCAAATACTTGGTCTAACTGGAACCTGTACCACGTGCGTTTTGTCTTGAGGAGAGCGGCTATCGACCTGAGGAGTTGGGGGCTCCCTGAGATTTGTCAGGATGCTGATCTTGGGGCTGGGGATCCGACAACCTTCCATGACCTAACAATGATAAGAAACATGCCTTATCGGGGACTTGGCACGTTATGAAACAGAGTCTACAGCTTTGCTCATTTGGGTAGCCGGGAAGACACAATACAGACGCTGAGATCGAGATCCGCTCAGGCTGGCAGAATGCAAACGGCGCTTGGCAAATCCTGGAGTCTGGAAGAACTGTACTTACGGCTTAATCAGTTTTAAAAGACTATGTCATTAAACTAATTAGGCATAATTCAAAATTGGCTAACAGAAGCAACAGCAGTGTGTTTGTGTTGATTGCAGTCTATTCAAACTCAAAATAGGCTTCTTTTTTTTTTCTTTTAAGACAACCTTTTGAAAGGTGGAAAGAAGGTGGAGAGGGCCCAAAAAAATCCACGTGGCTGATGTTAGTTATGTGTCTTAATGAAGTGCTGGCTGAATTTCAAGTGCAGGATTGTGACCAAAATAAAAGCCTCTCTGGAATAACAGGTAGAATTGTATTAAAGCAAAAACAAAAACACGTTGAACTTTTAAATGAATAGAGCACTCATTTTACCATGTAACTGAGGTCTTGCATGTTAAACCTGCCCTTTATTTAATCAGGTCCTGTTGGAATTCTAATTTACGTTCTCTAAGAAATTTTTGTTTGCTGGCCCCTTCTGAAAAGGTCAGATCTGCCTCCACTTGTTTGGCATTTTCAATCTTGTGGATGTACCGGCTTTGGATGTCAGCAAGCATGAAAGTGAGAGAAAAAGGATGCCCTGTAATTTTTCAGGCTCTGAGCTCAAAACCAAACCACAAGTATTTGTCCATCTACAGTCAGTCTGAGGACTCCCCTGCTGATCTGCGAGCAGTGCGTGAGCTTCAGGAACCAATTCCTTTTTGCTTCTTGAAGAAAGAACCACCAGGTGCAAAGAACAAATCGGGAGTGTGCTTCTGGCCAAAGATCTGTGTGACTAACAGAGTAACAGAAGACGAAAATGACATTGCGGGTAGACTTTATAGTGTTATTTATAAACTTTATAAACTCACAAATTGGCAGTACCAGTTAAACCCTAAAAATCTTCTGTGAGGGGTGTTAGCTTCTGAATTGCAAGTTTGAGGTAGAGTGATGTTGTCAGCTCCTTTTTTCCCGTAAGGATTGCTAACAATATCACATTTTGGCTTTTTAGAAGCATTTTTCAGTTGCAACCTTTATCTTCCAAAAGAGAGTCCAGAACAGTTGCAGTGACCTTATTTCATACTTGAATTACGTGTCCATTAAGGATAAGAGCACAATTTTTCTTCCTCCTTCCAATTTTCATAAAATATAGAAACAAAATATTTTATAGTATACTTTCCTCTTTGCACTGCAGCTTCATGTGATCTTTTGAAATGCCTGTCCTTTGCAACAGCTAAGATATTAGTAGATATTTCGTGGAGAACTCCTGAGTCAGAGTTCCTGGATGTTTGCTCTCCTGAGGTAAGGTATTACCGGTATTTGTCTCTTAGTTACGTGAACAGGGACCACCCAGATTTAGGGGTGTACTTGATGACATTGGTTTGCACAGCTATACCTGGTCATCAGGCTCACCTTTTATACAAGGTAGGAAGTTCCTGCTGTTCTTGCACAGACTATCCATAGTAGAGACAGCAACTTTCAAGCTTTCAAAGTTAAGGACTCTCTACTTACTAATGACTGCTACATGAGGTAGAGTTCAGATTCTAATCGGATTGGGTGTCCTTAAAATTTCTAATGGGATCCTTGAAAATCTGCCAAGGGACTATATAGGCTTTCTGATGAATTGTTTTAATGGAGCTCTGGCTTGCTATTTGGTTAACAGTCTTCAGCGTAGCCTCAGGCTGCTTACTTTCCAATTTTCTTGTGTTATCTGGAGATAAATGTCCACCTTATTGGAGCTTAATAGCCAATTAGCTGAGTGAAATAAAATCTGAAAATACAAAAAGCAGTCCTGATCACTGGCAGGATATTCTTGCCCTAACCAAGGCTGAGTCTGGAACTGCTTGCCTAGTGACTGCCGCTGCTCCTTGGAAGTGGTCTCAAGAGGAAGCTGTGTTCAGCCTGTAAAGCACGGTTTAGCGGATTTTTTCCCTGCAGTGCTGCTGCTTCATTTGTTTGCTCATCAACAGTTGCAGAATTAGACTGCCCACCTCGGTGAGCAGACTTTCCCATTTAAGAAGCAATCAATGTGACTTCCTCTGGGTCTGTATAGAGCCCGAAGAGACCTGCATAAGGCCTGTCAGATCCTGTTAAAATTAAACCTGCGTGACTTAGACTTCTGAAATATGTGGTGATTATTTCTGTTTTGGGCAGGAAGCACGTCTGGTAGGAGATAAGTCAAAGGGAAAGTGCCTTTTGGGAAGCAGAGCCCTCTTTCCACCTTTTCAAACACCCAGCTCGTTGTACCAGCAAGGGCCAGATTTGCAGACTCGAGCATTTCAAGCGACCGTATTCCTGTAAGAAACCGAACTTGGCACAGTTTTAGGAAGTATTCCAGTGTTGGTTCAGATTGGAAGGACTGTGTTGGCCTGTTTCGGAAAAAAATGTGCTATTGAAATGCTGTAGTGAATATTTTGGTTAGAGAGCGCCTGGAGCGAGAGCAAGCTCAGCTGTCAAAATTAAACCCTCGGTGTAAGCAGCTATAGGACGAGCTAGTCATTGCATGTTTCCAGGGCGAAATTGTTTTGGAGAAGGTGAAACATACAGATTCCTAGTCTGTTTTTAAACAAGCTTCCCAGGTTGTTCCTTTCTCCTCCAAAGCACGCCCAGCATTAAACACAAGTGAATGTAGGTATGTACGCGTGCAACAGAAAACCAAAAATTAACACCATAGCAGGGGTTCTTATCGAGCCCCAGTGAGCGCAAATAAAAGAAGGCAGTTAGCTTCTGGATGTGAAATGACTTGAATTTACTAGATTCAGGGGCTCACTTACCTCTAGAGTCACTGTGCAAGCAGTCTTGTTGGTAGTTGGCAGGCGGGGGCTCGGGGAGGTGAGGTTGGTGTGTTACAGGGGGGTGCTTGTTTCTGAATCACAATCCCTGAACTGGGTTTTAGCTGCATACCTGCTCAAGGATTTCTGCATACGACTTCGCTTGTTTACTACCGAGGAATAAATTATTCAAGATATGGCTGTGGGCTTTTGATATTGATACGTTGTGCTTTTTTTATGATGCTCCTTCACAAGCAGTTTACTTATTTGGAAAGCTGCTGATCAGTATATGTCTTCAGGTACCCATCTCCTTAGCGTCTGAGTAGCATGGAAACATAAATTATGGATGCCTGCAGCATTCCCATGGGATAGGAGAGCATTAGTAATCATTAACAGATAAAGAAAGCTGAAGCCAAGGAAAGCACAGTAATATGATCACACGAGGCATCTGTGGTGGGGCTGAACCCTGTCTCCGGTCTTCTCAAATTCCACCCAGAAAGCTGCCCTTTCCTGAAAGGGATCCTGTCGGCGAGGCTGGGCTGTGCCGCAAGTCCTGACATTAATCTTCCTCCTCCTGGAGCTCACATCGCTGGCATTCCTGCCGGGGAGCGGATTAGGAGGCGGCACACTCGCGTTACACCAGCGCTTGTTTAACGCGGGTCAGATGAGATGCGGCTGCCGGCGTGAGGGGCTGAATCCATGCCTGGCCCAGCTTTGTGCTGCTTTTGAGGGTGAGGCTCCAGGAGTGAGAGGCTGAAATAAGTGAGCATAGACAGTATGTGGGGCTGTCAGCTACACAGGCTGGATAACACAGTGTGAGGTGAATGTCCATGCCATCCCCTGCCTGTTTGGTTTTAATGGTACAACTAAATAATGGCATCAGTGGAAGGATCAGGTGTGAGGTGTGGTGAGAGAGGCCTGAGTTCTCTTTCCTACATTACTTTTATGCACTAACAATGGAAACGGGCCTGTGTGGCATTACTGGCAGCCTCGAGTGGCTGGCAAGAGTGTTTTGAATCCAAGACTCAATTCCTTGTCTTTCTACTGGGCTTGTAGTTGAATTTATTTGCATTAGCAAAAAAAAAAAAAAAAAAAGCTCATTTGCAGGCATGCTCTGCACAGGCTTGAAGTTTCTTGAAATAGTAGGGCTTCAAGACCACCTTTGCTTCCTCAGGGCAAATCCTGCCACTGAACATATGTTGTAGATCACATTTTAAAAGTGTTTTTTTCCCTGCCTTCCCTTTCTGCTGCCTTTTCCTTTGAACAACAGTCTTCTCTTTCCTCTGAAAAAGTGGTAGGTTGCAGTAGTTACTGAAATTACTCAATTTTGTACACGAAGCACTCACAGTGCCTCTCTGAAGTGCGAATTTTTTACAAATGGGTAGAGCGGGACACAAATCAGGGTGTTGTGTGATCATGTACAAACAGAGCTGAGATAACATCCCGGAGATAACGGTGATCCTTGGCAGGCGTAACGTGACGCGAGGCGGATTGCTTGCTGTCTGCCTCCTCGTGCCTTGCTTCAGATGGCGGTGCCACTTACCCACCTCAGTCGCTTTGGTTTCATAAACGCTGGTAAGTGCTCAGTTCCTCAAAGTGAGTGGTATCAATAATTCATTACCACTTAATTGCTGGAGCTGGTTTCTGATTGATTTGGTAAGTAGGACGCGAGGAAATGGAAGCGTCCCCTGTCAGCTTGACTCCACTGCTTTGGCAGATGCTTCACGGGGGAGTTGTCCACGTGCCTTCTCATTCTTCTTCCCTGGATGCTTTGCCCCAGGGCCACAATAAAGCTGGGGAGCTTGCAAAAAGGATGAGGCAAACGGCATCAAATGGAGTCGGGGATGTTTTTCAATCTGTAGCATCCCTGAAGGGCTGGGCTGCAGGCAGGCTGGAGTCGAGGGCTCAGACCTGCACACATGGCACAGGCCGTCACTGAGAGCCACCTCGGTTTCTCTCGCTTGTTCATATACAGAGGCTCCTCCTGGACTGATGAGTATTCTTCCTGCTGGTGCTCAAAGTGCTTAAAGCTCTACCACTTGGTCCGATGCCGTTGTCGATAAGTGTGGCTGAGAAGGCTGTTTCAGTTGTCACTTTAATAGCCCTGCTTTGAATCATGTGGGCTATTTCTGATGGTTTTCCATCAAAGCAGGAATTCATCATTTTGGGGTAGATGTCAGCTGTAGTTTTTTTTTTTTTGCCCTATTTTTGTGAGGATCGCATTTCAGATCCCCCCATCAGACACAGGCTGGGAATTAGGCAGGTTCTCCTTCCTAGCCGTCAGCGTTTCCCAGCCGTGAAAGGGCAAGTGCCTCCAGTCTCCAGCGTGGAGAAGGGCAGGTTTCTCTTCTGGCAGCAGTTTGGATGCTGGAGAGGGGAACTTTAAAATAGATGTCCAGGAAAATATGTGGTGCTTGTTTTTGTTAGCATAGGGTAGGCTCTGTACCGTGTAGGGTATGGAATAAAATAAAAATGAGGAAGCGGTGCGGTGTGACAGTCTTACATGCTTAGAAATGAGAGGTGGGAAAGGACTTCTGGTTTATCTGAGAAGTTTATTCCCTAGTGCTGCTGTAAGCTTTTTTTTCTTTTCCCAGTTCATTGTCCTGTCCAAAGGTAAGCAGGTACAACAGGACTTGAATCACATTATCTTCTGATCACTTTTAGTTCAGGGCGTTGTCTTTATCGTAGAGAATCCTAACTACTTAGCACCTGGGTAGGATTCAGCCATGTGAATCCTTCCCAAAGGCTGTGCTACGGCCTAATAAATAGCACAGTCTCCAGAGCATGTGTTTTATCTGAGTCTGGTTTGCCCAGGAGGCCCTGGAAGGGAATGTATTGCTTTTTTTTTTTTTTTTATGAACTTACATAGATTCCAAACAGATTTAGCTCTATCTGAAACACATATCGAGAATTATTTTATTATTATTTTGTACGTTTTTGGGGCTGCGTGTCCAGATTCTTCTGCTCTTCAAATGAGCCTACATGAATGTATTTCAGTGGGTTAACTCCCTGTTTATCGACAACCTGATTCTCAGAAATGAGTCTTTTTGTTTTCAGGTGTTCTGGTGTCTTTAAACTTCATTGAAATGACAGGGCTGGAAAGAACATCAGCATCACTAAGCTGCTTTGTGGGATTTCCTAAAGATTACTTCATTTCTTCAATTTCCAGTCAGCAAGTTTTCTTTAAAAAATGTTGGCTTCTAAAACCATATTTCAAAAGATGAAATTTCATTGAAACGGAAAGAAGTTAATCATTTTAGCCAGCTGTAATTTGTTCTCTTCACAAAGTGTCACTCTTACCTCTCTTCAGAGGAAGAAGAGAATAATTGGACATAAAAGGTGCTGCTGCTTCTTGTGAAGCTGTTGTTAAAACTGGGAGTTTGACTTGAATTTGGTGTGGCTGGGATGTTGCAAGCAGGCATGCGCCTGCGCGGTGTGTTCCTAAAGCTATGTTTTTTAAAAACTCCCGGAAAGATTTATTGCGGACTTCACTAGGCAGCGAATTGAGAAGGGAGGAAAATAGTAATTTTAAAGCCTGAGTACCAATGGCTTAAGCCTCCGTTTTTCACAAGCAGAATGCTTGTCTCTGTGCTCCTTTTCTCCAGTGTGACTCTGATGGCTTCAAAGGGGCAACTGCAGCGTAGGACCGGTGCAACGGGAGGAGGCATCCTGAGGTGGGCTGGTGGACGGGGAGCAGTGGCTGGGTTTCTGCATGCTGATGTACCGGAGGGGTTGTGGTGTCACCCCGCTCCAGCAGACACTGAACGACGTGGCGATCTGCTACGTCTGGGCCTGATGAGAAACGTCACTCCAGGTACAGGAGCCTGTTGTGTCAGCGTGGCCTGGCCCTTCCTGAAACACGTTGGTTGCAGGGTTATCTGAAACGTACTGAGAAATACTCCATGGGCACTCAGATAGCGACAGTGGAAAGGAAGAAAGAACGTTTATCATCAGCTTGAGGACGTTCATGTTTGGGATAATGTTGTGTTGCAGACGTTGAGGTGCCCCTTCTTTAGGCTTACGTGCAGAATTAGCTTGTGTTGTTCAGTGGTGATAACACGTTGGTTAGGTTTGTTCTTGCGGTCATTAGTTGTCATGTAGTCAGTACTCAGAGTATTCCTTTTAAATTTGCCTCTCTGGAAATCTGGAGGAAATAAAGCCGTAATGTAAAGAGCTAGCGGATAATTTAAGTGTTGCTGGCTAAACTGTCTCATCTGCTTCATATAAGAAGCACATGAATATGGCATAGGGCACTTACAGCCTGTGACTTCTTTACCAAGAAAGAAGTTGTTTGATGCTAGGGTCCTGGACAAGTTTTAGCATTGCATTACGTTTTCTCTATCTTAGTTTTCCCTTTATATTTTTCAGCTAGTCCACAGGATATAGAAAGGAAAGATTTATGCACGTCCATGTTATAGACTGAATTGTGTTTGAATATGTGAAAATTAATTGCATAGGAGGCTAGGCAGATGGGAAAGACCCGTAATAATCACCTTGCCTTTTCTTTTCTTTTTGAGTGGTATGCATTTAAGTAAAACGAATTCAGTTTATTAATAGACCTTCACATGTTAGCCCTTTCTTGAAGGGACTAACCCGTGAACAAAAGAGAAGCCCTGTTGCTTAAGCAGAAAGCAAAGAGTAGAAGAGCAGTGCTTCAGTATAATGGACAACCGTGCAGTTAATTTTTCCTGCAGATACTGCAGTTACATGGCCATTAGCGGTTACATTATTAATGAGGCACTGCTGAAGGAAGCTACTTTTGACTCTCTCCTCTGTGTGCCAGTCGCCAGGGTGGTAGGAGCCCCTTCCAGCCGAAGTGGTGCGAGGTGCAGACAGGCTTTCCTCCACACTCGAAGAGGAGAACGGGGTGAGTTGTCGGTGTCTTTCATAAACCTCAGCACTTCTAGTTCTTGAATTTTCTTCCACATTACCATAACCAAGGAGCATCCTCTTCCATGCAGGCCAGCAAAGGCCTGTCGGGAAGGAGCAGGCTGGGTCTCTGGGCGCAGAGCAGCCGCCCTGCTGTGCAGCACGGGGCCGCAGGTTGTCCAGCCAGGTCGCTGTCTCCTGGCTGTGCTTGTCCCGTGCCCTGGGCAGTGTCGTGTGTTGTCTTCCACTAACGTCACGGTTGGAGTAGCCATCCTGTTGAATTGCTGTGGCAGTGTGTCACACAGCATTAGTGTTTCTGAGGACAATAAGGAAAGGAATGTTTAAGAGGAGAGTGTCCCTCCTTGGAAGCATCTTAAAGGACAGTGACATTTTTTTTTTCCACATAAGATTAAAAAAGATCCCTAATTCGTGGTCGGTATGATCTAAATGCAGGATTCCTCATCTCAACCAAATATTTTTGACTTTGTAATGTTGACTTCTGTGCTTAAGTACCGATCTCCATACACTTTGTGTCACTAGCACGTTACAGAAGTAGAAGTGAAAGGTAAGTTTAGGAAAGATTGTCTAATTGTGCTAAATGAAAGCCCCCTCCTACTTCCTTTGTGGGAGGAAAATTGCTGGTGCTTAAGTCTGCTCTTTTTCGCTTTTTCCTATTTGCCTTGCATCTTGCCTGAAGTATTGGATCTCTTCCTTAAGCTTTTAACTAATTTTCAGAAGTCACAGCAGGGTCTACTACCTCAGAGAGCTTTGCACCCTACCCGTGAGGCCGGTTTCTGTGATCCTAATGAAGCAGATTCAGAGAAGAGAGAAAACATCAGTATCGATGGACCTAGTTTACCAAGGTTTTTTTTTTTTTTCTTGTCTTGAGAAAAAATGAGTTCTTGTGACAGCAGCGATGCTCGGATGTGATGGCTCTCAGAAATGCAGAGGCACGAGACTGCTTTGCCTTGTCGTTGCTGCTGCCCACCTGCGTCAAGTGGGATGTGAGAGGCTTGCTGGCGGTCTGTGTTTTTTTGGCAGTGGCTGTCAGTCTAGCACGATTACCTGCAGAGTGCCCTTAAACCATCCATTATGTACAGTTCTCATTGTCTTCTGAATTCCTTGTAATGTGTTGTAATGTGTGGGAAGGACAGGAAGGAAAGTGCAAATGTGTGTGTAAGTGGTAGCAGAGAGCCTTAGTCAGAGCTAGCCAGTTACTGGTTTGAACACGGTTGTTACAAAGAAAATATGCTCAGGTTCTCCTTTATCCCAGAGTTGTCTCTTCCTTCTTGCCTCATCTTTCCCAGATTTGATAGCTGCTTTGCAGAAATCTTGGCATTGCTCAGCACAAGCAATTCTCTGCTCATTGACCTAAAAGAAATTACTGTTGAAACTCAGCAATGCACAAGCCGTGCTGCCTTTGTCATTATGCAGTAAATACAGTGGTTTTTCTTGTTATTATTTCTAACCAGAGGTAGGAGAAAAAATAAACAAGCTTTCCTGAAATGTGATATACCTTTCTTTTAATTCTGATTAATCAAATAACATTCTCTACCAGTAAAATAAACACAACGTGTGAGACCCACCCAGTTAAATTTACACCCTGCAATTTTCAGACGTTCATTGCCACTAAATGGCTAGAGTGACTGGAGCCAAACACACTTGCTTTGCAATTATGTCTGCTGGGTTGGTATTTATGGCAATGCCCAGCTAAGCCAATGAGATGCAAAATTAAAAATTAACCCTTAATGGCAACATGCTGAAACTGCTTCTTCATTAACGTATTCATCAAGGCATTTGGGAACCCTTTTTATGGTCCATCTCAGGAGCTACCGCAAGTGATAACACTTGCTTTCCTAGAACCTTGAGAAAAGATTGGGAAATCCGTAAACTTAGTGGATCCCAAGTCTCAGTTCACTTTTGTCTGAAACTAAGCATATCCTGTTATGGAACCAAGTAGATAGGCATTTTGAGAACAAAAACTTTAATATTGAATATTTAGAAGCCATGTCTTCTGCCAAGGTATCTTGAGTTCCCTATAATATTATTGACTTTTGATTTTGTTGAAAGTTTTTGCAAAATTCATGAGTCTGTTCTCTCCAGGCCCCACCTGTAACTGCAGGCAGTTCCCCAGCTCGTCGGTTTGCTTCACAGCTCCTGGCGTTTGCCAGTTTGGTGTTGTGTGTCAGGACATGCCTTTGCCCCAGCTTCATTGGAAAGTACTCCTTGCAGCCTGCATGAATACAACAGATGCCAGGCGGAAGGTGGAGCTTTTGGGGATCGTTTAACCAGCAAAATGATGCATGAAGTTATAGCAAGGTTTGAGAGATTCCCTGTGTTTTGTTTTGTCGCGTTTAAGAATACCTGATGCAAAAAATGTTGAGTGAAGTCTTAAGGTGGGAATGGTTTTGTAGTTAACCCGAAACTTGATAATTTGTGTTAACTCACTGTCTGTCCCATTCTTGGTCCATCCTACTAAAACACATCCAGGTTTGGAAGCTGCGAGTGGTTGAAGTGAGGCACCCAAAATATATGGATAATTCTTCCTTAGCTGGAGCGTACTATGAAACTTTTCTTCAGGATTTTTTGTCTAATAGGCACCTTGAGTGTGATAGCATAACTTTCTTTTCTTTTCTTACTATTTTTTTCTGAGGCAAGGATTAGTATTTAAGAAGCAGGTACTACTTTTCTTTATTGGATACTGTTCAGAGGATTTTAAGAAATAAAGCAAATGGAGTTGGCAGGAATCAGAAGAAAAGTGGAAAAAGAAGAAAGCTGTTACATCACATACACTAAATTCTGAACTGTTTCTTCTGTGGCTCCAGAGACTTGGGCCAGAGCTCTGCCACAGTTGCCTCCAGCTCTCTAGGGGGAGCGTTCAATTTTCTCATGCATGCATTGAAAGTTTTTATGCTTTATTCTAAATCTTTTCTGCTCATCTTTGTCCCAGTATTCTTCACTCCTCTCTGTAATGTTAAACGTAGCAACTGTTGAAAGAGCCAAAATCCATAACTGCATGTATTGCAGAGAAACCGGACTTTACTGCAAGCTTGAAAGCATTTTGTAATATATGGTGTGCATGGATGGTGTCTTGCTGTGGCTATTTGCTGGGAAGAATCGGTCACAACTGCCTCACAAAAAGATCGCACACCCACGCTGCTCACCCCACATTAACATCCCCTCTGCCTGGAGGCGCTGCACGGGCTCCACTGTAATGGAGAAACATAATTCCTCTCAGCTTCTGGTACAGTGAATAAGTGAAATAGATAAGGTGAAACTAAACTCATGTGAAAGGAATGAGCCTCTCACTTCAATATAATCCCTGCTGTCTATCTTCCTAACAGCATGTTTGCCATTGACAAAATGCAAATGCCATTTATTTTTCTGTTATTGATTTGCTTATAGAAAGCAGCAGAAATCTAATCCATGAAGCAAATTCTGAGTCGCTTTATCTTCTGTATATATTTTTATTATAACTGCATAGAGCACATCAAAGAACTCTGAACGGGAGAAAATCACATTTTAGATAGGTGGTTGTAAAAACTGTTATTTTTCACTTGAAGTGATTATTTTCTAGGTCTCTGGTAGTGATTATGGGAAATTCCCAACTTCAACTAAATAACCAGTTGTATGCATCTGTCATGCCCATGTCTCATCTTATTCTCCCATTTAACTTGCTCTGAGGCTTGCTTAGTGGAGGACACATGACCAGAGCTACCAGTAAGAGGCAAATGTGCACCACCTTTTATAAAAGAAACCTCTCAAGTCTAAAGTAAAAGCTAAGTCTCTTTGGATAGACCTGGGACATGATGTTTGAAGAGACTTGTGCCTTATGATATCTTGCTGATGAATCAAACCAGTATGTGAGCAGCAATCTCTAAAATATCACTGTGAGAACGATGCGGAAGTCCTAGATGGTCTGAAGGGTGCTGGTGTTGGCTGTGCCATGGCTTGTCACATTTTCAGTACAGGGTGACTGAAAATTAGCTGTTGATAACCCAACCTGGTGATCCTCTGAAGTCAAGGCTCTATTATTGCTTGTTACTTCAGAATTAGTTTTTGGAAATGTGCTTCTGTCCATTTCTGTGTTATCATTGCACTGGAGAGGAACAGTTTGCCTTTCCCCTTGAAGCTTCAAGGATATTCTCAGTTCCCTTTGCACCGTGTTTTGTCACCCAGGTCATGTGGCATTTCCAGGTTCACGTTTGGCCTCTTTTTGGTCTAACTCTTCTCTCTGTTGGATTTACATTCCTGTTTGAAGAGGTTTACCTCTATTTCCAGCTGATGCTTCTTTCCAGGACCAGCATTGCCCTGTCTCCACAGGTAGTGTGCTGCCACTGGCACATAGTACGGTCGCTCTGCTCTTCTTAAACTGTTGCCTTTCCTCAGCTCTGATTGCCTTCTGCTAACTGGTCCTCTAACTTTAGCAGTTGGTTCAATGTATTGTTTGGAAAAACATTCTTGTTCCACTTCCAGACTTTTTTAGCAGCCTCAGGAGAGAGGTTTCTGGTCTCCTTGTTTTCTGTTCGTAGGCCAAGACTTCAAAGCAAGAGCCGAGTTGCCTTCCTGGGGCAGGGAAGTCTGCGGATCTCTCTCTCTGTGCTTAGATTAAAATCTTGGTTATCTGTCATCAATCTCCTCACACTTGGAAATTAGCTCAGTACTGTTGAGTGAGAGGCTATGGGCTTTTTCTTTCTTGTTAAGGACGTTGTCGCTGTTTTGTTTTGTCGCCCTGGCCTCCTTCCTGGCCTGTCTGGGACAAGGCCTCTGCAGAGCCTCCTTCACTGCTGGGCCCTGAGGTGTGCCCTTCTCTTGCTGGCCCGCAGCCACAGTGTTCCCCTTGTTCCCGCTGCCACTCACTGTCCCTTGCAGTTGTGCTTCACTGACATGCGGTCAAGTCCTAAGTGAATAAATTATAGGAGAATATTATCAGAAATTCATGGTTTTGTTTGCTCTCCCACCTCTTGATTCACTTCATGCTTACACTGAGTTCGCGTTCAGAGCCCTGCGCGGTCCCCTCTCAGCATACCTGTCATCCTGGGTAAGATATCAGCGTGGGATACCAGCCTCCTCCACCTACGTGCTTACTGGGACACAGCACAGCTCGTCTGCTTCTGGCACGTGGCTTTCTTCCTTGCTGGGGAAGAGATTTTGATACGCAGCTGCCAAAACGATTATTGCTCTTGAAAACTTCTCGCTGCTTAAAGAAGAAATTGTAGCACGGTTGTTAAGGACAAGCAAATTTATTAGACTAAGTGATGTCTTTGGGGTTGAAAAATGCAGAACTAAGAACTAAAGGCATTTGTGATAACTTCATTCAGGCTTGCTGCCACCTGTATAGGAGTTTGCGGAACAGGATATCAAGAGGGAAGACGAGTTTATAGCCAGGGAATGGGGAAAGACAGGGGCTACTGAGCTCTGATTCAGATCAGCTTAAGCTGTTGAGAATATGTACCTTTAGCTAGCTAATCACAGCTGTGTACAAGAAGCAGCTACGGTAGGTTTGCCATCATGCTTCTGCCACTGACCAGTATCATTCTGTAATGTCATCCTTTGCTGTATTTGGAGTCTAAGGTCTCTGGAGGTGCGCAAGTTGTTTTGTTCTCCTTGGTGGGAGAAACATTCTTCTGCTTACTAGTCGTCAGTTTCTCTGAGCCACTTACAATGTGTAGTTCATACTTAAATTGCATTCGCTTGCAGAGGTTGATTCTGTGTGTGGATCTGTGTACGATGCTCTGGGAGAAAGGAGCGCAGAAATAATAAACATTTTTATGAGTGCCTAGTGACTATTTGATGGAGAAGGGGCAAAATGATATCTCCCTAGCATCCTTCTAATGGAGCAGATCAGCATTCTCCTTTGTTACTGCTTTTCGTTTCCTTTCCTCTCCTATGTTCATCTCTTATTGTAAATTCAGGCACTGTTGCTGTCGTATGCAGCGGTGCAGAGAGGGCTAGTTACTACCAGTATGAGCTACCAGTGCTGAACTTCTACAGTGCTTTTTATGCCTGTAAATTACAGCACGCTGCAACCATTCGATGTAGTGAAATGCTCCTACAGCATCTGTAATAAGAGTTGTTTTGTTTGTTTTCTTTACTGTCCTTTACACTGTAACTGGCAAAGGTTCACAGTTAACTGTTCCCCCTCCTTGCGATTACTTCTCATAGGAGCGTTGTTTAAGTTACTCTTACATGGCACAACAGCACAGATTGAGCTAGCACTTGAAAGTGGGGAAATAAACTAATACTGAAATAAGTTGTTTTCTCCAGACAGAATGGCCATAGGATTTTTCTTACGTCTGGTGTAAGCCAGACCTAACAGAGTCTGTTCAGCTAGTAAGGCCGGACGTCCTAGAGTTTGCTAATAATCATCTGTGAAAGTCCCTAAGTACAGGTAATTCAATACATGTTTTTAAGCAAGAAAATGTGGTTAACAACAGCCTTTTATGACCTATTGCATCTGTGTAGTGCAAAAAAAACCAACAACCAACCTTGTAGAAGTAAGTTTCAAACAGCAATTAAAAACCTTTGATCTTTGAATATAGTAGTTCAGACTTTGTGACTGGGAAACTTAAACCCAATTGTTCTAGGTAGGTGTGTTGTTTTTTTAAATTTTATTTCTATTGACAATGCAATATTGTGTGAGGGAATTTAAACTTAGCCGCTTCCAATTGTTAGGAAAACAAAGCAAGAAAGATCTTAGCCCCTGTTGTTAAATGGAATTTCCATTCGTCAGGTTTGTTGTTACAGGCTATTTCTTTACATTTGGTTAATTTTGGTCATTGAGTTCACTTTTTCTCTGGATATGCAGACCTGCTAAAGCGGTGTTTGAAAAATGTTTCTTTACCTACTTATCTCAAAAGCATGTACCCAAACTACACTGATGGGATTCCTACGGGCTTTGCAGCCCTTCATCAAAATTCCAAATATAATTTCCCTTCGAGCTTTGTTCTTCTTTTTTCTTCCCATCATTTAATTGAACAATGTATTTTATTATTTTCTTAATCTTAGTGTTCACTTTGTACGAGATTTACTGTCCCGCTCTGACAGCTGTCCCTACCGGTTTACACAAGCTTATGATTTACACTCGGTGATGCTGTCGGAAGCGTCCTGCTGCCAAGGAAAACGTAAAACAAAGAGGGCTGTGTTTGCTGGGAGAACAAGTAGCTTGAACCTAGACATAACAGCAGAAAGTGACTATATACAGATCTGTATGTAGCAGTTTGGTTTCATCACACATGAATATTTAAAGGATGGATTTATGGGTGACTGATCAGGCCCTGCACTGCGAGAGCATTTTAAAAATTTATGTTCTGTTGTGTTTTGCAGACAGAATGTAGTTGTCTCAGTGGTCTGTGAAATAAAGGCAAGCGTGTATTTAATTTCTTAGGGAAGGAAGATCCTTGAATAAACTAAGACTCAGTGGTAGTATTCTTCCCGCCTCTAAGATGTTTATCTGTTGATAGGAGACTTTCTTCTCTCCCCTCCCTATCAGTAGGCCAGGCAAAATTAGTACTCTGACTTCCTGCTCTTGAAGAAAGGAGAAAAGAATCGGCCTGGAAATCTTATCACGAGGTGGACCATGAGTACATTTCTCTTACCATATCTTATCAGCAGAGCAAGCAGTGAGATGAGACTGGTGGCGGGAGTTTCCACGTGAAGAGTTGCTGTATATAGAGGAATGTAAAGGCTGCCCCGACCGTGAGCGGTGTTGGTCCGCCCGGAAGGGTGGCTGCAGCCTCTGCGGTAGGTCGGCCCCGCAGCGAGAGCTGGTGTTGGGGCGTGCAGCACTTCTGCCGCTTCAGGAAGTGTTTCCAGCATCTCTGCTCTAAGGGAGCTGGTGTTAGGGCTGTGGAAATCACGTGTGCTGTACCTTCCCAAAGGGTGGTGGCTGGAAACTTGAGCATGAGGTCTGCTAAACTGAGATTTTCTGTAATCGTATGGGGGGAGGTTGATGTAAAGATTTGATCAGACCAGTTGTTTGGAACATAAACAAGAGCGGGATTACTCACTTCATACACTCGCTTTATGTCTGTGCCCTATAAGAGTAATTTAGGCTGTGGTTTCATGATGACTAGTACCAGATGAGCAGATAGCGCAGGCTTGCTTCAGACAGCCTATCTGTTCTGTTAGATAACACACAGCAGTGTTGGCTCTGGGAGGACAGATGATGCTGTAGTGATCACAAAGTTTACCAAGGCATACTTACCCCTCTGCCCCCCTTATAAAATCCAAGCCTTTAAGGCATAACTGGCAGAACAGTCTCACAGGTTCTTTACTGTGTCAAGCTCTTGTGGTATTTTATTCATGTGACAGTAGTTATGGTAAAACTTGATTTACTGTCTCTTCAAACCATGGTCTGAATCCATCTGAGAGGAAGGTAACACACCTAGCTGTGTCATGAAGGCGTTGCAAAAGCTGCAATGACTTCAGGCAGCCTGGCAGCGTAGCTGTATAATTATGACAAAGTACGTGCAGGTGCCTTTCTTCAAAGGTAGAGAGGCAGAGCAAAAGAAGATAAAATACTCTTCTGAGATGCTAGAAACAATTAACTTTTCTGTCCTGTGTAGGTGCCTGTGGTTCCTAGTGTGATCCGTGAGGTGGCTTACTGTTGTGCTTTGTCACAAGGTAGCTGGAACGTAGTGATGGGAGTATTATATATGCGGTTCGTGGAGAAGTTAGATTCTTTCCTATATGTGATTTGTTAAGAAAAGCAAAATATGAAGTGTGCCGAAAGGGTATAAAATCAATAGGATTAGCTTCGCTTCTGACTTGTTTGAATGTAGAAATGGTCTTTACCTTTTGGTCCTTTCTTGCTGTTTTTGCTGCTCTCCCCATCAAGCTATACAAAGTTGGGTCGGTTAAGAACCGGAGCGTGGAGCTGGTGTGGTGGCAATGAGCAGTCAGCTTCCTTCCGTCAGGCGGTCGGTTCTCCCTGGGCTTGTTTCTGGGGGGCTGCTCCGTGCACTGGGCGGGCCGCCTGCTTTTGTTCAGCTGCACTACTGGAATCTCCTTTGTGCCACTGCGTGTCATCTGCTCTTTTGTGAAAGATGATGGTAACCTGTGGATGAGATGAAATGATAAAAAAAAGATTGAGTGTTCAGTAACCTGAAGAGGATGGTTGGTGGAATATATTCTTTGTGTTTCATATTATTATTTTGTATTGTGTTAACTTTCCGTTTAAGTGCCCAGAGATAACAGCTATGCTCTTCTGAAAATATAAAGAAACACATAATTAGGGAAAATGTTTCTAACAATTAACATCCTCTGGAACGGAGGGTGCTGTGTAGGTGCGTGTGCCAATTTGCTGTGCAGTCGTGGCTTTCACAGTTTGCTTAAAATCCCTCGGGGTTGAACCGGAGAGGAGTCTGGGAAAGACAAAACAATCCTAAATTTGGAGTATTGATCTTGCTCTGAGGTTGTGGTACATGTCTGGGAATCTTGCTGGGGAATGCTCCTTCTTCAAGGTGTACCCAACTCAGTAATCTAAATAAGTGGTTCTGCCTCTTCTTCTGTTGAAACTTGTACTAGTTTGGGGCTGTGGATGTGGTCCTTGTTCACTCTGTTCTGCTAACAGCTGATAGCCTGCTTTTCTTCCACCACGCTAGCTGTGCCTAGAGCCCACAGACCTGGGAGATGTATTATTTCTGGTGTGTACTCAAGCAGCTGCACTGCAGACAGACAAATACGGGGGCTCCAGTGAAATGCCCTGTCCCCCAAATATAGAATCCAGCCTCCGAGGCTGTAGGATTAAAATAAACTTGTTCACCTCAGCTCGCTTTCTGCTTCTGCACTTAGTGTTGCAAGGAAAAAGCAAGTGGTTGTTTATTAGGGAATGATTTAGAAGGCTATATTTAATTCAGGATTTCACATGGCTAAGTGCTGAATGGCAGCCACCTGCTATATGGAATGTGCCAATTGCCTCAACTAATACCGTAGGATGTTTAGAAAGAGATACTCTATTCTATCCCTATTATATTATGTATGGTGGAGCTGGTGATGTGTTTATTTCTCTCTAGTTCAATAAAAGGTATCTTTTGCTGTGAGGAATTAGCGGGTCAAAGATGGGCATCCACTAGCACACTGACTTCCTGAGCACTGTTTTGTTTTTTTTTGTATAAATTGAAAAAAGCTATCCGTTCCATAGAAATGCTGTTTGCATTGACTTTGGTTTGCCTTGGTAATGTTTAGTGTTTTAATCAGAAGTAGCTGTAGGAATTTCTGATGTTTTTGGCTAGGCCTGATCCATTTTTAAGTCTTGAAAATGCTGGATACAGAATGTATTGCATCTCAGAGGTCACAGCTGGAAAACTGAGGGAGGGAAAGCTGAACCTAAACGGTGAGCAGTTCCTTGAATTAATCACTAACTTACCTGCTGCTTCAGCGAAGAAACATTTTTGAGAACTTGTATTGCAGTGGAGCTGTCAATATGTCTTTACAAATAACCCTCGTAACTTATAATGTTGTATAAGCAATGTAATCATCAGGCAGTTTAAATGAGGATAGGGGAGGGTAGGGATTAAAATTGTTTAAGGGGATTTAAGTTGTCAGATAATCACTGGCAGGTGTCCTTTACTTGTGACAGATGGCTCAGGTGTTGTCAATGGTTTCCCAGCAGAGAAAGAGAGAGCTTGTCTTACTCTTTACTTCCCAAAGCCATCCTAAATATGCACTGGGATGTTTTTCTTCTCTTCTGGCAAGGTATGTTTGCAGTAGCGCATAGGAAAGCAAATCATGCTGAAGACAAGCATTTATGGGGATTTATGAGATGCACTTACAAACACGCAGCTGCAAAGAATTGTTTGGGTGATATCAAAGGTGTTTATGTAAGAGATGAAAAATAAACTTAGTTCTTGTTAGTGTACATACCCTTATCTGCTGGTGCTGTTAATGGACACTTATGCTCTATGTACTTGGATCCAGTGTGGGACATTCCTCTTAAAAGCTAGTGTCTTATTTTCATTTGAACAATGGGTAAATTGTAGAGAAGAGGTCGACTATCTCTACTGTCACAGACCTTGGGCAGCTGCACTAGTCCTGACTTCGGTGTGATCTCAGAAATACAAATCGTCAGTACCTTGGGTTTCACTGAGCTGTTACACCACGTCGGCCTTAGTTCCACCGGTGTTACCTTGCTGACACCTTTGTAGCCAGTGAAGTTTGTGCATGTATGTGTTAAACTGAGGTTGATGTGAAACATAATGTATGGGATTTCTTCATGCTCAGCTTTTGAATTTCTTTGCTGGATGCATCTGTGTTGGTAGACATCTGCAAAGGAGATGTGGATTTGGTGAGTCAGATGCTTCATATCAACATGAAGAAATATGAAAAGATGCATCTGTCCTCAGCGCCTAAATCCACAGAAGCAACTGGACCTGAATGTAAATATTTGTAAATAGTTTTGCAGTTTCTGAAGAAACAAGTCTTGTGATATCCTGCCAGGCACTTAGCACTGCTTGTTTGCTGTCTGAGACGACTGAGGAAGATATAAAAGCATTTGTTGGAGTCTGCAGGTATCTTAGAATCATAAAATATCCCGAGCTGAAAGACCCACAGGGATCATTGAGTCCAGCTCCTGGCTCCACAAAGGACCGCCTGAAAATTGAACCATGTCTGTTGTTCCAAGGTCAATGCACTGAGAACACCATCTTACAACTTTCTTAACTGATATACAGAAAAGTGTTTAAATACTCCTGAAAACTTAAAATAAAATCCCTGTAGTTTCTTCCAATAAAAAAATTACAAAAAAAAACCCACAACAGACTATATATATCTATGTTAACTAAAAAATAATATTTTTTAGAAAGGTTCATAACCTTTAAGTCATGAACTGAGGTTTTAATCACAAAAGAGGAAGTTAAAGTAACTCCTATCTTTAGTTGTGATATTATTTGCTGGTGGGCAGGTACTGGAGGTATGTCTTTTTGATGCCGTCTTGTTGCAAATTCCAGCTACTGACTTGTTCTAGTCTCTTTCTCATTTTGTTTTCACAACATGTTGCAGATCTCAGTAGAGTGAGGACAGATTGCTGATGCGCTGGCATCAACCCTGGTGTGGATTTACACCAGGCAAGGGAACGATCAGGAAGAAAGAAGGAATTCATTCAAGTATGGAGCATACTGTGCATTGTGCGCTAGGCGGGTAGTCTTAAGTACCCATCCAGCATCACAGTTACACACCAGCCTGGATCAAAATCAGTCTCTTTGTGTTTGGAGAATTTTGTACAGAGATCCATTGAAAGTATCCAGTGAAGATTCCCACAAAAGGCATGTCAGAGGTTTGGCAGCGGAGTTCATCCACTTCATCCTCGGTGACAGATCTCTGCAAAGAGGCTGAAGTTACTGACATCATTCATGAGGATGTTAAACCCATAAGTGTCTTGCATTTCTTCCTCAAAAGCTCCTTGGCCAGAATGACTGCCTGTTCTTACTGATTACACTTTCTGATACAGACACAGCAGTGTTATCAGCAGTGATCTGTTCTGTAATGTGCACTTCTCTGGAGTGCTTTCAGGTAAAGAGGTGTTCCTTTTTGGGGGTGTGAAAGATATCCTTGACTTGCTTTGTTAATGTAGTGTGAAGTGTTCAGTATGACTTGTCCTTTTATTTATTTATTTTTTCTCTGATTCTTGTTTAGCAAGTATTAAATATTTAGATGCCAGCATTTTTGGAAGTGGCTGCTAAAACAGATTGGCTTTCCTTACTCAGTCCCCTTCAAAGTGAAACACGAGTCCCTTTTTTTCCATTCAGCCCAGATGGTATGCTTTTTAAAGTGAGCAGTGTGGCGCAGCGAAAATGGACTACTTCTTTCCCCTTCTTCCCCTCCTCCTTCACTTAACTGAACACATCCGTGCAGCTCATATTTGGGTTGAATTCAAAATTAGTCAGAGAGGCTGCAGGGTAAATATGTCAGCTATTGGAAAGCCAGCTCTGCCAGATTGAAGGAATTTCTGCCCTGCCAACAAGCAGTATAGCAAGTTGGCTGCACGGAATCTGACATCTGTACAGACCTTATCAGAATTCTGCTTCAGTCCTCCAGAAAAATGGACGAGGTGATCTAATCTGGTCCTTTCCGTGCTGGTACCGCTGCTCCTCCTGATGTGCACGTAGAGAGCACCCCAGGGCCCTGCAGCGGCCGTGCACTCAGCAAGTGGGCAGGAGCATCGCATTCCTGCGGGCTGGGAGGTGATGACCACATGGAGGATTTCCTTGTGGGCCCTGAGGGCTTTCATATCCGATAGAGGAGGCTTCCAAAGTAAAGGAAGCGAGACGAGCTATAGGATTTAAGCGGTTCCACATGTGCCATTGCTTTGACAGTTCTTTGTCCACCGGTGGACTTTGTTGGAGAGGGAGTAACGCACGTAGCGAGTTGCTGGGTGCATTGACTGTGACTCTGAAATTGCTCTGTCTGTAACCTGCGACTCCATTCCAGCAGCAGATGAAGGTTGTATTTTAAGAGAAAGTGCTCTTGCTTTGAAATAGAATTGAGTCAGAGTTCGGTGTTCCCGTTCTGCAGCAGAGCTTGCACAGGGCTGTCAGCAAGTAACTTAATCTGCCTGTATCTTTTGTTTCCTGTTTAGTAAAAATGTTAGTGCTACATCCTTACGGTAGAAGAGCATTAGAGGATATATTTATTGTATAACATAAACAAACAGCTTAATTTTAAACAAAAATTGGTATCTGTTCTTGGCAGGTCCCTTCAGTTTAGTAGGGTTGGAGTACAGCCTTTATTTAAAGGTGTTGATAGCTTTTTTGGGGCATTGTTTCTGGGATTGTCTTTTGCTTTTTGAGACCTAAAACATTCTTCAATGATTTGGCTTGGTCTACGTTTTTCATTAAAGAAGCATGGAGATACAGAGATCATGTTGACAGCTTTTCAGGCAAGATGCAGCAGCAGATCTGCCAGGAGCTGAACTTTGGTTGCTCTGTGTAGGAGGTGTTAGAGTCTTTGGAAATGCATCCAGTTATCACGTTGTCTCAGGAATACTGCGATGCTTAGAGGGGAAAAGACAGTTTTCTAGTTAGGGCGGGTCTAGACCTAGCATGTGTCCTTAGCTAGCAGCTTGCCCAAGGAGGTCTTGCTGGAGTGTTGACAGCAGGGGTTTTCAGTTTGAGAGGTGCAGCTTCCACATGGAAGTAGAGCAGGTTAGGGGAGAGCTGTAGGTAGGAGGATTAGACAAGAAGCTAGCAAAGAGCAACAACACGAATGAGAATGGCACCTTCTTCTGATGGTATTGCCTAACGGTGCTGCCTAGGCGCTTAGGTTTTGGCAGAACTAAATCCGTGGTAATTTCCTAGTTTCCTTGTGACACTTGAAACACCTTCACTTTACAGCAGAGATTTAGTCTTAGCTTGGAAACTGGCTTTGTCAATCTGTATTTGTAGTATCTGCAAACTTGTAAAGTTGCTCTGATGATAAATATGTTTTGTCAACTACCTGAAAAGTCTTGCAGTGGTACCAAACTGGCATGAAAGCTTTTTTTTTTTTTTTAAGGAGTCAGGATGGAGCTTAGGTTATACTCCTGAAGCTCTTGGACATGTTACAACAAAGTTAAGAGTGTGGCATGTTGGCTGTGCCTTTCCATTGCAAAGAAAATCCTGATTTCTCCCGTGTCTCGATCTGCTGAAGGCGCCCCTCACTTTGCAGAACCGGGGGAGGTTTCCTGCGGTTGCAGGCGGACGTGTTGTTAGCATGCAGGGGGTTTGCTAATAGGAGGTTGTGTAACGCTGACAGCTTCTCCTTCTGTGCAGCTGTTTGAGTGTGGTGATCTTGGCTGGGTGATTACTTACCAGGTACAGGTCAGTGATACAAAGAAGGATTTGAATGTGTTCAAGCCCAGGTTTAAGGAAAACAAAAGCAAAAACCCACCCCCCGCTTCTGGGTTGAACATAAAACTGCAGCACGTTGTTACCAGTGATGCTGTAAGACTGCAGAAGCCCAGGGGTTGTCACTGACGGTGCTGTATCTGATCAGCATTTCCTTGCAGGACTAGCCAAGGACAAACCATTTTCATCCCTGGTTTAGGGACTGGGGCATGAAGAAGGGCTGGGCACGGCTCTTGCCGCGTTGCTGCTGGGAGCAGGTATGTTTCTGAGGGCAGGCAGGGTGTCACCGGGCCGGAGCTCAGCTTCCCCCTGTCCGCACCCAGAAGCAGCCTCTTTGCATCGCGGCACAGAGAGCAGAACCACTCTTTCTTGGTCGGAAGAGCAGTGATGCAAGGAATGAAAGCGATGAAAGCAAAAAGACATTAAATTGTCAGCTGCGTAGCCTGGGCTTGCTTTTTGCTGGCTGTCGCTTTCTTCCTTCAAGGTGCTAATAGCAGGAACATTGCACATGGCTCGAGGTGTGTGGCCAGTGGTTAAGGTTGCCACATCTGCCTCACAAGCCTGTGTTTCCACTTTGCTTCTGAATTACCTTGTCTTTCAACAGCTCAGGGCAAATTTCCATTAAGGTGTCTGCTCCGTGCTGGCAGAGTCTTAAAACATCCCAGGAGAGCCAGGCATTTGCAAGGAAGGAAATTTGAAAGGAAATGCGCTGTGTGGGGCAGAAATAGGCATAAAAATACTTTCCGAAGCATTCCTGTCATGCATGTCTTGAAACAGTGATGTAAACCGTAGCAGTGTTGCCTGTGCTAAGGGCAGAGCGTTTCACTACGCCGTGGGGGAGCCGTCTCCACCTGGCTGGGTCCAGAGCTTCTGGAGAGCCTCGTGCTCAGGGGCGTGCTGCTTCAGCAGCACGGTTCTCCATAGGTATCGTCTGCACCGAACCCCTTCCCCTCCGTGCTGCAGGATTGAGCTAGGAGAGGCTCTTCCCTGAACGTGGTGGGCACCAGCAGCCATGATCTGCCAGGAAGGGTTTTGTTTCTGTTTTTTGGTGGAACGTGTACTTGGAGCACATTGCCTGGGACTAGTCTGGACTGTGACAGAGGAAGATGGGAGGAGGATCTTCTTTCTCTCGTCCTCTGCCTTGTCTTGCTGCTTCCCTCCAGATCAATGGCTTGAAATGCCATTCGTGCTGCCGTTGTTTTGGGAGTGTCAGTCCTCTCGCACAATCTCCAAGCCCAAGCTGCGTTTTGGACCTGTGGATGAATCTCTTTGCCTTATTAAAATATTTGTGCCATTAACTTCCTTCCCTGAGGTTTATGTTTCTGTCATCTGTGTTCCCAAAACAATGAAATTTGGAGGCACAATAGATGAAAATTACTAGCTAGAGCTGTTACAAAGGCAAATCTATTCTCTTTATCTCTTGGATCCTCCTGCTATACCCTCTCTACTTGGCAGCCTTTCTAATGTGCAGTTGCCTTACTTGCCTGTGGACAGATGTATGGCAGGGCGTTAGACTAAGACCAAGAAGCTTGGTTCTGACTTTGACGAACAGCCCTATGTTTGAAACTTAATTGAAAAGCTCGTATGAATTAGTCAGTGTGCTACATAGTTCCTAGCCCTTGGGTAACAACAACAACAAAAAACAACAAGTAATTCTGCAAGCTAAATACCGGTCTGACAGAAGCATGGGAGTGTGGAGCTGATGTCTTGTAGCCTCATCTATTTTACTTAGGAATTAGAGAGCTTTTTTAGCAAGTCACTTTAACCTGAGGATACACAGAAGGCTAAATATAGGTACCCAGGAAGAAGACAGCAAGAAAGAAATTGGTAAAATGGGGAGTGTGAATGGAGAACAGGTGAAATCACGATTTAAGGAATGACGTACTACCAAGTACTATATGTAGGATACTGGTAGGATGATATAACAAGATAACTGGTGTCAAGACTGTTTGTCTGAAGTTCATTCTACCACTGATAAACATCTTGCTTCTGCTGTCTTTTTTGAATACCCTGTAAAGTTTTCTGTTTCTCTTTTTTGTTGTTGTTGCAGAGAGCCAACTGTTGCCTGGGAATAACTTCACCAATGAATGCAACATTCCTGGAAACTTCATGTGCAGTAATGGGCGCTGCATCCCAGGGGCCTGGCAGTGTGACGGGCTGCCAGATTGCTTCGATGACAGTGATGAGAAGGAATGCCGTAAGTGACCATTGCCATGACCTTGGTGTGCTTGATACCACAAGGCTTGGCTAGGTAGCATTACTGGTGTGTTTTGGTAGTATACGTTAAGTAAGCAATGAAGCTACTGCCAGTTTCTTAATTTCTTTATCGTTTGAGAAGATATATGGCCCTTCCTATTATTTCTGGTCTTTAAGATTCTTTAAATTGGCCAATTTTGATTCAGTGCTTGGTAGCAGGTACCTAAAATCCTATTCACAGATGGATAAACTGAGACAGACTTGACCTGAGGCTCTTCCGGTGGAAGACTGATGCCCTGTGTGATTGCAGGGATTCAACATAAAGGCCTATATAATAAAGACCTTAGTTGTGTACTGCTGTAAGTTGACCTCCACAACCATCAAGAGAAGTCCCTTTGTTTCAAATTTTAACTGTATCCTGTTACTTGTGTTCCACTCCTCTCAAATTGTAATTCTTAGCCCTTTGAAACTTAATAGTAACTTTCTGCAAAATAAAGGGAATGAATTGGCTAATGATGTTTGCATGTTTTAATCCTCCCTACAGCACTCCCAGTTCTAGGGAGCTTAAAAAGGCTTTGTGATTTCATCTCTTTTTTAGCACTAATTAAGTTTTAGTTAGTATTCTGCAACATTTAGTTAGCATGAAACTTTCTAGGCTATGCGGTATATGCAGACATCAAAATTATGCTGCAGCATAACATCATGATATGAAATCCAGTTGGGAGGGAAAAACCCTCAAATGTTATGTTCTTCTAAAGTGTCTGAGAACTTTCTGAGAAGTAAGTTAGTGCTTTTTGTCTAACAAATGTTGCTCCTTTACATGTGTGCTTTATAGAGGTTTTTATTAATCTTTTTGAGAACCTTACCTTTCAGCCAACACGCTTCAAGGACGTTATTAGCTTCACTTGTGGAGCAGAATAAAGAATAGCTTCTTCCAAATTCAGTGACTAGAAATACGATGTTTTGTTAAATGTTTGCTTCTTTAATTTGGTGCCTCACCTTTAATTCCAATTTTCCATCCCTTTCAAAATAAGGAGTCTTTAATAACTATGCTGTGGAAATCCACATACACAGTCCTGCTTTAAACCAGTGAGCTTTTTTCTGCTTCTAAGGCATTAAAAGTATCTGTATAAAATATCTGATCCTTTGTAGTCTTTCTAAAGCATCAGACTTGTGCTGCAACATTGAAGACAGGTTAATTTATTGTTGTTGTAAGGATTGATCAGTTGTGCCTATCTTTTTAAACCCTAGCAGAATTGTTATTAGGGGGAGCTTTGACAAGAATAAAAAATGTCCAAAGTTCAACATGCACCTTTCGGTCAGATGTTCCTGATGACAGCAGCTGCGTGACTTGCAGGTTCCTTATTACCTAGCTGTTGAATATGCTGCTGGCATGGCTTTTGGCGTGCAGTCACTGCTTCTTAAAACGAGCTGAATGAAGGCACTTCTCTGTATTCGTAGGATGCAAACCCAGAGGTTTCTGTCTCTCCTCCTAAGAATATTGTCATCCTCTGCCTTGCAGGAATTTCACTTCTCCTTGTTAGACTAGAAAATCATAATAAAAATTTACAGTAATCTTAAGGATGATTTTCTTAATGAAGACTGGGCTGGACATTTGCTCATGAATCAGTAATGGGAAAATATGCTTCATGACTTGCTGTTCAAAAGCTTTCTTATCAAAATCAGTTGGGTCTAGTGAACTGCAGGCAATAATGAACATAGTAACTGACAATAAAATATAAATAGCTGCAAAATGACAGTTCATAAAAGTTATTCTTGTCATGACAGACTCAAATAAGCCTTACTGATCTAGGTTATGTTGCAACTACGAATTCATATTTCTGCGGAATTTTTCTTCTTTGGGTTTTTCATGTAAAGACTATCAACTCTCTTGATTGGCTAACAGTTTTCAGGACAAGCATCCTTTTGATCATACCCAAGTTAATGGAGGTAATTAGACTGTTCTTTTTTCTTCACATACATCTATCTGCTCTAACTGATCACCTTTATAATGTAAAATTAGCATGGAAAAGAGACAGCAGGGAGAGCAAGGGATTCATATCCTGTGCTGGCTTGCTGTTAACAGGTCAGATAAGCCAAAACAGAATGGAAATAGTGCTCATTTGAATCTCCAAGCAAGAAATTAATATTCATGCAAACAAGGCTCTGTAATGCATCCAGAGAGTTTCAAGCTGCCTGTTTTGCATCTCCTTCCTCTCTGTTTTACTAGACAGCTTTTAACAGCCGCTCTTTGTGGGGTGCTAGGCCCCGTGCTCCTTGCAGAGTCATGGTGTGTATGTGTGTGTGTGTTTGCGTTTTCCTGTTTAGGGCCATGTCAGTGGTCACAAAGTTCACAAGAGAAATGATCTCGTCACCAGGGTCCCCTTCATTGGCAGGTGTGGCAAAGGGACAAGAGCTGTCTGCCTGGGAGGCAGAATTACGGAGTTATGAAGGAGGCTGGAAAGGCTTCGTGGTGTTAGTTGTTGGCTTATGACTGAGTTCAGGAAGCTGGTTTACTGTCTCGAGGGTGGATGATCCTTCTAACCCGGGAAATATCCCATTTTGAATCCCACTAAGCACCTAGACTTCTGGACTTGCTGATAAGCTTACGAGGGCCAATTCAGTCTCTTAAATATGTGGGTATAGTGAGTGCCGCAAAAAAAGTTTCTTTTGCTTTTGTGATGAATTTTGAAAATGGGCCAACTCTTCTGAGATATTCTTATAGTTGTCACCAACCAGTCTTTTACATGGTGATGAAAATTTGGATCAGTTTAAGCAATCCAAAAGTGGTGGTAGAGAGTTTCTAGGTCAGAGCTAAGCATTGAAAGGCATTTCGTTTGGGAACGGTGGAGGATGAAAAATCACTTGTCTCTTCTCCCCCTCTCCAGCTTGTGCCAATCTTTAAAGAGAGGTTCATAGATTAATTTAAGCTGGAAAGGATTCTGGAGGTCTTTTGGTCCAGCTGCCTGCTCAAAGCAGAACTAGTGTGGATCAGAGTCGCTCAGAGCCTTGTCTGCTCAATTGCTGAGCATCTCCAAGGGTTAAGAGTCCACAGCCTCACTGGAATCCTGCTCCAGTGTTTGTATATCCCTTCCAAGATTTTTTTCCCCCTAATATATAATCACTTTCCAGTGATTGAAGCTGAAGCAAGCGACTTTTAAAGATATGTAGTGTTGTTAATGTGCAGGTCCTTAGTGTTGGGGAGAGAGGGGTGTAGGAGCCTAAGAACTGATCCTCCTGACTGCAGAAACAGCAGTGGGAAATTGAGCAGGTTGGCACTCAAGATGTGTGTGTGTCACATCTGGCTGTGTCGCTGCACCAGCAGCATTGGTTACTAGTGCCAAGTTCCTTAAGAGAGGGCAGCTGTGCCTGAAAGTGCTGCTCTAGGATCACAAGGCTTGAGGGGCATGTGTGTTTGTGTATAGGTAGAAAGCTTTATTTTTTTAAAATTGTTTTAGGCTAGGCTTTGTTACCTTCCTCCTATCAGAATAGGGCTCTGCTTACTACAGCTTACCTTGCAGCAAAAGCAGCGCCCTTTGTTTTCTGCTGTGATGTTGCTTTGCATTAGCTGAGCTGTTGATAGTGGAGACAAAGCCGTAGGAGTTGCATTAGCAGCACGAGATGGCTGAGTTCCCAGTGTGTTACTACCCTGAGCCATGCTTTAAGCTGCTTTGTCTGTGATTCCTCATCGACTAACTACTTCACATTTAAAGGCTTTAACCTTGCTTTAAAATGTTTGTGTCTGAATAGGAGCTTGCTTGCTGGATTCAGATGGTCCTGCAGGCTGATATCTTTGTGAAGCAAGTGCGCTGTGTTTTGGCGTGCCCACGGAGGCAGTTTCACACGTGTGCTGTCAGGTGCAACGTCTTTCCCTCCCTTTTGGATTGCCTTATGGTTGAACATGGGTGCCCAGCAATATCTGATGCGTTCCATTACTGTGCCATTTTGTTCTGTTTATTACCCTTCGGAGATGAAAACTTACAACTCTGAAGTTCTGCTTTTTGTTTTCTGCAGCCGTTGTGTGAAAAATGCTGGTTCTTGATTTGGAGGAATTCTGCAAAAGCAGAATTATGTATGCTTTGTCCATTCATGTCTGCTCTTCCTTCTGTTCCACTTGTGCTTTTTCTGTCTTCTGTGTGGAGGACCTTCTCTGTTAACCACGTCACTTTGCTTGTGGGTTTTTTCTTCATCTTCTGCATTCGCCAGAACCCATACCATCTGTCGTGTTCCTGGCTTCCTCTCTGCCCTGACCTGTGATCAGTTTAACACTTCCCATGCCAGCTGTCTGTACGCTGTTTGGCACACAGAATATCTTTACTCTTCCTTATGTCATGGTGACTTGGCAACAGAAAAACTTCATCCAGTTTTATCCAGGCAGGAGGGTTGAGAAAAGGCATAAGAGGGAGGGAAGAAGCTGAGACAGGGACTTACTGTTGTAAATGAGAAATGCCTCTCCTTGAAGCAGAGCATCTCTTTGGCTCTTCCTCCAAGCCACTAACTGAGCTTGGAAAGCAATTGACCATGTCAGTGTAAATGTTTCGGAGTATTTCTTGTTCTCAGTAGTGCAAATAACTTCCTTCAGTGCATCTCTCAGAATGGAGAAGCTTTCTGTAAGTTGTTCCCCTGGCTCTGCCATTTCTCATCCGTTGGATTGTTAGCTGGCCTGTGAGCTCACGTACTGCTCGTGCAGTTCTCCTTTGAACACTGGTGGGCTTTTAGTTGCTGCTACTATTGCTCTGTAGCTGTGTACATGCTCTGTAATGGTAGCTGAGGCTCCTCTTGACAGGAGCAGAGTCTTTACCAACAGGACTTTCCTGGGGAGCATTCAGTTGTTGACTGCATAGCTCCTGGATCGTGCTCCAGCTATATCCCAGGCGTACGTACGCCTGGAGCGTGGCGCTGGCGCGGGTCAGGATGGGCGCTGTGTGCTGTCAGCTGCTCGGCATTCCCAGTCTGTTAGCAGGTGTAGAAGATCCAGAGTTACACGTGAGAGAATCTGATGAGGAAGAGCCTAAAAATATTTTTGGATGTTTCAAAGCATTTTGAGGTACACGGATTATCTGTAATGCTGTCCGATATACCTGCCTGCTGACATATTCCTGCGGGGCCGAGGCCTCCGTCCCGCTGCTGGGAGGGTTTTCTCTGGGAGATTTGGGAGTACAATAATGTTCTTAGTTAAGCTCCTAATGTACTCTGTCATCTTTGTTTCCTCCTTTCTTTGCTCTTTTGTACTTCTTTGTATTAGACTATTACCGAAAGAACAATGTGATCACTGAAAACGTCTTTTGTCAGCTAATGAGCAACAGCTAGTGGAGAGATGGCACGTTGCTGCCTTTGTCAGCTAACGAGCAGCAGATGGTGCAGATTCAGAGCATGGCACATCATCCGTGCTAAGTGCCTGGCATGACAGCAGCCAGAATGAGAGATACCAAATACCCAGAAGTCTAGATTTTCCTTCACCACTCTTCCGAAAGCCATTTCTTTCAAGCCAAGTTGGTGTGTTCAGCTGTGAGCAAGTCGTGGTGCACAGTGAGTACAGTGACCAGCTGTCTTAGTCTGAGGGCTGAAGGGTGTGGGTTGGGGGCTGGAAAAAGGTCTCACACATGGACAGCCTCAGGGCAGTGGTTTCTTGTGTTAGGAGCTTACATATCTCATGCATTTCTGTTTCCAGTTGCCACTGTTTCTTGTTCAAGCATGAAGGAAAAGCAGGTTTTTGAATCAACGATAAAGTCTTTGTTCTGAGAGATGGCTGAGCAGTAGGGCATCGTTGGTGCTTGTAAGACTGTGCTGTCAACAGACTGACCTGTGCAGGCTTCTGAGAGCTGGCCCATGCAGGAACGTCTGGGACTGCAGTAGGAAAAGGCTCAGTTTGTTGCCGGCAGTTCAGCAACAGCAGATCTTACTCTAGTCGTCCTTCAGACAGTTAAGAGTCTTTACATGCAAGTCTTCTCTGTGGGGGAGAATGTCTTCATTAACTGAAGCGCTTCATGGAAATGGTGAGCTTTAACTAGTGTTCCCCAGGCAGGTATTGAAGCCACCTGCCAAGCGAGCTTCTGCTGAGGGTCTGCCTAGTCTCACCCGATTGCAGAACACATTCTTCTTCAGACACACGTGTGCAGGGACCCCTTGCAGTCAGGATGGAAGGGCTTATGATGCTTGCAGTCCTGGGTTGCACTCTGCGTGGTGTGCTAAGCCAAGCTTCTCTGCGTTACTACACCAGCAGGCTAACTCACGTGGCCTTGAAGGCTGCAACTCCTGTTAGGGCAATATGGGAAGCCAATTCAATTCAGGTGCCTAGCAGATCTGGTAGGAGCCTTTCTGGTTGTAAATCAGGGAACTGATGCTTTCAAAGTACATGCTGAAGCCAGGCCCCTGGTGGTTTTCCACCTCTTGGTGACAATTACACCAGGGAACTCCTAGACCTGTCAGGTCTAGGCATGTACTCGCATGCTGTAGTGCTAAGATGAAGGCCTGAGAAAACTTGTGTCTTTCTCTTCAGTCCAGTTCCCTAAAAGAGAAGAGAAGTGTTTTCTGGGGGAACTTCTTTGAGCAGCGTGTAGCAGGAGTGTTTTCTTGACCTATTTGTATTTTTGTGATTGTAGCCATACTTCCATTGTTCTTGCAAGCATTTTTAAATCTTTGGCAGAATAATACTTTAGGTAGCACTGTAGTTACTTGTTCATTGATGGGATGTTGGCATATTAATCCTTTATTTCTTCTTCTCTTGTATGTCTCTTAACCATGTTCTTGCTTTTTCCCTGTAGAGTTTGACTTGTGTGTTTATATATAAACACCGTATATTTTCACACTCCACTCCATCTATCTTTTCTATATTGGGTATATTTTCAGTTCCATGTAATCTATCGAAATGCACGCAACATTTTATATAAATGTCTTACAGTCTCAGAAGACTTAATGAATTTTTTGGTGTTGTCAGGTGGTGGAGTGAGGGGGTGGGAGGTGTGGCACAGCTACACTTGCGTCATTCCTACATGTTTCTGTCTGCACTCTTGCTCTGCACTGACCTTGCATTGGTGGGGAATTAGACTAGGTTAGCAATATAGTGTAGTCTGAAAATACAGGCCACAGTAACCATTTTTAAGTTTCCCAAAGGTTTCCTGTGCGTTTTTGTTCCGACTCCAATTTAAAAACCACCTACCAGACAAATGTTTACTGCTCCCTCTGGTGTTCACTTCCAACAGGTTTTACTGCTCAACGTGTTAAGGAATGGAGTTGCTGCAGGAAAGTGTTCATAACAAACAATTACACACAGTTGTGGATAAGACAGAAAAAGTCTTTTTATAAGAATGCTAAAGGAAACCCACACTCTGCAATTAACAGCCTGAGTTTCGTAGATTATGTGCTGGATCTTTTCCTGTGCTCTGAAACCTTTTCAGTTGGAAAACTGAAAATGTTGCAGAACAAAGGCAGGTTTGTTCAGTTTTCATCTTCAGACTGGTGCTTCAGATGTATGTTGACTGACTTAATTACATTCAGTTTCAACAAGAGGTAGTTTATGAAGAACTGTGGGTGTTAAAAGCTAAACGATGTCAGAGGGATGGAAGGTTTTTTTCCTTTTAAAAAAGCCTACTGAAACTGAAGTCATAACTGATGAAGGTGCTCTATGGTTGTGCAAGCCCAACGCAGCCAGCAGTAGGAAGGAGGGGGACTGAGTGAGAACTGTACCGGCATAAAACCCATGTCACGTGCGTGGAAGCCTCAGGTTGGCATGGTCAAACTCCTTGTCCTGCCTTCTTGCTGATGCAGGCTAGATTTCAGAAGAGGCCCTTCAGATGATCTTTGCTTCTCACTGCTTTAAAAAAAAAAAAGTTTCATGAGGTTTACCCTTGGGATTAGGAGCATGCTTCAAATCTGTTCTGTGGGAAGATTACACGCTGGAATTATATTAAGGCACATTATGTACTTGTGTTTTTCCCTGTGTAAGTCTCAAAATTAAAATGGCGAGATGGACTGAATTTACTAATAAAAGGTCATTGCTCTTGACCCAAATCTTTCTGGTGAGAGTCTGGATTTATGTGTTTGTCCTCACCTCTCCTTACACTTCGCTGTGAGAGCAGTCAAATTCATGACATCCACAGTGCTAAGAATAAGTAAGCAGATCTACTAGCCACTTTAAAAGATGGAGAGAAAAGGTCTTGTGGAGACAGTGGGTTCTGCGATCTCTATAAGCTATTTAATGGCTGCTTATTACCATACTACAATTATTACAGCTGCAGTTGTTTTGCTTGGGGTTTAGCCACTCAGCAGAGTCAGCCTGATGAATGGCTTTCATGTAAAGGAACAAAGGGCACAAAATAACTCCGGCTGCTGTCCTTTTAAATACCAGGCTTTAGGCTCAACGAGCAGAGCTCAGTGCACTAGAGAATGAGCTGCAGCATTTTGTTAATAAGAAATGTCTGCCCAGTTCGGAATTAACATCAGTAAGCTCTGGGGATTGTCTAAACCAGCCGAGATCTCCTAGAAATGCAGCAGCAGGCCAAGAGTCTTGAGTAGGTTTAATTCTACCCATCTGTAAAGACTACTGACTTCGTGGTGTTTAATATATCAGTGGTCGCAACAGAACTACTCATAAAGCATCAGCTAAAGCTTGGTGTTAACTAAGAGTAATACCTCAGAGAAGGAGGGGGAGAGATATTTTCAAGAGACACCGTTGGATCCCTAGGAATAAGATACAGCACTGCATGCCTTCGGCACCTTCTTGGACTCCCCATCGTCTCACCTGCTTCAGTCTGTTCCTGCTAGCCAGGTGCACTTTTAGCTTCGAGAAGTTCCCATTGGTGGTTTCTGATAAATTGAGATTCTCTCTTGCTTGCTAACGGCTTATAATGGCGGGAGCTAATTAGTTGTGAAGTGTGTCATATTGAAGCTCATTGCATTTTGGAAAAGACAGATAACAAATAATCAATACTTACAGGTAAGTGATTTAGCAACCTGTCACTTTTAAAAATGGAACTTCAGCATGAAAATCACTGTGACGCTTACGAGAATTTTATCTTAAGAGTCTAACACGATGCAGAAGTAAGTATTAGAGCTGAGCTTGTGCTCTGCAGTTCTTCAAACCCATACCCACCACTTCAGGAAGTGTGGAGTGGCTGTGACATGGCTCATGGTACTAACAGGAGGCTTAGGTGGCTGTGACCTTCAGGCATTGGTTGTGTGCAGTTTTGGAGATGGTGATGAGCCTCTGCTGTAAATGAATGTGTTCAGAGACAGCTGAACGGTTGATCTGCATAAGTGAGGTAGCAGACAAGTACTGGCTGATGTAAAGTACTTTGCAGTCCCCCATGAGCATGGAGGATGACATAAGAAGCTAGATAAATATAAAAGCAGTGTATTAAAATAACTAATATGATTACAGGAACTACAAGACTTCAAAACTCAGTGTTCCTGCTAAAAGATCAGTGAAATAGTAGAAGTATGAAGCTGCCTCTTTTTTTTTTTTTTTTTTCCCCACTGAGAGAATGATCTGGGAACTTAACTTTCCATATAAGCTGGACTAACAGTCTACCATTGTGGTCTCCTACCTTTCTATTCCATTTCTGTAATAAAGCCTATAAGTAGTTTTTTGTTGGTTTTTTTTTCCTTGACTACTTAATTTTTTTTTTTTAATATATGGGATGAGAAAATGTAACATCAGGACCAGAATGAGGGAAGAGAGCTTGCAAACTGGAAAGCCCATGCCAGTCACAGTAAAAAAGCTGCAGCCAAAGTAGGTTTTGTGTATTTATGTTAATGGAGTAAGCATTGTCATGCACTAGGTTCCAGGCTGACAGGTATTGTGCAAACAACAATCTTACAAAACTATACAAAAACAATCTTTAGTGGCCTGATTCTTATTTACAGTCTGGTAATAACGTGTATAAAAGGCTAATGAAACTAACATATTTCTGAATAACTAGAATATATAGCAGAAAGTTAGGAGTTCCTCTATAAAAGCACTTGTGTATATATATGCACAGAAAACCTCTGTCTTAAGATCAATGAGTGCTTTTAGGCATCCTTATATTTTGCTGAATGCTTCCTGGCTGACCTGGAATATTTGTTGCTCGATGCTAATGCACCGCCTGCAAATAATTTTCAGATACACCTCCAGGTTGCCAGACCTGGGAAAAACTCCTGATGTTCCAGGAAGGAAACCAAAGCTCCTCAGGAAACCCAGCTTCAAAGGCAGAACACAAGTCTTACTGAACCTTTGCCTGCAAGTCATCAGTATACCACGTTATCACTGCTTAGCTTTCACTGTCTCATGCAGAGCAATGTTTTGCACTTCTGCTTAGAATCTGGGAAGCTTTTAGTAATCATACAGCAGTTCTTTTGGCTGTAGTGTTTGTGATCTTTGGGGGGCTTTGAGCTGCATCTTGACTGTGCTGCTTCTAACGTCTTGCCTCCTTGATCAGTGCGATACAGGTACCAGCCCTGCTCGCTTATTCCCTTTGGAAGACTAAAAAAAATCCAGCTCAAATGACCAATTAGGTCGCTTGGTGCGAGTCTTTGTTTCAGTTGCTTCGGTGGAACAGAAAAGCTTCCCTGATCGAAGGGTCAGGAGGGGATGGGGAAGCATTTGGCACACTCTGGCCACAGGAGCGAGGAAGGACTCGGAGGAATCAGGCAGGTCAGATCCCCAGTGCCCAGCTCAGTCCCTTCAGGGGCCTGCTTTCCCAAGGCTGTCCATCGCACCGTGGTGGTACTCTGAAGGCCTACAGGTATGACTTACCTGTGTGTTTTTCTGTGATGTCTTATCTTCCAGAAGTGGAATTTCTCATAACAAGTTTTGAAGTGATTTGTGAAGTGTTAGACAGCAAGTCTGAAAGCTGGAAGAAAACCCTGCTCTCCCAACCTGTAATAAGTTTCCAGCGTAAGGCTGGCTTTGCCATTAAGCTGTTACTGTTTTTATGGATGTTAATTTTTCACTCCAGCAAAATACTCTTTCCAAAGCTCCTGTAGGTAAGATACCCACAAGAATCCAGCCTGTATTACAGCACTCATGAGAAGTGAAGCAAAAAGGGAATTGGCTTCTAAAATCTTGCTGGCTGCCTTCAGGTGTACATTCACTGACACAACTAGTAAGCAATCAAACGTCAAGGCTTTGCTGGCATTCATGTGGAGTGAGGGGGGCAGGTACAGAGGTGTTATATTTCATCTTGTGTTCGTAATATAGAACCTCAGCTGGGAAAGGAGAATCATCATCTTTGGCAAAAGGATTTCTTAACTGCTCTTTGAATGTGCTGCTCTCCAGGATGTAAAAATAGTTTGGAGTGCCGTTTAGCCAGCAGAACCACTGGAATATCAGCTTTATTGAAGTTCTTTAGCAAATTTCTTAGATAGGTGACAAACATCAGGATTCTTAAACAAAGCTGAACTTTAAACAATGCATGAAATGAGCATCTGCGTTAATTGAGAAGATGCTGTAAGCCAGCTGCTAATCTTTCTGTCACTTACTCAGCTGGCTCACAAACTCGGAATATCAAACTAGAATTAACTCTTACTTTCATTCATGATTAAGCAACCAAACACTTTGAGTTAGTTATAATGCAGTTTATAATGAAGTGACCATGGTGAACATCTCATTTGAAGCTCAATTGCAGAAATTTACACATGAGTAAGGGCAAGTGCAATAGCAACCAGCATTTGATGGCTATTTATGCAAGGAGATCAAAAGGGTACATGGTGCTAAGTATTTAATCCTCTTGATGGTCCCCTCTAGATGGGGGTCAGTAAATAGCCGGTTTGGAGAGCTTGGAACTGGGGCGGGTTTAACAGCTGGGAGCAGTCAGTGGCAGGATGCAGTGCGGATCAGGTAGCTACTGCCATGGATGGGGTGAGGGATCAAAGTCCTTGCCACATGGATGTCCTCAGGAGTGTTTCCCCTGCTGCTGAAGTCCATTACTGCCTTCTTTTTTGCTTATACAAATCCTGAACTGGCTTAGGATTTGTGCTTGTCTATGAAATTATTAAAAGAAGCATTACTTTACTCTTTGACAACAAGTAAAGGCCAGTGTCTCCACAGTACTCCAACTCCAAAGTGCCTTCTCTTTTTCCCCTTTTCAAAGGAAACAGTTGATTCTGTGGTAGTTGAGGTTTTGTTTTGTTTTTGTTTTTTAACTTCAGTATTTTTCTTTCTTACTATAAACTATAATGTAAATACTGCCCACGTAAGTGGGTGATGGTTTATTAGGTTGGAGGCAACCTCTGATGTTTCCTGTGGCTTCAGTTTCACTAATTTTTATAAAAACATTGCTGCTTTTAAGACAAGCTACTTGTTAGGCTCACTTTCTCTGAGTTTCAATTAGCAGTTTCTGACTAGCAAGTTTTTCACATGAGTGGTTAAATAGGGAGCAGAGGTAAGAGTGCCCCAAGGGCTGTTTGTAGGTGCAACAAACGCTTTGTAATAGCTGTGTTTTGGATCAAAACTCATTAAGGTTTGTCTCAAATTGGAGAACTTCTGGTGTAGTAGACTTTTATGTGGATTTAATACTGGAAAATATTGCTTAAGTGCTACCTTTATTCTAGATAGAAAGAAACAAGAAGAGGAAGTGAAACTTCTCCTTGTCATTCTGCAGGGCTGCCCTGCTGAAGGGTTCCGTGAGCCCACAGATGATGCATTGGTGTGCTGTGCTGAGGCAGCTGCGTGACTGCAGGTAGTGGTGGCTTTCCTGCTGGGAACCAAAGTGAAAATAAGGCCCAGACAGCAATTAACCAAAGTTAGTATTAGCTGGGTTAGCATTTATAGCAGTTCTTGAAGTGAAAGGTTGTCTTGGTGTCATCCTGCCTGTTAAGTTGTGTTGTAAAATCAATCCTTCTCTGTAAATTCAAGTTAAAAACCATTTTTCAAAGAGCGAGGAGAAGTTGAAGAGATGGCTGGTTTTGTCTCCTTCATAGAGTTGTCGCTGAAATGCTGTGCATAGCCACTCCTGGACCCACTGCGCTGTCTGATGTGGCTGCGGCATCTCTCAACACAAATTAACCTCAGGGAAGCGTAAGGTGGTTCACTGTCAAAGCCAGGAAAACACCTGTGGCTGGGCAATAGTGCAGCATCTGCACACAAGAGTTTCTGTTTAGAGAGTTGCTCTTGCATGTAAGTCCTCAGGTTTTGATGAGCTGAATAAATCCCCGGCCATCGCTGGGTTGAGACGTGTGGGTGTGAAGCAGCGTACAGCTGTTTTGCCTGATTGCTACCTGGAGGGGTTCTGAGGCAACAGTTTGATTGCAAAGATGCTGATGCTGAAATACTGTGGAGTTTACTCCTAGCTGCAGGTTGTCGCAAAATGTCTGCTGCTGATCTGCTGCATCCTGTTCTCCTCACTCCAGATTGCAAAATGACTGAGACGCATTTCAAAATAGAATTGTTTGTAGTGTTAAAAGAAGGAAATGTGCTTGTCCTAGTGGCTGCATCATGTGGGGTATGTTACGTGCTATCTTTGCATCTGCTGTGAAAAGAAGGGAAATGCTGGAGGTGTGGTTGAGCTGGCTCAACAGTAAAGGTTTGTCAGAAAGTTTCTTCCCCAAAGCTTCATTAGCAAGACTGTGTACTGGCTTCTGTAAGAGAAAATTGACTTGTAATAAATGTTATAAATGTATAATGTCTTCTTTTCAAGCAATGTCTCATTAGAGTGACAAACAGATCTAAAATTTTATTTTCTCAAAATAGTTTAGTATCTCCTTACAGTTACATAAGACTTTTTTTTTCCCCAAGAGGTTGGCTGTACCATTTTGTCCTGGCGATATCCCTCAAATCTGTAGTCCACAACTGCAATTCACTTGCTGATATATAGAGAAATCATTTGATGCCTTGCTGCTCAATTCCCGTATTACCTATGGAAAGCAAATTGCTTGCCCGTAACTGAAGAAGATTTGTTATAACCTTCTAATCAGGTTTTAAGACCTTGTAGCCAAGTCAGGGGTGTCAGAATTGCTTTTGTGCAAGGATGTATCTATATACAGTATATGGTTTCATAAAGCATATGCTAAATCTGTTTCCCCCCCCCCACTGTTCATCTTTTTGCTGAGAAATAATAAAATGGATTACACTTTTCGAAAAATACTTCTGTTTCACACTTGGTCCCCTAAAGATAGTAATATATTTTTCTGTTAATGCTGTAGAGCTGTGCCTGCAAACTGTCACATCCTCAGTGGGAACGTACAGCCGGTCCTGATTGGAAGTTACTAATTTTTTTTTAGAGCCTTAAAAGAAGGGGGTGGGAGGATTGGTTTCTGCATAACATAAGGAGTGAGTTCACACACTCGCGCACATAACTGCCAAAATAGTTCTCTTGAACTTAAGTAAATCAATCTGGGGGGAACATTTGGCAAGCTTATACTGTGGCCAGCAGTTCTCTGCAATCATCTTATCCCCTTCCTTCAGGTTTGAATTTCAAGAGATGAGAACAACTTGTCAGTGAGGAGCAGAGTTTCTTCCCATGCTTAGGAGAGTCGGGGGAGGCTCCTCCTGTGCATGGCAGTTCACTGGCACCTTTATCTCTAAATACCATGGGAATTCCATTTTGTTTAATGTAGATAAATTTCATGTTAATGTTTCTTTCCTGGATTGCTTCTGCCATGACTAGGTAACAGCTGAAGAGAAGAACTGGGGTGAATCTCTCCTTTTCCACCATAGGTTTGGGGTGTTTTTGTGCTTGTTATAGTTCTGCAACTGATTCGTCATCTGGATCCAGAGTGGATCTGCTGTTTGAGTTGCCTTTCTTTAGACACAGTTTTGTGAGTTGCTGGGTGTTTTCTTGCTGTTTTCCAAGCGTGACCTTCAGTCCTTTCCCCTTCCCCCCAGTTCACGGTCCCTCAATTTCTTAGGTTCGGGAGTCCTGGGCTTGGGAGGATTTTTACCAGTTCCTTTGAAAACAACTAACTTCTCCCTTCCCTTTCCCTTGGCTGGTGATAACAGCAAGGCTAAAGAATAAAGAAGGTCAGATGATCCACGTGTGTCTGTGTCCTTTTTCACTGCTCTTCTGCCATCTCCTGATACCCAAGTAATTTTTTATTATCCTGAGCCCATTTCAGCCGAGTGTGACAGAAGGATATAGATTGCAAAGATAATGATGTCCTTGAGAGCTTATCAAGACTGAAGTCACTGAAGGAGCCAAATAGGTAACTGCCATTATATAAAAGTGAAGCTTTTCATGTACAGATCTGCCTGAAAACTTGAGGCTTGTGCAGCAGAAGACACAATGATGCGCAAAGGAGAAGAAAACCTTTTTCATAAGTCATGTAATGGGAGTAGGAATTGCAGAAGAGTGCTGTGGAGAGTGTGGCAAATGATTTGAATCCACCACAGGCAGTCATGAGCCTGGTAGATGTATCTGTTACTTGTGAGGGTGCCGAAGACCTCAAGAAAATGGATAGCCTCATTGTGTTAAGGGTATCATTGCAGAATGAGAAGGTACATTTTTGCTTGGGAAGAAATAATTGTGTTTTCCGTAGGAAGTTTGTGAGCAATGATCAAACAGCTCTTGCCTGAATACCTCAGGAAAGCTCTACCAGAGGACAGCAAGGACGTTAAATTGGAAATAAAGCAGAAATTCCTCAGTAGGGATATCAAGAGTCTCAGGGTATGTGGCTTGGACTAAGCCATTAGTCCTCATTTTTCCTGCATTTATACACAGCACATGAGAAATGCGTTTTGTGTTTGGAATTGGACCTTGGAAGACAGGGCTCTGTTTGGGAGTGAGACTTGTGCCTACCAGTTGCAAGCTGTGTGGCTAGTGAGTCACAGTGGCACTAGAAACGGTCCTTTATCTCTTCAGGGCATCTAACATGAGTGCACATTTGAGTTGGGATTGGCTGGTGTATGTATTATGCCTGTTGCAAGTATGCGGAAGTGCATTTGGTTTTTGTTTGCTGTTGTTTCCTTTCTTCAAGGATAAATAAACATATAATACATAAATTAAAAAAAAAAAGTCTTGTTCTCTGGCTTGCTGTTTCAAGAGGAGGAGGAGCTAGGAAAAGGTTTGAAGAGAAAATTTTGAAGTAAACAGTTGTCCCAGCAGTACTTGCATTAATCAGTGTCCTGAATAATTTCTCCCTCTTTTTGGTGGGGTATTGGGACGCTTTGGACAGACAGAATGCATTTTCCAGAAATACGACTTTTTTTGTGGTCACTCCAGCTCCCTTTTCCTCCAGATGTTGTGAAACATTAAATACTGCTTATGGTTTGCCTGTGGTAGCTGAAGGGAGCGCACCAGACGTGCTTGGGGCCTTCTCGGCTGAGGGGCCGGGAGAGCTGCGGTGGTGCGGGGTGGGTGGATTTTCAGTGATGGCGATATTGGCCGGAAACTTGATAGCCTTCAGATTCAGACCCCAAATTGTGACAGAAGTAAACCTGCTTGAAGAAACAGGATGCAGTAAGTGCTAACAGAGGCAACCCCACAGTTGCTGCTTCTTTACCCTCCATTTCTTGGAACTGTTTGGGCTCAAAATACTCGCGTCTAAAGGAGGAAGCTGTCCAGAGGCGGCCGTTCGGTCTGGGGAGTGGAAATGGTCTGGGGTGTGCTCCGTGGTGTGGAAGAGATGCTAGCTTTTAGAAAAAGGGGAAGAAATAAAAAAAGGGCAAAGCATTGGGAACCTCTTCATGCAGGAGCATTACAACCACATGTTCCCAGCAGCGGTTTGGCTGGCTGGTTAGCGTGTCAAATGCTAATGCGGACAGCTTGCTTCAGTGACGGTCGTGGGATCTGTTCCTGAAGTGTTTGTGTTGCTGCTTTTGTTTGAAGAGTTGGGGTATGGCACGGCCTCAGACCTTGTGGTTACTGAATTATTTAGCTGAAATCAGTCTGCCGCAAAACTCCAGCACGGGAGTTGCTCTTTGAAGCTGTGTGAAGAATTCAGGGGCTCGAGTGTCTTGGCTGAGGGTTTTCCATTGCTGGTGGTGTTGAGCACGGCAGCTACTTCAGAGTAATTTATCACCTGTTTTCCTACAAAGTAATGGCTCACTTTTTTTTTTTTTTTTTCCCCTAAGTGGACCTTGGATCTTGGATTCTCTTCAGAATATGTAGTACTTGAATATGTGCAACTCAGTGATACATCCCATTTTACACTCCATAATCCTAACTTAAAACTACTGGTATAATAATAAAGAAAAACATGTAACAGAGGAACTTGTAGGAATTTGCCTTGGGAGGACACTAAATCAAGCGAGAGTTACTGTAGCTGTGGTTTAAAGCTGTTTATATGTACTGCACTGAGTGATGGAAGATGGCTCTGCTACAGCTGCACTTTGTTTTTATCCTTCCAAGAGAGGTTCCCTTCCAAATTAAAACGAAGCTGCTTGTCCCCATTGAGTATACTTTTTGTTGTTGTTTTGTCTGTACTTCTGTGTTCCCTGACTTTGTCCTGACCTTATAAGACTGCCCACGTTGTCGGATTGGCGTGCCATATGGCTACATAAAAAGACTGCCTGCCACCGCGATCTCCAGATCTGTCACGTCTCAAAACCTGGGAGTTGTAAACACATCTTGTACGTTTGGTGTAGAAGTAAGGAAAGAAGGAAAAATTTACTCAAAATCCCTTAAGTTAGACAGCTGACTTCTTTACTGTTGTTCTCGTGTGAGTGGTCTGCGTGTTGCATCATGGCATGTTGGCGTCCTCCGTGCTCGCCTCCCTGCCGTCAGCCAGGCTCTGCTTTCCAGGGCACTTACTGAAGGGTCTGTGATGCAGTGCAGAAAATCAAGTTGCGTGCTAATCTCAAAAAGGGAAGGAAGAAAAAAATCTAAATTAGGTTCAATTGTCTTTACTTTGGGAGTTGTTTTTTTCTAGGCTGGTGATACCACAAGACTGCACTGGTGCTTGCCTTGAGCAATGTGGAGGAAGCATCTGCATTACTCTCGCTGAGGGCAGTGTTCCCTTCTCCCTGCCATGAAGAGTTGCTGTGCAGTGAAGTAAAAAAATGCAAAGTGCTTGAGATCAAATGAGATTCTGTAATCATTTGTTAAACGTGTTTTGATGCCATTGTTAGTATTTAGTGTTACGAATTGCTGTGCGAGTACTATGAAATAGATGTGGTTTATGTCCTGAAGAGCTTTATAATGAAAGCCATATGATGGAGAGATGTACAGTAACAAATGCAATTCATGCAACTCATGTTCCTTTTGCACCCAATTTTATATAATTTTCTATAAATTATGCTAAGTAACGGCAGTGTTAATTATAGCATTTTCTTTTTTTGAATTTGACTTTTACAGCCTTAGAAGTACTTTAATGAAGGTTTCTTACATTTCGTCTTTTCACAAAGACATTAACTCACTTTGTATCTTTCTATTCCCCTTTCCCTCTGTGGATAATTCCTGCATCTTTATACACCTGTCTTTGCCCATTTCTTCCTTCAGATCCCAAATTCTCCAAACTTGCTGCTGTGTTCATTATCCCTATCCACCTTGGCCTCCTCCACTTGTAGGCTTCTCTGAGCACCCTGTACTGCTACAGAAGTGTCTTTTAACCTTTGTAAGACATTTCCCTAATCTTTACCCTCTTCTGTGCGTTTCTTCTTGCAGCGAAAGCCAAGTCCAAGTGCGGTGCCACGTTCTTCCCCTGCGCCAGTGGCATCCACTGCATCATCGGCCGCTTCCGGTGCAACGGCTTTGAGGACTGTCCCGATGGCAGCGATGAGGAAAACTGCAGTAAGTAAAAAGCACGAGTGAAAGCATGTTTTCTTTTACCTTATCTATAGCACATGGAAAGGAAGCCTAGTTAGCCTTTAGCTTGGGTCAGATAACCTAGATGATGTGTGCTTTCTTTGTTTTTTTGAGAGTCTCTCAGTTGCATCGACTGTTGATGGTGTTAATAAAATAAGTCAAATCTGCCTCAAAAGGAAATGTAAACTTTAGTTCTTACCTCAGAGGAGTCTTATCAACCTCCTTGCACTAATCACTGCCTTACTTTCATCTTCCTTCGGAAGTGTATATGTTCTCTGAAGCACTGCTGTTTGCAGAAGGGAAGCTGCAAATCTTCCCTTCCAACCTAGCTACTTAGTTTTGTCAGGCGCTGGCACTGCCTCCTGCAACTTGTTACAGGGTGTATTTTCATGGTTGTTGGTTCAGCAGCTCAGATGAGACTTATGCAACAGAGCAATTGCTCTACAACAAGCAGTTCAAGAGTGGTGGTAGGGTGACATCCAACTTCTTTGCAAACCACTGCATTTTAAAATGGCATGATGGCCTAACTAATAAAGGCAAGGTTTCACCTGCTTTCATCTTGGTTTTGGTCGTGTCCAATTTCCACCTACACATACATAAACACTGTCTTTTTCATTAGTATATTCTACATTTCTTCTTCACTGTATTTTTTTTTCCAGTCTAAGTGGATGATTTCTTCAGCAGTGTTTTTTTTCTGGTTAATTTTAACATGTTTTCTGAGCCAATCATTGCTACAGGATGGAGCCTGTGCTACTGCGTGCACTGTCAAGCAAAATTAGCAACACTCAAAATTTAGCCTCTTACTGCTGTCAAAGATAGAGAACCATGTGTGACATCTACATCACAAAAACAGGGCTTGCCTTAAAAAAATATATTTTTAAGGATCCAGTCAGTAGGAGTGATCTTTTTATAAGGTCCAGCTCTGTTTTTTTGTACATAATGTCTGTATATTACGTTAAGACGCATTTGTAATTTTGAAATGAGATTTAAGCTGCATCTTTGCTTATAACAGGTTCTCTGTACTTGAATGCAATTCACATTGGGCAAATATTACAAATATGACTTAAAATTGTTTAATTCTTATTTTCCCATTTCTTGTCACCGAATAAGATTAATTATTTGTTTATCAGAGCATTTAGTCTTCTCTGTTTATACATGTTATCAAACAACAAAAAATAAAAGAAAGGGTTGTTTAGTGAAACAGGTTCTTGGAAGGAGAAGCAGGTTCTCAAAGTCAGATGTGCCTGCCAACACGCAAGCTTGAGCTCCTGAGTCGTTCAGCAGCTTGCAGGGAAGTCACAGCAGAGATATCATTTGAAGTACTACTTGACTTGGGCTAAAACCCTTGCGTGTGGCTGCATAGATCCATTTCTATCTGTAACTCTAGCAGGGATTTATCACAGCAGTAAGGAAAGGTTACGTTCGATCCAGCAGCCCTGCTGCTATTATCAGGAGCTGGTAAAAGCCCTGATGTTGCGTGGGTCTGTAGGCGGAAGCTCGCAGCAAATACTTGCTCATTCTCTTGTTGGAGCAGGCTGGGTTTTTCCTTTTAATGTCATTTAAAGGTCAGGAGGAGGCCAACAGACACCAATTTTCAAAGATAACAAAAGAGGCAATCTTTACCGTGATCTATCACTGTCTAATTCTTGGAGGACTTGCCTTTCTTGTTTGTGTGCTTCCCCCACATGTTGAGGTCCCTCTGGCAGCGTGAGCATCCTTTAAAGGTGCCATCTGTTGTTGGTCAAGAGGGAGTTCTGGCTCCTGGGAGGGCTGTGGCAGGGAGATAGCACCTCTACGGCGAGTATGAGGGTAGTGGAAGAAGGTTGAAGGCTAGGGAAATTACATTGCAGTCTTTGGGTTATCCTTGAACAAATGGACTAGAAAGAGGTTTTTACAAGTGTGCTTTGAATATCTTTGGGGTAGTGGACAGACAAATGGCAGGTTTCAGTTTAAAACAACCACCCTGGATATGGTTATGAATTCCTTAATTTCTCACGTGCTTGTAGCATGTAGCTCCAACAGAGCCTTCCAGCTGATAACAACAGGCCACTGATCTTCCTTTTTCTCTTTGCCGTTTAAGCACACACGTGGTATTTTCCAGCATACCTACATGTCTTGTCACGGCTTTGCTTATGTAGAGAAACAGCGCTGTAGGCCCTAAAGTGACCTGCAAAATCAACATGCTCTGCAAGTACGCAGCAGTTCCAGACCAAAGGAGATTTGGCATGTTCATAATAAATGTGCTTTTGGGGAGCTGGAGGAATTGCCCAGATGTAGGGAGTGTTTGTTATGTATACTGCAGATTACATGCATAGCAGACTTTAAAGGTCTTTTTTTTTTTTGAAAGACTCTTTAAGGGCAGTTCTTACTTTAAAGAATAAAAAAATAGGAAACCACTCAGTATTTGGGAACTGTAATCCCTTTTGTTATTGTGGCAGAGAAGCACTTTGAAGCAGACAAGGCATCTAAACAGCTTTTTAAGATTTTCAGTTGGAATGCTGCAGTCGGTTTCAGTCACCTCATTACCAAAAATTGGCGGGAGTTCAGAGAAGAGTGACAAAAATGATTAAGGGACAGAGAGATTGATTTATGAGGAGATATTAAAAACTGCTAAATTATGCATATCTCAGCTAAGCCATGACTACGCAGGAAGATAAGGCTATCTACGCTGTATGTGCAGGGTGCAAACACTGTTCAAGGAGGGATTATGTAGTTATGTATGCTGGGGTATAGCTAAGAGTAGAAGGATGAAATTAGGAAAGAGAAAACAAAGATGAGTATCAAGGAAATCTCCTTGGCAGTGAGACACATTGAAGCTGGGATGTAATCTCCTAGAAATGTTGAAACTGTGCTGCCTGAGGTTTTTAAATGAGACTAGACAGAGCAGTAAATAAGCTATAAGGTGCTAGGTTTACAGTGGGTGAAAAGACTGCTCTACCTAAATGAGTCTGCTTAAATACTATTCTGTTCTTACTGGGTGTGCATTCACCTAACTCACAGGGCCTTATTTTCCTGAAAGGATTTTCTGGGTGCGTATTACCCTCAAAAAGGAATTCCAAATTCAAACTGAGAATTTGAGAAGTGTCAACACTGCCATTGTATCAATTCAAAAAAGCAAGTTGGAAAAACTAGAACCAGTGGTAAATTAAACACCACACACCAGTTCTCAGCTAGGACTGTTGGCTTATAAGACTTGAGCTAAACTGAGTTTGTCATAAGGGGAAGCAAAAGGCAGTGCTGCCTTCCGTATGTCTTCAGGGTGAAGAAAAGCTGAGCACCTAACAGCGCTTGTTACAGGGACTCTCATGGAAGTGAACAGAAGGCTTATCACAACTGTGGGTGGACTAAACCTCTGTTAATTCTAATGAATCTTGTATGAATTAGAAATTAAATCTCCCTTTGCTCAGAGAGAGAAGGTGTGTTTGATTGCCAAGTTACTCCCACGTATTCAGTGAATTGACCAACTGTTGCATTGTGACCTGTTGTTGTTGATTGCTTAAAGGCTATTTCACTGCCCGGATAGGAGAATCTCTAATAAAAGATCTCACTTTCTCTTTTCACAGCAGCAAATCCCTTGCTTTGCTCTACTGCCCGATTCCACTGTAAAAATGGTCTTTGCATTGATAAAAGCTTCGTCTGCGACAGTCAAAATAACTGTCAAGACAACAGTGATGAAGAAAGCTGTGAAAGCCCTCAAGGTAGGCATAGGGTTTTTATTCTAATCTGCAACATTATCCCAACTCCAACTAATGCGGAGCAGGCACAGTAGAAAATATGATTCTCTTGGCTTGCTCTGTGTTTGCTAGAGCTGTGGTTTCCTAATCCTGCAAATGAGTGAAAAACTGTGTGTGTTTGTGTGTATGCGTGTATTTCATTAACAGTGTTCAGAGGACTGTTATCTTTCTCAGATTAATAAAAACGCACTTCTGCAGGAAGTGTTTATAATCTGTCATCCAGAGCTCGCTGAAGTTGCTGGGAATGCATTTAGTGACTTCCAAGAGAGACAGATTGGACCCAGAGGGATCAATAATAGAACTTCAGTTTGGGGAAGTTTGGTGGTCTGTCCGCTTACCAGATCAGTCCGTGTAAGCTTAAAGCTTTAGGCCCTCATTGCTCAGTTACTTTCTGCAGGGTATGTTTCACTGTGGGAGAAGACTACAGTGAAAGAATACATTACTACCCTTTTTAATTTCTGTTTCATAAGGAGAAAAAAAAATGAAGTCAGGGAAAAAGTTTTTACTAATGATTGAAAATTGTTTGCATTGAGTCTTGTGAGAATCTCAAAACACAATCTCTGGCATTTTTTTCTTTTCAACTTTTGCTCTATCTCTGCATACAGTGTTCCTCACATTTGTTTTCTGTAACTTAGTACCATGGTATTTTATGAAACATGAAATATATATGAATGACCTGAGGGTGACGAATGATGTGTATCAGGCATTAACTGCTAAACGTTTTCATGTCTGAGTTACTACTGAGAGACCAGAGTAGGAAAAAAGGGAGACTGGGTGGATGTTTGCAGGGATATCGCAGTGCGCTGGGACCTATAGAGAGCAGGATACATGAAGGGAGAGATAAGGCAGTGTATGAAAGATGGAATCTGAGAAATTGAAGGAGAATTACTTCAATATTTAGCTGCACTGATGATTTAGTCCTTCATGAAAGAGAAAATAATTCAGAGCTCAACACGGTGATAAATATTCTTGACAACTCATAAGGGAAGAAGGAAAACAAGCAGCAGCGATGTCAACAAAAAAGGGTTTAGAGCAGTGGTGTGTGATCATCTCCTCTGTGTGGTTTCTCTGCTTAACCTACGAGCTCTTTGTTGAGCTCGGGATGTAAAAGCTGAATGGGTCATCCTGGTACTTGCCCTGGTACTTGCCCGGGCTGTGTCACGTCCCGGGGATGTAACTCAGTTCAGAGAGAACCTCTTGCACTGCGGTCGTCTTGGGGAAAGGGAAGGGAAAAAGGGCTTGTGAGTGCATAACGCTCTGTATTGCTACTGCAGTAGTGCTGCTGTGCTGAGGGGTGAATTGTTTTTCACTATGGGCCTAGGGCAGCCTAATAAGATTAATGTGTGTGGTAAGGTTTTTTGTTGGGTTTCTCTTTTTTTGGCTTCTGTAGCTTAAAGCAGCAGTGTTCTTTCCAAGGTTGGGATGGCTGCTTCCTCTGCAGATTAATTGGCTGGATTGCCTCCAGGTTGTTTGTTGTCATGACAATCTGCTTTTGGAAGTGACTGTCAGGCTCCGGAGAAGAAAAGAGCTGTATTTCATGAAGCCGCTACTTCGTCTTTATCTTTGGTCCTTCTGGAAAAGTCAGATTAGTAAAGGGGGTTAAGCAAAGTAATTCTGCCTCTTTCTATGCATGAAAGAGCCCCCAAACAAGGAAAAAGGAACTCTTTCATTAGGACCAGAGCAGCAAGGAGTTGTTTTTATTTATATATTAAAAAACAAAAACACTCAAAGTACAATATTGGGAATAAGGAGTTTCTGAGGTGAAATTCTGGTTGTGGGGTGCGTGTGTGATTGTCTCTGTCCTTTAGCTGTTCAAGAGCTTCCCTGAATTGCCATTTCCCCATCTGTAAGTGGGATACGTTTGTATACCTGTCTTTCAAAGCGAGGATTAAACAGTGTAATGTGCTCAGCTTCCCATCTGAATGTAAATGAAGATTCCCTCTGGAGTTTGCAGCTATGGGTATGTCAGTCCTGGCTCCCAAAGACACCAAATACTTTGTGTGAATTGAGAATTTGAGGCTACAGTGGACAGAGTCTTTCATTTCTCACAATTCTTTCTATGGTAATTTATAATTACCATAATTATGATGAGTTTTGTGTTAACACAGCACCCAAGAATCCTGGTCATTAACTAGAACTCGAGTGTTCTGGGTGCTTAGGGACAGAGCAAAGCAAATCTGTAGGGCATTATAAAAGTAAGATGGAGGATTTTCTTTCCACTAGGCATGTTATCATGTCAAATGTAGTAGCTTTAATTCAGTGTAATTGAGTGCAGTCTGACGTAGGAGATTGCCCTTCTGTGCTATTTTCCTATCTAAAAAATTGTTGATTTAGCAATCACTAAGCTTTTGAACCACTCCCTGTAGTATGATAGTGTCATTATCGCCATTTAACAGATGGGGAAGAAGAGGCACAGATCAGCTAAACAAAACACGCTCAGAGTAACATCCGGGCTGGTAGTAGAGCTTCATCTCTGCTTGTCTGCTTCAGGGGAATGTCGTGAGACTTAATCAATGTTTGCAAACTGTTTTGAGATACTATGATAACATGTGGAATAGAAGTGTGAATTATTAATTGGTACTTTGCTCTCCTCCTGCTCTTGGGTATACTGACAAGTTTTCTAAATTAACACCCCTTCCTACTCCTCCATGAACTTCAAAGGCCTCCTTTATCCTGCTGTCATTTCTGGAAAGCTCCGGTAGCATATCTGTTTGGGTTGTGTCAGGTACTCCTTCACGCACAGGGTTCGTTTCAGTCAAACACGGTCACTCTGCAGGCTGGAAGAGAGGAATGTAACCCCCTTCTGAAAAGTGTGTCCCATGTCAAAGCCAGGTCAACACTTCAAAATGCACCCTTCTTGACAAGTAATGGCTTTGCTTGAACGCTGAGAGTTGAGATGAGCCTGAAGCTGTGGGTTTATAAAGATTCCTTTTAGTCATAAATAGGGGTGGATTTGTTTGGGGACAGGGGGAGGAGACAGAGGCCCCAAGGCAAAAACGGGAGTAAGGTCAGATTCCTGGAAACAACTCCCTGCCCTTCTTTGTCCTTAGCACTTGTTGCACATCTTATAAGGGTTTGCACATCTTAAGGGTGCAAGCAAGTGCTGCGTATTTTACAAGAGTCTGTACGTCATGGGGGAAAGGGTCAGTTTAAAAACTTAAACCAAGACAATCTAGAAGCAAGTCAAATCATTCTGCTCTCTTTCCCGACATGGGTATTTTAACCTTGGGCTGCTGTGGTAATCCTCAGAGCTGTTCCTTTAGTCCCACCCCAGACACACTCCGCTTGTCTCTGGTTTCCAGCGCTGAAGTTGAATGGCCGGACTTTTCCTTTAGTCTAGTCTGTGGTATATTCATCCAACTATCTGCCCGGTTTTTGGACTGGATGGGAGGATATAATTCCTTGGGTTATCCATACCAGCACATACACGTAACTCCTGGAATTGCTCTTTCAAAGGCTTTATTCTGGTTTTAATGACACTTGATGTGGCAGGGGCTTGCAGTGACTGGGATTTCTGCTCTCATTCTGCACTTACTGGATCTTTATCCAAAAAAGTTGCTCTCCCCATCCACTTTTTTCCTCTTAGAGCTTTGAGTCCCTCCCATGCCCTGAATCCACTGCTGGTGGTAACCCATCTGAGCGGCCTTCTGCCCAGCACGGGGGATTCCCTGCTGTCTGACAGCTCTCTGACAGAAGGGAATTCCTTGTTCTTAATACTTTTCAACAACCATGCAAATTTGTTCAGCTCGAGGGCTACGTAACTTATTCCTTTAATTGCTTTTAATCTAAATGTGTTTTCACACTGCTTCTTCCTTAAAATTCTCCTCCATTTTGTACTGTTGGTCTAGAAAGATTTAACACAAACAAAAGCACACTGGCTATTTGAATTCAAACTCCTCTTCCTTTCACGACCCTTCTTTTCTTTCCTACTAAGTTTGTTAAATACTTTTATTAGCCTTAACCCCGTTGCCTAGGAAAGAGGGTTTCTTTGCACCAAGTCCACAGTCACTGACTGGTGCTGGCTCCAGTAATGTTGCCACAATTGGAGCTCCGCAGTTGTTAGTAAACAGTGCTGCTGTGGTCAAGTTATACACCACATGTTTTGGAGGTGTCCTCATTTGCACGTTTGTACTACATTTCTACAATACATTTGGCAATGGCCGCTGTTGCACGTGTGGATGCTTCCTTATTTATTTTTGTGTGCTTTTAATTGAGTTCTCATTAGGATTTTGATGTACCTCAATATTCTAAAACAAATTTAGAAGTGTACACAGTTGGCAGAAGTCTCTGATCTTCCTTCCATGGCATATATAAATTGCTTGTATCAAAATTGGCAGCACGCTGAAAATTGAAAAATCTGACCGTGTCAAACAATCTGACAGCCAAGTGGAACAAACACTCCAAATTTCAGTGATATACCACAATACTCGATCTATAAAAAAACACAAAACAAATAGCTCTCAGAGCATCCTGCTCCATGTGGAGCTTGTAGCCAGCCCTTTGCAGATGGCAAACAGGAATTCTGGAATTCCCGAGTGCTGTGGTATCACTTAGGCTTCCCAAAGCCCTGTAGTCTCAGTCCGGCTGCACGCGTTTCCTCTTATCGAGTCTCTCTTTGTCTCATTATTGACTCAGTCTGTAAACTGGAGCTCAACTGGCAATTACTGTGCGTCAGCTTAGTCCAATTCAGCCTACAGCTGGAATTTAATACTCGGAGGTAGACTGAACAGAAGCACAAACTTCAGAAGGGATACAAATAAAATGTCACTGAATGTTTTATTAAATAGAAGCTATGCCTGAGCATATTTAGCTCTCTAATAACCCTGTTTTATAACACTTGCTGGATGGAAGTGATCCCGTCAACTGTGAATTCTGTCTTTTCTCCATTCCCTGATCAAGTTCAGGGTGCTGCTTTCCCTTTTCCTCTCCTCATGAGACTGTTTGAGAGGGTTTTTGTCAAAAAACAGATTGATACATCTGTGTGGAGTAAGGTGAGCTCCAGGATGCCCACATTGGTACTAGTTAGTACTGGCATTTTGGATGGCTGATCAGTTCACCTGTGAACTGGTTTCAACAGTGGGTTTCACACCACAGTCCCCGCTGCCTTTCAAGCCAGTCTTTCCTTTGTAAAATTGTTCATTTTTCCATTTCATTTGAACAGCAGGTAATAACACAGAGGTTTTAGATGGCCCCAGCCCAGTTGAGAAGCATGGTGACTTCTGAAGGGGGCAAGGAAGAGGAATCCTGACCTGACTGCGCACGGAGGCTGTGCAATTTCGGGAGTGTAAAAAGCTGTGGGGATCACAGGGAGAAGCCTGGGCATCTGGTACGAGTGTGTTCGAGTTGCTGCGCCTTGCAGTTCCTTCAGCTTGCAGGGATGCAGGGGTTTTGCTGCAGAAGAGGCTTACGTGCCTGAGGAGGAGCCTTGCAGTGCCCCTGGGCACTTTGGCCTAGCATTTTGGCAGAGTAACAGAAGTGCTGCCGAAATGTTAGACTACTGCTGTTGGGAGAGCGGCTAGTCTACTAGACGCAGCTGTAATGTATCCATAGACAAGCAGTGACTTCAGGTCTCCAAACGGGCAACAAACTTGCTGAAAAGGCTATCTGTGCATCTGGGAGGTGTCCAGCCCACCTTCCGTGGGTTGGAGCTGAAAACACTTACAGCAGGAGATGACTTGGCAAGTGTAAAAATCAGTTGTATGACCTTCATTAAATCTTAGGTGAGTTGTTCTGCTACTCAGGGCTCACTGTGTTTGCCAACAGCTTTAGAAGCAGAAAAAAAAAGGGGAGGATCTGGTGACTATCACCTGGCCCTGAAAGCAGTTCCTTAAAGAGTGTATGGACACGGACAGGGACCTGTCCCTGTCTCCAGCTCATATTAAACCTGTTCTGTAAACAGGTTACTTGAGGATGCTATGTAAGCCTTCCCTAAACTGCAGCTTACTCTAATGATGGAAATGCCCTTCTTATGGGAGTGCATTATTGGACTCTTGCTGTAATCTGGTGGTGGTGTGGTGTGTTTTTTTTTTGTTTGTTTGTTTGTTTTTTGGTAGCTGAGGCTGAAATTGTGGTTCTCAAGCTAGGTAGGAAAACAGTGCAGGCAGGCAGTAATCACCTATCAGCTGCTTTGCTTTCAGCCAGAGGCTGATTAGGGGAGCTGGGAATTGAGACTGTGAATGGCATGTTTTTTCTCACCTGTGCAGAAATGAAATAAGAGCTCTTAACAATTGTGTCCAGATATTTTTATCTTCACTTTGTTACATATGCCTCATTAACAGCTCCAGAAAAAGGTGATGACATGAGTATCCAGTTTCTTTGCCTGTGCTTCAAAACTTCAAAAACAGGTGATAAAATGTCAAGCTAGAGGAAGACAAGTTTAAAATAAAGGACATTTTTTCCCATTGTTCTTCAGGCTAATTAAATTCTCCCTTGAGCTCTCATTAGTAAAAATCAATTCCTTTCAAATACTTTTTCCACAAGTTTTTAACAGCATGTGGGTGTTTGAAATACACCATACGTTTTGGCAATGTCATGCAATGTCCTGGCTGCTGAACTGCATTAACTTTTCAAAGATGTCAGTGTCATTTAATTGTGTGGAAGGCTTCTGTTGCAGAACAGTAGGCACAACCCCCCAGTCTTTTCGCTGGCAATGGAGAGAATCCAGATGAAAGGCACGCATGTTGATTTTTGACTTTCCAGTCAAAACAGTTCCAGGTAAGGTGGAAAAGGATTATAATGTTTGTATTTAAAGAGAAACTTGATTTCCTGTTAGCACAGTTTCAGTACCAGGAAGATCTTTTGTTGGTTTTGTTGTTGGAAAAAGTCATTGTCATAGCAAATGGGAGAAAAGGAATTAGGGAGAAAAGGGCCACAGCAAAGGCTTTCTGGTTTAAAGCCACTACACAGGTTTTCTGGTTTAAGTATTGAAGAGGAGTTCTCACTAGCAGAGTGAGAGTTACACTGGCCACCTCTTCATTTTCTAGCCCTAACCTTCATTCATCAGACCTGGCTGCTTTAATTCTGCTTCCAAGCCCAGCCGAGAACTGGTCTGTATGGCTTTCCTGCCAACTCTGGCCCATCAGCCCTGCACCTTCCTCGGGGTGGCAATCCTTGGTCTTTAGCCTGACTATTAGCTTTAATCTGAGCTAGCTGATAAAGCTTCAGCATAAATCGAGCTTTGAGACCTATCTGTGTTGGCCATGGCAGCAGAAAGTCTAATGCTAATTTAACCTCCAGTGCCTTCACAAATCTTAGTTTGGCATTCTTGTGTCTGTAACCACTAATTAGAAATGATTTCCTAAAGGGAATGACTGGGGCAGCTTGCTACCTTAAGAAGTTTGTGCAGGAAATTGGGTGGAGAGCACAAGAATTTTCTTGCTCCTTAGGAGTGAGTTGTTCTTTTTGTCAGCAGTAGGATTACACTGAAGATCAATTTTGCTGCTCAGACCTGCGTGAGCAGGAAGAAAACATCCCAGAATCTTCTGTGAGGCTTTTGGGTTTTGCTTTTTATTACTATCATCTTTATTTTTATTTTTTTTCCTGCAGCTGCTGCAGTAAAGTTGGTGGAAGTGGCTCCTAAAATGTCAGGCTCCAATTCTGTCCCCAGCTGAAACTATTTTTGCACGTGGTTAAAATCTGTATCTGGGAATAATTTGTGACATGTGAGCTCTAACAAAGCTCATATGTGTGTTCTTACTCAAGTGTAAAGCCACAAGCAAGTCAACATGACCAGGTGTAAAAGTTAGTGTCTATAGCCAGACGTTGTAGCAGTTTAATACAGAATCAGTTATGTAATTGACTTAAATCAGCATCATTTCTGTGTAGACAGTCCCCGAGAGCAGGGTTACCAAGGTTTGTTGAAAAGTTTTACTGACATCTGCTCAGCAAGAATAAAAGCGGTGAGTCTGGGTCAGCCAGATGTCTCTGCAACTAGAAGCTGTGCTGGTGCACTGCACTTGTCTCGTAGGAGAGCAGTGAGAAATGCAGAATTGCCCTCAAATGCGGAAAACCCTGTGTTGGGGGGACCTTGTTAGGTCTGGACAGCTTGTGTCTGCTTTCTTGAGAAATCCTTGTTTAGATTAATTATGTTTTTTCTGTAAGTGGCTTTATGTAGCTGGCATGGCCACAATTTTACCTTGCCTTACAGAAAATACAGCTTCATATATTTTAAGATAAATAAGGGTGTGGGAAGCTGTATGTATTTGAGGGATACCTCACAGCTGTGTTGGTATTAACATCAGCGTGGCTACTAGACATCTCCATGCCTTTTTGGAAGAAGGAACGGGAATGTAAAGCTGGTTGCAGCCAGGTCAGTGGGAGGGTTAACTTTCTGCAGCTGAAGCAAATGGCTTTTGTGTCTACTGCAGGTCATGCTTCAGTTGCTGTACCAGTCTGCTGTATTCACTGTGGAGCAAAATTGCTTCAGGGTGATGTTTAAAACCCAAGGAAGTTGCCAGCTGGGGTTCCAAAGAAAGGTATTTCATGCTGCCTGGTCTAAAACTAGCAAATGAAACTTGATAAGCAAATGGATTACCACCAAAAATAAAGTTTGTTGCCAGACTTTAGATTAAACCAAGATTGATCCCCAGTCAAGCATTTCAGTACCTGTAAATCTGTGAGGGATGGGGCTGTTGAATTCTTAGCTTTACCTTCTTTGCTGCTCTTGCATTAAAACTTAGGTCCCAGAGTCTGATCAAGCTTTCTTGGAAAGCTGGGCACCACAGCAGGCTTTCTGCCTACTGAAAGTTGTGAAGTGGTGAGAGACACCATGCCAGTCTTCAGTCTGTGTGCTGCTTCCTGAGCTTGCCAAACGAACTCAAGCTCCCATCTCACATTACCAGATATTCTGTGCTAATTTGCTGTAAAAGATTACGTTAAAAATCCATATTTATAAGGGATGTTAAAAACATAAAGCAATTACATGGTTTTCAATTACATAAACATCAACATGCAATGGGAATTAGAAGCTGAATAATTAATTTTCTGTTCATTTGTAATATGGAGTTTATGCAAACAGTAAAACCTGGAGAACAAGCAGAGGGAGGAGTGCAGAGGAAACAGTGAGGGAGTGCCATAACGTCTGGTCTCCAAACTAGCTTTTAGTATTTCTGTTCCAGTCCAGATCAGATGTCCAAGTAGATATTGGCTGCCAAGGAAAGGAGTGATCTGGTGAGAGCATCTGCTGAGCACTGGGTGCAGAAGTTGTGTTTGTACCTACACCCTGTAGTTAAGTAGTACTTACATTATCCTGGCTGAAGGTTTGGAAAATGGGGTGCATTTCTCATGTCCTGAGCACTGAGGTAGCAGCAGTGACAGCCACCTGGATTCTTCTTCCTGTTGACCTGGTTGACCATGGGCATTTTGGGTAAACTTTTGTCAAATGCCTTATCTCTGTTTTACAGATGAAGAATACCAAACTTCTTACTTCTGAAAGCTTTATGACGGATTATAAAGTAATGTGAGGAAAATAAATATCATGAATCATTTCTGAATATTATGTGTCAGCTGCTGTGCACCTGCAAGTCACTGTGAGGTCCGGGCATTGGTGCCAAATCACATCCTCCCAGGCTTCAAAGCAGAAGCTTCAAGGTCTGCTCTCTACCTTACTTTAATTTATTTTAATAGCATTATTGCACCACAGTAAACGCAGCAATTACCAACTAGTTCTTAAGTGGAAATAATTTTGGGAATATGATGTTCTGGTTAAGAGGTTAGGTAATATGTTCAACAGTACTAAAACCTCAGGGATTTAAACTAGCATTTTCCATTTGTTCAGCTGCTTATTCTTAGATCCTCATTTCCCTTTCCTTCCTATGTGCTGAATAGCTAGGAAGCACCAACCTCATTGTAGTGATGGCTGTCCAGGAAAACGCTTCTAAGACTTCTTGAAATAGGCTTTTCCATGGTGGGTGGTGCTCGTGATTTACCCTTTACAAGTGAAGACTTAAGGTTTGTAGAAGTAGAAAACAATAAGCATGTGACTTGAAGAAAGCAACGTGGTGAGGGAGAGGGAGGTTATTTCCTTGGTTAAGAGCTGGACGACTACGATCAACCAGGAAGAGGCAGGAGGATGAGAAGAGCATATGTTCGTTCAAAAGCTAGCAAATTCCAACTGTTTTTTTTTTTTTCTGCTGTTGTTTATGCTTGCTAGTGAATCCAACTTTGGCTGACCAGGTCGGATCAGGTATGTTGGTGATCAGTTGGACTGAGAGGACCGTAAGAGTTGGGCTCAGACAGCAGGGTGGCTGCAGCAGGTGTGGGAGGACTGAAGCAGCTGTTGTGGCAAAAGTGAAACATGGCAGTAGTGTGCAGAGCCTGGCTTTCAAACAGGGGATGGAGATGATAGGAAGGGCTGAAGTCGTGTTCCTAGTTCATAAAATTGTATTTTGTTTTATGAAAGGATCACTTGTCCTGTAGTCTTGCCATTTGCTCTTCTGTGGTATCCAGCTGATACAGCGTGAAGACTGAGATGGTGGTAACAATCAGCTCTTATACCCACCCATACCATTGTTTTTGCGATGAATCAGATGCCAAGGTTTACATTCCTGAGCCCGATATCTTATTCTTTCCATTGAGCTTGCAACACCCATGTGATTGAATCACTGAGTGTTTGTACAAGCCGCTGCTGGGCTATCTCTTGTCTTCCAGCCTGCCCTTTTCACCACTTTTTGATATATAAATCCCAGAAAGTTGATGATTAGTTGGTGGCAGCGAGAGATCAGATTCTAGTTATGACTGATAACTGTAAGAAAATATCCAGAGAGTACTTTCCTGGCCAAATTGGATGTAATTCAGGACTCTGTACGTGAAGGAATCTGGCTGGAGGTGCCTGAGGGAAGCACACTGAGGCGTTATCGTGAGCTTCCATACTGCAACAAGGTGCAGCCTGATGCCTTTGCAAGCTGTATGGCTTGTCGGAGGTGGAAACCAAGCAACATGGAAAAACACTTGAGAAATGAGCTAACCTGCTAATAATGAATTTTCCAAGAAGACACAAGAATGCTTTTGGTCTCTGCCTTTCTTATCTGTACATCCGTCTTGAGTTCAACCTTTCCTGAAAACCTACTATAAATACGGAGCAGAAAAAACAGACTGAACATGTTCTTGCAATTTTGTGTTCATCATTTTAGATGATGTCAAATTTGTGCTTCTCTCTGGTTTTGTTTGTTGCATTCTTTCCTATAAACCACCCCAACCTTTTCCTCTTGTTAGTTTGCTTTCTTTATCTCTCCAGTTCTCATCACGTTTTCTTCATGTGCTTGGTTTTGGCTTTTGTTGACGCATCAAACAAGGGGAACTCTACATTAAGCTGAATTCAGACTTCAGTCACCTACACAGAGTTAAAATACTATCAAATTTTGTTGCTCTGTTCAGGTAAATCTTTCCTATTCAGTACTTATGTTCTAGTGTCACCCTGGAGGGGTAGGTGGTGGTCTAGGCTTTGAACACACAAATTCAGAAAACAAAAAAAAAAAAAATGAGGGAGGAATCATACATCCCTGAGAAGACTGGATAGAAATTCCTTAATTCCATACAGCTCTCTGATATGGACCATGTCTCTCCTCTCTGATATGAGTGCCAGATAGTGGCCCTCTGAGAACATCATCCAGCTGGCAGTATTCATAGCAAATGTGCATCTTGTTTATAATTTCAACAGACTTAATGCTACAAGTTTAATGGTGTCTGTAAGTCACAGGTAAGAGTGAGTAGGAGTCAATTCCTGATCCAGTTGTGCTAAAGCTGTTAGAGCAGGAATTTCCTTTCCACCTGTTTTACCACGATTCGTACTACATATGCTTTATTGCCTTGATTTATAGCATATGTCGTGAGTTTCTCTGACACTGCTAGCAATTCCATGCATGCGGTTTGCCAGGTAGGAGCAGTCTCCTAATGCTTTTGCCATTAGCTCTGTGTTTTGGCAGCACTGTTTTCCTGTAGGACACCGGAACCCAGCATGTGAAATGGAAAGGGGAATTTTGAAAGAAGCTGCTGCATTAAACTTCTGTTGGAGAGGGAAGTTTCCACAGGAACTAGGCTAATAACCTACCTCCTGGGTGCCAGCTGTGAGCAACCAGTTGATCAGCCCTCTGCCATGTGCAGCTCATGGCAGCAAATGAAGCATCGCAGCAGTTGGTGCAAGGCAGGAGCTGTGCTAGTTAAAGTTGCTCACTCCCATGTTAAGGGGAGGAGGATGAGGAGACCTTGCAGTATGGCAGGAAGGCAGGCTTCTGCTGCAAGTCATCTTGCATTGTTTGTCATGGCTATGCATCCATGAATGGTGTGTTGGAAGAAAATCTCTTCCTGGGTTTCTGATGTTTTTCAACCACAAGTCTTCTTTATTTGGAACAGGGTTGAGTTCTTTGCACTGCTCTTCCCTAAGCTTTTCCATCTCTGGAGCTGATTGAGGAGAGTAAAAGGGGGAGAAAACCACCAACAGAGAAAGTCATCCTTTTTCACTTCCTTGCTGTTCCAGATGCTACAAGACTGCTTCTCCAAAACAGCTACATTAATTTTATGGCAGTTGCCTCTGGAAGTGTAATCCCAACAAATTATTCTCTCTCTCCTAATGTGTTCATCTCTTCTCTTGGCTGTTTGAAGGTGTTTCTTTAGCTTTTTCCTCTTCCTCTTCTCTTTCCTTCTTGTCCCTTCTACTTTTATGCTGCGTACCTCCATCCTTTTCACACAGGGAAAGGAATGTCTCTCTCGTGTGGGTGCTGTGGTTATGTTTCAGCAAGAAAACCAAAAGTTGTGATGGTGGATTTTTTTCAAAGTGCGTGTTTAGATGTACAAATAATGCCAATTTTAGTAGGTTCTGTGCTCCTAGGCATATTTGAAAACAACACCTTTTTATGTAAGATCAAGATCTTTAAAAAGGAGATAAAAAACAAAGCACTGTAGAAAACTTAATGCAGACAGAACTTTTCTCTGATTGGGAGAGCACCAATATGAACAGATACCATGTGAACTTTTGTTTCACTTCCCTCCTAGTTAGAGGCTTCAGAAATGATCTCCTTGCCAATTCCATTTGCCCTGTGAGCGCCGCTCTGCCAGGCTTTGTGCAGTGCAGGCTTCAAGGCATCAGGTAGTGAGGATTTCATTACAGTTCCCAGATCATTATTCTACCTGCAATTCTCGCAGTAAGTTTTCCTGTTCTGACTTCACCTCTGCTCTAGAGCAAAGTAAAACTCTTTGAGTATTACATTCCGTGCTTGGTTTCTGGGCCCCTACAAAGCTGTAGTGCAGGTCACTTACTGCAGATAGAGAATGACACTAACCTTTACCTTTCCTTTCTGTTTTATATGGAGAACAAACTCTAGTTCTTAGATATACCTGGAACCCAAATCAAGGAACGGATATATCTCAGCTTTTGTGGATGAAGACTGATGTTGAGATTAAAAAGCACCACCACACTACTTTGCTTCCACTCTTACTATAAACCATACCATGAATGTGCACCATGTGTTAGTGAACACCCATTCTGCGTGCATTTTTTATGAAGGTCTCAGGCTGGTTGTTGCTGACGCTTGCTAAATTACTCTTACAAGAAGATTCTGCTTGTCCTGAGATAGGGTCAGGTAGGACTGAGCATGCCTTCTGGCTTGCTGATTTTTCAGTGGTGAGATCAAGCTGAATTCAGGCCTGCTCTGTCATTAGGAACCTATTAAACTGTTGCTCTATGGCTTCATCTTTAAATGTGGACTTTACTATTAATGTTTGGTGTGTGGTTCATGCTGTCCTGATTGCCTTCTGTCCTCTGTTTTCTGTTTTTGTTTTTTTCCCAAGTCTCATATGTTTGCATAGGTGCATCATTTCAGAGGAATACAGGAGGGATGCAGATGTTATGACTTCATTTATTTATTACACTGTTTGGGCTTTTTTGATCTCTGGATCTCAAAACAACATTCAAATAAGGATTCTCTTTCATTTTTCTTGGCACTAGTTTCTCTCCCCATGGATGGAAGTGACTTAAGTTGGTTCTCACAGTCAGTGACTGATAAAAAAAAAAACATGACTCCACCCTCAGTCTAGTTGAATTTATTACCTATTTCTGTTTTGCTAGATCTCAATTTCCAAGGCCTCCTTCTGCCCTGCACAGTTTACATTTAGAGTTTCAGGCTGAATGTGTGCCCTGTGGGCCTGGGGAGGGGAAAGCTTTGCGCAGGGTTTCCCTTTCCCATTTTGCTTGGCTGTCCCTTAGCCCCTTAGCCAAGGGTCCAGACCCTTGTCCCCAGTCTGGCCAGGTCCTTCCTTGCTGGGGACTGTGCCTGGGGCTGCAAGCTAAAGGCGGCAGCTCTGCGATAGCCCCAGCAAGCTCTTGACAGCATTTGTTGTCATAGGCATTTTAAACTGCATGAAAACATGCTTCCTTTCTTCTCAGGAAGCAGAAACGTGTCTTACTTGCCAAGTATTGCATGAAATGTCCAGAAAGAAGATCTGGTTAGGAGGAGACCTTCCTTGGGAAGGTAGGAGAAGTGGAAGATAGGATTTGTGGGGTTTTGTTCTTACATTTTGTTTTGGTTTACTGCTTTGAAACTACACCTATCATGGTTTATAAAATACTTAAATTATCTGCCTACTGGCTTGTTAGTTTCCATTTTAAACCTGGATATAATTGACGTAATTTTATAAATACTGAAAAAAAAATGAGAAAGTGTAATACTACTTGAGGCATCTTGTTCTTCAGAGCATTATGTATATCGCTTTCTCTGCCAGTTCCTTTTGCAGAACGGTTATTTGCAGCTTCAAAGTATTTATACTGCTTAAGAGCAGTGTTAAGTATCTTAATTAGCTTGGAAAATGTTCTGGGCTTTTTTGTTCTTTAATATATTTTAAAGATATTTTCTATGGTGAGACTTCAAAGTGCCACTTCTGCAATTCCTTTGACTGTGCAAGTGAGCTGTCATATTCTCCAGAACTGAAGCTACCTGCTAGCATTTGTTTTGCTTTCAGGACATCTCATCAGATCCTTTTTTTGCAGATAGGCCCACAAGCCCCATTCAAAATTGTCAAGAAGAGTTGGTGCCACATCACTGAGCCGTTTATAGCAAGGAGGAGGGAGAAGGCTGGAGGGAATGCTGTATGCTTTGCTGGGGTGCAACATGTTAATGGGCTGCGTACATCCTCCTTGTACATTGCCCAAAGAAAAAGGGGCACCTGCCCAGAGCCTGGGGTCGGCACAGGAAACCAGCCTCCATCCAGTGCTTTGGGGTCTATGCCCACCCCTCCAGTCCTCAGCTCTTTGCATTTTGTTGTTTCGTCTCAGTGTTTCTTTGTCAGTTAGTGAGCTACTGACAGATTTTAATAAATATATCATTGCTAGAAGAATATACTCGAATGTTAAGCAGAAACTTCTGAAGCTGTGAGTGGGCATTAGAAGTTGTCAGAGGGAGTTCAGCTGGGTGGAAAGGGGGATCTCTTTGGCCAAAATACTGAACTCCCTGAGAGTCCCGTTTCTACCCCCACCCCCAGCAACTTGTTGCTGCTGCTTGTTAAAAAGGTATTTATGCAGTCTCACAAAGGTATTCAGCGCTCAGTCTCACATTCATTTGCTGGTGGTGCGGCACCAGTCGCCCTCTCACGACCCTTGGTGAAAAGCCTTTCATTTGCCCTTCAAGTCGTGCCTTCAAGTGCAGGCGGTCGTTTGGCCTTCCGTCACTTGCTGAATCCTTGGGGACCTGCTGAAACGAGACAGAATACGTTCGCTATGGAAGAGCACAAGGGGAGATTACTGCTCGTACTGGTAATTCTGAAGGCTGCCTGTTCTCTTCTTTTGCTCTCTAATTAGGCAAAATACTCTGCCATCTCCCCACCAGCTCGTTTGACAGTTTCTGATGGACATGAGAGGGATGGTGCATGTTAGGCAGCATGTCTCAGTGGTACGAGAGCAGCTCTGGGCTCTTCTGCTGTAGCTGATGCCACCCTTTCCTGGAGCTGTTTGCCACTAGAGATGGCAAACAGCCTTTGGGGAAAAAGCACTGTGTGGTTGGTGTGTTTTTGGCTCCAGTGGTGCAGGAGCAATACTGGAAAAAGTAGAAAAGTAAACATAAGTGGGAGATAAGACCCTTTCCCACTGTGCTGGCTCAGGGAGAGGAGGGCAAGGATTTCAGGGCTGTCCTGTGGCAGGTAAGTGTGGGTGGCGAACGTTGGCATGCTCCGAGTGGGCGCGTTTGCAGAAGATGGCGTCATCCTGGCTTTTCCCAGTTCGTTCTGTCCTGTTCCTTAGTGTTTTCTGTCAGCCCTGCAGAAAGCCACTGCCTCTTCTTTCACCTGCGTAGCTCAGCTCACGAACCTCACAAGGACGAGGCAGCTGTCTGCTGTCACTTAGCAGTGCTCACTGCTACGGATTGTGGTGCCGGCTCTGCTCGAGCCCCGGGCGCGCTGTGACGGAAGCAGAGGTTGGGCCCGCTGAGGGGGAGCTGGCACGGCAGCAGAGGGTCTTGGTGAGACATGGTGCTCGTTCCTACAGGTCGTAGTAATCTTGCTGTACTGACTCACGGTCAGTTAGATAAACATATTACTGCATCTTTTTTCATGTTGCATATATTTTTATCTATCAAACGTACGTTTTAAAAACATAGTACTTCATGTAGGCCTCCAGAGCCCTGGCTGGTTCTTTCCATGCTCAGTTGGATGCCTTTTACTTCCAATTTTTCCTCACAAACCACCAAAAGCTAATTTCATTAGAATAACTTGCTGAAAAGAAACGTGTTTGGAGAAGTCCAGAAGGCTAAGTGGGCGTCTGAGTGCTCTGACAGAGAAACCGCTTTGCTCTCGGTGAGCGCTTTGTGCTGTGGTAGTTCTGCTTTTAGGTAGCTTTCCAGACGTGTTGCATCGAGGGCAGTGGGCACAGACGTTGTAATACGAGCCCTGTGAAAAATGCCAAAAATGAACTGCAGATCAGGTATTGAAACCTTGAAGTACAGAACCATATTTCAGTCAGAATGAAGCCTTTGAACGTTGCAGAATCTTCTAGTGCGATGCTGAGGCTTTCTCTAAAAATGGCTGCCTAATCTGCAGAATTTCTATTTCTACTGTTTGCAGTAGTGTTTTCGTTTTCTTTCCCTTTCTTCCTCCCTTCACACCATCACATGCATCTCAGGAAACTCATGTACCCTAATCCTATGCTTGGCCCACGAGACCCAATGAGCTAATAACCTGAGAGTAAATTGCTGTAGCAACTGCATTCACAAGTATCATGAACAGCTTCTTTAAAGTGGTGTTTGATTACTTGAGACATGGGTTTCAAAGCATTAAAACAGCTTAAATAATTACTTGGCTAAAGCAATAAAGTTCTGTGAATAAATTTCATTTTTTTCCAACCTTCATTTTTTTCCTTTCCAGAAAATGGACAAGAAGCCTGTATTAAAAAGTAATTAAATCCGCAACCCAAGCAAGACAGAAAATTCAAAATTTAATGCAAATGCAGTTTTTTCATTTTGCAGATGATTGTTGCCCATTCACACACACACACAAGTATGCACATCATTAGCATTGACAAAGAGCTGATGGTTAACTTTGAAATTCTTGGTTTCCAGGAGTTTATCTCACAATCTCATTATGTAAATACATTTTTTTAACTTGAGCTTTTGCCATGAGAATACGTGTCTGTCTCGAGCCCTGCACAGGATGCATCCTGCAAAAGCTAGGCAGAACTATCTGTTCTGTTGAAAGGGAGTCATGTTGCTTTGATTTATAATTAATCTTTAAGAATCTAAAGCATCGTGACAGTATAAAACAAACAAATCTGACTGTCTGACAGTGGTGTTTGCCAGATGAGACAGTGACCCACATTGCATTGTATGCATTGCACTGTATGCATGGCACTGAGGCTTGGTGGACTGCTGCTGTGTAATTGCTAGCACTGCTGAAGAAATGCTGTGTGGTGTGTGAGGCTGTGCCTTGGTTGAAAATTTGTAGAAAGGAATATACTTTAAGAACATGTATCTCTGGCTATCTGATAAAAATTGAAAAAAAAAAATAAAAATCAGTATTGGAGCCTTAATTTTGCCATGCATATTCAGGACATGTTTGTGGGGAGGGTGATATCTGAGAAAACCTTATTTCCCTTGCTTCTGAAGGCCAGCTGTGTTTGTTGTTGGTTACACAGCTGATCAACGTGAGGAGGGAGGAGGGGAATTGCTGGAGTAATCCAAAGCCTGAAGTAGGGCAGTTGCTGGAGCTCCTGCTTCAGGTAGTTGACCTACCAAAAGGTAGAAGAGAAGCCTCAGTAAAGTCTACTATGTGGCTGTTTTCCTCCCCTGGAAGTATGTTTTATTAGAATGGATCTAACAAACTTCAAACAGAAAGGAAAGGTGGGAAGTGGGGATGGTTACAGAGAGCTGGCAGAGGCAAGTGAGTAGGTGGGGGCCTCAACAAAACACCCACCACCAATAACAAAAACCCCACACCCTTAGGTGAATGCCCTTAGGTGAGATTGTTGCTTGGTATGAGATAAGATTTTTGCGTTAAAGAATTTTGTTTGTCAGTGAAGAACTGTCTTCCACCTCTCTGTTGTGCCCTGAAGATGGAGAATGGGGCTTCTCAGCACTAGAAGACCTGTAGTTTGATTGTTGCAGAATATTTAATAAGCTATGTGTAGCTAGAGATGGCTATCCATTTTCTAATATGAATTCTTTTCATTTTCATGTGTACATGTATTTCTCCAGTGCAATGAGAAGGCTTAAACCTTAGAGTAACATACAGTACCTTGATGATTACTCAATATAATCTCTGCAATATCTGTATTGCGGTTTGGTTTGAATGCTACTTTGCTATTACCAGTGCTACAGCGCATCCTTCTGATAGTGCTTCATCTTCCTCCTCACACCAGCAAGGTAAGGACCTGAATTTTGTTGCCTTGGCCTTTGCCGCCAGATGCTGCTAATAATACTGCTTCAAAGGTGAGCCATCCCAGCATCTCAGCAAATGCAGTCTGGCTGTCAGCACAGTCACCAGCCAGGGCACTGCCTCCTGGAGTAATATCCTCATCTGTGACGGGCACAACTCTGTGGGAATCAGCAGATCTGGATCACCTCTGCTGGTGGTGGTTTCCTTTTCATGGCTTCGTGGCTAGATTCATGCATATGCAATCCACCACCATGGATTTTAACATTCAAAACATTTTTTTTCTTGGTCTGATATAGTCATTGCTTTGAAATCTGAACTAATGTTTGGACCGCTTCCCGTGTTTTGCCCCAGAGCTGCAGGTATGCCTGTTTCATCATACTTTTATCACTTGAAAATGGGCCATTTCAGACACTTTCCTATATGAAAATTGAGCTAGATCTTTCTTAAGATTAACCTTAAAATTAGAAACTTTGCACTTGAATGTCCAAGTTCTGTGTAATTTGCTATGACTGTAAACACATAGTCTCTGTCATGGTAAGGTGAAACACACCGAGCCATTTCTGCCTGCATTTCACCAGCTTTTATGCTCCCATTGTACAGGTAAAGAAAACTAGGTTCTGTTTTGGCTGGGGTTTTCTAGTGTTTCATAGACACTGAGTGACTGCGTGTGGTGGTGTCATGCTGTGTGTGACTGTGCTATCTTTAATATATCTGTGCCATGCCAGGGTTACACCATTTATACTTGCACTTTCTGCTTTGCTACCAAAGGTATCACATACATGCTGAGTGTGGTTTGTGTTTAGAATACTATGGCACAGAGAAGGTCGTTCTTCTTTGGACTACATATAGAAAGCTCTGGAATAATACGGTTGATTTCCTATCGGAACAACTTGCCTTCTCCTTTGTCACTCCAGAGGATAATGTTTTCCCTTCTGGTTCCCATTACTGTAATTAGATGCATTCAGAGCATTCTGTTTCTATCTATTAACATGTAACCACGTGATTGCTTCTTGCTTGCCAAGCAGACACTTTTTCCAAAGGAAGCATGTATTTTACGTGAGTTTTCAGAGCAGCTATGTAAACAGAGAGGCACAGTAACATGCAGCTTGAACACTAACTAGTCTTCTGGACTTCTCTCTGTGCACTGCCTCCTTGTGCACCTCCCTAGCTTTCTGGTACTGTGATCGTTGGTTCCCATGCTACACTGCTTGCTCAGACGTTCAGAGCACTGGCTGTTTAACTTGCCAAGAGATGTTTCTGTACCATGGGGATTTTCTATTGATCAGGATTTAGTGGGAGGCTGACTCATCTTTCTGAACAGATTGCTTGTGTTGGGGAAAGCTGCTGACCAAGGGTATTTTTAGACACTGTTAATAATCCAGAGAATGTACTGTCAAATATTTTCAGTCTTTTTTTCTTTCAGTTGGTATCACATCAGGTTAACGTTCAGCTTGTTCAGGACGTGGCTGCGTCCTTTGGCACTATTAATTCTTTGCGTACTTTGTCCATAATAATTGCCAATAAAAATTTTGTGGCTGTGATTATTTCTGTACTCTCTGTTTCTTTCTTTTCCTGATGGAAGTGGATAATACTGCTTCCGAACCACAGTAGAATTGCTAAAAGTAGTCAGTAGTTCTTCAACAAACAAGCACACAAAAAGCCCCTGCTTTTCAGTCCCAAAGAATTAAATTTGATGCCCATGGATAAGGTATGGATGATAAATGCAGCCTGCCTTCAAACTCTCTTGCTTCAAGTTGGTCTCAGCATTAATTTTGGATTTGTGTGCTGCTGTGGCAGCCAGCCGTACCTGTTCAACCAACAGCTTTGTTGTTAGTCTTGACACTGAGTTTAGTCAGCTGGAGGAGGCCAGATGATACCTATCCAGCACAAAGTCTTCAGGCACAGTCACTTACTCATTTTCAATGAATTTCCTCAGTGTAGCGAGTTTTATTCCAAACCAGCACTTTGTATAATGTGGCCAAGGTGGTTTTGATTTCAGATTACTGTCCACGTCCCCAGGAGCTGCACTGGAGACAGAGCTGCTCAGCAGAACGTGTCTAATCCAAAACACGGGTATTTGAAGCCACACAGATGAGCAGAGATTTGCTGCATGTTCAATTTACTGCTATCCTGAGCTGAAATCGCCATTCTCGCCTAAAAGGAGGAACCCTCCTAATCCTCAGAGATGTAAAGAATTATGATGTAATTTCATTTCTTCATCCCTAATTCTCCAGTCCGTTGTGGCTTCAGAATTTGTTGTGGTTTATGATACAGGCCAATGGCAAAGTAGATGAGAACATCCCTGCTGCTCCTGCCAGCATGGCAAATTGCTTTGCTGATGGACTCCAGAGCAGGGTGTCGGTGATATGTCTTGTGCTCGTTGTAATCTGCTGCTGTATTGATACTCTGATTCTAATGATCCCTCCGTACGAGCCTCTTTGCGGCAGGGAGTGTTCCTTACGAGTCTCGGTGGAGCTCAGCTCGATGACTGCGTCCTCCAAAGGAGGAGCAGAGCCTGTGGCAGGGGGCTCAGCATCTGGTCACACGCTTGGTGGTGTGACTCGGGGTGCTCACCAGCTGAGCACGCGGAGCTCTGCCTCGATGCTGAACTGCTCACTGTTAATAAAGGAGGATCTGCGTTGTTGGCAACTAATTTTGCAAGTCAAAAAAGATGTCATTTTTCAGAAAGACTTTTGTGCTATTGTAGCTGCAGTATAAATATAGGGATGATCTGTCAGTAGGCTTCTTGGCATAGCTCTAATTGTCACCACAGATCGTAAAGGTAAAGATCAAAGAAAGCGTCCTTGCCACTTGGGCCATCCTAATCAAAGGATTGAGAGATTGAATGCAGTTCCTTGATCATCTGTGGTCCTACAATGCGACCTACAAAACCTACAGCAGGTTGCTGCCTTGATATTTCCTTTTTTCTTTTTTTTCAAATTTTAAAATAATAAAAGTGCTCCTGCATCTCCTAAAGATGTAGTTGGAGATTATATAAACTTTTTCTTGATTGTTTACTAAGACTTTCTCTTAGATAATGAGAGTTGCAACAGTCCAAAAAGTTTGGATTTTTAACGTTATTCTGTGACACCCAGACCAGTGTATTCTAGCATTGACTCGTGTTTGCGTGGTGCTTGTATCTAGCTAGCTGTTGAAGGATGAATACTCTAGATGTCCCAGATTTATTAGTGCCTCTTAGTCATCATGCTGCTGTGTTTGTTCAGTATTTGTTAAATGGCAGACATCAGCAAAAACAAGGGCAGCATTTGCCTTGTCCACCACAGATGCAAGCAAAGCACAGATCTGCCAGTCTACTAACTCTTTTTCTAACAAAATCTTGAAAAGAAAAGGGGCAGAGAAGAGTTTCCTTTCTTTCTCTGAAAGTAACGTGTGTATCCACAGCTCCTAAATGGCTGGGTTAGTACACCTTGTAGTGATGCTCACTTGTGTGGGGCTTTTCTGCTGCGGTAAGATGAGAACTTCAGCCTATATTTACCACTGCAGCATTTTGGTGTTTGACACCCAGTCCCCCTCTTTTTTTTAAAAAAAAAAAAAAAAAAAAGGAGGAGGGCTTTACTGTCAAAGTTGATAGATACTTGTGATGCCTGTCTTCAGAAACTTTTACTTGCACATAATGCCTGTGTGGTCTAGAGAAGTGGGGCTGCAAATTTAGATTTAACATCATTGTTTTTACACTCCTCTCCAAACTGTCAGAAAATAATGACAGGTGATAAACACACAGTTGTAAACATCTGATCACAGACACTTAACAGTTTTAATATTTGATTTAGTGTTTTCAAGAGACAGCATAAATTATTTTTAAATGTCAAACCGTTATGTTAGTAGGATACAGTTTTGTTCTTTGCAGTCCTAAGATTTTCTTATATTGGGTATCCCTTCATGCTTACAACCATCACAACTGACTTATTTTTGACAGCATACATGTAAAATAGGTTCATCTCTCTCCTTATGGGCTCTTACAAGCTTTACGGGAGGAGGAGAATCATTTATGTAATTTTAAGCTTGAAAGAGTAGCTATAATTTCAAGTAATTAAAAAAGAGGGGGAAAAAAAAAAACCACCACCAAAACTCTGTTGTAGGTAATCCGTCAAATGAGTGCTGACAAAGGCAAAATCTCCTAGGCATGCTGTTTGGGTAATGTTATTTGCACCTTAATGTGGTATCCGGATCCTGCAGTAGGTTACTTATTTGCTGAAAGATTATATCTCTGTCTGCTTCTAGCAGCGTGTTTTGTATTACCTACACAAGCTGCAAAGCAAGAAATTACTGTCTAAATAGAGCAGGACTTCTTAGAAATAGGAAAAATACATTTCATTGATTTTTTTTTTTCTAAATGAATTGTGGTAATATCTTGCACTGAGATCTGAAAGTATTTATACCAGTGGTCTTAAAATGGCCGTCAGGTGCATTTTAGTAGACTGTGTGAGCATTAAAGTCTGGACTTTTAGTATCCAGCAGGGCAGAAAGATACTGTCACAAGTTCACCTGAACGCACTGTTCATGAAGAAGTTGATGAAGTACATGTTGGGAATCCTTGCACCTTTTGGACATACTCTTGGAAAAGGCTGAGTCGATGCATGCAGTTTCCCAGGGCATCTGCTGCAAGGTGTGTTGGAGTAGGATGGTGATTCATGGGCTGGGATCCTACTGAATGTTTTGGGATTTGATTCAATTTGTGCTTCTGCTAGTAGATTATTTCAGTGAGAGCGCAGAGCTTGTGTATGTGGGGTTTCCCAGAAGATAACTTCATTACCCAAAATGCTAAACAGAACTGCTATCTAACTGCTGCATGGATAAGGTGGGGATCTTTCTATATGTGCAAACACTTGTATCTCTCAGCTCTTAGAAGTGCAAGAAACAGATGTGTGCAGTTCCCTTTGCTGATCAATACAGCCTGATGCTAACTTTTTAATCCTTGTTTTTAACAATCCTTGTTTTTAACAATCCTTCTTCAATCCTTGTTTTTAACACAACTTTTTTTATCCTTTGTTAATCCTCTTGAGAAATTAGAGGACAAGAAGACCCAATCACCTCTGAGTTCCTAGATGCTAACACTTGAGAATTGTATGGAAAAAACATGGAGACGAGGATATTATACACATCTACATTCTGATCTCAGAATACTCACATTGATCTCTAAATCTCTCCATAAAATGGTTTTTATTCTTATCTAGCAAAATATGAGAACATACACTATCCATTTTGTATTTATACCTTTTCATTTGATATCCACCTGGCAGTTGGTAAAATAAGTATCAGAATCCCAGAACATGCAAGTGAATAATGATGAAGTTTGTCAGTTGTCTCTTATTCTCTGTGCTACTTTTTTGCTTACACTGGTAGGAAATTTATTGATTTCGCTATTTTTGAGAGGATGAAGGGCTTAGGTAGCATCTTCCTAATTTTGACATACAGTTCTAATGAGACTAGATATTTTTGTCCTCACTTTCCAATGTAGTTTTTCATGGGTTTGTGGTTTGTATTTTTTTGGCTTTTGTTTGTTTGTTTAAAGGTTGGTGTGCATTAGAAAGGCAGATTTTAGTTCTTCGAAAGATTGCCTTTATTAAGGCACTTCTCATCAGGAGAATTACCTGTTAGCTCGGATAACGCAGTGCATTAACGATGTATTCACAGGGTTCTTTTTCAAGAACTAAATTTACGCACATTCAGGGCATCTCTTCTTATAAGTCAATGATATAGAAAGAGCTGATGTTTAGTTTTAAGGTAGTGAGGAAGGGACAAAACATGAAGTAAAACACAAGATATAGCACAGAAGAAGATGGTACTGAGGTTTTTTTTTTCATTTGATAGGATAGCGATAGGATAGTTTTTGTTTTATTACAGCAGCAGGGGAGGAGTCTCACTGTTACTAATTAACAGCAGAAAGAAGTGTCTGATGTTCCTTAGAAGGCTTTTACTTACAAAGCAATTTCTTTGTTGGTCTCTTGATAATGATCATGTTCATATGGTTTCGGTACATGCTAGCTTCTGTTTCCCTGAAGATAAAATACGCAAGCCCCTTGGAGTTTGAGGGGTGATGCAAAGGCTGTGGAGATACCAGGGGACAAAGACTCATTGCTGCTTCGTTTTGTGATGATCTCAAGGCTGTATGCTTGTGACGTTCTTGTCCCCCCTCAACTCCACAAAGATCATCTCGTGTTTGTTGATTGTTTTTCTAATATATATGTGGGAAGAAGCTATTTTGTTTTGGCATTTCCAAAAGTTGTTTGAGTCTGCAAGGATACTTAAAAGGACAATTAAAAGTCTTTTTCCATTCTGAAGACACGTCTGAAGTTTATATGATTCTGTAAGTACTGAAAAAAAAATAATATATAAAACACATCATGTAAAACACATGTAGAACATGTGAGATACGCAGTTCATTAATGTGAATTCCATATGCAGTGCTGCTCATCAAGCTGCTTCTGTTCAATTACTTTGGATAACCAAGTGAAACAGTCCTCAAGTTACCCAAATTTGCCATTGATCATTTTATAAGATACCAGTAATTATTTATTGGATGAATGTGATAGAAGTACAATCTCTACTACTTGAAATCATCAGTTCAGAGATACCAGATGATGGAAGATCCAACAGAAAGGGTCAGGACACCGTGTGAGGTGAAAAGATCATTACCTCAGAGTATCATTTTCTAAATAGAAAAGGCCAAGTGAGAAGAATAGAGGCTGCAACAATTATTAGAATTTATAGTAGTCAATGAACAATAAAGCAGTTATCTATTACTGCGTTTCCGCATGGGAGACACACTTTCAAGTGAATATGATTTACCACGGAGCTTCACTACATATCTCTGTAATACTAAGCGAAGCAAAAACGGCAGCAGTGTGGTCATCAACTCCATGGGGAAGACTGGATGCTGGTGGTGACAGCAGTTGTCTGGGTACTGGTTGTGTGTTGTGTCATACTGGTGGGACACCGTCCTGAGCTCCTCAGGGTCTTGTGGTCTTAGAATTGCCCTTTGCTTGAAAAGCGGTGTATTTTGCAAAGCCTTATACCATGAGACATTTTGGGATTTGCATTACTTGATTTCTTTCAGTGTCTGTAGAGGTGTGGAAGGAGAGAAGAAGGAGAAACAATGCAAAAAAATACATACATTAAAATTTCACTAACGCCAGATAGAGTTGTTATCTTTATAGGCAGACCTGCAGTGTGCAGCAGTACGCCCCCCATTTTCATTTCCCTTCAGTCAAATGAGAAGAAATGCCTGCAGTAGCATCCCCTTTGCTTTGAGGGGAAATGTGCCGAGAGGAAGGACCATTACGTTACCTCTCTTGCAAACGCTCTTTTCATGGGCCAGGTGAATTTTATGTCTTATAGAGAAGAACTGGTTGAATCTTTTACTCATTTTTCCAAAATTAAGTATCAGTCATCTTATGACAAAAACAAGTCTTGGGCATTATGAAATGGAGCTCTGAGGTGAAGGAAAATGGAGCTGTGCAGGTTTGTGTGTGAAGACAGCCTAATAATGCATCACTACTGAATGGTAAGTTAACCTCATCCATATGTGTATATACCGAACCTTAAATAATCAGTTGACATCTCTTGGGTCACTTGATCTCAGCAGGAAGGAAAGAGACTGCTTCCCTTCCATTATCTAGATTGATTTTTGTCAAAGTCTGCCTGTCCTCATACCCCTTTCCTAACTGGAAACTATTAGCTAACCTGTAGGCTATAAGGCTGGCGTCACGTTCAGATGGAGGCTGTCTTATTTTAACAGCACAGTATGTTAATAAGCTTACATTTGCATGAGTCTGAAAAATGAAATGTCCGTCTCACTTCAGGCTTCAGCAAGTGCTCTAAGTTTGATGCCAGTATTGGAGCATGAAGCTCGTACAAAATACTAATCAGTGTGACAGTATTTGTTACGCTGTGAGAACTTGTCAAAGGGGCCTAAGGTTTCTGTTTTGTTGCTGTTGCTTTCAAAAAAACGAAAACCAAACAAACAAAAAAAATGGGGGGGAGGGAATGTGAAGGGAAAAAAAAAAAAGATGTGTAAGTAGTTTAAATTGCTTTGTAGTTGTCACTGAGATGAATTTTCCAAGACGAGTTGCCCTAGGGGAATCAATATTAGGATTACCAAAATGTTAAGGACCTGCTCAGCATAACTTACTCCATTTGAAATGGATAGCAAGTCATCTGGTATTGTTGTAATTAATACTGTGTAAATGAGATTAAAATCAGTATCAGATTAGTGGCTAATGGGAGGCCCCTGATTGGAGCAAGTATGTCTTCAGGGGCAGGGGAGAAATCCTCCGAGCCAGTTCTGCCATGCAAACTCCTTTCTTTGTTCTTTCCCACATTTGCTACCGTGCTTTGTGTCTGTGCCTGAACTTGCAAGCTCTCGTAATCTAGAGCACTGAGTGATACAATTAAAGAGCCCTCCTTGGAGGGGAGTATTTAAAAATTGACTGCTAATCTACACTAGGAAAGATAAACCTGAAACCAGAGAAGGTGGTTGAAATTTGTAGCTATTAAAGAGTAGACGTTACAAAACTTCCTACCTAAGATTGGCGAAATTGGCTTATATTTGTCCTGCTCTCGTATCAAGTCCCAGTTCTGTCTGCTTTTTCTCACAGGCTTGCTTTATTGTTCTTTGCTGCTTGCATTCAGGTTGCAGTGCAGCTGGCTGACAGATGAGGGGGAGTTGCATTTGTTTTTCTTTGAACAAACTGTATTAATTAAAATGCCTCCCACCGGGTTTGCCGTTTGCTGTAAGTAGCACATATCATTAGCTTTTAAAAACCAACAGCGTCATAAACTTAAGGCTGGCTTTAGCTTAAACGCTTTCTGATTTAAAATGCACAGCATAACCCCAAGGCAGGACAGTAAACTTGGACCTGGGTGTCCCGCAGAAGAATGTGCGCTTTTGTTGAGGGGGAGGAGGCTGTACTGACTGGAAGGGGGAGGAAGTTGCTTTTTAACCAGCAGAGTAGGTTAATTGTTTGACCAGAGCAAACAGAAGTGAAAATGAGAAAGGAACAGACTGTTAAGACGGCATGGTGTGCCTGTGCCTTTATTACTGCAGAACAGAGTGCCTGGGAGGTTTTCTTCCTGCCAAAAAGATCTCTGTAATAAGGAGCAGGCTTTATCCACGGCCAAGCCGTGGCTTTCAAAGTGTAGGTCTGTGTCCTGTTTCCAGCCTTTCACCCTAGGTTGGAATATCTTTCTAGGCAGGTGAAAGAGCTTGCTCGCCTCTTTCTAGGACATTTTAATGACCAGGAGTTTCCAAGTTACTCGTGCAGTGCAAGGAGGAGCGTGCCAGAGTTGTTCTTGCAGCGTGAGAAACTTTGGGTCCCATGGGAAGAAACGGATTGATTTCTCTGTGGGCCAGGAAGGGGTGGAAGAAAAAATTCAGAAGTAGCTAGTCTGCAATAAGATCATGGACATGGAAGCATGTACTGGGTGCTTCAGGAAAAAAATGTCATTAGTTACAGGAGGAAGGCAGAGGCTCGGGCTGTTTCTGTACAACACAGTCTGGGGTAGCGCTTATTGACACGACTCCTTGAACTGTTAAAAATAATTGTGCAGTATACAATGGAAGAATGAACAGCAGCTTGCCTCTGCTGGAAAAGAAGGCATTTGTATGTAGTATTTAAAATGTTTATCTTACACCAGAAGCCCTAGAACTGAATGTATTGCCATGGCAAACGCCTGCAGTTCGTGGCATGCATTCACTGAGTATCAGTAAATAGAAGAGATGAAGTCTGTCTGCTGGGCTTCAGATTAAGGGATGTTTCCCTTAGTTAAGAAAGTGTTGGTCTTGGGTGATGTAATGCAGGATATTTTTTTTTTCTACTCAGCCCGCTATAAAAAATGCACTGCATTAGGAAGGATCATTAAAGAAGGATGTGCAGTTCATTAAGTGAAGTACTTCATATCCGGTTAGCAAAGGAACAGAGAGCAACTAGTAAGCAAATGAAGAATTGTATCTGGAGTTTCAGCCAAGAGGCTGCATCAAAGACAAAGTCATAAAGAAAATTTGTTGCTGGTCTTTCCCCCGTTGTTTAGGACTACACTGCTGATAATGGTGGAGACGGCAGGACGAGAAGGACGCTTGTCTTTGCCACCGAGGCCTGGCAAGTAGTTGTTCAAAAACATAAAATAAAAATCTGCATAGGTTAATGCAGACGAGGTATTCTCTTTCTGCTTCCGTTTGGGCAGGGCAAAGCAGTTTGTCATCTGTCTCACACCTCTGTCTGGTGGGGATGCTCCCAGCAGGAGTTTGTTTACCAAAGCCTCCCAAGGTGCAGGACTGACATGCACAAACAGGATTAAATTCCACCTGAAACGGAGCATTTGCATCCACTCGCCTCAAAAAGACCCAGGATAAGCTGCTTTTCCCTTTCATCCACTATCACAGTCAAATCTTTGTCCAAGGGTATGAAACACATTGCTGCCCTCATCCTAAGGTGATGAAAACCAATATGCTTTAGGAGAGAGCTGTTACGTGTATGTCTTCAGGCTATTTGTGTGGAAACACTCTTTTCCTTCCTTTTCCTGCTTTGTAGGAGAGTATTTGAGAGTCTTTGGGCTGGTGAGGGTAAGACAGAGGCAGGATGCTGCAAAGATGGCTGGGGAGGAGGCAGCTCGGTATTCATTCTCTGCCTTAAGTACAGCTTGTGCATTTGTATGTTGCACTGTATAGAAAACCGTAAGCAGTCCTTGGGTGAGAGATCAGAATTGGCATCTCCTGCTTCCCAGGTGAGCCCTCTAATTGCGAGGCCGCACATTACAGCCCAAGTAGGCTCGATAACTTCGGGGAGATCAAAGAGCATGGATCTGAATTCCTTTGAGCAGTTAAGATCACACAAGCCTGATATCCTTTGCTATCAGGTGCTGGTGAGGGAGAATAGAAAAAAAAAAATCTGTGTTAAATGTCGTAATGCTGCCGTTCTCTTAGGGAATTAGCATGCAATGAAGAACAGGTAAAATATCTGTTCTGTACAATGAGCATCAAGTTTAAAGTCTTTGTATAAGATGCCATATTGAAAAGAGGGTGTGCAGCACAGAAGTTCTCATTGATTCCCCCTTCACCTCTACAGATTGTTACTTCTATACTGGTTTAATTATTGTCCTGGGAATGGTCTCCTGCTGCTTACCCTTAAAGCATTATGGTTTAATTACCAAGCACAGAAAACCCCTCCTTTACTGAAGTTTGGCAAATCACTTTCAAAAAGAGGCAGTTTTTTCTATTCTGCAAAACCTGATTTATTGGTTAATATCCCTCAGGGGATGTAGAAAGCGTCATATGTTATGTTCTGTGGGGCTTTGGTTTTTTGTTTTTGTCTAGACAGTGTATTAGAGTAGGGTTATAAAGATACCCAGGAACATCTGCAATTTGTAAATGCAAGAGGACTGTGTTACTAAGTACCTTCTCAGCCGCTGTCTGTTTTCCATGGAATACGTATGGTTTTCTTGAATAAAGGCAAATGCCTGCTGTTATCTACTAAACAGCTTTGGTGTTCAGCTACTCAGGTATCAACAAGCAAGTAAAGGCTTTTGTTGCTTGGGTTCTGCCCAGAACCAGAATCACAGTCTCCATCTGATACAGAGTCTTCTGAGGTTCTTGGTCGCTAATCTTAGTGCAGAAAAAGAAAGCAGATGTACGTAGCTTTGCTTTTACAGAGGACTGGAAATGGGTGAGGTGGGTTTCAGGTTGCCGACAGCCAGCCTGGAAGTCCCTTTCGGGCATAAGGTGAGGAGAGAACAGAACCTTTTGTGATCGTGTTGGGTGTGGTTTTGGTCTCTTCCAAACCCTCAATGCAAACAAAACTCTGCAGAGACTCCGCTCGAGTGACGGCCCTCATTCTGCACGTCTGATGGGGAACACTCCTTTGCACGGATGCTGTGTACCTTGAAAGACTTCTGTCCCTCAGGTGCATCGACTCTCACTTCTGGCTTGAAGCTGTTTCCTCGGTTTCCCCTTCTTTTTTTCTCTTTTCTGTAGCACCTGCCATCCTCTATGAGAGCTCTGGCTGTTTCCCTTGGAGTGATTTGACCCCTGGCTCCGGTGCCAAGGTGGCTGTGTGAAGTGGTTGCTTAGAATAATGAGCCAGAGGAGAAAAATACCAGTCAGACCTGAGGATGTTGAGGGACTTATGACATTGAGCCCACTCCTCTTGAAGTGACAGAGCTCATGCTGAACAGGCCATTTCCCTCTAATGGACCTGTTCATTTATTTCCATCAAGTGTTCAGATGTCATAAATCTCAGGTGTATTTGTATTAAACTTGTTAAACCAGTACTTCTTTGAGAGCGCTGTATTGCTGAGAATGGTATTTCAGCTGTGCCGGAGGGGACAAATTCCTGTTTCCAGCGACTTGCCAAACTGAGGATTTTCCATTAGTCTGAGGTTATCCCGCTAACCTTCACTGGTGTCTCAAGGGGAAACAGGCTCTTTCTAAGCCTCAGCAGCAATTAAATCTGCATACCTACTTGACCGATTTGATATTTAATTAAAGCAGAAGTATTATGGTGGGTAGTTGAGATAAATGACAGTCAACATTTGCAAGACTGACATCTGATTTTTTTCCTTTTTTTTCCTACGGTTTTAAAAATGAATCTTATTATAGTATGTAGTGTGTACAGTGTGTATAGAGAAATCCATAGAAAATATGGACTAGCCTGGAATGTCCCTGGCACCTGTTTTCCAAGTTCTGAGTAAGATGTTGAAGTCTCACTAGATGAAAGATGCAGAGTACATAAAAAACGGAAGAATTTCACACCAAACCATTGATTATGTTTTTGTGTGTATATCTGTGTAATGTTATTGCTAACCATTAGCAGATTGAGGAAAAGCTACTTAAGAAAATGTTAGACTTGATTACAAAGCTTTGCAATTTTAAGTGACTTGAAGTATTGAACTACAGGCAGTCCATAAAGGTATTCAACTGAACTTAAATTTTGCATTGCTTTTAAAATTGGACATGGTAAACAAGCAGGGGTTTTTCATCATTGAATTTAATATTATTTGTGGAAGAGAAATTGTTGCTTTCTGGCACTGTACCCGGGTCTAGTTTGTTCAGAACCTCTTGGTTAACAATACACACGTGGATCACAGGTTCAACAGCTCTTAGGGTACAGAGGCACAGAACAAATACCATACTCATTTCCTGCACTGGTAAGGGATCCCTGATCATAGCTCTTTACAACACTTACTGAAAGTGTTTTTTTGGCATTCTTGGGCTCTTGACTTTCAATGCTTTTCTTAATTACCTTTTTAATTACTCCCTATCTACCCTGGGAACTCACTATTTGCTCTACACTGAGAAGTTTTAAAACAGGGAATTCTTTTTGGCAATTAAGGTTCCACCTTCCTTATAATAGCAACTCCAGTGACTACAACGTGTGTGTCTCCCTGAAGTGATGAAAATGTGTTTGTCTCTTACTGTAGTCATGGCCCAAGGCTGCTTTAACCATGTGCCCCATCATACAATTTTTTATTGCTCAAGACTTCAGCACTATTGTCACATGCTCTAAGAGGCAGTTTCCAACACAGGAAATGGGATTAAGCGTCTGGGATCTGATTTTTGTTGCAACGAGATCCTGAAACATTCTGGTTTTATTACAACTGAGGTTGCTTGTATCAGTTTTTCTTGATATCTCCTGTATTGACATCATGCTATATCTAAGGTGTTCCTCTTCAGCACTTTGCATCTTCACTCTTGGTAAGTAAGGGAGAAGTCAGCAGTAATGATTCCCTTCTGTCAAGATGGCCCACCCTGTGTATCTTTGCCACAATTTTATTGTGGACAGATCTTTCACCCTGTTGGAGCAAAAGGGATTTTTTCAGAATCGCAGAACTGATAAACCTGTTTTATTCCCTTGATGTGATGATGATGTCTTGTTCAAGGAGCTGTTGCTATGCTGTGCAACTTAAGATGAATTTGCTTTCTGATAGAGAACTTCTGCTGTTGCAATTCACCCTCCTCTTGTTCCTGAAAGCCTTGAAAGATTATTAGACAAAATTTACCCGTGGAGTTGAGTTAGGTAAATGGCCTAGAGACTGTGGAGGAGTAAGGAACAAGTGCTTTGTCTGCAAATTTCTCTTGTCCTTTTGAAAGCCTACTAGCTGATTAGACATTGTCAAGTTTTCTTGACAGAAGAAAAAACTTAAATTTGATCAAACCCAGAAAGAAACCCTTTAGAATTAGGCTGATGAAGGTATTTGAAGAAGAGATAGGTTGACTTTTTTGTTGTTTTTCATTGATGAATTATTTCAATTGGCCAGAAAGTTAATATTGACATTATTAGATAGCAAGGATATGGGTTTAAATGAAATAACCTTGATAATTGGTTGATTCTCACGGGGCTATGTGGTGCAGGAGTGTATTACTGGTCCTGTTTGACCACCAGTTGCGTTATGGAAACCTCTGGAGTCCCCATCTAGGACTTGTGACTTGTGCCTGCTGTTACAACATGGATTTTGTAGACAGCAAGATTTCATGGAGTACAGGGTCCTTCATAAAAGGCATATCCTAAATCAGTACACCACCACATGTACAAATGAAACAGACCACCCCAGCAAATGAGGAGACCCTGTTAAACATTTGCTTATAGCTTTGAAAGACTTAAACTGTTTATGTAAAAATTTGCCACATGGAACATGTGTTCCTAGGCAATTATTTTTCTAGGCGAAGTCAAAAAATTTCAGTCAATTATTTTTCTAGGCCAAGCTGAAATGTGGCTTTCCTATTTGATTCTTCCTTTTCCCCTGCCTCCCAAGAGAAGGAATATTTTCAAATTCTCTTGTTGAACTGGACATCCAAAATCATTAGTTGTCCTTGAAATATTAGGCAGAATGTTTGAACCACATACAAAAAACAAAACCAGCTTTGAGCTTGATGTAAACTAACTATGGCACTGATGGAGTAGCTCGTGTCTCAGGGGATGACGTGCTAATGCATCACATGAGATGGCGAGTGGCAGTGGGCAGGCTGAATATTCTTTGAACAGTGCACAGCTAACAAGCATATAGTAAATATGTATTAAGCTAACAGTCTCTTATTTTAAAAGATAAAATTTGCAGTACTCTATGCTACGTTACTAAAAGCAATTAAAAGAACATTCTGGTGTATGGCACCATCAGAGGTAAAAGCACCAGGCTTACAAGAATGACTTGGTTTGAGAAATTTTAATTTTCAATTAAGCTTGAAAGGACAAAGTGCAAAATTAACTAACTTGCAATTAATTTCAGTAGTAATTATGTAAAAAATTCCAGGCATACAGAAGATGAGAAGCGTGGCATAATTAGTTGTGGAGGATTTTTTACTCCTGTAATTACAGTGATGAATATGCATGAGGCTGTTTGGGGAAGGGAAGCACAGCAAGCAATTGTATTTAATTAAACTTTTAGCTGGCTTAGTTATGGAGGCTGTTCTTTGTTTTAATTCCTTCAAAACGGCTGTGAAACTCCTGAGGCAGGGTAGTTGCACCCCAGAGTGTGAAAATGGCCTTCTAGGATCTGGTTTTCCCATGTAGAGGTCTCCAAGGTCATCTGTCACTTCAAGAGTCATAGGTAACCATTATGTTCTAATTCTCCCGCTCTTGAAACTTGTGTGAAAAGCCCAATCAAGGCAAATTGAACCGTTTTATTGTTTGGGTATTCAGAAAGCTCGGGAGAGAATGCTGTAGTGTTGCGCAGGTGAATGCGAGTTCAAGGCACCAGCCTGATCTTTGGGAGCACAAGGAAAGAGTGACTTCACTGTACTTGGTGTTATTGAGATCAGAGTCAGGCCCTTACCCTCCAGGGGTCTTTTTGGTGGGGTCCTTATCTACAGAAATAGAAATTAGCTGAAAGATTAAAGGAAAACGGTTTGGAAAAGGAGAGAGGCATCATGAGGAGCAAGTGTGTGTGTGTTTTTTCCCCCAATACTTCCCAGATGTTTGATATGTTCCACTTAGTCTGGAATCTGATGTAATTTTATTCTTTTTTATTTTCGTTCCTAGTTTGCGTCTAGTCAAGTTTTTAATCTCATATGTAGACGTGCTAACTCAATCTCTTGTCTTGAACGATGGACGCTTGAGATTACATGATAACATACAACATAGTGCTGGGGAGGACACTACTGAGTTGCTTGAGAATAATTAGGTTTGCTTTAGAGCAAAGCAATAAAACTACCTCTTCTGTGGTAGTAAAGAAAAAGTAAATCTCTATAGAAGTATGTGTGGAGAGAAGGATCTGTGTGATAGAATCTGAGAACTCCTGGTTCTGATCCTGATGCTGAGTTCTGCAGCTTCGGGTAAGTCACTTTTTCAGTTGGAGCCTTGCTTTTTAGGCGAGGAGCATATTTGCCTATCTTGTTGCATTGCTATAATGTTTTTGTGATTTCTCTGTAAATACTTGAAGGAAGAGTACTATAAAAGAAATAGCATAGTTACTTGCATATGCACTATCAAGGAGTAGCAAATGTTTGCGTTTCTTACAGTTTGAAATTATATATCCCAGCTATTACAAAAGCTGCTCCCAAGAAGCTTGTCCCACATGATGTGGTTATTCCCCAGCACATAATTCTATACAGTCACCCCGCTTTTGTTTATACTATAGTCAGGCAACGTCATGTCACCTATTTACCCTTCTATCTGTGAAATGTATTGTTAAACTTGTCCTGTATCTATTCCCTCTTGCCCTTGTTGCCTTTATTTGTGGTCTGCCCAACAGTCTAAAAATGAGTCACCCAGCTTCATTTTATAACCCATGGCTATTATAAATACTTCAATCATGTTTCCTCTTAATCATCTTTTCTCTAGACCGAATAAATCCTACATTTTTTCTCTTGATATTTAAGCTGTTTCCCCATTCATCATCTTTGTTTCTGATGCTGTACTCTCACCAACCTAATTCTGTCTGTCTTCAAATAAGCTGGCCAAAATAGGATGCTACAGTTCAAACGTGGTTTCATTGGGGTTTTGTAGAATCGTGCAACAATACTTTAATATCCTTTGCTTGTGATAAGCCAATTTTCTATTAACCTTCTTTACCACTGCTATGCATTAGACCAAGAATCTGTCAATAAAAGTTCATTTTCGTGTGACACATTAGCTAATTCAGGGCCTTTTAAACTATGCTTAGCTGTACTAATCATTATTTGCCTCCAGTCTTTCCATACAGAATGTGAACTGTAAGTATGCTACCAAAAATCTCTTCATTTGTCCTTGCGTACAGTAATTATCTTGACATAGTTATTAATAATTATGATTCCTGCTTCTTAATACAAACGTTAAAATACGTTTTTCTTTCTTGCGTTGTACACAGATGCTTTTCATATCTAGAATTGCACAATTTAGTATGACTAGTTCAGTCAGTCAGCCAGGGTCAAAGGGAAGATAAATGTTTCCCCAGTCTCTGTGGAAACAAAAAGCAAGACTTCATCTTCAGTGAGAACAAATCTGGCACTCTCACATTCATTAGGCTGTGTTTGTCAGTGCTGAATAAACAACCTTTCATCAAATGCAGCAATTTTCTTCATTCTGTAATTAAAGATATTTTTTGCTTAATTTATTTATGTGAAAACTTGCTGAAGTGAGACCAAAATTTTTATAATGCATATTTCACAAAGAGGAATGAAGGTTCTGGAGAATGTCCCAGGTACTATAATATCTTGATTTACTGTCTGAAATGTTATACTGGATTCATCTACAAAGGAAAGATATCCAAGTTTCCTTTGCACATGAAAGGAGATGAGCTCCTTCTTCCTTTATTAATGCGTGGTTAGCCTGGAAGGCTTGTACAATTTATAGGTTTGTCAATGAAGTATGAACTTCTACTGAACTTGGCAGTAGGATGAGATCATGCAACAAATTAAATAAAATTATTTAAGAGGAGATCCGTGGTCATTGTTAGAGATTTTTTTCAGACGTTTCTTCTGTTTCTCTCAAGACGGACTTGGCGAAACTAGTGCTGGCTTGTCAGCTTACTTGGAAAAATAACCCAAATTTGGGTCTTGTGGGGTGTTGTGGGATATTTAGTTGGCAGGGTCTGTTGTTTTTTGGACTGCAGGCTAGCATATATATTCAGGTCTCAGCATATATATATAAGGTCTCAGGGGACCTCCAGAGAAGCATCTTGACCATCGTTGGCTGAACTGAAGTCATCTTTATCTCCATTATTCTTGGCACACGTATCTGCCATGTTCCAAAGGTCTCTGGTGATGCAGGTGTGGAGTCTCTGGAGGCGATCTATTCTAGTGCTTGATTTTCTATCCTTGCCGTTTAGAAAGCTGCCTCTGACACCGAGCTACCCGTGCGGCTTAGGAAGTTGATAGGAGGTTGCTGTGGGGCTTTGCCTTTTGGGGTAGGTGGCTCAGCTTCAACCTGGCTTGACTGAAAGCTGTAGGATTTTTGATATTCTGTAGAAAAGCTTTGGAAAACTCTCCTAAGGACATAAAGGGATGTTACTCCACATGAGAAAACCACAAGAACAGGCAGGGTAACCAGAAATCAGAGCACAAGGCATGGAGGCATGTGGTGGTATTACAGCTACTCCAGCTCAAACACAAGGTAGCAGCTCTAATCAGTAAGACGTATGAAATAAAGATGTGATCTCTCTTTTTCTTCATTCGGAACACTTTCCTGCAGCTTTTGAAGGCACTGAGTTTATATTGTTAAATCAGGTATCGTTTCGATTTTCTCTCTCATTTCAAACCCAAACCAAAATGCTTCTGTATTTGAAAATATTAAGGTTAATTCCCATGTTTTCTTCAGCCTGAACAAGCCTGATTCTTGCAACCTTTCATAGTAGACAGCGTCTTCAGGACACGCTGTTCTCCACCAAACTCTGTTTTCTTGTTGGTCTTTGTTGGTTTTGTTTGTTTGAAGTGCGATGTCCTGAGCTTGCTAAATCCTCCATCAGAGACACCCTGTGAGAGCTGAGCAGTGTTGGGGTTGCATATTTCATCGCCAATTAACACCGTGTTCTCTGCTGACACCTGACTACATCTGCCCCAGACCATTTCAGCTATTTTCAGATCGTTCTGAATTTTAATCTTGTCGAGCTTTGTTAGCATTGCCTAACAGTGAACTGAGTAAGTGTGTTCTCTCCGCTTTGTCATTCAGGTACTTACCGAACAGCAGCAGGTTGAGAATAGAGCCCCTTGGGCCCCTCCGAAATGCTTTCTGGTTTGTAGTGAGCCACTGGCAACCACAGCCTTTGAATGGTCCCCTCCCACTCCCTATTTTCACTGTCACATTTTCTGATCAAGTGAGATTTTAGCAGATGATGAAAAGCACAAGTTTATCTTCTTCCTGGTGTTAATGCCTTCCAGATGCTCATTGATGTCCCATTTGTACGCTCTCACTTTCAAAGGCAGTTTTTTCTGTTTTTTTTTTTTTTCCCCACCTTGCTTCATTTGCTTCTCTCTTTTTCTTTCTTTGATTCTATTTTTTTCTTTTTTCTTCACTTCTTTTTTTCTCTTTTTTTTTTTAGACTTTGCTGTCTGTTCTGTGACTTGGAAAGCCAAACCATACTATACAATAACTGCTGTCACAACCAATTGTTGTCATCTTTGCTGTTGCTTTTTAGGCATTATTTCTTTTTTTATAATCTTAAAGGAAAGATTTTGATTTTGATTTGCAACCAAGTATGACATTTGTTGAGACCTTTTTAGAGGTCCACCTGGAAGACAGTGATGCTTGTAAGGAAGCACTGGTTATAGAACAATTGGGATGCAAAGTTGGGATGGCTCCGAAGCGCAGCATCCTGTCATGCAGCTTCACACAGGTGCTTTCTCTGGCGGAACCAAGCGCTGAGCTCTGTCTTGGTATGAACCGTCTGCCCAAATGCACTCTGTTGCTGAGATCTTGCTTTCCTCTCTGGCAGGCAGAAGCTAGCCAGGGTGGCCTGCAGGGCTCTAGCTGGAGTGGTTTTGCTGCTGTTTTTTGCTGTTGCATCCCAGATGCAGTCAGTGGAGGGGTGTTGGGTAGGTACGAGTGGGTGATGTGTAATGTGTTGGGATGGCGTCTCGGTAACCTAGCAGGTCTTGTCTGTCTGTGCTTTCTGCTTTGATTTTTCCTCAAGGTTACATCCTGCTAACAGTTCCTAAATTGTTAGGACATGTTGTCATGGTTTTACAGCTCAGCACCACACAGCTGCTCTCTCACACTCCCCAAGTGGGACGGGGGAGAGAATCGGAAAGGTAAAAGCGTGAGAACTCATGGGTAGAGATAATGACAGCTTATTTGGTAAAGCAAAAGCCACACGCACAAGCAAAGCCATCCCAGGAATTCATTCACCACTGCCCATCGGCAGGCAGGTGTTCAGCCACGTCCAGGGAAGCAGGGATTGTCACGTGGAACGGTTTCTTGGGCGGACAAACGCCATCACTCTGAACATCCCCCCTTCCTCCTCCTTTACCCCAGCTGTTATTGCTGGGCATGACATCCCATGGTGTGGGACATCCCTTCAGCCAGTGTGGGCCAGCTGTCCTGGCTCTGTGCCCTCCCAGCTCCTGGGGCACCCCCAGCCTGCCCACTGGCAGGGCAGCACAAGGAGGTGGAGAGGTCTCGGCTCTGCGCAGGCACTGCTCTGCAGCAACTGAAAAGTGAGTGAGTTACCACCACTGTTTTCATCAAAAATCCAACACAACATCGTGTGAGCCACTGCGAAGAAAATTAACTCTGTCCCAGCTAAAACTACGACAGCTGCGTAGACTGCTTATCTGTTAACATTTCTTCCTCTTCACAATTCTAGCAAAAAATAGGATTCATAATAGTAATATCTGAAACAGAGCGCATGGACTTCATACTAGCAGTTTTTCAGAAAGTAGATCCTTTAAAGTAGTCCTTGCAGGATTAGACTAAATTTAAAAGCTGATTAAAAAACTTAGTTTGCAGTGTATCTAAATCACACTTAAGCTAGCAATATTCCTTGCGAAGTACAGCTGACTCTGCAGGCTCCATAAACCCTGCACCACGTCTCTTCAAGCCTTATTATCCCTCTTACACACCAGCTGTCCATACCACTAATACAGCATCTAGGAAGAAGTTGATGTGCACATTCTCGCTGAACAGTGTGCCTCTCTTCTTACCAACCTCCGGTATAAACTCTGTAAAATGCAATTCATCTGCCTCTCCTGCGCAGCATCCCACATTCAGCTTTTTCCAGGCATTTTATTGAAATAACACGCATTTTTTTGTAGGCATGTAGATTTAGATTATCCATGATAGCAGTATCAGCTTTGCAACATGGTATAACTAAGCTTCAGGGTCAATAGATGATGAAAATGCAAACGTTTAATCTGTTGATTTTCATCTTAATTAATTGAATTTTTGTTTTGATGTGTTCTGTTGTTTTTTTCTTTCTAGATGCTAAAACGATTGCAATGAATGTTAGCTGAGCGTTTCACGGAAGCTTAGATTCCAAACTCTCAGGGTCAGACTGGAGTAGGAAAGGCAAGCTCACCCATGGCCTTTGATAAATCTATTTTCCTTCATTCTTTTGACTTGAAACTGCTTAAGACCTTTCAAAATTAATCTAGGTAGTGCGTGCTACTGTGCTGGCAGGGAGCAGAGCTGATGCAACGTCCAGGCTCTTACCAACCTCAGGCTTCTGTTACACCAATTAACCTTTATAGAAGGCAGGACTGTGCACTTACGCATAAATTTGCCAGTGTTCCCAAAGATATGACAAGTGAATTTTCTACTAAATATCTTTGTTTAGTTAAAGAAGTAAAAGACGAACCTGATGTTGGAGACTAACTTTGAGTTCCCTTTGGTCTTGCTGTTTGAATTCCACAACTCTGTTAACTTTTCCATTGAAACATTATTTTCCTTGATTTTTTTTCTTGTTTTTATGCTATTTTTAATCTAAAATATTTTAGAGTGTAGGTGATTATGGATATTGCCTCTCAAGAACCTTGGTGACCTCCTACCTATGTCACCTTGCTGAGGTTTGGTGGGGAGGGCGTCCTGGGGACATCTCTTACACAGGTGACATAATTTTGTTCCAGCTGTGGGACCAAGTACTTACTGTTTCGTTATTTCCAACATTAACTTTCAAGACTATACAACACTGCTCATTAATTGCACACAGTGGATTACATAGATAATCCAGATAATCAGAATCTGGACTCTCTGTGCAGCTGGGGAATGCTGCTTGTGACTTGCACGAGGCAAGACTGGAACATCTCCTGGGAGATGAGGGGGGAGGAGCAGGCTGTGGCACAGGACCATTGGCTCTTATTTCTGGTTTGGATGCAGTGCTTGTACTGGGGCTAGTACCTGGGATGCTACTGGTTGTCACAGGTCTTGACAAGAGCCCGTTTGTCATACAAAGAGAGTACAGTTTTTCTTTGAAGCACTTTTTATTTGGTTACCTTGGGCCACCGTTAGCATGCATTTCAGAAGAGCCTTCGATGTAGTGGTGCCGTTTGAGATTTTCATTCTCTAGAAGTGGTTTAACCAGGTGGCTGGGAGGGGGACAATAATAGTGGAAGCCCCTTGAGCTTTCAGTGCATCAGGCTCTTGCTGAGGGGCATCTTTCTGTCATAAAACGTTGTTAAGAGAAACGTACAGTAACAAACTCCTTGCCATTCTCCTCGATTTTGATATCCCCTTTTCAAAAGAGAAAAAGGAAGCCAACAGAAGCAACTAAACCCCTCTACCTAGAGAGGAGGACTTTGGTAGGAGAACCTTCATCCCTTTTGTGTTCTTTCCCCGCTTTTATGCAGTTTCTATTCTGACTGTGAATTAATAATCAAATTACACCAGCCTTTTGGACTGATATGTCCAGAAAGTGCTGCTTAGATCAATGTCAGTGATCCTGAATTGCATTCTAGTAACACTTTTTTCCTCCTTGGCTTCCATCCAGGTGCCGAGCCTGGCCCTTTTGTTTCCATGCTCAATGGCACGTTTTGGCTTTGCAGGTTTTTACACTGCTGTCAAGTTAATTTTAGAACTTTAGTTGCCATGGCTACTGCTAAGTATTTCTTAGTTCTCTACTTATTTGCTCAGTTTGCTGTTTTTTCTTTTTTTTTTTCTTTTTCTTTTAATGTTTAAACTGCAATGTGTGAAGTGCAATGGAATAATTATCCAACCCTGCAGAAGATAAAAAGGAGGGTATGTGAGAGGTGAGGCTCTTGATCTGCAGACTGATGACTCAGCTGCTCTTTCGGCAGCTGCACAGACTTGAAAGCGCTGCTCCTCTAGTACGTGGTCAGGATGAGGGGGTTAGGTCTGGGGGGGAAGGCATGGGTAACGTACTCATTCCGATACACTGAATGAGATGTGCTGAGACTGCTGCTGATTTTGCTGAATAATGCTGTCTGGAGGTTCATCTGTGTTTCTCTGGCTAGTTGTATGTGTGTCCGTATGTGTTTGTGTGTCTGTCTTAGGCATGGCCTTAAACTCTGCTGGATGATGGCCATCATCTTGCTCAGAGCCGGGACAGTACATAATGCAGGGAAATCCTCTTTCATTACTAGAGCTTCAAGGTGCTACACTGATACCAATAATGCTTAAAAAAAAAAAAGTATGGATGGATAAGAAGCTTTCTATATCAAGATGTCCTGCTCTGTTTCGGTACTCAAGGTCATGAATGTCTTTTCAGGCATCCGAAAGAATAGGCAAAGATGGAGCATGCAGTGCTATTTAGACTTCTGAGCAATATTTGAGATACTTACGCTGTTGTGGAATGTGTAGTTCTTGTCAGTACAGAAGGTCTCGGAAGAAGGTCCTGAGAGCCCGTCTACAGACCAGGAGCTGTGGGGCAGTCTGCAGGGTGGTGGATCAAGACATCACAAAACAGCCCGTCTGTGCATCGCTTTTGTCCCCTCGGAAAGGAACAGCAGTGCAGAGGGGCAGTAACATCTAGATTTTGCATGCACTCGTTATCGCTGTATCCAGCATTTCTCAAACACCATGGTCAGCACAGGGTGAAGCACAGAACAGCCTGGGGCCCTTTCAGGCCAGGACATCTGTGCAGCTCAGTGTTGTCTGGATGTGAAGCCATCGCTCTTGTAGCTGGAAGGAATCAGGGGTTTCAATCTGCTCATTTCCTAGAAATCTTCTGCACTTGCCAAGTACCTAATAAGGTGTAATCATACTGTATTATTTTGGCCAATACCCATAGCTACCGTCTGTTTAGCATGTGTAACACCTCTATTAACAAATCTCTCCTCTGTGCCTGAAACAGAGAAAGCCAAAGCAGGACAGGAATGCTCCTCCTTCAGTGCAGTTGAAAACAAATCCTTCTCTCAGGTGTCTAAGGGAAGTATGAAGCTGTTTGGGGGAGGGAGAACAAATGATAACTGAGTATGAAACTGCCTGGAGTCAAGGGCCTGTGCTGTCTGGATTAGGTTGTATTTGTAGCTTGGAAAAGGACAGTCGGGAGAGTTAAAAAATAAATAACAAGGTTAGAAAGGTCATCACTTGAACAAAGAATATTTTGAAAGTCCAGTGCGCAAGATCTATTTAAGGCTTGTTTTAGTGGGACATAAAGTCATCAAAGATGAGAAATTTAAGGTTTGGAGACTTAGCTGGATGCCCTAGGAACTACTGCAGTACAAAAAGTAAATACAGGGTGGAGGCTCTGCCCGTCTGTGTTTGATTTTTGTCGTCTTTAACCTTCCAAGCTGCAGATCAGCTCTTTAACCAGTTGGAATTTAAATGTGTTGTTACAGTAGCGTCTTTGTCGGAGATGGACCGTGACTTGTGTTCATTAAGGCTACAGATGTCGGCTCAGATTATGTATTTCAAAAGCTTTTTCTCTGATGAACTGTGAAAAGCCAGGCTTGAGCAGCGAATTGCGAAAGATAAAATAATAGCCCCTCATCCCAGTGTCTGGCAGACTTAATGCAGTTACTCAGATCTTTTTAAAAACTTTGAGACAGCAAATTTGTTCACAGTCAATAAGATAGCCCTCTGAGCACAACCCGTTATGTTTCCTTTATCACTCTTTTCCTAAATTATTCACAAAGGTTTTTACACTCCCAAAATCTCCAGTCTGCAAATTCAGCATTTCCCAGGTAATAAGGTTTAATAGGCATAAGTGGCATTGATAAACTGTTTATACGTGGTGTGATTAGAAAACATAGATCTTCTTCAGGGAAAAAAACATGAAAGAATAAATACTCCATGAATTTAAGCTAAATTAGACTGCCTGCTCACCTTTTTTTTTTTTTTTTTTTGGTGAATTTGCATTTAATAGAAGAGCAGACAAAACTTTTAAAACCTGCCTGGATAATACCTGCTGCTTCTGGGAGAAGATGACTGAATTACCAAGAAATTCAGTTCAGTGACTTCTGTGATGTGTAAACATTTGCTGAAAGTTACTGGAGCAGAACGAAAGGGTTGCAGCTTTTTCTTTCTGAAGTAGTACTGCATGTCCAGCTAAAATTTCTCAGGTGTTGTATCTCACCTTCTCCCTGTAAGGCACACAAAATGCGTACAGCTTCATAAAGCAGTCTCAGCTTCCCATCATTCCCTTCCACACCCCTGTGTACTCTCATGACTCCGCAGCGAACTGGGATGAGACATCTTCGGAAGCAGCTGTTTGCACCCCGTTTTCTCTTTGCGCAAAGCTTTCTCCTCACATTCAAAGGCATTGTCAAGACAAAGCAGTAAGAGGAAAGGGAGCATTATTCTGCATGTTAGAGGTACGGAAGAGCTTAGGCACTGCAAGGGCATGGGAGAACATGTTGAATCGTCAATAAGTTACTCATTTCAACAGGATCAGGTAATAGAAGAAAAAGCATGCTCTAAATGTTTCTTGTAGTCAAAACTGTCTCATAGTTCTGCTACTTCTAGGTGCCATATAGATTAGTTGTCTTTCTGGAACATTATTTTGGAAGGAGACCGTTAAGAGAAGTTAATTTCTTTTCTTTGCATGGCAAGTGTTTTCTCTAGGACTGCAAGTCAAGCACTGATGACAGGCTCAGGTAACGTTACTTTCATCTTTTACAGTTTTGCATTTAATGATTTTGCTAGGGAGAAAGGAGAAGCTGAGACATAAATTGGTCTTGGTTTAAACTGCACCACAATGGAAGTGGAATACCCTTGGACTTGTGACTGTCTTTTGCTAAGAGACTTTGGGATTTTGTATTTTCAGCCAGAAAACTCACCTCCAAGGCAAGAATAAGCTTGTTTGTGTGGTGGAAGAAGAAGGTATTTCAGTGTTGTTAGACGAATCTTCCTAGGCAGAGCTCTGTTTCTGGGGTACGGTGCACTCTGTGGGTATAGAGGCTGCTTATTTAGGGAGCTGGATTATTTGCGTGGGGAGATAACATCTCTAGCAAAGTACTCGGCACTGCCCAGGGCTCAAGAAAGAGCACTTGACAGATGCAGCCTGATTTTTCCCCTCTTCAGAGGCTATATCTGTACTCCTCAGTGCAGCATCATGTTAGACATGCACAAACTGGTACTCTCTGAACTGATGGAGATGCTAATTTAGATCCCAAAAGCAATACCAGCAGTACAAACAAAGGCTTTGCCAGGTAGCGCTCTTCCAAGCCACACCGTCTTGGCTGTGCTTGTGGTTTAGAGAGATCTACACTGCCCTGTGTTCCCTTGGGTACACGTGCCCTTAGATTGCTCTTGTTCTCAAAGATATGGTGAGTTAAGTGGGAATACGAGCCATAAATCTAAAAACCTGAAAAGGAATAGATCATTAGTGGCAAACAACTGATTAGCCACAGTAATTCCAGAGATCCAAAACTGTACGTTAAGTGCAAACCTACCCCAAATCTTTGTAAGATAGGTAGGTTACCGTTGTGTGAAAAGGGCAGTAAAACCAGATAAAACAAATGTGGTTTTTATTTTTTCTTCAGATTGTCCTAAAGCTGTTATGAGATCCCTCTTTAAGACATCTGGCTTTTGGCAAAATCTCTTTGGATCTATGGAAGCTTTTCATGCGGGACCTAGAAGACACTATCCTAAACAGACAGATAACCCTAAGAGTTTTGAAAATAAGTTGACATATAATTCACTGCTCACATTTTTCTTCCCTTTTAATAAGATGGTGATTATAAAGAGAAGGGGCTGTGTTGCTGCAGAGTGATCCCATGGTAACTAATTAGGTCTCATCAAGTCTGCAAAGGCATCCTGTTCTCAATCCTATGCCAGTGCACCGTAACTAGTGAGCCAAGCTGAATGGAAGTCTTGTGGCATTTTACTGGGATGTCAGAATATATTTACCTTCCTTGCGCCGAAGAATCGCAGGCAGCGGTATTCATCCATGGATCAGTCCTTGCAAATAAACTTGTTGGTGTCTTCATAAAGCTGATCCCTACGCTGGCCCTTGTCTGTTTTATGTGACAAGCGTTCATTACTCAGCTGGTGAATTTAGGCAGCGTATCAGGGAAGCCCTAGCAGTATGTGATGAGCTGTAATTAAATTTCCTAGTGCATGTACACTCCTTTCTTCCCTTCTGCCCCGACGTACATTCTTCACGCAGACTTTGTTCACTTTGCTGTGTGAGGCAGAGCCCTCGTGTTGTGCGGTAACGATGACTTCTGCTCTCTTTCCAGCACTGTTGTGTGGGGAAATAAATTTATGGTGTGACACTAGATATCATGAAAACTGGGATGATTCTGTGGTGAAATGTGGCTTGCAGCTGGCCCGCAGAGCAGCTCTGCGGTTAGCGTGGCGTCATCAGTAAGACACGTCTATACAGAGCAGTAGTTTTCTGTGTAGTCAGTAACTGGACCAATAATCGTGCTCTCTCAGTTCTGGTAAATTCTTTCTTGCCCTTCTCATCCCTTCTTACTAAAAGCTCTTCTATTCTGCCAGGTACGTTGTGTATATACTTCATTATTTTGTTGCTGGAGAACTTTGTAAGTGGCTCAGTTGCAATTGTGAGTGACCAAGAAGTGTTTTCAGTTGATAGGTGAAAGAAAGGAAAAATCATATATTAAGATTTACTGTCCTAGCCTTCTGCCGTAGGGAATGAGAAATTTGGATAGATAGTCCTCTTGTGTGGATTTTGGAGGGTCAAGGGGTTGGGATTTCTTTTTTGTTTCTATTCAGCCTCATGTTTTTGCTTGATTGAGGAAGGTGAACGTCTTGTGTCAGAATAACATTTTTATTTTTGTGACTGTAAGGAGTTACAGCCTCCACAGACATGGAAATCCTCCAAAAAGAGAAGGTGATACTTAAATGCTGTTTGACTTTGTCAGCAGGGTGCTGAAATGGAGTCAGGAGAATGTGGCTGCTGGATCTGGCACTGATCTGAAGTGTGACAATCGCATCAGTGTGTCTGTGTCATTTTGCTTCTCTGAGTCTCTTTCCTCCTTTGCATTTTGTTGGCTTTCTTATTTTTTTTTTCCTCCTGAGATTTACATGCAGTTCAAGATCCGTGCGGATGTTGTCCACAGTCAGTCCATTACCTTTTATTTCTCTGGGCCCAGAGCCTGGGTAGAAATTCCTTCTCCTGTGTCGTGACTCTGAACAGACCCTATTTTAACTTTTTATAATACTTGGTAACTTTGCTGATTCCGCAGTGCTTCCTGCACGTAAAGCATTGACTGTGTGGTGTGTGAAGTACCTCTTCTGGTCTGGTCTTAGTATCTCCTCTCATCATCAATCTTCCTTCTACCGCTGCTGTTTGTGGCCACGCTTCTGCTCCCTGGCACTCACTCACCTTTTCCAGCCTTTCTGCGGACCATTTCCATGTCAAATTGAAGCTCACTTGCGTGATCTGTCACGGCCTCAGCCCTGATCATGTTTGACTTTTCCTCATTTTGTTATACCCTAACCCATCTTTTTAATTTGTTTGTTTTTACCATTCATTTCCTAGACTGCACGCTTTGATTTTAAGCTTTCACACCTTTTATTGGTATCACATCTTACCAGGCTGACATCACTGTTTTTGTCTGCAGTTCCAACACCGTTTCTTCTGTTGCATTTCTTCCAGCAGGAGGTCTGCTGATCGCAAACATCCAAATAAGCACACTTACCTGAGCACCTAGTTGTATTTTCTCTAGTATTTGTTTTGTACTGCTAGATCTCCGGGGCAGAGGGTGTAGTTCCTAAATTTTTTGATAAACTCCATGTAAGCTTCAACTGCACTGCACGTTATCACTAAAACTAAAGATCTCTGATTCTAGTAAGCTTTGCAAGGTATAGAGAGCTAAGGTAGTGTGCTTGTGTCTCAGAAGTGGATGTTCTAACCTGTGGAAGAATAGTTATGATTGATAGGTAGGGCTGTGGGAGATATTCTCAAGATGGTGCGTGTTTCATACAGGTGTGTATTTTCCTGTTCTTCCGTTTCTCTCTCCCTGTTAATTTGTCTGCAGGCACTTAATGCGAGTGAGGACGGATCAAGTGATGGTCATCCAATCTCTGAATTGCATGCGTGTGGTTTTAATATGCTGATTTTCTTTCCATCCAGGAAAAAAAAAAAGGAAAACTTGCTTCGTCATACAGCATGCTAATGGAAAGCGCAGTGTAGGCTGAAGAACACAATTTTATAGTGAAACTTATCTCAGGCTTCCTTCTCCTTTTGTCTTGCAGAGGCAGGCAGCGGACAAGATTACGTGACCTCAGAAAATCAACTCCTCTACTACCCTAGTATTACGTACGCTATCATTGGCAGCTCCGTCATTTTTGTACTCGTGGTGGCCTTTCTTGCCTTAGTCCTGCATCACCAGCGAAAACGCAACAATCTCATGACCCTGCCGGTGCACCGACTGCAGCACCCCGTCCTGCTGTCCCGGCTGGTGGTCCTCGATCACCCGCACCACTGCAGCGTCACTTACAACGTCAACAATGGGATCCAGTACATGTCCAACCAGGCCTACCACAGGCCAGTGGATCTGGACTCTCCACCATCCTATTCAGAGGCTGTGCTAGACCAAAGGTATGTACGGGAGCTGATTCTGCTCTCACCAGTTTCACACTGCTGGTTGCAGCTCTGTGAATGTGTACTTCTGCTTCTTGTTTAACCTTATTATTCCTTTTGATGGAGGTACTGTGTTGCTATTCCGTCAGGTCCCCTTGCTCTTATTAGTATTACAGGCATATAAGGCAGACTTAGGTCATGCTCTCTCTGCACATGCAGTTGAGCACTGCAGGAAAATGCAAAAAAAAATGTATCGCTTCTCTCACAGAAACATCCTGTGCTGGTCTGGAATCAAAATATGAAAACTGAATTTGGATTTTTGCCAAAAGCCAGCTAGGCTGTAGGACATATTATTAAAAAGGAAAAAAAAAATGATGCTGGAGATAAGTGATAAGTATATGAAGTTGAGATCTGCATTTGGCATCAAGAAACTGTGTTGTCCCTCTGCTCTGTACCACTTCCCTTTTCACCCACAGAAGTACTCTCAAATAGAAAGCTCTATTCTTATTTTAAGTAGCTGTAAGTGCTTTGAAGTTTTGTGGGTGTGTTACTTTTTGTAGTGGTGATACTGGTTTTATTTGTAGGTCATTAACCTTTGTTTTAACCCTATCTGTAAATCGTTTCCAAAGAAAACTGCTGAACTGATGTCCTTGGTGCATAAAAAGGGCATGGTATGGATGATCCAGATCGTTCACTTGCACTCTGTCGGCATTCTTTAGTGCAAACTCTGGGATCTGGGAATGATAATAATTTATGTTCCTTTTTCTCTGCTGCATTTGGCAGCAGCTTCCTTGTCTTAATATTGACATTCATAACAGTGATATCTTTTCATTAGTAAGGACAACTAAATGAGCAGCAGTCCAGATTGTAATTGCTTCACACCTGGGCTGATACAAACCATCAGCAATTTCAGAGCTAATTGTTCCCAAGACCTCATATCAGTCTGCTAAGCCCTTCAGTCCCTTTACTTGTTTACTATCAGAACCAAAAAACAATTTTACTGAATCCAGTGCTCATTTTGTCTATGCCTACTTAGCAGTTGCTCTTCATGTGATATCATGATGGCAAAAATTATTCGTCTTGTGTAGAATGCAGTTCATTGTTTATTTGTAGACTGTAAGCCATTAGTCTCTGTCACTTAACAGAGGTTTCTTCAGAGCTTTCTTGTGTTCATATCTATATCCATAGGTATAAGTCCAGTGCTTAATTTACTTACTTTCTCTTAGAGTGCTTTCTCAGATTGTGTAAATGTAAAAGAGGAAAAATCTCACCTCTTGCAGCCCTCTTTGAGGGTGAGCCAAGACTTGTTTGTAAACACGTGAATGAAAATCCAGGTGTAGCGTGTTAAGCAGGAAGTCACTAGCTATGTTGCATCTTGACCAGAAGCCTTGGTACCTGATGGTGCTGTGGAGGTTTTGGAATGACACAAATGATGTAAGGCATATAGGTCTGTTTGAGATCACCTGATAGGAGTCATCAGGGAAATGCCAAGAAATACTGCTTGTTTTATTCTTAACTGAACAACTCTTACATACTCGATACTGCTGTTTTCAGTAACTCTCACTGTGTTGTGTGTCTTACAGCAGACCACCTTGGTTTGACCTTCCTCCACCCCCTTATTGCTCTGAGTCTGAATCCCCTAATCAGCCAGATCTTCCTCCTTACCGCTCACGGACGGGAAGCTTGGTGAGCACAGACACCCCCATGGCCGGAAGCCCTCAGGGCACAGACAGCAGTTGGAGAAGAGATGTCCATGACAGCATGGATGGCCACAGAACTCTTCTTGAGAGGACAACAGATCAAAGTGATTCTCTGGTCAACCATGTTGATGAAAGAGAAGTGTAACTGCTCCAGTTTGGATGGGCAGGAAGGGATTTACTTTTTCTTGTCTATATTGGTTAATCTGCTGTTTCTAAAAGGTTTCGGGCAGGAATGTGCCTGAATGATGACTTCATTTGAATCCATGTTAAGTTAATTTTTTAATTCAACATTTTGGGCTCATCAAAGAGAGAGCTAGAGTCACATCAGCTCTCCACAATATTCTTGCAAGCAGGTTCCAGTTCAGATTAGCAAGAGAAACAGTGCTACCTTGAAGAACTGATGCGATGTATTTCTTGGAATATATACTGTATATGAATGTATATATGTGCATGTATAATGTATACAGATGTTGCACACAAAATCTATGCCAGAGAGCTCTTGTTTGCAGACTGTCTGCTGTCGTGTGTGCGAGCCATTTCTTCCTACTGCCGAGTGCCAACTGGTGGTCGTTGAAGCACGAGAGAGGCAGTCTTTCACCTTGGAGGTCTGAAGCCCAGTCCTAGCCCGCTGGCAGTGCTCACATTGCAGAAAATGCCGTAGTTGACCCTTATCTTCCTGGTCTGGAACATTCTCACTCTGAATGTAATTTTCAAAGTTTAAACTTGTGAGGATGCAACAGAACAGCTCTCCAACTGAGCAAACAAGCGTGTTTTTTTTTTTTCCCAGATGCTAGTATCAAGGCCAAATTTGCATGGACGTCCTCAGGAAAATCACAAAGGTTGGCTTATCTGTCAAATTTCAAGGCTGAGCACAGAGGCACTGAAGCTTCTCAACAAACCGGCGCAAGACTTCTTTTCAAGCATGGCAAAACAACATTGCTCCATGCGTTTCTTTTTGAACAAACAACAACAAAATACCACACACACAAAAACCCAAAAAACTTTTCCAGCTAGATCTTAAACACCAAAACCATCCTGAAGCAAATACCCATCGTGGAAAGCTTCAGTGAGAATGACTAGTTTGTTAATCTTTGAAATAACTCAGAGCAGGTGATGTAGTGAAAGGTTTGGGGCTTATTAGCATCATCTAGACCGTGCCTATGTACATGAATGGATACATGTGTTTAATACTCTATGTATGTAAGTAGTGTATTGCATAGGTTTAGTTCTATTTGTACCTGTAGAACTCTAAAATTTCAAAGTTTCTCTTATGATATTCTCATTGCTTTTTTTATGGTTTGCCATTATTCATATTCATTTGGTTCAAATTCTCGTCTTTTCAGAAAAACATTTTTTGTCTTTTTTTTGGTCTTAACTCTTAGAATGTTCTCCCATGAAATGTGTTTCAGTGCACGGTGTTGAATCACCCTTGAGAAAGCAACTCAAAGGTAAAAGTGTTCAGAGTGGAAAGAGAGAAGGTAAGCTGTGAATTTAAATGCCACTGCAGTGCTGTGCTTGTGCTTAGTGTACAGAAAATAATTCAGTGTCTTTCTCTTGTCCAGAGAGAAATTGGCCTTGAAAAATTATTTCCACTTGTGTATTAGACACCTTTCCCACTTCTCTTCCATGTAACAAACAGTGTCATTAAACAGGATTTTCTGTTTAATGGAAAGGACAGTAACTGTTTTCCCACAACCTCTGTTTTTTTCCTCCTTTTCTAAGATAAATTATTTCCCCCAAAGGTTAGATGCTCAGGACTCAAGAATTCTTGAGCATGGGTATATGTAGAGGAATGACTCAAGTTCAGTCTCAGTTTCCACACATAAACCTGAATTGGTTTTATGATTTTTTTTTTTCATTTCCATGTCTGGAGTCAACTGACATGGTATATGGGAGGCAGGCACCAGAGGGACTTACAAGCAGAGGTCCTTCAGGAGTGAGATGGCCCTGTGGGGAGACTGTAGAGCTCTAGTGCTTATGGTCTTGGCTTGCTCTGGAAACAAATTAACAGCAGCCTTTTCTTATGGGCTTAAGCAACCTATCCTGAAGCACACTGGAGAAGCAATCGTTGTAAAGCAGTGTGTAACACTGGGGCAGATTCCACTCTTGGTGAGAGCTCAAGCAATGCAGTTATGCTGTCCTGCACAAAACAGGACCTGGCTCATTAATCACTCCTTGCAACTCACCAGGCAGACAGTTGTTACTGTCACATAGCAGGTAGTTGTTCTGTATTCTACAGGTAGGTTAAACTCAGGTACGTAGCTGAATTTGTGGCAAAGGTGGGTACAGGCCCTGGCCCCCCTTGCCTTACTTTCGGGTTCTGCTCAGCCTTTTGTAAGAGCTACATAATACAGCCTCAGAGCTGGCCTTAACATTTTTCTGTTGCAGTTTTTTAAATGTTTTATACTTTAAAACGTACTATTGAAAAGTTTGCAGTGGTTTTGTTAGACTTCTATGTTTCCTGTTTAAGTACCCTAAAGCTACAGTAGTGAAACTAACTCATTGTGTCCAGTGTAAATCATGTGGCACGTAGCCCTCATGCAAGCCTTCCATGGGGGACTGCATTTCACCATGTGTGTTCAAAGTCACCAGGGTGTGTGCAAACCAAACGTTTGCCTGTGGCGTCTGAAAAACATTGCCTTGCATTGCGAAGAAGTAGAAAAAGAGTGGACATAGCTTGCTGCTTCTGTCTGTGTCAGTCACTGTCATATGTGTACATATATACGTATATATATATATAAAAGATACTCTTTCAGGCTGTATATATTCATGTAACTTTTGCATTAAGATAATCCATTTGGACTTTACAAAAAAAAAAAAAAGAAAAAAAAAAGAGGAAGAAGCATTTTAAATGGTGTGACATTTTCCCTTCCAGCTAAGGGTGTATTTATCTTTGTACAGGAATCTTTTAGTTTTTAAGAATGCAAGTTATAAAAGGAGATTGTGCCTTTCTGATTGAATGTTGATTTGCTGGGCTGTTGACTACATTCCTGGATGTTGTTACATATCATTGCCTAGAGATCCAAAAAGAGAGCCAAGTCTTGTCTTCCTCTCTGTTGTTACTTTTGGGGACCATTGACCTTGGAGGAGTACAGGAGTTAGTACCTTGTTCCAAAAAGGACATGCTAAAACTTGAAGGAAGGTTTTCATCTTACTCCAGTTTTCTGGTATGTAGAACAGATTTGCTAGCAGGTTGCTTTGGAAATTGCTGTAGTATCATACAGAAATTGTTTATAACGTGTCACTTTTGGTAGTGTTAATACATCTCTATACTGCATTATTCAGTGGAATCTTTGGAGAAGCATGGTAGCAACAACCACGCTGATTAAATTAAATATTTCATTGAAAATCCTGCAGTTCCTTGATCTTCGCCTTGTAAGGCTGAAGCTAAATGTTCATGAAATACCACGTAGTAGGATTTCTTTTCTGTAGCCAGTAAACTTGGAATTAATCATGCTGTTGTTTGCAATTGCTCTTAACCTTTTAGTTTGAAGTGAGTCCTCCAGGAGCTTTCCTTTTTACTTAATATTTAAACAAATGAATGTTTTTTCAAAGATTTATTCTTAAACAAGTAAAACAGATTAAAGTTTTCCTTCAGAGCCAAACGGTGATTCCATATCTGTGTTGAATAGTGACCACTGGAATGAGCAGTTCCACTCAGAGCAGGGATTAATATATTTGATTTGTTTCAACAAAACAATTTGAAGAAACGACTGACTACTTGAGGTAAATGAAGGAATTACGTTTAGCCTGTTAGAAATAAGATTTGGGTTATTTAAAAAAATGAAATTAAACTTCAGAAGTTCTGAGTGTCTGTAACCTCTGCTGAAGTCAGAGTGCTGTGTATTTTAAAATTAGGCCATTAGTGAGTCTGCTTGGTAGTAATCTGAAGTTCCTTGTAAGGCAAATTGCAATTTACCTCTCTGGTGGTATTGTGCTAATGGAAAATTGGCAGTAATGTTTTTAAAAGAGAGCCTCTGAATAATTTTCTCTGCTCTTGTCTGCAGTGACATACATGACAACACTGACTGCAATGCGATTTTTAAATAACTCTGCATTCGTTCTTCTTCTCCTTTTAAGTCAAATCAGTTTTATTTACACCACTTCACTTTGATACAGCTAATAGGGCCCTTGTGATAGATTTAGAAGTTGGGTGGAGGAAAGAGATGACTCTCATTTTAATTAATGCTGCAGCTTGTTAATCTTGTGCGTTTTACTTTTTAGACATCTTAGAGAAGACAAATGGTTTTAGTAGATAAGAAAAACTATTAATGATGAAAAGGATAGAGGGATACTGATTCTGAATTTAATTTTTAATGAATATTTAAAAATGTCTAAATTAAGGAGGAATTTAATGCTGTATTTTTAAAGTGGTGATCAAATGGCAAGTACTGTTTTTAACTGTTGCTCATTGGAAGCTGTTTTGCATATAATACCTGGAACTAAAATAGTAAGACGAGCACTCTTCTTGCAGTTCATACTAGATCTGAAATATATTGTATTAGCACCAGGCTGTAACTCACTCGTGGACTAAAATATGTGACTGCAGAAAGACTTTTAATACCATGCTGGATTCTGCTTGAATGTATCCAAGTACAGGATAGTGGCCTTCATTTGTTCTTTTTTTTTTTTTTTTTAACTGGTTTGAGTTTTTTTTAACTTGAAATTGAGATGTTATGTAAGAGCTTTAAGGGAGGTTGTATGTTGAAACCCAACCTTGTCTTAAACTTTTGTAAACTGGAAATCTTTGAAAATGTATTCTGTATTCCTAAATAAAGTTGGTGTTTTAATACTGTTCGCAAGTGCAGATGTCCCCTATCTCATCAAGTCTTGTTTGGTTTAGCTTTACAGCCGCCTACCTGAGGTCTCCTCCAACTTCTGCATTCGTTGTGAAGTTTTGATAAATCCTTGTGGGTTTTAAACACTATTTTTAAAAAGGAAGTGATAATGGAAACCCACACGTGCATATGTGTATAAAAACATACTGATACGTATGTCTCATATTTATACAAATGAAAATTGCATCATTTCTTTATCTTCCCATTCGGTTTGTGCTGTCAAAGAGGAGGCATCTGAAGCAGCCCTGTTCGGTTGCTCTCTGGACTGTAGCAAAGCTCTGGAGACCTTGGCAGAGACTGGTGCTCTGCATTGGTGCTGCATACAGATTTACCGGCGGAGCTGCAGGGCCTTCAGCATTAGCTTCTACCTCCCACTTTCTGCCTGCCCCTTTCCCACCACTTGCATCCCCTGTGTATCTCCAGCTCCGTGAGCCACGTGCCAGACACGTGAGCCAGGATCGAGTTGAGACACTTTGGGGAGGGTTGTGTCTGGCTGGAGTCCCACGTCACGGCGCTTCCCCCGGCACACGCCTGATGCGAGCACTGCCGTCATCGTGGGAACTGCTCAGCCCACCAAGCCCAGATCCACTTTGTGTCTGGATCGTAGCCACTCTTCCTGTCGAGGTATGTGATTAGCCACAGTCCTCTCAGAGGGCTAGTGTTAAGAAATACCCTTTCTGTTACAAAGTTATTTTCACAGACTAAGGAAAATGGCTCCAAATAGTATGTCAAAATATTTCTGTCTCGAAAAGAATATAGAGGCTGACATATTTCACTTCCATGACTCATCTCCACTCTCTACCTTGGCAAAGGCATGTCAGTTTTATCATTATCCCAGTTAATTAAGTCACATACCCTCACCAAAATGCTCAGACAGTAATCTTTGTTCGACACTGGCAAACTGCCCCCAAAATAAAGAGCTGCGGATTCAGAATTCACTCCAGCACCGCAAGGGAGAAGGATCTGTTGATGCTGCCACAGTGTGTCCTCCGTGGGGGGGGGGAGCTTGGAGCTGGCTCATTCAGTCATGTCCCAGCAAGAGCTACGCTTCAGAAATGTTGATTCAGAAGACAGCCGCTTATGAAAACAAATAGCATGCTCTCCAGCTAAGCTCCCTGATTAATCATTTTTATTCTCTCTGCTTCCAATTTGTTTAAAGACCTTAATTTTTACACCTCAAAAATTAAATATGCAGTTTATTTCAGCAGTGATTTTATGGCGTCTTTTCTTGCTGATTTGTAGCAGCCTCCTAATCTTTCAGCCTCGGTTATCTGTTGGTGAGAGAGCTATGAGGCTTTTCACCTTTTGGGGAGCTATAGTCCAAAATGATGTGCTGTTATTACTTGAAGTAGAGGCATCTTCATGTGGAAATTCACAGCTCTTCAAGTGTGCTTTTCAAAGGAGAGTTGAGGGTATGCATATTGCATAAAGCCCTTTGGAAAAGTACTGGATTGATCTCTCTAGGGAATTAAATTTTCTGTTTATCTGCAAAACAGTGTGTGAATAGCTAAACTGAAACGTATTTCTCTGCTTCCCAAAATCCTAACAGTTCCTTATGGCCACATTGAGGGGACCGCTGCTGATCTGGCCCTTTGCATTTCTGTGGGAGCGCACCCAAAGAGTTTCAGTCCCACAGTTGCTGAAGACCACACAGAAGACCACTTTTTCATTGAGAACTGATTTGGGACCATCAATGCCTATATTCTTCTCAACAGCCAGTATAGAGGCAAGTACTTTTTCCTCAGTGGATCTCACCTAAGATTAATTCATACCAGTCACCTTGAGGTAAAAACAAACAAACAAAAACAACAACAAAAAACCATCTCATTACTTAATGCCACAGCCTGTAACTCCTTCAAATTTAAGTGTGGTCATTTCTCAGCACAAAACTACAAGAGCCTTCATCAGTGTAAGAACAATACGGGTAATAGTCTAGTTTGACCCCAAACTGCTCATTTCTAGAAAAGCACCCTGGCAGTGTCAATTTGATTGAATGAATGAGTGGTCTGTCACATTTATTTGGAATACCTGCTGTTTCCTTGACAAATGTGAGCCATGTCACAGCACAGTGATGAAGAAGTATGATGTTTTATTTGACAGAGTAGATTTTTCTTCTCATTTATTTGTGACAGGGTTATCTTAGAAAACGCTGTTTGCTCAACAATGCATCCAAAGTAGCACTTGCTTGCACAGGTTTGGGGTAGGGAGAGGAAGATAGGGTTGGTTGTTTGATACATGTTAAACCTCCAAAGGGGTTATACATGTCCATGCATAGTAACACTTATGAAGTGAAAGACCTAAATTTTTCACATCACAGATTAACCATTTCCTGTGACTGCTGAATATGCAATGAGAGGTACGGTACAAAGTTTACTGCACGATACTTTCTAGAGAGGAGCAGTGTTCTTCATATAGCCTTTGCTGTATATTGTGGCCTCTTGTTGTAGCGGAGCATGGATGTGCTCACTGAAACAATCCTGATCCAGGTCATGAGGAGATAGCAGGTATATTTGAGAGGATTTATTTGCAATGGAGAAGGCTGTCTTTCCAGTGTATTGTTCTATGTGGCAGTATTTTTCCCCTATTTTTAATGAAAACTGGTGTTTCCAACTTGTGTTTCTATGTTCTACCTGTTGTACCTGAAGAAGTAGTATTTAAATGCTGCACAGTAAATGTGTTTGCAAACTAAGGAAACATCACTGATATTTGGCTGTTCTTTTGCTGGTTTCTGTTTACCCAAATACGAGGCAAAGGTGAGAGCAAAAATTCTTCATGCATCTGGTGCTGTATTTATTGGTATCCCTTGGTAGGCTGTGCAGAGCAGAGGAGTCAGCAGAACCGATGAATTATCCAAAGTGGATTTGGAGAATGCTCTGCTTCAGAAGTAATGGAGCTGGCTTAAATACCTGCTTTCGAGGTGTCATGTTAGATATGCTGGTTAAGACATGGATTATGTAAGATAATACCCTACCTGAGCTTCTACAGAAAGAAAAGAGCGTGCCCACCTGAGAGATGGAGCAGGTTTTCATTAGCGAGGCCTGTCTCCAGAAGCTGCTTGGCCCCAGGCTTAGAAGTTCCTATGCTGTGAGCTCCGGTGGGCCTGGTGCTGAGACAGCAGTCACAGCTGTGAAAGCTGTGGTTCTTATGGGTTTTGCAGCACATGTTGTTCTGTCTGGTATGTGAAAATAATTCTGGAATGACTGTCACTTTCCTTCAGGAAGCTAGATAGAAATCCTCTGGCTTCTTTGCTGAAGTCATGTTTCTCAAGCAACTAACTGCTCTTGTTTCTCTTAACAGCTGACTTCTCTTCTTTTTTCTCCATTGCAGGGGTGTGAGAAAGATTTGCACTCTTTTGTAAGTGAGAACATCTGAAACAAGGCCAGACATCAAGATTGGTTTTGGGAACAACAAAACTGTCATCTTCCAAGATCCAGCCTCCTGACCATTGGGTGTGCTGTCTTATCCATCCATTTATAATCTTCTGAATCCATTCAGTTTTACAGAAGTGTATCACCTGCAAATTTAAGAAAAAAGTCGAAGGAAAGTCTGGACCTGCGGGTAACTCTTTCAAGTTCTCTTCTTTTTCAGAAAAATTAGGGCAGCAGTAGAAACAAAAATTTAAATTCTGTATTTTCTTCTAACCTCTAGGTACTTGTTTGCATTATTTATATTTGCAGACTTATTGAAACAGTTATTCTGTATAGCTCTGTGTGTGGAGGCTTCTGTTCTAGAATAAGTTTCCACTTAATCCTGAGTAGGTATTTCGGGAGGTTTCCACAGGTTAACAAATACGTGGACTGTGAACGTCTCCCAGAAGGGAGCTAGGGTGTATTGAAAGTGGCGTGCCATAAATAATGCTAATATAGATGCAAACTGCAGTTTGTGTGTGAAGGGTAGGGTTACGGGTGCAGGGGCTGTAGCAACACGTTGTCAGATGACTAATGCCACCAGCTTTTGCTTTACGCCGTTGGGAAGGGGGCAAGGGGGAGGTAGGAGGAAGAAGGCGTTGTTTTTAACCCGAGCATATAGGTAGCCCAAAGTGATATGGGAAACTACAGAGAGAAGAGAGCGACCTGGCTGCCTTTTATGCTGACATTTGAAAAATGAGCTCAGGATAGTGCTTTGAAGGGTGGCTTGGTGATATTATTTAAGAAAAAGAAGAAAGTACCCACTTTCTTTCCTTGATACCAGTAGTGAGAATGAGATGACTAACATGTGGGGGAGAGAGTGGTTTGAAATGATTTCTGGATTTTTTTTTTCTTCCTTTGAAAATTTAGGTGAAGTTAATTATGGAATGGCAGCGGTGTCTGATCTGAAGCAGGTGCTTTCATCTCACCTCCTGCTTTTAAAATCGCTGCGCTCTTATCTCTGCTTGGAGGAAGGGGCATGGTGGGGAGCACCCCGGTGCTCTCGTGGCCTGGTGGTGGCTGGATGAATGAAAAGCCTTGCAAGATTGAGGCCATTAAAGACTGCGAGCAACGAATTAAGAGGAGTTTAGGAGCTAATTTCCCATGGTGATGGTGACTGGAGGAAGAAAAAAATCTGTGGTCTGCAAAAGACAAAGAAAAAAATATAAAAATTTAATGAGCCCAATTGCCTTAATACTGTCCAAAATAGGTTCTGTTTAAAAGAAAGATGAAGCAGGCAGGAGCTTGGAGATGCGATGGGTGTTTCCCCTAATCTCTGCTCGCAGTCTCAGTCACTGAGATACTGACATTAACCCTTCCCTTTGTTAATCAAGCCTCAGTTGCAACTATTACTCATTATTAAGAGCCTGCCGGTGTGCCAATAGCATTTTTTTGTGTATATTAATCTGATAAAGCAAGCAGAGGAGCTCAGTTTCCAGCACAGGCCAGGTGCGGTGTGCACTACACAGCAGCGAGGGCTGAGGTGGGCATTGCTGTGTCAGGGCCCCACAGAGCTGCTGGTAACGAGGCCCCACGCACGGCTGGTGCTGCCACGCGGTGTGCTGGGTGACACCGGCAGCTTCAGGCACTGGCCATGATGTCCGAGTGACACAAAGCATGACTGCGTAGGCACATCTGAGGATTTCATGTTCTTTTGAAGAAATAGGCACTATTTTCAGTGGAAGCAGAGGCAGAACTGAGCTTAGACAATCGCCTGTAGCTGGATCATCCCTTGTCCTGCTGAGCTGTGCTGAGTTGTCTTTTGGTGGTGACTTCGACCTGCTGCCCTACTTCTGAAGTAAGAAAGCCTTTAAGTAATTAATCACTCCTAGAATTTTTATTTTCAGGTCACTGAGATGAGATCAGCATGAGAGGAGATCGTGGACTGCTGGATATTGAGGGTTTCAGGCATCTTCCTCTTCCAGTCACTGCATATGGTAGCTGAGCCATGGGGTAAGCCAGTCTGAAAGCCCTTTGCCATGTTATGGGATCCAAGTACCCCCTTAAACAGAAGTGAAGTGCTTCACCTTTACCAAATGGACCGTGACAGATCCAAAGGGAAAGGGGGAAGAAGTGAGGGGGAGGGAGGGAGAGGTAAGATTTAGGTGGCGTTAAGGCTGTGACATCTCTAACAAAAGCTTGGAGCTGTTGCTCTTAAACATGAAATGTTGGCATGAACCAAGCACGTGCTGCAGTCTCTGGAGAGTAACTGAATTCCCACCGCCAGCCAAGCAGAGAGAGGCCTGCAAAGGGCCCCAAGAGGTGGTGGGGAGCCTTCCCTCTTCTGCTAGGGAAATGTCACTGGGTCTGTCTGCCCCCATATCCATTTAGTTTGAGAGTTTAATGAAGGAGGCCCTGAGGAATTTCTTGTCATACTTGGGCCCATGGCTAGATCTCTGTCAGCTTCATTTTGCATTGCCCTGTGGTGAAGACCTGGTGCTTCAGCACGTGCTCAGCCTGAGGACTGGGGTCTGCCCTTGCAGTCCTTTTACATCTGCTTACGGGACTGCTGGGCAGTGCCCTGCTGTTGGAAGGTAACTCAAGCAGATAAAGGCCATCACTGAACTTTTCTGGGACGTTCTCACAGCCCGACGTCTGCCAATGGTTCTATGGCAACAGGGGATGAGGCAGTCTTGTATGGATTTTGTACCCTCGTGTATGACAGGTTTTGTCCTCTGGCTTGTGGCAATGGAGCTGGTCTGGGCTCCTGCAGTGCTGTGACTTGACCAGCTTCTTGGTTCTCCTGTCCCACCAGAGGTACCCTGCCTGTCGTGTCTTTAGGTGGCCGGTGGGAAGAAGGAAGCAAGCGTCATCTCTTCAGAGGCAGCAGGTTGAAGAAGTCTCTCCCAGCAGTACATCAGCTATGGCTTGGTAGCACCAGACATCCCTGGGGGTTGAGGCACCGCTTACCCCGTCTTAATGCAGTGATTTTTCATAGTCAGTGGCCCGTGCAGATAGAAGTAGTAGCATTCTTCTCTGTAAGAAGCCTGGGTTCAGGCTGATTATCAGCGTGTTAGTTACGACGTGTTTGTGTTTTTCAAGTGTCTTGTTTTATCCGGTAGGAAATTATAGCTTCGGCTGTAGTCTGGTGAGTCTAGGAGTCACAGCCTAAGGAAGAACCTTTCAAATCCAGGATCTAAAACTATAAAACATCTGGGATGGTTACTGCTGAGTTAATGGCCCAGTGAAGAAACAAATCACTGTATGCCACTTCATGCTTCTCATCTGCCTGATCTCTGTTTTTCCCCGGCAGTCATGCTGCCCTCACTAATCAAATGCAATCCAATATAATCAAATGCAATGCAATAGTCTCCTTTTCCTTCTCAGGCTGGGTTTATTTTTCATCCTGTGCTACAGAACAAGGGGGCACATAGACATGAAGCTGAATTCATTGCTCTCCATCTGGGTCAGCAAGAAATGACTCGGATCTTTTCCTAGATCAATGAATTGCCATCATGTCCCCCGCAACCTTGCACTCCCTGGTAGAGACAAGAAAAATGATCCTTCGTCTTCTGTGTGGCACTGGTACTGTGGCTGAAAAACGCTCCCCTTTTTATGCCTGCGTATTTTATGGCATTGTGCGTTTTTCTACATGGGCTGTGTGACGGCCCTCTCGTTAATCAAATGTGTGCCCGCCTGTGAACCGCCAGCCCGGAGCAGTCTCTGCTAGGTTTGACCCCACTGAAGGTGGGATAGAGGGGCTGGTGATTCTGCGATAGTGTCCAGTAGTAACATCGTGTTTCTTTGGGAGCTGAACACTTGGATAAATAAGTGAATCCATCGAGGATTAGCCTGGTTATTTTACAGCCTGTCTTTGAAACGTGTGAAGCATTTATTTTTCTTTGGTCTGCAAGTCGAGCAGTGATTCTCAGTTAAAGGTAAAAGAGGAGGGGAAAGAATCGAGAAATTGGCATTGGGGTGCTTTTAGGCAGGTCTCTGAAAAACGTCAAAGAATAGCACTTTGTTATTTTCCAGTTGATGATGTTGGTTCCAAGGCTATTAATTTTTGAATGTTGAATGCCCTGCTAAATACACCCACCCCACAAATGAGGCAGCTAATGAAACAAACAGATGGCGATCTGAATAGAGTAAAAGTACATAATAAAGATGTGCTTTGAAATAGCCAGACAGAGCAAATTATGCAGGAGGTTGGGAGAAGGAAGGTGATGGAAAACTGAGAACAAACCACCACCACTCTTCGTGTTATTCACCAAATGGACCAGCATGCAAGTGGGAAGGTGTTTGATAATCTTTCATAATCTGATATTCAAAAAGAGACATTTTGTTCTGTCCTGAAAATGTTGGGGTGATAGATAGGGAAATAGAGGCTTGTCCAAGCACGGGGGTCAGGCAGTGTCTGTGTATCTCGTTGCTGTCCTGGGGGCTGCGTGTATTAGCAATGACACTTGTTTACTTTCTCTTTTGAGCATTGCCTGGGGGGAAAAAAAATTGTTTGCCTCTATTGCTAAACTAATGCAATTTGAAATGTTGTGCTAGAGATTCTGGGAGGCCTGGAGCAAATGCTAAAACTGTGACCCTCTGAATATTAGACTGCGTTATAGCAAGCAGAATACCTTTCTCCCGGAGTCAAGAAGAGGGCTGGGAGAGCATGGCCCCTGGGCTGGCTGCCTCATTCACTCCCCTCTCCTACTCCCTCCGCACCATCTCTGGGCTGCCCCTGCTCCGTGCCAGCAGGCAGGCTGGTGCTGCAACGTGCTGGCCTTCCAGCTCTACTTTCTGGAGACCGCAGAGTGCTTTATGAGCTATGTATTAAGATTTATAAGCCTCTGTGAGGAGGCAGAATGACAAGAAGAAATAATTTACTTACTTCCAAGTCCAGACTTTAAAGCAGGTAGTGGACTGTGCCCTAAGGTTGCAGGACGTGGCAGTGGGGAAGCCCGTGAGGGATGCTCTTGCTGCTCATCCCAGGGGTTGTGCTCCTGGAGCAATGGAGCACCCCCCCTTTATGGCCACTTTCCTAGCTCACTGCAGCCCGCTTTGCTGGCCCGTACCACGGTGCTGGAGGCAGTTACTGAGCTGCTGGGCACTTTGGGAAGTTACAAGCGATTCACTCGGACTACGATGAAATTCCTCAGGGTGGGAAGAGGAGAGGTGACACCGTTGTTTCAGGCGTAGCTACTAAGGCTGGGAGGGAAAGAATGAGATTTAGAAGTATGTTTAGCTGCAGATTAACCCCCTCCCTCATCTGCACTCAGCTACATGGAGGGTGACAAGCAAATCAATAGCCAAGACAAGCACATCTCCAAAGCTTTGTTATTTCAGCATCTGACATTGTGATACATCCAGTAAAAATTAATTGTTCTCTTCTGTTGGCTGAAGTCTCTGCAGCACCCTCATTAGCACACAGCCAAATTTTTCTTTGTTCTGTTCTGCTGGACTAGAAATCTGTTTTGTTTGCTTGGCTTTTGTTTGCTGTGAACAAAAGGCTTCCTTGTGTCTGTGGTGCCTCGTTGCACCCTGAAGGGTGGAGGAAGGCAGAGCCCTGTTCAGCACCTCCATAACCATCAAAGGACAGTTTTGCAGCCTGCCTGGAAGCATCACCTTGCACCTTCCCTTGCTCTGTGGCAAGTTCCCTGGTTTCCTCCTGCACCCTTTTCTCTGATCGTTAAAATTGTTAGGATCACGTCTCCCACAGCGGAAATAAATAGGAGCCCCGGCTGCCCTGATGGCCCAGCTTGCTGCAACTCAATTCTGTGCCAAAACAACTGTGACAGCTGCTCACTCTGGCAGAGAAACTTCAGTATCACGTTGTGCTTTCTGCTAGGTTTAGTGAATAATAAATATGTAACTTAAGAGCAAATTCCGCTTGTCCTCCGCACACGCATCCACTGCTCTCTCTGGAGAGAACTGAAACAACAAGCTAGCCGTGGCTTGAAATCACACAGACTGCTGTGCAGTCCCTTACAGAGAACTAAAGCATTTCAGCTTCTGTGAAAGCAAGGAAGAAGTGACGGGTCCAGCTTTTATCCTGGCGTATCTCACAGGCAGAGAGAGGAGCCACAGCCTGAGCTGCGGGAGCAGGACAGGACCAGTGGATCCTGGCTGGCATTTCAGATGCCCGCGTTGTCTGTGTGCCCCTTGGAGAAGAGGGATCACAACAGGAGATCTCCCAAAGCACCCACGGGATTTGGAATTGCAAAGTGTGTTCCAAAGGGTGCTGCTGCCCTGTGCACGCTGAATACACCAGTGCTAAGGCTCTGCCTTCCTACAGGCTGTGTAAAAACTTAGGTTGCCTGCCGTGGTTTTGAGGACAAAAGCTGGGATATCGAGCACCGGGATATCTGAATGTCTAGGCCAAAACACAATTAAGACACGGTTGTTTTTCATTACAAGGAATTAGCTTTTTGCTGATCTGTGCATCGTGAGCCCAATACTGCTGACAGAGACAAGAGAGCTTGCTTTTAGCTAAAGCGAGGTCTCCGACTTACCCCTGCTTTCGCTGCCTGCCATGTGCAGCGCCGTGGGAGCTGAGGCATCCAAGTAGCCGTCAATTAGTAAGAAGTGTTGCTACCTTTTTGGAAACAATAGGGAATCATCACAGTAATGCCTAAAAGTGAATTTTGCTGTGCTTTAGAAGACAATTGGTTCACCAGCTCTGAGTATGGTAAAACCTCCAGATAATGTTATTTGAGGCTGGTTTTATTGCCTAGGCAATAGAGGTTTGGGTGTGGTGCAGTGGTTTTTAACCTCTTCATTTAAGCTTGTCTTGCTTAGACAAACCTTTCTGTGGTCTTCCAGAGCCTTTGCAAAGGGATGGGGCCAGGCAGAAGGACTCCAGGACGGCTAAGACCTCTCCAGTCTTCCAGAAGCGTTCCTGCACAGCTCCCCAAGGATGCGTGGCTGCCCTCTGGGATTGCAGGTGGGAAGGAGCCTCTGCGGTGCAGAGAGGAGTGCTGCTAAAAACCTTTTGCTGAGGTGGAGGCTTGGGGGATGTCCATAGGACAGGTGCAGTGGGCCTGGGAGCTGAGCTGGGGTCGAGGAAGGCGGTAAAGCTGTGGCCAATGTAAATCACTCAGTTTCTGAGTGTCCTCTCTGTAAAACCTTCTCATCTCAGTGCCTTTGAGAGGAGGTGTCTGTTAACAATTACATGGCACACAGGTTAAAACGTGATGGTTTGTGCGGGTAAACCCTGCTGTGTGTTTGGAGAGGCTGGACAAGAAACACTTGGGGCTGTATCCTAACGCTAACCCTTGGGAGGCTGCAGTTCGTTCAGTGTCAAAGTGGAGGGAGCGTTGTTAATCAGGTGGGTATGACCGGTTGTATTTCACAGTGCCCTTTCAAGCAGCCTTGGACGCTGTGAGGGGAGGCATGAGAGGAAACTTCAAACACGTAAAAGGCTGCTGAAAAGAGGGAGAGGATCATTTGTTCTCCCACTGCCTGGATGGGACAAGTAGAAATTGGCTAAAAATTCAGATCCAGGCTGGCGACTGGGGAACATAACTTTGTTTAATAATAATAATTAAAAAAGTAGAGGGGCACAGGGTTGGGAAGTGTTTAATACCAGCGCAGAGAAAGAGGCGTCAGAAATGACCTTTTATCAGTCTCCTGCTGGAGGTGGTCTGTGGAGACCATCGGCCCAGCTTTCTGCCAGCTTTGATGTGGAGAGATGAGAGATCACGCTCATCCACTGACCCTGGCCTCGTGGTACATTTGCTGTGGAGTCATTTGTGGAGAGACTTTCGTGCTTAGGTGCTGTTTTGCTGTTCTTTCTAAACTTTCCCTTGCTTCATGCCTCTCGGCTTATGGTGTGGAAAAAACAGAGAACTCTCTCTAAGCAACCTTTCAGTAACTTTGAGCAGTTTCTAGCCTGGCCTCGTGACACACAGGCAGCTGTTTATTTATAAAGGAAGTTATGCAGACATGGCAAGGAGTTGGCCATTGACCCTTGCAAAGTGTTGTAATAAACTGGTGATGGAAGAAGGATAGGAAAAAATCAAAGCAAATCTTTACATCAAAGGCAGAGAGAGGAGCTGCAATTAACATGGTCAGATGTGGGAGATTCAGCAGGGGAGAGAGCCGGTACCAGAATCTGCACTGATGTCCCCCCTGTCCAGACCCTATCAATCTTGCCAGGGAATTTGACAGGCGAGGAAAGTCAAAGAGCAGCTGAGGGATTCTGAAATCAAAGGACTTTGAAAGCTGGATCAGAGAATGGAGCGCGATTTTCCCATCTGCTTTGAATTTATTGTTGCTAATGAGGAAGCAGCCTCTGGTCTGAGTGAGCATGTTGGACCAGAGGGGTCACTCGACATTTCCATCACATTCAAAGGAGGGTATCGGGGGACTTCTTCCTCCAAGTTAACCCTTTCACTGTTAAGCACGTACAAACGAGCAATGTAGAGTGAGATGGCAAAAGGGGAAAAACATGTTTACTACTTTGGATTCCCAAACCACAGGGTCCTGTTTGGGTGCCTGACCGGTGGGAGCTCCCGCAGGTGGAGCTGAAAACCCCAGCATCAGTCCCTCCTGCTCATCAACTCAGAAGCGTATCTGTTCCTTCTGCTCTGTTGCTGATGTTTGCCATGTTCAGTCTTTTTCTGCAGAGCCAAAATTACAGGGCTGTGAATCCAAGACCTGCAAGTACCTTTGCTCTGTAATGTGTAATCTATGCACAAAGCTGGAAATGGTTGAGCCGACCACGTATTTGCATCCAGGCTCCACATCCCCTTCAGGTCAGGTGCTGTCCCGGTGAGCACAATGTGGGTGACCGGGGCAGACCTCTCTCCTCCACCCCCGCCCCCCCCCCCCCGCTGTGTTTTCTAAGCATAAGGGACTGTACAGTGTGTGGGTGCAGGAGCAGATGAGAAAATTGGCTGATGAGCCTGAGGCGAGCGTTGGAGCTAATCGTGAGGCCTTTCGCATCCCATGAGAGTTAATCTTGAAATTGGCTGTTTTACATACCAGACGCTGACCTCTCCATCCCCAGATTCCCCAAAACCTTTCTGTGCTTCCTGGCCTTTGCTGCCCACTCATGCTGCTGCCATCACATTTGATGTTCTCTGGCTCCCCCTGATAAAGCTGAAGGCACCAAAAGCCGCGGGGATCTGCTCGCAGAGGTGGTGATCCTTGCCCTGGGCTGAGCCAGTTGTCGCTCCGGGCTGCCACTCACCTGCAGGGCAGGAGCGCTGGCGGAGACTCTCAGAACTGCAGATCTTCAGCAGGGGACAGAGCGTGCAAGGCAAAATGTTGGTACGAGAGCTGACTCCCTGGCATACTCTAGGAGCTTGTTCATGCAAGCTGAGGAGCTTTTGTTGCAACAGGGGCTCGGTGGCATGCACGCAAACTCCATCTCGTCTTCTGAGCGCTGCAGAGCTCTGAGCCCAGCTGGCTGCTGGGATGGATGGTGGTTGCAAACATTAGTTCAGGGTTTGAATTTGGGAAACTTGCAGAGTGGGTGCCTGGGTGCTTTGAGTGGGTTCACCTCCTGTGAATCCTTTTCTATTAAAACACGTTAAAACATAGCACGCGGTGAGGCAGATCAGCCCCAGCCATTCAGGAGACACAGCATGGCCTTACCTGGCACTTCCAACCCAACCAGGTCCTGTCTGAACGAGGCATGTCAGAGGCAGTTCATTTTGAGAGACAAAAGTGGTTTCCCAGGTTTCTAATTCTCTCTGGCTCCCTCTTCTGAAAACACTGTGGGTTACTTTTCATTACTTTTCTTTGTCTTACAGATAGAATTGTTGGGTACTGTTGTTTCTGCTTTAGTTCTTTGTCTCCCTTACGCCATGCCGCTGCAGTGTTGTGCTTATCAAACATACAAAACGTGCTGGTGTGATTGCTTACTTAACTGTGGTGGGCTGACTGGCTGAACCGGGAGATTTTCATGAGCTTAAAGCTCATTACTCTGACATTACTGACATTACTCTTTAAGGAATCATTCACGAGCAGTCTCAGTTTGCAATCAAACTAAGGTGCGTGACAGTGTCTGCTGTGCCCTTTCCTTCTTACTGCTCTTCTGAAAGACTTTCCCTTTCCTGAGGTATTTCTCCCCTGTTTGTCTCCTTGACTGTCAGGGTATGTGGTTTTAGGGTGATCCATCATCCAGGTTCAGCAGTGCTGTGCTGGGTCTCTTAACAGTGCTGCTGAGGCTAGATGAGTGGATTGTGATCATGTAGGAAATACCAAACAGAAAAAGGTCCCAGAGTGGATGCAGGATGCTGGGGCCATTGGTTGCTGTGATATTTAGGATTATGTTTTCAAGTGAAATGTTGGGAATTAGCGAGACTATGAGTTTTCAAGGACATTGTATCTACTGGGAATGTTTAAACCCAGAAATATACAGTCGATAACGTAACAGGATTAAAGCTCGTTGCATCAGAATCAGCACAATTTTGTTGCCAACTAATAGCTAGGCACAAAAGCCCTTATGCAGCGGTTAATGGTCTTATCTGGAGACCTTCCTGCTTACAGCCCACTAAATTGCAAATACCGACCGACGATTTAAAGCACTGCCTGGTGTCAAAAACTCGTCTCTGAGCTGCCACCCAGCTCGTGCTGCTGCTGTACCAGCTGGAGACAGAGCTGTCTGAAGCAGGCACCGAAACCCATGGGTGCAGACGCATCCTCTGCATGCGCCTAGCACTGCGTGCCTCGGGGGGATCTGACCTTTCGGGGGCAGGCTAGAATTAGTGGGTATATTTTTAATACTAGCTGTGTTTTTTCTGGCGATCTATAGGTATCGATCCTCGAAGCCAAAGGTTTGTCTAAGTCTAATTTTGGCCAGGTGCTAGCAGTCCATGAATGTGCTTTGAAATAGCAGCGTGGTGTAGGCCAAATCTCAGCCTTCGTGCCATCGCCGGGCTGACTGCCTGATGTCTTCTGTCTCGTTGCTCACAAAGTGTAGTAAAATTGATCCTTCCCCTTCATCCCTCCCTCTCTTTTTTTCTTTAACGCTCCTAGAGCCAAATAAAAGGAAAGCTGTGGTAATCAGAGCAGCGCTGGTGCTGTCGCTCCCTTACTGCCGAGAGCCCCGTGCTGACCGCAGTCATGGCACAGACGTGCAAGGCTGGGATTGACATCAGCGAGTCCCTGGTCCCAGTGGCAGGACTGCCCTCAGAGCAGGCTCCAAACTGCCACGAATATGCTAGCAACGTGGCAGGGGGCAGCCGGGGAGGCGGCTTGGGCTTTTCTGTGATGTGCTTGGGGCTCCTGGTGGAGCGCTCCCGAGGACGTGAGGGGAGGACGAGAGGCAGAAGCAGTCTGAGGAGCCGTATCAAGGTTTTAAAAGAGCTTGTGACATTTTCTGCCCAAGTTGAGACACAATAGATCTCGAGGGGATAGTAATGGACCCGTAAACCTCTTCGTGGGCCAGCCCTAATAAAGGACAACACCTGAGCATAACTGGTTCATCACAGGCCTTTCTCCGTCAGGTGTGGGATTTCCAAACATCGTAAATGTGGTAATAAAAGTGGGTTAATAAGGCAATAAATGGCAATCATGAAGTCCCTGGTTGACTTCAGAAAAAAAAAAAAAAAAGAATCTGTATTTCTGTTTCACCTAGAATGGCTGAGACCCTGTGAGGTCCCTGCCCTTCTCCACCACTGAGGTGCTGCTGGATCTGCAGGCTCTGCAGGCCCTTCCCAAAGGCCTGCTGAGGCTATACCCCCCTCCAGGACAGATTAATCCTGTAGCAAATCCCACAGCAAAGGGCAGGAAACCAGGCAGCTCCAACCGAACCACCCTGGGCAACAGGGACCTAGCTGTGTAGATGAGATTTCTGTCCGTGAGTCAATCTTGGACCATCCAGGCTCAGAGCACTCGGAGGCACCACAGCCCCCGCTGCTCTGCAGGGGCACATGCATCACAGGCAGGAGTACCAGGAGAATTCAAATACACGAAATTTCTTACAACCCAGCCAATTCATCTCCCCAGTCACAGATGAGTGAAAGGAGAGGCAAGGCCAAAGCACAAAAAGCACTGGAGGTAGGGAGAAGAGCAGAGGCTGTATTCAGGAGAACCATCTCGATGGATGCTGCTTGCTGAAAGCAGCTGCCAGCTTACCTGGAAGGTCTGAAAGCGAGATGGGGCAAACGGGGCCTCTTCCGAAACAAACAAATGTGCTGCTCCTTCACTGTGGCCTCTATTCACAGCTTCCTTCTGAAGCTTTTCCATATGAATGAGGTGGAAGGACAAACTTGTAAAGTGGGTCAGGGAGAGGTGAAGACTTGCTCTCAGCTATAAACCCCAGCAGGACATGACTCCTTTGAAGAGCATTGTAATAATGATTTAGGTTTAAGTTCAGGAGTCAAAGCCTGTTGTATTTTCAAAACTGTGTGGTGCTGTGCTTCTAAGGAACCGGAGAGAGTGATAAATTCTGCACAACACTGTTTTCTTTGTAGGCAGCAGAAAATAATTTCTGCTGCCTGCGCTGTCATAGGGAACACAATGCTCTGGCATTGACATCTTTTTCTTGGCAGTATGCTCAGCACTCTTGTAAGTCCCTTTGCCTACACACTTCTAGAGGCTTAATACCAAGCGGATTGGTTAATTATCCCATCTCCCCTAAAATAGGTGTGACTGGCTTTCTACCTGCTGGGCAGGAGACAGAGAGATCAGGTGAGCTGTGGCAGACAGGCACGCAGCTCAGAAGTCTGCACTTCCACTTCCACCAAGGCTGCCCTCTGCAGTTTTCCTGAGGCCCCGGAGGTGACATCAAGTCCCCCAGTCCTGCATGAAGGCCAGGCCCAGCATTGCACGCTGCTGATGTGCCTGGGGAGCTGCAGCTCCTCCCCTGGGCCCATTTTGTTCCCTCGTCCAGAGCTGCAGGAGACGTGCAGAGCTCTGGGCAAAACCAAGCTGAGGGCCAGAGCTGCACTCGTGCCCGCCATCAGAAGAGCCCTATGCTAGATGGTGCTCCCTCCCCAAACCCCTGCTAATGTTAAGCTGCCTCTGCTTAATGATGAGGATGATTAGTGACCAGGGTATTTATTTTGTATGCAGTCATCATCCCCAAAGCTATTTCCCTCTCTTTGGAGAATTACCAATAAATTGAATTCATCACCTGAAAGTCGAGTTCATTTTCAGTCACTAGCAGACTTCATAGCTCTTTTCATTGCTTCAATGGAAGCGTTAAGAGAGTCTGTGTATTTTTTTTTTTATTTTGAATGTTGGTACTTTGCATTTATTATTACTGAATTCTTGAAATAAGATGATGTCCTTTCACTGCCAGAGTGCGGTCTGCTCTGGAGTGGAGTATGCCAGTGCATTTTGATAGAGAATGATTTGTTGGAGATGTTAAGGAAGAAGTTTTAACCAAAAATGCTGCAAAAATTACTTCTCTTGTTGGGAATAGTCCTGGGACCCCTTCTGATCCTGCAGGCTGGGTGAGCCCAGAGGGAGGGTTATCACAAGTCTATCACAAGCATCTGAAGTTCCAACCAAAGGGCTCCATGCCTCTGAAAATGGGACTGCTGCTCCGTGAGCTGTCTCTGGAGACTCAATCCATCCATTACACTGCATAGATCTGTCTTACTTATCTAGCAAAAGATAAAAGACCACTGCTGTGTCAAGCAACTAGAAAGCCTGAAATCTGATCCTGAAATAACTGAACTGTCTTGTTGATGCATCACAAACAACAGACAAGATCCTTGTTGTTATTGATGGGAGTACTGGGGGCAGCAGCGGCACGCTATGAAGACAAGGTCTCTGCCTCAGAGAACCTGCAGTCTGAAGAGGTGCTGGGCAAACTGGGACAAAAAAAGAGAATGACAGGTGCACGTTGATTAGATTTTTTACTTAGGTTTGCTTTTCTTTCTTTCTTTCTTTTTTTTTTTTTTTAGGCATAGGAAAGGTTTTTAATTTGTTTCTTCCCTGAGAACAAGGTAAAAATGTGTACAGCTTTCATTTCACTTTGAGGGTCTTTGCTTTCCTGGGAGCTGTTACCACACCCACAAGGGCAGCTTTGAACATGTCTATTTTAGTGCCTTTCGTATTAGCCAGGAACTTCTAAGTTGGCACCAAAATGAGAAATGAGGTCACTGGAAAGCAATGGATAGAAACTGTAAATAAGATTGCTTACAGGGCTGATGTTGCAGACGAGTGATGGTGATGTTTGAAGTTTACCATCTGTGCCCAGGAAGAGGAAAGCATTCCGAGAGACAGATGGTCAAGTGCGCTTTCATGCTGTCCTTTTCAGAGAGGGGGAAAAAAAAAGTTGTCTTTAAATCCACGTTTCAACTTTGTGTTATGCAGTGCACTCAGTCATGATTTTGTGTTTCTTTTATTTCATTCTGATCTTCTGATTATTTTTTTGTCAGCAGACACGTCTTTACAAAGGCGCTCAGCTGTCTGTTGACATCCAAGTCAAACTTTCTAGATTTTCCATGACTTTCTGCCTTTCTGGTTTAGCAGAGCATGGACTAACAGTGACTGTTATTAGTGGATTTCCCCCCCAAAAATAATCAAAAGTAAGGGTCATGTGTCTTTGTGGACAGATAAATGAGGTAACTGCAGAAACAGGCTTGGGAATGAGGCTCTGAGGCCTAAATCCCACAAAGTGCTAAGGAACCAGAGTACTTCTGACAGTGCGTAGCACGCTGATTCCGCTCGTAAATCTGCAAGTGAACTTTATTATCCAGGCTGAGCCCTGCTGCTATGCAGAGCAGAGGCACGGCTCAGCAAGTCTTGCTGACTTGTATAGTGCTTTGTGTGGAAGCAGCGATGAAATTTGCCTCAAGTCTTCCTGGTACAGAATGGGGCCTTGGACACCTCTGGAGCTACAGGCACCGATACAGTTGTAAAGATGTCAGCGTTTTCCAATTAGCCCGATTCCCTGTCAGTGCAAAGGCCAGGCGCTGGTGTACTTCAGCCTTCTCATTTAGGTTTCTTATCTCATTCTTACAGCATGGTCCAGAGTGTCAAAGCAAATTTGATATTTATTTTTTTGTAAGAAACTAGAAAGCCTGCTGTAAGGCCCAGATTTTCAATGTAAAGTTTTGTCTGCATCTTATTTGCATGGCTGAGTTATAACACTCTAAATTACAAACAGAAGCACTGGCAGACTCTAGCTAACAGCTCTAATGGATGCTATTATATTTCTGCTGCTAGCTGGCACTGAACCTTCACTATCTCATCAGCATAAAGGGACGCTGTCAACTTGAAAAATCATGTCTTCCTTGGAGGGAAAAAAAGCTATACCTACAATTGTTCCAAGCCTTTGCAACAGCAGTAACTAGGAGAGAAAAAGGAGGGGAATGAGATTCGAGTTAATTATCTCTGCTCAGTGCGTTTACTTGGGGCATTTGACAGCACTTTGTGGTGAGTCAGTGTTGCTGGTGTGCTTTAGCACCTCCTCTCCAACCAGCAAGACGATGCCTTTTGGGGAGGGGGATGCTGTTGTCCCCGGCCTTGTGTTAACAACAGCAAAAGCGAGCTGACATCAGGAAAATGTGCCCGTACACAGAGAACAGACATCAGCTATGTAGGATGCCGGTCATTGTGCTCAGTACAGGGTTCAAAAATGGTTTGCAACATGCTTGGGTGAGAAGGAACTCTCCCCCACAGCCCCTCATCTGACCTCCTTCTCCAGACATGGTTTTTGCAGCACTCTCTTTGCTGCCGTTTAATGACAAAACTGGCGTGGTTTGAGGCGGGCCGGTTCTGAAATATTCCAAGTTCTTGGCGTCTCTTTAGATACAACACTTATCTTTTCCTTGTGATCCCAAACCTGTCCCTGGAGGAATTTGCATCTAACCTGGCTTTAAAAAAAAAAAAAGAAAAAAAAAAGGAAGGATTCATGCTTCTTTGTGATCAAATGACTGGTGTGCTGCAGGGAACCATCGGCTACTACCATCCCTGCCGGCATCCCGTGAGGCGTGCTCTGCTGCCTCCCCCCGCAGCTGTGTTAGCAGATGACAGACCTTTTGCTAACCTGTGCCTGATATCCCCGTCGCCTCTGTTTTGCTGCTGGAGTAAATGGCTCTGTCGGGGATATTGCAGGCACCGATTGCTCCCAGCCCAGGCTGCTGCTGCCTGCGGGAACCGCTGTGGGACGGCGAGGGGAGACCAAGCTCGCCATCTGCTGGGGAAAAGGCACATATGCGTCCAGGAAAGTTTTGTGTCTTTCCTTCCTTTCATTCTCGCTTTTCTTTGTCAAAGGCTGACTGTAGGAGAAGGTGGTTCTCAAACATTTAAAATGGCAAGCGCTGCTTAGTGACTGCCCTGTGGAGCACAGGGAAATTACAAAAGCTACAGCAGATGATCTAGTTGCTGGCTAGTCACAGTAAAACAAAAAACACCTTAGCTTTCATTGTTGTGTGTCGCTTCAAAAACTGGTGCCTACCACGAGGCTTGGAAGGGTATTTATGGATTTTTGGGTGTAACTCCAAAATTCATGAGCATGTTCTCATCAGGCTTGCTACAAAAGACCCTTTGCTGGGGTTTGCGAGGTTTTACTCACCAACGTTGTAATGCAGGTGTAGTGCTCACACGCAGGGGCCCTATGGATGCAAACCTTAGAGCTGTTTGAAAATGCGGGGCAGGATTACTGGATGCTGGGGGGGGGGAATGCAGGTCTCAGACTGTAATGCTGCAGGACTGTGCTAGTGCAGTGATGCTCCCGACGTGGGTGTTGGAAAGTGGCGAACCAACTGGAGACTAAATTACATAACCTCTTAATCGAGTTACATCTCGAAGGTGACAGTTATTCAATCAAGCAAGGCCCAAATGTCCCAATCATTATTAACCGTTTATATTAAAAATAGAAAAGTCAGCAACAGGCACAAGGGCTGTGTACATGGAGGGGGGGGGGAATACAAAGATTAGTGCAATTACTCTGTCACAAAATAGAGTTTCTGACTAAGGGGTCGAGAAGTTAGAAAAGGAACTGGGGAGGTGGGATTTCCAGTGCTGCTACTGATTTACTACAACCTTGCGCACCTACGTTTACCCCTCTACAGCTTAGTGAGATTAATCTTTTAAGGAATATGTGCTAAAGATTAGCATAATCTTTAACCAGGTTACTTTTGTAGGGTTTTTGCTGTTGTTTTTACTGAAATATTCTTTAGCCTGTAAACAAAATTATTAGGACTCAGAATTACTAGTCATAAAGCAGCTGAGGAAATGATGCTGCTAAATATGTTGTTCCTAATACCAAGAACTGACATTACGCACAGCTTCTGTGATATTTGAAAGAGAGAGTTCATTTAACAAGAGATCTCTCTCAGATTTGCTATCAAAAAGGCCTGTTTCAGCCCTTATCTGGTCAAGAGGCCTGTCATATATTGTTAAATATAAACTATTATCTCCAGTGAAATAATGAGATACCAAACGTGTTGTGAAACTAACATATTTCACTTAGGACAAAACTCCAAACGTGTCATTGTGTTACCAGTAATGTTTCTGAGTGAAAGAGTAACACCTCAGTTAAATACAAAGCAAAAACTTTGTATAGGTGATAGTTTTGGACGAGCTTAAACATGCAAATTTCATACATGGAACCCAAAATTTAAATGCAGAGTAACTATTATAGCTTTACCAAACTATCGTGAGTCTTGTAAATTCCTCTGCTACTTTAAAACAATGTTTAAAGAGCGTTATGATTCCTAGCTTCCACAACTGAAGGCCTTTCTCTTAAGTTCTTCATGCTTTCACCCACATCATCTATAGAATTTTTAGCCTGAATGCCCTAATGTATAAATTTCCTTTCTGTCACTTTGTGATAAGAAGAAACAAAATTTCATTTTATGGAAGTAGAATTTCATGTTTTAATGCTTTTCCAACACTTTGATACAGCTAGGTCCAACACAATGTCTGAATTTAAATTGTAATATCATAATTCAATGTGCATACTTGTATTTTACAAATTTTTCACTAAAAGAAATTTGCTTAGAGATAACTCATTTTTACTTTGCTTGGTGTAGCTAAGTTTTCACTTGACAAACAGTGTATGTGTAGGTGGTGTTTTCTACTTATCAAATAATACTGGAGTTTTTAAGCTCCACTTCACAATGAGAGCTTGGGTTTTCCTGGGAGGAGGAGTTCACTCAGGTGATTCACTTATGACAGCTCCATTCTTTATTAATGCCTTTGGACCAGACTTCTCCAGAAATGAACAACTGTGGTGACCCCATCCAAGGGAGATGCAAAGTGTAAGTAAAGAATGGCCACTGTGATGCTGAAAGGCACAGAAAATAGAGCCTACGATGCTTAGTTGTCACAAGTGCAGGGGAATTTCACTGCTATCTCTAGGCATAAGGGAAAAAGGGAAAGCTGGAAGAGAACTAAGCTAAAGAGGAAAGTGTTGGCACAGGAATAAGCTGGTAATGAACTCATAGTGAACACATTTAGGCTAGCTTTCCAACCATCAGCAGTATGTGGAGGGAGGCTAAAAAACTGATTTTAGGAGAGCAATCATGTTATGGAAAAAATCAAATAATTGCCTGGAAGAGCAGGCATGCTATTTTCTCTCCGTGAAGCAGTCTCCATAGCTAGGACTTTAGGAACATTTAATGAAGTACTCTTGCTGGTTGGGTAATGACAGTCCTACTCAGCCTCTCTTGCTTTAAACAGCTTTTTCTGAGTGGTAAGTCTCAGCTCTTCTTGGCAAATGTGCTAAGAACCAACAAGAAAATGCCTAACACTTCATGCAAAGATTTGAAGGGAAGCTCTCTTGTAGCCTCCTACCTCTTGAGCTAGAAAATACTGGCATCTCCTTGCAGAATGACTTGAGATATACCTCTTGAAGTCGTTAGATGTTTGGCATACCTCTGATTCAGCGGGAAACCTCCTTTATTAAATCTCCATGAGCACTTTTTAGCTACCTGCAGATAGGGCTACTCCGACACTGGGACAGCCTCTTCAGTTCTAAGGCTTTTCCTCACAGCTATTCTGTAGGTGTGTAATGGGTTCGTATGAGGACTCTGCACCTATCAGTTCTTCATTTCATTAGTCCTTACAATATTTTGGCTTTAACTTCAAGATTTACCTCAAAGTTTTCCTCTGTGTATTGACCTCCTCTGTTCCTCTAATATTATGAGTCCTTCATCTCATTATTCACCTCCTCAGTTGTTCCTACCTTCTAAAATCAACAGCATGATATATTTGAGACTTTTAAGGTTAGGCTGGAAAGCAACAAAACTTCCTCAGATTGAAGAAGTCGGTTATAAACATTATCCATAGCTTGAAACTTGTGGAACAGATTCTTGAGTATCTGTCTTCTGCCTTTGGATTTCCCTATTAAATAGGAAGTTTACTGGGTTATCTTGACAGTGCAAGTATTATGATCTTCACTAAGTGGACCCTAACACAGGGCGTGTCATACAGCTTGATGCACAAGCTGTATTACCTCAATCTTTTAAAAGCATGGATTTTATTTACATCTATATTCTAGCCTGCATGGAGATGTATAAAAATAATTAACAAAGCACCGTAGCTTATGTACACATCCCACTTGATTTCATGTTTGCAAACACAAGAGATAATATTTTGTCTTGAAGGAGAGCCAAATGTTTTATGAAAGGTGGGACTTCACCATAAACAAAGCATTTGGATACAGTGTTCCAGTTCAGTGCCTTATAGAAGATCATCAGAGAGATGAGTCCTAATTTTGTTCATTTTCTGTGCTTACTTCCCCATACAACGCACGTATCTGTAAAGGGTTAGGTCAGGGTCATCACCTGTACCTAGCATAGAGCTGGTACCTGTGCTAAAATGTGCCCTGAGACGTTACTAAAATGGGATAGGAGACAGTTAGTTTAAAAGATGAATCTATTCGAACGGGAAATAAAGAGCCCCTCTTCAGCAACAAAAGTGAACATCCATTACATCAGCCTAGAAACTAGGCACCATCACAAAAAGGCTGAGGTAATCCAGGACAACATCTCTCTTACACAGAAAAGGACTCCAAAAATCAATTAGCAGTTCACTTTTTAATTGAAGGGAGATTTATACAAACAAACATCAGAACACTTTGGGGAAATATAGGCACCAATTGCCATAGAAAGATTTCCTACACCACAGACAAAGGCCATCAATTCTTTACTTTCCCTGTCTGTTTTCTTCTGCAGGGAAAGCAAAGCCCAAAGTCTAATAAACCCAAACATGAATTATCTGAACTCCTTTATTCTTTTCAGACAGGAGGAAATTACTTGCTGCTAAAGATGTACAGACTAGTCATTTTGCAAATGGTGCTATGAAGCTGATCAGAAGGGAATGTGTTGTAGCATAATTGCCCTATTTCAAAGCATTATCCTGTAATAACAGTCTGCAGCATGGCTGTGCTTCATTGAAAGGGAGAGAGTGCTACATCTAGCATGCACCTCAGTGCATGCACATTCCAGAGGGAAGTACCCTCCTTGTCTGCTAATGCTGGAAGGCAGCCCATTAACCAGCTTGAGCCTTTTAGATCCTAATTTCAGGGCAGGGAGATAGCACTTGCTTCATTGGTTGCAGCTATTTGCTATTTCCAATTATGACCCTTGCGATTAAACCAAGCTCTGAGCCCTTAAATCCTTTTCCAAAATACAGACCAATTTTTGTTCAACAACAGTATGAAAACACTTTCTGGCACCAGGCCAAAGGAATGTTTAAGAGTTAGCTTTTCAAAAGCTATCTTATTAACTCAAAAAAGAAATATTCTTAATTTTGTTTGGTTAAACCATAAACTGTGTTATACAAGGCTGCAACTTAGGAAAGCTGTAGGTGTAGAATACTTCCCTTCCTGGTTGCTGGAATTCATGTCCTTGGGTATTCATTTGTTTGCAACAGCGGAAAGTTGGTCCCGGATCCTTCCTAGACCTTCTAACATAGTGTCCAATGTTTCTTTACTCAGTTCCACAGTCAGTGCAGAAACAACAGGACTATTTCCACATAAGGCAGCATCTTCCTGAATCTGAAAACAGGAATGGAGTTGTTAGGTGTATGAAAAATCCACTGATGTCTTCTCCAGCGCCACTAGGAAAGTCGGTGCTTAATGGACAGATTAAGAAAAAACTTGGCATCCAGCTCCATCCTGAAGCCCAGAACCCATTTCCTTGCTGTGTGCCTTTACCAGTGAAGTGCACTCCCTTTAACAGAGTGCCAGTAAGCACAGAGCCGTAAATGTGGGGGAATTCTGAAGAGACTCATGGCAGGAAGCCGCATCCCTATCAGAAGCATCTTAGCAGATACCCCACACAACAAGTAATCACATCCCACACACAGAAATTAGATTGTTCCTCCTCCTCTGAAGCCTACCCACCCCATTTTTACTGGTTTGGGGGAATCAAGAGTTCTGTAGAATATGAGCAGTAAGCTTGGCTATAGTCCCCGAATGACAGATGTGGACAGTGATAGAAATTATTAGTAATCAGAAGACATCTCCCAACTACCGTAGTCAGCTAAACATATTGCTGAGTGACTTAGAACTAGAGGCCAATGGCTTCTCTGTAATTTATCTTTCTTTCCATAGAGAACAATGGTGACTAGGCACAAGTATGCTGCTTTCTCTCATCATCATGCAAAGAAATCTCTCCTTCAGTACAAGAAGATGGCTTTCATCTTAGAGATCACTCCCAGGTTCTGTTGTATGTCAAAATCATCTCTGAGAAAGCCTGTTAATTGCTCAGAGCCTCTCTGCTCCCACCCTTCAGGCAGTAAGCAATCACCAGATGCCTGTCCAAACTATTTGGTGCTGCCACTGGTAAATCAGGTGTTAGACACGGTTATTTTGGTCCTGTACAGGTACTGACATTACCTTTAACTGCAGCAGGCAAGTAGGGACTGCCATTCTGTTGATTGTGTCTGACGATGTCTTGATGTCCACCCTCCAGTCCATGTCAACCAGCCGAGGCAAGGAGACTAAGGCATTAAAAAACAGGGATCAATCAGGCCTGGCAGCACACGGTGACTCCAAAACCCATGACTGTCACCATATACATGCCTCTCCACTAACAGAATCCTGCTGGCCCTGTGAAAAACGTACAGTTTTAGTGCTACTACCTGGCTTCACATTATTTTTATGTTGTAATAAGCCAGTCAATAAGGCCTCCACATGACACTTGAATAACAACCAGGGTTTTCCATCATCAGAAGCAAGGATGCTAAAATGCACGACAAGCACAGCTAAATTCAAAGCAGCTAAGAGAAGGGGAGCAATAAGATATCTTCACCTCATACCCTGCCTGCAAGATTCAGTGTTTAAGCATGAGTTACTCTGGGACCTACTATACTCTGTTCTGTAACTGGCAAGAAAGTACATAGGAATCCTAAAAAAACAAGCAATACAGAACTGGGAAACCAGAATCTTCACACATCCTGCCCACTTGTTAAAAATACTGAAGATGTAATTTCAGTTTTATCCTAGTTAGATCTCGCATAAGAGAAATCATTCAGGAGTCTGATGCAGTATTGACATCCGTAGTTCTGGGGCTGGAAATTCCATCAGCCTTCCAATGGGAAGGAACAGGTCCAACTTGGTTGCCCTGCCAAGAAACTTGTGCAGCTATCCCTTGCTGAGAAGAGATGGGGATAGTCACTTGTGATGGCACGTACTGAATGGAGTACTGCACATTGCACTGTGGACCCTTGTCATTTCCACTTTGGAGCTGTTGCATTTATAAGACACAGAACACCTCTCACATCTTTTTCAACTCAATTTTCTGGTAAAAGCTGAGCTACGCTTCTTGTGTTCAGAAGTGCAGCATCCAATTTCCTGCGAAAACCAGTAAATTCTCACTAGAACAAAGTCTACACTAGGGACATGGGAACGATGACAAACCCTCTCAGTTTGAAAAAGGCATTTGCAGCTAGCAGGCCTAACTACTTTGTCAGAACTATGTCAGAACAAATGAGAACCAGGCACATGAGGAAACATTGTTCCCGTGTAGCTCAAGCTTTTGAAATGAGTCTGAAAGAAAGGTAGGACCAACCCCATGAAAGATCTGTATAGAGATGATAGTTTAAGAATAAACTCAGTTTAAAATCTCAGTTGTGGCGCTTGGTAAGTTTGAGCATCTTTGCAAAGCCTTGGCAAATAACTGCTGGCAATCAGGTTTGATATCTATTTAAGGGTATCAGAGGTGGACGAAGAAGCAAAGACTAAACCTGCATTGAGTGCTGCAGAAAGAACTGTCCCAACAGGCAACTACAGCCTGTCTGGATTCTGCATGCCATAAGGTGCCTAGTTTCCTCCCCAGGGGCTGATCCCATCCGATCACTAGCCTTCCTTCTGATTCCTGGTGCTCAGAGGAATTTCTCTTTATCTGGGGAAAGGTTCTTCCTCCCCTCAGAACTCCAGGGGGCACTGCAGAATTGGCTGCCTTACTCTTGTATTTGGAAGAAATTCCAGTTTACAGTCCATCAGGGCCGGCACTTGGCAGTATTTGCAACAACATAAAATGCATCTGTTTAGTCTTGTATGTTAATTTGCAAAGATTGATTGCTGGCAGCTTGGAGGGACAGGAAACCATCCACATTTTTAGATTAACACAGAAAAACCAGTTGGAATGTCAGTTCTTTAAAACACTGCCTTGGCCCCTGGGTAATATGTGTTGGATATTTCATGAATACAACATTAAAATAATCCATCATTGCTTAAAAAAAAAAAAAAAATCAATCTCATTGCAACAGGGCTAAATATTCATCTAATAAATACAAAAACGTGCATCTCAGAGCAAAGCTCCAAGAGCCATACACCCAGCCTTGCTTCTCCTTTGTGAAGGCCTAGCTAGTGTGTCACCGTCATATCATGCTTGTTCTCATTTCCTCTAAGGCATGATAGTGTTAAGGATACAGGAAAAAGCACTGCGTGTCTTGGTAACGCCAGAACAATGTTTAGACTAAGCAACTGCTGTATTTACTGTATTAGCATTATGCAATAGCTTCCTCCCCCTCCCTATTTTTCTACCATTTATGCTATTAAGATTTTTGAGGGACAGTGGTTTTCCGGGTCTTGCTATACTGTTTACTTCTTGGACATTATCTTCTCTGCAGGCTAAGAGAAAGGCCAAGAGGATCTATGCAGACCTCAGAGTATTCTTATTATGAATCAGCTCTCATTTCTAAGTGCTACAGCTTAAAAGAAAAACTCTTAAGGGAAAAAACAAACCAGTATAGCTGTGTGGAACACTTAACCAGAATGTAACTCACTGGCTGATGCTACTGATAACATTTGCACTGCTTAACTACATCACGCTTCAGAAAGGTGAGGAAAAAGCAAGTTATGAGTACGTGCCACATCTGGAGAGATGTGCGGAAGAGAAAGAATGCACAGAAGTGACTAAATGTGCACAGATAAGGCATTCCCCAATATGTACGTATGCTTTGCAGCTCATAGTTGTTAACTATGGACATCATTTAAAGACCTGAATGGGGAGGTTAGAGTGCTTCATATTCAGAAGTTTGGCAAAGAGTTGCCATGTCCACACTGCATTCTGCAATGTAGCAACAGATTGAGCATTAAATGAAATTGCTTGAGGACTGGAAACAATTTAGCACAGTAGCACAGAACTGAATACAAACTTACTGGCCTCTCCTAAGCTCTATGATGCTCCAAGCATACAGCTTCATCTAAGGCAAACAGCGGTATCTTTTGTGCTACGCTGCACTGAAACATGCTGCGATGCTCTATTCTAAACTCCAAGCTCTCTCAAATGATCTCAGGAGCATTAATTACATCCGGATGTGAGATACTACTTACTCTGACTTGCTTGTGCCTCATTCCTCCAAGCAGAGCTGTGAAAAGAAGAAAAAAAATGGTATCAGCAACACTTTAAAAAAAATAAAAAATAAAGGTAGCAAAAGCATTCAGGGTGGTTTGTCTCTGATAGGAACGCTCCCGTAAGGGCTCCAGCAGTCAGCAGAGCCCCCAGATCTGCAGGGCTGCTCTCCAGCCTCCCGTCCCCAAGCCTGTACACATAGCCAGGGCTGCCCTGTCCCTTTTTGTTAAGACAAATGTCGTTTTACGTTATGTGAATTAGGTCCACACCCATTCCAAAAGCCTTGGGAAAGCCCTCCGTGCACACTGCAGCACTGTTTGCCATTCCATGCAGGTGATGTACTTCGTTCAGCTCAGCTCATCCCGGGCGGTGTGATTAAGCCCGCAGCATACACAAGACTGCCAGAACCAAAACTCTGAATGCTGCCAACTACCCACGTACCAAACCACACAAACACACTTTAACTTTCCAACCGAAAGCAGATGGCAGGTGGGTAACACTCACATATTCTCCAAGATTATCTTAGTTAAAAGGTTTTTCAGGTTTTGGTGAAAGTTTTCTGGAAAGAGAGCGAGGATATCTTCTGCCCTTGTCAAGCCGCGGTACACGACGTGCCTGGTGAGGCTGTGCAAGGCGGACACCAGCTGTAGGAAAGGAAGATGGGAAAAGGACTCCGCAGGGCTGAAAAGCATCGCGTACGGCATGGGACGGGACCCAGTGCCCTGACAAGACACAGCTCCTGCGAGGATACCTGTGCAGCTGGGGCACTGCATGCCCCGACAGAGGGCAGGAACCAGAGCCTTTGCAGGTCGGGAGCCCCACTGCTCTCCCGTCCCACGAGGAGCCCCCTGCCCCTCACGCACGCCCCCTCCGCATCCCTTTACCGCCGGACCCCGGGCGGAGGATCGCCTTCACCCAGCGCCTCTCGCTAGGGGCTCCTACCTGCGCGGCCTCCTCGGGGCCGGCGGCGATGGCGGGGCAGGCGCGCTGCGCCAGCGGGCCGAGGCCGGCGGGCGGGCTGGAGAAGCACTCCTGGCACAGCTGCCGCACGGCCTCCTTCGACGGCGCCTGCCGGGGAGCAAAGCGGGACGCGCTCAGCCGCGGCCCGGCAGGAAGCGGCCCCCGCCGCCGGGCTGGGCGCCGCCTCCCCCGGCAGCGGCAGCGGCAGCGCGGCGGCCCCGCGGCCCGCTCACCTTCAGCAGGCTCTGCAGGGCGGCGAACTCCCCCTCGCGCAGCGCCGCCATCTTGGCGCCCTCGGCGGGGGCGGGCGCCGCGCCTCCCCTCCCGCCCCGCCGCCATCTTGTTGGGGCGGTGCGGGGCGGTGGGGCCGGGCACGCCGGGCGCTGTAGTCCTGCCGCCGGGGCCAGAAACCCGCAGTAACAAGTGCAGGGGCTGTGCTTTTCCTGGGGTTTCTTGCGTGCTTTGACGCACCCAGGCTAAAAGTGAAAGCTGTGAAATATTTAAGCCTCAGCTCCACGTCCGTAAAACAAGCTTCTGCGACAATTATTGGAGCTAAAATGCAGGATAATGTTTTGTACCAAATTATCATGCATCCTGTGTAAAATTTTACAGACGCACGCAACTACAGTGCCCTTTTTGAAATACATGAAGTGATACTTTGTTTCACCATTCAGTGCAATGAAGAGTGAAACCAGACACAGAGCTTAAGCCATGTGTAGCAGCGTAAACTCCCTTACCACAAGGGTAGGGGTGACACCGAGAGGTGCCAGCAAGCTTCACACCCATCTCCTTGGCTGACTGCAGGCCGCTTGCACTCTGAACTCATAGTGTCTGCTCCATGCTGAGAGAGGAAATGACTTGGGACAGCAGTGGGAGGATGGCATTGTGGAGGCCCAGACCTCGCCTGTGGTGTGCTGCCGTGCAGCTCCAAGGAGCAAGAGCTTGCGCTGAGGGGACCGGCCTCCGTTCTTCGAGTGCCTGCAAGCATTTGGCCAAAGTCTGCTCTGGAGCATGTGCAAGGTAGGATGTGTAGCATGTGAATGGTGCATGAGTTGGGCTTGAGATCAGAGCCTCAGGTACCTGACAGTGCAGTCATGACCTGTGTCAACAGTGAGATCGCTGGGGTAAGAGTAAGCCCTAAATATTCTGCTTCTCCCTCTCTGATTTAATCAATTTTTTACTGTCAGTGCAAATCCCTTTGTTGGATGCAGAGTTTAGCAGTAAACACTCTATTTTTAGCCAGTGGGAACTGGAGGCAAAAGATTTATCATGGCATTGCTGCAATGATATGGACCATTACCTTAGTAAACTGTGTACGTTTTACGCTTTGTAAAAGATATTCAAATAAATCCTCTTTCCGAGAGAGAAATTGTCTCTGTTTTGTCTTGTATAATTCACAGCACATCTGGTACCAGGATATCTGTCTAATCTATGGGCTTTCTCATCACCTTTTCTGTCAAAACATCTTCATTTTCGTTTGCATTGTTCTCCTGTAGGCAGAATAATACATGGTAAGAAATGCTAATGGGATGTCATTTGCATTGGGCTCCACAGGTTTGTCAAAGAAAAGGGATTCCTCTCGCAGAGGAACTTATTTTACTTTCTCATGCTGGGAAACCTTCAAGGGCAGAAGAATCTAAAGGGAAAGTATTTTATTTTCTATCATTTTTCATGAGGAACAGGAAATGAGTCTCAGGGGGAACAGTTTTGGGGGTATGAGTTTACCATCTGTAGCCTCTTCAAATTACTTAGTATGATTGACCAGTTCAGAGAGCTGCAATATACTTGTCCTGCTTTCTCTAGCACTGTGTTACCAATAAGTTTAACCCAGTGCAGGCAGTACATTATGGAAGGCTGAAGGTCTGCCATATGGAGTCTTCTTGATGGAGGTGCCTTCCTGGGAGAACCGATGTGCTGCTGAATTTAGGTGGTAGGACTACGTGGGCAGTGAGTCTTGTGGATGCCATTTGCTTATCCAGGTGGTAGAACTATATAGCTCCTTACTCTGATCGGAAAAGGAAAACTAGCTACACAGGATCAGATTACAGGAACTGTGTGACATTGTCTATTCCTTCCCAAGAGGAAGAACCTGAAAGATTTGATGATGGTCCTTCTTCCACTGGTGCCACAGCTATCATTTCCCACCTACACAAATACAGCAGTATCTGCAAGCTATACATTAGAACAGACCAGAAGGTGAAGGGAAGGAGCTCCTAGTTTTTGTTTGCAAAATTTAAGGTTTGCCAAGTAAGCAATCTAAACAATTGCATCGCAAAGGAAAAAAATGTAGCAGTGGTTAGAGGTCAGGATTTAAGAGCCGGGAAACTGGAATCGTGTCTTTCTGATTCTGCTTCAGCTTTCACATGAAGCTAGGTAGCTTCATTTTTGTCACCTGAATGACAGGAAGGTAATGTAACTTCTGTGTCACATAAAGCCCTGCATTAACAAATGTGGGCATTTATTAACATCATAATTTAGAGGTTGTGAAAGCATAAACTGAATGAAAGTGATATAAAAAGAAAGGCAGCACTATGTTACAATCTCTGGGCAAATAAGCCTAAAGGGAAACAGAACTGAATACAGGATATCACTTAATATTGTAATTGTATCAATGATCTCTTAAATTCTTCCTGCTTGTTTTGTTTACAAACCCATAAAACTAGCATTTTCTACAATCAGAGGTAAGCAGAATTTTTCTAACTGTTAAAGCTTCTGAAATGCCATTTCCAGCTGAGGAAGACAGTCACTAAGTTTTGGCAGGGCTCTTCTAAAGCAATCACTTTAAAACACTTACATGAAAGTCAGATTGATTTTACTGCCTAGTTAAAGACTTAATTGTACAGAATAACTTTGTCAGACAAATAGGTGGAGGGCTGCAAAGGGCGGCTGGGGGCGGGGAGCAGAGGGAGTAGATAACTATTATTGCTGTGAAGAAGTATGTGGCAAGGGAGAACATTTACCTGTGAGTCACATATTCAGAACAAAGATATTGCCTGCCAGTGAACACTGCTGGCATCATGTTGGATTTGTTCTCCAGTCCACCTCCTATTGTTGTCATTTCCTCGCTGTGGGAACCTTCTAATTATGAGGAAATAATGACAGGTTTGATTTAATATCAAAATCAAAGTGCTCCTTGTGTAGCACATAGGTGGTCAGAAGCCAACAGAAGTGCTTAGTAAACATGCTTTATCTGAGGATGAGTAAATTTTTGTTTCGGTTTGGTTTGGTTTTGTCACCGTTTTTCCTTCCTTTGCTACTGTCTGTAGCTGTCCGCAAGGACCAAACCTCCAAAGTCAGATTTCCTGAAGCAGTAGAGGGTGAAGGGTGAGGTTGCATCATGTAAGAAAAGCTGGTCCTGTGATCAGTGTGCTTATCACGAAGTTTTTGAGAAACACCAGCTCAGTTATCTGCTCTGCCAGAGGCAATTCTCTCTGAGTTTGAAAAAAACATCAGTTAAAGCAATGAGGCAGATTGGATGACCTTCCTAGATCTTCTCACAGCCCTTTTTTTCCATGATTTCATGTCTGCATCACCCAGTGGGACCCAGCTGAGAGCTCTGAGGCTGCCGGTGCTGTAGCACAGCACTCTGTGCAGGAATTGGCTTGGATCTCAGGCTGCTGTTTGTCCAGTCACTGAGTCTGAAAACTAAGCTCTGCTTCTGTGTAGGGCAAATTCACTTGTGCCTAGGCCTGGGTGATACAGCTGTAGTGCTGACTGATTTGGAACTCTCTTGGTTGAGCCAGCCAGTGTACCTACAAATTGTCCTCCTTCAAATAGTGCAGATATATCCATATAAAAAATTATGCAGGCAACAACAGTTCAGGGGACTGGATAATCAAGCAGCTTGTGAGCCTCGTAGACACTGGTGATAACTTTCCGAATTCAACATCTCCCAAATGTGGGGATGTGGGTGTATGGGTATACATACTTGTTACTTGCTGCTAGTGTAACCTCTATTCCCAGACATGTTAAAAAGAAAAAGGAAAAAAAAAAAGCAACAACAAACGAAAACATTTCAGAACTGGTAATTCATATGGGGAGAGAGGATTGGTGACCTTTTTGGCTGGGAATGACTTGAATGAGAAGGGAGGTGAGGTGGGAAAGGATGAATTTGGAAGGGTAGGTGGGAGGTTTCTGGTGGGAATTGGAGACCTCCTGGGGCTTGGAGTAGGAGAATAGTTATTCATTTGCCTTTTCACTTAAAATAGCAAATTATCTTTGTTTTCTGTATCTACTGCTACCTGGCTAGCAGGCTTCATGGACATGAGAGTCTTTGAGTCCTCAAAAATTCGTGTGGTTGTAAGAGCAACATGGGTAATTACATGGGGCAAGAAACAGCCACGGGGAATTGCCTTGTTATCAGAAGCATATGCAGCTCTCTCCACTGGTCTCTGAGGTATTTAAATATCTCTGAGGTAATTAAATATTCCTACCTGGAAAATACTGGGAGGGAAGTTGCCTGTCTGCCCTTTGCCCTTTGCCTTTTTTTTTTTTTTTTATGGAGAGAAACTGCTGACCTGTTTTTTTCAGAAAGAGAGAGAAAGGAGGGGGAACTAACGGGAAGAACTGGGTATATCTCACATATGAAGCACTGCAAGAACTATGTGTATTTCACATCCAAAGTATTTCTCTTCTACAGAAGTCAACTATGGTGACAGAATAAATTCCATGAAACCGCAAGACAAAATCAAGAGATGGAAAACTGAATGGAAGAATTTCAGTAAGTCAGTGTAAAACATGCTTTGTATTTTTAGACATAGCTATATAACTCCAATGACAGATAAACATTTTGCAAAAATGTCATCTTTGTTATAGTCCATCAACTAGAGCAAGCACCCAAAATAAATGTATCTGAGAGGGAATGTGTTGGGAGGAAAAAGTCAGTCTTGCTGTTCCTAACAAGGTAAAAAATAGACATAATAAAGCAAGCAAATAACTTGACAAAACCCATTTCTGCCAGCTTTTTTTTCTTCTCTTTCTTTTCTTTTCTTTTTTTTTCTTTCCCTTAAGATGTAAAAAAGGAAAGGAATAAATTTAGCTTCCTTACAATTTTTGGTTGTAGAACTTTAACCTTTTACACTCCAGGAAAAGATGCTGACAGTTCTAGCTCACTTTGGCTGTTCAAGGCTCCCTCAGAGAGAAATCCTTGGGATAATAAGGTTCTGATGGGAAGAACCGTTAGGCTTTTCCCTGCAGTTGTAGCCTATATTCACTGGAGCATCTGCTGCAGAACAATGGTTTCTTCTTTGTGGGCTTTCTGCTGCAAGGCAGGGCTGTGCTGTGTAACCGCACCCTGCTGGGTGTGTGCAATTTCTCTGCTGCAGGGAAAAGTGAAGCTGTTCTCCTGCCTTGCCTAAGAAGAGCTCCATAGTAGGTGATTCTGGATTACAGAGCAAGTGAGATAAAGTGTGAGAGACATCTTTTCCTTAGTTACTTCTGCATTATTTGTGTTTTTAACAGTGTTTCTTTAGCAACAAATGAGCAAATAATAGGAAAGAAATTTTCACAGAGCATGCATGCATACTTGGGCTTACTAGTACTAGCTGCCTGCTTGTCATCATATTCTCCAAACAGGACTTTCCTGAAATGTCTCCAACTTTCTAAAGTTCCATTTATACCATCTTATATTTTGATGGACATGTTAGCCTTTCCATTGCAGGGCTATGACAGAAGTTTCTTTTACAGTTGTTGTTACTGGGAATCATGCTTAGATGTTTTACTGGTAGGGCAAATTTCCCCCTAGATGTCTGGCTACATCTATACTAGTAAACTAAACAGTGACAAAGAACATTCCTGAGGCCATTACTGTTAAATTTCTCGTGCTGTTCTTGGCATTGTTTCCCCTCATACTGACTGTCACTCTCCCAAGCAGCTCCAGGGTATGGGTCAGGAGTTAGCACGGACTAGGAAGTAACCCCAGTGAGCAGTATGCATATGGCGACCCAGCCAAAGAGGCTGAGAGCCACACTGATGAAAACTGTCCCATGTCAGTTGGTCTCTGCAACAGAAACCACTCCAGAGCATGTTTAATTTACTAGCAGTAGGATTAATTTACTAGCACAAATCGAACTTTCACATACTTATCTTCACTTCTTTTGCTCCAGTTGCAATGAGCTTTCCAGAAGACTTGGTCTCTGTTTAGTCCACCTAACCCACTACATGAATATCAGTCAACAGAAGCTACAACAGTCCTCCTAAGCTCTTGTGCCTAAGGGCAGAGAGAGACTGCAACACATAAGCAGGCACGAAAGGTTAAAATCCAGGACTTTAATCCTCAGATTATGAAACCCATGTTATTTTAGGCATGTTGGCAGAGCCCTGTAGGGAAGCCCAACAGTGCAGTGTGAGGCATTTTTTCTACCCATGGGTTATCAGCCTGCAGGCTGACTACATGGATTAAAAATAAAATAAAATAAAATAAAATAAAATAAAATAAAATAAAATAAAATAAAATAAAATAAAATAAAATAAAATAAAGTAAAATAAAAATGGTCTTGTATCAAAAAAAAAGGAAAAAGAAAAAGAGAAAAAGAAAAAGGGAGCTTTGCTTGTACCTTTTTCTTTTACTTACATTCATGTCACAAGCTTAGAAGCTGGTACAACATCAGCAGCATCCTAATAGCCATAAGAAAAATCATATTCTTAGTAATAAAATTGCTTATCCTTTTCTAAATTGGAAGAGAGAGGTCTTAGCTTTTAAATTAATGCAGCAGAGGCATGGCATCATGTATATGTCAGTTGAACTGGAGGTAGACTACATGGTGACCAAGAGAAAATCTCTGTTCCCCAGCCGGATGGCAAATGAGTCCTGCAGAATTTCAAGGCACAGGATTTTAGGATGGCCACCTATCTGCCTGTCAGCAGTTACCAGCTCACAGAAGAGTCATCAGGAGAAATGCCTGTTTGTGCGGCATCCACTGCAGTGTAGGCTGACACAGCTTCAGGACACCTTTATCACCAGCAAAAGGACTTGAGGGAATGGCCTGGAACTGTGACAGCCTACAGAGGGTCGGGGTGGGTGTTAGGAAAAAGTTCTTCACCGAAAGGGTGGTCAGGCACTGGGACAGGCTCCCCAAGAAAGCTGTAACAGCACCAAGCCTGCTGGAGTTCAAGAAGCATTTGGACAATGCTCTCAGACACATGGTCTGATTTTTGGGTGGTCCTGTGTAAAGCAAGGAGTTGGACTCAGTGATTCTTGTGTGTCCCTTCCAACTTGGGATGTTCTGTGATTCTGAAGCTGGACAGGAGATATTGCATGGGGGTATCTGAGCATCAGGCATACCTTCCCTGCTGGCAATGCTTCTGCAGTAATAGCTGTTTCCTATAGAGGGTGAGAGGTATGGAGTTATAATTTCTCAGGACACTACAGCAAGATTTGTTACAGCTTGCTTGCCAAAGCCCTTAGATTTCTCCTAGGTAAATGACACTCAAAACTAATTGTATCTACTTCTGTGAAAAATTTTGAGATTTAAAGATAGAAAACAACAGGCAAGTACTAAGTATGGCTGTCTTTTTGAAACAAAGCAGTTAAAAATATTGAAAAGTTATGCAAATAAGGCTACTCGACAGCAATCTTTGAATGTACATTGATTTAAAAACCTTTGCAGGCACAAAACCAAGGATCTTGTATTTAGCATTTTGACACATATTTCTTCAATTCAGAGACATTGATTGGTCTGCATGATTCAGGAAAAAATCTGTATTGATCACTGCACCTGACAGATAACCCTTGCCTTAAGGACTTGTCTATGTTAGACTCTTTTACTCTTGAAATTTCCACTATTTATTTCTGTTGGTGAATCCAGATTTTGTGAGCGTAAGAGTAGGGTAGAACCATTGGAGGCACATAGTTGGCATCAGCAGTGTTGGCCTGACTCTGCATGGCTTTGTGCCCTGTGCATTGTCAGAGTCTGCCATTTGTTCCAGTGGCTAAAAGCGGTCCAAGTAGTGTAGAACCAAGATCTTTCCTGGTCACGCTGATGTGGCATTTGGCTCCAGCTCTGCACACTAGATAGCTGTCATCCTGGCAGATTTTGAATGTTCTTATGAATTTTTTAGGGATGGACTAAAACCACATGGTTATTACTCAGGTTTGGACTCCTCAGAGTCAGTTCTCAATCATCTTTTTCAGATGACAGTATTCCTTCTTCCCTGGCCTCTCTGCTGAAGCAGCTAGTGCCTTCCCAGTTTCAGTTGCTGATACTTGAGACTCTTCAGATGGGACTGCTAATTAGAGGATGAGACCACTGCTGACAGATGTGATCTGTAAAGCTCTGTGCTAACAGATACTCTCCATGTGCTGTGTAAGTGTGTGGACACTTGTCTGTATTAAAACTGGAAACTGAGCAGCTTAACACTGTTGTGAAGAAGCCACTGCACGTTAGTCGTTCATCTAAGGTATTTTCTCCCCCCTGCTGCAATACAGTCCCTATGAAATTTGACAGACAGGTCAGACTGTGTCAGTTCTTGAGATCTATGAATGTGTTCAAACAGCAAAGTATCATAAGAGCTAAAGGAAGCTGAACATTTTGCAGCAGAAAGCATTTGGCCAACCATAATACCAAGCCTTTACAACTTTCTTTATCCAAGATCTCCTCCAGACTTAACAACTATCCATTAATGCTCACAAAACTCCTGGGAGAAAATTTCATGCAACATATGTTACAGCAGTGGAGCTTATTTTGCTTTTTTAAAGCTAATTAAAGCATTCTTTGAAACATTTTCCCCGAGGTGTTTGCAACCCCGACAGTGTAGCAGAGTCAGAACTGGCAAGACAGAAGGAGCAAACCACCAGGGACAAAAGTGAGACATTTAATCTCTCTTGTAAAAACAAAGAAGCAAACAAACCACAGAGCTGGCAAAGGATAAATACAAAGTTTAAAATTCATGGAAGGGGACATTTCTCTCCTTTTAAATGTATTAGCCTGTTGATGTCGCTCAGCGTGACTTGGCCATGCTGAGGTTGGGCGGTGAAGCAAAAGCCAACACCAGTATGGGCTCCCAGCCTCCCCCTTTAATGTGGCCACTGCCCCACCCTGCCAGTCCCAGTATGGAGGAGAAGGCAGAAAGGGAAAGGCTCAAACCTGTCAAAGTTCATTGGTTAGCTGCAGCTGCCAGCAGCTGCCAGAAAGGGCTCCTTCAAGGCTGATATGTAAAACAGCAAAACTCAAACGTGCTTTTCAGTTGCATGGTTTCTTTCTTCCAACAGAGGCACTTACCTTCAGCAGGCAAGTGGTTAGTAGGTCCTATCACTGGAAAACATTGCTAGCAGGAGAGTAGTTTCCGTGTAGACAGTCCCAGCCACTCTGGGGACCTCTAGCCAGTTTAGGCTTCAAAACTGAGTGAAACATCAAGGACTGACTCTGAGAATGCAGCGATGCCAGTATCAACAAACAGACTGTAGAAATATTTCATCAGTTTAAAATTCTGTATTCATTACAAAGTCTTGCTACAGCACAGCCCTTTGGAGTCAGCTGCAGGCACAAACCAAGGTTATGGTAATACAACCTGTAATCTCTGCTTAACCATTTTTATTCTGCTCAAGTTTCTTGCTTTCCTCCCACTTTTCCAGTCTAAACCCCACTTGATCACTGTCTTCTGCATTGCCTGCCTTAACCACTGGATGCCAGGGGGCCTCCCAGCAGGGAGCCTCTCATGCACCGACTCATCCTCCTGTGATGGGAATGCTGCCTGCAGGTAAGCAAAGGCTTGTGAATACACCAGTGCAGTTTTCTTCAAAGCAAGATGTAGGGCGTAGAGAGCACAGAACTACTCGTTTTTGTAACGTGAATCGCTTGTAAATTTGCAGGGCACTGTACAAAATGCTCCAAGGAAGAGACCAGTGTTCAACCACTTCATCTAGATGTGGTTGTGCTCAGCTTGTGCTTGTGATAAACGCAGGCTGTTAGGTGCACTATGGGCAGTGGCAGAGAGAGCTGGCCTCACACACTTATAAGCTTCAAGAAATTGGCTGGTCTTGTGGCTTAGACTGCCTGCAGGGCTGTGAGGTAATGACAGCTGTAAAGTTGTGATCTTGGCTGCAACAAGAACCCCATCAGCTCATTTTGTATCAGAACAGGTGACAGAAGAGTCACCATTACTTTAAATTGCATCTTGGTAAGGAAAAGGATTCATATCCCGTTATTAAGGAGTCAATCAGGCCCCTTTGGTTGCAATTCCTGCCTTTTATTGATTTCAAATTGCAATTACAGAGGGCTTATTTTTGTCTAATGAGTTGGAATTGTCTTTTTGTTCTGTGTTAATATACCAACTAGTTCAAAGAAGTCCAAGTTTAAGCAATAAGAAATAATAATCAAGAAACACATAAAACCTCAATTTATTTCAATAATACCTTCATCACACATATGAAACAACAGCAACAAAAAAGAAAACAATCAAAAAGAAGTTTCTTTCTCTAATTGTTTTGGGTGGCTTAAAACCCAGACAAGATGAGGTACACCCCATACTCTCAGAAAAATCTCTGTAGAAATGCCTCAAAACAGAAAAGAAGTAAATACTAAGAAACCAGAATATAAATGATATCCTTCTTTCTTCTGCTCTACCTCATCACAACCACATTCTTAAACTGCCAAGGCGTCATAAGGGTAAATGTCAAGATAAATGCTGTAAAAATGTCCTTCCCTCTGTTATTAACATCACCATGGACTATTAAAATTAAAGGGCACTTGAAAACATAATTGATTTTTCATTATTTATCTGCTATTGCTTAGGTGTGGGTAGTGAATCCCCAGAGGGGGTGTTTCATATATACTAGATATATCAGATATTTCACCTCTGGCCTTTTAGAAATAGCACAAATGTAGTTGTGTTTGTGCACCTACAATTTCAGGACATGAGCCAGCCTCTAGCAGATGAGACTACAAAAAGAAGCTTCCTGTAAGCAGTCTATTTGTTATTGTCTTCTGCCAATTTTTATATATTTTTCTAAAATATCTATTAGTGACCATGGTGTCACTAGCGCTGTGATGAATGCTGTGGATTACTGTCCACTCTGTCATGGAAACTCCTAGCTCAAGTTATCCTGGGGCAAGAGCTGACCTTGAGCTTCTTGAACCTGCCATGGCTGGCCAGTTGTGTCTACAGCCTTTGGGTTTATGCCTGTTTGCACACATACGCTGGGAATAAGGGCTGAATAAGGACCGTGGCAGTATGAAACAGAATGGTTTTAGTGTAGTCAAAAGAAGAAATAATTCCATTTCCTTACTTGGTACGTACCATAAATTAGGAGCACATTGTTTGCTGTGATAGCTCTATAATTTTGTGCTTATATTTCTGTTCACCTCAGAACAGCAGAAATTATCTGATTACTTTAAGACTTCAGATTATGTTAATGCGAAACATTATGCCACAAACAAATTGAATTCACCTAGCTCTCTGCTGGCCTCTTACCAATAGGATAAGAAATATGAAATAGTACAAAATAATTATCTTTCTTTTAAGGAAAGCTCTTCGAGTGGGTCATGTGAGGTACATAGAAAGAGTCTTCACCCCCAGCCCACAACATGTACTACACAGTAAATGAAGCATGTTTAACAGAAATTAGTGCCAACTTTCACCAGAAGAAATACCTGTTACCATTGTGTATGCATTTGTTGTACCTCACAGTCCTCATTGCCAAAAATGTGGTTTGGATGGAAACATAATGAGCTACATTTGAAAGCACGGGAGCCCTGAAACTTGCATTTCTTTTGCCAGCATTATGCCTGCATTGGGACTGTTTTAGTCGAAAACAGGCTGGGGTTTTTGGCGAGCGTTCTGCAACAGGAAACACCAAGCAGAACAGCCAACAGACAGCTAAAATACCAGCACAAGTGCCCCCAGGGCCAGCAGGGCGTGAGCTCTGCCCTGGAGAGCACAGTGTGGTGGAGGAGAGCTTCTGTGTGTGAACTGCCCTTGGCAATGCAACACAGGGCTGCTGTACCACAGCTTGGGTAGCTGAGGCAGAAATAACCCTGTTGACTTTTCCTGGGTCATGGAGAAACCTGGTAGCAGACAGAAGAATAATATTTGATTTTTTTTTTCCTGGCCCCACGGGGGCTACACTTTTACTAAGCAAACACAAAGCTAGATTTGCCCCAAATGTAAAGTATTTCATTTCACTTCAGTCTCTGACAGCTTTTGATGTCCATTTTGCTATTCCTCTGCAGGAACCACTACAAGTTCTCTCCTGCTTAAGAAAAGGAGCAGACTGGGAACAACCAGGTAGACTAAGATACACCTAAGTGTATTTTCTGAACTGGAGGACGCTGGCTCTACAATGGCTACAGGCACTGAGTAATGAGAATGATTAGTGCTGTTGGAGCTGAAAACAGATAAAACTGTTTCCCACATGTTCTTTCATGATGCTTCAGGCAGCGCTGTCCCGGGTTGCACAGCAGGGCCAGGGCCGTGCCCAGCAGCTCTGCCTCTCCAAGGACGGAAGGATGTGCCAGGTGGGTGCCAGCTCCCCAGGGGGATGCAGGATGGCAGCTGTGGCACTGCAAGGGTGTGAGGTGCCAACCAAGGCATGGGGTGGCAGGAGGGGGCCATCGGTGGTGTCACTTTCCCACTCTGTGTGAGGTTGAGCAGGGCTGCTTTGTCGGAGGGCAGGGCTGCAGCAAAGCAGGTGCCCGGGCCGAGGGGCATGCCACCGTGCTGGCCAAGGGGGAGAGAGCAAGCTGGTGGAGATGGCAGCTGTCATTGATGGCTTATTTTTTGAAAGCATAAATTTTTTGCTTTGTTTACTAAGTCCCCATTGGTTCTCATTGATTTAATGTTATGTAATTGTTTATTTATTTATTTTTATTCAGAATGTGTTATGGATATGGCTATTTGTGGTGTTTTCCTCTCAGTATAAGGACCATGCAGAATGGAGCTTGCAAAAAAACCCATTCTGTTAGGGCATGCTATCTGTAGTCCTGACACCTCAGATAGGTAGTTTGATGTGGTAGCCTGGATCTTTTGCCATGCCAAGCAGAGCACCTAAGTATTAGTGTGCTTGTTGTTTTGTTTCCTGTGAAATGGTACATCCGGCAAACAATCTGACTTCATTCCTCTTCCCCACAATGACAGCATTGTGCACTTGAATGAAGCCACAAGTCAGCGTCAACAATGGGATTCATGCCTCGTGGTACCAGAGATTGCATTGAAGGGGTACTGATGAGTGTCACAGCCTTAAGAATGGTGCAGCTGAACCTAGAATTTTGTTGTTGCTGTTACTGTTTTTTGTTAATCCTTTTTTTTTTTTTAATGCCTGTTGTTTAAACCAAACTCCCCAATATTTCTCTGTAAAAACCATCTGCTTCTTACAAGGTTATAAAATTACCTTAGTTGAAGGGTAAACCCAGTGCCTGTGAGTCTAACATCATCTCTCGGAAGTCATTCCTTGGCTTATAGCTACTGGTGTTGCCCTGTCACCAGGTACTTGGTTGCTTTTACCAAGGCCGTGTATCCTCACTGTGAAAGATTATTGGCAGAGCACCCACTGCCTGGGAGCAGGAGTTCAGAGAAGACAGCTGCAGACACGGCTTCATTGGTAGAGTGTTTCTCTGGTTTTGTGTCAGCTCAGGAAGAGGATTTATTCATGCAACAGAAAGGCTGGACATTGGTAGCTGACATTTATAGTTTCAGTGTGTCTGTTTAGAAACCTGTGATTACACCAGGCAATATAAATATAGCAGAGCAAACCAGGTCTTAACGGACTCTCCAGGTTTGCCTGTAACTCTTCACGCCAGTGCTACATGGGAGCACTACTGCCTGAATCCTCATGTTGTCACGATACTTTGCCAATATAGAGTGATGTAATGTTATGCAACTTCATTATACAGTAGCACAAATACCATGGAGCTGTAGCAATGCTTCCAAGAAAAATTCCTTCCACCAGGAAACATAACGCTTAAATCAACACAAGCCCAGGTTTTTGGTATTAAGTCAACTTAGTGACACCAGCTATTCTGAATCAGCGTGTCTGGAAGTGATGCAGGGTGAATTCTCATATCCTCAGATACAAACCATTACAGTTTAGACAAGTACAATTACTTAGTCCTTCAGGAGATGCGCCCAGAGGCAGGAGCTTATAACCAATCTGAAAACAGCAGAACTAAGTATGTCAGTCATTTATGCCTTTTCTCTACATTGTGGTTGTAATCTATAGAGAATTAGGGTAAATGTGGGACAGAATATCAGAAATCCCGTTGCAGCAGTCCTGCCAGAACTACTTATGATTTGTCCTCATTAGTGTGAGAGATCTCATGTCTCCTGGTCATCTCCATTTCCTGTTTTTTTGTTTTGCTTCTCGGGCTGATTTTGGAGTGCATGGAACAGATTATGTTGCAGCGAAACTAAACTGGAAAGTGTTCTCAAGAAGTGCACTTAATGTACTCTGACCTCAATAGGTACTCAGCCCAGGAGACCCAGATGAAGATGGTTTGAATTAAAGAAACCTTCAATAAGTATAGTGTGGATGTCAGATCCTCAGCATCAACTCTAGCTCCGCAGATTCTTGGTCTACTGAACTTTACAATGCAGATGTAACCTCATCTGATTTTCAACAGGAGGTGTGAGAGCCTGCAGCTGGCCTCTGAAAATCGGGCTTCTAATTTTTGTTCGTCCTGCCCATATATGAAATGGACTGAGTGAAATTTTTGTTCCTCCATTTAGTCATCAATGAGGTAGTGTGTACACTGCAAATGCGATGTCATTGCTGTAAATGTAGAGGACGTTGATTCTGATAACAGTGAGGAAAAGGTGTCATAATAACACTTTTTATTTTATAGCCCCAGAAATATTTTGCAACATATATAACTGGTAAACACTTGCAGTTGTTGCAGCCACTTCTGGAGTGGAACATGTCAGGTGATTTATAGCACACAAAATTACGCTATACTTGTAGGAAGAGAGAGGAAAAAAAGCAATTGCATAAGAAATCCTACCTCCTAGGTAAAATCATTATATTGCAATCCAAATTGGATTTAGTCTAGCATTGGCCTCTGCTTTTATAGTAAGGGCCAGTGTGAATTTTTGAGTACTCAGGATCCTCCCTGCTATGTTTAATTGGGAAATATAGTGTGGAAATTAGCTAACTCAGTAAACTGAAGCAGGGGGCAGAACTAGAAAAAATTGTGCAGTAAGCAAAAATCCTTGGTATTTTTCCTGTCTGCCTTTCTAAAAACAAAGAAATAATCATTTGAGATACTAGTTAATGTATGGACTTACATTAATAGGTAAATATTAAACAGCATGTGAAGAAAGTGGGATGTTAATTAGTTATTAAATATATTATTAAATATGCTGCATTTCAGCAGTTCATTTTTTTTTGTTGTTTTTTTTTTCTTATTAAGCAGAAGGAAACAGGAAGCATAACTCTTTTGGTATCACCGCTGTTTTGAGTTTGATTCAACTAGGAAAGAAAAGCCTGGAGTAAAAAAAAATAATAAAAAAAAATAAAAAGAAAAGCCCTCTTTCCTTCCTGGAACAGGAAATATAAAAATAGAAATAGTCTACTTCCAAATCCTACGAAAAGAGGTGAAAATATCTCTTTTTTTGCCAAAAGGATTCTACCTTAGTTCTGACAAGGCAAGTATAGTGACCTAATCAGTTTCAGCTATAAATAATGCTTATTTGCTTTTTTTTTTTTTTTTTAAAGTGACATAGCAAACACTAAAGCACACAGAGATCCTAACTATCTTGATTTTCAAAATTGCTGGCACATGCTCTAAAACAGTGTCTATCAGTCTGTGAACGCTGGACCACCATCCCTCCGTAAGATATTTGAGTACAGTCAGTGGAATGCTTGCTGACTTCCACCTACTGAAAGCCAGTTTGCATTATCAGTACTCCAGTTAAAGCATCTACAACTACAACATGTAAATTTTTTTTCTAAAATAATAGCATTTTATTAAATAGATGTCAAACACATTATTTATTAATCTCCTGATTGCTAAATACCAGCAGCATAGAAAATGTTACAGAGATTTCCTGTCCCCCCCCTTGTTATATTTTTCCAGAAAATTAGTTGGGCTGTTAATTACAAAAGGTTGAGAACTGCTTTTCTTATGGTCCAGGCTTGGGCTCCGGTATTGATTCTGAGTTAGAAACTTCCTGTCCCAACTCTCTCTGTTCTCGTGGCCAGCTTACATAAAGCCATAGTTTGAAAAATGGATGCCTTAGATTTTCAGATGTCCAAGAGAAGCTTCATTTTCAGAACCAGACAGATTTCTAATCCAAATAGGTATGCCTCAAATACTGTGCAGTTCAAAACCCAAGCATCTTGGGCCTCAAATTCTAAAATTCTTCTTCCCTTGGAGTCATGAGATTCCCCATGTTTGTAAAACCATTCCTATTTCTCAAGATAAAGGAGCAGGAGAGGATTTTTGAATTTTTTAGGTCTGGTACATGTCTTGACTAAAGAAGCAGTCAGGTTTATGGGGGCTTGAGGAAAAGATGAACCTCTCCCAAATGCTAAGGCCAACTCTCCTCTCAACTAGTGCAGGAACATTTCTTCCAGAATACTTTCTTGGTTGCATTCAGCAGCATGCATTCATCTCTTGCAAATACAATCTACATGATTAGCTGGAACTGAGTCACCCCCAGACTAGGGCACAGGATACAGGAGGATTTTATTACAAGTTAGGTTTCCTGGAGGGAAGTCCAGTTAAAGAGGAGGCTCACATTCTCCCCAGTCTATTGTTCAGTCAGACTCGGACCCTGGCCTTTTCTGTTTATTTATCCAAACAGCCCACCGCCTTGCATGGCGTTCTGTATGTGTACAGTAAACACTGGAAGCTCACTGTAGTGGTAATAACATGTTGCAACTATAAGCATCCACATCTTCCTAGGGTCAGCTGCTAATCTGGGCTCCTTCTGCCCTCTCTTCCCTGTTGCCAGGCTCACGCAAGAAGGTACGTGCATACAGCCTGTATCCTGTGCGCACAGGCTTTCTTTCCCCTGAGCACTGCTGCCTACTGGAACTTTCATCAGATGAAAAAAATACCTTTCTGTCAGCAAAATGTCTCTTACAGCAGTAAGGGAGGTGACAGAAGAATTCATTGCTCAAGCTTCTGTATTTATTGCAGAATTTTTGGGGTTAATTTTATGATTTGTATGTATAAAGAAGGGGACAATATGGAATTGGATTATGGTCAGTTAGAATCAGCTTCACCGTCTTTGCAGTTCAGGCTGTGACTACATATTTGGCGACAACATTTCTTATCTCATCTTAACCCAGTTATTTCCTTTTGCCTCCTCCCAGAATCAGGTGCCATCATTGTGCCATGGAATTTTCCTCAGCAAGACATCTGCCCTTCACAGACTTGGACAATACAGACGTGGAAATAAATTCAAATATGTCTGCAATGGTAAAGAAGGAGTGAATGAAGAGCAAAGAACATCCCTTGCTAGCTTTAATTTGGCTAACACAGGTAAAAATAGTGATGGAGATCCTTTCTGGTCATTAATATGCTACATTGCCAAGTAACTAAACACAAGGTACCTGGGGTCCCGGATAGCCTGCCTGAGCTGAGAATTGTGCAGTCAGACAGGTTGCCAATTTTCAGTTGCTTGTAATGACAGCAAAATTAGACTAACCAAGAATCTCTGTCATTGATAGAACTATTCATTTATAAACAGGTTGATCCTTCGTGGTGAAAGTCGATCTGTCTGATGACATGTAACTGCATACCTTTCACTTTTGCCTTTCACTTCAAAAATCCTGTGTAGGCCGGAACATCACCTCTTTCTCACAGAGCAACCCCATGCACTAGATAAAGCCTGACACAGTATCTCTTCACTAGGCATGTTCCCAGGTGCAGGTGAACATCAGTCTGTTGCCCTTTACATATATGCCCTACTTGATAGACGTAGTGACCTGTGATGTAATGTAGCGCTAGCCCAGGCATTGCATTACTGAAGTCTCATTAAAGGTATTTTTTCCACAGTTCAGGACTGTGCCTTTCCTTAGCTGTGACCTCAGCAGATGCACTTTGTGTTGCAGAAAGAGGATGTGAGAGAGGACACGTGCTCAGGGCACAGTACACTTGGCACTGGTGAGTGATAATCCAGAGTAAATTACTGTCTAATTGAACTGTTTTTGCCTTTTGGATTTCACACATTTCAGCAAGGTGTGCAAATGGTGGGGAAGGGAGGCCGTTTTATTTGTTGTATTTTTTTGGTTGCAAAGCCTGATTGTTGGCCTTACGTCTGTTCTAGTGAATTGCCACTGCACATACACACACACACAAACTTGGATTTCCTTTATGAATAGCTGAAATTCCAGTCTTGCCTGGCACAAGGGTAAGTTTCACATAAAGAACAGCCTCTGTGGAGAGTTTTTGAAAATAAATCAAAAACCTGAGAGACTGAGAAAAATTCTGAGAACTGGAGATGTGACAAACCGCATTGCCCAGCTTCTTATTGGCACGGTTAGGATACGACTCTCATCTACACAAATGTACAGTCCTAGACAAATTCCACAGCTGGTACTCAAACACCCAAGTAAGCTCTCTGCAGGAGAGCATGTCTGTACACACAGCCATTTGGCCACCGTACAGTACTGCTCATATGCAGTACGAATACGTGCATATGGGCTTCTCTAGTTCAATACATTCATCCTTGCAATCACAAGCTGGGTTCCACAAGCACACAGGCCCTGCTAGCTTACAGAGTTCTCATACGCAGAAGATTGATGCACATTCTGCACCTTCATTTAAGTGAAGTAACTCTTTTTTCATGTTATATCCTTTCTCCCCTACACATACTACCCATCTCAGCTACACTGGTATAGCTTATAGCTTTTTGCTGCAAAAGAGCTATCTCATACCAATAGATAATTTGGGATCAGAGGTGTCTGATAACTTGGAGGAATATTCCTTGGAGCTGTCCTTCACTTGACCATCCCTGTAGTTATCACAAGCCGTGTATATTCTGGGTATTTGCATCTTATTCCGTGTATTCAAATGCAGTCCGTCATTCAAATCCCTCCGTTTGTGCACCAAGCCTTCTCAGCCTCTCTGCTTTAAACTTAAAATATAGCTTCACTCATCACTTCTACGCCACTCTAGAGTATCTATATACATAGAGTTTAACTGGTCAAGAAAAGGGGGTATAGTTGCAGAGTTACAACACACTAACTCTGATAGTCCCTTTCTCTTTGAGTTGCTAAGGGTTTTCTTCTTCCCTTTTGTGCCCCACCACAGCATTCTCCCCCACAGCATGACCCCCTTCCTGGACAGACAAACTAAGATCCTTTAGTTACTAAAGGCATTGTCCAGTTTAGCTCGAGTAGTACTGCTAAGTCTGGAAGAAAGAACCTGGCATTTGCAGTGGGAGTCAAGAGTAGAAGAGTAAATAAGCACTGAACTGAAAACCAGTAAATTCAGACTGTGGTACCTGGCTGGGTTTTGTAGTTCCTCCCGTTATCAAGCAAGTTCCAGTCATCCCTGGGAGGTGGGGATGATTTGTCAGTGACTGTGCTAGTTCAGCAGCACATGCCACGTGACAACAGATGAGAAACCTGCTCAGAGTGGAAAAGGCATGTCTGCCCATCATCCCACCGGTTGTGGGAAGGCTAAAATACAAACATCAGAGCCACTCTGATCACTTCTGGTGCAACACATGATTTCTTCTTGGCCTCTGACTAAACTGCTCCTTGTGCCAGTCAGCTCAGGAGGTGGATGTGTCCTTCTGCTGTGTTCACACAGAATCATTGACTTCAGCTGGCTCTGAGAGCTACACAAAAGCACAGCGATGGTGCTGAATGCATTTAGACATTTTAAGGAAGAAAATCTGTATTTCTGACTGAGCGATCTACCCACAGTAAGTGGCTTTCACCACATCGGAATGCTTCTGTCTCAGCCATTTTATACCCACAGAGCATAGCATGGTCAGCAAGCAAGATGTGGCAAGTAAAAAAAAGACAAACCAAAAACCAACAGATGAATCACAGCAAAGCAGGGATGAATACAGGAAGGCATCTTAGAAGCCTCTTGTTACTAGAACTGTGTGATTTGGCATTTGTTCACCAGTAAGAGTCATATAACACCTAGTGATTCACTTGTTTTGCCATAAGAAAGATGCCTTATACCACATGCCTTATACCATGTGCATACTCTTGGGTGTGCAGCTCTGAAAGAGAATATAACCTCAAGCTGCTGCCAGCAGACAGCTGATACATGAAATGTCAGAACCCTTCACAGCTGGTACCCGAGCCATTGGCCACCTTGCCAAAATTACTTGCTGCAGTGACCTCTATACTGTCACAACTGGCAGGTCCTGAATGACCTGAAAGTGGCCCCATAAAGCAGGCTTACAAGCAGGTAGTGCTAGCAGCAGAGAAACTTGTGTCGCTGCTTTCTGGGGTCTTCCTTGCTCTAAGGGCACGCGCTGAGGATCTCAGCTCTCCTGGGCTCTTAGGCTGGTATCACTCACCAGCTCTGACTAATTTTACAGGAAAATAGTTGATTTGGACTGGGTAAAAGTGAGGTATGGGACCTCCACAAAGAGTTCTCAGTGAGGCAGGCAGAGACACTGTTACAAGCTTGGTTCCTCTTTGCCAGCTTTGTCAGAAGGCAGAGGAAGGAGAGAGTGTGCAGAACAGCGGTGACTTTCTTTGGCAGGGGCTGAGAGCTGTGGTGATAAGTAGAGAACTATCCAAGAGAGGGATGGAAAGTAAAAGGTATCACACTTGAAGTGAGAGGCTAGGGCAATGATGTTTGTAGCAGTACTCTGCGTGGGTATGAGTGAAGACCCGTATCATTTTTGAAAGCTGAAGGAGGAGGTATCACAGTAATTTTGATATGAAGTGACAAGTCAGGCCAAGATGCATTGCTCTGTGAATAAATAAGGACATTATTTGAAAGAAACCACACAAAGTATCAGGAAAATGTAGGCATTGCTCGAATATGAGAATCTAGAGAGGAAAGGTCTGAAATAAGGGGGCAGAAGGGTCATATCTTATATATATATATATATATTATTATAGACTAGAAAAAGTAGAGAGTACAGCCATGCACTGGAAATTAATTTTTTTGGTGTGTGAAATTACTTGGAGACAAGATGAAGGAAGAGTGACCAAAACAAAAGACCCTCCTTCAGGAAGATAAAATGATGAAGCAATTAAGGAGACAGAACATGCAGGACAAAAGGATTTTACAAGAGGACAGCAGTGTGTTTCAAAAATGGCTGATGCTTCAGAGGTGATGGGAGCTGGACTGAGGATTGACTGAAACATGGCATTTTGAAAATTTTACATACCACTCAGGTCTAGGGTATAGAAACTAGATTTTTGAGAGGATTTAGGGTGGATGTGTAGGATTCTAAGTACTTAATTTAAACATTTAGTTTACTAATTTTGGGGATGAAAGCCAAGAGGGAGATGGAGGTGCTGAAGAGACAAAATCGGGAGTGGGGTGGTAAAAATTAAAGCAGGAAGATGGAAAGAAGGGTTTGTTCTGCTTGCTTGTCCTCTTTGGAAATTTATATTATGATTTCTAACAGAGGTCAGTATGAAGAAGGCTTGTTGCCACTCTTTTTGCCTGACTATGATTCATGGTATGACTGTAAAGCATCACACACAAACATGCTTTAGTTCTTTTCTTCATTTAGATCTTCTCTCCCCGAGGGCTGGTTTGTTTGTCTTCTCTGTCGGAGGTTTGCCACTGACGTGACAAACAGCACTCTACAGAAGAGTAAGCTTTAGAAACACAGAAATTGGAGATGGAAAATTCCTCTGTAAAAGATCAACTAGCCCACTGTGCTTGGTAAGCCAAGGCATAAACACTAGCATTGTGCTTATTTAAAATACCACAAGAAGAAGTGTTCCTGAACAACTACTCTACCAGGTAGTGGATCTTATAGCCAAGTCATTGTAACAGTACTTATCCTAATCTTTGGTGTCTCATTTCATCCTCTTTTCTTCTTCTTCACAATAACAGTGCTCTTACTTCTGCAAACTCCCACAGTGCCTTATCCCACTTCTGATTTTTGTAGCATTGTGTCCTATAGCTCGTGCACAGCACAATCAGATGTGTTTAGCTCTTTCGGCTCATATGACAATGTCTGTAAATCAGTCCTTATCACTTCTACTTTCTAAAAATGTGTTCCTTTATATTTGTAAATGTCCTTCTGATGAGATGTTCAGAACTGAATGCAATATTCCAGGGGATTATACTATAATACCACTAACACAGGCCTTTGTTACAGTTTTTGTTTATGAAGCATACTGCCCATTGTGTTCTTTTGTTATTTCTGTTCACCCCCAATCCACCCATCATCTCATATTACAGGCATGCCTAATTTACTGTCTGCTGTCCTGCTATTCTAGGTCACTTTCGGTGTTACAGCTTCTGAGAATCCTCCTTCCCAATGAATAGTTGTGATTTGAACTATTTCTCTCCAGATGTAATAGAGATGCATTTTTTTTTCTTCTGTGGAATTACATATTGTTTGCTGAATCTCATTTGTGCCAGAGCTTTGAATTGTAAAATTAGTAGAATAATGTACTCTCAACCCTGCGCCTTGGAGATGTTTCCCTCCCTTTTCCTCACCAAGTTTGAAACCATAAAAATTAATATTAAGAAAGAACTAAAAAAAAAAAAATGATCTTTTTGCATGAGTTCTTTGAGCTTCATAGCATCTCTGGTACATGGAATTTCCTCTCTGCTGCTCAAAGAGAAAGGTGAAACAATTTTTAAAACTATTTCCACAATGTCACTGCAAGCACTGCTAAACTCATTGTCCTCACAGTGACTGAGCTGGGATAGGAGGTTGCTGTTCCCAGAGTATCCCCAGCCATCTGCCCCACACTCCTTGCTAGAATCTGCAAGTTAACCACAAGTGTAGCTACTCCCTAACCCTCTTCTATCAAAACTACCCACTTCAGTGGAAGTCAATTTTTTATTGCTTGCTTACGTGCTCTCTGTCTCACTTGCTCATTTGACAGCTAGAGCAAATGCGTGCTGTCCAAGCAGATGGAAAGGGAAAGAGATCTTTGGTGGCTAGAATAAGAGCAAACTGAATGATGGCAACCACTTAACCTGGTTCAGATGCTGCCCTCAGACCCTTGAAAATTAGTGCCAGAATTAGGAATGTTCTTCAGACATTATGACTCTCCTCATTGCCCTGCTAGACCACCCTGTGTTTTTTTCCCCAGAACTCACTTCTGGGAAGCATATCATCCTGAAGACCTGTCAGATCACACACACAAAGCGATGGCTATATGCCGTGGATTCTTCCCATCATCAAGTGCATTATAAAGCAAGCCAATTAAAGGTCACATCTGTTAGTCACAACTTTTGTGGTTTGGCTCTTATTGAACACCAAACTGTGTGAGAGCAGGAGGTGTGTGTGCTCGAGGCTGTCTTGCTATCAAGTGTGCTGCAGAGAGGATGTGTGGTGTCAAGGCAGAGTGTCAAAAAAAACAAAATTAAGGCTGTAGCTATTTTTCATATATCCGTTCAATCTGAATGTTAGTAGCAACATCTTTGATGTTGTCAGTTCGCTTGCTTTTCAGTTCTTTAGGATGATGCTGTAGACTTGAGCAAAGCCAAAGAGAAAATTCCTTGCACACAAAGCAAAGAGCAGTTCATTCACACTTCTTCGTGGCTCCAATGCTAAGAACAGACATTTGTAAATTATCACTTATCTGTGGGAAGCGAGGACCTTTCTTCAGAAACCATATTGTTTTCTTTTTGGTCTCACCAAAGCTAAAAGAGAGAATTGAGGTACTGAAGGTCATTTTCCTCACCTGTCAGTCTAGCAGATAGCTCTTTTCTCATCAGATCCCTTCCATTGCAACTCTGTCTCACTCAGGTAAGCTTTAGGGCAGGAGTTACTTAACTTTAGAAGTTAGGTGTGTTGTTTTGGGCAGCAGCTTTCATAACCAGCTGAGGCAGAGAGATGTTTCCAGAGGGCAGTTCTTCTTAACCTAACATAGCTGTCTGACCTACGTGAGGTGAACTACCTCTGGACATGCCTCTTTCCTCACTAAAGGAGCCCAGACAAGTAGATTACAAGAGGTTTTGTATTCTCTTAGATAGATAAAGTTGGGTAAGATGAATCCCAGTGTAAGTCTTTTATCTTTCTCTTCTGTGCTAACATTTCTAATTATCTTTCTTGTCTGCCCTTGCTGTGTATTAAAGTCTACCCAGTACATATGCTCCTGCGTAAGTGACGATGGCTGTCTCCTTTACACAGAGGCCTCGCTGCTTCCTAAAGAGTAAACTAAAGTGGCTCCCACCTTCTTCCTGTTGTGGTGGCAGGGATCGTTTCAGCTCTTTTCTCCGTCTTCTCCCACAAGCGGGAGTCCAGCCATGCAACAGGACGGTCACAGCAAGTCTGTGTTGCGGCAATGATGTCTCCTGGTGGTAGTCTTGAAGCTAGAGCCCCAGGGGTCTGGTGAAGAGCTTTCCCCTCCTAAACTTGGGGTCTCAGACCTCTGCACATTCAGGTGTTCATCCCACACCTGAAATGTATTTTCAAGTTTTGATTCATAACCATGTGAGTTTAAACCTGGGGAAAGATGCTGGATTGTATGCTTTTTTGCCCTTTTTTTTTCTTCTTTTTTTGTCCCCTAAAAAAAACAACCAACCAACCAAAAAAAAAAAACCACAGAGATTTTGCTATGCTCACATAATGTCAGAATCTGAGATCTGTCCCAGGGTCTGTACTGGTTTTACCTGAATGTTTATTTCTCACACAACTTGCCTGTTTTTTCTTGCAGTGTTTCTCTCAGATGGAGCACACCACTGACCAGGTATGTGAGGTTACCGTTTGCTTCATGTGTAAATTCTTTAGGATCTTTGCTGGCCCATGGAGAAGAGTTCAGCTGTGACAAACCACACCCTTGCTTCTCCAGTCTCAGAGCAGCCGTCACTTCCCAGCCCTGTCACGAGCCACAGATAGGAGACCACCACTCAAACTCCACTTATGCAACGCTGTCTCTGAAAAATTAGTGATTGTTGGCTTGAAAAGCAGATACAGAATGAACGACAATGTGTGCTTTTAGTTGCTGGTAGATTATCAGATGCACTAAATCTTTAAGTGCTGGATAGATACCAGCTGTCATCATATGCCTCATCGCTCTGGGGCTGGAAGCATGTTTTTGTATGTGCTCATATAGCTTGTCATAAGGCAAATTCCAAGTTTTCATGTTCATAAGAATACATCCTATTTGTGCAACTCTGGCAGTACTAGTGGGCGGTACGTAAGGTTCGCAGTGCCTCAGTGACTCTGTTTTACACATCTGGAGATGGAAAAGGAGGAACAGCCTCATGAGAACACCACTCCTACAAGGACGTGTGGTGAGTGGTGTCATCTGAGCTCCCCAGTTCTACTTCCAGAACGACTCAGAGCATCAGAGGATCCCAGCATGGGCTCGTGGGTTAACCCGGTGCTTCCAGAGTAGCACCAGCTTTTCTGATGTTCAGACCAGACCCAGCCCTGTTGTAAAATCATGATTTGAAGACATAAAACTGTCTGCAAAAATGGTGCATTGGGTTGCCAGGCATCAGCAACACTGTGCGCTAATTCACATAATCCTTTTAAGCACTCGGAGCAAATGACACCGTCTTACAGATTCGGTCTGCCCCCTTCAAGCACTCCAAATCCCAGCACCTTAACCCAAGGAGCAGCTCTCCAAAAGTCGCCGTGACTGCCCGAGTTATGCATTCGATGCAACTGCTTGCTGCTTGCACCTACTCGTGCCTTTTCTTTAATCTCGTGAACTTTTCAGCAGTTTCCTGAGCGATACCTGCTGCAGACGGCGACGGCTGAGCAGCACGCACCGCACGGGGCTGCAGGAGGAACCCCAAAAGGTAAGGCGAACCCCCAGCAAGCTCCAGACAGCACAACCACTTCGCCCTCGCCGCGAACGTTTCAGCCCGCAGGGAGCAGATGCGGCTCGCTGCGGGGCCAAGCTCCCGGCCGGCGGCTGCGGCATCCCCCGGCCCCTCGGTGCGCCCCGCCGGGCCCGGCACGGGCCCCCAGCTCCCCCGGCCCTTCCCTCCCCGATTTCTTTCCCTCGAGGGCTGAGGAATCCAAACTCCGGGGTCGGAGCCCGGGGAGGGGGGGGGGGGGGAGCCGCTGCCGCAGCCCCCCTTGGGGGTGCCCGACCCTGCTCGGCCCGGCCCGGCCGCCTTTTGTCTGGGCGGGGAGGAGCCAGCAGAAGGCAGATCGTAAAAAAAAAAAAAAAAAAAAAAAAAAAAAAAAGGGCTGGCCGGGAGCCAGGAAGTGTAAAAATCCTGGCCGGTTGGTGGCAAATTTCGCCAGATCGCGGCGAAGATCGCAGCGCGTCCTTCAGCCCGCGGCGGGCGCGGAGCGGGGCGGAGAGGTGCGGAGCGGCAGCGGCACGGAGCAGCGGGGAGCAGCACGGAGCAGCACGGAGCAGCACGGAGCAGCACGGAGCAGCACGGAGCAGCGCCCTTCGCTGCCGCCCGCCCCGCAGAGCGGCGGGGTGAGTGCGGGGGACGCCCCCGGGGTCCCTGCGGAGCGGGGAGCGGGGGCAGCGCGGCCACGGGGAGGGGGGGGGGGTTCGTGCCGGGGGGACCCGCGGGAGGCGGCCGGGCCGAGCCCAGCCGTGCCGCCGGGGCAAGTTCTCCATTTAAAAATATTAAAAATAGCCCCTCCGGCTCCATGGAGCTGCCGAGTGAGTCATTTCCAAACCGAATGTCTCAGTCGCAGCCTTCCCCGCGGGAGACACAATAATTCTGAAACCGGGGGTGAAGGGAAAGAGAGTTTTTCCCTCCCCTCTTTTGCTAAATAGATTGAATTAACACGTAGCCGCTGCAGGAGAAGACAAAAGCCGTGAGCAGCGGGCTGCCTGTTAGAAAAAGTGAAGCATAGCTCCATCCTTTTCTCCCTTCCCTCGGGCCTCTCCCTGGTGGTGATGCCACCCGCATTTCCCTGAGAAGCACAGGGAGCCTCTGTGCCCAGGGCTGTCCGTTTTCGTGGACGAAATCTACTTTCCGTTCCTTCGGCTGTCAAACCCGTCCCCGTCCCCTTTGCTGCGGGATGTCAGCTGCAGCCAAGGGTCCTGCCAGCAGTGACCCCAGCCGACGCCGCTCCTGGCTGTCCGTGCTGAAAGAATAGTCCAAAGCAGGGCTATTTTTTTCTGCCTTTTCCAGTCATATGATGATTTGTTCATGTAAGCAGGCTGTCTCGAGCAGAGGGACTTTTTGTTTGTCAGCAACAAGTGCTGAACGTATTTATAGGCGATGCTGCAATTCTGTGGTATGAGAGGTTTCAGTTATGCAGAACTCGAAGGTACCTGGATCAGAGTGCAAGAGCTGTTTACATCTTTCATACAGCGCTGTGTGCATGCATATTTGAAGTATACACCCATAGCTCTTATTTCACGGTGAGGCAGCATGTCCTAGATACAGAAGCTGATGTGTAGGCTATGTAGTATTGTCTTGTTTTGTTTTTCTAAAACAGAAGCTACAGTCCAACTGTGCAGTAGTCCCTAATGGTACAGACAGACCATGGGAGACAAGACGCTGTGCTGTCCTGATAAACCGGCTTTCCTTAAACTCGGAAGCCACCTAGCTAGGGGTAAAGTCCTGTCCTCTGACCCCTGTGAAGAACTTTGTGAGTGCTTTGGCAACAAAAAATGACCTAGAGCTGAAAATATGTACAGTAAGATATGCCAGCTATTTTGCAGCCATGTGAAAGATGTTAGGTTCGAGAATACGATCTGTGGCAGTAACCCAAATCTAATGCCATTGCTGTGTTGGTAAGTAGAGAACTGTGATGCAAAAGCACTTTGCTTTCTTTTTTTGCTCATTAGATTCAATTTCTTTTATTAATGCTATTTGTATGTCTCACAGCCAGGAGAGACCACTATGATTGACTGACTTGTCACACAGGGTGCAGAGCGCTCAAGGATTCCCGCAGCAGGTCTGCGACTTTTTGTTCAGCTGTAACGTGCAGGAGAATCATCACCTTAAAAGTGCAACCAAATCACTAAACTGAAGGATGTAAATACAATTATTTTGTGTTCCAAAACACAAGAAAAAGCAGACTTAACAGCCCACGTAAATGAAAATTTCACAGTAATCCAAGACAAGGTATGCTCATGATACGCAGTTCATAGTCAACATATGGCATTGTTGCTAAGATTTTAGTGCCATGCACTTTGATAACGTAGTGGAGGGAGGAAAACGCTTGGGCTTGGGTCAAAAATCAGCTGCTTTTTGTGAAGCAGCAGGTAAAGCTTGGGAGAAACCTTTCTAGAGGTGGATTATTCTGTATTTGTCTATAATGGGGCTGTTCTGAATCTCTGATTGAAATAGCTGTCCGGTCAGGTATGGCACGTTGCACTGATGGGACTGCAGTGCCGAAGGTGGGCAGGGGAGTTCAAGCACACAAGCCCGTATTGAAATCTTTTTTTTCTATGTCAGTTTAGTAGTGTTTCCTTCTCGTAGTTTTACAGCAGACTTCAGGTGACAGTTTAGCTGTGTATCACATTTGTCTTCAGCCTTCAAGATAAAATTCTCTGTAATTATTTTCATGCAGTATGTTTATGGACTGTTTGATGTCAGCTCAGACTCTGATAAGACTTCCAAGGTTCACTTTTAAAGCTCAGCTGGAGCACAGGTAGCATCTACCGACTCCTCAGTTCCTTCTGGAAGAATTTCCAGCAATGAAAGACACAGAATAGGTGAGACAGATGGCATTTTATTTGAGAAATAAATAGATGTAGCTTCCATTCTTCTGGAAAGAATGGAGGGATGGGACTTGAATAGATCATCAAAGGCTTAGATATAGCAGGCAAATACGCTCTGGAAGGGTATCTTTTAAAACTCATTTTCTAGGCATCTGTAGTTTTTGTGTTCTTTATTTCCCCCCATTTCTCTCTCTCTCTCTCTCTCTCTCTCTCTTTCTGTAATGTATGGCCTTTTGTATCCACTGTTTCTGCTGATGTGAATTCAAGCATAAATATACATTGACTAACTATGTTCTGGGTTCCAGGGCTTATTCAGTAGGGCGTAACAACCCATTCTTACTTCGTGAGATAGGGCTAAGTGTAACTCAGAGGAAGGAAGATTGTGCTGAAGATTTTTGCAAAAGCCGTGTGATACAAGACCTGGCTGAGGGTGGGCTATAATGTGAAATCAGGCTACTTGACTGCCGTGTTTTGTAGTCCTAGGGTTAAAAATATGGGGTGTACTTCTGTTTCTAATAACAACAGTAGGAACTCTGGAAAAAAAAAAAAGAAAAAAAAAGGAAAAAGCATGAAGTGCAAGAAAGCACGGGGAAGATAGATTGTCATTCTACTAGCAGCATAGACAGTTCCTAAAGTAATTGCAGTTGCTGATGTTTTGTTTGGTCTTAAAGAGGTGTATCTTGCCAGCTTCCTGATTAACATTCCTAGAAAATTAAACATGCCATTACATTTAGACTGATACAACTTTTTGCTTCCCCTGAGAACCTGTGTTCTCCCCTCTGCCTCATCTTTTCAAAATGAGTGACCTTCTGCTTGGTGTCTTTAGGAAAGCATTGCTGTGGCTCTCCTTTGTCTGTTCTCCTCTAGTAACTTTATGAATTACTGAATTTTGCTGCGTTTGACCAAAGAAGGAAAAGTCTAAAAGGATAATGTTCCTCTGAGCTTTGTGAAAGTGTTTTTAGAGCCTGTGCTGAAGGAAGGGCTCCGGGGAGGGTTATCCCCTCCTGCACATGTGAAACCCAGGAGGGAGCGTGATGTGGGAGATCAGGCCTGTTTTAGTTCTGCTGCTCATGTAACTGGTGAATATGAACAGTTTATTTGTTGAACAGCTACATTTTTCATTCCCACAACAGCCCAAAGCTTCTCCATATGGTGAGCAAAACTGCTATGGTCTCTACAGACTGCCAATGTACTTTGTAGTTTGTTTTGAAATAGTTAATACAAGTATTTCCTGATTTTTGCAGCAGATGCTACTGGGGAGTTATTGGAAACAGGTTGAAGCTGCTAAAAGTTAATTTCTAGGTTTGAAAACACATTTGTCAATTCAATCTTAAAGCCTTTTCTACAGCAAAAAGCCTGATAGCTTGCTCATACTGTTGTCATTCAAGTGATACATTCCTGGCCTGCTGTGCTCCAGGAGGGATGCACTTACTAGTGCATCCACCAAATGCTATTCCCGACAGTGGAAGGAAATAACTATTTATGTGTGTGTCATCCTTTTTTCCTGGTATAAATGTTTTCATGCTGTTGCTTGTTCCAGTGTAGCTGTGCTCATTAAAAGTCATTCTGGTAATCAGCAGAGTTTAAGGCTTCTAGGCCTAGCAATAAAACAGGCCATTGAACTTGCAGGCAGCTTTGGGGAATGAGCAACTTGGAGTACTATTTTCCTATTAAATCGGTTATGTTTTTTAGAGTGTAATAGCATGAGTAATATATATAGTATAGAACTGGAGAAAAAACAATGGTGAATTTAACTCTTCTGTTGGAAGCTGGCTACATCGTTATGGGTGAAGCTCCGCAGAGGGATGCAGATAAGCTTTCCGTTGATCAGGAAATGGTGATACATCTCCATTTGTTCCCTCTTATCCCTTCCTCCTCTCTTGTGGATGTGGTTCTTATTTAACGAAACACATGAGTGGATTTTTTCAGTCCCAATTCAGTCCATCAGTTTTACCATTCTGAAACTGCTACATTTCTGCTTCTTGCCTTCCCTAGCTAGGTCTTTGGCGTGGTTGTTACTTCCACGGGGAGTACAATAGTTTTCAAACAGATTAAGTCACTTGTTCATGCATCTAATTCAAATTTGTATCTAACTTCACACTGATCAGCTAAGTGATTCTTATGAGGTGTTCTTTTCTATTTTCCACCCAAGCATTTCAAAGCGTTTTATGAATATGTGGAGCCTTTTAACAGCCTTAACAATTTTCTCCATTTCCGAATGTGAGTTCAAAGAATTAACTAAGGTTTCTAAGATAATACAGAAAACCTGTGATAGAGAACTAAGTACCTTTGTTGTCCTAAATGCTACTCCTATGTTATAAGATGCTTCTTTTTCTGTAAGTTCTTTCCTATGACTTGATCTCTTTAGTTCACGTTATACTGGCTTGTTCTGTGCCAGTCCTGTTTTCATATATATTTTTGTAAGAAATTGTACTATCGTTTGTATAGATTTGAATTTGTTTTATTTCTAACAGTCCATCAACTCTAAAGGGGCTGCAATGGTCTCTGAATTACAGAGGAGCTTCTCAGACTGTGGTGGGCTCTAAGCAAAGGTTTTTCCCCCTCCTCTTCTCATATATTTCCTTCACTCTAACCAGAGTTTCACTTTGAGTTTCAGGTTTGCTTTAACCTCAAGAACTCAAAGCACAACTAAGTGGAAACCACGGAGTTTCTTTTCAAATGCTACATGGCTCTGGTACCAAAGCCAAGTTAGAGAGGTCTTTCTGTTAGGGAATTTGTTTGGGATGTGTAATGAAAAACGGCATGATGTGGCTCCAGTTGGAGGAAGGAAATACGCAGAAGGAGGCAGGGACCCTGGGCTCATTTGTGAGAGGTGGGTGTGTAATAGGAGGATAGGGAAAGGGAGATCTTGTTTTGGGCGGTTAAAGAGTAGCAACAAAATTGCGGCTATATGGGTACATACCAGAGGTCAACAAACTATTGGGAGGGGTGTATTCCCATATTCTGCAGTTGCCACTTTTATTTTTATTTTTTTTAACATACTTTATCTCCATACTTAAAATCTATCAGGGTTAATTAAGGATAGGTGAGCACAGTAGAACACCTCCAGACTCTTTATAGGGCACCACGTTGCTGCCTTCATGGTGGGTGGCCCAGCAGAAAAAAAAAATAAATTAAAAATTGACACCTTTTGGTATAGAGCCAGCTGCAGAAAGAAGAGGTAGATCAGGTGATTCCTCGTTCTTTACAACAGTGTGGAATCCTTTGAAAAGTTTCATTAAAGGAGCTTAGAGGTATATGTTTTTTTGGTGAATAGGATCCTGGCTTGGGAGGTGGAAGACCTGGGTGAGTCATTTCACTGGCTTTGCAGCTTCATTTCCTCAGCCAGAAAATGGAGATAATGATTTTTACTCTCCTTATTAATAATCCTCCTAGAGCTCTCGATGAAAGGAGCGTTTTGCAGGGCTGAGTGGCCCATCCACCCGGGGCTGAGCCTGCCTGGGCCGCCTCGGGGCTTTCCCATGGCGCGGCGTGGGGCGGGCAGGCATCCCCGCGGCGCTTGGCACTGCGCGCACTGGGGCCAGCCGGGGCTGCGAGGCCGTGCGCTGGGGCTGCAGGTAGTGCGCTTTGGCTGGCTGAGGTCCTGCCTTTGCCAGCTGGCGTGGAGTGTGCTCCGAGAGCTTGAGGAACCGACCGGTGCTCCCTGCGGGACAGCAGCTCGGGCACAGCCCGGTGAGATGCTGGTGGAGCACTTGGCTTCTTCCCGCCCTGAGTGTGCCTGCGGTCTGCGATCCTCGATCGCAGCTTAACGACAGAGTTTCTGCTTGGTGAAGTTCTGAGCTGGGCTTGGCACTGGGATCTCAGAAACAGGTAGCATTAACATATGGGTGGAAAAAAGCTGTCTTCTAAAGGCTGTAACTGGAGTCAGTCCTGCTGACGAGATTGCCATACCTGAAGGCTGGCCTTGCACCCTTCCATTTACCTCTCTGAACTGGGAATGTCTCTTAGCAGGGGCTGTGCCCCCACTGCTGGCATGAGCACATCTGACGATACTTTGCTGCGTATGTGAGGGGCTGCTAATATGACAAATTATCCACACTTTGCCTTGTTGTTTTGGAATTGATCCAAAACACGAACGCCAACATTTAGATTCTTATTGCTTTTGATGGGCTGTGGGTTAAGCACTAACATTTTCATGAATCAGATTTCCAAAGGCGTAAAGGCATGCTGAGGATGTAGGAAAGACTGTGCCTTGAGACTGGGACCCAGCCTGCCTTCAAACAAATTTTTAGACTCTTAGTAACCTCTGACACATATAAGATACATCTTCTGATCAGTGCTGTCCAGAAGGAAATTTGTTAGTTATGGAGTAAATCTTGATTTGATCATCTCTCTTTCTGAAAAGCAAGACTTTTTTTTTTTTTAAATTAAGAATCTGAGCAACTGGGGGCTCTAAGAGGAACCAAATGTGTTGCAGATTTAACGGTAGCAAATGCTGTCTGTTTTCTTAGTTCTTAGTTTCTAAGTTCATGCATGTGTGTGTGTAGTTGTGACGAATTAAAAGCCTTGAAGTTACAGGTTGTGCCCTGCTTTTCCACTTCTCACCATGGCTGTGTAACAAATAAATGAGGGATTTTTGTCAGAAGTAATGTTGTCCTGAGATGTTGTCAGTTGAACTGAAAAAAGGATTTTGCCAATCACATAGTTTGTTAAGGATTTGTGGGGCTGGAGGGAGAAGCAGCTAATAAGAATCTAGATACTCTTCTGTGTATTTTTGTGTCTGAGGTGGGGTGAAACTGCTCATGATGGATCTGTAGGTCTAATATGGGCGGATTTTTCTTAAGATTGTGCTTCTTCCATGCCCAAAGTCATTACAAAAAATTCTGGCACATGTTGCAGTATCCAGACTCATAGGCCATCAATGTCACAATTGCACAAAGCGTATAAAGGAGAAGAAAATGGGCGAACCTCTATCTTTCTTCATGAAGGGGGCGAGTTTTCTACCATTAAAAAAATTCAAATGGCACGACATCACTTATACCCGGATAACCCCTCATCCTTTGTTGCGGTATTTCAGGAGATCTGGGAAATGCTTCTTTGCATGAATAGAGCCTCCTGTAATTCCCCCCTCTCCCCTTCCCTCCCTTGCCATCTGGTTTCGACCTGCGGCTTTTTGGTGTGAATGTGAAGTAGCATTGGTGCAAGTTACCCTCTAAGAAGAAAAAGAGTTGTAGTTCTTGCTGTCCCATCACTTCCATTAGCGGCTGTTGCTCTAAGAACTGCAGAGAAGGCATCAAAGGAAATTTAAAATGGCCTGTTCCTTTGTTAAGTCCTGGTTACCAGGGGCTTTTGGTTCTTTGGCCCAGGATTACCAAGAAGATTCATAATTTGGAGGAAGCGCTGCCAACCTATTCTTTGGGTTATACTTTTTTTTGGTTAGAGAGAGAACTAGGTGTATTGCCTGATCTTGCTTTTCCTCCAGACAGACACTGGTGTTTTGGTCTGTTGGAAGGAAAAAGTCTTTTCATTAAACTTTTTAAAAATGATTTCTCTGTTTGTTTTCATGGCTAGCAGGAAACAAATTACAAAAATTCCTAGTTTGATGACTAATGTTTTTATATATGTCTATATCTATCTGTGTGAGTGTGTGTGTTGGAAGAAGATTTGTCTCCTTGTTTGATTCCTCTATTGAAAGATTCAAATTAATTCTCAAAGTGTTTACTCAGATGTGATGAATTAAAAGTGGATAAAATTACATTGTTGTCAGATTGCCTCATAGTCCTGCTCTCTCCCTCAGTTTTGAACACTGACATCCAGCTCTGAGTTATTTGCTCTCTCCAAGACCTGGGTTTTACACAGTTGACATCTGCCTTGTTAGAGATCTAGCGGGTTTTGATAGCTGAGTTTTGAGCTGACAATCACAGATAAGTGAAAAAGAGACCAGGGGTAGGACAGCTGGAAGAGAAGGAAGAGCAATACATCTTTCTCTGATTTACGACAAACTCCTTGCCAAAAAAGACTTTCAGGATCATTGAGTGAGAGGAGGAGAGTGGGGAATCCCTTATCAGCTGGCAAGCAGTCTGAAATGCCCTGATGCCACCTGAAGTGCTGCCCCAGCAGCTGGGGCTGTGGCAGTGAGAGGTTATCTTGGTACGTTTGTGTCTCTTACACAGTCGCTGCACTTTTGTCTCCAGGTTTTTGTGCCTTTTATAATCAGTGGTGAGAGGTAGAGCTGCTTGGTGGCTACAACAACTGGCATCCTGGTGTCTCCTTTCTCACAGTGGAAGTGATCCTGGTGTCTCCCTTCTCTCTTTTTCTTCTTTAGTAATTGCATCTCTAAAGCTTTTTCTAGTTCTGTGGTAGATAAATAGTAGGACCGTGATTATTAGATGCAGGTTTTATTTTATAATCTTCTAAACCACTTTAATCTTGGGAAGAGGAGATGTGACGGAGTTTGGACTGAAGGCCTCTAGGAGAACAATAACCGTTTCTGAATATTTTTGCATAATTCTTTGAGAGTTTTCAGGGCAAACTGGAGAGGACAATTTTTCCTTGATGTACTTAGCACTTTGCCCAATAGTGTTCATTCCCACTAGATGAAATAGCCCAAATACCACAAGAGCTTATTGCTAACCTGCATTAATGCTTCACTTGCCACAAGGCAAGTTTTCTCTCAGGAAAAAGGAAGAAAAACCCAACAAACTATTGAATGCACAACACGGACGTTACCAACAAACTGCTAATGGAACTTCCCTGCAAAAATGAAGCAGAATTTACAAGGGTGCCTTGTTCTTGGGAAAACTTTGAGTGGAAACTAGTTGCTGAGAAAGGAAAATCTGGTCTGATGGAAGCGTGGGCGGGCGATGGAGTACTTCTGCAGCGATTGCAGAGAAGCTACTTGAGGCTGGGGTCTGGTTCGGGGGCTTTGTTGTATGTTCAGATGCCTGCAAAATGCAAACATGTTGTGCCAAAAGTCTGTTTTCTAGTAAGCACTCTCTTACCTCTGGCTTTAGGAAGTTCTGAAAATAGTTCAGGCAGGCTCTGGGCATGGGGAGAGGACAGTTCTTCTCACAGACCTTGGCATTTCAGTTCTGGTAACAGGACTGTCAGTTATATTTGGATACCATTTGGCTAGCTGGCATCCAGAGGAACAGTTTACTATGCCTGCTATCTAACAGTTGCCATTTTAGGTAAGATAGATTTGTATCTTTGAATCCTGAAGAAATTAAATTCAGACTTTGGATCTGGCCTAATGCTGAAGATTTTTTCTTACATTCCTGATGAGAAACTGAAATAAAGCTGACTTGACAGTAACACGGGATTGCAAACTGCGAGGCTGGGAGAAAAATGGGGAAGAGGGACGTCTTATCTGCTCCTCACAGACAAGAGCTTGTTATTATCTGTCCGGGTGACTTTAGCAGAGGTTAAGGAAAACAACGTGTATGTTTCCGTGAGCAGAGGCAAGCACGTTCCCTTGGTAAGAAGTGTTCAGGAAATTTGTCGGGGGGCCCCGTGTTTTGCTGTTGTGGAGTCAGTCTCGTAAATCCATAGACCAAGCTCAGGAGGGACCTTCGTGATGGCATTGTTTCACCTCTGCACAGATGTGCCAAAGAATTTCCTGTGCAGAAGTTAAATATCTGTATGTTTAGGCACGAGGTCTGTTCTCCTGATTTACACTTCTGAATTTAAACTTGCAACCTTGCAACTTAGTCTAACTGAAATTAATAGAAAGGCAGCTTTATAAAATGCTTTCATTGCTGGGGATAAGGGTGCTTGTATGCAGTTACAGCCTCTGGAGTAGTGAGAGGAGGATTGAGGGCTAACACAGGCATCTTAACCACTGCTTTCTAGCCCTGCTAAATGTCTATGCCTGGTCTAAAGTAACAAATATCTTACTATACAGCTCTGAAAATATATATGCTGTTTTCCCTGTATAAAAAATGATTGAAATAGAAATTTTACTGCACTGCTGGGAGAAGTCAGCTGCCACTCTTTCAGCTCTTCACGCTGTCAGCTTTGGGACTTCAAGATGACAAATACTGGCACGATTACTTGTTTTGCAACAGAAGCATCCCTTACAGTGACTCTTTGCCTCCCAGTCACCTCTTGGTGAGTTATGAGAGAAGTCTGCCCTCGGCTCTCCAAGGTGCTGTAGCTTTTTTCCTCTGACAATTTCTGATGTGGTTAGAATTGCCAATAGAGACATTGCTAGCAGATTGAAAATGTGTAGGCAATGTGAAATGAACTGAATATTATTTCAAAATGCACACAGAAGGCGGTGCTGATTTAGTTGTATTATTTTATATTTGTTCTTAGTCTGTAGACGTTATGGTGGGTTTCTTGTTGCTGTTGTTTGTTTTTCTAATTGGAAGAGAGCATCCACCAAGTCTGCAGCTTGCTGCCCTTTCAAGCAACACCTGTCAGGGCTCTGTTTTCTTCATGAAAGTCTGTCTGGGCTTTGTCATCTTGTGAGACAGCAAAGAGTTGTCTAAACTTCTACCCAAACCGTAGTCAGCTTGTGGGGGATAACAAGTGTATTTATTTCTTGAATAATACCAAGAACAACAGTACCTCATGTTCCAGCGCCTAACAAGTGAGGTGTTTGCTCTCTGTTTTCTCCTGTAACATCCCCAGCGGCGGGGCCTGTGGTGGCCGTGGCCAGGCTGAGGGCTTGCTCGGGCTTCACAGCGGGTGATCAGAACCAACGAGGCGATGTGGAGGCAGGGGTGGTGAGGTGAGCTCAGCACAGCATGGGGCTGGCCTGGCCACGTGGGAAGAAAGCTGTTCTTTTACATGTAAAACGGTTGATTACAGTTTGTGGAGTGCAAAAAAAATTTCTGAAGCTGAGCACTAGCTAAATTAGAAGCACTATGCAGATACACAACATGCCTTTAGCTGATCGTATCTCTTTTCCCCCCTGTGCTGAAGATGTAGTGGAAAAGAGAAGATTTTGCTTTACATCTTCCATGTGCAGTTCAGTTACACAACTCTTTTTCTGTCTCTCTCTTTTCTCCCACATCTTCATTCTTCAAACTGCCAGCTGCATCTACTGCTTGTATTCGTCTGAAGTGGGAAGATTTTGAAGTGCAGAAGCTTTGCCAGAGTTTTTGTGTGGTTTTTATCCAAGTTCATTCTAACTTATTCTGTTTCTGTGGTTTACTTGGGGCTACGTATTCATCTATATGGAGATGATGATCAGAGGGGAAAGTACGGGTATTTCGTATTTGGCCAGCAACTACTTCTCGTTTTATAGAGAACTAAACAAACAAAACAGTCCTGCTTACCCTCAAAATATCTGGTTGTCAGACCTCTTTCACAGAAGCTCCTTGCGGTATCTTTTGGTAAAGGACTGATAATGAGTGGGTTTTATTCCCTTGCACAACCCTTCTCAAAAACCATAGTGTTTGTCTTTTCATCTTTTCATCTGTCGTTCATCTTTTGTCCCTTTCTTCTTTCTGATGACATAGATTTCTTTCTCTCCAGTTTCTCTAGTTTTATACTGGCCAAACGGCTGATTGTATTTAAAGGTATTTGTAAAGTGCCTCTGGCTGAAGAGTTTAGGCACCTCTGCTAATAGAAGTGGGAAGAGAGACCACGCTTGTTTTTCTGGCTGGCTATGTTGGGTTGTTCTTTAAGGGGCAAGATGGGAAAGGGAGCTGCTGTTGAGGAGCTCCTGAAGATTTGCCCAAGTCTGCTGTTAGGATATTTTCACTCCTCCCTTTTCTGTCTTGCTCTTTTCCTTTCTCTTCACTTCGCAGGACTGCTTCAATTCTTGCAGTGCAAGTCCATGTCACAACCTGACGTGGTGGTGAACTGCTAGTCTGAGGCTGATTCTTTGTGTTAGTTGCAGGCTGAGTCCTTGGATTTGACGACTTGTTGATGCCAGTGAGATTCACACTTGGACCTTCAAGAGGAGAGACTTTCTAACAGCCCTGCTCCACTCCACCTGACCCTATGACTGGGGGGTTCACCATAGCTCCATCCTTTGCTCTCCAGTTCCACAAGATGGGTTCGTTCAGAAGGCCACGACCTCGCTTCATGAGCTCCCCTGTCCTCAGTGACCTGCCACGTTTCCAGGCAGCCCGGCAGGCTCTGCAGCTCAGCTCCAACTCGGCGTGGAACAGGTGAGCAGCACCCGCTCATGACAAGCCCTCTCTGTGCAGCAGCCCCTCCGTAGTGACTGTGCGTGGCTGGTCTTTGTACTTCAGAACATTTATGGCCAAGCTTATTTGTTTATAAGCATGCATGAGTTTCTGACATGCCCAAGCTTTGACAGCATTTAAAACCTCTGTAGAGGTGACAAGTTAGACCTAGTAGCTTTTAGCCAGCCTTGGTTTTGGCCAGTGTTTTTCGGAGGTATTGTCTTGAAGTAAAACAGAATTGCTCTGTGTTAACAGTTCCTTTTTTTTCGTTACCTTTTAGGCGAGCACATTGTTATTAATGTAACAGAGGTCAGTTTCTTAATGCAAAGCAGGAATTTACTTGCATATTATGAAGCTTTTATTACAGTCCAGTTCTTCCGGGCAGGTACTAAGCTTGTGGCTTCTACTTCTGCCAGCATTTCATACAGACAGTCCAATCCTGTCTGCAGTGCATGTCATGCAGCAATGGCCACTGGAGAAATGATGTGTAGGGTGAAGCATGAGATGTCCTGAGCTGATCTAATGGCCTGCTGTTACCAAAGGTGGATGTTCTCAGCTTTCCCTCTGCTACTTTGCAGCAGCTCTGTGCTCCGCAGAGCCCTTTCTCTTGCTGACCTAACTCAGCTTAATAATGTTGCACAGAAGAAGCCCAGCAAAAGCACCACATAGTTGGTGACCTGAGGTCAGTGAAGCGTACAAGTGCCATAATTTGCTCACAAAAGGAAAGGCCTATCAAGAGAATGACACCTCCTCTTGTTGGGTGTGGCAAGTTTTGAGACCTGGCAAGCCATCCTGTATACTGTCACTTCATCACTTCCTTTGCACCGATCAGAGAAGTATTAGTTAGAAGATCCTCCAACAGCTGTTGCCACACCTTACAAGCATTAGCAGGGCTTAAAATTGTGTCTGACTGAAGTGATGCTGGCTGCAGAATGTGCTCCAGCACAGCCAGGATCCTGCCAAATGCTGCAGGCCGGGTGGCTGTGGCTCAGCTAGTCCTGCCAGCATTGCTGGATAATGCAGTGTAATGTGCTTGGCAAATATTGACAAAAATCTATGTCTTCTCGTAGCCACTAGCCTGCAGCACCTAGCAGAGATCTCCTAAATGTTCATTTTGAAGATATGTTTTGTGTGAACATGTTCTTTGTGAACGGTGTCCCTATAATGACTTTCCCTTGCTTACCGTAGGCACAGTTTAAGGTTGGTTCTGCTCTGTCTCCCGTGAGAGATGTAGGTAAATAAGAGTGATGATTTCCAGGGGAGAAAAAGTGGAAGTATTTAAGTGCAATTAACCTCTCCACCTCGTTATAACCACTCAGCTTTTGGTGGCTAGCTCACGTTGCTCTCTGTGTTAAATCATACTGGCAGCTATTATTTATGGATATTGTACTGTCTCATTTCTTTTTTGGCAGCGTTCAAACAGCAGTGATAAATGTGTTCAAAGGGGGAGGCTTGCAGAACAACGAACTTTACACCCTCAATGAAAATATCAGGTAGGTTACTGAGATGTATGGAAAATGGATTTTTGTTGCTGCTTGTTCAGTATTTGCTTGGTTTTGTTTCCTACAGAACTGTAGTTAGAGGACATTGCTGGGAGGAATAGGGGTGGGAGCAAAGTTAGGCACAGCTTGAGAGTTTTGAGCTATCTTCCCTCTTTTTTGCCATTGGGTGGTGTGAACAGCATGGGGCTTTTGGGTGATGTTTCTCTGGCTTATGTGGATGCGTAGCTTTGACAAGTAGAGGGTATGTATTGACTTGGATTGTAAGGGTCTTGTCCCTTCCTAGGGAGTTTTCCTGTTCCGTCTTTTTTTCCCCCACATTTTTATCAGGACATTCATAATGGTAGTAGCAAGTGGTTTTTTTTCGTTTTTTTTTTTTTTTCTCTAAAGCCAGATTTCTCAGAACCACAGAGCATTTAAAAAGAAAGTAAAACACAGCATTTCATATAAAATCTTAATCTTCATATGATGATTGCCGAGCAAGACCTGAAAATACGAACCCTAAAGATTAAAAAACTAGAATTCTAACAAACAGTTTCTAACACTGACGATAAAAGTATCATTTTTTATTTTAGGCAGCTCTCATGGTTATCTGTGGTTTCATTCTGATTGTTTGGAAACTTTACTTAGCAATAGACAGGATTGTAGAGCAGATAAAGAGCAATCTATTCTTGTGCTGGTTCCAAGTGGTGCTCAGAGGAATATTGACAGAGGTCGTGAGTGTAGTCCGTCCTTCCTGTCTCTTTCCCACTACATCCATACTCATCCATCATGAATGTTGTCATCTAGGTCTCAACTTCCACGTTTGTATGCTTGCCCTATCCCTATTGCATTTTAGCTGTGTGCCAAGTTAAAGTTTAAGTGTCTGTTAGGGCCAAGCACTTACTCAGCAGCAAACTACCCCTTTCCCTACTTTCAACATAAATGCAGCTTGCAGGGCATGAGACTCTGTCCTACTTGACCTGGTCCCAAAGGTGAAAGCTTTCTAAAATTCCTTTTGACAGCTGAGTAAGGGCAGTGTCTTGTGCCCTTACTTAGCAGTATTTAAGTGTATTCAAAGCAGAAGTCCTCAAGTTAGATTTAAGTACTTGCAGCAGTCTAAATTCTCCATGGGATGAAGATTTCTGTATGTGAAAGGAAAAACAAATGTCGTAAGGCTTTGGAAACACCCTAACCCACAGCCCACTGGCAGACATGGGGACTGGCTTTGGGTTTTGTGGCTCGTCTCCCAGGCTGCTGCCCGCTGCGGTGGCTGCAGCCTGCTTTCCCACCCTGGTGCAAGCAGGTGCTCCTTCCCAGCCTCGTGGGGAGGAGATATGCCGGAGAGAAATAGCTCGTTGGCTGGGCTTGGTTCCTGTGGTTGGACCTTGCTGTGTCTGTGTTGGTCGCTGAAGTCAGTCTGCACTGTCAAGAGCTGGGTGATGAGCAGGAAGTTCTTTGTGAAATGTGTGTGCTTTGCGAGCACTTCTGGTGGTGGGATGGGAAATAGGGTTTTCCACACGCAGGCACTCACAGGCTGCACTTGGAAGCACTCACCTTGAAATACATGATTGATGTTCCTACAGGTGCTCTGAGCACTGCTTACGTCTCAAAATGTCATTCTCTAAATAGGCTGCATACACATCCAAGTAGCTTATTAGTCCCACACTAAGGAGCAACGGACGTGCATCTGCATGCATGTTTGTGCGCACAGCTGCAGCTTCGCACCTGCGGTTCTTGATATAGCTCCCAACAAAATGTCGGTGCTGGGCGTGCAAGGTGAGCTGCTAGCCTGACGCTGGGCAAGGAGCCAAACCTGTCAGCCTGCTCTTTTGTGCCATTAGATTGAGCTGCTGCGTCTTCCTCCTTTGTATTCCTCTACTCGGATCATTAGTGGAAGTTAGCAAATGCAGTACTTTAGTAGTCACAGACTCTGCACAGTGCTTAATTGCTTGACAGTGGAACACAGGAGGGTTTTCAAGTCATAATGACAGGCCCAGAGACGAGCAGGTGGTAACATTTTGCTTTGGATCGCTGCCACAAAGTTTTTATCTTGCTGTGATTTGATATCATCTCACTGGATACTTTTTTTTTTTTTTTTCTCCACTGCTCTGAAAGCTGGTTGTGACAGCAAGAGGAAATGTCAGAAATGCCATCAGGACATGGGATTTCAGGAACGAAGGGGTGACCTTGCCATGGTTAGGGGGAGACTCCCCCAGGTTCTCTCTGGAGCACAAGCCTGTGGTTGCAGGTGCAGATGATCTTCCTGAGGGAGCCAAAGTCCTGCCAGGGTCTGCGAATTAGCTGATCAAAAGCCCTCAGGAGTCTGCTGAAGCCAGTAGAAGAGAGTCTCACAAACAGGCCCTCAAAGATTTATCTGGTTTATCCATCTCATAGAGATAGAAATGTGCTTTAGGATGGGTGGGGTGAATATAACTGATCTGAGAGAGAAAGGGTAGAGGTATGTTTACATCTGAATAATAAAGAAGTTTTGCAAAATGTTTGAGGAGGAAGGTCAGTGTCAGGAGCTACTTTCACAAAAGGCTAGAAAAAAGAGCTGTAGTTTGTTAGTAAGACCCCAGCCCGAGAACTGGATGGTCCCTGACTCAAATACTATTTTTGAGCACTCTTGGTAATACTTCACTTTGGTGAAAAGTGAAACTCCTAAACCAGCAGAAAACGCAATGTTTTGCAGAGGGAAATGTTGAGCACCTTTTAAATTTTAGGCAGAATTTACTGCTGCAAAATTTACCATCACAGTTACTGAAAGCTGAAAGTTGATATGCTCTGAACTTTGTGAGTTTTTTTTTTAATGCTTCTTCTGATTTAAAACAAACCTGTTTTTCATAGCAGATTTTTGAGCTATAAATATATATAGGAATTAAAAACCTTTATCATAGACTGATTTAAAATCCAACAGTTTTTAATCAGAAATACTTGTTAGGAGTGCCTTCTGCTTGCATGTACATAAAACAGATTTTGTTAAATTTCTAGAACTCTTTTCTTGAAAATTGTGCCTTTCTTAAAAAGTATTTTTTAACGCAGTAGTCATGGGGAAGCCACAGCTTCTGCTTGCATTGTTTACTTTGTTGCTCCTCTCCTTATCTGCCCACCTTCTACTTCCAAGAGAAAAGGAAGTTTTACATTGGGGAGATATGCTATTTTCAATAAAACGAAAGGTTGCTTTGTTTAAAGGAAAAACCAGAAGAAATGATGAATTTCAAACTAAATGAGAACTTGAAGTTATCATCCTAGCCTTTTGTGGATTTGGAGGTGTCAGTGGGTTTTTTTGCTTGTTCTAAATGCATGGCTTATAAATAGAAGACTTCAGGGACACGATTTCATTTCTTCATAATTTTACAACAGCTTTTGTAAGCATTAGCAGAATATATACTTAGATGTAAAAGAAATCTAAATGTGGCCAAAATGACACATTCATGTATATTCATGTATCTTTGGTATGGCTGGTAGTAAAGCGGGGATATACCTGTTAGAAACGACCAGCAATGGCTGTTACTTCATGGATGTGTTCCTTCTGTCTACAGACGGCTGCTGAAGAGTGAACTGGGATCCTTCATCACTGATTACTTTCAGGTAGTATTACACGATTTACTTGCTTACTTTAAGATTTGGTCTCTTCAGCTTTTTAGCATACAGAACTCCTTGTTACAAGCATGTAGCCTACAAGTTTCATTTCTGTTTTTCCGCAGAAGGTCCTGGAGGTCCTGAATTTTTTTAACATGGACCATATAGCCCTGAGGGTAACTGTATTTACGGGTGCATATGCTAAATTAGGAATAATCTTCCTTTACACTAAAGAAAGGTTGCTAACAGCCTGCCATGGTCAAGAAGGAATTCGCTTATTTTTTTTTTTTAAGGATGGGAAGCCTATTCCTAGTTTCTTTCACTCTATTTCTATAGTGTAGAGAATTTTGGAGTAGGTTTTCTGAAACAGGGGCCAGGAAAGGGGAAGAGAACAGATAAACGGCTTTCTGTTTTGGGGGGGGGGGGACGGAAGGAAGTCCCTATCAGCAGGAAATCAACCTGGTTACTGTTTGCCTTTTAGTCCTATAAATATAGACGCAATCTATGAAAAAGCAAAAGATGAAGGATGAGGGAAGACCTAATCGATCACAAATCTGTTATTGCCTTTTCCTGATACTGTCCGGATAGACAAAAGTTCACGTGCAACCACATGAAAGCGTGTGTAAGATGATTTTGAGAGAATGCTGATGGCTTTCAGTATTGCAAGTTGTTCAGTTGATTAAAAAAAAGAAGAAGGAGGCTTCTGAAAACAAGAGGGATTTTTGTGTCAGTTTTATTCCCTTTGAGTAAGAGAGAGAGAATTTCAGTACTTTCTGAAGTGGCTGACACCGCTGTGTAGCGTGCCAATAGTTTAGAAAGGGGAAAAAAAAAGACTTGTGTTGTTTCCTATCAGTATTAGATTACTTGATTTAAAAAAATCCCCCCACACTGTGCTGTCAAGTGAGAAACAAACTCCTGCCCTGGGGGTAGTTACGTTTCGCTTCTTTAGGCCCTATCTGCACAAGTCATTTACTGGAAAGAGGCAGCTTCTGGTGGGACATTTCCTAGAATGGGAGCGCAGCAGAAAGGTGGTGAGCCCGTGGTACAAGCCTATAGTACAGCAGGCTGAAGTGGAAAGCTGCTGTTGCTCCAGCAAGCTTGAATACGTTTGAAATTTTGCACCTAAATATACGTGGCAACTTGAAATCTGAAAATGCTTCATCAGGCACTGAGGTACTGTGGTGTTAGGCAAGGCGTGGAGGTCTGGAATAAGCAGAAAATTTCCAGAGACAGCTTTGTGCGTCTTTAAGACTGAGCAGAGCACAGGGCTGTGCATGTTCATGAGGGACGCAAGGTGCTGACGCACGACTGTTATCTGGTTTTGAAGATTCAGTGCATACTGGAGAAGGCCTGGGTGGCTTCCAGCACTGACCAGATGCAGCTGCATTGTGTTGCTGTGCAAGACGGGCCCAGGATGCCTGGGGACTGGACGGCTCTGAGCGCTGGGGTTTGGATGAGTTGTTCTCTTCCTTCAGCTTACAGATCTCCAGCCTGTTCTGATAATGCCAGATCCAGTGGCGTTAACTGATGCTCCTTAGATCTCTTAGTTGTAGAGCTAAGGACTGAAGAGACTGCTTGCTGCTGGGGGCCACGCTGCTGGACCTGCTTTGTGTTGCTGTTAGCAAGCAGAAGGCACCTGAGCTTGTCCTGGGAGAAGGAGCTTATCACCAGCACTGTTTCCTGCAAAAGCAGGAGTAAAAAAAGTGCTCTTTCGCCCCAATGGCAGGGCTGTATTACTTCATTGGAAGGCCACAATCACAATGTATGTACTCAGCACTACGCTGTTGCAGTGGCCTTTGCCTTAGAGAGCTTGCAGTGCAAGGGTTTGGCTGCAGTCTGTTCTGAATTTGTTTTTCTGTCAGTCTGTCTGCTCACACTTGTGGAAATACCTCAGCCTATATGTAGTAGTTCAGCTGCAGCTGCTGTTCTCCCACTGAAGTCACTGGGACTAAAATTTATTTTTGGGGGGATTTTTTTAACTCAACTTTAAAAGAAGTAACTTGGCAGCCATCTGACTTAGCCTGAAGCAAAACTCTCAGTACTGGCAAGACATGAGACAAACAATGTAAGATAAAGGCTATTGTAGGAAATGAGCTTTTTTCCCTGCTCTGAGCTAAGATGCAGGCATATTTCTGATTTTAGATTGACAGCATGTGCCAGTGGTAAAAGTTACCATTCCCTCCTGAATGTCTTTACTAAAAATCCTAGGGCTGTGGAATGAAGAAAGACTATTCATGTGCTAAAGAAGAGCTGACAAAACCATTTCATTTGTCTGTGGATTCTGTTTCACTGTTGATGCCAGCTGATTTAAAGATATATTGCTCCACCAAATGAGCAGAGTTGAATCAGCCTGTTTATTTGGCTGAAAACGAAGGAAAAGGGGGAAAAAAAGGAAATATATATTTTTTTTCTGTTGGGTCAGCTACCTCATTTTGGCTCCTTCTGACATGAGGGAGGTGATGGGAGCAGGTGACCAGGGTGGGGAGAGGAGTGAAGTGCATCTTTTGGCAGGAACTTCCTCCTACATCTCTTAAAGCCTGTCGAGAAACTGTCCTGAGATCCAAATTTACTCTTCTCTTAGGTTGAAATGAACCCTGAAAGATCTGCTCTGATGTGTAACCAGGCAGTTTTAAATATTCTAGCAGCAATTCGAACATCTAATTGGATCATGTAATATTTGGATACAACAAAACGACTTAAATATTTTCCATTTCTTATGCCACAGCACTTGTAATGGAAGCCACTAAGCTCATTTTTGTACAACGCATTTTCCATTGTTTTAGAGTCCTGGCTCTTACATAAGGTATATTTTATACCCATATGAACACTTTTTTTTTTTTTTTTCTTTTCCTAACCATTGATATTTAAGACTGAAATGGAGCAAAGGTTTTTTTTTAGTGAGACAAACTGCTTTGGGGATCAATTTGAACTGATTGCTCACAAGCCATTTTCTCCAGTGCCCATGGAAATTACCAATTTTTAGCTCCTGAAGTTGCTAAAGGAATGTTTAGGAATCTGCTGGGGTTTAAGAAGTCGTTCTCTGTGACCAAACCTTCATCGTACCAGAGTCTGGTTTGTATTTGAAAGAGAAATGTAATTCCTACAAGGGTTCTGGTGGAAACTCAGATGTTTCCTTCTCAAGGAGATTTGTGTTTATAAATCTGCTGCTTTAGCAACCCTGTTAGATATACAAGCCATATCCTTGGATCAGAGTCTGAGTGTAAATGCCAGATAGCTGGGGCTCAGCACACTCGGTATTTGTTGCAGATCTGCCTTAACACAGTGCTCCCACGCTCCAGGCTTTCCAGTACTGCATTTGCCCGTGTCCTGATGCAATGGTTTCCTGCTGCTGCCAAGGGGCACTTCGCACCCTCTCCTCTCTCTGCCCTGCTCAGTAACGCAGCGGGGCACCATCTGCTCCCGCGGCTGGCTTAGCTGGCTGGCGGGTCAGTAAGTTGAGCCGCAGCAGGGAGGAGTCCCATGGTAAGTGGCTGGGATTTGGAGGAACGTGGTGTACCGGGGACTGGGGCTTCTCTGGGGCAGCTGTAAGATTTTTCAGGTAGGCTCCCTTCGTTTTCTTCCTGTCTGACCCTCGTGGCTGTGAAGAAGATTTCTGCGAGCAAAACAAAATTTGCGAGCATTGGTAAATTGATGCGTTATCTTCCTGATTCTGCACACAGCCTGAACCGGCACCTTTGGAGAGGATCAACTGTTTCTTTTCACTCTCTGGGGCTTGTTAATCTTGAAACTCGCAGAGGAAAATGGAAATGTTACCCATTTCACAGCTAACTGCTTTAGCAGAACTGCCTGGTTTGTGCACGTTAACTCCAAGCTGTCTCCCCCCGAAGCAGAGGGACCCCATCCCTGCCAGGGGCTGCATGTGTGGGCCAGGAGCCTGACGATCCATTGCCAGAGCGGGCAGCTGAAGGAGGCAAGTTGGATGTGTTTGCTCATTTGCTTCAATGAGAGCTTTGGCATCTCAGAAACAGAAGTGAAGCTATTACATAATTTCCAGCCTGTTGCAGTGGAGGGCCCCAGGAGGCAAGAAGTCTTGACTCAGAGTTAGGCCTGGCTTTCTGTTTACATGCAAAACCATATTAACCACAGTGTACAAGACTCATGTCACTGGGGTGTCAAAGTCAGAATAACAAGACCAGAGCGGATAACTGCAAAAGCAAGCGGCAACAGCCACGGCACAAGCCCTGACCCGAGCCAAAATTGATTTTCTATCCCCTGCCTTAGCGCCATTAGAAGTGCGGCTGGCAGGGCTTCCCGGGCAGTCAGCAAGGAGCTCCTCTGGCTCCTGTGCCAGGTGGCCCCTTCTTAACCCCCTGCTGCATCCCTTCCCAGGACTCTAGCCCGGCCGATGTCTCTTGATGCTTTTTCTCCCTTGAAAGCCTGCTTTTTAAAGTTGTGCTAGCAGCAGCAAACATCGTGAGTCCCTCTTTCTCGCCCAGTCAAACAGAAAGCTGGCATGCGTGACATTTCTCTTCCTGGCGCCAGGCTCCTATTTCTGCCCGTTTCACGGTAAGGTGAGGGAAGTTGTGCGGGTGTTGAAGTGACTGTGGCTGCTCGGTGTTTGTCCGGCGAGCGCCGGCGGCTGGAGCCGCTGCGCGAGGGAAGGAGGGACCTTCAGCCTGGCGCGGTTTGCGGAGCTCAGCCGTGCACCTGCCAGGGGCTGTTGGGTCAGGCTGCTCTTTGCTATTGTCTCTCTCTGCTCGCTGGCTGGGAACCCCTGTTCAGGCAGGTCTGCTAATTGCTTCTGCTTCGCCTGGCACTTTCGAGGACGGAACTCGCATGGAGCAGCTCCAGAGGCTCCGTAGCGACTGTCCAGCTTTCTTAGCTGCTCGTCCCCTTACCGTGAGCCCAGCAGAAGACCTGATCCTGGGTGGCACTGGCAGGAGATGCACCTGCCTTCAGGCTTCGTGCACCTCTGCTCCGTGGACGTGCATGGTTCATTGGGTGTTTCGTACGAAACTTCCTGCGGGGCTGCACACAGGGCTGTCCCGCAGCGGGGCTCCGTGCAGAGCCATGCTTGCGGCGCCCCAGCTGCGTGGGCACGGGCATGGGATTTTCCTGTAGCCACTGCCAGAGCGGAGACGTTGTGGTCTAGGTTGCAGCAGTGCTGCCCACTCGTCTGCCTGGTCTGCTCTCCTTCTTACTCCCTCTGCTTCACTTTCTCTTTTTACGTGGGGTTTCTCTTTCAATCTGTATTTTGAGCACGGCTATCTCTAGAGTCTTTTTTAGGACATTATATCATTTTTCTCTTAGAATTTATTCTCTATGTAGGATCAAAATGACCTCCCTGTTTCTATCATCATTTTCGCCTCTTTTTAGAAAGAACAAATGGGGGCATGCTTCAGGTATGAAATTCTGTGGCTCACAGAGGTTTGCTTTTCTTAAGCACTGTAAAAAAAACTAGGTATGTGCTTGTGTGCTACTGGCAATAACTGGTTAGAAAATACCAGGCAAATATGTTTGGATTATGCTTTTTTCTCAAATTAATGCCAGAGCATCCAAGAAAGAGTGGCAGTGTGCCTGTAGAGCCTCTAGAAGTGTAGTTTAATGGTAGATTACATAGCCCCAGTTGGTTCAAAGCAGGAGTTTGCATTTCAGAAATGGTGAAATGTTTAGATTATAAACCTTTTTTTTTTTTTTTTTCCAACCAGCAAAATTAGGTCAATTATTTTGAGTTTGCTCTGGACCAGCGTACTTGTGTTCTAAGCTTTTGTTTCTGACTAATGAATTAGTATTAATTTGTTAATATTAATGTGGCTTTTAAAAGTCATACTGGCCATCTTCAGCTTGGAGAGCTGAAAGGAAAATAAAATTTGTCTGTAATTAAACGGGCGTCCAAGTAAACCTTTTCCACCCCAGGCATGGTGGCTTATTGGGGAATAGTAATATTTTGTTGATTTGGGAGAACTCTGTTTTGCCTCGCTAAGGCTGCTAGTCACGGCGCTCAGACAAGATGTGACATCTCCTGTGACAGGTTAAGCTTCCTTGATGTTTTCTGTGGAACTCTTGTCGAAACCTACTCGGCTGCTGTTGACCACCTTCTGCTCAAGTACACCGCCCGCAGCAGAGCAAGGCACGCTAGCGGCAGGACCGCTGCCCAGAAGAGATCCTGCTGGCTCTGCATAAAGGCTTTGTTTTAGCCACATTTACGAGCGGTGGACCTGAAACAGCTATTGTGGTTTTCTGCACTTCGTGAAAACAGGCGGCTTTCAACCTGTACGATTTCACCAGTTCACTTTTACCGGCTGCAGAACGCCTCTCTCCAAATGCATCAGCAGCTGCGCTTCCTTGCGGGGGTCAGCTCGGGGCTTTGCTTTGCAGGGCAGGCGCTGCAGCAAGAGCAGCGGCGGGTCTGCGGCACCCAGAAAGAGCACACAGCAGGGCTGGGGCTTCGTGGTGGGGAGCCAGGGAAAGCTGATTTGGGAAGGGAGGGAATAACTGCTTAGTTAGCCCGTAATTGTGTAGAGACGGGAGGTGGCAGCTGAACTTTTTCAGATAAATGCATCCTTCAAGCTTGCATGGTGCACCTCTTAACCTGGTCCTGCTTGTCAATGTAACATTTATTTTTCCTCTGAGCTCTGTGCCCCTGTATTGCCTCTGGCAACTGGGGATAAAGCAGTAATGAGACACGTACCTAGACAAAGTCTGGTGCAGGCCTCCACTGTGGCTGCATTTATTGAATTGTATTGATTAGTCAGCAAACCGTGTAGGATTTCTTCATGAAAAAACCTGTCTTGCTTGATTCAAGGGGGTAGTATTTGGACTGAATCCATTGTTAAGCCTGTGACTTCAGTAGAAAAGACAAAGAAATAGCATTTCCAGAAAATTTTCAGATGGGGAGAAGGGAAATGATTTTTTTTGTAGCTGATTTTTTTTTTTAAAGTTTCCCTCTTCCATAGGAAAAGGGAAAATATGAGAGGATGATTGAAACATCTGCAGTAACTGTATGCTGTGGAACTCAACTTTTTCTTAGAAACCCTAAGAATGAGATTATGCAACCCATTTAGCACATGAAAAAAATGAGAGAGATTTTATTAAAACCATTATAAATTTTTTGCATTGGGATAATGATTAATATATCTTTTTTTTAATTGATAAAACCGTGCTGCCCCTGAAGGTATACAGATGTTTTACAGCTCTGCCAGCAGATACACAAAAATGACTCTGAAAGTAGAAAGCATCAGTAACACAAACTTATGACCAAAGTAGCTGGAAAATTGTGTCTACAGTGCTCAGAAAGAGTATGTAAATTGAAACCTAATGTTCTAGTGCAAATAGAGAAGGCATTCATATTTCTCGAGACGCACACAGGAAAATAAGCGTGACATCCTCATATATATTTATATATACCGTTTTATCATGTAATAGTTTAAAATGCCACATTATTAAAGACTAACTGTAAATTTTCCCTGCAGTATATAAGATCTGTAATTACCTAGAGCTATAGGTTGGAAAATAAAGGCTTGAAATACTTTATTAATAAACAGAAAGCATTTGGAAGAATTAAAATGCAATATCACTCCAAGCATTACCTTATAGTTCAGGCAGAAAAACGTTTACAGTGTAAGTGGCTCTCATTTTTTCTTTTTTCCCCATAATTTTTTTCATTCCAGATTTCTTCCTCCCTCCTTTTTCACATTTTTTCTTTTTTTCCTGGAAAGTCTTCTAAGGCCATTTTGTGTGTGTGTGTCCAGAGCCCGACACAAGTAGTTGACACGTAGTCAATTATTTCTGCCAAAGCAATCTAAAATTTGAATGGAAAGCCCGACAATTTTCGCCTCTCTCTCCAAAGCCCTTATTTCTGCTAGAGAAAATTTGCAAAATAGTTACCTTCCTTTAGCTGGTGCAACGTTTGGAAGTGCTGCAATTGTTTTCACTGCGTGAACATCTTTATCCCCCTGCTGCTGGTGTCACCGCCCAGGAGGCAAGCTTTTCCCAGCCGCCTTCTCTCTGCAGCTTGCCCCATCCTTTGGCAGCCCCTTGCTCCCCGCTCTGGTGGGAACTCGGGCTTTCCATTTCTCTCAACCCTAACACTCACCCCAGCCCAAGAGTGAGCCTTAGTCAAGGTTCCCAGCCACTGCCCAGATGAAACGTTTCTCACCGACAAGTTCCCCTTGCTCCCCGCAGTTTCCTTTGGCAGCCCGTTGTCACCTCGGTGATGATGACTAAATCAGAAAATAGGCATCTGCAGGGAAAAAAAAACAAAAAGAGTTTCAATCTGCGGATATCGAAAGTCCAGAAAAGTAGGCTTTTATTTATTTATTTTCAGAAGTTTCCACTGGGCAGGTGGGCACCTCTGCGTGGACGTGGCACCAGAGACCAGAGCCTGCCCTCCTCAACTGGAAGCCACGCATGGTCTGAGACTTGGAAGCAGCTGCCTTGCTGTCTGTAGCACTACCAGAGTGCTGTGTTGGCAGCCACTGCATTTTAACCGCGGTTAATGAGAGTCATTTGTACACTATTTGTGAGCAGGTTCAGAAGGTTGCATGCAAAAGTCCTTTGGGCTCCTGTCTCCATGTAGTCGCCTGTGTGCAGAATGGCAATTTTAGCGTGTTCCCGTGCCAGACAGGACTGCTCAGGTCAGCTCTGATTCCTGTGCTGGAATCACTGGTGTTGGTGGATAGGAGACTATGGAAATTTTTAGTAGTTTGACTGTACTGCACGGATAGGATTGCTTTTGCACTTGTGCCAGCATTAGGGAAGGTCAAAGTCTTGTGACTTGGATGGGCAATTCAAATACAGCTTCATCCTGTGTGATGACCCTAAAGTGCTCTGGTTTTGTTGTGTAACTAATTTAAAAGGAACCTAAATTCTACGTTACTTTGGGAATAAGAATGTTCTAAATATTTTTGGTTTCGAATTCCAAAAAAAAGAGGACTCCTGCTAGCAGGGCTAAATTAGCTTAAAACAAGCACGACCGTTAACTGCTTCCCTCTTGGATGCACTGTATGGTATTTAACCATCACTGCTACTAACAGAGTTTACCACTGGTAGAATGGGTGGTCATTCCTCCCTGTGTCATGTCTCAACTCTGGATTCACATAAGGGGATTCCCAACCAATACAGTGCATCTGGAGATGTTTCCTTACTGGTAGGATGTATGGGGGTGTCTCTTCAGTCCATTAGCCTCAATCTACTTGCAAAAGACTTTTGATTAGACAAATTACTTAAAGAAGAGCCCTTCCTTTCCTACACATTTCAATGATACCTGATGCTAACAAGTAGGACTTGTAAGTGGAAAGTTTTTTGCTTGTTCTGGAAGCACAAGCAGAGAATATCACAGAGCAATGTTTCTTTTTTTTAATTATTTTTTCCCCCTTCAGCAGTATCCCAGTTTCGTGTAGTTTCTTGTTGTAGGGAGGATGCAGAGGCGTGCTGCTCTCTGCTTGGGCTGACTGGTGCTGCGACCTGCTTGCGTATATCATGACTGAACCAGGCTGGTACGTGGTTGCAATGGGAAGCAGCTCTAACGCCCAGAGCAGCAGCACAAGGGCAGGTTTGTGATATTGCAGCTGTCAGGAGGCTGCAGCACTATGGCAGAATATTGTAAAGGCAACGTCCATGGGGATTGAAAACAGATGTGCCTTGCTTCTAGGCTGATAAGGGGGTTGAGAGGTGCAACTTTGACCAGGTTAGCCATTAAGAATAAAAGCCGGAGGATGAACATGAGGGAGCAAGAGACCTCTGAATATTGTGTGTTACCCTGATACTGAATCCTTTCAAAGGCTTTATTTTCTATCAGTATGATCTCTGTGGTGGGACTGAACCTTCTGGGATGCAGTAATAGCATGTTACCCTTCTGCAGCTCCTTTCTCTAGGATTCTCAAAGCATTTCAGAATAACTGATTTTCCTCATGCTTTTGGGAGAACAAAAAGGTGGGTATCGGTTTTTTTTTTCCACCAATTTTATGTTTGGGGAAATGGGACCTGAATGCCTATCGGACATTTAGAATTACAGATATTAATTAATTAATATCTTGTTCTGTCTGATCCATGATAGTTAAGACTATTTAGAAAGACTGTAGCTCCTGCCTCTTTCTTCTGCAGCTTGACACTGCACCCTGAGATGATGCAACTGCTCAATATAGGAAAAAAAAGAAAAAGGAAAAAAAAAAGAAAAAAGAAAAAAGCCTCAGAAAGGGAATAAGTAGGGAAAGACAGAAAGATATGGGAGCTGAATTGGCTTACTGTGCGGGCAAGCAGTGAGCTAGTGGAAAGGAAGAAGAAAGTGGGACTTTATGGTAGCATTTGGCCTTTTGATCACCTCTGTCGTATGGCTGAGATGTAGCTAATGTGGCTGCACTCTTAGGTTAAGAACCATTTTATTTTTTTCACTCCCTCTCCATGACCCAGGACAGGGTCTTTCCTCCCACTTTTGGCAAACAGTGTGCAAAACACACAGTGAGACCAGGTCTGGTGGCGGTGCTGGGAGCAAGAACCGTGGCATGACTAATCGTTGGATAACTGCATGTAAAGTGATAACATCTGAAGAAAACACATATTCCTCCATGTTTATTTTAAATCTTGGAAAAGGCAAATGCATGTCTCTCTCTTCTCTCTTGGCAGAACCAGCTCCTTGCGAAAGGCTTGCTGTTTATAGAGGAGAAGGTTAAGCTGTGTGAAGGCAAGTATAGAAAGAAACCCATTTTGGAGTGGGCTCTTGGAACACCCTTTTGAGTCACGCTTTGATGTTTGGCCAGAGATGATTTGCATGGCTGAAATGCCTGCAGCCCTTTCTGGTACTGCCTGAGAGGGTCACACAACCTCTTGGGGGCCAGGTTGCACTGCAGTCTGTGCTGCTTATGGGTGGTGGGCTGTTAGAATAACCGTGTGGCTGAAGCCACATCAGCCATGGCTTCACCACAAGAGCAGGAGTGTGGGTCCTGAGTGGCATCTGAACCTGAGCTCAAAGCAGTTCTAGGCTGGACATGTATCCTGTTGCAAAACTGTGCTGAGAGCCTTCTGCCTGTTATTTCTCAACATGATTCGCAGCTCTGCAGTCTGGCTGTTTGCACTCTTGGAAGCATGATTTTGGTTACGGCAATACTGTGTCATTATGCTTTTGAGAGCTGAACCAACAGGCCTTGTGTAAATGTAAAGAAAAAAACGGTCACTTGGATGGGAATGAAATCCTTCAGTAAAGAAGCCAACCAGAGATGAAGTTCTGTTCAAACCACTGGGGCACAGACGCTTGCTACCACAGAGCCTGTGGACCAAGGCCAGCTTGGAGCAGCGACTCTCGGGGGTGGCTGTGGGGGGAGTTAGTCATGTTATGAATGGCTTGCTCAAGCACAGAGTGCTGCTCAGAGCACGGCTTTATTCAAAACCAGGCTGCCGTCTGATTTGACCCAGTTTTGTAGCCTGTAGGGAAGATCCCTTGCTAATTGTCAACCTGCCGTATCTGGGTCATTAAATGCCAATAGACGCTTATAATCTCGTGTCATTATTGGTGCTGGATTCCTCCACCCTGTTCTTCATCGAGTGAGTTCTCCATTTGGCCAGCACACTGTGGGACTGGACCTTGATGGAGCTGTGCGGTTGCCAGCCTCCTGCTTAGTGTGTGCTTCTTGGCACAGACTCTGTAATGAAGGGAAGAAAGGCAGATTTGTACATTTTCATGAACATGGGTGCTTGTCCTGCTGCTGCCAGCTCCTCGGAAAAGACACCATGCAGCATATCATAGGTTTTGTTTTATGTGTATTCATATAAAATTATTCCAATTTCTGCTTTAGCATGGAGAACATTGAGGTCCAGCCTGCAATAAGCTGAGAGCAGCCCAGAAGTAGTTTGCAGCTGCTCAGGTAGATTGGGTAGGATAAGATTTCCCAGGCAGACAGCAAAACCCCCTTCCTATGCCTCGTTTTTTCCCCCAGTTTGAAGTGACACTGGAGCCACTTTACCTGTGCAAGCTGGCATCTCTGCAGGAGATGACTCTTGTCACCTTTCTTTCACAGCACGTAGGCTTGTTCCAGGTCTTGCGGTCTCAGCAACAAGAACTTGTACGTGCCTCTCAGCTTGTGCTCTCTTCCTGGAAAATTTCTCCCGTCCCAGTACTCAATGATGGAATCGTGTTCCTGCTGCAGGGCATGGCAATGTTTCACTGTGTCTGTTTTTCAAATCTCATCCTCTTATTTTAATACAATTTTTCTTGATACAGTCTGTCAGAATCTCTTTCAATGCCTGTAGGATTATGATTTCTTGAAGAAACAAACCATTCTCTGTTTCCCTTCAGAAGGAAAAGGAATCTGTGCCATTTCATTTCTAGCTCCACATACCAAAGCATTACAGTCGTGGGGAAGAGACAGAAGAGGGAGAAGTTTAAGAATTCAATTCATCTGTTTCCTGTTGTCTTTTTCGTTTACGGTTGGCAGTTTCTGGCAGTGGGTAGCTGTTACGGGGGTGTTGGGTAGGTGCTTGTGTGCCTGGAGCTCCAGTTTTGAAGCTGGTGTCGTATCTGAGAGATGCTTCCCTCTCAGCCCTCCTGCAGTCAGTGAGGTCTCTGCTTGAAAGGAAACATCTGCAGAACCTGGTCCTGCTGCCTCTGCCCTCTGGCTGTGTTGTACACAACATGACCCATTGTCAACCACACTGAAAGCCCACGTGGAAGTCTCCAGATGGGGAAAACACCAGCGTATAGCGATAAGGCTCCCTTGAGTTGCAGTTTTATGTGTTCCAGTTCCTCATGTAAGCTTGAGGCTGAGACTCCAAAGCTGCCTTGAGCAGCTGCTTCCCTTGCTGCTCCTTGAGTCCTGCCTACTTGTGAGCCCCATCTGAGGCTCTGTGAAAGGTATCCTGGAAAATGATTTTGTCAGAAAACTTACGTTGTTAAACGTGGGTCTGTATTTGCACCTGAAATTTCTGGGGGTTTTATATAAAACTTGAAAAAACATTGCAAAACTTTGTCCTTTGGGGTTGGAAAAATCCCCTAAAAAGCTCAGAGTTTTTTTGGGCCTAAATGCTGAGAAACATAGAGCTCTGTAAGTCAAGCCTAGGAGAATAATTTAAAACGTCTATTCAAACTATTATGTTCAGTAAAGCATTTTTTGTTAATAATAGGCTTTTGACCACAGTTGTATTCTTATTATGGGAGTCACGAGTTGCATAACTTAGTCTGCCTTCATTTTAAATATCCACTTATGTTTGGGGATGTTTGTTGGAGTCGGATTCACATGAGGGGTGACCACAAGTGGATTTCACTTGGGAGCCTTCCAAATCGCCACGTTTGAGAGGAGAAGCCCTGAGAGGAGCACGGTGGCTTTGTGGCTTGTCAGAGCTGTGGGTGAACAGCCTGCAGGAGTTCATGACTTCTGTGTCTGTGCTTGAGGCTGCTGAGATGGTGGAGAGGGGTCAGCTCTTATGAATGGTCTGACTCAGTTGCTGCAGGACAGCTAATGCTGGCTTTCATACGCAGCTCTTAGCATGCAGCCGTGCTCCCCTGCTAGTTTAGTAATTAGCTAATTTGGTAATTTAGAACAGTGAGACTACCCAGTCCTTTGCTGAGGAGGTAAAGCCCCCTCCCGAAGTCATTCTTCACACTTTTGTTGGAGCTGGTCTCATGTTTTGCTCAGAGCTGTCCTCTTTGCAGTAAGTGACAGAGCAACCCATGGTTGCAGCCTGGTGTCTCTGCCAGTTAAGGCAAAGCTTTGCCGGGTTACGTCCACTTTCTGGGAAGAAACTGGGAACATGAAGGGTGGGTTTGTATCTCTTACCCGGGGACACATGGAGTAGTGGGAAAATTCAACTTGATTGTAGTGTCCCTTTTGCTAAAGCTCTTTCTTGCTCTCAATCTCTGTTTGTGTAGGTGAGGATCGCATTGATATCCTGTCTGAAATTTGGGATCACTACTTTACAGAGACTCTTCCAACACTCCAGGCAATATTCTACCCTGTCCAGGTAATCTCAATTAAAATTCAGTCTTCAGGTGAAGCAATATAACTACAGTGTCTCCTAACAGCGCATCAAAACTTCTGTTTCAGCAGTACTGTTTGTCTGGTGGCTATAAGGGCCTCAAAACCTTTAAACTACATCTGGGAGGAAGCAGAGTTTGCACAAGTCAACATTGGTTATCTGAGAAGGACTGCTAAAACCAGCCAGGCCTTCTGAGCTGAGTTTATTCCCATTTGTCTGTCCACTCTCTGTTCTTAGCTAAGGTTGTACACCGAAATTATTGGACTGTACTTTGTCTAGACTGAAGCTCTGGACCATTTGCAATTGTAAGTTCTTCCATTTTTAAATCTCTGGAGCTCTTTTCGTGCACCTGACAACACTGACAACTTGTATTCAGATTTCTTCCTCTGAATACTAGAACAGAAACCAATGTGTCTGACTTGTCCAAACTACTTTTGGAGGGCTTATATCCAAGTTGTGCCTTTTGAAAAGCCTCTTTTTTTTTTTTTTTTTTAAATCTTTAATATAGGGGCAAGTAAGCTTCTGGGTAGAGGACAAATGAACACTTTATGTAAGACCCATTTACACTGGATGTTTTACAGCTGATTATTCCATTGGAATTGTTGAGCTGTGTCAGTTTTTCCTGTAGTTTTGATCAGGGTTTCCATACAAGCAGTCTGAATACCTCCCCAGTCTATTTTGATCTTCTGTCCCATCAGAGGAGAAGCAAAAACGTACTTCATGAGTAGACTGACATTCTGAGAAATGCTAGCTGCCTCATCCTGACTTCTGCCTGTTCCATGAGATGTGCTTTCTGGAGTCTTTTTTTATTTGTTTATAATATTATTTTCCCCTTGTATTGTTTGAAAGGCAGCATGTAAAGCTCAGAGGTTGCCCTTTTTCTCTAATCCTATTAAAGCTGGCATTTCCTAAAAGAGCAAAGGACTTCTGTAAAGACAGACACTAACCTTTTTACTGTGTTTATTTTTATTCTTTCCTTGCTGCAGATGCTTAAAGGTAGGTGTTTGGCAGCTCAGACTGCACAATTATAATATCCTCCATTTTTTTCTCCTTTTGCAACTAACTCTCAGTCATAGAGTGACCTAATCTATTTATGTAGGGGTTTTTCTGCACTGCAGCTATCCGTGCACTGTAGAAACAGCTGAGCTAACTGTGCGTAATGTCTGCAGATGCTATTAATTCTTCCACTTATCAGAACAATCTCCTCCGGTGCTATTAAATGTCTCTAATGAGAATCTGAACAAAAACTACTGCACGGTTGGTGCAGCTTTTGGAAGTAGCTTGGTGGTGGTGGTGATGAAACTGTGACTATGGGATGCTGAGATTCTCTGAAATCTTAACTTTCTTACTGCATCTATGTTGTCACAAAATCTGAGTCCAAACTATTTTATAGAAGCTGTGAAGTTAAGGACGTATTGTTATTTTATAAATGAGGAACTGAAAGGTTACAGACCACATATTTAAAGCTTTGCAAGCATCTAAGTCCTACACAAATGTATGGATTTAAACACCCTAAATAAATACATCTAAGAATCTGACTCAAAGTAAGCTGCCTTAGGCTACAACAAAGGGAATTGCCGGTGCCACGAGAAACTGAATCATGATTGCTCTTATTCCAGAGCAGTGCCCTGATAACAAGGTTGGCCTTTTCCTACAAATAAGAAACTGTATGTGCCTATTTATCTGGTGCATCAGGAAACGTTAAAAAGAGGTCATCTAGCAAATCCCTTTCACCAAGCTGCAGTTCTCCATGAGCTACTCTGGTAGCTGAGGAAGCCTTTGCGTTGTTGGTTCCCCATCACCTGTGACTCCTTTGTTGTAAATGCCAACGCCAATGTAAGCATTTTGTTGTGTCTTCTGTGATCCCAGCAACTCTCCATTCAGAATGAAAGTAAGTCAGCCAAACTTGTGAGTCTGTTACCAATGGTAGTAACTAGAAGTAACTTCCTATCTCAGCTAAGTTTAAACCTGAGGCTCAGAGCTCTTGCAGAAATATGACCTTTAAGCAGCCAAGTTGGTTAAATTGCTGTACAGAGGGAAACTATGTAAACAGGTCACTGACTTTTATATAGTTTCAGCTGTTGATGTAACTACCTGGTGTGGAAAAAGAATAGCAAGTCTTGTTTTGTTTGGCACAGCGAGATGTTTGCATTTTGAAATGGGATACGAACTTAATGGGACTAAACTGCCTGATATAAATAAAGTGTGCAGCTGCTGAAATACAGTTCAGAGAGATGAACCAGTCCTTTCTACACCTTGATGATTTTAAACATGCAGCGATGGTTTAAACAGCAAAGTGCTTTTACTGTGGCCAAGCTGCCTGCCAGACCACTTGCTTTAGGTCATATTTACATATTGATGATGCTGTTAATTATGACATTAAACCCATTATGAATTAATGATTAACTGGTGTTAATTCCTTCCAGCTAAATATTTGCCTCGATAGTTGTGTTATGGAGACTATAAAATGGCTCCAAAAAGGAGTGCAGGGCACAGATTAACAGGCTGGAGAGAACTAGGAAAACTCTTCAGGCTGGAAAGTGCTGGGCAGGGCTGGGAGGAAAATTTCTGTGTTAAGTGGGACAAGAGGAAATCATATGTACGTTAAGCCTTACAGAAGGAAAGACAAACACCAGAATGACCAATGGAGTCCAACAATGTCTAAGTGCGCTAAGAAAAACTACAACGTCTTCATCTGTTAACCCTGCTCACTTGTGTTGTTGATGCTAAAGGCCACAGAACATCTTGTGGTGGAAATTAAATCTGTTGCTTTCATTATCTGTCCATTTTTTATTTTATTTTTTTTAAATTTTGTTGGTACAAGCAGTCCAATTAGCTTTGTTCTAGCCTAAATCCTAACATCTGCAGTGGACTGCATTCTGGATTTTTGTCTTATCAACAAGGTCTAAAGTGCAGATGTTGAACAGAAAGAGGATCCAATACAGACCAGAGGTAGGCTTGGTTAAGGAATATTCTGTACCAACCTTTCTTTGCCAAATCTTTTGTGGTTTCTCAGCTCCAGTTGTCAAATGTACCAGCTGCATCTGTCTTCAGATGTTTGTGACCAGATCTGCTGTCAGTTGGGTTTCATGAATATGCAGCATTTTGCTGAAATACAAGTCCCTGTTTGGCTTCACTCCAAACCTAGTGGTTGGAGTTCCAACTCCAAACCTCAGATGAGGTGTTACCCCTTTCAGAATTTATGTGGGACAGAGACTGAGTGGGAAGCTACCAAAGAGTGCCAAAAGTCCTCACACCGAGCAGCTGAGGTGCTTCACCACAGCAGCGATGGGCAGGATAGGCCCTTTCTGTCTGTGTGCATGTATGTATTGGTGTGGTGCTCCCATGGCCCTTTACTAACTCTTGGGTTTTTGCGTACTGTGTTTTTCAGGGTCAGGAGTTGACTATCCGTCAGATTGCTCTTCTTGGCTTCAGAGACTTGGTGTTGCTAAAAGTGAAGTTGGAAGAAATTCTTCCTCTGGTCCAGTCAAAGCTCCCAGCTTCCATTGTCCAGATGCTGTTAATTCTGCAGGTGAGGAGCCTCTCGATTTCTTCATCTGACTCCACTAGCGATTCTTGTCCTCACCTTGCTGAAACAAATCTTGGAATGGAGAATGGGGAGGGCAGAGGGTGTAATGAATGGGAAATTGTGTGCTTATTTCGGAATCGTAAACGTAGAAATGAGAGCTAAATTTGAGTAGTTAATGCCCTGAACTTTCCTGGAAATGGGTAAGGATATTTCTGAGAGGGACAGGTTCTGCTCTTTTGTGTTTGCATTTTCCTTGGTACCTTGTCTCCCCAGCTAGGAACAGTCCCACAACTCTTATTTCCACATTGCCATCTACCAGCTTCTCTGAATGCCTCTTTGTGCCCCAGTTCTCTTGGTTTGTCAGCTTTGTAATGACCCGGTGAGTCTTACTCAAATTCATGTAAGGGTAACATTGGCTTTTCGTGTTTGAATTTCAGAGTGTCCATGAGCCCACTGGCCCTAGTGAGGGCTACCTACAGCTGGAAGAACTGGTCAAGCAGGTGGTGTCACCGTACTTGGGTTTGTGTGAGGATCACAGCTTCTCTGGTGGCACCTGCTTGCTTGGTAAGATGTGTGTACTATACACAAGCTCTTTCAAACACTCTTACTGGGGTACATATGTCAGCTAATGTGAGGCAGTGCACATCTGCTAGAAAAGGAGACAGTGCATGACTACATGAGAGAGAAAGCAAAGGTTAAAGCACTTCCAAGAAGGTCCTGATTAATATGTTTCTGAATGGTGTGGTTTTTATTTTCCATCACTGAGTGAACTATAAAGGTCCCACCACTGCCCACACATGCAAAATCTCGCCTCTTTCTGAAGGCAGTTGGGATTTGAAAGCTGCTCTCTCTGGTCTATGCCTGATGTGCTGCCCTCACCCTCTCTTGCTGGTGAGAAATTGCACCCATTCCTTGTCTGCCTGCTCGCTGTTGCTCGCTAACCTGCATTGACTGCCTCAACTCCTGCACTCACTGCTGCATCCACCACCCTTCACAGCCAGCTAAATTCTTGTTTACTCATTCTGAGAGATTACTCTTGTATTTTTTTTTTCATGGAGTCTTTCTTCAATCTGAGGACTCTTTAAAAAGAAAATCTGTATTTAAATGGTGGATAGATGGGGCTAGGAGAGAGAACTGGCACTGCACTTCAGAAAGGGGGTGCTTACTGTGGAAAACTTTAGACCTGATCCAGGAGCTCTGCTCACAATTATGGTGAGCAAGAAAAGATTGACCAGCTAAGAAATAGTTATGGCAATACTGTTTTGGTAACTGTGAAGATTTAAATGGAGCAAGTGAAGAAAACTTCGGTCCCCCTACTATTTTTCGGCACTTTATAAGCTGTAGCCTCTACCTGGATACACTCATGACAGCCCTAAGTTAGCTGAAGACATGCAGCCTGTCTTGTACTGTGCCTCAGTAGCACAGGGTAAAGGATGGTGTTATGGTAGAAAGACTTTTCAGGACTCGGATGATCTGTGTCAGCTCTTGTAGTTGTTGGGCAAATAAATACAATATCTTTTATACAAGTTAACATGGTTAGATTCTTCAGTATTGAGCTACAGACCTGATCTGAGGCTAGATCTAGACCACAAACCTCCATAAACACTGAGCAAATTTGTTTGGCTTTTTATGGATGCCTGCATGCTGCTTGGGATAGTGTGAAGTGTAGCTGCCTGATTTGTGCTGATGTTCCTAGCCATCCTGGATTTCTGCCAGCTGAACAAAGCACTAGTGTCATGAAACAAAATTTCACATGAACTGGCCTTGTAAAGTTTATGTGCCTCAAAATCATTGTGCTTGCTTTGATTTTAGCTCTGATTTATTTGTGTATATTTCCAGGGTGGCCTTTTGCCCCTGCTCCACCCTGTGCTGAGCAGAAGGAAAGAAAAAACTTGCGTTTGTGTTACACAGCACTGACAAAAGAGCAGCACGTTTCTGCAGATAATCTTGTCGTTTTCAAAGTGCTCCTGTGGTGGTGATTTCTTTTAATAACTGCCATTTCTCATCAAATTTCTTTCTCTTCCTCTTTCTCTCTTTCTGTCACCTTTGTGCTTTCTCAGAACCAGTTTATTCTCCCACTGGGCACTCAGTAATGATGAGGATCCCAGTAGGTTCCTTGCCATACAGTGGCTCTGTAGCAGCTCTTGTGAAACACGCAGTTGGGCGTCAGGTGTGCTTGTGTTCTCTTTGGATGCTGTGGAATCCAAACTGCCATCTGGACCACAGCCTTCGAGATGCACAGGTGTTGGGAAATGTGACTGAAGAAGGTATCTTGTCATGGCTGCAAATAAACACGAGGCTTCAGCCTTCAAGGCTGCAGTATGTTAAACTTGATTTAAATCGAGAGAGGAGTGCGGCAGGAATAGTTGTGAAAGGGAGCAGAGAAGCTCACAGAAGGGAATCGAAGAAGGCGGCCTCCCTAATCAAAGCAACAAATTATGAAGTCAAGATGGAGCATGGGGAAGAATGTTGTATCCCCAAACCCATCCCAGATACCAAAGACAGGTTGAACTGTGCCCACTTTAACCTCTGAGCTCTGTTGTTACCACTGCACTGGCAGAAGCATCGGGATGTAGTTGCTTCAGTTGGTTTATGTTCCTTTTGCTGTGCTGTGGTACTCTCCTGTTATCCATCCTTCTTGCTTCTTCCATGTAAATAAGCCACAGCCTGCATTGTAAGGATGGAGTATGCTGAATGGATCCAGTTGTCTAAGAAACAATGTTTAAAGTACGAATGGGGAAGAAGATAGATAAAACATTCACCCTACTTCCCCCATGTATTAAACCTAATATTATTGCTGATTTGAGTTTGCCTGCAAAAAATCCCTGAAAAACTGCATGACAGTTCCCTTAGGAGAGCATCTTCTGTGGCCATCGGCAAGGTGCACAACAGTCCCTGAGAGGTGAGATGACTTCCTTTCCTCTAGAAGCCCATGGGAACCCAAGAATTAATGTTTGCATTCTCTGCCAGCATCTTTGCCTTCTACACCACAATGTGGTTGTGGTTGAACTTCAGTCACGGAGCATGCTGGAGCATAGCTCTGGGCAGCGGGGTTTGGGAGCATTAACCTGAGAAGCTTTTCTCTCCAGAGGACTACTCTGAGGAAGATTTTGAATGAGAAAGCTCCTAGGACAAGACCAGCGTGCTTTATGTCAGCACTCAGCTGATTTGTGCTTCTTTTCCTTTTAGACTTTGTCTACCTGGATGGAGTTCTGTGCATTACAGCTCTTATGGTGACTTGGTACGATGCATACATAGCATTACAGAGGCGAGGCAGTGCCCCACAGCATAATGAGATGAGAGAGATAAAGGACAGGTGGCTTGCAGAAAACAAAGCTGGAAGGTATCACACAGTCTGATGCTTCTTGGCCATCGGTTCATAGCTGGACGTTGTGCAAGAGTTGCAGGCTGTTTTAAATTTTACAGGGAACTGTGATTGCTCTATCAAGCAATTAAAGGGGGAAAAGTAAAACAATAAATGTATATTCAGAGGTTAGCTTAATTTTTATCTGACTCTCATCATAAAGGATTTTACCTTTGTTGCACAAAAATCATCTGTGGATATTTTTTTCCTCAAGAGTCTTTTGATTGCAGACCTTATATTTGGCACTGGAAGGCATTGCTTAATGTCTTTGCTGCTGTGGGGAGAAAATACCACACGTGGATGCACGTTCTTCCTGATTCATGGGTGCTTTTGCAAGCTCAGCTGCAGTGTGCCTTCTGTGCCCTGGCAGTGTATCTGGGTTATGGCGGTTACTTCAGTGTCACGGAGCTCAGGAGCTTTGCTTTATTTGTGCACGCAGCAGGCAGCACACTACGCCTGTTCCCATGCTGGTATAGGTCTGGGGAGAAGAGTGTCACCTTCTGCTTTACTGTCCATGTTCCCTTCAATACCAGCAGGTTTTTGCAATCTGCCCGTCCAGATGCTGGTTAGATTTCAAGAGCTGAATGATGTCAGATTTTGAGGCACCGACTCACGCATCAGCTCTGTACAGTCTGCTCCGCAGTGAGTGCGTGTGTGTGCACAGATGCTCACGTGTGCACGAGTACACACGTGGTGCACAAGGCTCTGCAATGATGAATACAGAGCGGCTGGCTGGAGTGCAAACTGCTGCAGGAGTTGATGGAACAAGGGACACTTGTTGGCCATTTTGCCACAGAAGCCAGGGATGTACCAGAAGAGGATGTCAGGACCAATTTTCCAGCGTACGTGCTGGCAGGGTAGCCAGGCTGGGCAGGAGTAATTAAACGTTATTGCTTCCTTCTCTGTGCTTGCTCTCAGTGGACTTTAATCTCTCAGGTCATCGGGCTTGGCTGTTTCAGCAGCACTAAAAGTTTACACGCAAACTGGCATTTTTTTCTCACGGGAATATTTTTGTTTATTAGGTGAACATCAGGCCATGGCCATGATTTTTCTTTTTCCTGTGTATCCCAGCTTTTTGGGAAGTGCTGCAAGCTGTCTCTGTTTAAATGAAGCATGTTTTCATTTTTAAATTTGCTGTTTAGGAACAGAGAAGAGCAAAGATTTTGCCTTTGCCTGCAAAACCTTCAGCGATGGAGTCTGGAGAATTGGCAGCTTTGTGCGTGGCTCAGTTCAGCTTAATCTCCTCAGGCCTCTCTCGCTAGCCAAGAGACCTCTGCATAGCTGAAGCCAAGGCAGGACAGACGTAATGTAAATGTTAATTTGTGGAATGGGGCATTGTGATGAACACAACCTCAAGAAGCTACTGGCCTCCCTTTATCCTCTCAGCCACAGAGCTGAGCAGGTCTTAAAGGTGGCTGAGTTCCGAACTGAGACATGAGATGGGCACCTGAGTGCATTTAGGAATCTCAGCCTGGATCAATCCCGTTACAAGTAAATCACTGCCCCTACTGCTGCCTGCTCTCTTCTGGCATCAGTACCTGACTTAACTCACAGCAGTTAGAAATGAAACAGCCCTAAAAACTACTGGGGACGCTGGAGAACCAGACAATGACTCCTGTGTTACCTGAGTCTTGCCTATGTCAGAGCAACTTTTTGTGACCCAGGCGTGGGCAGCAGCAGAACACAAGCGCTGTGCCGGGGTTTGGCAGTGCCGGTGCTCAAAACCTTGTTTGTGCACACTCTTAAGGGCAGAATGAACCATCTTAATGAACTCATTACTGAGAGCAGCGGGGTGAAGTGTTGTCATTGCCTGGCTGCTGCCAGTGGTGGGGTTTTGGCTGCTCAGCCATTCCTCTTTGTAACAATATCAAGCTTGTTTTCTGCCTTTCTTACTGATGCAAGCTTCCAAAACTGTTTCATAACTTTCAGTGATGAGCGCTCTGCTTTGAATTTTGTTACTGTCTCTTACACTTTGCGGTCTTGGGGGAAGTATTGTACATAGCCTGGAAGGCTTCTGACTTCAGGAAATGAGACCCTGTGCTTCAAGGAAGTTGGTGAGATACACAGACAGGCTGGGAATAGCTTTGTCAGCTGCCCTGGGGACAGATCACATGAGGTGTTTACCACCACACAGCGATGCTGCGTGGCGGTGGAAGACGGGAGGTGAGAAGTGATGCTGTCTGATTAAACCTGCCAGGGGACCCAAGGCAAAAACCCAGATGCCAGCTTTTCTTAAAATTTTCAGTGTCAGAACTGAAATGGCGCCCGTGAAGCGGGGCTGGGGACCGTGCCTGGGGCTCAAGTTTTAAACCGAGACTCGTTTGTCCCCCTGAACGGTCTGTCCCCCCAGACTGTTGTGCTGTGCACTGTTAGGTGTTTTCAGTGTCTAGCCCCAAATGCAGGCGTGTTTCAGAAGTGGATGAAATGTTCTTTTCCTTGCATGATCTTTAAAAAAACATACAGTGGGATGGTGCTACCAGCACAGCCTTTCCAAGCAGCCAGAGAGGCAGTGCAGTGTTGGCGTCGGGAACGTCACGTTGACACCAGCTGATGGCATCTCCTGAGAGAAATTTTCCAGATAAAAGGATGGCGAGTCAGGTCTTCACCAAATGTTTCTCTGGGAACTTGTGGCACTTAAATGCCGCTGATTTTAGAGAACTTGCACATGAGAGCTTCTGCTCTGTCCTCACCCGCTCTGTACGTAAGAGGACAATCAGGAAGCTGAAGAAGGTTCCTTTGCTGCACCCATTGCTTTTTGGCTTGCTCCTCTTGCAGGCAGCAGCTCTGCTGCCTGGCAGTGGAGTGGGAGGTGTTTCCTTACTGCAGGAGAGGCAGATCTCCTTTCCAAACCCCTGGCAGGATGAACTGCAGGGCATCCGAACAGTGGCACCAGGATGGGAAACTCAGCGTGGCTGCAAGCTGAGCCCTCTCTGTTCCCTGTGGCCAGCCTAGCAGTTCAGACAAGGCTTTGCCTGTGCCCTGCTGATCGTTCCTGCTTCCTTCTTCTCTTCCAGAGAGACGGTACTCCAGATCCCGTCCTAAGGCTGGTGCACTGAATTATTCGTCTCACCTGGTGACGAGTCGGCAGCCCAGCGAGATGGCCCTGACGCCGCTGACAGAGCAAGAGGGGGAGGCTTATCTGGAGAAATGTGGCAGCATCCGGCGCCACACCGTTGCCAACGCTCACTCGGATATTCAGCTCCTGGCGATGGCCTCCATGATGCACACAGGGATGGTGATCGAGGAGTCAGACAGTAACGACAAATGCCTCCTCCTGCAGCCCAGCTTCAGCCACAGGCAGTGCTCCAGCGAGCCCAGTATTGCTGACGGGCCAGAGGGAGTCATGGCCGCAGGTAGGCAGGACTCTGCAGAGCTGAACTGCACGTCGGTCAGCTAGAAGCCTTGCCGAGGAGAGGAGAACTGTATGCACTAAGCTGGACAAACTGTCTTGTCGTCCCCGCTGGGAAAAGAGGAAAACTCATGTTTTGCCCCAGTCATTGAAATGGCGTTGTGGGACCTAATGTCTCTTTGGGAATGCTAGATTTGTTTTTCTTTCCTCTTTGTGATCGTTGTTGATAGAGGTACCAGCCTGCTCCCGAACGAGCACTGAGGGCTGCAAAGTTAAACGTTGCAGTCTACTTCATATAAGCTTTCGTTCTGTACCAGCCCAAACCTTCTGGTCTCAGGTTTCCTTCTGTTTCCTTGGTATGATATAAATTAGCCTCTTTCTGCTTTTCTCTGTCTTTCCCGGTTTCATGCTACTCATTTGCTCTTTGCTCCTGCAGTAGAAAGCCCTGTGCTGAATGTTCTGGCTGCTTCTGGCACTGGAGTGGGAATGGCTGAGGACTGCATTTTTTTCTTTTTAAGTTGAACTCAGGGGTGAAACCACTTGTGTCTTGCAGAAAGGTCTGCTCAGGTGGCTTGTGAGAGATCCTTTGGATCCTTTGCTTGCCTCCCATGGGTGTGGGTTTCAAGTCCAAATCTGAAGAAACCAGATTTTTTCCCCCCATACCTGAACAGAAGTGAATATACGTGGCATCTCAGACAAGCACTTCAAATGTACTTTATTTAGTTCCAGTAATGGTGGTGTAAATTGGGTGCAGAGGAGAGAGGTGTAAATTAGCGACAAAATGCAGTCCTGAGCATCCTGGCACTTGGCACTAATTTTCTCTCAAAATTTTGGCAGTGGTAGGGCTGCAATGAAAGGAGAAACCTAAGTGGATCCCTTCAGAAAGGCAATGCTCAGCAGTGTCTGCACCTCTGTTGTGAGAGAGAACTGAAGGTTCTCCAGGCTGGGCCATCCCCATTCCAGCCCAGGAGGTGACATACAGGATTTCATCCTCGGGCTGCGCTGGTACTCCCTGCACGTGCAGATTTCCTGAGACCAAAGACAAGCAGCTGGGTGCAGGAAGGAGCCTGTCTCTGTAGTACATTCGTGAAGTGCTTCTGACCTCCAGTGGTATCTGGTTCAGTGCAGCGTTTCTCTTAAGGTAAAGCGAGGGCTGTTTGCAGCCTTTGTTTCTGTTTTTATTCTGAAGATCAGGAGTGGGTCCAGCTTGCCAGTGTCTGTGTGTGCCAGGCGCTGCAGCCCGCAGCGCTTGCTTTGGAGCCCCACTCGGCACTCAAACGCTGCTTCTATGGGAACAGACCCGATCTGTTCGAGCAGTCCCCTGGGATGCTCTGCTGATGTCTTGCTAAGCAGATTTGCAAGTGTAATTACAGGCTTAGAGGTGAACTGAAATGCTGCCTTAAATGTCAAATCCCATTAAAAAATATGGGTATAACACCACTGCCACTAGAATCCAGTCCCTGTGGTACTGACTGCAAATAAATCTATCCTGACAAGGAAACAGAAGGTTAGGATGAGAGCCTCCAGGATGTTTCTTTTTCGCACGCTATGACATCAGTTACAGAGTTTGCCCTGCTGCTGTTGGGCATTAAGCACCCTTTGCTGCACCGAGAGTACAGCTCAGACCTGTCAGGAACTGGCCTTAGGAGCACGTGCAGCAAAGCACAAGCAGATGATTATTTTGTAACAAAGCATCTGAAATAGCAAAGCATCGCTGAGCATCAGCTCACGCTGATAAATAAGGGTGTTGCTTTGCTTCCTGTGGTTTGCAAGCCCTGAAATACTTGAAAAGGCCTCCATTTTCTTGCAGTCACCTACGGCACCCTCGCTACTGGCCTTTGTGGAAATGCAGCGCTCTGATCGCCAGCTGTGCCCACGTGCTGAAGGACAGAGATTTAGCCGAGCTGCCTGCCTCCTAGGAGGAGCGCACGCAGTCTGGGGGGCAGGAAGACATGGCTGTAAGCAGCCTTTCCTTTAGGGGGATTCTAGGTGAAATTGCCTTCCTATTCCTAAATTGGACTGATCAGGCCAACTTACTTGATGCTGTCTGCCCCAGGATGGCCGTGGGTTGTGGTGGAGCTGCAGAATGCCCGTGGTGGCAGCCAAGCCCAGCAGACCACACCGGTCTCACCTTGCATGGTCCTTCCAGCACGGGGCAGGTGGTGGCATCCTGCTCAAAAGGAATTTATTTGGCTACTTGCAGCCTTCTCTGAGCTGTGGTGGGGCACGTGGGGCAGTGGTATCCTCGCAGCATTTCGGTTCGTTCTTACAAATGCTTGTCTTCTCTTTTCTTCTCCTCTCACTCCCCTTCTGTAAATACTCAAACCATTTGGATAAGTGAGCAGCGCCCTCGTTTATGATGAAAATAAGAATGATTTATTTATTTCCTGACATACTCTTGGATCATCTCTAGGGCTAATAGGAATCCAGTCCTGGTTTTAACTTGAATTTCTTTTATTTTACATGTATGTATAATTTGAGTTATTTTGATTTTGTACCTGTTATTTTGCAAAAATTTGCACCGAGCCACTCTGAATCATGCACTTCCCCAGTTGTTTTGATTTTTAGGGAAAATTAAAGCTGGTGGCTTTCCTTTGTAAATTGAAGTAAACAAAACTTGTTCTGTAAACAACACTGAGGGTCTGAGCACTGCTTCTACAGGCATGTGGGAGGCACAAGCCTCTGCCAGCACCTACCTGTTACCAGCAGACTGGGTGCCCCTGGAAGCCTTTGGAAAGGCTGCCGTGATGGTGGCAGGAGGCTGGCACCGAAGGACCACTGGGGAAGACTGGGGGGCAGCTCGCCGTCCTGCGCTCCGCTGAGGATGTTCGCAGCCTGCCGAGGCCAAGCCCCTGGAAGGAAAGAGCAGAGACTGCCCCTGGGTGAGTGAAAAAACTTGAGAAAACCATGAGAAAAACTTTCATTTTACATATGGGTATCTGGTCTGGCGTTGCACCTCCTCTCAGCTCACTGTGTTGCACAGCCACGGCAAGGGTGCAGGGCAGATCTTTGCTATCCTGTGTTCTTCCACTTTAGAAAAGCTCCTGAATAAGCCGTCAGGATGGGAAGAAGGGATTTCTCTTACCACTTCCAAAAGCCTGTGTGTTACTTTCTAATTAGATATGTATCTAGATTAAGTTACTTCCCACCTCACTGAATCTTCCTTTTGTCAGTGTTAGACCCTGCTGCCTTCTCTTTCTAAGGTGATTCACTCTCTAAGTCCATGAGACTCTGTCATACGCGTACTGAGAGGACCTCAGCAGAAGGCTGTTCCCAATATAACCAGCCTCTCCCCCTGCATGCCTGACATGCAAGCAGCATGGTTTATTGCCATCAAGCAGAGCTCCTTCAGCCCCCAGCTGTTTGGGCAGCAACGTCTGAGCCCCAGGCTGCCATTTCCTTTACAAACAAGCCCCAGTGCCCACCTAGGGCTGTGAACAGCAAAGCAGGTGAGCCACGAGCTGGCCCCTTCCCCACAGACTCATGAATCCTCCATGTGTTTTGGTGAGCAGCTTGTTTCAACAATGTTTGGGGGAAGATGGGAACGTACACGTTCCCATGAGCCTGCCCTTTGTGGCAAACCACCCTGTTGTGGGAGAGATGTGCGCCTTGTACCAAGGCTGGGGGCTCAGCCCACAGCCAGCTGCCTTCTCTCTCACAAACACCAACCTCCACAGGAATGTCGTTGTGAATTGTGCTCTTTATTGAAAGTGGCCGCCGCTCCTTCCTTGCCTATAGAATATACCCAAAGATACCTTGAGCACCTGTGTGAGCTACATCCAGTCGCTGTTCCCAGCTAAGAAAGTGCGCTGTGTAATTGTTGTGTCAGGTTACTTCTCCCTGGTATGTAAGTTAAACCCCTCCAGGGGATGCAGCCCCCAGGCACTTCTCCAGGTCTGGTGAGAGCTGTCCCAAGCACAGGAGTGGTATCTCAGGATGAATGACTAGTTTGGGCTGTGTTTGTCAAGTCCAAATGATAAAAAGAAATGGCAATTACAGTGAGGAAATAAGTGAATTGAAAATTGTTGTCAGTCGATAGTTTTTAGATGCATATAGCCAACACCCTCTCTGGGTCACAAATAGGGGTGTGTGTGTGCAGGAGTCACCTCCACGTATGGGAGGATGTACTGGGAGAGGGCAAGGAAGAAGAAGAAACACATTCAGGCAAAGGAAATAGAGGGCTGGATTAATTTTTCACAGAGAACTGACATAACACAGGGTGACGTAGAAGCCTAATTACTGTTTGGTCATCAGACTTTTTAATCAGCAAAAGGAAAGCAAACCTCTTAAAAAGACGAAAACAAAACAATATCTTAAGGGTCTCATCTACCCTGAACTCATACCACAATACAGAGCAGCTTTGCCATAGCTGTAAATTGTAGCAATATTCAGGGAGCTGCTCTTTAAAGTGTCTGTCATTAGGCTTCAGAGCTAACTCCCACTTAAGCCAAGAGCCAGTTCATAATTCTTGCGGAATAATTATTATGGACTGTATAGCAACAACCTCTGTTACATTGGCAAATTGACTGGAGTCACGGAATCATTCTTTCTGAGCTAAATATTTATGAAGACAGCTGCATTGGCTCACACCCAGAAGTTTGCTGCAGTTGCTATTATCATTGAAAAAAAATCCTTTTCTTCTTTAAACCTGAGAACATGAGTTCTGTGAGGATTGCGTGGGCTCCTCAAAGAGTAGACAGGCTGGTTATGAGATGCTCAGGGTTAAAGTCAGTGATGCAGCAGGACTAGCTGGAAAGTAATGGAGTTTATGTATATTAAATGTCAGTGAGAAACCACAAGATTGGTGCCATACGTCCTCTTCGCTGTACGACTCTTAGAATGATTTATAACCATCATTGGTAAGCAAGCCCTCTTTTCCACTGTGGATTTTTAATCCACTTCACACTAAACAGCTATTGACTAACATATATTGACGGTTCTTGGAGCAGAAACAAGAAGTCCTCCCTTCACTCTTGTGTGTTTCAAAGGGGCAGTTTCACTATTACAAGAGCCATCTGCTGCCTTTTTTCAAGTTCATCTCAGCTCAGTGAATTATCGTTTATCTGCTGGGTGGTTGCAAATGAAAAGGTGGGAGAGGCTGTTCTGGAGGAGGGAACTGACGGCATGTGTACCTGGAAAGCTCCCACATAAGCAGATTTGGGTCTGAGTCCTCCTGGGTGTTACCAGGTTGAATGAGGAAGGTCCAGGTCATGAATGAAGATGGGGGTGGGGGGGAAGGACTGTGTGTGTGTGCAAAAAGTCCACCTTAATTGGTATATGCCGTGTGTTTATGAGAAATACCCTGCTCTAATCCTGTTTTTTGCCTTGGTGGGGATGGGAGGATGGGAAGGGAGCTCAAATGAGGATCTGGAACTTTTAATCTTGGGGATTCAAGATGACTCTCCTTTACAAATTTGCGTTAGTGCTGGGCAGAGGAGAGAGGAGGGGGATTTCTTGTGATTTTCCCCTGTCCTCAGTTTCTTCTCAAAAGATAGCGGGGGGCAGCTATCACACGTTGAGCAACGCATTTTTTGATAGCTCTTAGGAGATGGAGCTCCTCCATGCTGTGCAGCCTGGTGCTGCCTATCAATATCTCCTGAGGCCCTTAAACGCGAGGTGTCTTTCTCCCTGAAACCTGGCAGCAGGCTGGAGGGGCAGAGATGGATGCCCAGGTCCTGAGCACAGACCGGCCGGAGCTGCTGGCCAGGGCTGCTGGGGCTGTGACACTGGGAGGTAAGGTCCCCAGCAGCTCTGCTTGTGGCAGGCTGCAGGGGTTGTGCAAACACAGACGTGAGGTTTTGAGGCTGTATTGCGATAAATAATTAAGTTGTGGCTTGGTAAGCTTCCCCAGAGGCTATTGAGCTGGCAGCAATGCACTGGGATGACAGTAGGTCACACAGTGCTGCTGCTGCTGCCTGATTCCTTCCCACCCCAAACTTTGCTGTTACCCAAAATCCCATCCCCTGCAGCATGCAGCCTCTCACCTTCCCCTTTGTCCCCTCCTGGCTTATTGAACTGCACAAGCTGGCCTGAACAAGGCCCCCAGAGAAACAGAAAAGCCCATCTTCATAAGCTTATGCCTTTGTCTTTCCATGATGCTTAAGCTAATTCACTGGCTGCCCACATCATTATTGCCATCCTCCTTTGCTCCTGGTGTACAATGTGGACTGGAAGTTGGTTAAGATCTTCCCCCTCTTGTCTCTCCTTTTTTTCCCCAACCAGTTGTCATCATCAGGCTCACCTGCAGAGAGTGATGCCTTCAGAGGGCAACAGCAGCCCTCTGCCCATACCTCTGGCTTGGTGGTGGTCATGAAAACTCAGCTCCATGTTCAAGAGCTGCAAGGGTGTGTGCAGCAGCAGGCGCTCCTGTCTGCTATGGCTGTGGAGGTGGCTGTTTTGGGGGAGGAGAGCACCCACAGGCCAAGCCTCCCAGTGCTCAATGCCACAGGCAGTCTCTGAGGCAAAAGCGAGGTGATATGCAGGAGATCACATTTTTGGGTTAGCCACAGCCATGCCCGTAGTCAGTACGTCCTTGCAAATCACCTCCTGTACCCCACCTTCCTGGCCCTGCCACTAATGCTGGCGTCTTGGTTTCGCTTCAGACACGGGTAATTGATAGCAAAACCTGCAACACTGTTAGAAAGCTGCCAGTGAGAAATGTACCATGAAAGGCTTGGATGGGAGAGGCCTATTATTTAGGTCACTGGACAGCAGGGGGATGCTGTTGTGAGAGGAAATTATCCATTGGCCCTCTCAGGGATTCATCGTGCAGGGTACACAAGGGTACCTCATGGCCTTGAAGGGTAGAAGCACATGGAGGGGTAAACCAACTGTAACAGATCAGCTGAAGGGCAGTTGGTGGAGCTCAGCAGCAGGCACAGGTAGCTCTGCAGGCTGAAGGCCACACAACAGAGGGGAAACCCCTGTTCCTGCCTTGCTTCATGTCAGAACTGCTCATCCAGAGCTGTCCCTTTCTGTGCCTCCCACCACAGCTCAGGGATGAGCTGTGGCCTTGGCGCCTGGTCTGAGAAACAGCATCTGGGAAACTAGACAAGGAAATGGGTTAGGAAATTCATCAACTGAAAATCTGGGAGAACGAACACTCCCCCACAGCCCCAGGCTCCGGCCGTGCAGGAGATCCAGGGCTGGGGATGGGTTTTGCACGTTTGTGACAGCAGAGGTGTGCTGGTGCCTGCATCTCGCTGCTGCTGGATCAAATGGGACAGGAAAGGGGCCTGGCCTCCTGGCTTTTTTTTTTCCACAGCCCAAAGAGATGCTGCTTGTTGGAGGGGATGGGGGTTTAAAAAAAACACAACCATGTGATTTTGTCTGTGGAAAAACTCAGCTCAGTAAAGACATTCTGCCCAGGCAAAAATAAAAATCTCCCTGCTGGGCGCCAGTGTGTCCTGTCAGGAGATGGGGTGTGATGGCGGCTGGCGGGCCGAGGGGAGCCATGCGTGCCTGCGGGGCAGGCCGGCCGCGCTGTAGTGACACGCCGGGCATGCGGCCCTGTAGCGCCAGCTCAAGTCGATCAGCGCCGCGAGCTGAGGCAGGCCAAAAGGGCTGGCAGTTGTATCTTCAGTGCAAAATTATATTATCAGCTCTCAGCTGATGAGAAAGATTTGGCACGATGGGCCCCAGGCTGCGAAAAGCTGTTGCAACTGAGACCAAACTAAAATACTCCACATCTCAGACCTTGAGGCCTAAATGAGAGGGGAAATCTATCCATACCATCCTTCTGGGCTATTTCGAGAAATTGTGACAAACTAGACAATGACCAAGCCCTTTCTATTCTGGAAATGACTTCCAAGATAATGATCTCTTTTGTCAGGGAAGTTTTAGGTGTTTTTAAATTAGGCCTGCTTAAGCAGTCTTCTGAAGAGACACATTCAGTGTGAATTATGGTGGTCAAGACGCACCGAGGGCAGGGTACTTCACTGGTAATGTGTGTTTTCTACTCAGCATCAACTGGATCTATTGATGTTTTGGTGTGTTGGAAGACCCCCAGCTCTGAATTTGTTAGAAATTGTCTGTCATGCTGTCTGCAGGAACAGCAGGATGGGTGTAGGTTACGTGCTTATGGTTTTGCAGGCTACATCCTGCCAGATCCTGGAGAAAATTGTTCATGAGCTGGGATTCTCTGTCCTGTGACAAGTACTTGTGTTTTGGCAGTGAACTTTGCAGGTCAGCACACCTTCTTTCTGAAAAGGCTGCATTACTTTGACTCTTTGCTAGCATTCACAGACTTTCAGGAGTTGAATTCAACTTTGCAGTAGGAATCCTAGACCAAAATGGGTGCAAAGGTAGTAGTAAATTGACAAAAACTTTTCAGGAGTAACTGAGACTCAGAGGGTGAGGTCTGGGCACCCTGTACATTGCTCCATTCCTTGAGGTGGTCTCTGTAAATGGCATCATCCTCACTTCGTGCAGCCTGGTGGTGCTTTATTCAGCTATCTTTTCAAGGAGCAACAAGCCTTGTCCAATGACGATGATTAAAATTAAGAGACAAAATTTAGGCACAGGATCTTTGAAATACATTTTGATACCCTCCAGCAGTCTGACTCCATAATTCCCGTGAAGCACTTCACTGCAGATGCTGGAAAAGAATCAAGAGGACTTAGCCCTGTTTTACCTTCTCTGATTCAGGTAGGGATGTGTGATGGCGTGGGACACACAGATCTGGCTCAGAGGGACAGACCTGGGGACGATCTGTGCCTACGGCTGGACTGAGAATATTGTTAGGATCAGAAACAGGCAGAAGTTACGGTATGGTTCCTTTGCATTCACATGCTTGCTTCTATTGCAGTCTGAAATGGTTCTGGTCTTTCTGCCCCAAATCAGCTCATCTGTGAGGAAAGGCAGAACCCAATTTGATTTTGAAAACCTATTTAAGAACAGCTAAATCTTTCCTGTCAAAGGCACCATTTTCTTGTACTGTCTCGAGTCAAATTTTAAATATTGATTCACTTTTTTTTTTTTTTTTAACTGGATGTATGAGGACAGGCATATGCCTATACAAAGAGTATTGGCATGAAGAATCCACAACTTTAGCCCAAGGAGCTGTTTCTAGGAGGTGAATCATACCAGAGGCACTTACTGAAGTAAGTCTGAACTTCACGTTATGTGAAGTTTATCGCACCTGGTGTAATACGGAAACTGGGAGAACTTGTGTGCGCCACTATTCCTTAGCAGTAGCTTGGTTCCTTGATGCAATGCTGGCAAAGTCACGATTCCTGTAGCTGGTACTACCCCTTTCTTAAAAGCATCAACAGAAACAAAGGTAAATCTTAGATGAAACAATACGATGCATGCATGACTGAATACCAACATGGAAATTAAAAGTCTAAGCTATAGCACACTGTTCTAGGGCTTGACAAGTCACACTCACTGACTTCATGTTTAAGAACAGAACAAATTGTAGGCACCCTGGTGCCCTCACACCCACTGCTACGGAGCTGGTGCTGGCAGTCACAGAGAGGGATGTTTTCTTCTGAAGGCAGAAAGGAAAACCAAGAAGGAACCAACATGAGTCTGCAGCAGAACTGACAGGACTCTGCAAAAACCACCCTTCTCTGCAAATCAACTGAGATGAGGTAAGGTTTCTCTTGTTGCCTTATTATTTTTTTAAGCACATTAAATAGCAAGTAAGTTGCATGGAAATTGGTTTCTGTACAGAGGGATAAGGAAACAAAAATTTTTTGGACAGTTTGTCAGAAGGTATTTAGTGAGCTAGCACTTCTACTTTTAATAAGGTGAGAGAATGCAGGATTTTTTTTCCAAAATTGTCACTACCCAACTGCTAAAACACTGCTCCAATTAAACATTGCCCTCCTGGAGCCTTTGACCTTTCATTTTTAAGTAAGACTCTCAAAAAAAGCCACCAGAAAATATATGTATGGCCTATTAATTCATTTAATTACAGGCCTGCATCTGCCAGCTCTGGCTGAGCTAGGTCAACCCAGCTGGTAGCTCAGAGAAAAACTCTCAACCAGTCTCAAGGATCTTTAGGAATTTGAGTAGACCAGGGCTTTCCTGTGCTGCAGCTCTTGAAGAATGGCTGAGGAGAGGGCCATGTGCCAACCTAAATAATTATCCATGGTCACATTAGCAAGCAGCTCACTCTCAGCTGCAGTTAAGATCTGGTCGTGACAAAAGAGGAAAGCAGCAGCTCCAGCTGTCCTCCTCCACTAAAACAAAATCACTGATCTCAGGAACCTTCATGGGCTGCATTGGCTTAGATGAGTCAGAGCACAAACTGAAAGGAAAAGGTAACTCATGCGTTGGAGTTTAGACTAAAGCTACCAGGGAAATGATTTTCCTCTTTCACTGCCTCCTCCTCTCAGTTTGAGAAATTTCCCCATTCCATCCAAGAGAGGGGAAAAAAACCACCTGACAACCTAAACCTTTTAGAGTTACAAATCCCAAGTGCTTCTCTGAATGGAACAAATGGGTTCAGTCACAATCCCCAAAAAACTAGACAGGGGAGCAGGGCTCCAGGTTTTCAGCAAAAAAAAAAAAAAAAGCTTCACAATGCTGTATTATCTGCTGTCTTTATCTGTTCCTCCCACCCCCTCCATCACAAAGCAGGAAGGTAAATTCATTTAGGCAGTACTGTGTATTTTTCCCAAATGGAGAAAAAGTGCAGTCTTCTAGATGGTAATAATGGTTCTGCTTGGAATAAACATTAGTTAGGGTGGACTCAGGCAATGATTACTACATTAGAATCCCTTTCTGCTTCCTTGCAGGCAAGGGGAAAAGAAAAAAAAGGAGAGACAGTTTTTTTTTTATTGTTATTTGTGAACTGGAAGATACAGCAATAAGCAAAAAATCTTCACACATTCTGAGACCTGACAAGCTTATAGGAACTGTTAAATAGTTACCTGTTTCACAGGGATGTATTTTTATCAGATAAGTGAGGTTTAATACATACATATATTTTTAATATTAAATCCAGCGAAGAAAAAAAGACATGAGGACCACAGATCCTGGAATTTTGTGTTCCAGGTCACAAAGACTCAAATTGTGACTGGGGGTGGTGGCACCAGAACCCACTCTGTCCAGGACAGACTGACTTTGTCCTTCCACGTAGAACTGACAAAGGCTCAGTAGTGGGAAAATTAAGAGGGTGAGACTGGGGTGGTGACGGCGAAGTGTTTCCTCTGGTCATGGTCATTCTTCCCACAAGCTATTTCCTCTTTCAGTGGTAGGAGTGTGGTTCTCTCCCTCTCCCCCTTTCTCTCTCTCGTTCTTTCTCTTTTGAGCCAAAAGGTGCAAGAGGCATAACTTACCAGCCATCATCCTTATTTCATCCAGACTGAAATATAAATTATACTTAACTGCGCTGTATTAGACATTATCTCTAGTAAATACCACCAAATTTCCTCAGAGGAATTTGAGTCTTGAAAATTATACACTCCGAAGGGCATGGAGCCTGAGATCAAGTTTCTCCTACCTGCAGCTGCTGTTAAAAAGACAAGTCCAGAAGAATGTTGCAGGTGAAATAAATTAGCAGATTGCCACAAAACAAGCATTTATTTCTCTTACTGACAGAGAAACTCCCTTTGACTTCTGAGCATCTTGCAACAAAGCTTCAAATCATTGTCTTTGCTACTAACGTAACAAGCAAGCAGGATGTGGCCACAGGTGATAATGTTAATTATTTTTCAGAGCTGCATCTTAAATTACAGGATGATCACACAAACAGTTTACTATCAATTACACGATCTCTGTCTTCTAGTAATGACTTGCACTAGCTGTATCTTCTAGTAACGACTAAAGCTATCACTACCCTTTATAAATTACAGAAATCTTTTAATCTTGAAATACGCTCTTTTCGGTTTTAGTGTTTGACCGCTCTATGATACACGATCACCCTCAATTATAAGCCAGCCAACTCTGAAATCCACAAGACAGAGAGCAAATCCTTTATCCGTTCATCTTCTTAAGCAGCCCTCCGTCTGAATAAAGATGCAAGATACACTGCACAGTTTAATTACTTTATTTTTTTAAAATCCTGTCAGAAATATAGCTGTGCATTAATTACAAAATATATTAAACAATCTATTGATACTTCGAAAGGAACAGGAGTACTTTCATTCTGTTCAAATGCAAACCAATACAAACCTTTAACACTGACCCCAGAATAATCTTTTGCATCCATCATCATATAGTTGATAAGAAAGCGTCTCTAAATAAGAACAGAAAGGCCACCCTGATTTTATTTCATTAGCAAGTCTAATCCCTTGACAGCAAACATGACCAGGCATATCACAAGACCAGTTAAAAAACAAGTCTATATATCTCACATTATCTGAGCTCCCACATATACATTACATACCAACATTTTTAGTAAAATAATTTTCCCTGCCCTGCAGGGGAAGACATTCAAAGGCAAAAAGAAAACACATTTGCAATATATTATAATTGGAAAATATGTGCCATAGCAGCTGTGCAAATACATATACTAAGAGTATCTGACTTTTAACACATTCAAAACAACAGAAATTTGGAAGATAAGCTAAGCCACTTACTAAAACATCTTGAGATCTAACAATGCTGCAAAGCATCATGAGTGACAGACCTAGAGAACACCATTCCTGAAGAAATTATACATGAAACTGATTAAATCCTTGTATTTCTTCATGTTTGTTTTAGAGACAACTATCAAGGCTGCATACCATTCTGCTTCCAGTGAAGGAGTTCTCCTAATTATACCTCAATCCACCATGGTATAATGATTTCTCAAAAAAAAAAATCTGTAAGAAGGGGACAAGATGCTGTTTCACACAAACCTATTTTTACATAGAAACTGAATTGCTTAGAAAAGTTTGAATTAAAGATCATAGTCGTGAAGACTATACATTGAGATGGTACCAATCCAGACTCGTCAGTTCTTCCATTAGCTGAAGATGATATTCTTACTTGGAAGAGAGAGCTCTGCGAACTGCAGTTGAAGTGAACAGCAGTTTGGAAGATGGGTAAAGAATGAGGAAACTGGAACAAATATATGAATAAACACTTCATTGACATTTATGTGACAGAAATATTTAACTTTAAAAAAAGTAAATTCATATTTAGCAAGTTAGCTCTCAAAGTTTCTCATGTAAAACTCTGGCATTACAGTAATTTGGCATCACTCAGAGTTCTACTTGGTGATATTAAAATACAAAACCAGTAGAATAGCAGCAGTGACTAAAGCATTCATATTACTGTGGTCGATACAGAATTATACATGCACTAGCTTTCTATTTGCTATTGGGTTGTGCTATCGTACAATACTAACCTGAATCATTTAAACTCCTGAACCTGCCACCAAGCTGAGTTTCTTCCCAAGGCAGAACTTTATCAGATGTAGCAGATAAGGCTCAAAGCAAAAATTCAGCGTGTTGTACTTGAGGGTTCATAATACAAAGCTTCAAAAGTACAGGAAGTATTAATGCACTTAGTGGGTCTTGGTTATAAACACTTAGAACACAGACTGAGGTCGTTTTTGTTAACAACACTAGGGCTGAGAAAGGACCTGTGCCAGGAAGAAGCTCTCAAATTGCAAGCCCTTCTTCTGCCTTTCTCCCCTAACACACCCAGAAAAAGGATAATGGCCATCTCTGAACATCTTGGAAAAAGGATGGATACCGAACATAGCCTGAAAGTGACTGGAGAACTGGCATACAGTGTTAGGAACTGTCATCTGTATGCAGCGGATCTGGGCACTGTTAGATGTATGAAAAGATCTTCGTTAAGAATGGTTTAACTACCAACGCTGCTCTGATTGGAGACACTCCAAAACAATTCAGCTAACAGGATGAGGCTATTCAGTATAAAAACTACTTAAGAGGTTTAAAAGTTTTAAAGCACGGATCTTTTCCTGTTTTCGAGTAATAAATGTTCACCTGTCCTCTGAACTCACAGAACACACCAAGTCAGTCCTGACCGTCACGTTTACCATGAGCCAGGACGTTCAGGTTTCAGTAGTGACAATGCTCAGCTGAATACAGTCCCTCTTCAATTAGTAGGCTCTACCTGAAAATTAAATTTTGTTCAGCTGGATATGACGAACAATCGGTAAGGTTGGGTCCTGGAAATTTTAAGCTCATGCTGGTAGGCAGAGAATTAACCCATACCAATATCCTACAGTATTATTTCATGGAGTTTTATGTATGGCTTAGTTCTTTCTTTTGTATCAGACTGTGTACTTAAGCTATGGGGTGAACAAAATTTTCTTCTTCCCCCTTTTGAAAGGAGAAGATTCAGAACCTTATCAGCACCATGGTAAATTACTAGCACCAGTGAACTTAACTACTCAGCTTTGACTGGTCAAAACTAACATTTATATGGCATACAAACAAGCAGTATAGAAAACTAATACGTGCAGCACGAGGAAGCTCATGAATCCTTGAAATATTGAATTTAGTGTTTGGTTAAAGAGATGCTAAGGAAGCCAGATTTTTTTTTTCCGGAGAGCAAATGGGATTGCAGTTTTTCCTCAAACTAATTAATAGACTTTTCTTCCTTTCTGAAGTGTTGAGGGTGGCCCAGTTCCTATTGTCTAATGGGACAGGAAATGGCCACAACAGCTGGATGTTGATATGGCCAGCTGTCCACTGAGAATTAAGAGGAAATGATGTAGGTCATACATCACCCAGAACATCAAGGCATCACTCAAACAGATGCAGATCAGAAGTTAAACTCGGTACAAATTCAGGTTTCAACAACAGTAAAACAAATTCTGCAAGACGCTGTTTAGTTACTATACACCTTCGCTCACATATCCACCCGCAACCTGAAAAACGTCCAGTGCTAGCAGGAGATCCTATCAGCACAAAGGTATCTCATTCTAATGCCACACTTTTACCGCTCTGCTGACAGTGATCCACGTTCTGGGCTTGGATCACACATTTATAAAAAAGATTGGTCAAAATAGAGAGAATTAGGGGGGATACTTTCAGACATTTCTTCAGTGAGCTCGACTCATAGTCATTTAACCTTCTTCACAATGCTACCACACACCTTTCAGCAATTCTATTATCAACTTTATATTGACATGCAACTTCCCGAAGCTAACTTCAGGAAGTTTGAACTTCTCAGCAGAGAAGGGTCAAAGCATCTCACTCTAGGTGATGTCAGCAAAGCCTTAACCTGACTTCAGATTTCAAGAGAAGCATAGCCAATTCAAAATTCAAGATAAGCCAATATAGAAACTGTCGGAACTCCAAAACAAAGCTTACCCAAGCTCTGTGTAAATAATAAAAAAAACAAACAGAACAATCAAACCCTCATCTTTATTAATTAGGCACTTTCCCTGCTACAGTGTCTATTCCAAGGCACTGTGGCTCAAAGATTTACAGGTCTTTTCTGATATGACGTACGCTTGGCTGAACACAAATGTCTAGGTACTTCAGTAGGATTTTCTTGTAGGCAGTTAAGTGCTGATTAACCACACTTCATTTAGTTAGCTTGCTACAGAAGTTGCTTATTACTTTAATAGAGAACAATAAGTAGTATTTGAACACATTACCTCATAGGAAAAAAAAAGTAGCAACAACAGAGTTCGATTCAGGTGAAGATCAACTATGTTGGCAACTATGATCTTTTTTACACTTTCAGCCTATTGGACAATGAAGCATGCGTGTAATTTGTGGTGGAAGAGCATGACCAGGGGCTCCGTTCCTCTGGTTAAGACTTACAGGTTACACAGCACCATCAGTACTGCGAGCTTGAAATCCTTCTCTGCGAAGGCTGTTCAAATCTAGCCGTGTTAGAACTTCACAGCGTACCAGAAGGGTGTCATCTTTTACGAAGGTTCTTTGCTCCAAGTTCTGCAGGTGCATGAAAGTCACGTAACCAAAACCTTTTGGATTGCGGTGAATTGTTGGTCTCTGGAAGGCTAGCAACTCTGGCTTGGCTTCCATTACTTCTTCATGATTCTGCCGTTCAGGGCCTTCTGATTGATCCAAAATAGAAAGTCGTATAGTGCCTTGGAAGGGCCAAGGCAGATGGCTGTCGTATTCTCCTTGCATAGTGTGGACAAACAGAGATATAAAATTAGCACAACGCTGAGCATTTGGTAACTGGATATGCAAGCGCAAACACAGCTTGTAGCCAGGTTTTCCAGTATAGAAGCCAGGACTGTGCATCACAACAGGTCTCTCTTCTTTCTGTGCTTTCTGAAGTCCACTGAAGTTTTCAATCTTCCATATATAAATACCATTACATTGCTGTGCCTCCATTTCAGTAATTTTTCCCTCCAAATTTCGAATGGTACGTTTGAGTTCTGCCATGTGAATGTTCTGAGTCTCCATTTTAGCAATGAGTTCTCTGATTTGGTGATCTTGTCTTACCAGGCGACCTTCCAACTGCTGAATAGTTTCTTTGAAGTTTTCAACTTCCGGATTACAATTATATGGGGCATGTGACACATGGGAGAAGAGGGCAGGCTCAAATGGTAGTCCATTGATAAAGGGTACAGGATTTGTAGCAGTAACACTGATATTTTGAAAACTCCGAGCCATCATTCTCATGTGAACCTGAGTGAACTCCTGCATATGTCGTGCCAGTTCATTCCTCTGCATCTAGAATTTAAGAGACGTAGCATTAAAAATATATCACACATCTTCTCTAATCACATCCTAAATGTGGCTCTGAAGAAAATCAAACAAGTTGCTTCTGTTACGTGAGAAAAACCAGAATGTAAATCAAAGAAAGGTGATGTGACCAAGTAGCACTACCAATGGAGGGCTTCAAATTTAAGATCACTTATGTCAAATGAAAAAATATGTTCAAATGCCAGTGGGCAAATACTATTCAACTCAAAATTGACACAGTGTAAAAGTGTTAGTGATAAACAGGTACTTTTCTGTGTGCTAAATCAGCACTATATTTCCTTCACTGATTTGTTGAAATGGCTCCACAGTACCAGATAATAAAGATGTATGAAAACCAGTGGGGAAAGGATGAAAAGATAAATGTTTAGAGTTATTGCACAACTAAAAGTGAGAGTATCTAGATTAAATAATTTTGGATTTAATCAAATTTAAAACATTCTCAAGTTTTCTTTACCAAACTCTAAAAGCCATAATTGCATTTGGTCACAACTTTTCAAGAAATGTTAGAAGAAGCTACTTTATTGGTATGAAAGCTGAGAATACTCTCATGGATTAATAAAAGTATGTCCATCAAGCAAATAATTCACTTTTCTAAATTTGAGAAGGACTTTTGAAAGGCACTGCATCAGCACATAGTGCTTTATAATTAAAATACTTCAGAACAAAAAAAAACCATACACACTCCACAAAACAGTGAAGATTTGGACAGGTAGATGAGATGAGAACAGAAAAAGACATTAAAAAAAAGAAACATGCAGAAGGTCTGCAACTCTTGATTATGATAAAGGCTTACCTTTTCAGGGCACCCAAAGGCACTATAAAAACATGGTACTGGGGCAGTAGGACAATCATTATCGTAATGGTTAGGCATCTAAAACAAAGAAGATTTGCAATTAATTTTCCCATTACGAGTATTCTCTTATAACATCCTAAAAGAATAGGGCTGGATGGACTCTGATTATGTACCTGAAGCCAGATCAGTTTATTCCTGTATCAGTACTCAAAGAAATATGGAAGCTTTGAACACAAATGTTAGTTAATGATACAAGTTCTGTATCCTCCTTGCATGTACTTTAACACTTCATTGCCTTATAGTTTTTACATTATGCATCAGAAAGCATTCAGGTTTTTCCTCACATGAATGCAAGCCTTTCGTTTCTAACCTATGCTCCAGCTAGATCACAATCCATTTCTTTCCCTTCTGCAGGGCTATTTGCATATACTTATAAACAACTGTGGCACTCTTCATTATCTTCTTCTTCAGAAAGTCCACATTTATTTCAGTTTTTCTTATGGTCCATGTCTTCCAGACCCAATTATCTCACTGCTCTGAATCCTCCCTATCCATCCTCACCCCAAAAGCTGAACAGCTTCAGCTGATACCCTACCAGCCCTAATCAGAGCAAAAGATAGTTCTGTGTTTCTCAGGCAAAATACTAGCTTATGTAACCCAAAACGTCTTGTTTAAATATCATGATGCAGTAGAGCACAAGCTTAACACAGGTCATCCGTTAATTCTAAATCGATACCTGTTTTAGCATTCTCTGTTTCACAGTCTCACAACTCATTATTTGATCTAGTGACACATTTTTGCCGTTGTCATTACTGAACTCACTCCTGTTTTTCAGAGTACTTCTCTGATTTTTCAAGATCATTCTTTATTTTAATCTGAGTCATTAACATAGTTGCCATTCCATTCAAACAGATAGGCTGCAAATTAAGTAACATTTATCATTTTCCTGTCAATAAAGTAAGTTGTTACTGAATAGAAGAAATAGCAATGATTATTATGATAGTAATGGACATGCAGAATTCTACCCAGCATCTACAGTTCAGTAGTGAATTATTTAGAGCTACTTTCCAATAATGGCTTTCCAGTTACAAATATTCTCCCTCTTTGCCCAAATTAAAGCTTTATCTTCTAACATCAGCCATAATCACAAGCTGCTATTTGGTATTCTTTAACCCCCATTCAAGATCAGAAACACGCAGCATGGCAACTGTCAAGCAGCAGCATACCCAAACAATGTGATTTGCACCTAGAAATCCTACAGTGGCTTACCAGACTGCAACTGCAAGCAGATGCAGTGTTTAAATTAATATTACACCTGCAGTGGATGCAACTTTTTCAAAGAGAGGCAAGGAGAGATCTATTAGCCAGCAGACAAACTATTTCTTCAATTTAATTTCAGATTAAAGCAGCAATGTAAATAAAAAACATCTGATGCAGATTAAGCACAGAAAGCTACTCTCTTACCTGCTGTCTGATGAGCATTGTGTTGCAATATTCACAAAATACATTGGCAAGGGGACAGGTTTGGTCATGAAGCTGTTATCAAACAGAGAAAAGAGAGGAAAAAGAATTAATAATGTTATGTCATTTAAAAGGATGCTAATCACTTCTGATGAGATGTTTTTATCTACATTTCAAATTTTGCATTTAGGTGAATGCAACTGTAAAACAAAGTTTAAAAAAAGCATAGCAAGGAGAAAACTTTAGTAGTGACCTAGGTCTTGTCTTGTGTTTTAGCACGTATTCCCCAAAAGATGCATCTCCTGACATCCTTTCTGCCAGGAATAAAAGCTGTACATGTGTGATATTGCTTTGTATGTTACTTTGCCAGTAGATGCTACCCCTCTCTGGTGGTAAGGCCAAAAATCAATGGTTGTCACACAAGTCTTTTTGCAGCACAGGGTTTCCAAGAATGGTGTATCTAAGCACAGCCTCTGCCCAGCTTTTGCCTGTTCTAGGCTAATGCCCTGGAGTTTGTAGCTTCTCACCTCTGCAGCTAAAAGAGCTCTTCTAGACCATTTTTTTTTAAATTGATGTCACATTTAAAAGCAAACTCTTGCAAGTGGAGGCTGGAAGACTAAGTACCTCTTTATCTTCATAAGCCATAGATGTGGCACAGTTGGGACAACAGACTTGACGCCGCAGACACTCCTGTGTCATGTGCTCTTTCAGATGGTTCTTCTGAAAGGCTCCTTGGCACTGCGGGCATTCCACGGTGGAGAAATCACAATGCGACTGGTGGTCCTGAATGTGGACAAAAGAGGGATCTCATACTACAAATAGGTACAAACTGCTCACCTGTTTTTCAAATAAAGCACAGTACAAGAGAAACAAACAGCTGTCTTTCCTTCTTTCCCTCCAAGAAAACCCTCAGATGCTTACCCTGACTTTACTGGCAGTGTCACATTAATAAGATCAGGACTTTATATATTCAGAGTGAACACGTTCACATATTAAAAGTACTCTCCAGTAAAATTCAGCTTTATGTTTTTTTCCTAATAACTGGGTACGTTATTTTCCAAAACAATTACTTCAACTAATGTATCTAGCTGCTTTCAAGGAATATTAAACTGACCTTAGAGAACTTGTGTGAAGTACAGATAAAGCTGATCAAAAGATAAACATGAATGATCCTAAAGAGCTAGCTGCATTAGTACAATTTTCATGCACTGCCATATTCACTTGAGAATCACCTAATTACAACTAAACACTCGTTAAAAAAAAACAAACATGCAGCTATTGGGTTGAATGAACAACACACTGAATCAGCATGAAGAGGTATCAGGTATGCTCATCTATAGTAAGTTATTTTGAATTGTTTACGTGTTCATGAAAACAAGGTTTCATATTTTCAGAACTAATTCTCACCTCTAAATGCCTCAGCTCCATCTTCATGCAGCAGCCCTTGTTGGGACACTTAACCGTTAATGAAAGGATTTCCCGTTTAGCGAAGTTGTCAGGAAAAAGTTGATTTTCGAGCAGAATTTCGTTGTCTACTGGACATTTGTGACCTGCATCTCTACAATGCCAGAAAAAAGGGAAAAAGAGATTGAGTTTCCTTTGCCCTTAATTTAAAATATTTTTACACTAGCAAGACATAAGTGGACAAATTAATAACACATTAAAATAGTCCTTGAAAACAATGGCATTTATGTGACAATTACCAGAAGTTATGTAAATCAGAAATGTAAATCAGAAAAATAGTCAGTACACAACTTCACTTGGGGTAGAACTATTGGGATCATAGAGCTGTTCTAGCTCAGTAGCTTTTAACTGACCAAATGGCATGATAGATACCTTGCAAATAAACTTGAGGAGGATGTTGAGAACCTAAGAACTTACAGTCTCGTTTCTGTAAGTACTTCACATAGCTCAAACACAAAAGTATTATTTCAATACTATTTCAAAACAGTTCTTTAAAGGTTCTTAGACATTCTCTCCCTTCTTCCTCACTTGGGATATTCTATGATTCTATTTTCTTCTCACTTGGAAATATCAGTAATATGGAAAAATACATGGGGTGGAAAAATGTGAGAAAGCACTTGTGCTGCAAAGATCAAGTGTCAGATCATTGTCGTCGCTTGCAAGCGGGAGGGGAAGTAGAACTTAGTGGGCTGTGGAGGACAGGAGGGAATTTGTGCTCTTTGTTGGAAAAGGAAATAATTGGTCAGCACCTCCTTCATTAGCAAGGCTGCTAGAGGAAGTGGGGGTAATGTTTAGACTTTAGAAAGAGACAATGAACTTCCTTTCCGAGGTTTTGCTCGCAAGAGTTAGCTTGCCACAAGTCTGGTAGTCATACTTCTAAACAAATGGAAAAAAGAAAATAACCTCGTGTGCCATTTTGTGTCATAGCTCCCTGAGCAGCGTGCTGATCTTTGTCACAACTCAGAAGTGTTCCCCCAACGCGCACACAATCCACAGGCAGCCACTTTTTAACGCGTATAACTTGGTTACAAACACCCTGCTTGATGCAGTATAATGGTAGTTTGGTACACCTGCTGCTAAGACAGTAGCTTTACTTCTACACATGAAAGATAACCACCTATAATAATAGCCAACAATATATTCATTATAAATAATGACACTAGATCTCCAACTTAAATAACCAGCAGTCTAAGGGTAAAATAAGAATGAATGGCAGTTTTATAAAGATTATAAAAATGAAAGAGCAAAGACACATTGTGTAGGATATTAAACAGACATTAAACAAGTATTGGAATTGTGTTTAAAAGGCTGCTTATATCCATCCACAGACAAAGATGTGCTATACATTTCCTATCACACAACTGAGTTTATGCACCTCTGTTCTAAGGTACTTTACAGTGGTAAAGTAATTCCTGTGCTGGAAAAAAAAACTATTTACCAGGTTGAGTTGTGCCACCCACAACGGTAACTGTGAAACAGTAATCATCTACCATGAAGTACAATGAATATTCCTATGATTTCTGTTGCATTTTAAACATAGGTATGAAAAGCCAAGCCAGGATAATTTAGTTTAAAGAAAAAGACCGCTCCATGATTTTAACAACTGAGCAGTTTAGCCTAGAAGCAAAATAGTCGGCATATACTTTAATTGGAGCCATGTAGGTTGTCTAATGAACTGCCAGCACCCAAAGCTTTCCTTGCTGACCCTTGCCAGCTCACAATTCTGCTTATCAGATAAAAGAGGTTCTGCTGTTTGGTCTGCCCTACTACAAGCCCTGAGTTAGCTTCGACCTAAGACAGGAGAAGAAAGACGAGAGTGAAGTTTAATTAACTATTGCATCTGAACCTAGTTCTTCCAAATTTTCTAATCAACTATTTTGTAGGCAGCAATGTTTGTAAACTATTATTTGTAGTTACCACAGCAGATAAGCTTCTTCACTCCCATGACTCATAGCACTTTAAAGCACTTCAGGCTGCCTTACTTAAAATGATAACAGGACTTGCTGGGAAGCGAACACTTACTGCGATTGAAACCCATCATGTCCCTCCCATTACAAGATCTAAGGCTAGAGTGCTTAACCCCCCTCCCCCCCCCCTTTTTTTTTGTTAATACAAATCTTTCTAGCTGCAGGCACAGCATCTTCAGCATGGGCAACTACAACTGCTGCCTAAGTCGCACGAAGCAATTACTCAACAACTATGTGTCCATCCTGTATCACTTAAAGTCCTCAATCAGTGTTCAACCAGACTAGACAGTGGGAAAATTAGTAAGAAAACAGAAGCACTTTTTTCCTGACCACGTAAAGGCTGTGACAATCACTTAATGAAAAAAATACCACTTAGACAATGTAAAAATCACTTTCAATTCTCGTTTTAGTTCTGTACAAACTTCTCAATGACATCCATCAATACTGTACTGTAGACACTACATACTCCAAATCAATACTGTACTGTGGAGACTACAGTGATAGTCCAAATCAATAGCTCACTCCACGTATCCCAATTAAGCATGCAATTCAGCCCTTCAGAAGGGCCTGGCAATCCAAGTTCTGCTCTGCTTTTACAAGCATTCACTGCACTCCAAAGGCAGATTCCAGTGGGGAATGGGGGAAAATATTTACTACTACTGAAACATTTGAAATATCACAGTGATGATCTATCGCCTCCAAGATCAAAAAAGCTTGCCATCTGTGCTCAGTATTCAGGTGAATTGTAAGCTTACCTCTGGAGGTTAAGTAAAAAGCGGAAGGTATACAAGAAGGAAAAACTTCTGGTTATGAGAACTGTTTATAGACCAAAGAGTGTGAGTAGAGCAAATAGTCTGTTAATTTAACAGAGAAGAGAAGAGACACCATTTCCTATGCCTGAGGTTTAAGAAGGAAGTTTCTCTACCTGCTCTGAGATGTTATGTTGTGAGCACAAGCTTGCTGCAGTTCCTCACTAAGTACCACGGAAAATTCTAACCAATGACCACAACTGTGCAGCTCTTCAGCAGAAGCGTTATAAAACAAGATCACCATGCAGGATCTAAAAGACTGGATCCAAGACATCCACTTTTGGTAATTTTAAGTTTAGTTATCATAGGAATATGACTGTCTTTGAAATGCCTAATGAATAGAAATTGCTAATGCTCACAATACTTCAGTACTGACTAATTTACCTTCACGATTTGCAGGCATCATCCTCCTATGAGAAGGTTTAAAGATTTCTTACCTCTTCCTTCTTCCAGAAATTCCCAAATTAAAGAAGAGTATAAAAACCACTATTGCCAAAAAAAGCATAGCAACTCAGAGAGAGTAAGGAATTCCAAAATGGCTTTTGTAAGTACAGAAGTCTAATTTGATACTTACAAGGACACATGAATTTATGTATAATAATCTATTGAAATAATTTAGGCTGGAATCTGCAAAGTGAAGGCCAGAAAGTGAAGCCAAGAGCTTGTGCCTGGGAAGTTGGATACATACAATCAAAGCCGACAAGTTTACTTTCATTTTTGCTTTCTTCCATGCTTTTGGCTGATGTGAATGTCACTGAACGATGCAGTTGGGTAAGATCTGACTTACCCTTTATTTTTTTAAGGGATGTAGTGAATGAGGCAAGACACTGTGGGATTGGGGTGATCTCATGGTGTGATTACTAGAGAACAGAGTATCTCTTAGCTTCCCTCAGCAGAATATACAGGAGAGTTACTTCTCATGGGTGAACGATTTTGGTATTCTGCATTTTCTGGATAACGAACTTGCATCCTGTTCTCAGAAATGCTGATGAAACTAAATGTTAAAAAGAACTGTGCTGCAAACACAAAGTTTTGTGCTCTCTAGAGGAAAATAACTTGAACTTTTGCAAGTAGGGAATAACAGTAATAAGCAGGGAATGCAAAATTAAGTTCATCCTCTTGTACTGAGCTCCTACACTTTCCTCCTTGATGTAAAAGGGATGTCATGAAGAAATACATTAGCATCAGACACAACAGTGCAGAAACTACAGAGAAGCCCACAAAACCCACAAACCCTCTGTGTTCAGAGAATACCACTGCTGGCATACCATATATTTGGTGAGCTACAAATGATGAACTATGGATAAAAAGAAATGAAACAGAACTATGAATAGATGGTATGGAAAACCAATCAAGAAAGCACTGCTCATTTTGCGCGCTAAAAATAAGTGCCCATGAAAAAAAAACAAAACATTTTGAAGTAATGCTGAAGATGATTTAATGATCTTATACACAAAGGTGTGCAAAGTAAGGTGGGAAATTAACCAACTCCACAGATGGGTCACACAGCACTAAATAGATTCCTGCCAAACTCCTGGGACATTTGAGCTAAGGGAGCGATTTACAAGAAAACAATCTGGCTTATGCCGACTAGAAAAAAAAGCAGCATAATATCTAGCTTTCTATCAATGTGTTCCAATACTCACTGGCATGTGCGGGACAGTGACGACTGTACTCCAGGTCTGAGGGAAGTACGCTGTGCAGGTCTGCATGCTTTCTGGTTTTGTGTCCTCTTTCAACCGTTCAGTTTTATGAGTTCGGCTTATTCTTGCCCTCACAGCTCGTTCCTAGCCTCCCCATATGCCATTTCCCTCTCTCAACTCTTTGTCCCAGACTATTCCCTCCTTACCATCTCCAGACCAACAAGGACGCAGATTGCAAGCAGAGAACTGAAAGCATGAATTGCCCATCTGTGCCAAGAAATCAAATTGTTGGCAGTTGCTGTAGTTATCAAGAGAAACAACCACAGGAGAAGGACAGGTATTTTAATCCCGGGCTGAAGATTGGATTTATTTGGAGGATTTGGCTACCAAGTTTTATTATTTTTATTTAACATTTGCTCAATCAAGTGAATTCCTTCTTAAAAACACTTTCCCTAAGTTTTCCCTTACCTTATTGATTTGACAATGCAGCCTTTGCAGAAACGGTGTCCACATGGCGTCTGCACTGCTTCCCGAAGAGCCATGAGACAGATTGGACACTCATATTTACTTTCCAAGGGCGGATCAAACTCCACATCGTATCCTTGTGTTTCCTCTGTAAACGAACTTGGAGGGTTTCCAGTGCCGCTGCTGACGCTTACACTATCTTCTTTCGCTCCTACGCTGCAGGCGCTGGCCATGGCTGCACAGCAGCCGCTTTCCAGGTCTCGGGCTCCACAACCGTTATTGCTTTGTAGCAAGCTCATAGTAGCTGATCAAGTACCACACGGAAACGCTCTGCAAGATGACAAAAAGATGTGTTAATTTAAAATATTCCAAGACCTTCCCTTCCAGACACGAACAGAGCTTATTTCTGGCCACAAGCACTGGAACAGCGCTGCACATTTGGTTCTGCTCACAATCACCAGTTTTGAATTGTCCCAGTTTCTCTGCTATATATCTTTTTTACTTATCTTGTGATATAAGGAAAGAGCACCGCATCCTGTCAGCCTGGTTCAAAAACACAAACACCTTTCTGTAATCTCTTTCATCTACCCATTTTTTGTAAATGGAGGAATATTCTCTCTCCTTGCTGCGCTTACTAAAAATGCCTCTACCCCTTCAGTATTATTTACTTCTAAAGCATTCCTAGTTTCATTGAAAAGTGCTGGAAAAATACAAGTTTTACTTGATAGCAGTAGCTCAACTCCATCTTTTCCTTTTCCTTCATCTCCTTTTCCTTCATCTCCTTTTCAACTCCATCTTTTCCTTTCAATGACTAAACATTACATTTTCTGTACAGAATTTCTGTATAAATATTGTTCTATATTTTCTGTACAAAATTTTCTGTACAAATCAGAGATTTGTAGTATAGGTTTCCAATCAGTTGAGGTGCATATCCACAAATAAAACGTAAGCCTGGGTACCCAAACCTAGCAGGTGACACACTGCAAATGAAATTCAAATGCACAGCACTGTTAGTAACATTTTAAAACCATCAATAGGAGTAAGAAGCTGCACATGAGATAAGGCTAGTATTTCTGCAGCTCAAAAAGCTATCTACAATCTAGTAGTACTCAACAGGTTTCTTGCTCTCCTCTCCCTCCTCCGGTATAGCAGGGAGGGAGGACAAGTGACATGACCGTAAGAACAGAAGATAAAAATCACACTTCCCTGAAGCAGAGTAGGGCCTATTTTTAAAATACACCTCACAAAGCAGGTTGAATTCATGGGTATGAAATTAAAAAATGCTGGTATCCCCAGCCTGTCGATATTTCTACACTGAATGAAGGAACTTTAAAGAAAGGTTTAAACAACAAATACCAATTGTGAAACTCCAAGAAACTTTCCTCTATCCCAGTTGTTTAATTGTTACAAACATTTCCCTAGAACCCTATTGCGGTTAATTGTCTTTAATTGACAACACCAAGTTGTCAATTAAATTATTCGGAGGTGCAAGGCAGCGTGAGCAGGCTGAGGGCTGCAGGGCCAGGCACACAAAGCCGGGTGCCCGCTAACAGGAGTGCAAAGGTCTTTGGAGATGTTCACCTAGCGCACTCACTGCAATACCGTCGCGTCTTTTAAAGCCTACTGGAGGTAGAAGCCTAAGGATTAGTTCAGAGCTGGGCTGTGAGGACCGTTGATCTGCATCACTTCTGCAGAATCTGGGGGCAGCGAGGATGCAGAATGAGTAGGGTCTGAAGTATCTGAAAAGTAGTGTTCCTGCCACTTCCAAATCACCGTTATGGTGCGGTCTCAAAGCACCGTTTGACAGCCTGGAGCTGTACCGCACCAGGCAGCAATGCCTGCTTCACGCAGAAATACTTCCATCGCACGGCCGTCTGGAACTGCACCCAAGGGATGAAGCTTACGTCTTCTCCAGCTCTCTGTCCCCACGTATTTATTATTCCTGTATGTCATCTACCTCAACAAGCTTTACAGTCAAGGCTCCTAAATACAGCAAATACAAACTAAACCACCAAACAACTTTCCAGCAGTTGCTTGAGGCATAGTCCCAGAATTACGAGTTTAATCCCATGGCACTGAACACAAGTACTTTGAACGGAAACAGAAGAATCAATGCTTAGAAAGATGCCCCGTGAAAGAAAGTTTTTTTAGGCTGTCACCAACAGGTCTCTTTTATTTAAGAGCTGCTGCAGAGGATGATTAGTCCAGAGGCCACACTTCATGAAAAAAATTCCAGGAACTAAGTTGGGCCAACGGAGTGTGAATGTGGGTGTGCAGGATATTGCACGGAGCAATATTGCACTGGAGCCCACAGGCCAGTCTGGGTCTGAAGACCTCGCATTCTTCTATACCACAAGGGTATATTTAGTGAGGTTAAGAAAGGGAAGAGGAACATGCATCCCTCTAGCCGTGTCACAAAAGAATTCAGGAAGTCGCAAGGAGGAAAATATCACAGCTTTAGTTAAATTCAGCTGTCATATTCATTGCAAAGCGAGCTGCTTTTCCCTTGGGCTGTTTCTAGAAATAAAACCTACAATTTGAAATACTGTTCTTGTAAGGAAGGAAACAGGACCTGACTCTTGATAGTTGAACACTTTGTAGATTTAAGTGCTGTCCTCTTTGCCCATTTAAACTGTTTCTACAGACAGAGCAGATATGTATATTCAGTCTATGGAAACAAAAATCCTATACCAGAGTCATTTTAACAAATGAGTCAGTGCAACCAGTCAACATCCCAGTCTCACACAAAAATCCCCCTATTCAGTGATACTCTCCACTCCTACATGGAGCTTTTTGTCCGCATTATGACCAAAGGGTTCGCAAAAAAGAAGTGCAAGTATCATTATCTCCTTATGACTGAATTTCCCTATCTGTAAAGAGGTGAAAATTAAAAAAGGTGATTAAGAGCCAGATCTTGAATTTTGTTCATGTTTTACATAAGGCGTGTAATAGGATTCCTCCTTCTACTCAGCTCCACTTCATTTTATCTCTAAGGAAACTTCTTCCTCCATACGCATTTATAGGCATGGGACAAGGTTTCCAAATCAAAATCCACACACACTGCTGTTACTCAGACTAGTAACCAAAGCCCAATTACTTCATCACAGTTTAAAGCAATTCCTTCACAAGTTGTAAATGCTGTAATAGGAATTTTCTGTTCCATTTTGCCCTCCAGGAGCAGAAGATAGACTCAATCTTCTTGAACAAAGCAGTGCGAGGGCAAAACCAATTAGAGAAGACTAAAATGTTAATGTTGATGGCAGGTCTTTCCCCTGACCAAGATGTAGAAGACAGTTTGTAAGCCTACTGTGGCAGTTATGCAAGTTTCTTCCCTGGGGAATTTAAAAAAAATTTCAGGTTAGAAAAGGATGGCCTTTAAAACCCAGTGTACATCCCAAAATTTACATCAAATTGCTTTCATTTTAATTATGAAATAGATTACCAGTGAAGTAAAACCTAGCAAACATCCCCTGAAACCACACCAGCTTTTTGTCCCGTTAACAGTAGTTACTCTTCTTGCTCTGTGCTGAACAAAGTTTCTCGAGTCAAATAGAAGCGTAACTACATGTACATATTAATTTGAATACCCTGTCTACACCAGAGCCTTTAGAATTCATCCAGCTTTTTGACATGGGTAGTGTAATGCAATAAACACTCTGGTAACCTATTCTGTGACTTTTGTTTGAACAACATCAACCTACCAGCCCTCGCTTCGAGGAACAACTGAAATTAAAAGGGAGCACTGCGTGGCAATTCTAACTCTTGCTAGGATGAAGTTTCTCTGGCAGAGGAAACCTGAACACTATGTTTGATAACGCACCTGAAACGCTGTTCCCTAGAGCTAGGAAGTCCCATCACACTCGCTGAGCAGTCAGATAGTGGTTTTGGCTAGCACATATGGGGTACCCAAAGTCCTTGGGCCACCAAAGGCTGTTTTTTGTTTTTATTTTTCTCTCCAAGGCAACAGCTTTATATCGTTTAGCCACAGAAAAGAAGGTGCTTTCCAGGCTAACTGGTAATGGTCAGAATGTTTGATCATTATTTATACTGCAGAAACCTTGAACGATCCATCTCTAAAGATCAAACCTTCATGTCCCCAAACCAGAGCAGACGCAGGAGTCCCAACCCCTTTTTTCCAAATTTAAGACTAAACCATAACGAAACCTTTCTTCAGTAGGTAACCTGCACTATGTTGCTATTTACACTGCTGCATTACAAAATGATAAGGTTAATCTGTGATAGCACGGTCAGGCCAGAACAGCAAACTCCTGCGAGCATAATGTACCTTATGATTCACAATTAAATTAAAAACCTTCTACACTTTAAATTACCGTGTCCAATAAAGCTCTGTAGTCTGACTCGCGAAGCCCCAAAGTAAAATGGAATTTAGCTCGGATTTTTAGAGATGTTCAAGCTCCACCTAAGAGCCACAGGATTAATTTATAAACTTTTCTAAATCAAAAGCATTTAGTGGTACAGAAGATATCTTCCAATTGCCTGGAAAATTACACAACAATTTGAGTAATAGGGAGGGGATAAGACTAGGCATTGTACCCTATTTACACTGAAACATGAAATTGTATCTTTGTGCATTTGACAAACGTGAAGGAACACTGTACAGGGAGCGCAGCAGTTGTCATGAAGCAGAAAAATTTCAATTTTAATCCATAAATATTGAATAGAATTAATTTCTATGGGACCTTTGCTAGAAAGTTCATACTGAGTAGCCACATAAAGAAGGAAATCAATACAGAGAACTATTTCAAATCCCTTTCCGTACTTGAGGTCCATAAACCTAACTAAACTGCTTTCAGCCTGGCTGACACATAGCCAGCAGAGGGCAATGCCTCCAGGCAAAACTCTGCTTTTTCTCCTTCTGCCTCGTTAAGAACAGTTCTGTACGTACAGATTTCTGGGTCATGAGACTGACAGACCAGTGGAGTGACTTTGGGTGATTTGTTTATGAAGCAATACGTGCAATGCTTATTCTCAGGCATATCAATCAATGGTCTCCTGACAACTGATAAGCACTATGCTCGGCAGCATTCGTAATATCAGGTTTACAATTATCATCACCACGGCCCCATCCTGGCAAAAACATAAAATGATGTAAGTTCATTTTAATTAATACCTATAAAGCACTTTCATTTCAAAGCAATCAAATAGCTAGACAAGAAAAAGCAACAGCAGATTCAGGCAGAACTCATAACTGCAAAAAACAGCTTCTGTTTCTTGTAAAAATCTGCAAGCACGTTACAAGCATTTTGTTATCAACCTTTTTTTCCCCCGTCTAATATCTATACCTATTAAGGCTTCCAAGTCCCTTGGAGAACCCATATGCTTACTATTCCTCCATGTGAAACTAAACACTAAATAAAATCTTCTGTTTGAGGTGCATACAGCCTACCAACAATATGAGAAGTTCATCAGGCACTGCCACTGCTCCAGTCACCGGCATGGAGTGACCTTTGGGGGCTTTCTGAACCTTTGTAGGTGGTTTCTCTTAGCTTGGAGAGAATGCTGTCAGACTTTAATCACGTGTATCATTTACATTAGGAGACTAGATGGAGGCATATTCCAAGTTATGAATGTATTTTATCCTACTTAACTATGTCAAAACAAATTTAATTTTGTTGAGCACTGGAAGTGCCATACGCTGTATTTAACACCAAAATATTCCATGGGTCTTTCCCTAATTAAAAAACAAAACAAAACCCCAAGCCCTTCAGCTGACTAAATTCTAGAGATATTTCACTGAGAATTGTTCAGATTAGCAAAAACAAGCATTATTAGTGAAAAAAACAATACTATTCAAATTCTTTACTTTGGCAGAGACTCTGCTCTCTTTGGCCTCTGCTTTCCTGTTGCACATTGTGATAAGTGTTGTGCCTTTCTGTATTCCTCAACAGATCTGCTGAGAAGTTAAGATGCTGTCACAATGCGGACAAGGTAAACATTAGGACAGAAAGTACTTCCAAAAGAGGTAGGGAAAAGCAGAGCTACGAACAAATGTCATTTCCGCAAGGCACAGGCTGCAGAGTGGATTTAATTATCATCCACCTCGACAAGCAGTCAGCCTGTATGCGGTATTAGTAAAATTATTTGAGACACTGGGAAAGTAAATAACGAGTTAGGCACACATCCTGAAACAGCTCAAGCATTTCCCCTTTTCACTCTGCCTTACGTTTACTTTTATTTTCTTTTTGAAGTGCTTTATACTCCGAAGCCTGTATCATTAGCTTTAACAGTGTGGATCTAAAACCTTTTTATATTCACTTAGCTAACGCGTGCCTTTTTTTCACTCTGAAGTTCTGGCAGCAAGCATCCCTTGTGCGCGTTTCCTTTTTAAATACAGTAGGCCATCATCTAAATAGAAAGCAGGGCTGCAAAGTTACAGTGCTACAGACCTCAGCCAGCCACGTACATGCCTTGGCTTCTCATTCAACGGAGCCGGAGCGAGCTCCACAGATCACCTGCCAGCGCTGCCACCACCGGCGGCTCGCACTTTTCCAGTCCCTAGCAGCGTCCTAGCGGCGTGCAGAACTTGTCAGAAGCAAACAGGGCGAAATACTTTCGGTTAGCTCTAACTGCTGGGTGTAAGGGATATAATTAGCACATCTTCCTTTCACCTACAGCTGAGACTTCCGTTCACATCCGAACAGACTCGCCGTGACCTATCTAAACCAGACGAAAGCGATGGAGAGCACTACTGAAGTAGTAACTGGTGGCTGGCGTTAGGAAGGAAGCCTGTTATAAACGCATGGTGCTGCTGGGTACAAAACCCAGCTCTCCGTTTCAGCAGCAGTCCGGCCTCCTGCAAACGCCTCCCACCAGGCACCTCAGCACGCTACCGCGTCCCGGAGCGCTCGCTGAGGGGGGCTGAGCCCTTCCCAGGCCCCAGAGAGGCCGCCGGGCACCTGCCGGGCCCCGGCCGGGCGCAGCTCCCCGCGTGGAGCCCCGCGGCCCCGGGCCGAGCCCAGTTCCCGTGTGGGCGCCGCTCAGGCCGAGCCCCAGCCCCGGCAGCCGTCCGCTCCCCGCTAAGCCCCGGCCCGGGTCGAGGCCCCGCGCCCCGCTCCCTCCGCCCGGGCAGCGCCGCGACCCCCGGCCCCGGCCCCCGCTCACCGCCGGCCCCGCCGGCCGCTCCCCACCGGCGCCGCTTCCGCCTTCTCCTCGGGAGGCACCGGGGCGGCGGCCGCCCGGCCCGAGCGAGGGCCCGGCCCCGCGGCAGCGCCGCCTGTCGGCGCGGGGTCCCGCAGCCGGCCCCGAGCCCCGAGCCCCGAGCCCCGAGCCGGCCGCTGCTGCCCGGACGGGCGCCCGCGGGCAGAGCTGGGCCGCGGCGAGGAGCAGGGGGTGCGGGTGCCCCCCGCTGCAGCGTGCGGGGCCGTGCTTAGGGACCTGTCCCGCCTGGGGACGCTGCGCTGCTGCCCCCGAGCCCGGGAGCGCCGCCGCTCTCCGGCAAGGCCTCGGTGGGACCCCTCCGCTCGGGCCGCGCGGCAGGGAAATGCCCGCTGCAGGGGAGCCCCGAGCAGCGCGGTCCCTGCGGCACCGGGCCGCGGGGTCCCAGCGGGCACGGCCGTGCCCCCGCACCAGGCCCGCCGGACAACGCGGTGCCGGCCCGGGGCGGTGGGGACGGTGGCTTCTAACGCAGCTCGCCACAGCGGGCGGCTCTAAGGAAGTGAAAAAGCGGGCAGCGCGAACGCGAGCACAGCTGCATTTCCTTAAACACCAGGAGGGGGAATTTCGCTGTTTGCCTCGGTGACTTTCCTTGGCGAGCATCCCAGGCAAGCACGAATTTTCAACCCAGGCAGCTCTCCTGTTCCCTGGGTCAGAGGGGCAGGCACTGGGAGTCCCGGCTCTGTGGTGATGTGAGGGGTCCCTGGCAGAGCTGCGGGCTCCTGCCCTCACCAGAACTGCTCGTCTGCCCCGAGTGCTGAGCGGGCAGCGGGCAGGATGCTGCCTCTGGAGAAAAGGCTTACGGCAGCCCCTAAGACGCCCCTCTGAGAGCTGCTTTTGTCCTCAGGGTTGCTGAGGACATCTGCCAGGACCCACGAGGGAGCGAACAGTTAGAGGGGAGAGACAGAAATCGCAGCAGCTGGGGTCCTCGTATGGGGCTCCGAAGTGTGACAAGAAACAGTTATATTAAGTGTAATTCCACAAACTTTGTGCACCCTTTGCTGGGCAACTGGCTAAATTTCAGAGCCTTCTTTTTTTTTTTTTTTTTCTTTTTCTTTTCTTTTCCTTTTTTTTTTTTTTTCCCTGCTGAATGGACAAACTATTATGTTATTTTCATTATCTGTAAAATGAGGAAATTTATCATTCCATACCTCTGTAAAACAGATACCCTCAGATGGACAGTTTTCTATGGCCCGAATCTACAGTTTTTAGTAATCTGTTAGGCAGTCAGAGCACTGATGCCCCGTTTATTTGGGTTGGGAAGGAATCTAAGGAACGGATCTGGAGTTTCTGCTCCAAATGTAAATGAAATGCCTTTTTTCAGTGCAGTTGCCAAATCTGTATGGTTTATGGCAAGCTTAGGCCCACAGTCACGTATCAATGCCCATATTGCAACATAAAGCAGTGCAGAAATCCTGCTCTCCACGTGGTGGTGCCAGTTGCACAGGGAAAACATTTTCCATCACTGGATCTGTGCAGCTCGAGCTGTTGAGCAATTATGCCCGTACAGACATAAAACACACCTAAAGCTGTAGCAATTTGAGATCAATTAAAGCCTTGTTTGCCTGCAGTATTCCTACAAGACAATATTTTTTTCAAGACGATTTCCTGGGTACACTGGAAGTAAAGTGCTTGACTACGCTCACGCGTGCTCACCTGGCTGATTTGATGATCTGGGGCTGTTCGCACCAGACCTCGAGCTCACAGGGAATGGGGCCAGTAGCCAGCTACCAAGGTGAAGTTTTGAATAAGCACCCCAGAGGGACAGATTTGCTAAACTACTTCTCAAAGAGCCCCATATCCCTCAACGCTAACAATGCGTATTGTCAGTGAGCGGCATCTGCTGTTTCAAGATAAGGGAGGAAACCAGCATGTGCCTGCAGCGAGTGATGTTGATTGATATCTGGCGTCGCAGCCTGACCTGATATCTTTTTGAAAAGGTCTCTCCAAATGCCAGTGAGTGGATAGTGAATACAAGCAGGTTGTTAAGAAGTCCTGGCAAAACAGGGAGAGCAGAATTGCTGGGCTCAGGACCGAACCAAATGGTCTTCTGCATGGTCAAGAAACACCTCAGTCAGGATATCCTTGTCCTAACCTGCCTTGGCCTGGGAACAACCTCTGGGATTTCTGTTCCACCTTGTCCTGACACACGCAGTTGTTTCTACTGCCACACTGGGACTTTGTGTGAGTCAGAATCTGAGCAAGGTTATCAGGGTTTGGCCCCAAACTTTGTTTTCTTTACCCTTACATCACTTGTTTCGGCATGAATCATTGCACTTGGTTACAGGAGGTGTTGGCCTCTCATGTGGCACAGCACAAGTGACTGACTGAGGTCTAACTACACTTCTCTAAGACTTGTCATCTTACAAGTCTTACAACCATCTTACAACCAGGAGCAATTGATGTTCTACAAGATCAAAGGTGATAATTGGGAGGGAATCCTCCCACCTTTTTTACCTGTAGCAAGTGTTGCTATTGCAAGCTCCTACTTCCGGAGTGTGCGTGTATGTTCACTTTTGGAAGGGCCTGGTGGATCATTAAAATCTGTTGCACAACGTTATGTGTGGAGACCAAAATCTTTCAGGGTGTTGTTGTGCGGCAGAATTGGTTTTCTTCTCACATGGAGATAGTTTCTGAGACAGTAGCTGTGTGGAAACTAAGCTGGTCTGCACCTGGTGTAGTATGTACAAGTCACTCAGAATATGTAACAATTTTTTACATTGGTGATTTGTTCCCCTGTCTGGGCTTTTCAAGATGTCGCCAGAGGGGTAATATCCCTGAAGGTGAGATAACTTGTATCAGCAGGAAGGACACCACTGTCTATTTACCCAAACCCCAGAAGCCTGGCTGACCTAGGAAGCAGGCTGCTAGCCTTCAGTGAGATAGCTTTGGTGTGTGACAGTAGTGTGACCAGACACCAGGGGCTCCTCTCTGATAGCTGACAGAGAAGAAACTAGCTCTGAAGCTAGAAAGAAGAAAGCTGAGTGCAAAACTTTGTGTTAACAAACAGCGCAGGTGCTCCTCAGAGAGGCTCTGCATACTTATCTCAGAGCCCAGGAGCCTCACACAAGAAGACCTTGTTTTTATGAATTTTGTGGTTAAGCCTCACAAATTGCCAGGTGCCACCTGGATTCGAGAGTTCTGTATTGTGTTTAGTTGAAGTAACCTGTGGTTAGCAGCAGGGTGGTACTGGGAGCTCGGAGGGACAGGGATAAGTGAGATAAACAGCGCTGCAGTGTCTTTAAAAAGCAGAGGGGCAAAGAAGGAGTGAGAGCACGCATGAGAGAGAGCACACAAGCTTGGCATTTGGAGCAAACTGAGCAGACATAGCCGCAGCTCTGCGCTCTGACAGTGAGCTAAAGGTAGGCTGGCAGTATTAATGACAGCAACCCAGGTGCTTGTAGGACATCCGAGTGTTGATTCATTTTTCCTGTTTTAATGTGCAGGTCAATGATTTTATTTTATATGTGCAGTGAGACTATTCATAAAGCAAGGTCTTCCTTGGCATGAGTAAAAGTATTATAATCTTGCTCTTCTTCAGAAGTGTATGAAATATTGTGAGCTGGGAAGGGATTTCTTTTCCCTTTTCAAGGTAAAAAGAGGTGATACTGAACACAGCTGTCAGAGTTGATTAAATAACCGTGGCTGGGGTTCATGGCTGGGGTTCACTCTGTAAGAATCTGAGTGGGATAAATAGCAAGGAGAAAGATTGTTTGCTGTGACCCTCAACTAGAATAACAGACCAAAGGCAAATCTTTCAGGAAATATTCCCAGCACTGGGAATATTTCTAGCTCTCCTGAGAGAGCTGCTGAAAACGCCACTGCCTGGGAGCCAGGCAATTCAAAGTGTTTGATGAGTAGCCTGTTGGCAGATATTATCTCCTGCAGAAGATGAAGGTCGGGTGACCTGAAAGGGCTTGTTGGTCATTCATTTGTTGTGGGGCATGTTCAATGAAGGCAAAACAAAAACAAAAAACAAAAAACCAACAACCAACCAACCAAAAAAAAAAAAAAAAACGAAAAAAAACCCCACACAACAAAACCCACAAGAAACTGTTTGAACTTTTCTTGAGCAGAAGTAAACCCTGTCAGATTCATTTGAGCTGGCGATTAATAACATTGGCCATGGGTTTGGAGGTCAGTACGGTACCACGGTGGTACTTAGTCAAAAGGCTAGATGAGGAGAGATAGTATTAAATATTTTGCTCTAAATGTATTCGGTGCTGGTTATTTCTTTACAATGAATTAGATATCACCCTGAGGAGGCATTGCTTGTGGTTTGAGACACTCTGAAGTTGCTGTGGGAGATGGTGAAACTGCACAAATTTGCGTAGGTGTTATGTGGCAGAAAGGGATCTGTGGCCAGCACAGGGCACCTAGCTCTGCAGGTAACAGAGCATACGTACTACCTGTAGGAGTGCAGGACTATTCAGGGGCAAGCAGGTTATTGCTCAGTGGATAGATTTTACCAAGTCTGCCACAGGACACAGCAAAGAAAGCAGGACAGTAGCAATGTTGTGAATGTATCTGGGCACAGCTGCGCCTCGCAGATCTGTGGGCAGCAGAGCACAAGCAAGCATGTTGCCAGGCTGCCTCGGTGACGGCAGCAGGGGATGCAGTGCAGACAGTGATGTTCAGCAGCACCGGCAGCTAGACGGAGCAATGCAGGCAGATGGGGACAGTGGTATGGGCAGCTTGTTCTCACTGGGATGAAATGAAGAGAAGCTGGGAAGGAAACAAACCTTACTTCTAGTCGCCAAGGCCTAATGAAAAATTTTGAACTTAAACACAGCTCTTAAGGAAAAAGCTGAGTAGACCGACTTGTCATTCTGTGTCTGGAACTTTATCAAAACATGCTGTCCTTTCCCAGCTGACTCTGAAAGGTTGTGCAGAAATGTTGCTTTATTGAAGGGTTATAAATGAAATAATCTCAGAAACACCCTGAGCATCATCACTTTAGACCATGGCTTGGATGTATTTCTTATGAAGGACACCTTCCGAATAGACACAGAACTGAGATTTCTAGCAAGTTAAGTGAATTGTTAAGTGGGGATATAATCAGTCAGAGAAACCAAAGCCATACCCATGTAATTTCTCATTCAACATATATGGTCTTAATGTTTAGTTTTTCTATTTTTTTTTCTCACACCAATCATATTAGGAAATATGATTTAATCTTCTCTATACTGTTTGTTCACCTTCAGCACTTCTCATAGTCAGGTAATGAAAAACAGGTTAGTCACTTTTGTGTTTGTTTCTACATGATTTTGTTTTCTAAGTCTGATGCAGTAGCACAAAGTTTCAGTGTTTGAAGTGAAAGTCTTGTATTTATTTTTATACAATACCATATTCCCATGGCAACCACATTGATATTACTTTTGGTTGCGTCTCTATGAAAGCTAAAATTGGGGTCAAATTTGAACAGACATTTACAGCTTTCCAGTACCAGTAATCCTTACAAACAGAGTTCTCAGCAGGGTACTTAAACAGATGACTAACTTGAAATGTATAAATATTCTCTCTAGAGCAAATATGCAGCCAGCATAAATTGCCATATCTCCTTTAGAATCCAGGGAACTATAGCGCTTTACATCGACAGAGGATACACTCCTACAGCTTTAATGGAGCCACTCACATTCAGCACGCACATACTAAAGTACCTTACAAAATTGAGGTCTGAATAAAGCCTGCATAGGGACTGAGTTGTGTGTGCTGCTCTGCCTGTGCAGAAGGGCATGCATTAGACGCTTCAGCTCAGAATCAAGGACTAAGAAGTGGTGTGAGAGCAGTGGTCTCGGTGACTTAAATAATATAGCATGAGACAGACAAAATTGTGTCTTGAATTGGCCACGCTGGTTCAGTTTCATGTGAAAAAGTCACCACACTTTCAGAATGTAATTCTGCTCTCTGATAGCTTTACTTATGGCAAGACCAGTCAGGTATAAGAAGAAAGAGGCAAATTGGGATATTAGTATATGATGTCTAATGGCTCGATGCAGTGTGCATTGGTGTTGTAATGGACTGTGGATGCCTCAGCATGAAAGACAAAACACAGTCAGGTACTTATCTGAGGTACTGAGTGGACATCCACATCTGGGCCCCTCAGTTCAGTAGGTGTCTTGGGTGAGAAGGTAACTTACCTTCAAAGCATTTCTCAGTTAAAGTGATTAGAGTTGTTCTATAAAAAAACGTGTGCTTGTGTACTGGCATTATTTCTCATTTTGCAGTATAAGCTAACTTACAGCTTTGTTCTCTTTCTCAGGTGATTTGGTTTCTGACACACCGGAGATGTCAATAGCATCACAAATGGACCTGCCTGAAGAGATTCAGCATCCTTATACAAAATTTTCTGAATGGAAATTCAAGCTGTTTAAAGTGAGACCATTTGAAAAAACATCTAATAACAGCCAGTGCATAAACAAGGATGAAGCAGAAGAGGTAGCTTCTACAGACAAAGACATGCTGCATAAAGATGAAGGAGTTCCAAGAGGAGAAAACTTAATTCTGACACAGACGGACTTAATGGGCAATAGGCAGGCACTTGGGAAAGATGCCAATGACATGAAAATACAAGACAACACAGATCATCAGAACAACCTGAAGCAACTTTGCCGCATCTGTGGAGTTTCATTTAAAACTGATTGTAACAAGAGAAGTCATCCAGTACATGGGCCAGTGGACGATGAAACTCTGTGTCTTCTGAGAAAGAAAGAGAAAACAGCAACCTCTTGGCCAGATCTTATCGCTAAGGTTTTTAAGATTGATGTGAGAGGGGATGTTGACACTATCCATCCCACTCGATTTTGTCACAACTGCTGGAGTATTATCCACAGGAAATTCAGTAACACTCCATGTGAAGTATATTTTCCTAGGAACAGCACGATGGAGTGGCAACCCCACTCTGCAAACTGTGATGTGTGCCGTGGTACCAGTCGGGGAGTCAAAAGAAAAAGCCAGCCAGCCACCGTACAACATGGCAAACGTGTGAAGACCATTGCAGAACGTGCTCGAGTTAACAGAGGCATAAAGAACCAAGTACAGATAAAGAACAAAAATGTAATGAAAGAGATCACCAATTGCAAGAATACACATCTCAGCACCAAGCTGCTTGCAGTTGATTACCCAGTAGATTTCATTAAATCCATTTCTTGCCAGATTTGTGAACATATTTTGGCAGATCCAGTGGAAACAACATGTAGACACTTGTTTTGCAGAACTTGCATCCTTAAATGCATCAAAGTTATGGGCAGCTATTGCCCCTCCTGCTGGTATCCTTGCTTCCCTACTGATCTGGTTACCCCAGTGAGATCGTTCCTGAACATCCTTGATAGCCTGAGTATAAGATGCCCTGTAAAGGAATGTGATGAAGAGATCTTGCATGGAAAATATGGCCAGCACCTCTCCAGCCACAAGGAGATGAAAGAGAGAGAGCTCTATAGCCACATAAATAAAGGTGGCCGACCGAGGCAGCATCTTCTGTCTTTGACCAGGAGAGCTCAGAAACATCGTCTGAGAGAACTGAAACGTCAAGTCAAGGCTTTTGCTGAGAAAGAAGAGGGTGGTGATATAAAGGCTGTATGCATGACTTTGTTCCTGCTAGCTTTAAGAGCAAAAAATGAACACAAACAAGCAGACGAATTGGAGGCTATAATGCAAGGGAGGGGATCTGGACTTCACCCTGCTGTCTGCCTGGCGATCCGAGTCAACACGTTTCTCAGCTGTAGCCAATATCACAAAATGTATAGAACTGTAAAAGCTGTCAGTGGGAGGCAGATTTTCCAGCCACTGCATGCTCTTCGCACTGCTGAGAAAGCTCTCTTACCAGGTTATCATCCATTCGAGTGGAAACCTCCCTTGAAAAGTGTCTCCACTAACACAGAAGTGGGAATTATAGACGGACTATCAGGATTGCCACTCTCAATTGATGACTACCCGGTAGACACAATTGCGAAGAGATTTCGATATGATACAGCCTTGGTTTCTGCCTTAAAGGACATGGAAGAAGAGATCTTGGAGGGCATGAAAGCAAAAAACCTGGATGACTACTTGAATGGTCCCTTCACTGTGGTAGTAAAAGAGTCCTGTGATGGAATGGGAGATGTCAGCGAGAAGCACGGAAATGGGCCTGCTGTCCCAGAGAAGGCCGTTCGCTTTTCTTTTACAGTTATGAACATTTCTATAGCCCATGGGAACGAAAGGATAAGGATCTTTGAAGAAGTAAAGCCCAATTCAGAGTTATGTTGCAAGCCCTTATGCCTTATGCTGGCTGACGAATCGGATCACGAAACTCTGACGGCGATCCTGAGCCCTCTCATAGCAGAAAGAGAGGCTATGAAGAACAGCGAACTGCTACTTGAAATGGGAGGCATCCTGAGAACATTCAAATTCATCTTTCGGGGTACAGGATATGATGAGAAACTTGTACGGGAAGTGGAAGGGCTGGAGGCCTCAGGTTCCACTTACATCTGTACCCTCTGTGACGCGACCCGCCTGGAGGCGTCCCAGAATTTGGTCTTCCACTCCATCACCAGGAGCCACGCTGAAAATCTGGAGAGATATGAAATATGGAGGTCCAACCCTTATCATGAATCTGTTGATGAGCTCCGTGACAGAGTGAAGGGTGTTTCAGCCAAACCTTTTATTGAGACTGTTCCCTCCATAGATGCGTTGCACTGTGACATTGGCAATGCAACGGAGTTCTACAGGATTTTCCAGATGGAGATCGGTGAAGTCTACAAGAATCCTGATGTATCTAAAGAGGAGAGGAAGAGATGGCAGTTGACTCTTGACAAACACCTCAGGAAGAAGATGAACTTAAAACCTATGATAAGGATGAGTGGAAACTTCGCGAGAAAGCTCATGTCCAAGGAGACGGTAGAGGCAGTATGTGAATTAATAAAGTGTGAGGAAAGGCATGAAGCCCTGAAAGAACTAATGGACCTTTATCTGAAAATGAAACCAGTGTGGCGATCTTCATGTCCTGCCAAGGAGTGCCCAGAATTGCTGTGCCAGTACAGCTACAATTCACAGCGTTTTGCTGAGCTCCTATCTACAAAGTTCAAGTACCGATATGAAGGCAAGATTACAAATTATTTCCACAAAACCCTTGCTCATGTTCCTGAAATCATTGAAAGAGATGGGTCCATTGGAGCCTGGGCAAGTGAAGGAAACGAGTCTGGAAACAAGCTGTTTAGGAGGTTCCGAAAAATGAATGCCAGGCAGTCCAAATTCTATGAAATGGAGGATGTCTTGAAGCATCACTGGCTATATACATCTAAGTACCTCCAGAAGTTCATGAATGCTCATAAAACATTAAGAAGCCAGGGCTTCACCATTGATCCAGAGGATAGTTTAGGTGATTCCTTGCCGCTGGAGGTCTCTTTGGAAAGCAATGATTCAGAGGAACTCTAAACGTAAAGTGTGCTTGGTGTTGGGTTTGTGATGGTGTCTTCCTGTGAGGAGACAGCTTCCTTCTCAGGCCTGTAGAGGTACAGGGAAGCGTGAAACTATCATCTTTATACTCTATATAAAGGTGCTGAGTGGAGTTTAATAAAATACCATGTCTGTTGGGAGCTTCCAAAAGAGGCAATGCAGTGGTGCATTTACCAGTTATTATGTGAGCGGGAAGTGGAAACAAATTGCAAAGAAGCATCTCCAGTTTATTTTGGTCTCAGCGTTGTTTATACACGAGAAACCCAAAGTAAACGAGGTTTTATAGAGAGCAGTACTTTAGAATGAATATGATTCTGGAGAGTTATGACACTTGCTGAAGAAGTGAGCATGGCTATTTGTTCTGTTTGCATTTTTTAAACTATTTTGCTATTTACTTTTCAAGAGGGTTTGATTATTTTATTGATGGTTATTTGGCTTTTATAAGTCAAGTTCTGGCAGTGAGACAGTTGGGTAATTGTTCTGGGATAAAGTTCAGGTATTTTTATATGATATATTGACTAAAGATGCAAACTGATTTCAAACATTTAAAAATATTATTTAACATGTAGATTGTAGTACTGCTTAGGAGCAGGTGGTGGTATTGGCAAGGTAATTTACTATATGAAGATATAGGAAGGTAACTATAATATTTTAAAGATATTTTTATCATAGTCCATTTACTCTAAAACGCAAACCAGTTCTTGTGCTCCTAAATCAGCATTTGCAGTGTCTTGTGCTTATCTCACTATTCAAAATACACTCAAGCTCTGCTGTGCAGCTTGTTGCTTGATATGCATTTTAGATTTCGATGGTAACCTCGGTATATAGTATAATTTGTATCAGTGTAATTTTAATGGGTGGATTCCTGGCCTTACTGAAGTCACCAGTAAATCGTCATGAATCCCCACAGTTTCACCAGGTGACTACAAGTCACAGCAGAGTGGTTTCTCAGGGGATGGGCATTAACTTGATTAGGTACGTGTCAGTGTTCTTATTTTCTGTATTAGAATAGTTCACTGACCTCTTGCGATATGCTCTAACAGTATGCCATGCTGAGCTTTTTCATATCTGGGATATATCACTTACAGTCTCATTTTCTAGATATATAAAATGGGAATGACATTTATTAACCTCAAGGATAGTTTGCATAAAGGCGTAGTGAGAAAACAATGAGCTGCCTTGAAATTACTGCGTAGTGTATTTTACATCATTACAACAATGTTTAGTTAGCATTCCTCTACTTATCTTATACTATATTAAGAGTACCATTATGTTGGTGGTATTTGCCTTTCTGAAGTGTCATTGCTACGTGACTGAAGGCTGCTTAGATCAGATGAGATTGCACTGGTAATCCTTGTGGATAATGTAGTTTTTCATTAGCAGCCATGGGTAAAAGGGTTTCAAAATTAACTCGTATAAGCTTTGAGATTTGGAACCTAGATTATTTCTGGACCTATCACCTCTGCAAAGGAACAGGTCTAGACCTTCATTCAGCAAAGTGTTCAAGTGCAAGCTTAAATTCAAGTGTGTGAGTTGACCGTTGAATGCAAGCATGCTTACATCTTAAAAATATTTTTAAATATTAAAATTATATGAATTTCATTTAATGATATGGCCAAGAAATATACTCAGAAGTATCTGAGATACCTCTAAATCACCTAGCCTTTCTGAAACAAGAATAAATGCATGAACAATCAAAGCAGAGATCTAAAAGAACCTGCTTTTTGTTTTTATTTTGATGTGGCAGGAGCTGGTTTGTGAGTGTGGAGATACAACAGATTTAAAGAATGGATGGTCTGAGGTTCGGGTAGTAGTATCTTGCTCATGTTATTTAATACATCTTTGAAGGTCTGGTATTTACTGTTTATGGACTATGAAAATGTAGGATTAAGTGTTAGTAACTAGTACAAATATTAATAACATTCTGATTATGCCTTTCTTTTGATTTTATTATTTTAAATCCTAATTTTTAAAATATTTTGTAATTTAGGATTTAGTTTTTATATGTTGTCTTTAAACATAGTTTAATATTATGTCAAAAATTTGGGCTGGAAATAATGCCTTTTGCTTAAAATATTTTCTTGTCTAAGCAGTCATAAGAACTGCAGTCTTTTGTATGGTTTACCATATACATCTGCACTTACTGAGTGTTCATTTCGAGATTAAATTATTTCTTTCAATTCTTTGAATAAAACAAGTATTTCCCATAGAGCATAACTGCCAGGTTTACATAAGTATCGTTTTTTACCAATAAATGCAGACAACAAGTACTGCTGTTTCCCATGGAGTAAAAATATCAGGTATGTGATAAAGAACATCTTTTAGATGTAAATGCAGACAAAATTTGTATTTTTTTCATCTACTATGTTTCATTATGCAAATACTTGCACGCTTCTTCTATTTTTTTCTTTTTTTTCCCTTGTGTGCCCATTTGGGGCAACTGTATCACCTTAAGTTTTATCCTTGCCTCTACACGAATAACCTACAGCCTGGTTTAACGGTAGTGACTCAGCTCATGGTGGCTTTCACCCCCTTTAAATGGTTTATATATTCATGCTGCCTTTGCACAGGAGTGAACTTCACCCACAAGAAATCCTGACCTGTTCCTTGCATTGCATATGTGCCACTGGAGAGACAGGCCAGACTTTGGTCATTTTGCACATGTAATTTCAATGACTTTGCTGACATTTTCAAATTCCGAATTCACTTTTACAAGCTGCTTATACAAGAGCAAGCGATTCGTCTCACTACCTTCAAAAGGGTTGAGTAAGTGTTATCCATATATGTATGATTTCTCAAGACCAGCCTTAGATCCTGGCTGAACTCAACAGGCTGAACTGCGCATGGTCTGGGCCATGGGCATTCAGGGACATGCAAAATTATTCTTTTGTGAGATTTTATTGAGCCATCAAGACACATTTCACATTCCACCAAGTATGGTAAGAACAGTTGACACAGACAACTATTACTATTCTTTTTCCTTTTCTTTAGACTTGAATCTAGTTTAATCTTTTCTTCTTTTTGCCATTGTTGACGTTTCCTGTAAATCAGGAGACTCTCTTTGAGAGTTTTGAACTCATTAAAACAAACAGCACTGAAAGAGTAGGTACCTGCAAGTGAAGCTTTGTAAACAGGAATAAAATAACAATGCTGCTTGCACACTGGCATGCATCTGAAGGCAAACAAATTTTGACTGCAGACAGGTGCATCATTTGTTTACTCAGGCTATTGTTAAGCATTTTGGTTTTGAAGAGGCTTTAGAAAAGTGGAGACACTTTTATTCATGGCACTCTCTCAAACCTTCACATTTTCTTTTTTAATGCTAATACTTGGTACAAATCCTTCAGTAATTACTTCATGGTGAATGCTTTTCTTATTTTGAAATTGTATTGACTGCATTTTTTTATACAATGACATTATGTATCTTGTTTTGTTTGGTTTTATTCAAGGGCTCCATATCGTGAATTGCTTTGTTATGAAACGATGTGAACTATGTTGGAAGCCATGATTCTGGTTTCATGTATTTTTTCCTCACTGGACTAATTCTATTGACTTTAAGCAAATCAACGTTGACTTCTAGTCAGGTAGTTCGGACACAAATTCTGGATATTTACAGCGTCCTAATTTCTGACTGCGCTGAGTTCTGTGTGATGTCTCACAGCATGGCTTCTTTTGCTTTTTCTTATTGTACTGCAGTTACTTTATTCATAAAATCTGTTTAAAATAAAGGCCTTGCAAATATTGAAGTTTCTGGATTTTGATTTCTTATCAGTTTTTCACCTGTGCACATAATTCCATGGTAACAGTCTCGCTTTTCATTCAAATTGTGGATGCTTTTCATATTTGGACAGTTCTAATACTCAGAGACTACAGCTAGGATCTCAGTCCTGTTCCAAAGTCACCAAGTTAACATAAATGAAGATGGCTCTGTGCATCTCAATAGTCCTTTTAGCACCTTTCTTCACACGCAGCTGTTTGAGAGAAAAATAAAACCAGTTTCATTTAGTCTGTAAATTACTTCTGCTTCATTTACAAATGCCACCCCAGTGTTTGTTTAAAACCAGCCTTGCACTGTTACATCCATACTGCTACATTAAGCTTCTTTACTGGCTTCTATGCATCCTTCACATCCAATTTTGGGTCCCTGACATAGACTTAGCTGCAAAAATTAGTTTCAATCTACCTTTTAGTTCGTGATTTTTAGTTCCCCTTTACTCCAGTTAGGAAAATCTTTCTTACTTCCCCTGCAATGATATCTCAGGGTCAAAAAACATACATAAACCAACTAGTCTGGATGGAATTAATGATAAGCAAATTGAGCATTTACATTATTAGCTACCTGATTTCCTGCTGCAATCAGGTAATTAGACATCTAATTCCTAGACTTTATATAACCGACTTAGTTCTTTAAGCTGACCATGAATAACATTTGCTGGATGGAAAAAATTGGAAACCATAAAAAAACAAACAAACCCAATCCCCAGAGAGCTTCCTGGTAAATTAGGATGATTTAATTCCTTTATTCCTAAATCCATAATAACTGACTGAACTTTACTTTCCATGTATTCTCATTAGAACCAGAATCAGATGAAGAATGATGAGGCCTAACATCGTTCTTCTTCAGAGCACAGCTTCAGATGACTGAATATGGCACGATTTTCAGAGCTTACCAGCTGCAACTCCTGAGTGTGGCAGCTTCTCTACCTTCTGCATCAAGCTTAATATTCTCCGTAGTCCAAAAAGACACAACAGAAACGATTTAATCAGCACTTTTTCTAGCAGCACCAGGAGAGAGGCCAAGAGGTGAAATTGCTGTATTTTCAGTGCCCGGCTCTTCCTGTGAAGATGAGCCAGTGGACAAGGGAATAGAAGTATAGCTACCAACTGAAGGTGGCCCTGCACACGTGGTAGTGGCCAGTGTTCTCTTCTTCCTATGTACATGTATGTTCTGTGAAACCTGAAGGTTTATAACATGATTATCTTGCTTTTTGTTAAAGAAAAGACGGGCTTTGGTGTCACAATTTTCAAATGCCAAATACAGATACCAAACTGGAGTTTGATTTTCAGGAGCTGTTGCTCAATATATTCTCAGAAGTTTAGTTTTGTTTGAAATGGGACAGGGTAGGAATAAAATGTGAAGGGAGCTATAGTCACCTATCATTAAAAACAGAAGCAAGTCCTGTCTGCACTGCACCAAATCTACCAGGAAATATTTTTACAGATTGTTTCAATCTGAATTCAACCTTTTCCTGTGGGCTTCCAGTAGCGTTATTTCCACTTCTTTCAGTGGTCTATTGGTGCAATGAGTCACTCCAAACTATGACACATGCTTTAGTGCTACCACTAAAGTTTGTTCCGTGCCTTTCCTGTAGATTAATCAGGTGCTTTGGAGTCCAAGTACTTTTCACAAGCAGTAAAACCCATATATTATTCTCTTAAAAGCTGATAATAACAACATAGTGTTACTAAAATGTGACTGGGAACCCTGATGCTGCTTGTTGTGGTTACAAAACACATAGGTCAGTTGGATGCAGATACAATAGCGATTTACTTCAGCACTCAAATCTGCTTCATTTTATCTTCTAATTCTACCCTGCATGAGGAAGAAACATCTTGTATTGATCAGCTGGTTTTTAAGACGATCAATACTCTAACAAGCACATGCCTCAAAAGCATCATCAGAATTATTAGGGAATTAAATATTTTCTGCAATCTTGAATGCTATGTCAAGTGTCTTCACTACAGGTTGTTGATCATATACCTCTGTATGTTTGAGTCCTTAGGAATATTATATTTTACCTTTCTTATTACTTTCTTTTCCAGCAGTAACTCTAAGCTGTGATTTAATGCTTGTTGTACTACCCTTTGCTGTGAGGCTGGGACATGGTTTGACTAAGCAATTTCTCCCTCCTTGCCAAATAACACATACATTTAAAAAAGGCACAGACCAAACAAATTCATCGCTCAATGTTGGGCCTCAGGACTTTGAGATATCGACGGTAATTGGGAGAGGTAACAGGCAAAACACAGACTGGGCATTGCCAGGGAGTGGAATAATTGTGAGGAGTCTTTTGCTGTTGTAAAATGGTGAAGGGACTTGTGTGTGCATATCGTCCACCTGTTGGTGTTGTGATGATATTCTTTATTTTTTGCTGAGGGTATTTTTTGTTTTTGATGCAAATGAAGTTTGTCACGTGTGCTGAATGTATATTTTAAAGACAATTGAGCTGAGTAAGACCTATGACATGTAAGGGGATGTTGTTTATTGAATTGTTGTTTATTGAAGGGACTTCACACGGCCATAATTTTCATGTATTCCTTTGGAAAACATATAGCATTACGTACTCTGAGCTCAGAAAGGAGCATGACAAAGGAAACAAGAAACTGGCATTAAAATCTATGGGTTTATACTAGTATCAAACTGATGAGAGGGGTCTCAGGATGATCTACCTCCCACTCTTAAGCTCTTCCCATATTATAACCTCACTCAGCATATAAATAGGTTGGAAACTGAAATTTTGTCTTGTTGCCCTTTACTATCCTCCACTGTTGACTTGTGAAGGTGTCAAGGGGAGTACTGTGCATACACATTTGTGTTGATGGGAACACATCGGTGCTTTGTAAAGGAGTGGCTGCTCAGGGTCTGCACGTACTGATCTGGTGGCTGACAGCTGCTCCAGTTGCTTTTCTGTTTTATTCAGGGGTCCAGCATAAGAACTAGAATGTGGATGCTCAGCTATTAATGTTGGCTCACAAAAGTTCAGAGGATAGTATTGATTTTTTGAAAAGATGTTTGGAACAGTAATAAAAATAAAAAATAGTCAAGAGTGATGAGGCTTTACAGATAGCCAATAAAAGAATCCACAAAGAAGTTAGTAAACTCTTGGGTTATTCAACCTTGACAACATCCTTTTCAATCTGAATCCAATCTTGTCCTCATGCTTTGAGCAGCCAGCTGCATTGTTTCCACCTTCACAATGCTCCACTGGCTCAATGAGTCATTCTGAGCAGCAGCTTGTACTTTCATACTTTCACACTCTACACAGTCACCCTTGGGGGAGCAGACAAAGTTTAGTGGAGTACCTGAAGTAAACAATAAAAGTTGTGTTGATCAGAAGGGACTTCTTCTGAAGTCAATGGAAGCTCACAGCATGGGGCAGCTGTGAAGCCAGACTCCTTATTAGACTTCAGATGGACCTCCCAAGCAGACACATTGTCCTGTCATAGACTTTAGGATTTATAATGCTTGATTTAGCCCATGAGTAGGTGGGAAAACAAAAAACAAACAAACAAAAAACACGAAAAACACACTCATTTTTATTATAAACTTTATTAGCTGATATATATTTAAAAAATACAAATGCAAGTCAGTTGTTGAGCTCAGAGGTTTAAAAAAGGAATTTATTTTTTTTACTTTGAGGTGATAGTCCATAACTCTAGCCAAAACTGACATATAAGCATTCAGTACCTTTCAAAATAGAAAATGTATTATCCAGAACGAAATGTTCCATGTTAATCTCCATCCTTTACTGGATGCAGGGGGGAACACGACTGCTGAGGATAAGGAAAAGGCTGAGGTTCTTAATGCCTTCTTTACATCTGTCTTTACTAGGCAGACCACTTATCCTTGGAGTACTCAGCTGCCCAACCTGGAAGTTTGGGATGGGGAGAAGAAGAAACCTCCCACAGTTCAGGTGGAAACAGTTAGAGACCTGCTGCTCCACCTGGAGTGTCACAAGTCCATGGGGTCAGATGGGATCCACCTGAGGGTGCTGAGGGAGCTGGTGGAGCTGGTGGATGTGATTGATGGGCTGCTTTCCATCATCTATCAGTGGTCTTGGTCATCTGGAGAGGTCCCAGATGACTGCAGACTTGCTAATGTGATGCCCATCTACAAGAAGGGACGTAAGGAGGACCCAGGGAACTACAGGCCTGTCAGCCTGACCTCAGTGCCAGGAAAGGTGATGGAACAGTTCATCTTGAATGCAATCACACAATGTATGTGGGACAACCTGGAGGGGGATCAGGCCCAGTCAGCATGGGTTCATGAAAGGCAAGTCCTGCCTGACCAACCTCATGTCCTTGTATGACCGGGTGACCTGTTTGATCAATGAGGGAAAGCCTGTTAATGTAGTCTACCTAGATTTCAGCAAGGCCTTTGATACGGTCTCCCACAGCATTCTCCTGGAGAAGCTGGCAGCCCATGGCTTGGACAGGCACACTCTGCTGGGTTAAAAACCGGCTGGATGGCCGGGCCCAGAGGGTAGTGGTGAACGGAATGGCCTCAAGTTGCGCCAGGGGAGATTTAGGTTGGAAATTATGAGACATTTCTTCTCAGAAAGAGCAGTCAGGCATTGGAATGGGTTGCCCAGGGAAGTGGTGGAGTCTCCGTCCCTGGGGGTGTTCAAGGAAAGGTTGGACCTGGTGCTTAGGGGCATGGTTTAGTGGGTGACATTGGTAGTAGGGTGATGGTTGGACCAGATGAACTTGGAGGTCTTTTCCAACCTTAATGATTCTTTGATTCTCTGATTCTATGATATGTAAGCTTTTCATTTTGGAAGTCCCTGAAGAAAACAGACCCTCAGTGTCTGAATATTTCATTATTTCTGACACAAGGGACTTAAGCCATCACTTCAGTTTAAAACCAGATGAATTAGTCTAGTTTTAGTTCATTACCTCAACATAAAATCAGAGTAATGCAGTTATAAATTAGGCCAAATATTTCTAGAACTACTCACTAAGATAAAACATTAAAATGGAAAATATGTTTTTTTTAATTTATTTTTTTATTTTTATGGACAGATGCTAACACTACTGAGTACATGGGATAAGCAGTTCTACTAATTTCAGTGGGGTAACTGGGGATTTGGTTATAGTATAAAATACAGAACAAAGTTAACACTATCTCGCTGTATGTTTGCACAATGCCCTCTGTGACGAATTTCCTACCTGGATATTGCAAAAAATATACATAAGAAACAAAATAAATTCATGAGCTTTGAAATTAAATTGCAATGGTAATTGGTTATTTTAATTGATAATTAGAATCAATTAAATAAAAGATCCCTGTCTTTGACTCCCAGTTGAATACAAATCAGTGGTGTAAATCTATTCAAATAACCTCCGAAGAAAGGACTTTTTCACTGGTGTTGTTAAATTCATGGTTTTCTTTTTGCGCAGTGGTTTCATGGGTTGCTTTTTCAGATGCATCACCTTTTTGGGAGTTTGTAGCCCTTTATTAAGGTCAACGTGCTCGTTGCAGAAATACTTGACATTTGCTTCTGAGAGATGTAGGAGCATGCTCTCTGACAGATCCATACATTGTGCATGGACCCAATGGCCAGCCCCATTGGAACACAGGATCATTGCAGGCTTGTTGAGTTCTGTTGAATAGAAAGGCACCCAAGTGTTAATATCAATATTGCAGCTGGCACAGCAGGTGATCCAGTAACCTGTTTCTGATTCATCTTCTTCATCATCTTCATTGTAAGTGTCGATATCATCAACATCAAAGCTACTGGCTTCAGCACTAAAACAAAACTCTTCTGAATCTTCAAACGGAGTGGAGTCTCCTTGGTCTTCGGTAGATGCCTGACTGCAAATTTGTGCTGTCAGTTCTTCCTCCTCGTCCTCTTCTGCGCCTTTGCATCTCAAAATGTAGAAGTAGTTTGCATCTGAGATTAACTGTTTGTTGGCCCCTGGAATGCCCAGCAATACAGACCCTTTGCCCATATCACAGCCAAACCACATCCTGCAGTGTTTAATATCTGGTGTCCAGTCCGGGCTTGCCCTTTCAACAATCTCTATCTTATTATCTTCCAAAACTATGGTGTTACAGACCAACCGTTTCTGGTTGTCAGACTGGTAGCCCCCGACAAGGACAAATTCAGTATCACTGGTCTGAGTCACAATAGCACTTGACACAGATATTCCCCCTGGCAAGACACTGCAGGTCAGAGCTGGGCTGCCTAGCGGGAGGTCAACTTTTAGCTTGTATAAGCTGGGGGACCGGGTGTTATTTTGAAGTGAATGGCCTCCCAAAATGTAGATTGTATCATTCCTGGCAACTGAAACATGGAAAGAAAGTCCATCTTGAAGCTCCGGAAGTATGTATGATGTACAGCATCCAAACTCAAAATCAACAAGAAACACAGACGGCAAACAGTCAACCACGCTGTTCCATTTTTCAGTGGTTCTTTGTGCGAGAGGAATATACGATCTACCTCCAAATATAACGCTCATGCTTTTTCCCCGGCTATGAACTACATTAATTGTATGTCCGTATCTAGCTTCGGGGACATCCCCACCCAGATCTTTCTCAACACATTGAAAAGTGGTTTTCTTGCTAGTTTTGCTTACTAGACTCATAATGTAGATCTTATCAGAAAGATCATTGTTAGGCGTTTTCCCACCATGAATGACATACTGGTGCTTATTGGACTCCTCATTGCCTCTAAACGTGCAAATTGCTGGGTAGCGGAGAGGGGGAAGGTAACATGAATCCTTAGAGAAGAAGACAGGTTTCATTTTGATCTCATTCTGCTTTATATCAAGGAAGAAAACACCAGTGGGACAGGATCTCTTCGGCCATCCTTTCTGCCCAAAAAAGAAGACATGCCCATCAAAATTCAGCAGCGAACAGCCCGGCTGAAGCAAGGATGAATTACTGACAGCTGACACCATCTGCAGTGACATTGCGTCTGCTGATTGGGTCATATTTTGGTATCTGAGAAAAAAAAAAGACATGAAAGAAGCATGTTTTAAGTGCTCTACGAAAGCATGTAACTTTACTTGAAAAAATGGTATGAAATGTGCATTTTTGGTTCTGTGAGAACTGTGTATGAATTCTGCGGAATTCTGTAAAAACCACGGCCTGGAATTCAAAAGCAGAACGCTTTGGCAGGGGCAGGGGCAGGACAGGGACAGGGACAAAGGCCTCAGGCCACGGGGTCCGCTCCTCGCGGTTTCGGAGGCCCCTCACCGGGCCCGGCCGTTGCCGTGGCGGCAGCGGCCGCGCGGGCTGCTGGGGCTTGTAGTTCTCGCTCGGCCGCTGGAGCAGGCCCGGCCCGCCTCGGCTCGGCCCCGGGGCCGCCCCGGGCCTGAGGAGCGGGACGGCGGGGCCGGCGGCGGGGTGAGTGGGGCGGCGGGCGGTGAGCAGGCGATCCCAGCTCTGTGTCAGACCATCGTTAGGAAGTCGCTGGGGTGGAAGCTGCCCGCTCGGGGATGTGTATCCGGCGCTTGTGCAGCCCGCTGCCGGGAGGTCGACTCGTTGCTGGCGTTTGCCGTTCGGATTTGTCAGCGTGTGCTTTCATGAGTAGGCTGCAAGGGCTGGGTTTGTGCTTTTTTGTTCACAAATCTAAAGTGCGTTGTGCAGTCGGGTTGGGTAGTAGCTCTGAGCTAGCTTTGGAGAGCCCAGGTGCTAGGGAAGGAAAACAGCCGGTTTGTGCCTTGTAGTCAGTCCTTTAGTGAAGCCCTTCTCAAATCCGTGTGATGTAAGGTTGTAAACCATCTTTCAAGTACAATATTTGGAAAAAAAAAGAGCAAAAAACCCCAAAGCAAACAAACAGCAACAACAACAAACAAAAATAAAACCTGCTTTACATCTTAAAATATAGTTCCTTGTTTTTTTTTTTTTTTCGATATCTTCAGGTTTCATATTTTCATTGTACCTGCTTTTCATTTTGCTCTAATAGCAAAAGCAAGAAACAAGGTTTCTTCTCTAAGGAAGGATGCGTATTTTCTAGTTGTGAGCCGTCAGAACCGGGGGATTCCGGGACAGCTGTGTGCAGTGAGATTCGTGTGAAATCGTGGGAACTGACGGCACTGGCCACATCAAATTGCCATCGGAGTGTGTTCTTGTGTACAGCAAGAACTGTTGCACCACGTTCCTGCGCTGCCTGCCGGCTCCACTTTGTAGGATGCAAGCTAGCATATGGGTCTGCTATTCAGTGCTTTCAAATGTAGGTAGGCCTGGCCAGATGTGCCTGGGCCACAGCACATGGACAGGGTAGACGTGGCCACTACTGAGTCTATTTAGCTATATATATGAATATATAATATATATACACACACACACACACACCAGCCTTTTTGTACTCTGTGGAATCACTGAAGGATCACAGTCAAGTAGTGTTCGCTGTGTAGCCAATTCCTCTGTCCTAAAGGCAGTAGTTTTTTCTGAATTTAGATTCCTTTTCAGAAGTACTGCACTGTAGATGAAGTTCAGTTAAGATGTAATTAAATTAGTGAACTCTGTTCTGAGGATGTTGGTGTATACAGCAGGTTTTGTACTTGTTTGCATGGAGGGAGATTTGCCAGGTTGTTTACCTGCAGGCAAGATGTTGAACAGAAATCTCTGCTGCTTGTTTCTTACCACTATTCAAAAATGGTCTTTCTAGAGGAGTATGCACTAATTTGGGTTTACTGGGTTGTATTTCCTCTGTCTCTTCTGTCATACTGTGTGGTTACTTAGCTCCTTTGTTTTTATGAAGTTGTTAGAAAAGTAATAGAACTTCTGCTCTGAGGATGCCATGAGCACATCAGCAAGTTAGCGTTCTTTGTGACTACTGGTTTGTATTAATAATCTAATGAGTATTAAAAATGGCAAGCAATTGAACTGAACTGTTGACAATGCTCAGTTCTAAAGCGTATACTTTCTGGAGAAACTCCTGGAGATAGAGTGAAGAAAAGACGAATGAAAATCATTAAAAGTGAGATTGACAGACACACAAAACTCACAGGTCAAATAAACACAATTAAGCGCGCTTCCTCCTTGTCATCTCTTAATGTTCCTTGCATTTTACATAAGCAAGCACATCAGTACATAAAGCAGAAAATATTTATCCTAGGTTCTGTGACAGATGTATCTCTTCAGGCACTTGCTGGAATTACTTTGGTTTTCCAGACTGTCCCATGTTAATTGTGGTAATGCTGTGTGGTTGGCCTGTGCTCACCTCCACTTCTGGCCTTCCAACACCACTGATGCCCTTGGGGCAATGCTTCTTTGACCCTGAACAGTTTTAGGGAGCCAAAAATATGGATTTTTTTTGGGTGGCTTTAAGCTTAAAACCATCTCACTGTGGAGTGGGCTTGGCATTAGTGCCAGAATGAAGGGAAACAGACAAATGCCTTAGCTCTGACGCAGCACAAAATGGAGAGGAAAGGACACTACAAGAAGAAAAAGAAGAGGTGGATGAAAAGAGAAGGGTGGAGTTAAATAAACAATTACCAGTTATGGTGACTTGAATCATGCTTTATCGTATTTGGTATATTTTTAAAAGACCAAGCTCCAAGGGTTGTACAAATAAGTGAGAATCTCAACAATAATTTTATAGCCCCTGAATTTGAAAAGTGAACTGTAGAGATCTGAGCTAGAAGCTAAAAAGAAGACAAAAACAAATATTCTATTTTAGTTTGAAATCAAACATTATTTTGAGCTGAGTTTTTCAGTTAATAGTTGTATTGCAAAAGGATATTACAAGAAATTCAGATTTAGATAAATTCATAGGGAGATCTATTTAAGGAGGAGGATCAAATTAAGAGAGAAGGTGCTCTTCTAAAAGCACTAGCTAATATGATTTGAAATGTTCTTGGTATGGAAATAGAGGGACATATTTAAAATCTTGAGTGCGGGGGATTATTTCAGAAACTATATTAATCATTCAGTAAGAATTACAGGATGTGTGTGCTTTAGAAAGAAAGAGTAGGATTCAGATGCCTAAACACTGAGTGATACTTCAGATGCCTTTGGCTATCCTTCTCGGCTTCTAGCTTCTGCTGTGGAAGGCTGCAGGTCTCCCATAGGATCTGTGCTCTAGGTCCTAGCATATCTAGGGTTTATAAAATGTCATTTCTTAAGGCACTGAGTCAGTTCCAGAGTGTGTTTACCACGTACTGTTCACTTTGACCATAAGTAGTAATTGTGTGCTGTGCCTGCTCCCCAATTAGGCAATGAAAGCATTTTAAACAGGAGAACAATAAGCTGTCAATACTGATGTTTAGTATGATCTTCCATATTAATATTTATTTTGTCAACATTAAAAAAAACACATTCATGATAATTTCATGGTAATCTGAATGCCATCAAAAATGAATGCAAACCAAAAGTCCCTTTCAGATACAAAATGAGGTATTTCAACAGCACTGATTAGATATGGAGAAAAAATGGATTGCAGCATAGCATGGAGTCTTCATTGGTAAATGCTCATCACTAACCATCAGATTCTGTCATTAGTTTACAGTTATTGTAACTTGGCAAGAAAAGCAAGTAACTTCCCTGAAAAGCAAGTGCTGTTCCCAAATTCTTCACAATCAAAGTCGCATCCAGACACCTACGGAGCCTAGAAGTGCCCAGTAAATAGGATTAAGAACAGGAAATTTTTATATACTATTTCTCAAAACATTTGCTAAGTGTATCAACCAAGTTTGCTTTGGGCAAAACAATAAGTCAGACGTACCTGGCTGATAGAGTGCTTTTGCGTCCTCCGAAAGCTTTCTATGTTATTGGGATTCAAATGTGAGCACTTTGAGGAATCTTCTCTGACAGCACGGGGGGCTTGTGGCATGGAGGGGAATCTATCTGCTTAATTTGCAGATGTGCTCCTGAGAACTCAGTCTGCTGTGGCTAACTGGCTGTGACCGTTTTTTTTTTTTGTCTTTCCTCTCTTGTCTTCAGATGGCACAACAAGAAACCTGTCAGCCTTTAGAAGTGTTAACTCTTTGCAGCTGAACCAGACCAGAGTGGCAGGAGATGTCTGTTGTTTAGATTGTAAAAGCTTGCAGGAAGACATAGTTTAATTCTTTACACTGCTAAACCTGTGAAGCTTGTGCTCTCTTTTGTAATTTTCCAGTGGCAATGTAATGGAAAATATAAACGCAAGTAATTTTTGAGTTTAAAGGCAAACTCATTTCAATATCTAGTAAAAGAAAATAACTGTGGGCAGACTGGTGCACTAACTGCTTTCCCCAGGAATGCTCAGCTGCAAGTAGGTAGTGACATTGAAACAGAGCAAAGGAAATGGCAAATGCATGCAACCAAGTGAGCGAGGACTGACTAAAATTCCAATCCAAAGTCCACTGAAGTAATTAGAAATGCTTTTTTCCCCCTGCTTTAGTGGTCTTCTGATCAGATTTTAGAGGCTAATAAAAGTTTGCACCCTTCTGTGGCAGTCTTCATCAGATTCACAGAGCTTTTCTCCTACAAAATGTAATTAGACTCTGCCAAGTCCTATGGGAGCGCATTCTTTCAGCAGCTAGCAGCACTGGGGCACAGAGGGTAAGCCACTTGCATAACATTGCACGGCAAATAAACAGATGAACCTGGAAAACAATTCACTCTTCATAGCTCCCTGCTTCTGCTTTCCTGGACCTACTTCACCCACTCCTGAGTTACAACATCTGCTCCACAGTATTTTAGAAATATCTCATCTCCCATTCGAAACTGCAGTGAGAATAGAAATAGGAAGAGCTTGAAATGGAATTTGGTTATTACAGGAAAGCAAACATACCCAATGTTTGTGAAAATCATCCTGAGACGTTGAATAACTGTAATGCATATAGGATGTGGTGGTGTTTCTCAGCTGAAATACAGCAGCTCTGAGGCACTGTGCCCTGTAACGTCCACACGGGCCTATTACTTCTCTAGTGAAACAAAGAGCAGAAGTAAACTGCACTGCAGTGTTCAAGGCTAAAGAACTTAGCTTCCCCAAAATATAAGGGTATTCAGGGCAGATCTGTTTGTATTTTTGGCAGTGCTTAGATGATATTTGACAGCTGCTTATCTGAGTGCTTGACATAGTCTAACCCTTGTCTGGGTCTGCAAACAAAAGATCTACTGACAAAAGAGATAGAAATGAGAGAAAATCCAGCCCCCAGTTGTCTCATTTAATATTGTACGTTCATTTTATTCTCCTCCTGCCAGTTGACGTCTTATCTATAGAAATTCTTTTTCCAATTACTGTGGATGAGAAGACAGAGAAATTAAAGTTTGTTGGCAACGGCACGTCAGTTTTGGATGAGGATGTGGTCTGCCCAAGCTGGTCTTCTCTAACTGTCACTGGCAAACTGCTTTGGAGGAGCTGCAAGCAGCAAGTAGCTTTGGGATAATGTATGTACAAGGCAGAAAAATCATATTTAGAGCTGTCCAGCTCATAGCAGGAACACCTAGGGTTTGCATCCTGAATTTCTTTGGCAGAGAACCAACATGAAAATGAAAAAAATAGACTTCTTCTTCACAATTTCTATTTTAATAACATTGACCAAGGTAGTATGTTTTCAGCAGCTTGCTCACTGTCACGGAAATGCTTAGTTTCACTTGATTTTCTTCTCCTACAGTTAATTAGTTAAAATAATATGTAGTTTACGTCTTCATTCCAAATTGCATCGAGGCGTTTCCAGGCTTTTCAGCATATTTTCTGCGGGTGAAGTGCAGTCAGCTCAGAGGTTGGTCTCTGGGGGTGGCAGCAATACGCTCCAGCGAGGCCGAGGAAGGCAAGGCCGTCTGACTTGTGTAAGCCTCGCCAGCCAGCCTGCAAGTGCCCGCCTGGACGTTTAGCCGAGACCCAGGGGCTGAAACCTGTGGAGAAAAAAAATGGCACGGGGCATCCGGTGTCCTAGAGTCTCATCTAAAACCACCAGTAACCGGTATTTAACGTGTGAGAGACAGGGCTGTGTTTGGAGGCCTCATTTAGGGCAGCTGATCACACCCAGCTGTGCTTTGACTGCGACATCCCAGCGGCCACCGTGCTTCACAGGCGTTTGGCGCGCAGGAAGGGTTACCCTTGTCAGAGGCCTCCGGGTGGTCTTTAAAGTGCACGGCACACTTGAAGAGATTGGAAACTCATCAAAAAAACAAGAACAGCAACAAAAATCCCACCCCTCTGATCATGCCCCGGGGCTGACACAGTAGCACCAAAATCCCCCAGGATCAGTGTGCCTGCTGGCAATTAGAGCCCTCAGATGCAGGCCTTAAAAGCCCGTACGAGCTGCGCGTGACAGGCGCGGGGCTCTGACCATCACGAAGGTCGGCTCTGGGGCTCGGTAATGAGCTTACATAAGCAGATGCAGCTCCTGTTCGAGCAAATTGCTGATGCATTAAGTGCGTGCCCTTAAGACCTTCTCCTGCTGAAGGCAGTGGCAAACGTCCAGTTGATTTAAGCGGGATTAGCTGTTGCAGATCGTGCTGAATTGAGAGGCGCTGCAAGAAACGTCCTTCGAAAGGTTTTGTGCTTCGTAATTGAAACTTTATTTAGCTTGTCCCCGCGGTTGGGTTGACCCGCAGCTGGCTGTGGCCAGGGCATCCTGTGGTCAGGCTGGTGCGGCCCTGCCGCCCTGCAGCTGGAGGGCTGCAGGGGGAGGAAGAGGAGGAGGATAAGAAGGAGAAGGATAAGAAGGAGAAGAAAGAGAAGTAGGGCAGGACTGCGGGCAGGGCGGGCTTGCTTCTGTGGCTGTAGCTCTGCAGGTGTCCAGGCAACAAGGGAACAGCTCACCGGAGTGTGGGTAACCTTTCTGTGCTGCCCCACTGAAAACGTGTGATGCCTTTCTAGTAGTCAGGAACTCGCGGGATCGATCCCTTCCCTTAGCCCACTTTCCAGGTGCCATCCTGGGATGCTTCTTAGGGTGACTGCAGTCCGTATGCAACAAAAAAGCATTTATCTAAGGACATGCAGGAGTTCTACATTCGCGTGCTTCCTTCCTGAACTAGCCAGGCCAAAAGAGTCCTGGAAATCCAGGTCGTCCTAGTGCAGACCAACATGTGAATGCTCTGTGGGTGAGAGCTGCTACAGAAATATTTGTTGCTTTGTTCTGTGTTGTGGGCTGTAAGACAGTGTGGTTGCTTTTATGAGAGGTTAGTTAAATCTAAAGTATTAAAGACTCCTTTGAAAAAGGTTGTGAGAGGTTTAGTTGCTGTGTTAGCTGTACAGGGAAAAAGATCAGGCAGTGTCCGGCGTAGAGGAAGTAATGATAATGTATTTGTGTTCAATCTGATTTGTACAGACATAGTCTTGAGAACAGGTGTATTTAGTGATGCTTCCCATGAGCCTGCAAGTGATCTATAAACAAATATTTCTTATTTTAATCAAGAATGATTTTTGGTAGGTCAAGTTCATATTGTAGCAACCTGACTTTAACCTATGCCAAAAGGACTAGAGAAGTGTTTTTTTATTTTTTCTTTTTCAGTATAATAAAATTATGTGAGGTTTTATTGACTTTGTAGAGAGGAGTAGCTTATTGCTCTTCCCATTTAAAAATTTAGAATCCTGATTTTTCATTCATTACCTATGCTCTGTATAAAAGAAACATAATAAAACATTCAAAATGCAGCATACACAAGGAAAACCATATTCCACCACACTCCTTTGTTGTTTAATAGAACTAACAACTGCATAATTGAAATCACGCTAATACTCACTTGACCTTCCTTTGTGATTCAATGCAGAGATTTCTGATTTGGCTTAAACTGCTGGAAAGAAGACTGCATTTTGAGAAATAAAATTGATTTTACACAATCTGCTGACGATCAGCAAGACTGAATGAATGATTGCCTCAAGAAACCTCATTATAGTAATTTGGATGAGTGAACAGCAGTGAAATGCAAAAAGAAAAAAGGATAGCTGCTGCTTGAATACATCTCTTGCTGATATTTGACTCTAAATCTATCCAGAGCCAGCACAGGGAAAGGATCAGATATCTTTGCCTTACTTTCTTTGAAACCTTTGATGAAGGTTGATGCCCTTCGGGAGAAAGGTAAGTTTTTGGTTCCGGGGGTAGTTACTGTCTAGCAGAACAGCGCAGTCGTTTCATTCCTAGAGGTGTGATTGTATCCAGTTCATAAATTGCAGGTGATTCCAATCCATCATTATAAATTAAAATAACCTAGATTTATTATTTTATTTTTTTCTGGAGAGTCTTCTCGTCAGTTTGTTTGCAGTTCTTTACATCACAAAACTCTGCACCTCACACATTTTGGGGTTCATTTAAGAGAGACTTAGAAATAAAGGAGATGGGGAAACAGCAGAAAACCAAAGTGAAATGAAAATGAAAAATATAAAGACCATAACAGTTTGAGAGCTAAGTTTTTGAACACCTCATCATGGTATCATCCATCCTAACCATATGTTCAGTTTCAGGAATAGTACTCGTTCTCCAAATACTGACATCTGTGCTTTCATGTAGGGTGATGAAATAGCGCCCTGCCGTTCTTCAAAGTAATTGAAAATATGTTGGACAGGTAGGTCTAGCTGCCAGTCTTTCCTCTCTGTTGGTTGAGAGAAGGGATGTTCTTCTGATAGAACCTAAGCTTTTATTAGGACCTAGCTGGTTCTTCTGTCTGATATCCTGATTCTGTAGAATTAAATAACAGCTTTGTGGCTGTGCTAGGAAAGGTTAAGACTGTGTTGGACTGTTACTTCTGTATTCCATTTTGCATTTTATTTCTTGCTTTATATTTTTTAAACAAAACTGTGAATTTCTCATAAAAAGCAATGGAGATAAAATAAGCAGACGAATGCCAAAACTACAAATAGGGTTTTCTCCCCTCTTTTCCAATTTAGGATTTATTAAAATATGAATAATTCATTGCACTCATGTTGCAGAATATATTCTTTGTGTTTTTTAATAAGGAAAAAATAAAGAAATGCCACCTATGAGTTGTAAGTTATTTCCTTAACCATGATGAATGGCTTTGACACAGCTGGTAGCAAACCTCATATACTAGTGTCAGCCAGCAACAACTATATTGGCTGTACGAGAAATACTCTGGATTTACTGCTTTGCCTTGGGTAAAAAATTGGTCCATATTTTGGTAGAAAAACCCTGTCACTCTTGAGAAAGAAATCTTTTCCCATGCTTGGACTATCCAGGGAATTTTCTCTGCTTTTTATTTTTTTTTTTATTTTTTTAAAGTAATACTATTTTGGTGAAGCTTCTCCCGGTGCATGCATATTGAAGTACATGCCAGATGAAAATGCATAGGCTCAGTGAAATGTATGTTTAAAACCCTTAGGGATAACTTCCTTTATAGGGTATATCAGGAGATTTCAGGTATTGAATATTAGATTATATTCTAGCAGCATCCATTGCTGGCTTTTTCATGAGGCTGATATTCAGGTTTTTACAATTGTAATATGGCTAAAACTTTGTCAAGCTGAGTTCAGCACTGCGTTCCCTAGCTAACCATACGGAGTCAAAACCTGGTGTTTATCCAGGGTGTTGTTGTACTATTGCTCATCCACAGCTTGTCCAGTACAGGATGTTAAAACCTGAAGGAAGTGTCCCAAGTTGTGCAGAAAGTAAAGGCTGCACAGGAGGGTGAGAATTGAGCTAGAGCATTTTGCTAGCACCTGGTCTGGATGCTTAATTCTAAGCTGATGGCTGGGTGGCTGTAGCCACTGAGAAAGCAGCCATTCACTTTGGTTAATTATACAACTGTTTCCCCAAATTACCAACTTTCTATCTTATTAGAGCATTTTAGAGTAAAGGAATCTAATCTGTATTGCCAGACGTCCTCTGTTTTGTTAATAAGTCATTTAAACTCTCTGTGACTCAGTTTTTCTCATCTGTTATTGGGAATAATATTTTTTCTTCCTCATGGGACTATTGTGAAGTTTATTTCATTAGTGTTTATAAAGGACTTGGAGATCCTAGATGCCAGACGCCAAAGAAAAACTAAAAATTATTACCATTTTCTTGATTAAATATATGTATGTATATTTTTCCCTTTGACACTGGCCTTACAAATCACTGCAGTCCTTCACATAATGAAATTTACCTCAAATGATGACTCTAATAACTGAACAGTAATGAGGAATAGAAAGGCATGCTTCCCTCTGAAACTACTCTAATTTGCATAAACCACTCTGGACTCTGGTAAATGATATTCTGCGTGGTCTGTCCACAGAGAGATTAATGCTTGTTTGTTTTTTGCAAAACATGAGAAGACTTAAACTTCAGGTTATGTGGTTGTGCAGGTGCTTTTACATCTTCAGAACATCAGCCGCATTTACGCGCTGGCAGTCCAACAAAATTAGAGCTTGACGTTAGAAATCACGCCTTATTTTCCTGCTGGGCTTGGAACAATTCTTGTTCGATCTTATTTAACTTTAAAATCAGGTTCTCAGCCCTTCCTTAGTGTAGTTGATTTGAGATTTCGCTGAAGAATTAAGGTTTCATTCCCCAAAGACACTTCCTAATGCTGTGGTATATCAGGGGAAGAAACATGGGAACATGTAAAAATCATTCCCTAGGTGAATATTGTATTCTTGTATCTTTAGCATATTAATGTATGCAAACTGGTCATTTAATTTTTTTAGTTAGGTTGCCATGTATGAGAGAGTTAGGTCTGCCCATGCCTTCACCTGTGTCTTTCTACTTCCAGTACTCTGGCTCCATATGCATAAAAAATTAGTAATATTAACTAACTAATATCACAGAGCTGTTAAAATGTGTTTATACAGGTTAAGAAAAGCATCCACAATGTTTCTTCAGCTCTCCGCGTTTGTTTCCTTCTCAGGATGGGGTTTTGGCCCTCCTGCGTGGCCCCACTCCATCATGCTCTTCTCGGCCGGTGTGCAGCCTCAGCATACACGCGCACATCACCATAATTTAACGTGCCCTACAACATCTGGGTTTAGTGGCTTTGATGGCACAGTGAATAGTGCACCTGCAAAATGATGTATTCAGTCCAAGTTTTGAATGTACAGGTGTCCTACTTGTAAAATCCAACGTGCTAGCGAGTGGTGTCACTATTTCTGCAAAGAAGACAGGGGTTTGGCAGTTTTAACACCAAGCAACTTGCAACGAGGGGAAGGAGCCCCACTGAGAGAGGCTGGCACTTCTGTGGCCCATGGTGCCCGAGGACTTAAATTTCAGGCATACATCTTCAGAGTCTTCCTTTGCACTTAAAATTACTGTGTCTCCTTGAGTTCTGGGAAAATGTGGTGTAAAGTCCCACTGCAGAGATCAGTATTTCACAAGGAGTGAAATAAAAATTGACATTCTGGTGCTTATAAATATGGGTTAGGGACTCATCAGTTAACGTATTTTCTGCCTACAGATACACATGGCTCTTTTCTTTTTGTTGCAGAAGAAGCCTACTAAAGCAGATATACCTGTCTGACTGTGAAGGTGTGGATCATGGAAGAACAATCGTTAAACAACGGCATCCTTGATCAATTTATTAATAGCCATGAGCAGTCATATGACGAGTTTCTAAACTCGTTCACTTATCTTTTGAAAGGTATGTACCACCCAAATTTCCCATTAGAAATTGCAGCCAGAAGGGAAGGTGAAAAGAGAAGGAGTAGTATTTAGTGTTGTTCTGTTACTCACTTGCTACATGACCTTAGGCAAATCCTTTTGATGCTTTTGTTTTTCCTATCAGCAGTGAAATCCCTCATGACAGTTTTCCTTAGCTTGGTTCACAGACTGCTAAGGTAGGGCCCTACAGATGGTTAACCATGTTTTGCTCAGTTTAGGGAGGTTGTGGGGGACAGTATGTGGAAGGATAGACTCTCCAAGTAAGTCCCATGTCATTTTGCTAGGGAAATACTGAGACAAGAAGAGCCTAAGGAAAGTACTTCATAGTACATGATGACCTAGGACCAGGGATGTGCAGTTTAACTCTGGCTTGCTGTGTAACGCTGTGGTATGCACCAAGCTGGCTGTACAAATAACGTGGATGAAGGGACATCCTATAGGGTAGTTAGGCTGAAAAGACCTTATGCTTTGCAGATAAAATAAAAGGTGGGGCTTAACTTTGATCTGAGCACTTCTGATTACAGGAAGTTTCGATCTGTACCCAAATTATGTAGCTGAGGTTCATTTATTCTGTCTGTTTTAAGTCAGGTGCAATAAAGATAAAGGGGAGTTACATATTACTCAGTTATAATTGTCTTTACCACAGCTTTGCACTTGGAATGATATCCTCATCTTATTGCAGAAGCACTGTATTTTCCAATTACACTATGCAGCATGCTCCATTGATTGGCACTCAGAAGTCTGTCCTGTCCTTGTCCTTCAGGCAGAACTAAGTGTCAGTCACAGGCACTGAGCAGAAAACCAGTGGGGGAGTTGAAGCTGCCGTAGAAATAATTTTGTGGCAGCCTTCTGTCTCTCCTCCCAGTAAAAAATAGAAGAGAAAGGAGGCACTGGGAGATGAGATAAGAGGATTGAAAATTAGGTTCTGGTCTTTTTTATGATCTTTGTATCTTTGTATGATTGATACACTGGGGATAGGCCCTATCTTAGAAGCTTGCTGCATATCATGATATTACTTGCAAAAAGCCTCAGCATGTATTTCAGTTGCTCTCATTGTCGCTACAGCATCTGCCACTAAAACTTTGTTTATCAAAGGTAGGGTTTTAACTGAATCAAATGCTTAGAAATGTAGTTTCCTATGTTTGTATAAGCAAAATAGCTCAGGTTGTTTTTCTCCTGTCTTCATTTTCCTCTAAATACCCAAAGGTGCTGGTTTGCATTATAAACTAATGACCTGCAAAAATTCCACTTAAGTAAGGCACAAGGCATTTCAGTATCAGAACAGTGCAAAATACTCTGCAAAATATCACATTCTTAGTTTCTTAATTTTGCACTTGAAAAATAAGTCATTTGGCTTCTAAAAATATAATTTTAAAAAGCAACTATGATAGCTTAGTAAGACTGTCTGTTAATAGGCTCCAGAAATGCTCTCTTTCGTGTCATGAGTTCTGATATTCACTGTGGACATACATTTGTGGTTAGTGTCAAGTAAAATCTGGCTGTTTACAGATTACCTTTCTGAATTTGGCCTGATAATAGTGTAGATCCATACTCTGCCTCTTAGTATAATTATCATTTGAATTAGAGTTTGCCATCCTGCATAATTAGGTATGGAGATACCTGTTTGTACACACAAATGACCCAGCCTATTCAATTGTGTATGTCAATATAGAGAAGGTCTTAAAAAAAAATTGAAAATCATCACCGTGTAATAGATTTTTGACTGTTGTACCGTTGAAAACAGAAGAAACATAGAGAAATAATTGGATTCCACTGATTTCACAGAGTACTGTATTTAGATAAGATGATTTCCACTTGTACATGAATTTGTACTAGTTCCCAGATTGGATTGCAAGAATATTTTCACTAGGAGTTTCTTCATTATTCTTACAAGCATCTCATAAGAATCTGATTTGCTAACTAATATTTTATTTTTCTTGATCAATTAAATTTACACGCAAGTTGAAGTTGAAAAGAATATACCTTGAGTACAAAACCCAAGCACCATTGACTGTTCTGGGCTATCTATAATAATTTATTTTAAAGCATTAATTTGTGTTACTTTCAGAATCACTGAATATCCGTATGCTTTTGCCAAGTTAACGTATTCAGTTTTTGTTAGTTTGCTCTTTTAGCTTTGATTATAAAAAAGTCCAGTAATAGAACATCTAGCTGGCATTTGCTTTGAGGTTGTACAACTCTTCTGTGTTGTATAAGCCCAATGAAAAATTGTGAATGTCTTGACTATGCAGTTGAAGCCTCAAAAGAGTTGGATTTACAAAAGAATTCATGATACAGATTTCTGTAGATGTGGTCAATGAGTGAACTCTTCAAAACTAAACACTAGAACATATTTGGACAAAATCTCATTGAAATAGACCCAATCTCCTCTTTTTAAAAAAATGCTGCACAGGGCTCTTTCAGATCTTAGAAAGAATGCTTGAAATCTGGTGGAAAGAATTAGGTGTCCAAAATTAGAAAACAGCATCTGCTTCTAAACTCAGAGGAAGATTGGCAAATTCACTGGAGCATAAAATATTTCCTTTGACCTTCTATAAACAAAACAAAACAAATAAAAAAAGCACAGAAAAATGAAGTCCAAACTTTATGTTTTTCATCTAGATTTTAAATTACTCCTCTCACTTCTTTTTTTTTTTTTTAAAAAAAAAAAAAAGAAAAGAAAAAATTCCAGGGTCCTGGATCAGTCAGCTGCTAGAATAAAAAAGTTGCTGCTAGAATAAAATTCTTATCTAAACCCAAGTTTTGACTTACAGTTTTTCCATGCTCCTGGCCATTTGGCCACTGGGATTAAATTCAGTCTCTTCCTGCTATTAAGTTTGCTCCATTTGATCTACTTTATCCTGCCTGGCGCTGAGTTGAGGTCTGAGGGCTTTGATCAGACCCATCTCTAAGCAAACTGAACCTTGGCTATGTGCTTTATAGCCTCAGTGCTGCTCTTTTGATGCTTCTGTGCCCAGCAGGCTGTCAGGCAAAGGAAGTTGGAAGTGGCTGACCATTCCTCCGCTTCCAGGTGCCATACAAGAGCCATATTTTGTGTTGTGATCAAATTAGTTTAATTCCCCAGTGAAAGCTTAGTGATATTTAGTTCACAGTCCATTTAAAGGTAGCTGTCTCCTTCCCTTTTTTTGTTAACCATGTTTAGAAAAAACAACTTTAAACTTCCTACATAAGTGTCAGCAAAGGCACTTTACAAATTTGAGTCTAACCACAAAAAGCATACCAGAAAACTATATAAGAAATGACAGTAAATTTACTTTAATTTTAAAAAATGGACCAGTAGGACAATGCTAACCCCAAGAGAAATTTGCAGCCTTCTTTGTATGAGTGGATTTGCCAATAAAAACAACTAGGCAGTTCAATAAAACTAATTAAATTAATCTGTCATCCCCAGGGAACTTAAACAGGGCATGAAATAGGGAAACAGCGTCAATTCAGAGCTTTTTATTGATGTGTTTTGCTGGATCATTGGAAAGATTTGGCTGGGAGAAAAAATCTGCAGTTTTCTATTGATCATAAATGTAGTAGCTATCTCTCTGTAACCTTCATTCAATGTGGTATGAAGTCAAATATCGTACAGAGCCCCTAAAGGTAGAAGAAAAGACATAGGAGTGCAAGCATAATAGATGATTTTTGAAATAGCGGGGATCTGTTTTATGATAATTTGTTGTCCTTAGATCTCAGTGGTATTTGCTATGTAAAGAACTTCATTTCCCTTGTACAGACAGAAAAAAAGTAAGGCATGAAGAGGGGGAATTGCTGAACACAGCAACTCACTGGCAGCCCCGGGTAAGGACAAGGCACCCTGGCTCCCTGAAAGTTGGACAGCGTGTGAGCAGTGGTGCTTCCCTGATAGCATTTTTTTTTTCTGTGATGCATATTTCACTTGAACAATTTCTAAAGTATGTTTCAGATGGAAAAAAAAGTATTTCTGTTCTGTTGCATAACTTAGATTCTGCCTAGAATAAAGGGAAGGGAAATAGTAGCTTTGCTGTTGTTATTTTAGTACAGATTTCATCCGATATTGGTATATTGACTATGGTTAAATTCTGTTATGCTATATAAAACAGTAACATGGAATGAACTCTTGCTCTACCTCATCACCTTGCCTTGAAAGGCATTGAACTGCTAAATGCATCTGTTGGCTAAGTTTCATGACACTCCAGTGAGGTGAGAAACTGTTAGCCCTCTTTTCTAGGTGTGGAAATTACACAAAGCAAATAATGTCAGAGGTCAGAACTTGGCAGCTCTGAGTGGCTTGGCGGGACAATCAGAAACAGAAATCAAGTGACCTCACTTTTGTTCTTCTCTGTGTCCAGTATAAAATCACATTGAAATGCCTGATTTCAAGAAAGTGAGTATTTGTCATTTTTTAAAATCAGGCCTTTCTGAAGATACCTTAATTTCTCAATTATGATACCGAAAATCAAGCATTTTTTGAAATCTTGGGATGTCAGACGTTTGTTAATTAGTTCCCACCTGCTGTAATCTTTTTACTGGTACTATTTGTTAAGAAAGGAATACTTTGTGTTGAGTTGTCAGATGCTTTTAGTTATATATCATTCCCCTGTTTCTTACAGTGCTTATCTACGTATCAGCTAGTGTTGAATTCTTCTAGTATGCAATTACACAGAAGGATTTCAAAACCAGTTCTGTCCTGATTTGTTAGTAAGCCACCTGTTCTTTTAAAGTGTTCCCATGATGTGTATTTAAAGTAGTTTCGTTGTGCTGAGGATGAATTTAAGCACATTTGTGGTAGCTTTGACTGTAATAAATAAATAAATAAATAAATAAATAAAAATTGTTGGAACTAGAGATCTCATCTAGTGCACCGGTACTAGTTGGCTGTGGTAGATGCCATGTGATCCCTGGTAGATATTAAGAGGCGTAGCTCCCTTACTAGGATTAAACTGGTTAATGTCAGTTGAGAATCTACTTTAAGACTTCTGTTACGGTTTTCTGAACTTTTAAAAGATTATTTTTGGTCATCATCTGTTGGAAGAAGCAAGATTTTGCTCTTGAAAGCTGCTGAGATGGTCAAATGCACATTTGCTGCGTTACTTAACTGACTGCATTATAGTATTCAAATGGAGAAGGTATCTGGCGACAGCACTGTTGAACCGTGGCAGAATAATGTATGTTTTTAAATGATCAGCTGGGCTGAATGTGGCATAAACAGGAAATATTGCCACTTTTCTAACACTGACAATATTTAAAGCCCAACAGAGATACAGATATTGATACAGATAAAACAGTACATAAAAACACACCATATAGATTCCATTAAGGAAAACGGGAGAGAAACTGATACAGTAAAAGAACAGTTCAGCTTTTGAAAATGAAGAGCTGAGTTAGTTATGAAGAAATATTGCTGTACATTAAGCTAAAGCAGGTGTATGAGTGGCTGAAATATACTTGATATGTCATTCTTCTTTCCTCTGAAGAAGCACATACAAAAAGTCCTTTCCTGTCTGTTTTTTAAAATATATTACAGTAAAATGTCAAAAAATGGCAGTTAAAAGTAATAATTAGGACTTAAGAGTTTACCCATTTAAGTCAGAAATAGTCTGACTGAAGTTGTTGGCCCAGTCCATGGATTATTTATTTATTCTAGCTGAGGACCTGACATAGTGAAATTTCATTAGTAAGTTGGTGTTAGTGAAAAAAGAAACAAGCCCTTATTAGTGAATATAGTAAAAGCTGACCTTTTAATTGAAAAAAAAAATTACAAGTAAACAATCCTTCTTGCTGATTACTTGTGATTTAGTCAGGGTAAGATCAAAGACATGAGGGGAAAGGCTATACCAAGTGAATCTCAGCGCTTGTATAAACTGCAGAGCATTCCATAGGCATCCATGAGTTACGCTGATGCAAAACTGCAGTGAAGGAAGGGGATCAAGCAGTGTAAATGCCCTTGTTAACTGAATAGGAGGTGAAGTGTAGAAATGGAAGACCATGATGTTTTACGTATTGCACTTGCAAGATGTGTTATGAATATTAATTTGTACACTGAGGCAAGTAAGTTTTTATTTTCTTGGCTTTATAGGTTGAGTTACTTTGACAGAGGAGTTCTGCTTCTCGTGCTGCAGTGAGATCAGTGTCTTTGAAATCAGCGAGGGTTTTGGTTGAGCAAGGTTTGAATAGGACTTTAGGAATTTGGATGTCTAGGGGACAGGTATTTCAGATGCCCAGGGTTGGCAGGTAAGATACAGTATCTATGGAAGATCCACTGCCTTTCTGAGTAGCAGCAGGAGGATAGGCAGGATACCATAATGCTCTTAAAAGAGCACTAGATTACTGTTCAAGTACTTGAGTTGTACTGGGACAGACATACAGGTGCCTAATTCCGAAATCCTCCTGCTGTGTACTGTGTGGGGTAATTGGGCTTTTTGTTTGTCATGAAAAGTTGGGCAAACTCTGCATTGATTTACAGCGATTTATGCCTTTAAATACATGGGAACAGGAAGATAGCTCAAGAATGTAAATCAGAGCAGATTTTCTTGGTTAAGTAACTGAAAACACCAAGTTCTGTTCTCAGTGTGCACTACATAAGCAGGGGGAGGCTGCAAATTTAGATTGAGGTACTGCAGAATTATATCTGGGGGCTGGTTTGGATGAATTATTAAAGAAAAAGAAAAGAAAGAAAATAGAAAGCTTTAAAACTTATCCTCCCAACAAATTGGATTTTCAGGTTTTAAATCTGTTTTTTTTTCTTATGGCTTGGCATTTAGGGTAAATTATCTCAGCCATATAACAGTGTACATAGCTGCAAATAGGTAAATCCAGGTTCTCCTACTCTGTCTCCATCTGTTGAACATCCCGAAGTGGTATTTTATGGAAGCATTTCAGTGACAGGGTTTGTTCATGCTTTTAAATGAAGCAGTTTGCTGATGTGTTTGAGATAATAAATGAAATTGAAACTCGTGCTCTTGACCTCTCTACCATGCTTCTGTACCTCTGTACCATGTACCTCTTGTACTCAGTTACCATGCTTCTGTGAGTAAAATTACTTTTTGTTCAGGAGCCCTGCACAAAGCCGCTGTGTTATTTGAATCCCAGGTGTTCCATCAAAGCATAATTCGGAAAGGCTTTAAGGGATTCACAGGCCTTTTGCTGGCCCTCTGTCCAGTGTTTTGAGGACAAGAAGTAAATTGGAACTTACAATAGTAGCTTTGTTGTATTAATTTTTTTTTTATAGTTAAAAAGGGCCTTATTCTCAGCCAATTTTTATAAACATTTTTGGAATTCATTCATTGAATTGAAGGAGGAGGGAAATACCTGGTAGCTGCTATTGTTTTGTCCATTATGTTATCCCAGGCCAGGTATTCTACAGCATATTATTGATTGCCATGTCTGGTCTTGCTATGAAATGTTTTAAACCATGGGGTTTCTGTCATTCTTCTGGGGCTCCTATTTCATCTAATAGATTTCACTGACAGGAAGTTTTTCCTGATACTCCTGATAGCTCTCTTCTCTGGCTTCGTGATAAGTGACCCCACTGTTTGAAATATATGGGTGATCACTGGATGTTTTCAAAAGGTTCCTTTCCAAATTGGAAGACAAAGAGAATTTTAGGCAATAGAAAGGATAGATAGCTGGCCAGAAAGGATGTATCAAGCTGGATATACTCTCTGATAGAAATGTTTCTGAAGTCTGCAACATACCTTTCAGTGACACACAGTAATGATGGATATTACTCTTGAGAGACTGAGATTTACTTTTCTAGAGACCTAAGCTTGCTTGTTATTTCATTGTGAAGGTAGTGTCAGTGGAATTTCTAAAAAGTAAAGCTGAAAAACTGTGGAGTGAATATATGAATCTTTCCGTCATTTCCACCTTCTTCTGCTACTTTTTATTGTGCTTGTACCCTTATTTATTTATTTATGTTGTCACATATGGTAAAGGCCATTTTTGTACGTGCAAGTCTTGACAGGTTGCGAACTGTGACTGTGCCTAATGAGTCAATTATCACTTGGCCGGGGGTAGGCTGAGCGAGCCTTTTGCTGGTTTACATCTGACCCCTTCTCCTTCCCATTCTCTTGCAAAAGTAGGGACAGAAAGGGTTGGAATTGAGAACATCGTCAAAGGAATAAAGCTGTGAGATTTCTCTGCAAGTTGCAGTTTCTTTCGATTTAGTATAATTTGTGTTCTTTTTAATACTTTTTTGAGATCAGCACTGTTAAGACCTCAAGAGAGCCGGTTACATGATGCAGGATGAGAAACTGCAGGTATCAGTGCTTACTTCAGACACCTGAAGGGTGGGCCTCACTGGCCCCGGGGGCTGTGTTTGCAGCATAAGGTTTGGTTCACCTATCTCCCACCCGTTCATGTGGCACAGGCTCATCATGCATAGGGTTGCATGGCTGGCAGTCTGTCTGCAGCATGCGTTTCACAACTGCTTTGTGCTGCTCAGATGTTTTCCTTGTAAATTTTCTAGTATCAAATTGCAGTTGTGAACGTTTCATCAAATATAATGTTTTATGTTATCTAACCCAACAGTGCTGCAAAGGTCTTAGCCAAAAGTTTCTGACAGCCGCTTATGACTAATCTCTTTAGAAAAGGGATATAGTGCTTCTGGCTGTAGTCTCGGGTGAGTGAGTGGCACAGAAATACTGTGAATGCTCTTGATTTCTTGTTAGCTCACTTAATCTATCAGCCTTTTATCTGTGACAGTAGCTCAGCTATCCAGAAAATATATAATGTAATAAAATAAATTAGTGGGCTCATGTGTACTGTCTAATCATAACTGCTCAACTATGTGTCATATGCCTTCTGACGTTAAGTGATATTCTTCTGTTTGGAGTATTCAGAGTCTACACTTTGGAGAAGGTGGGTCTGATTGTAGCCCAGAAGAATGACCACAGTGGCACCCATGATAGGCACTGGTTTGTGCAGGAATCTTACGCTTATTCAGAGCTTATCGGTGTATGAGTTATGATGCTGATCATTCACATTGATGATTCCTTTTGTCTCTGTCTTGATCGTGATGAGAAATGTATATGGCTTCCAGGCGCTTTCTTCCAGATTTCGTAGTGAAGGCCCCCTAAATGTGCACAGTGAGGATACTGGCCCCTCAACCCCTATTGCTAGTTGCACTGTAGGGCTGCACACATTTGGCTGCATGAAGACATGAATATCCTTCTGTGTCTTGTCAGTCTTTAATATAAAACTTCTCAGTTCTTAGTATGAAACAGGAGGTTGATCCTGTTTACCTCTGTAATAACAGAAGTTTGAAACTTTTTGAGCAACTCTTCTAGTTCTTCCTATAAAGTAGGGTGACAATAAGAACATCTTCAATTAGTGGATGATCGCTTTACCTGTCAACAGTTTAAAAGAGGGTTTTGGATGTAATACAGCTTCATTTCCATGGCTTGAAAAAGAGAGCATATAGGAAGAAGACATTGCGCATATGTAGTGCTGTTCCCAAATATTTTTTTTAGGAAAGTGCTTGCTAAAAAAGCAAAGATAAGCCAGATGTCTTATCAAGGGACCTGGGATTTAGGAATTATTCAGAGGATCCATCTGTGGTCTGAGAGAAGAAAACTGTTTGCTAGGCTGTTCTGATCTAGTGCAATTTACTTTTTATAAACCTTGACTTTTGTGAGTGTGGACTTCAGGTTATGTCCAGAATGCCAGCCCTTTCTGTGAGTCATAGTAACCGTGGCACAGAGCTGTCCATGGGGATTAATAAGTCTTTGGGAAAGTGGACTGCTGAATGTACTAACCCCAAGGGCATCATTAAGACTCTCCGCAAGAATTCCTTTAATGCCTATAATGTATAATTATGCTTTAGAAATGCACTGCAGTGTTTCTTATTGTTATAAAGTAGATTTTTCAAGCTAAACCCAAGAAACGCTGTTAAAATCGGCATTTATTTTTCATTAAGAACACGTAGTGTGAAGTTCACTTGCATTTATTGTACTATAGCTGCTCCATACTTGATAATGGATTTTTTTTTTTTTAATAAAAAGGCAGTTCTATCTTGGCCATGATTAGTTGTTTTTTTTTTTCTCCATTTTTTTTTCTATTTTGTCAGAAAACAACTGTTCAGCATGAGTTTGGAAATCCAAACTTCTGTGCACATACTTGTCTCGATCTCTGATCAGCTCTTAGCTAAATCTGTACTGTTGAGTTTTTGTTTGATGATGACCTAGCCATGTCGTAATTCTGAGGGACTGTTTTTTCCAGTCCCTCTTTGAAGGCCAGAGGAATCCTCTAAGGGAACTGATCCTACTTGAACACCAGTATTTAATCTTTAATCGCAAGACCTAAACTTCTGACAACTAAATATCACTGGCATATGGCTGTTTGTAAGTCTTGGTGATACCAAGATATTGAGGTAGAAAATACACATTTTTTTGGGGGGCCAGATCATCATTGCACTATGATAAAAAAATAAAGTATTTTCTCGTGCTTGATAAGAAAGTAATCCATCAGTTAGGTATGTGAAGGTATATCAAGTTTTCTATATATTGCATAAACTTTTGAGATAAAGAATTTTTCAGTATCAAGGAATAGGTCATACTCTGTGCACTGGAAGTTCAAACTTCGTATTCAGCTTTATGATGAAGATTGCAAAATAGATGTATATCATGCTCATGGAGGCTCTGAGCACGAGAAGAGAAATGAATATGTAAAAGAAGTCAGTATTAGGTCTAATGAAATTCATGTTTTTCTTTGTCTTGGATGGTGTGTTATCTGAAGTGGTGTGATTCTCCTTGCAGAGGAAGAGGGGAAGACGATTCAAGGATGTAAAAATTCTTTAAGAAAAACATTTTCTACTTCTGAGTTCTCGAACAGAGATAAACAGGGTGGCTCACCTGGACGAAGCAAAGAAATATCAGTGCGCCTCCCATCACAGATGCCAAATGAGAATGAGGTAATGAATTCACATTTGTCCATGTGGGCAAGCATTGCATTCAAGATTAAAGAAAAAAAAAGGTGTGGGGGGAGATATACTGTCTAAATGTTAGAGGCTAATGGTATTATCCCATCTGAGGTAAATATTTAAAATACTACCCAAGTGTATAATGCTTACAGAGGCACCTGCAGGGATCACATTTGGCAGTGGCATTTGCAGAGCCCCCATAATCTGACTAATAAATAAGGAGCCCTGCAAAGACCATTGTTAGGTTTTCACTGAAGACTGCGGTTAATGGTAGGGGTTGGCAGAAAGGAAAAAGGCTTGAGAGTATGAATGCCAGCATGCACAGATTTGCTTTGTTGGAGGATTTTAGCAAGTATTGAATCCTGTGTTACTGAAGCTAGATTGTTTCAGCTACCTGAAGAAAACAGTTGGCAAACCAGAGTTCTTTTTAATCTTCTGAAACCTATGAGATTAGGGATTGAATGTGTAGGGAGAGGAAAACCACAGGCATGATCTGGAGGGAGCAAGATGGAAATCTGAGTCCACTTGTTAAGAACTACCCTCTTGCCTGGATAACAAATAATAAAGCTGTGATCTTGCCTGTAATAAAACAAGCAAAGAAGAAAAAAACAACAAAAAAAACAACAACAAACAACAACAACCCCCCCAAAAAAAACACACACACAAAAAAAACCCACCAACAAACAGAAAAAAAACTATCTTCGTTAAGGTTCTTATTAAAAAAGAAGTAGCAGGTCATTTTGTGCAATACACAGAGCAGCACACTCAAATGACTTCAGATGATGGGGCTGCCAGGCCTCAGTCAAAGAGAAAAAGCTGTTGTTTTCCTCCCTACTAACACATGCCTTTGAGGTAGAATCAAGTAAGGCTTTAAAAACAATCACATTCTGTCAGTTGATTATATAACAATAATGACAAAAATCTTTTTTTGTCATTTTTCTTATGAAGAATATGGTTGCCTCGTTGGGATAGACAGCCTTTGGGTCTCTTTCCTTAGCCACTTCGAATTGGCTTATGCTTTATGCTGCCCCATAAAGCAATGTGCAGCTTCTGTTATCCTTTATGTAATAGAACATCTTAATATTTGTCTTTTGTTGCTACAAAAAGAAAGTTTCAGCCATGACTTCATGTTTTTGTCACATTAGTGGTTTCAGAAATAAATATGGTAATAATAGAATGCATTAGAAAAGCAGCTATAATAGTAATGGGAGGAGACTTCAATGCAGTAAGTTGGCCACGGTAACCTTTAAACCTGCCCTGAGGAAAGAAGGGAAAAAAATACATTGAAAACAATGCTTCTGTTCTAAATGCTGCTTTTTAGGCCTGTTATGATTACTTATACGCTTGCTACAATTGAATCAGTGATCCTGTGTAGGATTTCAGAGGATTACCTACATATGTTCTATTTTCAGCAGCATTGCATTCAATCTTTATAAAAATTGAAATGCACCATAAAGGATCTGTTTGTGTAAATCAGTAGGAGCTTTGACTGTGATTTTGGTTCTGTTTCATGCATGTGAATATTTCTACATGTCTATCTACAGACAGTCGTGAATGAGAACTGGAAAGCTGGTGGCTCTGATGGAAATGATCTCGGTCTATCTGAAAGAGCGAAGGTGAGGTTTTCTTTGATTTTCTTCAAGGTAGGGATTATGAGTAGAAGGTGACTGAAAATTTTGCTTTATGCATTTACAAAGTATTTGCAATTTGTCAGCGTATTTCTTTCATGCCTATGAGAAAAAGGAATGAGAGCATCATCATCCAAATCTTTTTCCAAGTTTTAGCGAGTATGTACTATTAAAATGTAAAGGTTGAACAAGATGATAGTGTAAAATCAGTTTGGAAAAAATGAACTAAGAACATCTCTTATTTCTGCATAGAAACGCAGAAAACTACTCAATGCATATAGTAAATCTTCCATTTACACATAGGCTGGGAAAGTCTTTTGACACTCACCCCATGCATTTATTCAGAGTGTTACCTGAAATAAGAAGCAACTCTTCTTGTGGTATGTTACATAGTTTAGACCATTTTTCAAGGGACATCAGCCTGGTAAAAGCAGTAGTGAAACGTCCCAGATGAAATATCAAAAATGTCATAATTCTTAGCTTTTTAAATTTTCCATTCAGATCACCATTAGTATCAAAATAGGAAGATCCATCTCTCCTTTGCTTGCAGCATGTGCTGTGTCTGTGTAATATGTAGTGTCTTTGCAAAGCTGCAGAGTAATTTATGTAGATCTTTATATGACAACTTTACTTCTTCAGCTTCCCACCAAATTCCTGAAGAAGTTGCTGTTCAGCTTGAGCTTTCTCTTCACCGTAGTTGGTATGCAACAACTACAGTAGAAATTCTTTCTCTACACTTGAAAATATTTCCTTTGGGTTTTGCATTTCAAAAAAATAATCACATGCTTTCCTAGAAAAATGCAGGGGAGAAGGGAGGTGATGAAGGAGGAAATTTAATGCTTTTCTTTGCTTTTCTCTAAATTGTATTGAAAAGAATGGAATTAATACATTTTAATCTATTTTTCCAATTTTGTGTTTTTACTGCAGGTGAACAAGTACTTAGACATAGACACAGATGAAGAGACATGCAGTGGTACGTTTTTTCCCCCTTCATATTCACAAAGATTGTCTGTCTTTGGATTGAAGTATATGGATATTTCTTTCTTTTTAGTGACTCTGAAACACTGTTTAACAGAACCATTTCTCCTCTAAGAATGATTTTCTTCCTCAGTTCTTCCATTGCTAGAAAATTCCCCCAATTGCCCATACTCCCAGAATGGAACTACTTATTTCCTCAATTTAACAGTTAATGAAATAATAAGTTACAAAGTTTATTTATTATACCATGTTCTGGTGAGCAGTGATTTTTTTCAACGTTTCTCAACTTTTTGTAGCAACTTTTCTACATTTTTCCACACTTCTGTTTGTACTGAAATTATTTTAATTACAAAGTGTAACCCAAAAAGTAAATTGGGTGCTGAGAGAGTTCTATAAAATGAAAATGTTGTACCTACTCACTATAGTGATTTCGTCCTCGGCTTATAATAAATGAGACTTACCTGGAAAGCACATTGAACTTCCTTTAGCATTCCAATTATGAGCATTTCACATAGTGGTGAACTGCTCCATTATGCCTATAATGATTTTAACTCTCCTGCTTCTAAAAAGTAAATAAAAAATCTAGTGTTTGTAGGTATTTGTCTATTATAGGTGTTTGTGTGGTTTTTATTACCACCAGAAGACCTTTTGGTGATTAAATTTATTTTCCTCATCTGGATCTGTGACTGCACAAAGAAACCAAGCCACACAGATTAAGGGATTTGCCTAAGGTCACTGCAAGAAGCTGTGACAGAGCACTGTTTTGGTCCTTAGTTACTGCCATTTAATTAGTCTGTCTAATCCATTAACTCTTTGATTAGTCTTTTCTCTCTGTATGTGCAGAATCCTTACGAAGTCCAGAGGGCTTACAGACTTCCAGCTGATGAATACTGAGCTTGGTTGTAACTCACAAGAAAACAATAGACCCCCCTAAGTCAAGTTTATTTACAGCAAATGTTCTTCCACCTAGACTGGGCATTCAGAAAGGAGCAAGTAAGATAGCTGTCCTGCATCAGATCTGGGAATTGAAGATTTCTTTTTGGTGCAGTGTTTGTGTGCCCGTTTTTCCCTTTGTTAGGACACGGTTCTGTGTTTGTCTTATATTGTGATACTATCTTAAAAACTGGGGCTCACTAGTGGGAGCCTAAACTCACATTTCGTTGATGCAAAGAGGCTTTTCAGTATCTGGTTTGGTGGAAGTATTGTTAAATATCTCTAGCTCAAAACAGACCCCAAATCGGATGATGAGAAATAAGCCCAACACTAAAATACCAGGTAGAGCAGTGAGGAAAGAAGAGTTGTGGCAGAGCTTAGGGGTAGCTGCCACTTTCTGGACCATGTCAGACCTTGCCTCTCTACAGGCTTTTAAGTCATTTCTGTGTGTGTGCGAGGGTAAACGCTAATCGCATACATCCAGAAACACCTAGTTATACAGACTGCATTTGAACAAGATGAGAATTACAAAAACGATCATCTGCTTGTACTGTTTGAACATCACTTTGTGCAAACCACAGCAGGAAAGTTTTTGTTACTGCTTTTATTGGTAATTATCAAAAATAATAAACATCACGTTATACCATCTCTACTGTAGATTATCAGTGTGCTAATTAGTAGTTTTTTATGTGACATTTGATTTGGCTTTCAATATCTGCTGTCCTCAGCTTCCCCCATGAGACAGCACTCCCTGCACATACCCCTTCAGTGCAGAAAGAGGCCACATCAACCCCTAAGCAATCAACAGCTCTCAGTAACAACATGAAGCATTTAGATTGTATTTTATAACATTGAAACACTGCATGGCCAGCAGCTAATTATTCCTTCTTTGCTGTGTAAAGAAAGTAAACAGCAACCTGACTTCTACCTGGGAAACCCGAAGCCTGGATCTTGCACGGGGCTTCAATGGAGACAGCTGTTCAGTCAAGAAAAAAACAACCCCGTTGACTCCTAAGTCAGTGTGCAGAAAACAGGCCTCATCGTTGGATAGTTCCCTTTTATGTTAAAATCCACTTGATAAGCTTCATTGTAAGAGATGTATATTCTTATTCTTATAGAAAGCATAGCAACAACATGCAAATTAAAATACAAACTGATACTGCTACTTCATACTGATACTGATACTGATACTTCACTTGTTTGCCATAGTGAAGTAACATAATATTGCTAATGGCCACCTTAATAAAGGATTACTGGTGAAGGGTTCCAATTAGTTTTAAGTGAGGCAAAGTATGGCACAAATTTGAAAGGCATGCTGTTGCTGGCCTCTTTAAATGCTGCCACTTGCATGCCAAATGATAGAGCTCATATTGGCACAACAACCTAGGATACCCAGTGAAAAATACACCTTGCCAGTACAATTACAACAAGCTTTTATCTCTACTTGTTATTGGCAGCTGTTCAGTATCTCTGTACTTCATGTAGCTTTAAGGGCAGACCACTTAGCTATCCACTGTACCTTCATACAATAGATAGTCACACTTAAGGGGAAATGACTCAAAGCTGAAGGTGTGAAAATCATGGTAGAAAATAGGTGTTAAAACATCCCATCTAAACCAGTGCCTTTTGGAGGATGATCTGGGAGAATCATTCTAGCAGTGGTCTTCTTTTTAATTTTCCTAAGTCCAGTATCTTTTGAGGTGAGAACACAGCTGCTTCTTATGGAAAAAGCAGCCCATAGATTTGGCCACTATGAAAATTTGTTGTAGCTGTTTTCATTAGACAGCACTGGGCTGCAAGCCTGAAACCAAGGCAGTGCTTTTTCATTATGTGTCTTTGGCTCAGTAAACCTTGATTGGCAAAGTAAAATTGCTGCCCTAAACCATAGCTTTAACCCATAGTGTAGAGACAGTATGCGTATGGTGGACTGTTTAATTGCTTTTTCTCATTGAATTTAATCTATAATTGTAAGTGGCTTAAGGCAACAATAGAAATGATCAGGCTTTCTCCAGGGACAGTTGGAGAATGCCTAGTACCTGTGCTTTGGCAACAGAATTCCTTTCCAGGACTGGAGACAAATCACTTGCTGTAGGGCTGAAAGGATACTTAGGTAATAGTAGGTAATACTTGTATAAAATACAAAATATGTAGAAGCATGGCTAGGGACCTTGAGTGTGGTCTTTTTTAAATACAGGAGAATATTAAAATAGGACTAATTAAATGCATGAGTGAGGATGCATAAGCAAGGATATTGGAGTCTCATCAGGCTTAGAACACTGATAGATGAAAACTTGTCTTTTCAAGGTACCAATTTTCCGTAGCCCCACAGAAGTTAAGGAGAAACTGAGTGACTCAGTCAATTTGAATTTGAGGGCAAGCATAACAATTTGATTATTTAAATAAGCAGTCCTTTAAGCAAATCATATCAATATATTGTTTTCCATAATCTGTGCCTTCCCAGATATATTTAGAGCCTATTTTTACGTCCAGAAAAATCCAGCTTGGGGAACAGGATTCAGAGTTCTGTAGATTTTTATCAAGTATGGGGCTCCACCAAACCTAAGAATCTGTTGCTTTTTTTCTCCTCCAGTCTCTGCAACCCATTTAACATTGCCTTAAGATGATTTCACACGAGACAGCTCTTTGGGGCTAGCAGTCTGAAGCCCAAGAAACAGAGAGAGCAAAATTTAGCTTTTAATATTTTTCGTTACTGCTACCTTCCTCATCTCCCCATCAACAGAATTTTTGTCAAATGTAGTGTCTGAAAGTATGGTAAAGCCTGTCTTAGCCTATCTAGAGCTGTGCATCAGTTGGCTTGGTAATTGTAAAGATAAGACTTCAAACTTCTTCACTCCAGAGGGTTCACATCCAATTTATGACATCAAATTCTTTGTTTCTCTATTTATGATTAATGTCAATGGTACAAAACGGACAGCAACAAAACAATTTAGTGGTGTTCACAAATTTAGTAGTCACATTCTGTGGGTCTATCACGTGAAAAAAAAGAACTAAAAAGAATTACTCGGTTTCCTAATCTGTTCCACTGCACTATGCAGGACGCGAGTAAAACTGTAGAAGTTCATTGCCACATCATCCAGGAAGTTGGTTCTTCCTGGTATGAGGGAAGGTGCATTTCAAGATCTCTTCTCAGATTCTTGATATCATGCCTGCTCAATTATCTCTATATATGGTGTCATTGGCAGTATTCAAGGCATTCCTGTTGCTAATTAATCACCTCCACAGAGAACATAATTAGCAGCTTAATTAGGATCATCATCCACTACTGCTGTAGCATCAGCTTAACCCAGCTGTGAGGTACTGGCTAGAACTTACAATAGCCTACAGTTCCTTTGGGAGCTCCCACTGAGAAGGACTGTCAAAACTCCCTGTTTTTTCTCTCTGAAGGAGTTTCTTGATTAAACATTATCAGGGAAAGCAGCATTTACCGATTAGACTTTCATATGCTGTCATGCAGCCAGGATAGAGAGACAAAGCTCATTTCTGGCTTGTCTACTGGCAAACCAAGTTTGATTACCACATTCTTATGGGGTGATTGAAGGAAATTTCAAACGTTGTTTGCATTACTAACGAGCCTTAAAAAATTGGAATTGACATTCTGAGTATGACAAGCACTTCTTGCTAAAAGCAAAAATAAATTTCCTTCTGTTGTCCCAATTTTTAAGAGTTGTCTTTTTGAGCCATTGCCAGGTGATTACATAACAGTGCTTCCTCCTCATCTTTTCTCCACAGATTGGTCCATTGTGGGGGAAAAACTGCTCTTAGTACAGAAATAAGTGCAGTGTTTATATCAGGAGATGATACAAACCTCTTGATGTCCAGGCTTTCCTCTCTTCAGTGAGGGTATATATTTAGGCTGCAAGTTTGAAACAATAGCAGAAGATGCCATTGCCTTTTAATGAGCATTCACATCTTCCTTCTGTCCTGTTTTGACACCAGTTATAAGGGAATGAAAAAAGCAGTTGCAGAACATGTGAAACCGTAGCATATAGTCCTGTGGACTGCACAGTTTTTTTCAGAAAGCTGTCCCATATGACTGATGCAGAATAAGATCAAACGCTATGCTGAGAATAAGGACTGAAAGCACGTAGATGACTAGAGGTAGATACAAGCAACCAAGAGTGTAGGCATGAAAATTGTAACCACTTACATGTGAATCACAAACCAAAACACAAAAATCCAGGAATGAGATACCCAAAGGAGTAAATTCAGATCTTTAATAAGTACATTCTACTTTACAAACCCAAAGTAGATAGGCCTTGAAATAAAGTTGTCAAGAGAAAAGCTAAATGAAATATTTGATCATGGATTTTTTTAAGGCATAGCTAGGAAATCATTATTTTGAAATGCAGATTTACAGGAGGATAACAGGTCCTTGACCACACTGCTGTGGTGAAAATGTGTGCAGGTAGAGATAAATGGTCATTTCTTTGTTTTCACTGTGGACCTATATACCCTCTTGTTGGTTGCATTAAGTACCATTCAAGCAACATTTTCAAAGTTTATTCTGAGATTTCAAGAGGAAATCAAGCTACTAAAATCTAGTATAAAGTTGTAAGGAATTTGTGTACCAGGCAGAAAAAATAGTAGGTTGATTTATGTAATCCTTCAACTAAATTGCAAGACATATGGTTCCCTTAAGATTCTTCGTGGAAGCATTACTGAGACAAGATGGACACATCTGTGCTGTAGCTGAGCTGAGATTGATGCATGTTAAAAGATATTTCGAAAATCTAAGGCATATCCTTCTAAGCTGTCACAGAAAGTAAATCTACTTTTCCCAGTATGAACGTTTTGCTTAAGTGTGTAAAGGAAAAGTGATTCAGAAATCTGTGTATTTGTGAACTATGGGCCAAATCCTGCCAATGTGAAAAGGTTGTGTGTTCCTGTATCCTGGATATGTAGAATTCCTCTTTGGTGCCTCTGGAAAGTTCAGGGAGGGACAAACATCCCTGAAATATCCTTGGACAACAGTTATCTGGCACTCTAGTGGGAAATATTATTACTTCTTTCAGGTATTTTTACTTTATGCTTCAGGAGATTCACGTTAAGGCAGATGCATTGCAAAGATTCCTTATGCCCAATGTATAGGAGGGTGAAACTCCAGGAAAAGAGAATTGAAATGGGCTGCCCAGGTAATCAATGAAAATACCAGACTTAATCCTGGTCGTGCATAACTCCTATTGCCAAAGTTTCTGCTCAGGTCCTTCCTTCCTTCTCATGAAAGAGAGAAATCTAGTCCCAAGTTTTCTCTGAGTTTAGGAATATCTAGATCCAGAATTTTAATTCAGCATCCTCAGGAAAGAAGAGCTAGCCATCCGTTTAATCAAGTTTGATTTTTCCTTAGTATAGTATATTTTATTATCTAGATTCTAGCTCAGGACTGCATGCATCTGTTTGCAAGATAATTGCCTGTATTATATATTATGCAACAATAAGTACAACACACTGACTAACAAGCTTCTGTCTGTATCTAAGCACTACAGGATTTTACACATGATTGTGTTAACATACATTGATAGAAGGATAAAGTTGAGTATTTTTTATTCAGCAGGGTCATTAGTTCTTCCAGGACAGGTGGAACAGACACTGACTTGCTGTACACCAGCTTTTGATAAGCCTGTTCAGCGGAAGTTCAGAACCTTATCGGTGCCACAGCCATTGGACAGCAAAACACAAGAGGTATGAGGTCAGATTTATTTGTTTAAACACTTCTTTTTTTTTTTTAAACCTGTTGGCTTCTAATGTTATTCACACAGGGACAGAGGGATTGTGTGGAACTGCTGTGAGTTTACAAATCACATTTTTAATGTTTGAATTAATGAATTCTGAAATACATTAAGAATTGAGGTAAATACTCTAATACAAAGGCTCTGCTTTATCTTGCATACTGTTGCTATATAATCCTATGTTTTCAAATTGCAGACAAATTACAACACTCCCAAGTTGTATGTGGGCTTTTTAATATTTAATTGGTGTAATTTGCAAAATATTCAAGCAAACTCTTGCACTTCCTGACCTTTTAAGAAATCATAACTTACGTGGGCCATTTAATTTTCCAGTGATTGCATGGTCTTACAACATCGTGCAGTTCTCATTGAGCTGGATATAGGAACTATCTTCTGCAGCAGTGAGGTAGTGAATGATCACTAATATGATATTTGAAAAAGGTTTTAGAATATATTGTGATCAGAATTGGAATTTGTTCTTTTGGAAATGAGTAGTAGCAAGATGCTGCTGAGGATCTGTATCATCTAGGTCTGGCATGGAGAGCTTTGTGGCATGGAGTCTCAGCCTTTTAATCAGACACAAGCAATACATGTTTTAATTTAGAATTGCCATTTTCCCTCAGAATTTCAGACCTTTTCAAACTAGAACAGAAGGTGTGGATTGCTCACAGGCTTACTTTAAGTCATTAAACTTCCTATCCAAATAGTCATTGTGAGCATTAACTTTCCGGGATGTTTATATTGAAAAGAATTTTTCACAACATTTTTTCCGTTGCCTGATCATTGTAATAAAAGCCGAAGTTAGCTTCTGGCTAAAAGTGGGCAGTTTTGATAGCTTCATATGTTTATTGATGTCCCATGAGGCTTAAACCAAGTTTATAAATGATGTGTGACCAAGGAAGGATTGATGGTGTGGCAGGGCGTATGGTGTCTCATTTCCAGAGCTGAATTGTAGTTGGTTCTTTGCAATAAACTCTTTACTATAAGGAACAAGTCTGCTTTGGGAAAAAGTAAATGTTCTAAAATGACCTTTCAAGCTCTAATACCTTCCATTCTGTGAATAAAAATATTTGCTCTTTTCCCTAAGGATTGACGTAATTCAAAGTTTTTTGCCTTGAGAAATATCCATTGGCATACAAAAAAACGTAGAATGAGGTTTTATAGTTTGCTCATTTGATAACTTCTGTATAAAATCAAAGAAGGAGAGTTGTAGCAGCCTGCAGTGTTCATAAATGATTGCATATGACTCTTTAAGTTATAATTCATGAAAAATAGATGAAGATCCCACTGCATGCAAAATTCATTTCTGTTTGAGGAAAAGTTGGGTTTTGAAAGGGAAACTGACTACTATTACATTGGTTAAGGGTTGCTGCATTTTTCAAGAACAAATACTTAGGATTTTCACAACTGTTTGGCTGGTGCCAGACTCTGCAATACTCAAAATGAAGGCAGTCTTTCCCCTAAATTATACATGTTTTAGTGCCTTCACTTAGATAATAGAAATGTGGCCTGATTTTTAGAACTGTCAAGGCTGAACAGGTCTATTTTAAAATCCCTCAGTGCTTCAAATTGTCATTGCTGTGAAAATTAAGTCTTGCATTGCTTATGGCAGGACTACTTGAGAAAAAGATTTACCCTGAAGACATCCCTGCTTTGAAATGACTGTTCCCTGTCCATCAAAACAAATCCGTTAGGGAAGGGCAACAGAATGTGGCTGCCTATTTGTTTTTTGCAGGGCATAAGGGAAAACCCTTCTCTTTGAAAAATAAACGAGTGCAATGGAGGAGCAGAATATCTGTGCTATGGACATATTTGTGAGGGACTTCAGCGGAAGTTTTACATCTCTGAATGTATTGCTAGGGAAGGTTTAATGTAAAAAAGAAGCTCTGTTAAAGCCCAGTGCACAACTTGGCTAATTATTCAAGGACAGCTCTCCCTGAACATGTTTCTTCTATCAAAAGTTGTTGATACAGCAATGACACAAGAAATTATTTGGCCAGCAATTTTGCTTCCTCTTTCTACCCTGGTTTTAGACATTTTTATATATATATATATATATTCTGAAATTTTAATATAGACAGTGCACCATACATGACCTCCCACAAATTGAAACAGTGGAAGCAGCATTCCCTCCATGACTGAAATACATTATCACGTAACATTTACCTCCCCTACCTGGATATTTATTCTCTTCTTTATTTCTACTTAATACTTTCTTTCATAAAAGACAGGTTTTATATTTATTTATTTATTAACTGTATGTGTTAATGTCTAGGTTCTTTATTTGTTCTTATTTCCCCCCTGCATGCATATAACTTAGTTGAATGCATATTTTTCACGTACTTACTATTCACATTCATTCAAAGTGGGGCTCATCTCACCTAATTTCAGCTCTGAATTTAGTCTAATTTAGTCCTGTCATCAGGAGGAAGAGAGAAGCACCTCCAGTAAGTGATTCATCTCACTTGCTGTCAGCATTTGTCCTAAGATATATTATATCTCTGTCTGATATCAGAGGCTTACTCTCAGGCTGGTTCTTTTTTGTCTGGCTGCTTTAATCTAGAAGCCTGCTTTTTGTATAGCTGGGATTAGGAAAGATGAATTCTACCCTTCTATTCCCCATTGTTAGTCTTTAGTTTGAGCGTTCAAAAAAGTATTTACCGTGCCCCTTTTTATCATTTTAACTGTGGAATGTCAGCATCTAAAACCTAAAATGCAGCTTCCATTGACCTCTTTTGGTCTAAGATTCTACTGCTAGGCCTCAACTGATGTTTGTTTCTACTAAGTGCTATGCATAAATGAAACAAGAACAAGGAAGAACTTGTAACCTAAAGACAGGCTTGACAAAGTGAAGGAAGATGGAAGAGTTGTATCTTTTCAGAGGCTGGTAAAGACACAGAGATTGAGTGACTTGTCCAGGATGATGAAGCGGTAGTGGAAAATGGGCCATGATTTATTGACTTTCAGTCCAGTGCCCCTAGTTTAAGACAAACCTTTTTTTTCCCCAAGTAACCCATACTAAGTTTATATGATATAAAGGCATACATGCCTTTCCCCCTTTTTTTACTCATAGTTATTGAGTTGGTGAGTTTTCTTTTGAGTATACAATGAAATCATCAGTGAGTGTATGCACATCCTTTACATAACTTGAACAAGTGAATTGTAGTGTGCCGTAATTACACAGAAGTACAGGATTTAGAAGAAGAGAGTCAAGCTGTTCAGTTAACTGTAACTCCACACAGATTAATAAAAAGAACTCAGTTGCCAATTATTAATAGACTTTTGAAAGTCTCAACTTTAAGGTATTTTATTTACAAAATTATTATGAACAGCCTCTAGCAAAATACTTCAGTTATTAATATGAATATTGCATTCTTTTTCCCTTAATTTGGACATGCAGGAACTGTAAATGAAAATGATTCTTTCTTCAGAGAGTAAATCACAGGAGCAATCTTAAGCAAACTGGCAGTTTTCTAATAGAGCAAAATTCTATTCCCAGAGAGCTCTCAAAAAGATTTCAATTAGATGTTAAATTAGACACCTGAAATTCACATATTTCTCTCAGCTCCTTAGGCAAAAATAACAAGATAATAACTTGATCAGCTCAGAGGATTCAGTGTTCTATTGCAAAGTGTCTTCCTTTTGAAATAGATCAAAATTGCAGTTTGCAATATAAAAAATTTATACTGCTTGTCTGCATGGAAGGTTGAAGTGAATAGCTTCCTGAGAGAAGAAGAAAAGAATCCCTACTGCTTTGAATGCTCATTAGAGAGATGAAGCACACAGATAAATATGCAATGTGAATAAACTTTTCAAATGTGCAATGAATGTGTAATAGAAAAATAGGTATCAGTGAAAGCAGGTATGTTATACTTTGGCATCTATTTCCAGTTAGCATTTTGGGTTTCGTTTTTTTTTTTTTCCTAACCAAAATTTTTTCCATTTTTTTTCTGCATCTGCATAAAAAGTTATTGGAAAGACACAAAGTTCAACACAAGGGCACAGCGAATGACTGTCTCCGTAAACAGTGTTACAAGAGATTTGTTCTTATAGAATCCCTATGAAGGTTTACTGTAACTTAAACTGTTCTTAGCTTAATTACCTTTAGATGTGAATATTTTTACAACCAAACTAACTGAAAAATATTTGTACGTTGCATTAGATTTTACAAGTGTTTTGTATTTCCTCAAAGGAAAGAAAGGTAGTAATGAAACCCAATTGCTAGTACCCTTACTATACGGAATTCTAGGAGTCTTTGCCTGTAGGAAAGATGAAACTGGCCATAAATATAGTGAGGAGGTCAAGGAGTTGATCATAGCCCTAATGGGAAAGAGAGCTTGTGGTGTGCAGGCTTTGTGTTATGTAAAGATTTCCTGAATGTGCTGTTTATAAAAGTTAATGATGGCTTACCTGGGATAGTCTATGGACATAAGCAAGGTAATGTTTGCATATAGAATTAATACCTTTTCCTAGACCAACTTTATCTACAAAGTTCATTTATCTTATTTATAAATGCCTGTGGTCTAGGGGTCTGTATCTAGGGTGATTTATATGCTCCAGCATCTGTTGAAGCCAATGTAAGCCAGGTCCCTGGAACATTAAGCAATGTAGGTGATTAATAAAATTATACAAAACTGGAAAAATATTTCCTGTTCAATCAGACAGAATATGCTTATTTGTTTTGTTGGATGCAAGGAAGGACACTCGGCATTTTAAAGCCACTGCTCAATTTAGAAGACACGGTACCCCACAAAATTTATGTTAACATTTTATAAGAAGCTGCAGTGACACAGTTAATGACAGAGAATAATATGTTATTCTTATTATATAATAAGTCAGAGAAGTTTCCTTTCCAGTAGCAGGGCACCCACCAGACATAGCAGTGAATATCTCGTAAATATCCATGTAAAGGATGCATTATTAAGTAAACTGTAATGCTTCAATGAGGATTCGTCAGATGTTTGAAAATAAGTGTTTAAATGTTTGGCTGATTTGGTTCTGGAGTACTTAATTCTTGGAAACACAAAGCCCTTGAGGAGGTGTGCTATCTGTCATGGTTGAAATTTCTAGATATGTTATATTAATTTCTCAAAAGATAGAGAACATTTCTGTACAGTTTGGGCAGTGAAGATGTGTCTCCTGTGTAGCTGTGGAATTCATTTTATGTAAATGATTACCATAAACCTTTTGTGCTGTGGCCTCCTGCAGTTCCTTTTCAGCACACAGCCTGCCATAGTTATTTGTTTTCATTATTTTATTTTATAGGCAGAGAGTTAACTCTAAGATATTTCTATGAGAAGCAATATAGAAACACTGTACAATATGTCAGGAGAGCAAATATCAGCAAGCGCAGTAAGACCCTGTGTTCATTATGTAAGAAATCCAAACCATCAAATTGCGTATCTCTGAAATGGTGAAAATGATTAGAGTCTGAACATTGATTATATGTCATTTTTTTTTGCTTATTCCACTCCTGTCCTTTGTTGAAACTGTGTTCTGGGCAGCACGTTACATTAGTATCAGCTGTACACTGACATTTTATGTGTCATTAGCCCAAATTTTAAGGATATGGAATCTGTCTTTGAAATTTAACATGGCTGTACATAGCTTGCCCATATCCCCACAGCCCTGGCTCTACAAGTGGCAGAAATGTAATAGATGTGTGCAAGGAAGGTTTTTAGATTCCTCGCCTCGAGCAAAATTAGCTAATGATATTCATTCAGATATAGTGCAGTACAAATGGGGCACATTAAATGACTTAAATTAGGTCGAATTGAATAATTGAATTTATTCTTTTACTTAAAAACAGCTTAATCAGCTGAGAGTGCTGGAGTCAGAAGAAATAGTTTAATTAAATATTAATTAGAAGTTTGTATTTTGAGCTTCCTTATCATTACTTGCAGCAATATTATTTATGCATCTGTTTTTGTTCATTACAGCTGCTAGGGGATGATGTTCAACCATTCTTACTCGATGAAGAATTTGATTATGACAATGTGGCATTGACCCCAAAGTTCTCTGAAGCCGAGCTGAAGGCCATTATAGAATTGTCTGAAGAGAAGAAGAGAGGACAGATGTCAAGTCCAGCAGGAGCTGAAGACTGAATCAGATGCACCCTGAGTGACATTGTGTGCAGTGCTGGTGAAAAACATTTTAGGGGGTAAATCTAGCTTCTTGTTTTACCCTTAGTGTTTTTATCTGTGTGGGCAGTAAATGACATTGTTAGGATTTTTTTATGTGTTTCACCAAGGTGCCTTGGAGCCTGAGGCTGCCTTTATACCTTCTTCTAGTCCAAATGAAAGCACAGAACAGGGAGATAGTGCTTGCTCAGAGTTGCTTGTTTAGTAGCCCTTCAGCCAGTGAGGAACTTTTACTATCTTTTTGTATTCTGTACACTGATTTGCCTTGGCATTCAGGTTGGCTAAGGAGGTCTCTTTTGGTACCTAAACCCCATGGGATTTTTGAATATATCAGTGGCCTTTAATATTCTTATCCCCAGTGCTCAGCTTCTTTGCTGTTTTCCAGGTGGTACAAGGCAGTTGGAAAGATGTCTCAAACAACAGCTATGAATCCTCTTTTGTAAAAAAAGAAAAAAAATCCTTTACTGGAGTGAAGCCCATGTTGCCTCAGTCTAGGCATGCTAGAATAATTGCTCCATAGGACCAAAACAAGCTGGCATGATTCAGAATAGCTGTATGGCTACTCTGGCTTATATTTGGTACTGACTAGTCCAGAGGTAGTCCTAAAGCTGTCTTTGCCTATTCATTCAGTAATGCAAGTAACAGCTTTTTGCAGCTGATGCATCAGTCTATAGACTTTTTCCCTGTCATTGTAAGATTTAAAGATACAAAGTTATAACAGGGAATAAATCTGAGGATGTTTTTTTCCTCTGTTCTGAGTTACTTTAGTTCTGCAGAGAAATAAATATTCCTGTTTCCAATAAACTTTTTCGAACGAGTTGATCAAAATTGATGTTGTATAACTACTGACAATTAAACATGTACTGCTACAAAAACCCTTCCAGACAGAGAAAAATATAGTGATCTAATCCATTAAAGAAATTGGCATTGAAAGGCTGTCAGATTTAACTTTTTTTTGCAGTATATGATTCCAGATACTAGTTTATGGCTTATACTCAGCATCACTGAAATACAGTAAGCTTTGGAGCTTAGTAGAGTACACACAGTATGAGTGGGAGAGAAGAATGTGCATCTCTGGCACAAGATAGTGTGAACTTGTGCCACAAGATGTTTAGAATTTATTTTTTTAGCTTACTGTAGAAGCTTTGCTTATGCAGCTTGGTTTAACATCACAATTCTGGATTGTATGACTGGTCTTTCTGGTATTACTCCATTAGCTAAAGTTGATTGACCAACATCTTGCCCTTGGCTTATCTCCATTATTTCTGAAGTGGGTGATTAAAGTGATGAATATGGGAACAGTGCCTAAGTAGAGACTAGAGACCAAACCACAAGTTGTTTAAAGACTCTGAGTGAAATCCCTGCAGTTGATTGGCTGCTCCATTGTCAGAAATGTAAGAAAACAAATAAAGTGTTTTGATGTTCCAAAGGAATTTTTTTTTTGATCAGTAACTTTCTAGACTGTAACCTTGCACCACTGAAATCTGAGTAGCATTTGTTTTGAGGAATGGTATTTACCTCAATTAGGGGGATGTAACTTAAGGGGTAGATTAACAGCAGCAACAACAACAACAATGAAAGTAAGCTCAGGTAAGATGATAAGAAGAGTGCTGTAAAACTACGAGTATGTTGTACAGAAGAACTGATCTGTACAGCACCTTACTGTAGAAGGTAATGAGAAATATATTCTTAACATCTACACGCAAAATACCTGTGCTGTAGTTAAAATAGATTTTGATGCAATTGATTGTGTAGTAGATTTTGCTGCTGTTTGGGAACCTTTTTTTTTTTTTTTTTTTTTTTAATTGGACAGACTTAAATTCAATGAAGCATTTTGTTGAACCAAGATATTTTGAATGAAGTTCTTGAGATCTGACCAACTGGAATTTTCCAATGAAATGTTTGGATAAAAAATCCTGAGCAGGTCTGTTTTTTAAATTATCTTATTCTTGAAGTTGTAGATGATGTGTATAAATGGGAGGGATAAGAAAGAAGTTCTTGTAGAGCTCCATGAGGAAGAAATAGAAAACTGCTGTACAAAGATATCAAGGTCAGCCTTTAAAGGCATCAACAGAAAAACAAGGAATGCAACCTCTTAACATATGTATGTATAGCAAAGATACAGCAAAGGAACCTTTAGTCTAAGACCTCTGTGTATAATTTGCTATTCTGAAAACAAAGAATCAACCATAAATAAAGATGGGCTTTTGTGGGTTTGTGGAATGATTTAATGAAGATAATGAATTTGGCACTCTTTATATTCTTTTAGAAAGGTATGAGGCAGAAAAGCTGTAGATCAGTCCTGCTGGAGTCCTGTTGCCAGGATAGTCAATGAGAACTTATCCAGGGGTTCATAATGATCTTCAGGCCAAATCAGCTCTGGAAACTCTTAAGTGCATTTTCTATTCATTTCATTAACGATTTTTCTCTGTGCATTAGGGATACATCCAGCCATTCACTTCCTTCTCTCACAGGCAGATGATTCGCTTACCAAATGTTCAGAGTACCTATTATGCTCCATAAGTGTCATTCAGTATAGTCATTATATGGTTCCGTTTGATATAAAGAAACACTTTGCTGCAAAATACCCAACAAAATTGGAACTCTTTAGTGACATTTATCTTATGCAGAGAAATGGGAATAATTCACTTACATTTACACTACTCATGAGTTAGATTTTTGCTCTTTATTAAGAGAGATGAATATCACAGTGGAGATTAGCCAATGCCGGCTACATTTTCTGAGCATGATGTTCTGTTGGCCTGCCCTTGGGCTTGTTTTTGGCTTGTACCTTTTATTTGATTATACTTCTGAGAGAAGGTGTATTTTACTCTTTTCTGTTACCAAATGGTCATCTTAAAGAACATATATTATGTGCACGTTAAATTTTATACATGTACATGGAATTAGTTATCTGGATTTGTGTCTGTATTTCTGAGGTGGAGTCTGAATAATATTAAAGAGGAAAAAAATATATATTTTAGATTTTCATCAGGAGTTGTTGAGAGACATTCTCCTTTCCTATTTATGGTCTTTTCTAAACACTTTTCCTATTTTCCACAAGCATTAAAGACAAAACTCTGACATGGAACAGGAAACTGAGTGCTACTTGGAGTCAGCTGTTGCAGCAGGGAGTGGTACTAGCTTTCTAACCCACTGATGAGGATTTTGAAATGCAAAATCTCTGATGTTGGGCAAACTCACTGGCAATCAGGCCTATGTGATGCATCTCTAATCTCTTTGTATACATGATTTCATTGATGTCTAAGGTGCAATAGAGCCATGCACCCACATCAGTCAAAGAGCTTATCAGCATTAGACTTTTTGCTCACTGGGGTGTTACTACTTCCTTTCACAGTCTTGAAGGATCATGAGGTTGAATGGAGGATCATGAAGGATCAATGGGGTGGAACTCTTAAGTCTTATGGGAAGTTAGTACTACTTCCACTCTGGCAGGAATCTTAAGGGTTGTTTCCTTTGCTGGTTGTGGTGCAAGCTTAGCTATTAATTCTGAGTTACTCCTTGTGGGCGTAAAAAGAAGAGTAACTATTTGATGAGATAGTGGTTGTGAAAGAATAAGATAAAAATTGAGGAAGTGAAAAGAGATGCAGACAAATCTGTCTGGCAGACATTATGGTTCTAAATATAATTCTATTAATGCACAAAGGTATCATTATGTATACTTGTATATACACAGTGCCACTGAAAGAAAATAATTTTAGTTTTGAGAGTACTCACCAGATAATTCAGAACCTTTTGAAGAAGGTGGCATGGTAACAAATCCTTGCTCTTATGGAAAAGACCCTTTGATCCTCTGGCCTTCATTTTCTGCTGCTATAAACTGGCAGGGCTCCACTGAGGCCATTTGTATTCATACAGAGCAGATAGGGCCCTGGTGTTTACAGTCTTAGCTGAAAGACTACAAAGCCAAATCAATTGCTGAGTTAACTTTACTCAATAGAAAACAATGTATATGACCCGTTATCTTTATGTGAAAATATTTAAATGCAGAGCCAGTGCAAATTAAATGTGAAAAACATATCTTTAATTGTTCAATTGCTATTTTTACACAGACCATTTTGGAGGTTCTCTGGTGGTGTGTGCTTAGAACATTGTTTTTTGCTTTAATAAAAATATCAGATATGCTTTCAAGTCATGTTCAAATCATGAAACTTGATTATATACATTACTAATAATTCTCAACTCCTTTGAAGTTTTTTTCCCCCTCTGTGACTTGGCAAGGGTTAGAAATGGACTTTGCTTTATCTCGAAATTGTTTTAAAATGATCTGACATCCTTTGTGAAAACATAGACTTTGCACTGCTATACAGGAGCGTTCTCTCAGTTTGTGGTGGAATGGGAACTTTGCAAATCAAAACAGGACCAAATTCTTAGTTATTCAGCATTGTTATGTATGCTTTGGTTTGGCTGAGCAGCCATTCTATATCAAGGGGGCTGCTTGGCTAGCAGGCTGATTTGTACCCTGTTGTCCTCTACCCTTAGTTTCACTCAGGGGTCTGAGTGGCACCTTGGTCCCCCCGGGTACAAATTCTTACAGCCCTGCAAAGACTGTTGGACGTTTTGGCTACACTGACCAAAGACACCGAAGCAGGAGCCTTCTGCTGGGGCTCCAAGCATGCTGAAAGGGCTGGGGCAGAGGTTCTTCAGACCCCTTGGCTCACTGGGCTGTGCCGAGCACAAGGCTCACCGCCCTCCTCCACGGGCTGCAGCAGCCGGCAGTCACTCAGGCTGCCCAGTAAAGCGAGGAAACCCTTGACAAGGGCTCTCACCGGCCTCATGAAACGAGTTCCCTGCACCGCAGAGCCGAGCGCCTGCGATAGCGGAGGGCATTCCCACCGCGGTGCGCTTTCTTGTGGCGGTGCGGCAGTTGGCACAGGTGGCCCTGAGGTACCGCATGTGTCCGGGCCGCGCGGGGCTCGCCCTGACGGCAGGCCGCCTTCGCCAGTCCCAGGCACACACGGTTCTCCCAGGTGCTAAGTGTTTGCCTCTCCCCTGGGAAAACAAGGCAGGCATTTTTCTCTGAAATGGTACCGAGTAAGTTCTGCAACACCTGAAAAGATGACGAGTTTGCTAAGTTTGTGCTTGCCGGCTGCTGGACGCCTTGGTTTGGCTGGCAGGGTACTGTACGCCAGTGCTGCAGGTGTATGAGCTGTGAAATGCCACGGAGTTAGGATGGAGATTTCTTTAGTGCTTGTTTATGAGAAGTTTGCAAGAAAAGCAAGTGTTAGAAGGTACTGTCGTTTTTATAGACAGGCTAATTTATTTGCAATTGCAGTGCACCACAGTTAAAATGGAAATCAATTTTAATGCCTTACGAAAATGCAGAAATATTTGTCTCATTTACAGCACTTCCAAAAAGGACATATAATAAAATTCCCCTGATTAACAATCTATAATTTTATGTGCTCTGTGGTGTCTTTTTCAGAACATCTATCCACATAAATGTGTTTCAAAATAATAAGCAAAGATAGATCTGAACAAAATCCCTAAATCTAACTTCACACTGAATTTCAGACTTTAGCAACTCTCTGAATATTCAAAGCCCCCTTTCATCTGAATATCCCCAAACTTTGGGGAAGTAGATACTTTAAAATTCTCTAATCAAACATTTCTCAAGCAAAAACTCCAAACCAAAGCAAATGGAGACTTGTTTATATGAAAATAACCTATAGAATATAACAATTAAGGTTATTGCATTCCATAAGGAGGTAATGGTATTCTAAAGAATGAAATGGAAAGCGATATTTTTCTAGAGAGTGAACTATACTAAAATATTCTGTTGACTTGATACAATTCCTGAGAACCTTTCAGTGCCCAATTGAAAAATGAGTGTAATCATTTAGTAATTCATGTGGATTTACAACGCAGTTATCTCTTGAGCCATTAAAATGAGATTAAAAATGTGTGGGATTTTTCAGTGTATTTTGTGGCAGTGCTAACACCATAAATTAGGGCTTTAGCCTCATTATATCATATGTTTCAGCAGAGTTTGTTCTTTTGTGGCTGTTGTGGTTGAGTACTTGGGCAGCACTGTTTGTGGAGTGCAGGTGTGTAGTTGCAGCAAGTAAACCTCATGTTTAATAGGCTTTCTTGAATCCATCTGCTTTTCTGTGCATATGTATAAAGCCTTGTAATAGGCAGTATGATATGCATAATTCTTAGAAAGAAGTGTCATTTATTATGTTGCTTATGCTCCTCAGAATAACTTAGCTAGAGGACAAATTCTGCCGATTACTTGGAAGTGTTGACTCTGCCAGTTAGATTTGCTGAATATTGTACACGTGTTCTTTGAGGGTGAAATGTTGAAATGCATTTTTTTTCTCCTCTTTTCCTTATTTTTGTATTTGGTTTTCCTACATGAGATTTACAGCTGGCTTCCCTACACTTGACAAGACACTGCATTAATCCAATGAGCTACTTTCCTGCTGGATAAAATTTTACAGTAAAAAAGATGGAAGGCTGGTGCCTGGGCCAGGAAACATCAAAGCACCGTTAACATTTCATGCACAAGCTTAGCATTTGCAAAGCTTTCAAAAACAAACAATTGGGAAAATACAAATAATGGTCAGCTGGCTGACTGAATGAAAATTTAATTCCCAATTGCCTTTGTTTAAGTCAGCTGCTTACATGCCGGTTCCTCTGCCCACCAAGGATTCTGCTAAGTAACATATTTCAAAATCCAGACTGTCAAAAATACTGACAGCTAGCACTAGCTGAATAGCATTTCCTACAACAAAACTGTGATCTGTTTAAGGCTCTTTGTTTTGGGTTGTGAAACTCTTCTTGAGTTCCACGGATTTATTTTCCACTTATGAACATTAATAATGTAAACTGTACAAAAAATAACAGCCTGGTGGATATCTTTCTGCTGAGATCGGGAAGAAAGGAGGTAATGGGAACAGAGATTGGCTGAACAGCCAAATATCACCTGGGCTGTGAATGTGACATTTAATGTCTTGCTTTTCATTCTTTTGCAATATTGGCATTAAAATCCCAACTGTCAAAAGAATACACCTTCTTACCTGCCAAAACACAGATTTATGAATGCGCTGGCAAACCAGCAATCCAAATTCAAATGGTTACTGTTCCACGGGTAATAGTATTCATTGTGGGCTATATTTTGTGAGGTGCTTGCAGCTGAGGGTATTTTCCAAATGACAGGATTAGGCCATGATCACAAATGTTCAAATAAATGTTTATCTGTTACTGATTGTAATGCTATAATTCTCAAAATTTCATTTTTGAAATATGTATTCTTTTTGATACTTTTCACTTGCTGCCCCAGAACCAACAGATCAAAGTCATCCTTCAAAGATGATACCGGAAAAAAATAACTTGGAGTGCTCTGAACAGAACTGATGAAATTAAGAATGAAGTAAAATTAAGCAATGTTAAGTGTAGGGAAAACAGTTTCCTGAAATAGTTATCTGCCAAACTCTGCAAGTAGCTCTGAAGTTAGTGGAGCTGATTTGCTAAGGGCAATTAAAAATAGTCTGAAAAAAATATTGGAGCATATTATAGTAGCAAAATACTGCATCAGCTGGAGTTGGATTTTATTAATATTTTCCCCATCAGAATAATATACACGAGAATGAATGGTTAAAGTCTGAAAATTTTTACTTGTTAAGACTGTTATCATCTTGGGATTTCAATTCTTATAATGGAAAAAAGTCTGGTTCAGTGCAATGGTGCAGGTTTGGTCTGACTGTTTCAGTTCCAGAGCATCTCTACAAGCTCCTGATTTGTACACAGGCTGGACGATCCATTTATGAAGCATCACTGCCAGCATTTGCACAAATGAGAAATGATGTATTATTTAAATATTCTTTTTTTCTGAACAGCGTAGTTGCATTAAAATTGCACAGTAAGATAGAGAGGGCTTTTTTTCTGCTCTTAAAAAAAAAGCAGCTTATTTTAGAGGTGAGCTTGAAATGAAATTTTGGATCAGAACCACATTAGGGTTTTGAGAAAACCTGTATCTGCATGTAGCTCTTTGTCTCATGACTTTGTGGTTCAGCATTGCTCTCTTTGCCTAAGTAAATGACATCACTTTTGATCTTACTTTGGAATATGTGAAGTTAAACTTTTTTTCCATAATCCAAATACGCCATCAAGTTAATATTTGCAGGGCATGCTTTTATTTTACTGTTTATTCTCCATGCCTCTATTGGTCTTGACTGCCATACTACACAGCAATCAATATCATATCACACACAGAAGCCAGGTTATGACTTTGCCATATTTTCAACAGGAGGGGGGAACCTTCTTCTTGCCGAGAGCTGAAGAGGCTATTGAAACACCTTTGGTTGGCCACTTGTCAATTTGAATGTCTATGTGGGCTTAAGGCCATATTTTGATGATGTATTTTATTACACATATCAGGGAGGTGCTGCTAGTTGAAATAATTGGGAACAAAATTCGGTTCAATGAACTCCAAAACGTTGTGTCTTTTGGTCGCTGTAAGTTCCTCCTGATGCTCCCACCCCATCGCAGCTCTGTCAGCATCAACATACACGACATGGGGACTCTCCCTGCAGTCTCTGGTAATTGGGCTCCTGTAAAGTGCTGTCAATTCGCTGGGACACTTCCGATGAACTGCAGCTTCCCAAGAGGCTCCCCAGAGCCAACTGTATTTTTTATTTATTTTTCCATGCCAAAACACACTTCCACATAACCCTGCCTCACCCTGCCCTCCCCAAAGGAAAGGCTAGAGCAGGCTGTCAGTGCCTTGGCCATTTACCACTTGTTGGTTTAACTGAGTGTTCAATTTCGCTTTTCAGTTCACCTTCTCTAACCTTTCTTTTCCAGATGGGATTTTATGTCTAGTGCCAAGCACTGAGAAAACAAAAATCTGTGTTCCTTTAAACCATCACAGTGTTAACATTCAGAAAGGGGTTTGCTGATGTATTCAGTAAGAGAGGAAACAGATTGCTACCTCACAGAAAAGTTTCTTTGTTTTAAATGTTAATTGTTTTAAAGCACCGTGGAGTTTTTTGGGGCCTCTAGGTCTTTTTTTCTTTCTCTTTTTCTTTTTTTCTTTTATTTGATGGTTGATACAATCTCTTACAAGAAGGGGAGAAAAAAAGTACTTTGTTGGCCTAGTTTCAGGTAACCTCTAAAAGTTCAAGTGGACCAATTACACATAAGAGAACAACAACTTTTGCAAAGCTTCATTTCAATCCCAGAGGGGAAAAATGATAGAAAATCAATTAACTTTCCACATGAAAAAATAGCTCATATTGCTAAGCTTTTCTTGCATAGTTCCTTGATTATGTTTGGAAGCAAATTGCCTTGATTATACCTTTGACGGGAAGGAAAGCCTTTTAATTAATTTAATACATGCTATAGCAGTGCTAAATTGTATCATGGAACGATTAAGTGGGCCTCCACCGATATTTTTGCCCTGTTGAAAATGGATATTGCTCACTTAGTGAGTCACGCTCTTGCTGGGTTGACGCAATTATCTGCTCATTGCAGAGCATGTGACATAAAAGCTATTAGGGCTATTTGTATATAAGAGAGGCTAAATGGAGTAAACAAAAAGCCAGTTTCAGTGGAAAGTCTGAAATGTCTCCTCTGGCCAAAATTTTGGAGCAACTTCAGCTAAACTTCACAGCCTGAACCCACACTGGAGACTGAACTAGACCCTTGAGCCCTAACACAGCCCCTGCTTTGGGGATATTCAGGCTTCAGGTCTGATCTCTGTTGGTCCTGGACTGAAATGAGAAATGGATGTGATTCTGTTTGTCATGTACTGACAGATGATCCTCAAACTGTTGTTCAGTTATGGACTAGTGATAGGAAATTTGTAGTAGAATCTACGGTGCACGAGCTGCTTAAAACCAACATTTGCCTCAAGCTCTTAGCCAAAACCAATTACATTTGTTGTGTTGACCGAGAATAAGATTCTTAAATGAGACTATTCATGCAAATGTTAAAAATATAACATATTCTTCTTTATAAATGTGTTCTTGTATCATCAGTAATGTTACACTGTATTGTTGAAATAATAATAAGAAACATCTTGATTAGACTCTTGGTAATGTAGATTTGCTTTCACTGCTAACCAAGTACAAGTGGGTCACTTTGCTTTCTGTGGTGGATCTCGCCTGTTGGCCTGCTTTTTGTATGGAGGGCTGCTTCTTGCCTGGTGAGCTGTGGAAGCAAATATCCAAGAGCTGAATAATAAAGGAAAAAGTCCACCACCACGAGAGAATCTCTTTTATGAGTTCTCTCACAGCTGTCTGAACTCAGATAATATATGATCACACATTTTTCTAATATCCCAAGATCATAAGTAATGAAAAATAAAAAACTGCAAGTGAGGAGCAATACTCTCATTGTATGTGCTCTGTTCTTTCTGATTCCTCAGAGAAGAGCCAACTGGTGAGGGATCTGTTTATAAAAGGAAACTTGTAACTATGGTTTGGGAGAGAGACTCAGGATGGGAGAGGAAGTTTTCTTGCAGCAGTGTGAGGGCAAATATGTGCTAGAAATGAATTTTAGAGGTGACGAATCGCGGCTGCAAATGCTGTACCACAGGACTGGTACGTTCTGAGCTAGTGGGTTCTGCATTATTTAGAGATTTAATTTAATTAGAGATCTTAGATTTAATAGCTAACATTTTGAATTGTGACAGAATTGGGCTGGCAAACATCAGTATGCAAGGAGCGTGGTCAGATGCACTCATTAGACTTGTGTACCAGTAAAGATACTTCGTATTGACTAGCATGGCAAGGCCAGCAACCTGAATGGCTGCGTGACATTCCCTGGCACCGGGTAGAGAGATGCAATTAGCACCATTTACTTCAGTAAAGATTCACTTCCTTGAAGGCAGGTTTCACTTCCACAGGTGGCTGATGGGGAGCCGATGTGGTGCAAGGGCTGTAACTGTGCTCCTGCCCCTGCCCGGGTCCCACTGGCTGCTGGCCACCTCTGGGACCGGCTGTAGCTTCAGTGACCTGGACTGTGTTGCGCAGGCCTGACTGACTGAGTGCAGTCAGTGGATGTATTTGAGAAAGCAAATGTATTTGTTTTTCGCACTGTTGGTACAAACATGTATTTGCTCTTTGTGTTTGTGGCATGAGTGGTCCGATGTAGCTCTCTAACTTCCCATCAATAGCAATTATGCCAAAAAAATATTTTTCCTTTTGCATTATTTAAATTTCTTTCATCACAGTGCCATGCATTTATGTACTTCCTTAGTTCCCCTGAGTTAAAAATAGCAAAAATATAATATGCGTTCACAGTACTGTATTTTGATTGCATTTAGGTTCTATTTTTAATGCTTAGCCTCTTCATCAAGAGAAAGAATATACACTGTCTGCTTGCTGCAAGGCAAAGACAGATAGCTTGGGAACGCTGTTAGTGCTGGGATCAACATCACAGTTAACCAAGACCTAACCCCTCTGAAAGGTGGAAGGGCAGGTCGAAGACTGAGAACTTCATAGAAGTGTAAAGGCAGTCAGGCATGTCTAACCATTCCCACCATAACTGCTATGTCATCTCCGTTGGGTTACTCTAGCAAATATGCTGCTTCATGGCTTCAGCAAAATATTAAATACACCATTCTTAGGAAAAAAAAAAAAAAAGATTTGATCTATTTCAGTACTTGAAATTTCCTCTCAGACCTGGGCTTGTTAATTCATAATTGAAGTTGTGCCCCCGGAGTCCAACAGACCAGTAAGAGAATCCCAAGTGCTGCCAGCTGACTGACTCTCCCACGAGACCAACGGGTGGTGGACAGCGCTTAAGGGAAAGCTGACACAGGGAGAGAAAAAAGAAATAAAGGGTCACTAACTAAAAAGTGTTTTTCTCTGGACAAGGAAGATTGAAGGGGTGAAAGTGAATACATGAATCGGTTTGGGAAAATGGGTTGAAAATTGGTATGAGGCTTGCTGAGCATCATGTAAGAGTTCCAAATGCTCTAGCCACTGTTTTCCAGTAACCTAAGTCCGAAATAAGTATTTTTTTTTAGGGAAAAATTTCTTAGTTACTATTTTTTTTTTCTTATTTCTCTAAAATAATGTGAACAGAGTAACTACTGACATTGCAAAAGCCATTCTCAGTACAGAACACGTGGTGGCAATGTTGCACTGCTTCTGAAGGACTGTCGTGCAGCCCTCACCCAGCCAGCATTCATTTACAAAGCAATAAATAGCTGGATCAGTAGAGTGGTGCTTTACCCAGGGAATATTGTACTTGTACATGGTAGTACTGATTGTGTTTTCTATTAAAATAGTGAGTAAGGTATAGGAAAAAAATATTTTTTCTTTTTACTGCATGTGTTATTTTCATGCATCCTAAGCACTGATGCAATTAAATTTTGCAGCAATAATGTAGCTGGTATAGGAAAAAGATACGACTAATTAGTTTCATTCCATAAAATCACCCATATCTGCCCAAGAGGAACACTTCGGGTAATAAAACCTCCACCCATCACACACACAGAATCGGGAACTGTGTTACTCTGACACGGCGAGGTTTCTCCCTCCCGAAAGAAAGCTTTGCTATTCAAACATGCTAACCACAAACTCTCGCTTCCAAAAAGATCTCTAGCCTAAATATCAGCTTCCCTAAATGGCTACAGGGAAATGGCAGAAGTGTTGCAGAAGGGCTGAGTTTGGGGCCTACCTCAGGGGGAGTTTCTGGGGTCAGCAGCTGTGGAGGGCTCTTGGCACTGCCAAGCCCCTCACTGTTGCTGGGGTTTGGTCATAAAGCAACCATGGGTTCGTTCACCTGTGGCCTTGCTTCTCCTTCCAGTCTGACAGGAGGGCCCTCAGAGGCAGGTTTGAGTAGGAGAGGACTTGTACTATAAACGCAATAGATGTTGGGTCTCTGGGGCTCTCATCTTTTGCAATTGTCCTGCTTTTGGTGTTGCTGTTGCCACCCCATGAGTTCCCTTCCCAAGCCATGGTCTTCCCTGTTTTTTTTTTTTTTTCTTCTACCTCTGTCAAGCTCCGTGCCTTGGTAGACAAACCCTTCCTGTGCTTCTGTCATGGCTCAGCTGATTTCCAGTTCACAAACACAAAATTAATGAGTTTTTTTCCTTCCATTTTTCAGTCTCCTAGGCCCAGACGTGTTATCAATCACTGCTGTCCTTATCTCCAGGAACCTGGACTCGAGTCTAGGTCCCAGTGGCAGGAGCAGCAATTCAGCAGCAGTGCCCCAAGGTCCCTGCTGCAGTGCTCCCTTACTCGCCAAGGGGAGAGGCCCAGGGGAGCAGGAAAGCTGCAAGGTCTTAAAATACCTTCTTACTCTGCAGGAAGGAAAACACTTGGTTTCTTCGGCTAGCAAATAATAAAGCTCTGTGCCGTAATTGCTCCCTTCTCCCCATTCCACCAGCTACAAATATAAATCGAATTAAACAACCCCCAAAGCATGAGAGCAAGCACTCCAAGTAAGCCACACGAAACCAGCTGCTTAGATTCATGTTTCAAATTGGTTGGTATAGGCTGAGTCCTGTGAGCAACTCATACCCACACAGGCCAGCAAATACAAACACTGGGAATTAAACAAGTATTTGGGTCACGTCACTGCTAGGGCTGCTATAAATAAAAGCTGGCTAGAAACACTGAAAATGTATCGAAGTAATTGATACATTAATAGCAGTGACTTTGATTAAGCCGTTTTTATTTATATTTATTTATTTTTTCCCAATGCCTAAAGTCCTTTCTCAGTATGCATTTCTAGGATGAAGATCAAGAGCCCTGTAATTTCACATCTTCTCTATTTATTCACAGGAAGTATAGATTAAGTTGTAGTAGAAAATAATATGAATGGAAGTTTGCCTACAGCTGCTAAGCAGGAGTTTGGTATGTAGGTAGGTTCTTCCTTTCACTGAGTATAACAACCAAGACCAAAGCCTTAAAATGCATTCAGGGAGGAAACATAAAAGCCATATAATTCCCTTTTACGTGCGTAACATAACCTACATGTTATGATCATTATTTCTACTGTCAGTAATTTTTAACTAGAAAAGGAAGAAGTGGCCAGGCAATGAGTGTTCTTGAGATGTGTTGCTCTTGAGGGATGCAGCTGACAGCGGAGATCTCCAGACCGACACGCTTGCCAATCTCTGAACCTATCACCCACCTTGCCAGCAGCCTCTCTGCATGGCTGGGGAAATGCTTTCCAACTTGCCATCTTCCCTGCCTCTGAAAAAACAGCGAGAGCTCCCACAGCCCTTCAGCCAGTGCTGTTTTGCTCTTATTTCTCCCTGTTGAGGCTCTGCCAAGTCCCCACTTGCACAGCACCACCATAAATACTGCTTTGCGGCTGTACTGCTTCGTGTGGTCCTCTGCAACGCTTGGAGTACAGGCTGCGCTGCTGAGGAGTAACAGCCGGGATGAGTTTCCTCTCCAGTGCTTGGCCCCACTGCGTACAGTCAGAAGGCAAAGAAGTGCACAAGCCTACATGCCTAAGCAATTTGGTGTCCTGCTGCTTTCTGTTTTTATTTTAAGTCTGAGCCTGAATTGATGAGAAATGAACTTAAACACTATTAGTAAGAAAATGATGAATCCCTTTTGTAAAAATGATCATCTGTGTAGTGCAGAGAAATGGCTAAGATAAACATTTGTAATTTAAAAAGAAGGGCGTTAAGAAGATTCATTCCGAAACGCTTACACTTCTTTTAAAAAGTTTGTTGGCTTTTGCTTGTTATGTCCCCTTGCACAAGTGAAATATTAGCTCTCTAGTCCCAAGTGCTAAAAAAGAAACATTTATTGGTCACTCGATTATCGATCAAGATAAAAAATTATGCTTTTTGTGTCTTGTATTAATGGCATGGTGATCTTCACCACCTTTTGCTAATCTTTTTTAAAGAACGGTACAAATGTCATTTTCGTAGCTGAGGCACTGAGTCCCCAGGATGCCCAGAAAGGCCTCCTCGGTGTGCAGATTTATTTCCCCTGAGCAGCCAGAAGTATTTCAGCAAGGGAAAGATACTGGAGAGAAATGCAGTAGCTATAGATAGTAAAGGCAGATGCTGTAGAGGACTGACTGAGGGCTAGGAAGTTACAGAGATTGTGATGTTTAACGCTCGCTGCTAGTTCACAGCTCATGTACCTTTACTTTCCTGTCCTGATAATATTTTATGTGGTCAAGGTTTGATGAAAACAAACAACAAAATCCATAGTACATCATATATTTTCTCTTTCTTGGGAACAACACACAGAAAATGTATGAAGTTCACATACAGGTACTGAATTAACAACCCTGTTTTCATGAAGTACATAGAAAGGATTTACTGGGTGGGTTTCAGATGTAATATAAGCTCTTGCAGAGGCAGAGGGCCAGATTCCCCATTCACCTGTGCAAGTGTAGACAAAATACAACAATCGTAGTTCAGATAGGAAGGAGGAAACGCAATTTCCCAGCCTGCCTCACTGCTAAAACCAGCTTCTCATCTGAAGTGACACAGGCGTAGAAAATAGCCAGCGGAGAGAATGGCTCTGCTGTCCTGATTACCTTTCTGTTTATTCTTCTCTACTGCCCTGCAATCAGCAGGCAATCTGTTTTGGAGCAAACACCATTTGAGGCTGCATTGTCTTTGGGTCACTTCCATTTCATGCTTTAGTACATAGCAGTGGAAGCTGCTTGCTTTGGGTGTTCTGAGCATCTGCAGCAATAGGAGAGAGCTCCGGCAAGATGCTTAAAAATATATTCCAACATTTTCCATGCTGTTCTGCGACAGATGTTTTGTCCAGTCATATTAATCTATCATCTTGAAAATCAGTTCATATTAAAGAAAATGCCTGACCTCAGTTTCCTCCACACTTTTCCTTACTTCAAATAACTGTTCTAATGCTTTATTGAGGTCAAAGAAGTGGACCAGCAGTAGGCTGCATTAATTTTTCCCCTTTCCATAACTGTATTATCTTTCTGTTCCCCGACATACAATATTTTCCAAATTGAAAATTTATTAGAAATCCTTACTACTCAGCTTGCGATTCGATATATTGGGTTTCTTGCAGCTCTGGGATGAACTGCATCTGGTTCCCTTTATTGAGATCACTCGGGGATTTCTTCTTCCCCAGAAGCCATTATTTCAAAGATCCTCAGTTCCATTAGCCAACATGATTTGCCCACATGCACAACATTGACGTCGCTACTGAAAACCAAGACTGGGAGTTAGTTTGTGGGCTGTAGTGTGGTTTTGATCTCCCTGCCATACTCCATGCCCACTGCATGATGATTCCATTTCTTCTTTCATTAATATCTGGGGCACAAAAAAGGATGCATCTGCTAATAAACTTTACTGGTGGCAGTGCTTGGGAAGTGCTTTCAGTATGGAAAAGGGTCAGAACACCACTCAGGGGGCATTGGTTTCCCTTGAGAATAGGAGCAATACGAATTAGATAGCAGTCAGTAATACAGAGTGAAAGGAAGTTCCTGTGGGGATTTGCCACTAACCAGCCTCCTGGGAAACCATCAGACTTCAAGTAAGAAGAGTGGGAAGGGAACACTGACCATGCCAGTGTAACATAAATACACCTCGGCTTCAAGTCCGATCTTCTGTCCTGGGCCTTTAAAATGCAGGTTTCTTTAGCAAGTAACATCTCGGACAATAACAGGGAAATAATGTATTCTTTTCCCATGATACGATAAAATTGTGTATCTGTTCGTTTAGTTTCTTAATGGCTTGGCAGTGTCTTTGCAATAGAGGATTTTTGCTGTTCCAAACATTTGAAAGACAGAGGGAGAGAAAAGGCTATTGTCTAAGTTTTTGTTTTCTTTAAATGTTGTCCCTGAAGGTGCATGTATTTGTTTGAAAATAATTGCAAATGTCACAACTCTGATTTCAGCTTATGTGTTGCCTGACTTTCAGGGATAAGGGCACTTAAGTTGCTAGTAAACTCCAGCCTAGAAATACTCTGGCCTTTTCAGATCCTAAAACATAATTCATAAGCAACATTTCCTTCCTAGCCTGCAGCAACAAGGTTTGACATTTATATATTGCTCCACACATACATCACATAATGCTGCCAGAATCTTTATGATTAACTGGTGTAATTGACTTCTGAGATAAAACAAAATGTATGTGGGAGAATCCACAGAATAAAACAAAGTTTCAATTTTATTCCACAGCCGAACTAAGGAAAGGAGGAAATAGATCTTTTTTCCTGAGGACAGCCATTCCTTCAGGAAAACAAGCATATGAAAAGCCACTGCATTAATACTGGTGAGAAGCAAGGGCAAGCCAAATTTATCCCCCACCTAGGCAGTGTATCAGATCAATGTATCAGAGAGAATGCAGGAAAATACAGAACAGACAATTCATCAAGGAAGCCGGAGCAGATAAGTAGTGTTCCCCAAGTTTGCAGTAAGTCTTCTGTCCTCAGAAAGGACTGAATCATACTTGTTTTTTTGTACTGTCCCTTCATTGCTCAAGTATTAAGCTTCATTCCATGCCACAGCTGTTTAAATACACAGCCTCACGGCTGGATGTATCCTTGTGTCGTTAAAAAAAGAAAGACTTGAAAATATACTTTGGATCACAAAACTTGCACCTGGAATTGCAGAGGAGGATGCCTCATATTCTATTCTTTTACTACCCAATGGTTTGAGTGCGTTTTTGTCAGTATTACTGGGAAAAAATACCAATTAAAGCACTGAGCAGTTAATTCAGTGGTTAGTTTAGTCACCCACTCCTAAGAAGAAATTATAATTTGCTTTGAAACCACCTGAGCATCTCTGAATCTGCAGATTTCTGCAGTTAGTTCATTCAAAAACATTTTGTGTGGGAATTCCAGAAAATGGGGAACATCAAAGCAACCTTCAAACAGTGCAGTGCACGAGAAACCACACAGGTGGGTGGTCACTTGAACATCATGTCCTTGACATTAGGAATATTTCAAATCTCATTGCAACTATTACAAGAAGAAAAGGCTTTTGTTGGTGTCCTGAAAGCTTTCTATCTTAGCTTGCATCTCTAGCTTTTTACCACCGTGTGTCTGGATAAAAGACCATCAGGATGAATATAATTTTCCATTTGCTTGATGATGAAAGGGTGTCAAATTAATCAGACTGATAGGAAAAAGGCTTTTGTTGATTTATTTATTTTTTACTGGAACGCAGCGTGGGTCTGGGAAATTTATCTTCCCAAGGAGGACAAGCTGTGAGAGCCCAGAGGGACGATCGGTGACGCCAGGGTAATTTGTAACTAGGGAGTGGTGTGTTGGGCCTCCTGTGTGGGAAGCTGAGGACGGCTATCTAATCTTCCTTACTGCATATATTGAGAGCTCCTCTTTTTGTTTCATATCGCAGCAACCAGCTGCAAGGAATGACAGGCACTGCGTGAACCCCCAGCTAGTTGGTTTTTCATTGCAGAAGTAAACTTCAGCAATGGGAAATAAATAAGAATACTTCAAGACCTAGAGAAACCTGTTGTTCTTGTGTTAATAAAAGAGAATTGAACGGAGGATGGAATAAGACAGAGAAGATTAAATGACTCCTTATCTCATAGTGCAGTGACATTTTCTTATCCTTCTTAGAATTCGTGGCCAGCTCTAGGAGTTGTGTTAGTAAACTTGTATATTAAAATTCAAACTACTTGCTGAACTTTAAAATATTTTCCCTAATGCCCATTAGATTGAAAAGAAATCTTCATTATTTCTCTATTTGTGAATGGCTTCCTTCTGTCAACGTTATTTTGTGAGTCACCAGTAGCTGATGCATTTCTTTACCTTTTAGAGCGGTTAGAAATATAGAGTGATACATATTATGAAGTAAGTAATAATTTATAACAAGGTGTGCAGTATGCAAAATGTCATATAGTTTGCAGAGATTAATGCATGAGCCAAGTGCAAATACATTAACTTAACCAACTATCTGGAAAGCAAGCTTAATGAAAGAGGGAAATGAATGCAACGCAGGAAGAAAAAAGCTTTGTGGTGACAGCATATTTTATATAGCATATGCATTTAATATAGGGACCTCTATGAATTAATAGCTCTTCTCTGAGTTCAAGTACACAGATACTCATCTCTGGTAGGGACGGTCATGTAATTAGAGTGGGCCAGTTATGCCTGATCATCAAAACTCAGGCGCTGAAGGTTGAGTTTAGCAAAACTTAGTCTGTTCCTGGATGCAACACATCAAGGTATAACCTTTCATAGCATGCTTGTGCAACATTTTAAAGCAAATATCCATGTCTCATTTTGCCAACTCCCATTTCTGCAACACAGATTAGTAGAAAAGGTAAGCCAATTCAGTGTCTTCAAATCCATGTGTTTATAATGAATTGCTGCATTTCGAGATCATTGGGAAAGATCTACTTACACCTTTAGGCACATATGTAAAACCACAACTGCAAAATTTTGAATATGTATCTGTGGTCCATACTGAAGTCTGCTTCAAAAGACTCTAGGTTTCTTGCTTTCTCTTTATACCGAGAATATTTCATGTGTTAGCATCAGAATTTACACAGTAAATCTCCTGACCTTCAAGTCAGGTGTTTTCTCTGAAGTCTTCTATGTTGACACTACTTACCTTACTAGTTCCTACGACTGGTACACTCTAATTTCAACCTTTACAGACACCAGTAAGCTTAGGCTTAATGAAGACCATCAAAATCTCAAAAAAACATCATCAAATGCAGGCCTGCCTTCTTACTCTTCCTATAGAGTGTCACGCCATTTTCCTCCCTTCCTCAAATGCTACAGCTTGTTAGGCTACAGAAGAAGGCAGTCTATATTTCAGTATCTTTTCAGATAATGTGGACACAGCACACCCAGGTCTTTATGGGAATGCAGGAGAGATATGAAAGAAAGTGAGCTTGAAGAAACAGGTTTAGGGAGAAGCATCCATTCTGGTTGATGTCCTTCTTCTGACCTAGAGGCTGTGGCAGTCCCTCCTGTGCACCCTGCAGGCTCTGCTGGTATGGTTTCTGAACCTCATTACAAATTGCCATGGGTGATAAAGATGACTAGCTATGTATTTACTCCTGCATTGTGGGCTACAGTGTGAAATTTAAGAGTCCCTCAATATATAGAAAGTCCAACTAGATGATTGAATGGGCCTTTCTAGTACCATGAATCTCTGTCTATAGATATATAACCATTAGGAACCTGTTTTCTGTAGACTGCACCATTAAATTTATGGGACTTGGCGGTCCGCAGAGGTAGCTGCCATTCTGTGAGATAGAACAGATGCTGCCTGCTACACTGAAATGCACAATACCTTGTTCTGAAAGTCTTTGTAGTACATATTAATCTAAAATAAATCAAATATATTGAAAACATACCCTAACTTTAGAGGCAAGGACAAATATAACATAATCTTGTTTGAATGACTTCTTTCCATTTGGAATTTGGACCAGAAATCATAAAACTCTAACCATAGGATGTCCATTAGAAATCAAGATTTCCTCCCATGGTATTTTATCATTGCTTATAATTTTATTTCCATCATTGCTGTTTAAAGTGAAATCTTAAACTTATCCATTCAGATACAGTCCCTCTTGACAGATAATGTTCTCAAAGACCCCTTATGGAAAATAGTTTTACAATGGCTGTGATAATATTGACACTGATAACTTGAATACGTGCGAGTAAATATTAAATCTTACTATTCACTAATATAGAGATTATCCAGGTTTCAGAAAATCTGAGTTTTAACCTTTCATATATGTGATTTAACAAACAAAATAACACTAAGGAATAGAAATGTTTCCTATTTTAATTCCTACCTTTAACTGATGATTAACAGAATTGTGAACAACAGGAACTATTTTCCATATTAGGAGCAGAAGAGTAGCTGTTTATATATAGAGTAGAAGCAGCATATTACAGAATGGAAGTTGCCTGTTTTTAGCAAAATATTATTTATTTATTTTGTACTCACTTTAAATATGTGTGGTCTGCACTTTAACCAGCTTAGGCATAATTCCCCTAAAGAGTTTCTTGGTTAATATGGTAAGAGAAGGAAGACGTTTTAATTCCTTTTATTATTTAATTCCTGTGTCCATATAGCATGCATTTGATTTTGAAACCAAATACGAAAAATCCTTTATCTATCTATCTATCTAACTATCCATCTATCTATTTATTTATTTTGCATGTAGACATGACTGTAGGATGGTGAGCATTACCATAAGAAAAATCCGTGTGGAAAAAGCCATGTCTTCTGCTTTGTCTTTGCTTCAGGGACTTAGATGACATTGATAAAGAACAGTAGTAGCTACTGAACTGGCTTTCAGGGGGATGAACAAGACCAAAAGTCAGCTTGGCTAGTGTCAAGCAGTAGGTTTAAAGTTTCTAAGCAGCTCATTTCTGGGCCCAAGATTTGGCAAAGTCTCTTCAGTGAAAGTCGTGTACCAATTTTTTTACTCATGCATGAATTAAGGAGTCTATGTATCGTACAATCACAGCTGCCACTAAGCTAATGTACTTCAAAAGTTTGTGCACCTATTAGAGAAAAAGAGAGGTCATATCCCTCTTAAATATGCTCTGAAGGCTACCTTTTGTCTTAGTTTAAAAAAACTCATTAATTGGCTTTTTCTTAACAATGTGTTCTCTCCTGCCTTTTGTACACTAGCTATTGTGATCATATGATCATTATGATTTTATCTAATCATAATTTTCAAGTGTTTTTCAATCCACAAGGGAGAAACTATACTGACAACAGTATTGTTTGCATCTGGCAATCTGGAGAGGTCTGCTGGTTCATTTCTTTTCCACACAGTAACCTCACGATATCCATGCTGGCTGATATAATAGTTCTCAAAAGAAAATTGTTAAAAAACAAACAGTTTTTAACTTTAACTAGAGCCTTTTTACCTCATTGTTTCTTTTTGCGTCCTCCTTGGAATAACTCTTTAACTGGTTTTAAACTCTTTTCACTGATTATTTAGGCATATATAAGACCTGTATATTTAGGATATATAAGACCATTCAGGAACTGACTTCTGACTCACACTGGGATTAATACTAGAAAAATATATAAAGAGAATTAAGCCATATATTTTTAATGAATGAAAATCCTTAAGATATATTTTATTAATGTATGTCTATTGATAGTCTGTTCCTTATTCCATTTTGTCAGACAAACTTGGTACTCTGAATCCTTTCACATTTAATCATGCTGCATTATTGTGCTCGCTGTGCTTTTTGTTGAGGTTTGCCTTGAGGACTCCCCCAGAACAAGGTTCTTTCCCCCTAGGGGCAGCCTGTCTCGCTCCCAGCCACTGCAGTGGAACCACTTGGTCCTCTTGAGGAGGGTCAAGAGCACTCAGACAAGGTTGCTAAAAGGTCCCCACACTATTTTGCTTGCATGGTTTCCAGTTTTTCTAGTGGCTTACAAATATGTAAAGGTTTCATAGTCAGTCCCAGTGGATGGGCTGTTCCCTTGCTCTCCCCTTGACACCCAGTGCCAGATGAGCTCCCCAGTGTGCTACGGGGACAGCGGCCCACCCTGGTCAGGGGCTGCTGTCATAGCGTGGCTACGGAGAAGTACAAATGAGCCAAGTGAGTATGAGCATCTGCATTCATGAAATAAGACAGAGCTTACGAGGTGCAATTTGAAGACCAATTAGGCATTTCTAATCAGTAAGTTTAAAAAAGATCAGCCTCTGTTTTTGGTTATACAGTTACATGCTTTTTGTATCCATTTCCTTCTTGTGCATTGTGAAAATGGATGTCAGTCATAGAGGTGAGGTTAACAATGACCAAGAGTGCTGGTTTCCTTTATCTTCTATTCACTAAATGTACTGTGATTTTTCCTAGATTAAATGACCAATAAATGATACAGCTGTATGAATTGTGTTAATTTTCTGATGTGCAACATTTTGATCTCATTATGCCTATCCACATCCATTATAAACTTGGATCAGCATCCACAATGACATCCTTGCCCAGTAGGCCTGCACAGTATCCCACAGTTTGTAGAAGCATAGAATGATTCGGGTTGGAAGGGACCTTAAAGACCATCTAACTCCAAGCCCCCTGCCATAGGCAGGGATGCCACCCACTAGATCAGGTTGGCCAAGGCCTCATCCAGCCTGGCCTTGTAGCTCGTTTGAATTCTGATGTGTAATTATCTTCCATTTCTTTCTGTTTCTTGAGGAACGATAGTGAAAAATGCTGGAAGAAAACTTTGTTTCATGAACTTTTATTTCAATTATCTCTATTTTGTCTGCTAAGAAAAGGGCAAACTACTTTGGGTAAATATTTTATTACTTGATGAATTCCCTTCATTTTCCTTAGAATTAATATTTGAGAGAGAACTGTATAACTCAGTCCCTTTTGTTTCTGTTCAAACATATCCAGAGTGCCAATACTGTGTGTATTCCTTCTGCTTAGCTCGTAAGTTTTGTTTCATGTCATTTATCTTATAGCCAGAAATTGAACCATAATGCATTATTATTTTGAACAGTTCTGGGATTGATTTTGAAGGGATTGAAATATCCTGTAAAGTAGGATCTGCATAAAAAGGAAATTTTATGAATGACATTCACCGTTTTTATTGCTCTTTTTTTTTTCTTTTTTTTTTCTTTTTTTTTCTTTTTTTTTCCCATTTCTCTCATACTGTCAGCTGATAGTTCTGCTGACATGGCAAGAGGAAGCAAATCTGCTGATCGAGCAAGCCAAGGCTTGGTTTCCCAAAATGAAGTAAGGGGCTCTCAGGACTGCTTGACTGGGACATTGTGTTCCTGGCTGGTATAGTTCTTGACAGGAGAAGCTGAAGATGGAGACAACCTTGAAGCCTAGGGAATGGCCTCCAAAAATGTGCAATTAGTTGTGACTGTGATTAATAACCAATGTACATAAATACCTGAAGGGAGGGTGCAAAGAGGATGGAGACAGGCTCTTTTCATTGATGTCCAGTGCCAGCACAAGAGGCAATGGGCAAATAGCGAAAGATGGGAGGATCCATCTGAACATCAGGAAGGATTTTACTGTGAGGGCAACCAAGCACTGACCCAGGTTCCCTGAGAGGTTGTGGAGTCCTCATTCTTGGAGAGGAGCAACATCAGGAAAACAAAAGAAAAGCAGCTGATAATTATTAATTGGCAGAGCAAAGCTCAAATATGCTGTCAAGGTGAAAGGCTCCCCTTGAACAAACTAATGAAGTATGTCACATCTCTCTGGAAGTTCATTGTTGCTGCAAATGCACCGTTCCTGGTACTCCTTGCTCGTATAAGTGAACTCTGGTGGGCCTCCACCCTGTGCTTGTGTTTGCAGTGTGAATGCGAAGCCTGCCTTGGGAGTTTCACCACAGAGGAAACCTGTCACTTGCAGATGCCGTTAGAAACTTTATGACAGGTATAACACCATTTTGTCCTATACCTGCCGCAGTACTAGCAAAAATGAGAGAAGATGGGGCTTGGTAACTTGGCACCAAAACGGCAGTCTTGTGGAGCTGTAGGTAGGGGCCAATCTCCTGAAGTGAATGCATGGGAAAGGGGAAATTCTGGGTACAGCCTGCCCTCATCTGTTACTTCAGGACAAGAGGACTGCAGTAAGACCAGGCTAGACTTGGCTAGCAAGAGTGATTCTCACACAGCCATGCTTCTTAGCCTTTAAAACCAGTTTGAGCATTACAGCTCAGACAAATATGAGATGCTTGGTCTTTTATTGAGTATCCATTTATCCTGACATCTGGAGAGTGAAGTGAGTTGTTTAGGTCAGGTAGAACTTTGTATGGAGATGTACATACAAGGCTGTTAATACCCTTTCAGAAGCTGCACATCAGTATACCCTGGTGCGTTAATGTTTTTGATTCATTCAAAGGCTCTCAAGGGCACATGTTGAAACATATGAACTCAACAGGCAGTGAAGCAGTGTGTCTGAAAAGATGAGATGCAGTGAACGTTAGACAGTAAATGTGTCTGGTTTCTAGTTTCCTGGATAATCAGAGCCTGGAACAGTGCTGCTGAAATATCTTAAACCATTCTGCAGGCTGAAAGCAGAGCTCGTGAAGCACAGACAGTCATATTTAAAGGGGTTTCTGATATCTGTCATTTTTTTATAGCAAAGACGTGAAGGCATTTTAACACAGTGAACCCCATATGCCACCTTAAAAGGAAGAAAGTGATAATAAAAAATAATTAAATAAAAAAAAACCAACAATAGTTTCCCACACAGGGAGGTGCCTGTAAAATGATAAATTCACCATTGGTTTATTACTCTTTGTGAGTCTTGCAAAATGAGCTGCTGAACATGGGACTATTTCTATTATTCACCCTTGCAAAAAACAAGGGCATGTGAGCAATGCATTGAGTCTGTGCACAGAACCAGCAGAATTCATTCATCCAATACTTTCATTTCAGAAGGCCATGCGTTTTTATTGCCAAGTTAATGCATTAGCTTTCCATAATGCATATGGAAGAGAATGTGTCGAGGAACACAATAGTATTTTAAAATACAGTTAGCAAATCTGTATTAATAATAGGCTCATATCCCAAGGCAGATTTACTCTGTTTAATTTTGTCTGTTGCAAAGGAGAGGTTAAATCTAGATACATTATTAAGCAGATAAAGCAACTTTTTATGCAGTGCTTAGAAGAGCAACATCAGTTCCTGGGAGATTTGTCATACTGCATAGGAAAACTGCATGTTTATCAAGCAGCTCCTGGAGCAGCATTATTAGCTTGAGCTGGGCTTTTTTACTTTTCTTCTTCTTTTTTTTTTTTTTTTTTTAAATAATAGATCTGCATAGGAAGACAGCATTCAATCATTCCAAAATGAATCAATCAATTTATTTTTTTGCCAAATATTTGCATTTTGCTTTTTTTTTTTTTTTTTTTTTTTTTCAAGGGGGTAAAGAAAAGAGGGAGAAGGGAGAAAGCCTGCTCATGCTGGAGGACAGCCCTGTGGCCCCGTGTTGGCTCTTGGGCTGAGCTCCCACCTGGAGTGAGGGGACTGAGCACTGCCTGCTCTGCCCCACGCTGCACCTACGTCAGGGTCAAGACAAAGCCTTGGCAGGAGGAGAAGGAAGCAGCCGAATGCCCAGCCTCTAGGCAGCATCACTAACAAAGATGCTACTCCTGATTTGAAACAGTGAAGTTGAATCGAGATAAGGTCTTTCCTGTGCCGTCACATTAAATTAATACATACAGATAGCTAAAACAAACCTGGTGGCAGAAAGCAGGAAGCTGTCGCCAGGCCAAAGTCCTGGGAGATGGAAGCAGAAGCAGTAATGTGGATGGCTTCTAAAAGGTCAGGATCTTCCTCCCCGTATGTGTTGTGACTGCCTGGGTAATAGGCTCTGTAATACCCAGCTTTGCTGTGCAGTCTTCTCAAGTGCAGTAGATAGTTGGAGCAATTTTGGGAAAGAGAGGTGTAATGCTGTTTCAACTTATTTGTTCCCCAGATAACAGCAGTGGTTTGTTGAGCTTGATCTTTCCCATAGCAAAGTTCACTTTTATCCTTTTTGTTTCTGAGCTGAGCTGCTTTATAAGCTCTTAAGAGACCAAATTTGCTGCCTACAAGCAGGACTATTTAGTCTGTGCACACAAAGTATTTCCCACCTTCACACTGGCACTCAGACACAGAGATCTCAAAGAGACAGCTTTAGTCTAGCCTGTCCTCCTCCTCTTATCTCTTTCAAGCTTTTTAATTATTCCTCACCAGACAGACAGAAGCTATTCTATATTTCTGTGTTTCTGTGAAGCTGAAAGATGAATGTTAGCAGTGGCTTCATAAAATTCACATCAGATTGTTGTTATGTTTTATTTGTCAGAGTTGCTTAGCTTGTGACATCCACAGGGCTCAGAATATATTACAGTCTTCCCTGGGAGTGCAAGAGAGGCTTTTGCCGAAATTCAGAGCCTACTGTCTCCCCAGCCTGCACAGCCAACTCGTCTTTCGTGCTGAAAGAGATGAAGACATATCAAAGGGGTGAACTGATGCCCTACAAATTTACAAGGTCTGGGGTCAAAGATAAAACAGTATCAGGAGGCATGCAGTTGTACATAAACAAACTAGCGGCCTTGACTTTCAGTGTACACTGAGCTGTGCACTTTTAGCCTGTGAGAAAGAGTAAAAAAATCCAACAGATTTGCAATGAAGCTACCACACTGTTTCATAAAACATATACTGGTGACAACTTCTAAAGTATGCGCTGATATACATAGCAAAAACACCTACCACCAAAAAGAGCAATTTTGAAATATACTCTGCCTTTCATGAATAGACTTCATTTTTTTTTTTTTTTTAACGAAGAATATGTGTGTTTTATGGTAACATTTCAATCTTTATGATACTGAGAGTAAGACCCTGAACTTGAGAGCTGCAGTAGGAGGTATCAGGGATGAATTCCCTATGAAGAATGTGACTTTGTATGCATCTATATTTACATGGTTTGCTAGACCTTTGAAAGGCTTTTTACTGGGACAGCATTCTGCTCTTCTGCATATACATATCGAGTACTGAGTAAGGAAGATTTCCAAAGTGCCTTGTCATTTTAGAAAGGCATGTCATTTGGCCTTCCTGCAAGAGGCATAGTCTCTTCTTGTCATACAGTGTTGCAAAGTTATGGCTTTATTATATTTTATTCCACTCTTCCTATAAGCCAGTTTAATCAGACACAAAACACAGAAGGATTTACTTCACTTCTGCCTCATTTTATTACCGTTCTGTTAGCAGGTAGTTTACAATAGTGTCACTGGCCCTTATTTCTGCTCCATGTAGCCTATGTTATTCATGTACTATGTCTTAGTCATTAATGTAAAGCCCTTTGAAGTTTAGTGTGGCTAAACTTCTCCGTGAGAATTCTGGTAATCCAAAGAAGAAAAAATTATATGGAGCCTTTAAGTACCCCTCTTCCTCTGAAAAAATGAGGGAAACGTAGGATGCATGGAAGTCCTACCAAACTCAGGTTGCTATAAAACTGAAAATTTCATTTCTACAGTCCTCAGGGACAAACTGCAAGGAGTAAATCCCATGACAGTATCTATTTAATGGTGTGTATTTCAAAAGCTGTAGGACCGAAGTGAGAGAGAGAGAGAGGCACTCAGTGTGTGTGAGAGGTGAGCGTGGAGAAATAGGAAGGACTTGGTAGCATTAAATTAAATGACAGAAACATCCAATATTAACTGCTCTGCAGTAGAGCTATTCGGAAGTTGTATTTCAAAGTCCTAAACTTGGAAATGAATGGCTTACAGGGAAAAACAAGACTGGATAGCAGCTTATTGCATGTATGCCAACGCTGCGTAGACAAACTTCATGCAAGATTTGTTTGGTGTGTGTGTGTAGGTTGATGTTTTATAGGGACACGGAGAAGTTTTCATAGAGCCAGGGGCATAAAGTGGATTCTGCAAACTGTTTAGGTGAGCAGCTCTCCATCATGCAGGGAGTCTCCTCAGGGGACCCTTCAGGCTTAGCACACACCGTAAGCACAGTGAGATTTGCTGCCCTCAGACTGAGGAGCCGGGATGGGTAAGGGCTGGGCATGGAGAGCAGGGGCAGGCGCTGAGGCAGCAAGTGCAGCCTGGCGAGGGCAGCGCTGGCAGCCCTGCCTGTGACCCACGGCAGTGGCCCAGCCCTCGGAGAAGCAGCAGCCAGCTTGGCTTTCCAGGACGATGGTAAGCTGGAGAAAAATGCCAGCCCCCCACCCCTGCTTTGCTGGCCATGCAGGGGAGCACTGCAGAGAGTTGTCGCCTTTGCTGCATCCCGTGATTTAGTTACACGGTTATTAAGATAGAAGGAAATAATTTACAGGTAGGCAAAAAGAAGCAGCAAAAAATATGGGAGTACAACTTCTTTTCGTCTCTAAATTTTACGAACTAGCTTGGCCAGAAGGACCAGTCGTTTTTAACACTGAAGGAATGACACTGAAAGGCTAAAAGGATTTAGAAATGGAGATGCGGGGAAGGAGAGAAATACATTACACCAGAGATGTTAAACCATTAGCAAGAAGGATTTTTCTGGTTATTCTAGTCAGAGAGTGTCTCTGCCAAATCCAGCACAAGAAATTCTGGTAATTAATCCACAGAGACACTTATGCCTCTAATCAGATTTGAGATACCTGTGTTCTTGGCACAGGTAATGTTTCCTCATTACTTAAGACTGGTATAAATTGGCATTTAGCTGAAGCTAGCACCTGCACTGAACACGTGAACCTTTCCTTGTCAGTAAACTACCTCAGACTTGTTTGATAAGAGAAGTGGAGGGGAAGATATAGGAAAGCCGCAGATCCCACTCGTAAGAGCAGATGGCATTGCAGACAATATTTTACCCTCTTTCCCCAGAAGCTGCATCTCCAAACAATCACCAAGCCCAACTCTAATCATGCAGTTCTCGGGCCACCTCACTGCCTAATGGGAAGAAATGCTGATCTGAGCTCTGATTATGATGTGAATCTTCACCTCGCCATCAGAGGTGTGCTTGCAGCACCATGGCTGTATTAATGAGAGTGGGAAACTGTTCTCCGGTCATGCAGTGTGCTGCAGGGAAGACACTTCCCTAGGCAAAGGAGAGTCTGCAGCAGACCCAGGAATTTAACCTGTTCCCTTGAGCCAGTCTTGTTAGGAGTAGTTCATCCTTTTTCATCCTGTTGAGGGACAATGCAAAGACAGCAGCTGGGATTCATCACACCTCACTTAGACAACTTAAGCGCCTGAAGTTGAGGATATAGTAGTTATAGGCATCTTTTACAGTCAATGGCAAACTCTGTCTGTCTGACACCACCAGAGATGCCTCACTTCTTTTTGTTGACTAAAAGGAAGCTTATCTTTTGTCAGGTGACTGAAGCTGGAGTGGGTGAAAATGCATCTACTATGGCTGTAAAAGGTGGTACTATTAGTATATCCTTTCTAAATTTCAAGGAATGTTTCAAGTTAGTGGCTCTGCTCTGTACTGCCTATATCCGTAAGTACTGGAAGACCAATATGCTTTTAAACAAAAGTTTCAGAGTTCAGCAGCTGATAGGGATTATCAGAAGGCAAGCAAAATGATGTCCTTAAACACTGGCAACTGGCAGGACCTTGAATGTGGACCACTACTACCTCCAGTGACCTCTTTGTTTTATTTGTGCCAAATAATACCTATACAATGATCCTGATAGCCACTGGAGATTCCTTTAGGGAGCTGTAGTAAGTGAGAGCAGCTATAGTAAAGCATAGCTGCCTTCTGAGCAGTGATTTTGTCCAGTGATCTCAAATAAATACAGAGACTAATCCTTTCTAAGGAAATATTTCAGTCTGATGCTTTAAATAATATCTTCATATGATTTTCTATCAATAATGCATTCTGGCAAAGAGGAATTGTGAAATTAAAAGAACACTGGACTCAGCCAATCATTTCAGTTTATATCAGCCTTTATAATTTGCAAGGCACTAAAAATAGACTGAAAAACAAAACAAAAGAAAACATATCTCCCCATATACTTAACACTTATAGCTGAAAATAGACTATTGTTGCAAGGCATATTTAATACTGTCATTTGTTCACTCTCAGAAGCAGAGGAAGAAGCAGAAGTTTTATTACTCTCAAGAGCTAGGGTGATTAGTGAAATAAAATAAGAAAAAAAAGGATTATGATATCTCTATGATTAAATTCCTCTTAGGTCATATTCATTTGGATGGAATTTTGGATCCTTATCCAGGCCTATCTAATAAACAAGTTTTTTAAAGCAAAAATATCCCCAATATTATCATCACAAATATCGGTACAGTATTCATACCTAAAATGTCTGACATTTTCAGTAGAATGATTTCTTCTTTACACACGTAAAAGAGCGATCCCTAATGGTTACTGGAAGTGGTAGAATCTTTTTTAGATTTCTCATTAAATTTATGTTAACCAATCTGGGAACCAAAACTCACCATGTGACCTTGTCGACTGACTGCACGGTGTGAATTATGTGCTAAAAATCATCAGTGTGCTGAAACAACAACTTGGTCTCAACAAGTCATAAAGGAATGTGTATTGCTGATTGATTGTCAACTCTTGTCTTCACAGGAACACATTCATCAAGCAAGGGGGCCAGATGAGGGGTCCAGATTAGAAAGTGTGTGAAAATGACTGCTCTCATGAATTACAGAAAGTGAACCTCTGGACTTCTGTGATAGGTTTTTAAAACAGGGGTGACACAGTCTTATAAAGTTTCCTGTAGTCACAAAAAAGTGCTTTCCTTTCTTGAATGCAGACAGATTTTGAAGCAGAAGCTGCAGTATTACCAAGTGATTTACATATAAATTAATGCATATTAGACAATATGAATCATTCACTCCTTCAGGGGAGTGATCACCATCCAGTTGGTCTGATCACCTAAGCCAAGTGAATATATAATGTTAATTGTTGTACGCGCTCCCTACATATCCATCATAATCAGCAGTTTCAAGCCATTACGTAGACGCTCCTGTTAATGGGGCTTGTGTTTTAATTCTACTGGAAATCGGCCTCAGTAAGAAAGCCCAGTGCTGCACCTCGTTTCCAGTTATTTTGTGAGACTGAGTAATGCTGGAGCCGGTGGTGATGCCTCAGACAGGGCAGACACGGTCTGACACGCAGGAGCGCCAGGGAACTCTGGACTTGCGGACCTTCCTTATAGACACTGGGTCAAGGTAGTGACACTGGGTACACTTCTCACACCATGCAAGGAATTGTCACCACTTCCAGCCTCTTCTTTAGCAACGACTACCTCTAATTTCTACTAAAGAAACTGCTTAATTAGTGCCTCGGCACCAGGAGTTTAATTCCGCTGCTGCGTCTCTTTCTCTGAAGTGGACGTGCTTAGGTTAAAGAGTGAAGGTGTTTAGAGAAAACAGAAATTGCCTGGTACTGGGGCTGTGAGCCTGACAATTCCCATATTCCCCCAGCTCCCTCTGGGAGCTCCAAGTTGGTTTCTATCATAGAAGACAGTATTTCAGAATTAAAAAACAAACCAACCAACCAAGCCAGCCCCGATCAATCTTGACTAATTTGCTGCAGCAGACGCAAAGTGAAAAATGCATAGAATTAAGGAAGGAGCTTTTCTTTCTTTTTTTCTCTATCTCTGGAGTCAAGTTAAAATGGAATACAGTCATTAAAAGGTTATCTAGTGTAACAACCTAGCCAGTAAAAGGCAGCAGCAGAAGGCTATATTCCTCTGTGAATTGTTTTATGAAGTATCTCATGGCTGACAATCAGTGAACTAAATCCTTCGACAAGGAGAGATTTACAAGGACTTGTCTGCAGAGACAAAGTGTTTCTACAGACTTCAGGCAGCCCTGGGACCACGGATTAGCAGAACTGCACATAAATACAGCTTACAGCTACAGAATGCCACAACTGGGAGCCTTCAATAGGAAACTATGTGTAAACATGCCTATGGAAACAGGCTTCACATACTGATCATGAAATGTACAGGTTTTGTCTTGGACTTTGAAAAGTGCTTTCCTTCATTAACTCAAACTATGTGATTTATGCCCCTAGAATTCTGCAATCAGACATCTTTTTGTTCATGGCTATTTCAAAGTCTCCCACTCCTGTCTGGATTAAGGCTGACATTCTCCACCTAGCGCTATCTTCTTAAGGGGCTGCTTGTTTTTTTTTTTTTTTTTTTCTTTGATGAGTGATGAGCATTAGAAGATGGATCAGATAGAGTTTAAATATCTCAAGCTGTTGAATATTGAACACTTGAGGAATCCTTAATTAAGCAGCAGCACGCAGCAGGCAGTCAGGTTCCGAGCGGCTATCGCCTGCCTGGGGTGGTACCACACTGGAAAAGCCTGCCTGATTACCTTTATTAGCCACCTCAGAGGGGTAGTAATCAACAACTGCAGAAATTTACTGCCTAAAAAGCCCATTGTTATCAATGAAATGAATGTAAATTGTCACAACACTGCACTTAATGGGCATTACTGCCACACACAAAACAGTACTGGCAAATGATTTTGCATCCCATTTGTATTCAGATAATATTAAAGCTGCTACATACTAGTGACTTTAAACAGGATTCAGCTGGGTAAAAAAATGGAGTAAAGGTTGCTGCTACCTGTGTGGTGCTGGGAAATCTGTGGCTAGCATCCTTTGAGAAATGAAACTGGTGAATCTTAAGGCTGGCCTTCAGAGAGTACGGGTACATCCACCCTGTGAAAATGTGTCCTTATTGCTTGATTGTGCTTTGACATTAACTGCCAAAACTGCAGACACTGTGACTTTGGTGTGGCTACGCATATCATTACAACATGAAATTTGTTCAAGAATCACCATGTCAGGGCAGCGTAGTGTCTGGGATCTGCTGTATTGCTGAAAGCACTGAATTTCATTCATGAGCATAAATTACCAGACCCCAACAATTAATGGTCACTTTAGCCATCTAGTCCTTTGTCACATGTTGGGGTTTTTAACCCCATGTGCTCAACAAGGACAGGTTACTTTCCACATAACTAAATCTTCAGTAGAAGCAAGGAAAGATGCACATAGGTGTATGTCAGCTGCTGATTAAACATTTTTCTGCATCAAAATCTTAAATTGCCTCTTTCTTCTTTCAGCTGGATACAGGATCCATTTTCATGTCTTGCCCTAAGCTGCTGGGCATGCTCTGCCTGTGCACTGTAAACCAGTACGTGTACCTCACGGATGATTGCCGGGCACAGCAATCATTCCATTTACTTATTCCTGTCTTTCCAGAGTACATTAGTATGCTGGCAAATGTACTATTCCAGCCCCCTGAGCAGCTTCAAGGACCCAGCATCTCTTTTAAAATATCTCTGACAGAAAATATATCCTTTCTCCCCTCTCAAAGGAGAACAATTTCCCAAGCCATCCAGTCAGAGCCCAGGGCCAGTGATGGGTTTCCTAACCATTAAAATGCCATGACTTTGAAGCCCACTCTCTTCTCTCCACCCTTGTGGGCCAGAAAGTAGGATTTTTATCCTTTTTTGAAAGGGGAGAATTGCAACTTTGCTAGCTGTTGCTTCTAAACTCTGGAATGAGTAGAAACAACAAATGCAATGTCATGACACTGATATGGTTAAAAGAGGATTTTGAGAAAGGATGTTGTGACATGCTGAGCTCTGTGCCGTTTGAGTCAAAATTACTGAAACATCCAGCTTTACCAGATGGGCTAGAAAAATTCTCATATAATTACTTAAAACTATCTGAAATGTTCCTGATATAGTCTTTTTCTAACTGAAAATGGATGAAAATGGTGTACATTTGTATAACTACAATTTCAGACCTGTGCCAAACACCTTTTTGTGTCATACTTCACCAACATGGGTTAGCAAAACACTCTAGAATCCTTAAGGATTATATGCATTACATCTGCAAAAGATATTATTGTTTATTAGCATATTTAATACATTATTTACCAAAGAAATCATTGCTACTATTGATACTTGCTATTTCATATACACTATGCTTCCTAAGAGTTTAATATCAACTCATTTATGCAAGTGAAAGAGACAAAAGAGAAGACAGTAACTTGGAAACCAGGAGACATTCTTTAAAAATGTCTTCAAATTATACTGCTATTTTTTAACATCTGCCTTTGGCAGCCTTTCCTCCCTCAGCACAATTACTAGTCAAGACATTATTATTATTGCGTATGTGATGAGGATGTAGGATACTCTTTCAAAGGCTTTATTTAAAAGAAATAAAATCTATAAGCACTCTCATTCCCAACAGCACAGTGGAAACATTTTATAGGAACAAAGCAAAAAATTCTAGGGATCAGATTATGAAACAACAGTAGTTCAAGTTCATATACATTCTCATTAAACAGTTTCATCTTTGCTCTCTGTACAATTTATTTCTTTTATTATACAGAAAAAGCTTGAGTCCCTGAAGTGGACCAGATTCTAGCATTCAAAAGTGATTACAAAGAGAGATTGCCAGTAAAAATAGTGGATAGCTTGTAAATAGTAAAAAAGTGGATAGCTTGAGTGACACCGAGTTACTACAGCAAGTACTGCACCACCAGCTTGCCTGATGCTCAGACAGATTTTTACTTCAGTTCTCAGATTCCTTCAACAGTATTGTTGTCTTAACGAAAAAATATATTGAGTAACTATAACAATTAACAGAAACACTTTCATTATGAGTTGCATGCAGTGTGCTCAAGGCATAAGGACACCCAATCCTGATTTCTCCTGATACTATGAAAATAACTTTATACTGTAAGATAACATGTAAAGTGTCCACGTATTCTTTATCTTTTGGGCTTGAAATAAGAGCCTTGCATTGACAGAGTGAAATTTTCAAAGCATTTAAAGGTGAACCCTAATGTCATTTCCAAAAATGAACTTTCAATATTTAAGCCTCAGGGGAACAGAAGCATCCTGGAACTTTGCTCTCAGACCCACCACCAGGAACTGGGTGTCCCAAGTGACATAAAGTGGCACTGATGGGTCTGAAGTCCAAGGCTGTGGTCCTTAGGCCTGCTCCCTGACTCCTTAGATACCTGGAGTTCACAGGAATGTGAGCTTTTGCCAGGACCATATCCTGGGAGACCTGTCTCCATCCCAGGGGTTACCTGTACCTTTTCCCTTCTCAGCAAAGAGAGAGCTTTGAGGAGGACCAAACACGTGAGCAGTGCATGTGGGGCACTGTGTTGCTTTGGCTGCACTGCCTGAGCCCTTTCTGGCCTGTTCAGACATCCCGACACCAGCGAGGCACTGGAAACTGAGATAAGTTGCACAAGCCACCATCTAAAAGCAAACAAGCCTGTAGTAACCAAGAGGGAATGATTTGGCGTTTGTGGGTTGGTTGATGATGGACTGGGGGTGAGCACTGAAGCACAGGCATTTGAGAGAAGTAGCAAAATCTTTGTACCCTTGAGGGATAATATCACTAAGAGGTAGAAAGCCTTTAATAGAAGAGAATAATGAATATAGTTCTGATTCTATTTTATCACTTACAGCAACTGGTGTTGTTGACATGCAAGAAGTGAGAGTTTCTCTTTTTATGCTATTAAAGAGTCACTAGAAAAATGTGAAACCAGTAGTTCTGAAACAGGTCTTTCACTCAGGATGCAAAGCATTACTGCAGCTTTCTCCAAGAGATAAAGATTTTAGATTCTCTTTAAATTCAGCAATTTAATAGAAAAACTTCCTTTCATGTAACAGTAATTTGTTTACTTACAAGGTACTTAGATTTTAAATATTTTTGTACGATGAAGACACTCTTATCCTCAAAGCATCCAAATCAACTTTTTTTTTTGTCTTTTTTATTTATGAAATGAGTTTTTGATTCAGATAAGACTGTGGAAAAATGCCCTTGGACTCTCTGTCAAGGCCACTCATTGGCTGCAGATCCCACTGAAGTCAGTGGGAGTTTTCTCACAGACTTCAGTCAGGGATTAGATCTGCCCTGCCTGGCTCAATTAATGGTAGCGAAAGTACTGCTATGAAAGCAGAATGTCTTGACACCGCTTCTGATTGCTCACTGTCAGTTTTGTCAGTCAGTCCCGGGGGAAGTCATGCAAGAATTTAGGAGGCTGAATACAAAGGGAACACCAGCTCACTCAAAATACATCTGAAAGAAAGGTTACAAGAAGAGACCTGATTTCAGGAGGAAATGGAAATAAACACAACATTTTAAAAGAAGTCAGAAGAGAATATCTGTGCCCTCCTTTCTCATACAATTTGCAGGTACTTGGGTGGATTGAGGCAGGAGCGGGGGATGTATTGCTTAAGTAACTGGAAGTGAGGAGGTGGCCAAAGCTGTGTGAGCAGATGAGGCTTTGGAGAGCGCTGTCGATGGGGGACACATTTACAGGAACTCTTGTGGCTCGGTGCTAAACTTCGAGCTGAGTCAACTCCTTCCTGGAAAAGCAGCCACGTGCTGAAGGAGCTCCCTCAGCTGGGTTCTGGAGGGCCAGGCAAGCACTGCTCCTAGAAACATTTGGACAACTTTAATTACAGACACCTGCATCAGCCTGGCTTAGGTGATGGCCATTCCAGCCTCAAGAGGAGCCACAGGCTACCCTGCAGCTAGAAAGAGATTTTTAAAATCCAGGTCTCATTGGTGAAATAGCATCTAAATTGACAGGGAGAGGCAGAGGGTATTGACATACTTAAGTTAGTTTTGTGATATCCTGTGAATTGAAGATATCACCCAGAAAGCTTTGTAAACCCTCAAAGATTGCCTATTCCTAATTATTTATTATCTTTGCTCTTACAGATTTTTTTCTGTCTTACATTTAGGACATTGCTTCTTTTGCAGCCATCTTGTGATAACATTAATAATCCCCTTCTTTCATTTGTATTATCTCCTTGGAAATATTTATAGGCTATGCTCATGTTCCCCTGAGTCCTTCTTTTTGCAGAGAGAATTAATTTTGTTTCCTCAATCACTCCCTCTCCTATGTGTTAGCCTATAATCCTTCCAAAGTGTCATTTTCTTGCCCTTCTTTGCATTGTCTTTACTTCAACAGTATCATTTTTTAATCACAGACAATAGAACTACATAGTACTTCTTAAATATAATTGAATCCATGCCACCTGCTCTTTTAGCTCCTTGACTGAACAAAATGTAAGGTCAGGATCTTACTTCCAACTTTCTTGTTGTGCAAGAACTCCCATTTGCAGACAAGAGACTGTGTAACACCCTGAAATTATTCAGTAGACATATGTGAAAATACAAGAGAAATATCTGTCTCTTTACAGACCTACAGAAGGCCCACAATTCAAAATGACCAAAAATAATTAATATCCATGAACAATCTTGGGCAGACAGGAAAATAGATGTGGTGCAATCTTCTTATCAACAATAACAGCACTAATTAAAGTAACAATATACAAAATTATGTGCGTTCCTGATACATTTCTGTGGCTGTACTCAGAAGTGAACTGAAGGAGACAGATCACACTGATACAAGGTTTTCATATTTCCAGCTTTATATATACGTATATATATAAGATGCCATCCAAAAAACTCAAGGGGTCTTGTGCAATCCTGTCTCCAAGAGTACCCCTCACCATCTCTTTGTACACTATGCATGGCCACATGGCACCAGCAGCTCCCCCAGCCCATGTTCAGCTCTCTTGGCACAGAAAGAAGCAGCAGTTGGACCCTCCTGTCCCATACCCCATGAGGTGTGGTATGTGTTTGTAAGGAGGGTGAGACTGGCCTTCTTTGGCAGTAGAAGGACCAAATTTCCCTCATTTGATAGGGTGAGGTCTACCTGTGTACAGCAAGATAGGATGATTTTTTGGGGGGGTGATGAATGCAACCATGCTTCATTTGAAGTGTTGAACTGTACTCTTAGGTTATATTAGTCTAAAAATAGTATGGAGGAGAGATTTTCAGCAACACAGCCTTAACATTCCCAACAGATGAACACAAAGGGGCAGAAGGAATGATTTCTAATCCTGTTTCTTTTTTTCTTTTAATTTCAAATGGATAAAAACGGAGCCAGAGACAGGCAACATCAATACTTTTACTGAGTATTTTTCAAGCTGTAAGGGAACAACCCATGAGGAGGATTTCATCTGTTAATTGTCCTTAATACTTGGTGGGTGTCCAGCTATTGTCCTGTAATTTAACTCCTAGGCCAGCACTTTAAGTTTCATTCAGATAGATGTTCTGTATAGGAGCACCATTTCAGTTTAGATTAGAAAAATTATTAAGACTGCAATCTGTTCTTGTGATTCATATATCTATTCATTTGTTCCTGAATAGTACCACATCTACCAGCCTCATTAATCATAATAGACCTTTAAGCTCCCGGTGGGTTATAGGTTTCTAAAGTGTTACAAAGTAATTCATGTCACTATAATTTAAACATGATGTTGTTGTTATTACTGAATTTATTTTATGAAGTTTTCTGCCGTACTGGATATATGCTGAAATACTTGGTTGTATATTGCGCTTGGCTGCAATGGTAACAAAATTCTGGGTAATTACAGATGATGAATGGTGGATACTGAGCTCTTGATTATCTAAAAGAACCTTCTGCCCTAGCACACCTCATCGTGAAAGTGCTCCAGTGTAATACTAATGAAGAATATTACATACCTGGCTCTGAAAATAAGCCCAAATTGTGATCATTATGTGTGAAGATAGTCATATTCACTGTCAGGAACTTTGTCAATGAACCTTTTCGATATGATCAAACGATACCAGCATCCTAAGGCATTATTGAAGCTCATACTGAGATCTTGGAAATTTTTGCCCATATAAAATAAGATTGTTCTAGTCATTAGACAACAGTAGTGACAGGAAAATGCATCTTTTATTCAGTGCAAGGAGACTCCAGTCAAGCCCTAGATCAAGGTTAAGATGTTGCTTGTATTCTGCAATGTAACTTGTCCCTGAGGAGTAACCAGCAAAATAATGCCTTTTGCTTTTATAATACTCATAGCATTTCTTCATCTCATATAATCATATTTTGCAATTATTCAGTGCCTTTCACTCAAAGATCTTAAAGGCTTTTTCAGCATAAACTGGTACAACTGAACCACCTGAGTGCTTGTTAAGAATGTTTGTTTTTATGTACACTAAATGATTTCATATGGCAACTTCCCACCATTTCAAACACCTACAGTGGTGACATGATCATAGAATGACTGAATATCCCAAGTTGGAAGGGACCCGCAAGGATCATCGAGTCCAACTTCTGGTTTCGCACAGGACAACCCCAAAATCAAACCATATGTCTGAGAATGTTGTCCAAACACTTTTTGAAGTCCAACAGGCTTGCTGCAGTGACCACTTCCCTGGGGAGCCTGTTGCAGTGCCTGACCACCCTCTCAGTGAAGAACCTTTTCCTAATATCCAACCGGAACGCCCCCTTTCACAGCTTCATGCCATTCTCTCAGTTCCTACCACTGGTTACTAGAGAGCAGAGATCAGCTCCTGCCCCTCTGCTCCCTTTCTGAAGGACTAGTAGGCCTTCCCTTTGCAGAAACAGAGACCTGTAGGCCTAGTCTAGGTCTCCTCTCAGTCTCCTCTTCTCTAGGCTGAACAAACGAAGCTGCTCCTCATACATCATGCTCTCTAGACCCTTCACCATCTTTGTAGCCCTCCTTTGAACACTCTCCGATAGTTTTATATCCTTTTTATACTGTGGTGCCCAAAACTGCACACAGTATTAAAGATGAGGCTGCACCAGCACAGAGCAGAGCAGGACAATCATTTCCCTTGACCAGCTAGCCAATGCTGTGCCCGATGCCCCCCAGGATATAGTCAGCCCTTTTGGCTGCCAGGGCACACTGGTGACTCTTGCCATTGACCAGAACCCCCAGATCCCTTTCTGTGGGGCTGCTCTCTGGCTTCTTATCCCCCAGTCTGTACATATATCCATGGCTGCCCCATTTCAGGTATAGAACTAGTACTTGCTCTTGTCAGAATCTAGTACTGATTATTAGAGAGACAGTCACACTTCCTTAATTTTCAGGATAAAGCTAGCCCCAGATATTTTAGATACTCTATTGTTGTATGTTTGTGACTCCAGTCAGTGTCAGACTTGGATTTGAAGAGCCTGATGTATGCTGAATTGCCATCTACAGGTGATTGTCTCCATTGACTTCATGCCCTAGAACTCTCTATCCTGCTAAGATATCCCTGCCCAGGGAACAGTATATTCTTTCCTACATGAAAGCCAGAAAAGTGCTGAGGAGTGCAATAAATCTAGAGGGAGCAGCTGGCATTTCCAGCGTGATCAGGTGAAAATAGAAGTAAGAAATGCAGATAAACTGGAAGTCAAAAATTGATCATTTTAACTACTTGGTGACAGATTCACATTAACTGGGATGTAACAATGCATTCTATGTTGGTAAAATCTAGCTAAGCAGCATGAGTAACAAGCTAAAATTATTTTGGAGTAACTAGAACAAGACCTGCCTATGCTCCTGCAGAGAGATGGTCAAAATGGACAGAAAAACATCCTTTGTACTCAACAGGAAAAGGAATGTTATGCCATCAGATGCTGGGATTGGAGATCCTTTTCATTAAAGTACAGTGAAGGACTCACAACACTTATTAAATCATGTTTAGGATTAGGAAAAGGACTTCTTCACAGGAAAACTGTAGAATATAAGAGAACTAACTCAGACTGCTTCTGCCTAGTATTTTTAACCTAGATTGTAGGGTAACCTACAAAGCTTTGGGTTTTCCCACCCTGTGGTATCAGTAATTCTGGTTAATAATCCTGTGAAGATATTATTTGTTGATACAAAGATTTTTTTTTTTTTTCCCCAGTAAAATTCACAGCTTTTGTTCCTGGGATTAATTTTTCCTTTGTTCTTTGCTAACAATGCTACAAAGCAGACAGTAGAGGAATACATACAATCCGATACTACTGATAGTGGCAAGTGACTTTGCCTAACAAACTTCAAATCTCCCTATTGTTATAATATTTGTTTATGATATCTCAAACTTTGCAGGCCTGTTAGGAATGTCACAGAGTGGCAGATTTTTACTTTTTTTTTTCTTTCTGAACCACAATAAAAAATCAGAGAACATAATTAGTTTTACTAGTGTATTAGCTTTTCCCCATGCTTTTTCTCTGTCTTGCATTTAAATGTGAGAGATGGAGAAAGAAATATTTGCTAAAACCATGCTACTGTAAATATGTGAAAATGTTCAAGAGAACACGTGGCTTACTGATCATCAAAAAGGAGTTGGCCAGCAATCCATAAAAGGCAAAAGTTTTTTGTTTCTGTGAAAGGTATTCTATTCTCTAGAATTTTCTCCCCTTGGCAGACTGACAACTGTGTGTCAATAATTACTCCAGCTGTTGAAGCTGATTTTGAAAACTTAAATCGAATTCAGGGGAGACCTGTGGTATGATAACCATGAGTTTTCCTATTGTTTTGTGATATAAATAGATCAGACATAACAGAAAGCTACACAAGAAACAGACGTCAGTGGAAGCATCTTGGCTAAGATACAAGTTATAGACCATAAGACTTCTTAACTGGAATCTCCTCACACTTCCTACACATTTACTGTTTCCAATAAAACCTCAGGTATTCTGGAAAATGATCAGACAGAATGTAACACCCTAAATAAAGCTGAGCAGCTCAGAAGATGAAGGAAGAGACATATTTCACCTCAGGGACAAAACTACTGATCTACCTTCAGGCCCATACTGGGAGATTGTAAGAAAAATCTCATTTACGCAGAGATTTTATGCCTTTTTTTTTTTTTTTTTCCTACAAGAAAGAAAACCTACAAAGCCATAAATGAATCTTGGCAAACACTGGCCCAATCTTTAATCAATTAAACTATTTTTCAAATCTGGTAAGAATAGATTTTTTTTTTTTTTTAGTGAAACTGCGGAGGTTCCTTTTTGTGCAGGTTCACTCTTTGAAAAGTATTGAGGAAGATTGCTGCCTAAAGGGAATGACTAAAAGCACCAGGAGGAAAGAAAAAACAGCATTGTCTTCTTTCTCTTGAAAAATCTTTGTATTGCAAATGTATGTGTTTTTCTTTGTGTGTATTTTCCCATAAAGACCATGGGTGAAAGAAGGGACAGAAATGAAAAAAATAAATAAATCACAGAGTTTCAGAGAGATTCAACAATTCTGACACTCTGTCACCCAAGCCCATCAGAATCAACAGGGAGAGCAGTAGTGCTGGGAAGGCAGTCTTGGTGCAGGGCAAAGTTGCCTGTCCAAGTTGGCATAATTATAATATTTAGAGATTACTGATGAGGGTATTGTTTCTCAGCAGGGCTGCACTTTGGTGTGCCACTACCTACTTAAATTCTATTTGAAGGCAACCCTGTACCCCTATGCCTGTCAAAACCTCACTAGTCTATTCTGACCTGAAGCAATAACTGTGGTCTTGGAATTGAAGATGCCCAAGAGACCAGAAATGCTCCCCTGTTGTCAGGACTGCCAAAGAGTCAACGCCTGTAGCAAACCAGGCTTCGTATTAAGAACTCACGAAGTTGAATATCTTCAATGGATATTGCATTAATGCTGATTCTTTTGTTGAGCAATCCAATTAGAAGTTTTTGAGTTGTTTGGGAGGGGAGAAGAGACAGACAGGGAAAAGGCTTTTTTTTTTTTTTTTTTTTTTTAATGTGTGTGCGCAAACCAGCTTAATTGTCTAGAAGTCATTAAGCTACAACACCAGATGTGAGTTGGGCTGTGAGAAATTTGATGTGGGTTGATTCTTCCACAGGGGAAAAATGAATGCTGCATATGTTTGGGAAATTCTTTTTAGGATGTTTTATTCACAAATAATAGGTATCTAAGGTCATGTTCACCTTGTAAAGAGATTGCGAAAGCAACAACAAGCCTTCACATAATCAATCCATCATCAAGACTTCAGCTGAAAATGCACCTGTGTTCCAGGCTCTGCTGATCAGCAGCTGCTGCCTGTCTCTGTCACCTGCTTTAGCAAAAGTGTGATCACCTTTAGGAAATACTTGGCACTGGTTATTTTTGTATAGATGGATACTCTGGATTTTGGGAGTTGGAACAATGTGTTTCTGCAGACCACCAGTAAAATGGAATTTAGCCCATTATATCATGTTTGCTGCTGCTGGATGTGTGTATTACTATATCATTTCTAGCAGACATTTCTGTTAAAAGCCAAGCCAAGTATCGGAATCAAAACCAGTTCTCTGCTTCACATTAGTACCAAGGAAAAAGAGACTGATGTAGCATAACATATACTACACTATGTTAAAAAAAAAAAAAAGCCAACAACACACATCTGAACAAACAGAATGTCTCTGTATTGGTTTATGAATTTACATACGGTGGCAGTGACTTTTATCCTGTATCAAAGCCTGATTGAATGCATGGGTATCCACAGCCTAAGGTTGTTAGTCACCATGTCCTCCCTGCACATAACTGGTATCAGCTGCCCTCTCTCTTTCAAACTGCTTTACTGGCAGTATGGTATTTAAGGGGTGCTCAGTCCCAGCACTAGACCGGCACTGGATCCTGGTACCCTGCCCTGCAGGCTTAGTTCTGTGCAAGACAAGTTGGGGCAGCAGCTGATGGGCTGACTCCGTGTCCCCCCAGCCTCCGTATCCCATACCACGGTGAATCTGGTACTGGAGTGGTAGGAGCTGCTCAGAAAGCTCCTTTCTACCACTCCATAGTGAAAAAAACTTGTTTGAAACAGACTGAATTCTTCTCAAGTTATAGCTAGAATGTATCTCATGGAAAATCCAGGATTCTCACATTTAATTTCTAGGAAAGATACCACTGGAATGCAAATGATAGCGCATAGCCAAGTGCTGTGGGCTCTGTCTATCAGACTCGAATAAGTGCATCAGAATGATGGAAAACAGCATTTGGTACTAGATATTTCTAAAAAAAAAAAAAGAAGATAAAATTGCATTCCTTCCTTCACTCTATTCCCAACCACTGGAAAAACAAATATACAATTTTAGTGATATTTTCATTTAAGGCTGAAGGGAGTTCTTACCTTCAGATAGGGAAGAATTAGTGGGTACCCCTGTCACTAGGAATAATATCCATTTTGTTTTAAGGGCCTGTTTTCAGGTACAGCTGCATGCTGTCTTGAAGGCACTGAGTCAGTAAAGCCAAAGAGTTCAGCAGTGTTAGGCATCTCCAGGTAAGGCTGTACATAACTGGTGAGCAGACTAGAACCAATTTGATTCAAATATTTTCTCCCTCAAAGGATAAAATTTAAGTGTATAATGGAGTTCCAAAGCCTTAAAGATACTACTTCAATAAAATACAATTTAGACATACATAACAAGTCAGTACTGAATTATCGTCTGACATGAGCTTTGCAGGGTTATAAAAATTAACTGCTTGTTATGGACCCAGCCTGTGCTTATTATCTATGAAGTTTCAGATCAGATTTCTTCTAAAATCTGAAAATCTTTCAGATTTTCTTGCTATTAAATTATGCCTCTTACCAGAGGAACCAACAAATCTTATACTTCCTCAATGACCCTCTTCCATTTCAAAAGCCAAGGTTTTCCACTTTTTTAACATCAATAATTTGTCATAACTGCAGTCCTGTAGGGCTCATATATGGTGGAATTGAATCTCTCTTTTCATTAACAGTTTAGTAATGTCACTGAATTTACTAGAATTATTATCTAACTTGGAATGCTCTTCCACAAATTTGTTTTCTGACACTGTATAATTAACATAATCTTGTTCATTACTTAATTTCTCCATATACATAGCAGGTAACAGGTACTCACCTCTCAGATAAGCTATATTTTACTATTCTATTTGTGATTATACTCAGAAACTTATATTTTGCTGGATATCATGAAAGTCTCAACCAGTGCATAATTACACCTGACAGTTTCAAAAAGTACAGTTGGTTCTCTTTTGCTATATCACAGAAAACACTTAATTGTGCACTGGCTAGCCTAGGAAAATGAAATTCTCAGAAACACTGTTATGTGCTTTTGAAATTTAATATGAAGGAATAAACTAAACTACATGAATTTCATTTGCAGAAAAAATAATATTGTATTAACAAATGGATGGATATATATGTTTAGTAAAAAGCCCAAGTCCTGATTTATAAAGTAATGAAAGAAGTGTCAATGAAAAATGTACTGTCAGATTAGTGCTAGTCTAATGCTGTTCTTTCTGCAAGGAACATTATGCATTAGTGAGCTGAGAGCAACAAGCTGGAATTATTTTGAGATACTACATATTATTTCTTTAGAATAATACAATCAACTATTCTATCTCAGGCAAATCGGTCCCTTAAGCTATAAATGTATCCCGATTATTTATCTCATAAACAGCCAAATGGCACAGAAAAAAAAGAGTTGTACTTTCCTCCTGAATTTCTCCTGTGTGGTAAACATGCTTGCAGAAACAATTAAGCACCCTGAAAATAACATCTCTCATTTCCTGTGATGCGTAGCTGAATTTGGGAACCAGCATCTGTGAATACAAGAAAATTGCTGCAATACCTGGTTAGTCTCTACATATTTACAAAGAAATTGTCATCTACAGTGACCTTCATTGCATATGAAATACGATCATGTCTATTAGGGAATTTTATCTTCTTTGCTTTCAGTGAACTATATAAATAGATGAAAGATGTTGTACAGCATATTTTATCGGCATATGTCCAGTTACACTGGGCCTAAGACTACTTGCTTGTTCCTGTCTGTTTTCTAGTCAAAATCTATGGGAACAATCACTTTCTTGAAGGAAGGATTAGACGAAGCCCTTCTTGTTACTCCTGCACTGCAGTTCCTCATTTCAAGGGGTTCTCCAGCCACAACAGGCTGTCTCAGAGGCTGCCTTTAGCTCTGCAGCCCGAGGGCGGCCAAGAAGAGACACACTCAGCAAAGACAAGCCTGGCCACTGCCTGGGTGCCGCGGGGGAGGGATGCTGGGGAGCATGGTGTAGGGCACAGCCTTTCAGATGCGGTGAAGAAGGGTTGGAGTGGAAAAGCATGTGCTAAATCCCTGGAACCTCTTCGTATTACATTGCAGAAGACACTCGGAAACGTTCATCTGACTGAAAGCCAACCCTCTGTGGGCCTGGCAAGGTATTGTAAGTATGATCTTGAGACATGTCTAGAGATAGACTAATTAATTAGCTAATTATTACTTGGATAATAATAATGCTTATCTTCACCTCCATGAAACACTCCTGGCTTGGGATCTAGCAGAACTTGCATTCTCTACCGTTTTTAATAACATTACCTAAATGCAGCTTGGAGGAGGGCTGGGAGCTGTGGTACCGCTGCCTTATGCCTGCAGAGCTTGTGGGATTATGCTGCAGCGTTGTCCCTGCCTGTGACCCCCACCATGTCTCCTCCTGCCTCGTGTTATCCTCTCCCTGGGAAAAACCTCCTCTTTTTGTACGGCTCGTCAGAGCCAGGAGCCCCTGGCCTTGAGCGAGGCCTGCTGGCCCCACTGCAATGTGGGGTGTGTGTTCAGGGCAGAAATGGGGGGTGAGACTGGAAACTGGTCTGCATTTACCATGTTAAAGCTTTTCAGGGCTGAGCCCCAGGCCTTTTTGACTGCAGACTTTCCAAACTTGCTCCTCACTCAGAATCACCAGCTCGACTCGGGCTTCTCTGTTTAAACAGCATGAATGGGCTCATATAGGGCTAGTTTATCTTCCAACAATTTTATTTCTTGGGTCATTAATGCTGTGAATTTGCTGAATTCTTCCATTTACCTCAGAGCATCATCTAGCTCTCTCTCTCACCATGGTAATGTGACAGTTTGCAAAAAAGAAATTAAATGCTAAAATTTCAGCAGGCAGCTGAAAAACAGCATCATAAAACTACCTGTGCTTATGCAGAACCACGGAGAAAAAATACTTCCATGGAGTGCTAAAAATGACCACTATAAGGTTTATTTGCTCCCCTCTCTCACCTTCACACCTTCGCCCAGCCCCTTGCTGACTGCACTGACTCCTGTGGAGTCAATGAGAAGTTTTGAAGCACTACTGTTATTTGAAGAACAGCTGAAAAAGGCCCATTTCTTTATAAGAGAACATGAATGGTATTTACCCTTTACTGGTAAACAATTAGCAGCAGCTTTCTGACAGTGTTGAAATTTCTGTTTGAAAGAAAGCAAAATGAACTGCAAGTTCAGCTCTGGACACAAAATGCTGGCATCACCGATGTCAGTGCCTTGGCTCTCTTCTTCTGACCGGGTGACAAGGCAGGGTGAACAGATAAATGGACAGGGATGGGAAAGGGCAAGCTTTTATACAGAAGTCTTATAAAAGTATCCAGATTTTTTTTTCCTTTTCCACTGAAGCATTTCTAAGTAGCAACAAAAAGACCAGACGGTGAAGCTGTGCCCTGTCATCCTGATTGCTGTAGGCTGATGCTGTCACCAAGTCATTTGACCGGGTGCCTTTCCCCCTCATCTGCAGTCCAACCACAGCTCTCTTTCCCTGACTTCTAAAGAGGGCTGTAAAGCTTAATTAGTACAAAGCCCTCTGAGCAGAGATTAAAGGAGAGCAGTGGTGGATGTTCCCCCTCCTCCAGCTTCATGGCTGAGGCTGGCGCAGAGGACTGCCCTTCCTCAGCTGGTGCTACTCGGGAGCCAGGTAAGGGCACAGGCTAGCCCGAGGGAAACCCCTGGGGTGAGAGGGTCCTGGGAGGAATGGGATTTTCAAAAGCATCCTGAGCTGGCCCGGCCCCATCTCAGCTGGGCTCAGTTGTAAATGCTGCCTTGTAAAAACATGAACAGAATTAGGGCAAGGGCTGAAACCACCGTGAGAGTAAGAAAAAACCTTGGATCTAAGAGAAGTCCTGAGGGACACCCTCAGCACAAAGCCCTGCTCCCTTGGTGGGAAGCCACTGGCTGTGTTTTAACAAAAATTTTATACATGAATCAACAGTTTATTTTCATAACGTTAAAACCTGAGCCATGAACACCTTGTTGTCTGAAGTGCATCCTGAAATTCCACCCTCAAGTCAACAAAACATCAGGGGTAGGACCAGGTTTCTTTTCCACATCGGTGTATAATAGAAGTCCCTAGGAAATGCGTGTGGAAATTGTTTCTGGTAGTGCCCACAGGTGAACGAGTGATGTAGAAAAAAACCCTTAGAGGTCCAAGGAGAATAAAGGAGAAGATGTGGCATCTGTACACATGTCACAGAGGGGAGGGTGAGAAAAATTCTTGTCTTGTTACTTTGATGTAAGTCAGGAATAATTGCCACAGATCATTACTGCTACTTAGGTAAATACCAGTGAGAAATCAGAGTCAGGCCCAGGATGGATAAGAAGTGAGAGCAAGCAGATAAACATGAAAGGGTGCATGTTTATAGCTGCTTGTGCTAATGTGTTCTAATTAACAGCAGTAATAGGATTCACACAGCTAAATCCCTGTACATCACACTGAAAATTTACTCCTGATGCCTGCCTGCAAGGAGGTGTGTGGGGGAGGAGGCAGAAAGGGAGAGCAAGTAGAAGAATAAAACAAATGACATTTCGCCCTGCTCTTTCGGAGGAATCATCTCATAATTACTGAGCAGGATTGACAACTCCCTTTAATGTTAGATTTTCTGAAGAGGGCTCTCTTTTCTGGGGCTGGGGTAGCAGGGAGGAAGGGAGGGTGAACTGAAGGATTAACGTAGTCTGGTAAACAATGAAACCTGAATCTTGGTGGTTTAAAACTCAGGATAATCCTAGCAAGTTGTTAGCTGTGCAGTGGGATAATTTGAAATGTAAATGTGACATTCTCCTTGGTAAATTAACAAGACATGACTGCAGGCTCTCCTTGTTACTGCAGTCACATTCAAAGAGTCACTCGCTCTCTCTTCTCATCTAATGCTATGACAATAGGCAATCACTAGGAGCCTTCTTCAAATAAATATCAAATCAAGCCTTCACCATATACAGAAGTGACATATGTGCTGAATTATCTTTTATTCATTTTGCCCAGAATCTTGTTGCTATAAACACCGTATTACAGGCTGATGCAGCTAGGATGCTGTCCTCTCTCCTTCATCCCCTTGACACCAATTTCTTGCACACTTCCACAGAATAATGGGGAGAAGGTATCTAATTCATGGTTATGAAACCAAGATTTAAAGTTTATTATGCAATTGCCTAAAATAAAATGGAGAGGATTGATTTTGCTTTGTTCGTGAACGTCTTGAGGGATTTCTTTTTAGTTATTATTCTATTATTATAAAATCTGTTAGAAAAATGCGCTGGCCTGACACATCAACACCATAACAATCATAATTTATCAAGCCAGATGCTATGATGCTGCATGATACAACTCTTGCAAATTAAATCTGTCCAGAAAGCGGGGGCATATCCTTCTGTTCTTCAAATAGAAATGGATGGCAGTGTTTAAACTATTAATGCAGCTGTCCATTTTCTTGTGGAAGATCAGGGCAAGGGAACACTAGAGAGATGGTTCTTGCACTGTATTTTGTCCTAGCCTTATGGCAGTTTAGTGTGAACTTGAGTCTATAGTCCCTTGAGGATGGTCATCTGGGAATAGCTGGCATGCATATATCACAAGCTGCCTCTACTCTTAATGCCTTGCCTCCCACGTGCCTTTTAGGCTCTCTTCAGCCTTCAGCTCACCACGAAACTATCTTTGGAGATGTGTCAGAGTGGGAACACTCAGCCAGTACAACCAACCTCTGAGCAGCAGCAGTACTTAGTAGTAAGGGTTTATTTTTCTCAGAGTGTTTGCAGGGCTCCTCTCACATTATTAAGCATATAGACAGGGGTAGAAGGATCTTCCTTGTGCACTTGATCAATGGCTCCACAACAGTGAGAGCTCAGCTTGTAACCCATAAGCTGTCCAGAGAAAGCTTCTTGTCAAGCTTGCTGCGCTATTTTGGACAGCCATGTGGACACTGCCTCAACCTGCTGATCAGCCCTCCATTAAACTTGTGACATGGTAGTACACTACATGCTCAAGCATGGACATACTCTTCAGAAAGACATGCTGATCTCTGCGAAGCTCCAATGAGTGTTATTCTGGTCATATGTATCTGCAGTAGAGAGGGAGCTGTTTTCTGCCCGTGGCACTGGTATTACTTTTCATTTGTAATTTCACAAATATGACAGAGATCAAGGTGTCTGAAAAAAAATCTTGGAGAGGAACCATTGCCAGTGCTTTAGCCTTCTCATTAGTCTCTCAAAGCCAAATTGCCCTACAATAGAAGCTGGCCAGTTATCAACAGCAATCCTTTCCCAGAGGGTTTCATCTAACTTAAGCTTTGCCTATGTGCTAAAATGGCTTCAGCTGAATACTACTTTCTGTGTGCTAGCACAAACTCTCATGTGTCTAAACAGATATTTTTTTTTCCATGGGTGATTTTATGGACTTCCATCATAGTCATTACTCCATTTGAAATTTTCTTTCTGTATTGTGGGTAAGGAACCTAAGTAGTACAACCTGTTGAATACTTGCCAAAATTTAAAGATTTCTGAGTCTTTTGCTAATCTTTTGGACAAACTTGCCCCCAGTCCCATAAAAGGGACTGGGACGTAGACATCTCTAGGTGGAAGCAAGACAGTGGTGACTGCACTAACAGAAACCATCTGCATCCCCTCCACAGCAACTCCTTACAGCACAATAACATTTTGTGCCAACTTGGGGATGAAGGGTTTAGAAATAAAGTAATCTCACTTCCTGGCTCAGTTAGGCATGGTAGCAAAACTGACTCCAGTTCAAATATTCATCACAAACCCTGTATTGCCAGAAGAGTTACAGACAGAGATTCAGTGCTGTGGATGAGACAGTAAACTAAGGACAGTGCTTCCTGACTTCATTATCTGATCAAATGCCATTTAAAATTCCCTTGATCTTTTCTCAAAGGGAAGACATGAGTCGCTGTGTTTACATTCCTTGCCAAAATAATGTGGGTGCTAGAGAACTGAAGCAGTTCTAGTATTTAAACAGGACCTCACAATCTTTGACTCGGAGTGCCTGCTCTCAGCCCCACAGTGGCTGATCCGGCAAGTCGTTTCAGAACCAGGCCTCCACATGTGCAGGTACCTCAACTGACCATGGAAGCTGCTGGCAGTGAGAGCTCAGCTTCCCAGTGCAGCTGCAATACGCAGCAGCTGCTCTTTCTAGGCAAGGAGACACAGCGCGGCGTTGTCCCCAGGGAATGAGCTCGCCTGATGAACCCATCTTTTTGTCACATTCGTGTAATTCTTGGCTGTGGCCAATAACCCTGCTGATTCTCAGAGCACGTAGACCCTCTGCGCCATGCTTTACCCGCCTTTAATAGCACTGACAATGCCACAGAGGCCGTATGCTGTGAGGCTGAACTAATGCACATTTGCAAAAATAACCCTTTGGGATCTGAGGCAAGAAAGAGCTTACACAAATGCAAAGTAGAATAGCCTGGCGGTGGCCACTATTGTTAATAATTTCACGATTGATTTCAAACATAGTGGTTTTATTTCATGATTGAAATTTGCCCTTGTGTTTGACAGGAAGTGGGCAACATCAGAGAAAGCATTGAAGTAAATGTGTGCACTTACTACTAGAACATGCATGTTGACAAGTTGTTTTAAAATTCAAAAAGAATTTTTAATGTAATATCCTAGCACAGCAGTCAATTGATATATACTGGCTTGTGATCTGCAAGTTAAAGATGCTGATTAACTATGATGCAAGAATGCTTTAAAGTAGAACCCTTTGATTTCCATATTTTCTGGCAGATATAAACTAGTTATTGAATAACATTTGCATGATTTGTCTGTTTTACATCCTTAATCAAATTAAAAGATTTAAAGAAAAATGTATTATTTATAAAGGCTTTATGTAACAGGGTTTCATCTTAGCCTGTTAAGTATTTACATTAATTACAGATATTTTGACAGAAGTTGACATTGTCCAAAACCTATGTAAAAGGAAAATATAGTCAAGAGTGGTTAACAACATCTCCTCAACACTGTTGGAATATGAAAACAGTAGCAAAAACAGTCTGCTGAGGTTCTACATTTGACAGATACTTCATACTCAGCAATGTTTTTCCTTGCATGTGCTGCTGTGTTATAGTTGAAAGTTTTGTGCTTCTCCTCCACTGTGCAAAAATAAGAACTCACCCATTGTATAGTTTATTTTCATCTGGGTTATTGGACATTATGATCAAATGCTGATGTTAAAACTGAAACATATCATCAACAGAATTACACATATAATAAATATCACAATCAAATGAAAAGGGGTTCTCTGGTAGATGAGTTTTCAAAGAAATGCAGTAGCACCTCAAACACTGTGTAAATTGTATTGCAAGAGCAAGAACAAATTACCTTTTTCATCATTGGAAAGATTGTGTATATAAAATTAGAAATTAATTAACTTTTGTTCACAAGACCATTGAGTAACTCCATTTACATTCCAAATCATCCATTCTTCATGCTTGGGTGGGTTTTCAAACAGTTTTTAAATTTTATTTTATTTTTTGTAAATGGTTATCCTACCTTCATTCCTATGCTATATATCACGTAGTAGGTACAATGATTTACAAACCCCATAAAATCAAATGTCTGTTTTCATTGACTTGTGCAGAACTTTAATATTGATATGGTTTCATTCAATTTGGTTTGGCTCAATCTTTTTCCTCCTGTCTCCCGCAGTTCCTAAATACTAAATGACAGATTTAGTGACCATTGGACAAACCAATTGATTTGATTTGACATCCATGTTCCAATAAATATGACACTTATTATTTTTCCTTTAGACAGTTGAAAAGAAAGATATTTAATCTTATGACAAAGTGTCACTGCAGTGACTTCAGGATCAAAAGAATACGTGAAGCAGTTAGACTGCATCAAGAGCAAGGACAAATGAGCACATATACCTGGTTAAAATACAGAAGAGGTCACCCACCCCACAGCACAATACACAGGCCAGGCTCTGTAGTGCCCGGCTGTAGTATGACCATTCAGCTTTCTCAATTCTTGTCAGAGAAAGCACTTTGTTACAGAAGTCCCTTCATGGTCAGATGGTCTCCTAAGAGACCAGCTCTCATAATGGAAGTTGTGCTTGCACAACTACCAAATTTGCTGTAGAGTCTAAGTCAGACACAACTGCTTTTTCTTTGGATTTTTAATAGGTGTTACACTGGCAAAGCCCAAGAACCTACCTTTGAAAATGGGAGCTACTACCACAAGAATGATTTGAGCAATCACAAAGCCATGGTTTTGGTATGCTGTTCCAGCTCTGGAGGATGGCCTTGCTCATGCAGTATACCATAATTCTACATTTGAGATGTCAATGGGACTTTCTGTGTTCATTTCAACAGGAACAGGATTAAGCATAGGACTACCAATATTTGAATATACCAGTATTTATTCCCAGCAAAATCCATGACAAATGCACGATTACATGAGGAAGACAGATCCAACTGGAAAGAAAAACTGTATAAACAACCATTTCTGGGCTTGCTGTACTGCAGAAATGAGAGCAAATTTGAGTCCAAGCATCTTACAAGATCTCCTCCTATCATAACCAATTTCTTCCATCCCATATACAGGAAAGACATAAACCTCTTACCGCAACACCCGATTCTTTGCACATATTTGAGGACAGAGGAATCTGGTAGTTGAAGCAAGTATGGGAAAGATTTAGTAAAGAAAACAACAAAAAATCATGACAAGAGAAGGTAACAGCCTCCTCAGACAGTTTTGTTTGACTCACAGTGCACATTTCTGTCAGCTGCTATGACCAACCAAGACAATCTGCATTTGGGAAACAGGCTTATCATCAAGCCTCTCTACAAAAACAGAGCTCCCCTCAGCCTTTTGTTAGGGTTTTCAAAAGCTTCAAAGACTGTCTTTACCATAAATCTGTGTGTGAATCAGAAAGGGAGAAAATGTCTAAGAGGCAAGGACATTTAGTGGTCCTGCCTCATCCCTCTCTCACCCACTCAGACTCCCCGTTCTTTTTAAGGGAAAGGTCAGGGAATATTTTACCTCTGACTTTCTCTCAGGTTCTTGACAAAGGTCAGTGAAAACTGTTGTTTTAATGCACCACCATGCTTATAACATATAATGATGCCAGCATCATTAAAAGTGGAATGATTGTTGTGAACAAAACCACTTATATTTGGAACAGTGTTTGCCCTGAGGAGGCTTGTCTGCATTACACGAATAGTAAAATTATTCTGCTATAGTGGTGACAGATTTTTTTTTTTTCTCCCATGGAGAAATCCCTGCCTGGTTCTTGGTGAGTGACTGATCCACATAAACAAACAAGACTGAATGACTTACATGAAGACAGTTCTGTGAAACTGACTCATCACGGTGCTTACACTTAAACAGAATCATGAAGAACTTGCATTAAGACAATTTTGTGAAGACAAAACCAAACTGAACAACCAACAGATTCAGGTCCAGCAGGATGAACACTGCTGTAGGACTCAGAAGACTGCAGGATACACTTGGCATGGACTGTGCTTGACTATTGACTGTGCTTGACTGGTGACTTTGGTTAAGTTGCTTCCCTTGTCTTGGCCTTATTTCCTAACCTGTAAGAGGGATATTGAAACTTATTTTTGTTATAAAGTGCTCTCAGTTTCCTGGCTGAAAGTTTTCTTTAAAAGCTAGTCACTCTTCTCTTTAAACCTAGGTACTTAGAAAATTCCATTTCAAAACCAGATCAATTAGTCTATTTTAGTTTGTCCTCACTCAATAGTGATCAATGATTGATTCATCAGGAACTAAATTATTTTATAATGCATGTAATTGCATTATAGATAAAAATAATACCCAAGAGAGAACTCTTCTTCCTGACTCAAGCTGATGATTGGCTTATACTTAGAAGCTTGTGGACTGATGGTTCTTATAATTTTATTCTACCTACTGTAACTACACAAGCTTTTTTTTTTTTCCATAGTATTCATATGTGTCCAATCCTTTTTTAGAATCTAGTTGCCTCAATAATTCACTTTACATTTGCTCTGGTTCTAATATAGGTGAAGATTTGTAATATTCAGCACTCGTTCCAAAGCTCATCTTCTTGGTACTTCAAAATTCACAAAGAGCCTTGCCTCAAGGTTGTTAGTCATGGCTTCTTGGAAAATGTTGTGTGTATACATAATAAAATGAGGACATTAAACAGCATCCCAAGTTTAGCAGTATGCCTACTGTATAATGCAATGCCTTGTTTACAAGGTAGTACGAATGAACACACATCTATTAACAAAATTAATGATGAACAATTGCTGTAATTTCTCCTTGCTTGGAAAATACCTCTTGCAAATAAATTGGGTTAATGGTAGCTTGCTGATTGGCTTTATTTTGCAAACAAGACAGTGAACAATGTTAACGAATTCACATCAGTAACATTAAGATTGTGCTACAAGCAGCAGTACAAATTTGTGGGCTGTTACGGGGAGTAGGTGTAATCATATAACTGCCAGAGGAACTTTTTGTACCTTCACCTCTGAGGTGTGTATTTACAGTAGCATAGTAGAAATGGCTTAGTACAACAAAAGCTATTCATCTACTCTGTGGAGGAAACTGTAAAATATCCATTGCATCAGTGACCAGGAGCCAAATGCAGTGATGACAATATTTACTACTTATATAAGAAGACCGGTGTCTTTGTTAGCATAAATATGCTGTATGGAATAAGCATGGAAAAGTGTCCATGAGAAAGGACTGTTGTGTGTTCCCTCAGCCTGCACGTGTACTTACAACCTTTTGTTCTACAATTAGGCCTTCTCAGAAAGAGGTATATTTTGAAGTAAGAAGAATGGCCAGAAATAAATAAATAAATTAATAAAAAGAATGGAAGCAAATAGGCTTTCCTAATTTTCAGCAGTAGAGAACTCCAGAGCTGATCCTTGGCTGGATGTGCTTCTCTGCGTAATATACAGAAAATTTATTTTGACTTTCAGTGGGATAAACACATTGGTTTGAGAAATATTTTGAAACACTTGTAAGAATATTTGCTTTATGAATGTATTGAGTGAGGTATACCCTATTCAAACAGATCCCTGAAACACTAGTACAGCCATTGCTTCCAGGCCGACATCAGGGAAGCTTCAGACATTTCAAGCTTTGTTCTAGAACCTGGTCTAGACTACATCAGGAAATGATGAGACACAAAGCAACACCGAGGGAAGTGTGCAAAACATTGGATAGGTAACTCCTTTCTGTTATGGAGCCTTACAGGGTAGCATTTTACTCTAACCTCCTCTGCCTTCTCTGTTATGAATGTACAAGTACATGCACACACACAAATGGAAAGTTACAGAACTAACATGCTGTGATCAAAAACAATCTGTGAAGTAGTACCTGGATCTCTTACCAAACAGGACTCTAAGAAAATCTTAACAAAAAGAGGGAACAGTTACCCTTTGCTAAAGAGATAGACGGCAAGGACCAGAGACTGAGATGGAAGGCAGCAGGAAGCTAATAAGCGATCTGGGGTGTCTGAGCATCATATGCACTCATACACTGTTTGCATGAGAAAACACATCTTTGGCTGTGTTCATTTCCTTTTTTTTTGTTTTGTTTTGTTTGTTTGTATTCTATTGTTATTTTTCCTCATTTGTGAGTTAATATGTTTGTGAAAAGCAGCAATCCTGCAGAATGAAATTCTCCAGATATGCCCCAAAGTGTGACACGAGTACCTGAATAGTCTGAAATTTTTCCATTTAATGGCCCATGAGCTCACTCTGCTGACTACACTTCAGAAAAAACTAATCTCCATTGTGTCCTGTTTTCCACATGAGTCTGTCAGAAAAAATTGGTAGGTAGTTTCCACTTTTCTTTCTCTTGGGATTATTTTTATGATTTGGTATTTTCTTTCATGAGATATGCTGAAGTCATAAAATGCATTTCATAGTGACCACCACACAGGGTGGCAGGCAGTTCATTCTGGGCTACTATTCACTGACAGGTTGCAAATTTACCAATTGCTTACAAATATTTGCTTCTTATTGGTTTTATTTAAACAACTTCACATTGCTTTTCTAAAGAATGTACAAATACAGAGTTTGCAAGGTAGTGCTACTGCATCCAAAAAATTGGTCTCCTAAGCAATGAAGTGGCCAAAAATCATTCTTAAGCTCAGAATTGAAAATTAAAGTGCAGCAGCACAGATTTCCAGAGTAGGCCAAGAACCAAAATAATATATACCACATAAAGTGACTAAATGTAATGTCTTAAAGGAAAACAAACTGCTAAACAAGAGAAAACAAAATACTAATTAGACAGGTAAAGTTGGGAGGAAAGTTAAAAAAAAAAAAAAAAGTGTTCTCATAGTGGGTGATTGCATATTACAGGGATTAATTGGTTAAGCTTTTTCAGCTTTTGAAGAACTATTAGACCCAGCCCTCCAAATCCATGTCTGACATGAATAGCCTGTAGCCCATGTAACTGCAAATGAATTAATTTTGAAAGGAAAATTACTCACTTGGAATTTAAAATCAGGCATTTAGTGATGAAAATGTTGACATGGGCACGTAATTGCTTTCTGACAAATGGCCAAATAAAAAGTCCTGCCTGAAATCTATAATGTTAATGTTGCCATTCTGGTGCATCTTTTTGCGTCTTTTTGGGACCAAATCCTGCATCTTGAAACCGGAGGTGGGAAAGCCTTCCAAAGTCTGATGGCAAGATACTGAACAAACTCTGAAATGGCTGGTCTCTCTGAAAGAGTCAAACTAGGCAGCACCTCAAAAACACTCTACATATGTCTTGTAGCCTACCATGCTTAATAATGTAACTACCTGAAATCTGCCAAGAGAGCAAATGCCAGCTGAGGCTCTGAGACAGCTGGAAAAACTAAATACCAAGACCCTAGAATCCCTTACTGGAAGTTTGGCTTAGCATCAGGAAGTTGAAGAGCTTGCTTTACATCAGCCATGACAACCTGTAAATACAAAGCCCAAATCCTCTTTAAAAAATCAAACCAGTGTTTTTTTTCCCTAAGTGATTTTCTGTGTCAGTGAAATATTATAGAGAAAATGGAAAAGGCTGTTCATTGTTCGTTAATGAAGCACAATTACAGGTATAAAAGGAAACGATTTTCTTAATGTCTGTTATACTCCTGTGATGTGATTGATGGTTGCTGTTACTAAAACAACAGAGAAAAATCACTTAATAAGAAAATAATCTTTTTGTTAGGCTGGAAAGATGTCACAGGGATTGCTTTCCTCTAAAGCGTGCATTCTTGCTATCAGACCCCCAGAGGATTTCAGGGTTTAATTGCCACTCTGTTCTTTCTATATAAAGGAACCCAACCCAGTGAGGAAGCAGAAGCACACTGGAGATCTTCCAGGTAAAAAGGGAAAAAAGAGGATCCTTGCACTGCAAAGATTAAACTCAGAGAAGGTTAATATGCAGTTATCTATGTAATCTGTCCATCCATCTCTGCTCCTAATTGACTTCATTAAATGAAACCACTTTTAAAATGGGGTCTGATGAATGGGATTGAATACTATGATTGCCTGTGAGAGTAGGAGAATGGACTCCACATCCCTTTCAGTGCCACGTTTCTATGACTACTGCTGTGACTAGGAATCAGACAGAAACAGGCTGGCCTCCCTGGTGTGCCTATCGTCACGGTATCTAGGTACCACTAAATATAATTCCCTTCTGTTAAAAGAAATGGACTTTTTGTCATGTGAAGAGTAAATAATATTAATTTTAATAAAGGTCATTGAGAGAAAAACAGCTAGCTTTGATCATTATCATGAGAATATTTTTTAAATCTATTTACCACAACATTTATTTCTGTATTTTTTTCTTAATGTAATTGTTTGCTGTTAAAAACACTGAGTTAGAAATAAATCTGTTTGAACTTACGAGGTGGAAAATGAATACACAAAGTATTTTCTTAGAAGAAAATGTACTTTTAAAATCCTATTATTAATATCTTCAGAATAATCATTGCTTTATGGCACCAGTGTCTCAACTTGTCATCCTTGTGTATGGTATTATGGTATGTCTTTTGCAGAGGTCTGGAGATGATGTCTATCAATTGATTTCTCTTGGCAGAAAAATATGAGTATGAAAAAACAACTATTATTATCACTATACACGGAAAACACCTCCAAAAGTAGAATTAAGGACTCTTGAAGCCAGTTAATTGTAGCTGGTGGTATTTGTCTAAGCACTCATCATTGTAGCTAGTCCTTGACCATTATCTGGCTGATAGGTGAATGGTACCTTGCAAAGGTCTAGGAGCAAACTACATTGACACACACAGGGTGTGGAGCAGGGACTGCATGACTTTGGATTGTAACTGAAGCTCTCTCTTGCATAGGGATAAACTCTGACAGAAGGTGCTCAATGAGTTGTTGCCATCTGACAGCTCATAAAGGAAACCTCTTACTGACAAATTTACTGGTATTTTTCCATCCTTTAATCTTCCTCCAGTCTAGAAGAGCAGAATCATGCAGCTGAGAATGCAGAAAAAATTACCAGCTCTAAAAACATCACATACTTGTTACCTCCCATTGCTAGTTTACTTTGAACCTCTCATTAAGACTTTTGTCCAAAGGGTGTGCCTCACATCAAGCCCCGGTACGCTGAGAGAAACGACTCAGTTCAGTGACAATAATAGCATTTACCAAGATTTCCACAGAAGAGAAGGTGCTGTCATAACAGATGCCCAGAGCTTGCAGATATATTGATGAAAAAGAGAGCATATGATCAACCGGGGCAACGTTAAAAGTGTTGAGAGGCACTATATCTTCCATTAACGATTTGCAGGTGCACATTCCAATAAACCAAGCCAAAGCAGTATCTTGACAAGGTTTTACTACTTTGAATGGAATATTCAGACAGAAAGATGACAGATGATTTTAGAAAAGTACAATTAAATCAGTATTGAAAATGGAGAAAGTTGATCAAAGAACAAAGAAAGAATTGCATTAAAATTAATCATCCCAAGGTTGTAAAACCAGTTGTAAACCCTCAGCAATGAAAGATTAAATGAGGAGGAAGTTAATGTTTTAAATCAATTTAAATTTTCCAGTAGAGAACTTGATAGTTTCAACAGACTTTGGCCTCAGAATATTTACTACAGTTTCAGGCAGGCCTTGTGAAACCATAGGCAGCTGAAAAAGTCATCAAATAAAAATATCTAATGTTAGGTTCATTAAGCAAAAGCTCAGGGTTATTAAAAACACACACAAAACCAACAAAGACAAACAAACCAACTCATAACCCGAAAACCTGACACATATTTAACCAAGAAGAATATTGGTCTTTTCAGAGAAGATCTTTGTTTATAGCTATTGAAGTTACTGGTATGGACCATGCTACTTAATAATAATCAGACGAATGATAGTTCTGATATATTCATTTGCAGATCTCTGGTATTTAAATCATGATGGACCAGAAACAGTATTATGGATGCATTCAATATCAGTATAGAGTTGTTAGATTGCTCTGATATACATTCCACTTACATTTTTGTCACAATTGATTATGTTGAAAAGCTCTGGAAGTAATAACTTTTAACGACACAGCATTCATTTTTCCAAGGAAGCTTGAGCTATAGTTTAGCAACCCTACATTTCTCAGGGAAGATACAGCAGACTTTTGTAAACACACGCTCTGAAGAAGATTTTTTCTACAGTGTTTGGTGCTGGCCACTGCTGGAGGAAGGATAACAAATTAAATGGCTCATTGATCTGTTCCAGCACAGAAAATCCTAGGTTTCTCTGTATTTATTGTAGCTGGTACTCTTCAATACCCAAAGGCTTAATTTAACACCCTCAACAACTTCATATGAGAACTTGAGAGAATCCTTTGAAATAAGGACATTTCTGTAGGATGGCAACTTCTGCCACAGCCACAGATCCTATTTGATTTCTGTGAAGAAAAATTCTGAAATTTGCATTTAGAAAAATTCTTGCTCATGCTTGGATTAATAGTCAAGGCTTCAGAATTAGGTCTAGGGTCAGTTTCAGCACCAATGATCCTAGTGCAAATAAAATGATTTACTGTGGTATGACATTTGTTTGGTAAGATATACAGTGCTTAAAGTCATCTCTTTCAAAAGAGTTATTAGAGACACATCATATACCACTTAAATTCCATTTCTGTTATAGAAAACTTGTGCCTCAGTCTCATGTGTGAGGTAAGTGTCAGTCAATAAAATTTGCTGTTGCTATTGTTTAGTCCCAGGCTGTCTGCATAAAAGCTTCTACTTGATTAGTGTGTGCTTCACAACAGATGCAAAACACTCATTAAAATGGATACTTTATTTGGAAAAAGAAAAGACCGTGGCATAACAAAATTTTAAGCAGGACTTTGAGTATTTTTAAGCAGGACATTAAGTATACGGTGATAATTATTTTCAAAAACTAAGCTAATCTCTAGTACTACATGGTAAAAACAATTAAAGACACTTGGTCACACCCTTTATCCAGCTATTGCCATACTGCCCTGGACGGAGCAGCAGCAGTGGACGTGAACAGTGGATCTGGCATTTCATTTATTGCACTTCAATTATTGCATCTATTGACTGAAAAAATTCCTTAAACCTCACAAATAGGGTTAAAGAAAAACACCAGCTACTTAAATATTAAAAGGGTGAGGAAATTTGTTTGCATCTTTGTAGAATACATAATTGTAGTGCATTTTAATATATATGGTCATTAACAGTTAATACAATCTCACTTTTAGTATCAACATACACACTTTAAAATAAATGTTGCTGCATCTGAGTTAGTATGCATACGTAAGAAGATAGAGTCTAAACTATGAAGAATTTGAACTCCTTCCCTGAGAGAGTCAAAGATGTGTACTGGAAAATCACAACAGGTTATTTGAGAGGTGGTGAATCCTTTTTCTGCTGGTACATATATAGAGTGTAGTTGACCACTGATTTTTCAACTGCTTTGAAATGACTTTTATGGTCTAAGGCATGGCTGCAGCACATCACTTTCTTAGAGATTGCTCCTTTATACTGTCACTGACACACAAGTTTTACATTTTGCTGAACGATGATTAGAATATTTGTTCTGAATTAGCTGTTTTCACTGAGACAGATTTACCTCTGGCGTAATTGTGTGAAAGTCAATAGAGGAAAACTATGAAAAAACTTGGTCTGTTGAGCTTATTGATTAAATTTGATACATACAAATCACAAGCCATATTCTATCCCTGAACACATAGATTCAACTTACATTGTGCCTAGTGAAAGCCATAAATGCACATCTGTTACCAGAACATGGCTGAAAAATTTGTAACTCATTATCTTAACACAAACATAATTGTCTCTGGCATGTAAACACAGCAATATCACGAGTTCTAATCTTGGGAAGAGTCACTGACCCCTTGTGCGAGTTCAGCAACTCACCTGGCCTCCTGTGCTTCAGTAAAACCCTGCTAAAATCTGTAAGCATCAAATCTGCAGGAAAAAGAGCAAGTCACTGACACTCAATTTAGCTAATATTTGTAAATAATGTTCACTATTGCTATAAATATATCACGTTATACCTGAAGTGGAGCTGCAGAAAGAACTAAGAAGATGCTAAAAATAGCTGGCATTGCCAGGCAGGTACGTTAAGAAAAAGGCTTGTGGTTAATGTTCAAGTTTGTTTTCTTCTAATGTGATAATATGAATAAGAGCTTTGCAATTTAGAAGGCTTTAACATCTGATCTTTTGTTGCATGCTACTTAGATTACTCAGATAGATTCTAGAGATCATTCCTGACAAAGCAAGCTTCACTGCAAGGAAATCAAGCCTCTTCCATAGGTCTTCTAAAAATATTTTTTTCTCCTCGCATGGAAACATGAAATGTCTAAAAAGGTAAGTTACAAAGAAAGGTAGCAGCTAGGCTGTTTGCTATTGAGGTGCAAAGTCAATCAATATGGGGGAGGCATTTTGGGAGTATTCTTCCTAGTACTCCTAGTATATAGAAAGTGTGTAGAAAATGTTAAGTGTCCAACACTTACTTAATTGCTTTGGCATGCTTAAAAAAGAGAACATACATTAGGGTGTAACTTAGCATTTCCTTCTCATCACAAGGAAGATGTCTTTGGTAGTGCTTGAAAAATGTTTTGAACCTCTCATATTATTTCTGTAATTGTACTACACAGATGAGCGTGATGGGTCTGTGCTGCCCCAAGAAAACAAATGAGAGGAGAGCTGTAGGATGTGTTCTGGTAGAGGTAAGGAGAGAACTGCAGCTCTGAGTACTGGGCTGGGAGCCCTGACAGGGTTTAAAGACTGGTTTTGGTGGCCAAATGCTGACCAAAACAGTGAACTGGCATATCCAAAGACAAAGTAACTGCACTAACAAAAGCTGATACTTAGGAAGTTGTGCCAGCTCATCAAACTGAGAAATGCAGATGGTGAGATCAAGAGCCTGGTACAGGCTTTTCTTTTGATGCATCCCAGGATACAGTTGGCTTTCTGGGCTGCAAGCTCCTGTTGCTGGCTCACGTTGAGTGTTTCTATGAACCAACACCCCCAAGTCTTCTCCTCAGGGCTGCCCTCAACCCATTCTCTGCCCAGCCTGTATTTGTGCTTGGGATTGCCCCAGCCCATGTGCAGGAACTTGCAGTTGGCCTTGCTAAACTTCGTGAGGTTTCTGTGATTATTGAAGAAACTCAGTAGAAAAAACGCTTCATATAAAGCTAAGGAAATGGCACTATTAATATGACTAATACATGAGCATCCCAAGCGTTAAAGCTGCTTTTCTTGAAGCAGTAGAAACGGTAGAGCTTCAAGTCTCAGTGAAAGGCCAAATACCTAAGAATCATCGTTAAAAGCAACAATTTCAGTTAGTTTACTTTTACAATACAAGAAATAACCACACCACAAATAAGTACTTATGAACTCTTTACAAGCATATCCTGACATTTCTCACCAGATTACTCTCTAGTTAGAGCAGACATGATTTATTTCCTGCCTGAGAACTAACCTGCCCAGCCTCTCCCTCCTTCCAAACAGTATGGGTTGGAAGTTACAATATCAAGGGTAAGGCAGATCATAACAGAGGTCCTTTAATTCACTTGTATATCTGCTATCTGTGTCCCCACAGGAGTGCAAGGAGTAGTGTATGACCTAGGTTATAATATCAAAGGATGCATTAGCTGTTTACTAACATTGACAATAATGCAGTTTATGACCTGGTTCTTTGGACTCTGAGCATCACATTCTCCATCTAAATGCAACTGATGTTTTACTGAGCTAAAGCTATGTCTAGACAAATACAGGAGTCCTATCTAGCCTATGTGCTTACACTTACAAATACTGCAACATTTACCACAATTGCCCGTAACTGTGACTAAACTGAATATATTGAAAGGTGCTATGTTTTGCTTCATTAAAATACTACATAAGAGTATTTTTTCTCTTGATAGACCTGTGTAATCCAAATTTGTGTTTTTCTGGTTAATATTATGTTTCTTCCTTCTCCGAACCATATCTCATAACAGAGAAAAGAGATTTAATACAAAAAATAAAGAGGAGCTGTATATTATTTTCAAGAAATAAAACTGCTTGCAGAATTGCTGCTGAATCCTATCTTCAAGAACCTGATAACAAGGATCTGAGTAAGCATTTTTTAAAATTCATTTTAATGAAATGACGAATGTGGAAAGATGCGCACCGAATTCCTTAGTGAACGTTGTGGAAATAAGACAGAAAATATCAACCTCAAACCAAAACAAAAATAACTCTGGAGAGGAAAAGAAATTAATTTCAAGAACAACATAATACCATGCAGACCTGCTCTTACAGCAAACCATCAAGTTAATTTAATTCCGCAAACCCCATTGCTCCAACAAAATGTTGTTTAAATCAATTCATTCTTTCATTATGCCGCTTAAGAGCACCATGAAGTGATGAGAAATTACTGAGATGACTTTCATGTATCAGAATCCCCTCAGTTTCACTTCATTTTCTATCCTGACATGCGATTAATGTGCTGCATTTGCATGCTAAAATAGTATATTTAATTGTAAAAGTGGTGGTGTTAAATTACCTTGCAATGAGTTTATTTTAAATGGTTCATTAAAGTTTTTAAATAGCTTACTGCACGATTGCATCTCTGCACTGCTTTGATGTATTACATCTTCAACCAATAGATGCAATATAGGAAACCTTTACTTGCTATGCTATTTGCCCTTTCAACAACAGAATTTGAGCTAAAAGCGGTTGCAGGCTCACAGGTTCACATTCAGCTAATTACAGCACTCGAGTGGAAGCCCACCCCTCTCCCACACCTATAATGCTCTTATCTGATTTTCCATCCTCTGGTAGCACACAATCAAGTCACTATATAATGCAGTATGCGATTTGATTAATGTCACTCATACATGTACTCTTCGCCTACTTCCTCTCCATGGAAAGATAAAGTACATGTAGATCTTTTCTCTGGAAAAAAAAAAGCTCTGGGAATCTTCAGGTTGGCAAAGGCCAGGATGAAGAGTATTTTGTTCTTAAAATACCATATACTAAGATTTCTGCAATCCCATGAAATTTAGGTCCTGAAAATATCCTTTTTTTTTTTTGTGAAAGGGAATAATTCAGTTGCATCAATTCACTACCAGTGATACTTTACATTACAACTTCATGCTTCTCTTTAGAAGATGTACATATAGATACAAAATTATATTTACAAGAATCACAGAATCCTTTAGGTTGGAAGGAGCCTTGAAATCGTCTCGTCCAACCCTCCCAACTCAAGCAGGGTCAGCTACAACAGTTTGCTCAGGGCCCTGTCTAGTCAGATTTTGAATGTCACCAAGGATGGAGACTCCACAGACTTTCTAGGCAATTTGTTCCAGTGTTAGACCACACTCACAGTAAAAGTGTTTCCCTGTGTCCAACGGGAACCTCCTGGTTTTTAATTTGTGCCTCTTGTCACCAGTCATTACTAAGAGTCCTGTTCCCTCATCTAATTTCCCCCTATGCTGAATCTTCTGTTCTGCAGGCTGGAGTCTCAGCCCACTCGGAATTTCCTTATATTAAAGATGCTCCAGTTCTTTACTCATTTCTGTGGCCCTGTGTCGAATTCACTCCAGTAAATCCATATCTGTCTTGTGCTGAGGAGTCCAGACCGGGACACAAAACTTCAGGTGTGAAAGAAACTCTGAGGAGTAGGGCAGAGCAGAGCAGACTGCTACCAGGAGCTGCAAAGGTGAGCTAAGGCAGCAAAGCCCCCCAAGAACCACCTTTTCCAGACAACTCTGCTCTCTCCAGTAACACTTACCTGTGTCTACCTGATGGATAAAAGATTTCTCTATACTTAAGAGCATTAGGCTTCTATTTTCAGTTTAATCTGTATTTCCTGATTTTAGAGACCACGACCTGAAATCTACTGTAACAATCCAATTTTTAACTTGCTCTATGCAGATCTCTGTTGTCATTGCTCACACAAATATACTTGGAAACATAATGGGAGCCTCACTTCTGTCTCTTGATCTCAAAGGGAATTAAGCACTGAAATAACTTTGAAAAGCCACACATTAGTCGTAGCTTGAAGGATAACAGCGCTATTTTGATTCCTTGCTGTGTCTTTTTAGCAAGTATTTCACAAATGTGCACAAATAGTTGTCTATATTTAGGTCAGCTACATGCACTGAAATGTTGTTTTTATTCTATGGTGAAGAGGAAGAATATCACCCCTTAGGGAAGAGAATTGTATCATTAAACTAATCTATACTATTATATCTATGATCACTTCTGCATACATGCACTTTAAAATTAAAATAGTACATAGAGATACACGTTTGGAAAATTGGTAGTATCACTGCTAATATCTGCTCATTGGTACTGATTGGTATACTCCTTCCCTGACATTACCTAGCATATGCTGATTAATATGAGGCAGTTACAGAGAAAAGAAAGTTTCCCTGGTCTATACTGAAAGCAAAGACCACTGGTAGTGGATTGGGGTAATCTTGCAAGCCTTGGTGTTACGTTTGAGGTGTTCAAGATGGATTTGAAAATCAAGCAATTACTCCTTCAGGTCCCATACATGTGGACAATTCACATTCAGGCTGCACTCTTCTATGTGGTTTAGACTGTGAGCAGTGAGAAGTGGAGTCATAGAATTGTGCACTATTTAGCAAATGAAAATACAAAAGACATGCAAGAAAATCTTGTTCAAGAGACTAGTAAAGTAAAATAGAAGAGGTCAGAGTTCAAGTTAAGCTTTCACTCCTATTTTTGTATTTCTTAACTTGCAAGAACTTGTTCTGTTTTTAAAGATAACGTCAATACCTTTTCACTTGCTCTGTATTCCACATTACCCAGATGTATATTTTAAGGTGGACAACCAAAACTATCCTTTAGTTTTGTGAATAATGATCTCAGCTTTAATTCATACATATGCTCTACATAGTTATATGCTTGAATGACAAAGCTGCATTACACAATTACTCCTATGAACAGATATTTATCAGCAAAAGGACACTGTTTTCACATAGTGAAAGTATCACTGCCCTTCCTTGGCACAAATGTGTGTACCACAGGCTGGACTGCCTGAAGGTATCTTGTCAAATATTGGTTTGATATTACTTATTGATTTAATATTATAGACAAGCTTTTGAATTTAGCCTCAGTGACAGTGGTAGAGTTTTACTTTGTAGACCCAGAATAAGCTTTTCCAGCAAAAACAAATCTAATATATATATGTATATATATATATAAATAATTTTTTTTGGGGGGAGAAGGAAGGGTTATGGTACTTGAATGGTCTACCTAGCATATAATTGCAGTACACATGTAGACAGTAAAGTTCTTAATGATGTATCTGCACAACAGTTTTCTAGGTAGTGCCTGTGATTTTACTGAGAGCAGTTTTTTTTTTTTAATCATATTGCAGAAATAACTTTCAGGTGATTTGTTTTCTATTGTTTGTGCAGGAAGAGTTTTAGTCCAAGCCTTTAAACATGCTCTGGTTGTTCTTAATGCAAGTACTCAATGACTCCCTGAATAGAAAATTAAAGCAAACAAACAAATAAACAAACGTCTAGTAAAATAACTTAACAAATAGAAAACAACTTTCATCAATCTCTCCCCTCTTCTTTTGATAACAGATGTGCTTTGTGAATCTGGAAACTACATTTTAGCAGGTGCTCTCATTTGCTTTCTCTTTTACAGAGAAGCAGGCAGAAGTCTCAACTTTGTCACCAGTTCATATTGGTTTAACTGCAGACTGTTCTAGCAGTCAGAAGGCAATGAAGGCCAAATCCATTAATGTTACATCAAGGTCAAAGGCCGAAGATTTTCATTTAATAATACACTTCTCAATTCTTGAGACTTTCCAAGTCATACTGAGGTTATCAGAAACAACATGTGGTATCTTATAGACTATTTGTTTTCAGGTACTGGCTTAGTTGCTCTGTTCTGGGCTGGCTGGCAAATTAAGTCTTAGAAGACGGCATATATAAATCATGGATCTGATTTTTTTCTAGCTGTGCCAGCACTCAAGTATTATTGTCTGATATGTACATTGCACACCAGTTTTGAGAAATAGTAACTGCAGACAGGTAAAGATAAGCAGAGAATATATTTCTCATTTTTTTTCCCTAATGTTTTCCAGTCCTTCTGAAGGTTATAAGCCAAAATACATTTCTTCTAGGTAAAAATAATACCTGGCTGCTTTCACCTCTGCAGCTTAAATTATTTGATGGGGTTACTATTAGACTGCAAAGCCACAGTTTTCATTCTGTACTCCTGATAGCTACAGCCTTGCTATAGTCGATGCCTGGAGAAAATCTGCTAAGTGAATTGATGCTAGTCTTCCTCCTGGTGAGACACAGATCAGGCCTATGTCACACTTTAAATCCTAGTCATTAGACAATCACATTTTTATTTCCTAGTGAAAATAAGTAGTTCTCTCTCCATTAAACAGGGCTGGACTTTAATCTGTGAAACCCTGCAGACGGGTCCAATCTGGGTAGGAGAATGTCATAGCATTATGCTGATAATGCAACTTAGATACCTGCTGTTCCTAGACTACAACATACTCAAATTACTGGTGGAATACAGCACAAGTTTCCTGGGCAGGACTGAAGCTATTTTTCCCCAGTGGAGAGGCACCAATTATGTTATACTAACAGCACTCATTAGCAGGCTTCAGGCCACTGCAGTTAGTACAACAAATTTCTTACATCTTTCTCTACCATGCCACTGCAGAACAAGTTAGCTTTAAAAGTGGGATTTTACACACACACACAAAGACAAACAACAAACAAAAAAAAAAAAGAGGAAAATAAGTTTTTAAAAGTCCCTTTAAATGGGGTAAAATAGAATTGACAGGACAGCAAAGATGTAGAGCTGAATTAGGTCCAGGAGAAAAATAAGAGTAAAATGAAGAGGAATGAGATTTGCCATATACTAGAGGAGAAATACGATTCATTTGAGAAAATATATTTACAAGGAGTTAAGGAACAGAAAATAGACCTTGTAGGTAGCACTTTCTCAATTAGGCTGAGAGCCCAGCAACACATTCCCTCCTCTTGCTGCCTGGCAAAGGAGGAAAGCAAATGCTGCATTTGCAGGAATTTCCTCCTTCTAGAGCACAAACCAGATAGTCTATTGAAACAAAATATCCCAAATTTACTGGCAACCTCCTCATCTAGAACTTGCTACTTTCTCCCCTCCTTCTGTAACCATCTCACAGGTTTCTCCTGTAGGCCTTCAGCTCTAGAGGCCTTAAATAATGGGATCATCCTGTTCCCAGAACCCCCGCTCCACTCTGCCCCTCAAAGTTCTTTGAAGACAGTCCTAGTTGCCTTTTTTTTTTTTTAAACTTCTTACAGATTATTGATGTGAGCTAATAGCAGCACCCTTTAACAAATCAGATCTATCTTACAGCAAGGTAAGATGCAATAACACAGCCAAAGCTCTCCACAAAGATCTTTTTTTTTTTTCTCTTTTGTTTCCCATACATATCCTTCCATTTCCATCTTTTATCTCCCTGCTTCTCATACCTCATGTTTCCAGACTGCCTGTGATTCATGAGGCTGACGTTGCCTGGGACTCCAGCATTTGCCAGTGCAGCCATGGACACAGTGATGTATTCCAACAAAAATCCAGCATCTCCTTGGCTCAGTTTTCCAGTTTAGCTGCTCCTGTTTCCTTCCCCCTTGCTACCCTTGCCTTGTTGGCATGCCAAGTCATAAAAGAGCACTTCCAAGGAGCAGTAAGTAATGTAATTCCAAGGCTTGTTTTTTGGTATTAATATCAAAACCTGACAGATGACTGTCAGCAAGACCATCAATAACTGTTAGCAATGTAGCACAGCTGTTCTTTCTATTAATTCACTGATTTAACAATGGCTACTTGATTCATAAGAGAAATGTCACTGTAACTACACAATACCAAAAATAAATAGACCACAGCACCATTTATATATGTGCGTGGTTCTCTGAAGAACCACCACTCATCAAATGGCTTATTTGGACAGCTTTACAAGGCACCAGCAATTTCTCTCTCAAAGTTCATGTTCGGATTTGTGACAGCATCTATGAATAGCTTAGTCAGGTTTGGTTTGGCTCAGTAAAGTTTCTGCATGCATTGTTTGTAAAATGAGAAGTAAAACCTAGCCTTGTAATTCCACATACTTCAGACTCTGAAAGTGTTCTCATGTCCAAGATCTCCTTGGAAGCAAGCTTTAGCCCTCTACTTAGGGAGGATAGAAAGGGAAAATGGCTTGCCTAGATTTGGAGTGAAAATTAAAACACAGCTGAAATGTCATCACATTTAGATGAGTAGACAGGGGTGGTTCACTGCCCCTCTCAGCTGGCTCCAATTATTGTTTAGGAGGGGCTTTTGATAGAGAAAATAATAGGAAATGAGGTTTTATCTGTTTTGTTACTCTGAAGACATTCAGTATTTCAAAGTTCTTCCATATAAATACAAAATAAAATTTACAAGGTAAATGTAAATTTGTGTTTCTTTTTCCAAGTACATGGACATGTAATACAATGGAATTAATTTACCCATCTTAAATTGGAGCTGCATTAAAATCAAGTTCTGCTTGCATTACATGTGTATAGCTACTTACAGTAAAATATTTTTGCACTTGTTTTGTATCATCCAAGATTTGAGATGTATCATGTGGAACCTGTGCTCCATCACTGCCATGTGCAGACTTCAGTCTCAGTGATGTGCAGACAATTACATATACTTGTAGGAAGATATTCTCTCAGCTCTTGGTTTTAAAAATCCCTGGCATTTTCTACCTCCTTTCTGCCTGGTATCCCCACAGCACAAGAAGCAGACATATAAAATCATGCTTGTACAAAAAGGGCTGAAACATTTCTTTTCATGGAATGAAAGGAGGGAAGGGGAGAGCAAGATGCAGTGAACGAGCCATATGGCTTATGTACGAGGAAGGCTCTGAGAATGACAGCAGTTAACTGCATTTGCAGGACAGTTACTATTTTTTTTTTGCTGTGAAGAGGCAGCTCTGCAAGTGACAATGGATGTGAACAGAAAGCTCATGGATTTCATGCCCACCCACCCTTGCCCACTAACTGATAGCAGTAGCTTCCTCTCTGGGTCATGTGTAAGGATACAAATCAAATGAAGGGAGGCTTTCCCAGGATGAAAGATTTCTATCATCTAGGATTTAGCTGGTAGGCTGTAAAGTGCTTTCAGATCCTTTAGATCTGTATACATGAAGGTGGATATCAGTAAAGTTGAACTGTGCAAACACCACCAAGAGCACAGATAACTCAAAGCTGATGAATTTAGCAGGAACCTTTTATACTAGAGTCTATGAATTAGAGACAGGAGGAAAAGATTTTAGCAAAAAAGTTAAGGCAATAGGGACAAGTGGGGATAAGGAACTTGTATTTTTCACTTGGTACTTTACACCTTGGAAGTTCAAATAGATGCATTTCATCTAGCATAGAATCCCAGTACATACCAAATGGAGAAAAATATGAGGCATTATCCAATACAAGCATAAAGCTTTACAGAAGGCAGTAAGCACACGATGACAATTTTTTCTTGTTCAACTAAAGGTATCTGTATCTGATTAACAACCTAATATATCCTTTGGTAACACAAGAGGATCATTTTTCCCTTGGGTTATCATTTTGGTTCCGATGCCTCCTCTGTAACTACATAGATTATAACTGTAACCACTTGATATTAAGTATGTTTATTTGTAACTAGAAGCAGAAGGATTTTTCAACAATACCATGGGCAGCACCAGCATAATCTCCATTCCCTACCTTCACCCAAGCGTGCCTGTTCTTTGATAGCTCTTTTCATTCAGTTCAGAGATACAATCTGTGAGTGATTTCCAGGAATACGAAAGGCAAGCACTAGTTGTGTAGCAGAAAAAAATTAAATAAAGTCAATCCAGTTCCTGCCATTACTGTCAGGAATATCACATACTGCTAGCATGCTGATGGACACAACTATTAGGCAACTACTGGATCACCAAAATCACCTTCCAGCCAGCTGAGCAGTCAAGATTAACTTTTGGTTCTGACCTATTTAGGCTAGATCAGGAACAGACTCCACTACTCCTGTATCCCTGAACAAACTTTTATAGGGAAATGAAGTCCTTCAGTAGTCCTTTCAGTCCTGACTCTAGACTTCAGGCAGACCACAAGCTACATTTAGATAAAGTGCCAAAGAGTTGAAGTTTACTGAAATCCGATGGGAACTTTTGCTATGATTTGGTGGTGGCTGTTTTTCTAAGGAGAATTGTTTTTACTGGGGTTAGTCTCACGAGGTTTCATTAGCAGTGGAACAACTCTGAAAGTAATTTTCTGTGATAGACAACATCGCAGCAAATATACATGTGTGAGAGTCAGGCTTCCACCTGCTCATTATGCTACTTTAAGCAAATCTCTCCTCGTGAATAAGTGTTTTCAGCATTTCCACAAATAAATCCATAGCCTGCTTTCTGCCTTTTCTCATACAGACACTAGGCTGTGGTTAGCTGTCACTTCTGAGATGCTGTATTGTGTTATACAATCCACAAGAAGCCATAACAGCCTGAAAAGTCAACGAAAGGAAGAGGTGAGAAAGGCAGAGGCAAAGAACAACTACTTCAAAAGGCATGTCTCCTCACACCAGGGGTTGATCCATTCCCTTGCTGCACAGCTGGCTCGTGGTTTGATCACTCAGAATTCCTGTTCCAAAGCTGATCTGCATCCTGAGCTGTTACCCGGATCTAGGCAATTCCTACCTGTAATCTGGGTTGTGACACTACCAAAGAGCAAAACCCTGCTGAGAATCAGACAGAACTCAAATCCCCAACTCCTACATCCAGCAGTTTTGGTGCCTGGCACCCTTTGCCTGCTGCCCAGCACTCAGCACCCTGCACTCTCACTGAATCGGGCAGAGCCGAGTCAGCCTCAGCACCAAAAGCAGCCTTTCAACCGAAGCATGGGTTTTTTGCATGCTAATCTAACTCAGCTCCTCCAGACGGATCTGGAACTGCTTGTGAAAAAAGGGGGCTTGGTGTAGTATTACAGATACTGTCAACTGTTAGGCCAGTGCCAAGCGCCAGACTATCTGCTCCTCACAGCTGCAGCATGTTCCCTCTTCCAGGTGGCACCCAGAGGTGCTGCAGCGATGGCAGGAGCACAGCACTGTTTTGCTCACTCCAATCATCAACAACACAACTATGTGATTTACCTGACCCATTCGCACTCTGTATGACTGCAGCTTCCACAGTAATCTGTAAATATGTAACTAGAGAACATTCATGGAAAAACAAGTCATTTTTATTTACCCAGAACTGAGGTACCCCGCCATTTTTCCTTAACTTTCCTATTTTCTATCTCCTTTCCTATTTTCTTTTAGGCAATCTGTCCAGATTTACAGTAAACTCCTTAAGTCTATGGCAGTCAAAACTTTGCTTTTTCTGCCAATTGTAATGGTTGTAAAAGCTTGCCTATTAAATCCTAAGAGAGGAGAAACAAGGAAATAAAACCATTACTCAGTTCTCAAACTTTATTAGATGAAGTAGTTCACAGCTGCCATTGACTTGAATTAGAAGGCATTCTGAAAGACCTAGAATTAAAAGTGTCATCTCACCACAAACTTTGTAAGTCATGCACCCATAAGAGTAGCAATCGATTTGTTTTCTGATATACAAACTGTTGGATAATTAGTTGAGTTTTGGATAATTAGCATAGCTGAGAGAAAAACATGATTTATTGGTGGTTTGCATATATGTAGATGCCTTGCTCAGTTGAGATATTTCAACTGTATTCGTTTCATATAGAAATAATGCAATGCCCATTGTAGTTTTCCACTTTTGAAACATCTGCCCTCCTGACCATTAAAATAAAAAATCCAGCCTAACTTTGTGTAAAAGCACAAGCCCTTTGTACAGTAAATTACTACATGTCCTTTTATATACAATGTGCTCAAAAACAAGGAATTTGCATGTTGAATTTGAATAACAGGCCAAAATAAGATAGTTTCTCTTTGCTGACAGAAAAACATTAGCCTCAAACACATATAACCATTATTCAGTACAGAAATGTATTCTTTAAAGTAAGGGTAATTGCAAAACCACTCACCAGAAAGGAAAATAGGTTCCAAAAAAATCACATCTGATTGATGTACTTGACAAGTGGGTAATAAAATTAAGTTCTGCTCAGAACAATTTGGAATAATTGATTTGGTTTATGACTGACCAAAGTATGCAAAAACGCAACATTCTTTCATAGTGTCACTATAATTGTTCATACTCTTGAGAGAATATGAAAGAGGAAAAATGGGTATTAGAGTTTTGTTATGAAAATGGCTAATTAGAGAATCTGAATAGGATATTTGAAATACCACATTTACAATGCTCATGGACTGTGCAATGCATATAAAACACAAACACTGGCTGTGACTCCGACCTAATTGTGTACAGTTTTACCCAGGCCTCTGACTTTACTCCCACCATCCATTGTGGCTACAAATTACATCACTGAAATCCTCTGTTTCCTCTCCTGTGCTTCTCCAAGGGTCCTGAGACAGAATGATATGCTTGATGTGACAACTTCTAGGCTCTGTGCCTGAGGGAGATTATAATTAGCAAAAGGTACTTAACTTTGTTTTCTTTAGCTTACAAGTGAACTACGAAGTTGGGTGACTGGTAAAGCCAGACAGGGCTGCCCCTTGTGCTGGTATCCACAGCTTAGAATTTCATGCTCTTTACTGTGCATGAACACTGCCTCCCTGCCATAGCACAAAAGCCATTTCAAACCCTCTCAAGGGGCACAGGATGGAACAGGGAGCAGTCCAGGGAATGCCTGCACATTGCTTTCCATGTACAAAAATACCTAAGTCTGTAGGCATCAAACTGTCCTGAAGAGAAACATAATTGACCTCTCCACAGCAAGGCTTGGTGACAGCAAGCAGCAGGGTTTGAAGGTATTGTTGGACTCAAGAGAACATTTTGTTTCTTGCAGTAAAAATGCAACATAAAATCAGAAAGTGGGTGAATACCTTAGTTCAGTCAACTAATTTAAAATGTGATTTTGGGGCCAGAAGCAATTCATTAGCTGCAGCCTAAAGCTTTCCCAGTAAATCTCAGGAACAATTGAATGATTTCATATTATAAAAAACTTGTTATAGCAAATTGACATTTTAAGTGCCAGGAGAATTTAAAGAACACTACCTTGCAGCAAAATCTTGTAAGGAGACGCAGACACTTCCTATTACTTGCTGTTTTGACCACTTCTGCATGCATTCAGTTGCTTGGCACCATTTGTGTACTCTCACATCCTCAGCGGAAACATTTTCCTAATTAGGAAAAATAAGAGAAATACAGAGAAATGCTTTTAGGATGTGTTAAAAGTGATAAAATGCTTAAGAATGACACAATCCCTTTAAGTCTTAAGAGTAGAATTTATTATGCAAGACAAAACAGCAGAGCTTTTTTTTTTTTTTTTGAAGTCCACTCCCACCTTTTTGTCAAATGGTAACTTGCACAGAAAGAATGCAATGAACTATTTTGTGTAGAAGATGGAAAGTTGGGTCTGTCAACAGGATTTATAATGTATTCTCTATAACCACTTGCTTAGAAGCATATCTTGTGAAATATCATACTACTCCAGGAGAGTGCCTTGTTTTGTTTCATTTAATTAAAAATCAATAAATAGCTATTTTTGATACATCATCTTTCACCAGGCATGTGCCAGGTGTTCATTAAAGAACAGCTCTATATATTTACTATCCTTGACAGGTTAAAAATTAGTTCCTGTGAAGAAACCTTAAATCAGGACTTATAAACACATTTAACATAAGGCAATTATTCCTTTAGAAAACTCAGTTTACCTGCATACAGAACTGAAGAATGCTGGAGAAGATGAGAAAGATCTTGGTATAGACCCACAAATAACTGCTTACTTTTTACTTAGGCCTAACTGCTAGCAACTTTGCTGGAATTCTCATCTAAGAAAAGATTGGAAAGGATTGAGTTGTGGGTCAAGAAGAAAGAGCTAAGATCTTCAAGCAGGTCACCACAGTCCCTCATTCCAAGCTTTAGTACATTTGAATCCAAAGCATCTCTTCCTTATCAGGCGCAGATACCGTAAGATTCTTTGCAAGAAAAGAAATACCTCAGATAAAATGCTTTGGGTCTTTACTGCTTTGGGCTTAGTCATGTTTTCAAACAGATCCTCGTAAGGGTTTATATTATCACACCAGCCTGCATCTCTAATCTCTTAAATCCAAAATGCAGACATTTAAAATCCTGGGTCAGCATCTCTGGAGTGTGTTGCAAAAGGAATTCAGGACCTGTCCCAGCACTTGCTCTTAGCTGTATTGAATGGAGAAGAAAGCAAGGGCGAACAGCAGCTCTGTCCCTGGCTTTTTCTCAACTGTGCTGTCAGCTTCTCAAGGGCAGGCAACTTTAAGGCATTCTCCCTTTATGCTGGATGCTTTTGATGCCCCCATGCTGAGGTTGAGCATCCTGTTCTCCAGTGGCCAAATTTCTCTAGGAGTTGAGAAAGCACCTTGCTTTCCTCAGTGGATTCTCTAGAGGCAGCAGAATGTCTGAAAGTCAGAACTTCCACCTATTTTTTTTTTCATTGAAAACTATAAGGATTCCAAATTCTGTCACCCATGCACATAAAAAAGTCCTTCTTAAGCAGAATTAGAAAATAAAGGGACTCCTCTTCAGTACGTACAATATGTTTGGACTTGCTCTGTGGGGAGGGGGGAATGAGGTCAGAGGCATAGACTAAGTTACTGTCTGTTAATAAAAGCATAGTCACGGAGCAGAGTCTTTTCTGCATGTTGTTAATGCTCTGATCCAGAAGTGCAGAAGCTTAATTTTACATGTGTACATAGCTGGTTCAATTGATGGCCACAAAGAAAATCGTATCTCTAAATGTGCTGATGTGCTTTTCTGGCTTGCAGTGTGAATCCCTGATTGAACAGCTGTGGCAGAGCATTTTATCAGATGAAGGAAAAGATTCCTGCAGAATTTAGTTGTATATAGAGCCAAGTGACATTCAGAAGAAAAAGCTTGCCACAAATAATTCACTTTGCCGACACTAGGCACTATGCAGTCTGATTTTAACATCTATTCACACTAAGCAGATTAATGATTTTACTAGCTCTCTCTGTTCTTTCTAAAAGGCACCAAAAAACATTCTACAAGCCATGCTAATCTTTCACCTTAATTAAACCATTAGAACAGTAAATGTTCACTCTGAGCTTTTCTTAAAGAGAATTGTTGAAAGAACTTGCACTGTTTCCTCTGGGATTTACACCATTGTAAAGTGTCTTATATTGTGTAGTAGTTTCCCATTGCACAATTTCTACTTGTTTGATCTGAGGGAGAAATGCATCCAGGCACCTGGACAACATCTCTTATCTCGTATCAAAAGGACTCATTCTGTTCATACCAAAAAGAAAACCTTTCACTGACTTAAGTTGGAGCAGGACATGCTAAAGAATAACAGAAGACTTTAGCAGCTTGCTCCCAATTACCCAGTTCTTATAGTCTTGATTCGTTATATTAAATGGCACTATGAAACCACTAGACTTTGTCTGGGTGGGTAGAAACAACCTTCAGCAAATGGTTAATGTTTGATTTTGTTCAACTAAAATCGATGGAATTTTGGTGCAAATGTCAATTTGATTAAAGATTGTATACAGTTATGCAGAAATAAATGGATAACAGTGCATTTCTTGTGAAAAATGAGGGTATAAGAAACAGCAGGAACACAGAAAGAAGATTAGAAAAAGAACTGAAGAGAACTGTTTAACAGCTAATTAGAGTCATCAACTGAGCACTATTGGTTTGCATAACTGCAGACATTATGCCACTGAACAGGGGTGTGCATGGAATATCTCATTAGCTTCTGGGAATTCCTGCACTGAAAAGTCGTTGACAAATATTTCAAGAGGGACAACAAAAATTACCAGAGGTGAGGGATCAATTTGACAGGGTAGTTAGACACATGTATGAAAAATTCACATAAACAGCTTGGCTAAACATTAGCTAGAAGAGAGATGTTAGACTTGCATTTAGGAATAAAGAAGCTCAATTAACTGTTTGAATCTAATGGTGAAATCAAAGTTTCCTTTTAACCTCATGCATGTTCTCCCAATTTCCAATTTAATTTGTATCATCCTAGATTTTAAGTAGTTTTTACCCTTAGCAATATCAGAAAAGTCTTTTAACTGCAGAGCCACAAATGGGCATTACCCACACTGTCTGAGCTGGACAAATCAAAGTAATGATTTCTTTAATTATTTCATCTTTGAAGTAGACCAATGTTTTGAAAGTAAAACATCTACACTCAAAATTTTCTGCAGATGTAGAATCTAGAAGTCACGGAACATTCTTCAAAAGGTTATCACCAGTGTAAAGGTAATCATAATCATCCGAGTTTCTCTTTCTGATGCCCAGTCAGAACTTTCAGGAATCTACCAGAAATCTGGTATTTGTCTACCACCTCTCCTCTTAAGTACACTTATAGTATGGCTTCACTGGGATCGTTTTAGGGAAAAAACAGAACAGCAAAACAATGTAAAAGCCACCATTCACTTGTACAACATGGGCATTTAGGTTTAACATTATTTGATGGATGCTAGGCAGAGTTCTGGGAATCCCTTTCCAGTCCATTTTTCACTGTAACCTCTCCATCAGTCAGACTGGGAATAATGGACCTCAGTTCAGAGCAGCTTAGAGCCCTGCTGTGTGCATTTTCAATTATTCATCTGGAACTTAGCAGTAAATAGGGGTAAACTGGGTAAGGCTTGTACTGTAATCTCTGGTGCTGCCAGTCTAACATTTTTCATCAACAATAAAATTAACTTGGAAAAAACTCAACAGTAGTGTCACTTTAAATATAAAAAGTTATAACATGCTACTCTTTGGTATTAAATTCTAACAGTGTAGCAGATTACAATAATAAAATCACAAAGAAAAAATACACTTTCCACTTTTCAGGCACAAAAAGCATTGATCAAACATAATACGCACAGCAGAATAGAGAGCAGGGTTCTTTTAAAAATAAAGATTAGCTAAAAACATTTAAAAGGCTTTACACACAAAAAGCCCCTACAGGGTGGGCTCTCTGAATAAAGATTCAAAACATTACCACAAAAGAATATGATTCATTATTATGGTTTTTATCAAGATGACTTCTCACATAGCTCTCCAAATGAATTCAACCTGGGAGCTAATCCTCCCACTGACAAGTCAGTTCATGGTATTTGGACCTCACAATCTCAAGTCTGAATGACAAACTGGATCAAGACAACATGGTTAAATCCAAGCCCTGCTCTGCTCCCTGAACAACTCTGTTGATGTCACTGCCTAGGGTTGAAGGCAAACGCTTCAATATCTTTCCAAATCTTTAAAAAATTATCCTCAGATTTCCTGAAGGATTGGGCCTGAATACAGAATCCAGGCTAAGTATTGAATTCGCAAAGAGTTGAGATTTCTGAATAATTGAATTATTTATGATAATTATATAATTTTGTATTGTATTGTAATTAAACCTACATCTATGAAATACTGAATTATTCTAGTATTTATTCCTAAAGGCTGTCAGTATTAATACCTGAAAACCTCAAAATTAGTTCTTAGGTTAGGAACCACAGGCAATTCATTGAAAATATTTCTTTGGGCTTGTGGCATCATCTGAACATTGAATGAAGCTAGTTCCACCAAGCTTACCTCATCTCAGGGAAAGCAACCCCACTGCAAAATAGTATCAGGGCTACAGAAAGTGCCTGGATTAGCAGTGGAGAGTTTGTAGTCACTAGATCTGTAGGCTGTGCCCCCTACATTAGAAAGCCAAACTTCTTTGGAAGAGTGATCAAGCACGAGTTTTCATGTGCAGAGAGGATTCAAGTGAGCAGCATTGCTCAGGTCACAATCAAATATTCCTTGCAGTGCGAACAAACTGACCCACTTCTCTCTATCCATACCACTGAGATGAAAGTCTTGAAAGAAAGGTCTCACTTTATGGACATTTTTTCCCTTTTGTTTTGCCATACTCTCTCATGATTTTGATACTGTGGATTCTAGATAAATATATAAAATGAAGGTTGTTAGAGCACGTTGAAATATCCTAATGACTGCTCCTACTTCAGCCCTGCATTGACTCAGACATGCCCATGGCTAACTGCAGATACAACCTCCTCTGATAAATCCAACTAGGTGTCTCAATGTTCTGTGTACAATTCCCTCATTCCAAGTGTTCCCTCGATAGTAAAACATCATTTCCTGTACTGAGCTGTAAAACATTTCTATCAAATGCAGACATATGAAGAAAACATCCAACTTATGCCTCATAGTCTAACCTTTGGTAGTAATCCAGCTCTAAGGCATCAGGCATGAAACCTGTGCCCACGAGTCCTGGTTTTTCTTCTAGAATGAAGTTGTAAAATATTAAGGCAAAAGACTCCTTTTGACATAAAATTCTCTCTTTGCAGTTTTCTGATCTGTTATTGCTATTGCATTTTTGTGTCCATTTCTTTCTAAAGAAAATGCAATTTGTGGGCTTTCAGGGACAGAAGATAGTAGCAGGGACACCACTCCCATTCAGAATTTGACTTCTGGCTAGCATTAACAGTGTGTGGAAATATCACCACTGAACCCTAGCTGTAAGCATGAAGCAGATTTCTGCACACCTTAGGATGGAGAGGTAGCTGAGCTTTTGCAATTGCCATGTCTGCAAATCACAGCACAACAAGTCTGTCGAGAAGAAATAATTCAAGAAACATTGTGTAGAAATGTGAAGACAAAAGGAGATTTTTCTTGTATCCTATACAATTCTGAGCTCTGCGTGAATCAATAAGAGTGGAAATGTTTCTCTTGCAATTTTATTGAACTTTCCCCGACCAAGGAATGATGTAATGTGCAGCCTAATTGCAATAGTTCACAAAAGACAATTACAAACTTATTTTGAAACCATTTTATCTAACCTTAAACAGATAGTGTATATGAAAAACAGGAAATGTGCATGAGAAACACTTTTTTCAGGGCAGCATGACAAAAACACCTAGACAGACTGAGTGGCATATATTCCAAAAGAACATTAGCCACGTGGTGCTCTATTGACTGAAGTCCTCCATTTCCCACTGTTCAGCACAGGATTTCCCAGCTCACAAAACCATCCTGCCAGTCACCTCTGCTTACCAGTGACTCAGCTCTTCACCAGAGGTGTGCAGGGACCATCCGCAGGAGCTAGGCTCTGTGCCCATTTGCAATCATTCCTGTGTCTGGAGACTACAAATGAATTGCACATCAGTGATGGTTTTGATAGCAGCCTAGGAATTAAACCTTAGTGACTGCATAGGGAGTTCACATCACTCATTTCAGATGGGCAGACATGCAGATGTCAAAACACTGTTCTCTTATAACTGAATAGGGCTAGGTTTGAAATGGTGAAGGTCACTGATTCTCCAGATAAATTTATGTTGTCTGAGCATGCCAGTGATTCACTCTGTTGCTACTAGTATTTACATCCTTGTATCAATCAAAGACTAGAGTAATATTGATTTAGGTTACAAATCTCCTCAGCAAGTAAACAAATGCACTGTTTGTGAAAGGCAATTCATGAGAGAAAAAATTCCATTTAAAAGGCTTAGCCACAGTCATGCTGCTTCTCTTTTCAAGGCAGAATTAACATTTCTGACCTGTCAGTGCAGCAGGTTCATTCATTTTGGTGATTTCCAATCAAGCTGTGTTCTTCCTTTGTCATTATCAGCCATCAGCCACAGCAACAAACTGTGTGATCAGAACTTAAGCTATCAATTTGGTTATGATTCATGAGGCTCAGGGGAATCCAGCTTGCTCTTCTGCAATGATATCGATTCTGAAGTGCTGACGGTACAGAAGTTTGGTTATGTCAGTGCATTGCAGCATACATGATTTGGGTGGGAGACACAAGGAGTAGAGAGCACAGTAGCAAGACGCCATAGATATATTGAACTAGGATTTATGGCCTTCATGCATCTACCTGCAATTCTGACCAAGGGCACTACTAAGTCCTGGGTGAACTTCTTTTGAGCTTCTTCCACTCCTCACATAGGCTGTGAGAAAAATGAGACAAATTGCCTGCCTGGGAGAGGGTGCAAGGAGAATATTTTTGCCTCTCTCCAGTTGGTACAAGACTAATTCCAAGCTGAGACACCCTTTTTATCTTAGTGTTTTATTAGTTTTTTGCCCCCTTAATTTTGAGGCATACCAAACATACTTAAAATATGGGAACAGTATATATCTGTAAGGATACAGATTACTGAAATCTCCTAATTCAAGCAAAAGACACTTATTGCCTCAATAATGTCTCCTTTTGATTATCCCAGCAGAACTATGCAATACACAGAAATTACTATCAAAGACAGCAGTGAAAGAATCACTGAAGTAACACTAGTCTGGGCCTGAAGAATTGAGCGCTATTCTTTCCCTTGCATAGTCCTTAAGAGTTGTTTGAACTGCATAAGTATACAAGAGTCTCAAGCTAGCGAGACAAGTGATTTAGCCCTACAATAGGAAGTCATACAGCTGCATCAGCATGGCATTGTGCTCAAACCAACAAACATTGCTAGATAGCTAATAGCAGTACTACCTTAAGGTCCCAAGCTAGTTTTGCCACCACATCAAAATGACAACCTGCCTTCTTGAAGAAGAAAGGAGTGTTATATTTAGGTTATTCACTCATTCTTTAAAGCAAGTTAATAGGACCCCCTATACCATCCACCAGCACCAATTCACTAGCTTCACAAAAGGACACAGCCTATAGTTTTCAGGTTCTACTTAGTCCTAGCCTAGTTTTACTGCTGTTAAAGGAGTTTCCAAGCTTCCTGTTTCAGTAAAGCCAGAGTTCAAGGATTTGACAGCTTTCTACTCTTTTGTGCATAGAAACATTTACATTTAAATAGGCATTTTCTGAAATGCATAAATAACTGTCCTCCAGATCAATCAATTATGGTTGATTAGGAAATTAAATAAATTAGAACACATTTTCAGAACCTATAAGCTTTAAACCCAAGCATGACAAGTTATGTTTTTTATCAATAAGCCACAATAATCAGATTTCTGAATTTCTAGTACAGCTTCCATCGACTTTCATTTTGAAAGAAACACTGTAAAAAATTAAATTACAACAGACAAAATTAGAGCTTGACCACAGATGCTCACAGAGGATGAGGAGGTCACAGCTTCTTTCTGTACAATTAGCGTGATCACCACTCTGACACTCACAGATCTTGCAGTAGCCAGCAGAAAGGGCTACAAGCAGCTTGAAGATACTGGTCTAAGTTTTCCTCCTGGGCAGATCCTCTGCCAAGGATCTACTGCCATGGGAGACAACAGCATCATAGCTATACCTCCCCCTACTTCAGGCTTCATCTTGATGGAGGGTAGGGCAGGCAGCAGCCCAGCAGGTTTTATACCTGCTGTGATCAACTCCACTTAGATAAAGTGAATTTACACCACCTCTAATTATTGCTGCCACCTGGGAGAAGAAAGGGCCAGTGAATGTGGTCTGGGAGGTTCAGCTACAGACAACAAAAGAAAAGAAATCTTGCACAACACCAAGTAATCTTAATAGGCATGTTCAGTGATAAATCATTAAGAAGGTTTCCCTACGTACTCCTTTGGTACTGTTTTATACAAACTCATTGCCTTACTTTCATGTGACCAAAGTAAGATAGTAATACCTGCAATAAGATTGTTAATATTAGCTGAACTTTCTGATGTTAGTCAGGGCTCCTGCCCCAAGATACCCTGTAGGAATGATCTTGTTCAGTTATGATTGCGGAGAATCAAATCCATTGCAAATCTTTAGAAACAGGCATTTTCTACTGGTAAAGACACTAGAAACCTCCCCTAAGGAAATGAACTTGGAAAGAGCAATATATTAAGAGCTGAAGCCTGAAATTCTGTGAAACCTGTGTAACAGGATTTTTCATATTCCTCTAACAGTTCAGGTTTGGCCTTTTGCCAGAAGGACTGTCTATTACAAAAAAATCAACATAAAGCAAGCATTAAAGGATTAAGATCTGGCTAAAAGCTTGTAGCCTCAACATGTCTTAAGAGATGTAATTTTTCATGTTATCTAGCCTGGGTCTCACATCTTCCATTCTGCCACTATTAAAACAATCTGTTCTGACTTGTTACCAGGGTTATTGCATTCTGTTCAGCAGTAATAAATGCAAAACAAAACAAAACAAAACAAAACAAAACAAACAAAAACAACTACTGAAAATTTATAAAGTTTTCTAGAGAAATATTCACTCTGCTTTATACACTATGAACATGCATGCATTTGATTTAATTTTGTTTTACCCATGTGATTACCCAGAGACACTAAAGAACTGGAAGAGACTTATAGAGGTGGAGCTGAGGTGGAGCTGAAACCAACATTGAAACCATAAGTATTAATTTGGATTTGGCTGTATCCTGAGTACACAACAGTGAAAAACCATAACGCAAGAATTGACCGTGACCTTCAGAAGTAAAGACAAACTGCTACGCTAGCCATACAACAGACACTGATGGCTTTACTAATTCATAGCTTTTGTGGATATGGTAACATTCTTTGTGAGTTCACATCAACGCAGTCCGTCTGGTTAAAAACATACAATATCTTCATGCAGGTACATCTCATTTTAACATGCAGATTTTCAGAAGCTGCCCTGCAAGAGTACAGGTAGACATGTAATTAACAGCAGTCACAAATAAATTGCAAATGCTTTTGTACAGCACTTTAAATGCCGCTGTGCTTTTTGAACTAAAAATGACTAATATGCCAATGCTTCTCATGCTGTTACCTGCTTGCCATCAGTTATTTTGAATAAGTTACATGAAATAGTTTTTCGTAATCATTGTTTCTGTAGCACCTCAAAACCTATCAAGCAGCTGTTACCTAAACCACAAAATGACACTGAACTGAGATACTCAGAGGGGTACCACATTTTATCTAGTGGACCTTAGATACAGCTAGATTTTTTTTTCTTCCAGTAGTAATTGTAGTATGGAAATAACCATAAAATCACCTCACCATTCAAATAATCTGCTTTCAGAAATTTATTTGCAACATATTTTACTTATTGCCTAATTCTCCAAAGTGTTCAATAACTGCATATTAAGTAGGGAGACTCAGCTCTTACTATCCACCGACTTCTACAGAAACTGCAAATGCACATTACGTTGCATGATGAGGTTTTGCAATCAAAAAGTATGGAAAGAAGTTTGATGTGCTTTCTTGCCCTTCACGGTCTTGAAGGACCTCCTGACCTTCTAAGCATGACCTGCCTCCTCTCTGCTGGTTTCCAACCACACAACCATGTTGGCAAACAGAACAGTTGAGAAGAGACTTAAGTAATGGAAGTTTCTGGACACATCTCAACCTGACACTTCCATTATTAATGTTTATATTGTTATGCCAGAAGTCAAATGAGTTAAGAGTTCATTGTGTTAGATACGTTTAAGCATACAAATGCCATGTCTGTCAGCTAAGGGTCTAATGGGAGCCATGGACTGCTAACCTCTGAAAAATATAAGTTTTGTTTTTAACAGAAGATCATGACAACTGCACCTTATTTTGCCCAAATAGCCATGATAATTTTCAAACAGAAGAGTACAATTGAACATAGGAAACGTTCATTTATTGACTGCTCACACAACATTAGGCATTGAATTTCCTCAATTTAGGTGATTTCATAATTGGAAGAACGAACATTTGCTCATTGTATATATATATATATATATTCAAATATTCCAAACTTTAAAATACAGTTAAGTGCAACTTCTACTTATTTCAAGAAGTTTTTTTATTTATTTATATATATATATTTTTTTACAGCAGGTGATACAGCAACAGCAGAATAATATTGCAGAGGAACAATAAAATTTTCAATGTAACAATGTATGATGTGAATCCATGCACTGAAAAAAAAAGATTGATCATTTAGCTATGTGGAAAAAAATGCCAAGAGAAATTAATTGCTAGAATCTGAAAGTCAGGAGACTAATCCAATTAAACATGTAAATGTGGTACCTATGGTGTTCATTTGCAGTGTCCTTCGAGCTAATAATTAAATGATGAATTTTAAAACTAATCATTAAGAAAAGTATCAGCTGTTAGCCTAAAATTCAGAGTGCTTTTAAACTTGTGCTGCCACATTAATCCTTGACAAAGTCATCTCAGCTCCCAGCCCTCACCTATTTCCAGCTTAGGGTACTGGAAGATGAAATCCTGTTTTTCAGTCTGGAAATGTGGATGGCTAGAATTACTCTGAATGTGTATTGTCACAAATATATTCAAAATCCTGAACATTGGACAACCTAACCATGTCAAGGGCATTGAATAAAAGACCCTTTACATGACAAAATAGCACTGTCCAGAGGGTTTTGACATCAGCTACCTCACCTGAGAAACTGCCATAACCAGGGAACAGCTGAACAATTCCTGTAGCTATTTCTAATTGCAACAGCCACCTACAGGAGCAATCATAATATGCATGTGGTGACCACTAGTTATGGTCTGCTGTTATTTTATGACCACTTGATCTCATTTGACTTGTCAGCTTATGTAAAAATTAGGTATCTTTCCCTGCAAATTAGCATTAATCTTAAAATCAGGAGTTTTATAAAGAATCTAAACATTTGAAACTTGGAGATAAAAACCCTGAAGATTTGAAAAAATGTAATTCCTCAAAGGAAAAAGAAAAATAACATTTAATATCCTCACATGAATAAAAGACTGCCTATCACATTTTTTTGTTTGTTTTTGTTTTGTGGTGATTTGTCATCAGTACACTTGTAACCTCCAGATAATAATTCTTTGCTTGAAAAATTCTGACACGTTTGTAGTGGTTTGGTAATAAATAACCAAATTTTACTGTTATTTTGGTGCAAGTGTTCTTATGTGTAATTACTGTTGTAATTGTCATAGTATTATTATTAGCAAATTTAAAAAAATTACCTGAACATTCAACACTCATATAGCATATATCCCCTTCCTCTCTCCTCCCCACTTCACTATTTTCTAGTTGTTCCATCTTAAGCACCTATGATTGCCAGTTGATTATTTAAGCAGTAGCTCTGCCTGATAGCCCTGGATGAACCCAACATACCAAACTGGGTTTAACAGCTTTACATCAGCCTTATTTCATGGGAGCCAATGAAGTGAAACTTACACCTGCCCATCTGAAGTTATTTTCCTCCAACAGCATTTTTATGGCCAAACACATTTATCATGTATACAAATCGGCAAGAAGAAAAGTCAACGAGACTCATGCAAACACCAGATACAAAGATGATCAAGCAGCTTTTCTATGAGAGGTGAAAAGAACAGGAAAAAAACAGAAAAACATCCTTTTATGATTTAGCTATGCCAAAGGGGTAACATTTGAATAAAAATATTGCTTAAAATTGTAACTCATGCATTAAAAGTGTATGAAAGACATAACGCAGAATGAGTTTTATCTTCTGACATCAAGAATTTCTAGATGATCTATTGATCATTTGTGAGTTATAACAGCTCATGTCAATAAGTTGTGTTGGAGTTAAATCCCGTTTACTGGATTTTCTTCCATATGCATGGTATCCTACTTCTAACATGAAAATCTGTCTGTCCTTCATTTTTGTTTTTCAAAAATGCAAATATTACTAAACAGGGATATTGTTTATATCCAATATCATGGCTATTTTAGCTGTGTGTAGCTGCATGTAGGAAATGCATCTTGTACAAATTAGTCTGAACTAGAGAGCAGTGATGGCATCTGAGAGTGCAGTGAGAAGAGTGACATGTGTGAGAGTGAACCCAAAAGTCTACACGTCACATCCAAAAGTCTAAATCCACAAAGCAGCTATTTTCCAGATGAGTACATGTCTTACCTTGGAAACTGATAGTGTGAAACAACCTTGTAAGTCATTGTCATCATCAGCTATTGCTTGTGATTATAGGTAGTCCAGGTGACAGCTATCTAGAATCAAGGCAGTTTACAATGTTCTGATCACAAAAGTCTTTTCCTCCTGCATATTTATTATGCTCAACATTTCCATTTTTTTTTTCATGGAATGTGGAGTGTTTGATCCACATAGTTATGATAAAATGCTAAATGAATACAATCAAACCAGAAGTGTGACTCAGTTTTACCAGGACTCTAAAACTAAAACTACAGCAAAGCCTCTGGCACCTACCATCATCACCCTCAAGACTGGAATATTCCTCATGTTAATACATATTTTTGAATTGTAAAAATATTTAGGGAACCCAGTTCCCTTTTCTGAAGTATGCAATAAACCTGCAAACTTGTCTTGCATACACTCTAGAATTCATATTTTCTGTAGTACATTTGTTCTATTGAGGAAACAGGTATTTGGGGATTTTAGTCTTCTCACCCAGACGGGTGAGACATCCACCAAAATGAGAAACCATCAAAAACACTTCTAAGGCTGCTCTCCCCCACAGCATGTTCTCCTCTTACTAAAACTCCAGTCTACAAAGTGTGCTCAAAACTCTTCTTCCTAAAAACTTTTTACCAAGGAGCTTGTTCTGTCCTTTTATGCTGAACACCTCTCCACTGATAGCTATCCTTTACTGTGCCTGAGTATTGCTCCTGAGCGCTGCTGGACTGAACTTGTAAATTCCCGTCCCACAATTTGGGAACATTTTTGGTGCTTTTCAAAGGAAAAACATCATTTTCATGGACTGTTAGAATATCAGCAGCATTAATTTTTCTTCTTAGTTTCCTTTGCCTCAGGAAGACAATGTTGCCACAAAAATGGCATAATTTGAAGGACTGTTAGCTTCAAGGTGTCTTCTCTGGATGCCCCACCAACAGGTTACATTGAGCACCAAATGTGTAGTTACAGATTCAGTAGGTGTTTTGCAAGGTTGTTCATTTTCTTGCCTATGACTCCACTAAGAAGTCTTGAAGAAAAATTACTAATTAGAGAGTGCAATACTTCAAACGTACCTGGCAATACTCTCATTCTTCATAGGTACTACAGAATAAAATTTTGAATGCTTATTCAAGCAGAACCCAGTCACAAAATTCATCCATTTCTAGAAGGAATTGAAAATGTATCTGTGACTACACGTATACAGACTCTTCATATCTATGTGGCATGTGGGCTAAAGCCCAGATCACTGCATTCCCCTGCTCAGCACATCTGCAGCACCAGAATCAGGCAGCCCGCAGTTTAGTGCAGCATCTGACTCACTGTGGTAATGCAGCTTCAGCTCAGGCTGCTTACAAGTATCACGAACCCTTACAGATAGTATCCTTGTAGTCATACTACAGCAACGCTAGCTGGGATGGGATAAGAAGGTGGGACTTGCCAATTAGCAAAGCTTTAAGCTTAGCTATTAAGAACTCATGCAAAGCAGAGTTTTCTAGAGTATTCTCCGAAACTGTTATCATTTGTACATCAATGCTGTATGGAAACTGGAAATCTGGCCTTTCATGAAGTATTCTACTACCTCGCAAAACATATTCTAACCACCTCCATAGTTTTCTCATCAAATTAACACCATAATCATGCTTCTGATCTGTTCACATGTCTACTTGCATAACTATTCACCACGGTTAGGAAAACTGCAAGTTAGCTTGGTCAGCTGGAGATCAGTCACAGGTATCATGGTCCTCATGTCCTTTTTGCCAATTTCTCTAAATGACATAGTTGTTGTGATTACAGTCATTCTGAACAGAGCAGTTTAGCTGTTATTAAAAACATCTCTTTAGTCAGATTCATGGCTTTCCTATCCTATTTATAAGTTCTGCAACCAAATCACACATCCCTTTCCTAGGACTTAAGCAGTCCCAAATCCATACCATGTCTGCAGTGCAGCAGTGTCTTTGGTGAGCTGCATTTTGCAATACAGCCATACTGTCAGATGTATTGCCTTACTCACCAACACAAGACTATACCAACTCAAAATTAAGAGAAACCAGTAATATTACTCCCCACTCCAAATTTCTGAAAAGCCAGAGGCAAACATCATGCAGAGTTGACTGGCTTACACGCTGAATGGTTTAAGAATCTCATAGCAGTCTTCCAGTGCTTAACAGGGGTCTACGAGAAAGCTGGAGAGGGACTTTTTACAAGGTCAAGGGGTAATGGCCTTAAACTGAAAGAGGGTAGATTTAGATCAAAGGAAGAAAGTCTTCACCAGGACAGCTGTGAGGCACTAGAACAGTTTACCCAGAGAAGTTGTTGGTGCCCTGTCCCTGGAGGTGTTCAAGACCAGGTTGGTGGGGCTTTGGGCAACCTGGTCCAGTGGGTGGCATTCTTGCCCATGGCTGGGGGTTTGGAACTATGTGATTTTTAAGGTCCCTTCCAACCCAAACCATTCTATGATTCTGCATAATTTCATCAGGTGCCGTATGCATCAAAAGGCTCACCACTTGTTTCAGCCTTTCAGTTCCCCTGTTCACCTACTGACTCAACGGTGATCCCTTGTGTTATAAGCGAATGGTGAGTGACTGATGCTGATCTTTCCATGCCCTGTGCAGCTCCCTGATGGACAGGTGTTACCTTTGTGCTTTTTTGTCCACCTGCTGTTTGACACTGCTTGCTTGTTAGCATTTTCTTCCTGACTTATTTCCTTGTTTGAAATTCAACCCCCAGATTCATTCATCCCTTAATTTGAAAATAAAGCTAGTTTCCTTTCCTGAACTTTCCAATATAAACAATTACACCTGTTACTTAGGAAAATTGAATTTTTTGGGGGGAGTGGGCATGAATATTTTCCACAACACATTAGCTGGTGACTTGCATACCTTGAAAAATACTTGTATAAGTTTTAGTGTGATAAGAAAGGAGGTGGACTAGCAGTGCTGAGATTTATACCCAGCTCTTGTTCTGTCACCTGAAACAATTTTTTAGCCTCTATAGCTCATTTTATACCTATAGCTATCTATTTCATTGATTATCACAGGTTTTAATTAATTCAATTTGTAAACAACTAGGTGGTGATTTAGTGAGATGTGTTCAGCAAATTAAAGAACTATTAAGAAAGCTTATCTGAAAGCTCTGGGCTAGGCTTTCAGGCTTGCCTCATTTTCAAGTTGCTGCAAACAAGAAAACAAGTAATTCCTCAGAGAAGTACAAGCTCCCAAACAGTCATTATGAATATATTCCTAGGGGCCTTTTTTGTTTTGGGCAGAATGGTACATCGAGATTTCCTTATGTAGTAAAACTTACCATTGGAAAGAATAGAAATCATGATCTGAGCAAGGCTGGGACATCCAAAACTGTTTTGTAATGTATGAATTTCTACAGTCACTCCCTCCTGCTGCATACAGCAGCAGAATGCAGTCTGCCTTCAGTTTGCCCCATCGCCTTCCAGTGCAGACATCAGGGGCCACCTCAGACCTAACCTAGATACCAAAAGTGTCCCCTGGCCTTTCAGCAGAGAAATCACTTGCTTTGATCCATCACCTTAACAGGTGGAAGAACCAAAAGGCCAGCGTGTTTTCAAAAGTGGGGCCACAACTGGATTTGATTAAGCTTTACCTCAGCACATCCCATAGATAAAAACTGTTCCTGCTTCTTTTACCCTGTTCTTAGACAACAGAGTTTTTCAGGGGCAGAAGAGTACCTTCAAGGTGATGTTCAAGGTGATGGAAAAATACTTACTGGTTACTATTTATTTTTCCACACAAAGACTACATTCAAGTGACCCTGTCTCATTTTCAAAAATGAATGATGGAAATTCAGACGGGGTTTAAAAATATTTTTCTGGAGTATGCAGAAATAAACTCCAACAAGTAAAAATTTATTCAGCATTTCCTGAAATAAATAAATAAATAAACCCACTGAACAGCTGAAAAAACATGCTATACATACTCTGCTTGAAATGACTTCTTCTATAGTCAGGAAGTGACACTTTAGAAAAACTTCTAAAGTCACATTTAAGCACAGAGAAGAGTGGCAAATTATTGCAAGTATAGAAAAAACACCTCCTAGAAGTCATAATGGGACAGGAACCAGGCAGGAAGAATAAGGCAGAGCTCACTAGCAGGTAATGTTTCTATGCAAATTTACCAAGCTGAGCAAATTGTGCCTTAAATAATCGTTGTTCTGGTGTGGAAGCAAGCCCACTAAATTTTTTAGTAGAGCAAATGGCCTTTGGATTTTAATTAAACTGAAAATCACTGAAAAGAACCATTAAAAAAATTACATCTTTGATGTTCCCACTAGATATTTTAAGAATATCCCCACAGTTCAGCTAAACTGTAAATAAAGTCCTGTTAAAGTCTTTGTGACAGAACTGTAGATTAAGTTAGGGTGGCATTAATGAACTGCTAAAAAACTACTCAATGTTAATTTGAAGTTTAAGAATACACATTTGCAGCTCACCACAGCAGCTGGAGAGGCAGGAGATGACACCCCAGGGTCCCACAGCAGCCCAAATCTGGCCCCTTCTCTCCCTCCTCACCTGGTGCTACCAGGCTTGGCACAAGCCAAACCTTACCCCAGCTTTCATGAGCTTGTCACCTGCTTGTGCCTTGGTCCCTTCTGCATGGTGCCACCATTGCTGCTGCCTGGCTGCTGGCAGCACTGCTTTTCTTCTTCTCATTATTATTTTTATTTTTATTTTTATTTTTATTTTTATTTTTATTTTTATTTTTATTTTTATTTTTATTTTTATTTTTATTTTTATTTTTATTTTATTTTTATTTTTATTTTTATTTTTATTTTTATTTTTATTTTTATTTTTATTTTTATTTTTATTTATTTTTATTTTTATTTTTATTTTTATTTTTATTTTATTTTATTTTTATTTTTATTATTTTTATTTTTATTTTTATTTTTATTTTTATTTTTATTTTTATTTTTATTTTTAAACAGCCTCTGCTTGTCACTTTCTGTTGTCCTGGGTCTGAAGTTCACCTCTTCTCCCGTGTTTCTCCTCAGGGCCTTATCCTGGACCAGAGCAAAACCTAGTCAGGGCCTGCTGGGTCCAGTGCAGTGATCATGATTCCAGTTCATGATTTAACAAATTTGGAGCGCTTACTGGAAGCTTAATGCCGTGTTTGTCTTATTTCTTCTCTTGTACATCCAAATCAATACAGGTACAGAAATTTTGTAGTGTTTCTGTTGCTAAACTAAATATGTTTCCATTTCTGTATTTATATTTCCAGGGTTTGTTGAACTGTTTAATGTTCCAGATGGTCAGGGCCATGTTTACATCTTTGATTTTCTGGACACACTTGTTTCATCAAAACTGTGTAAAAAATAAAAATAAGTCAGTACAGTCTTTGATGACTGACATTTCTTTATGTGGATTGCAGAGTTAGCTGTCCCTGGGTATCTTCTGTGCCCATGAAGGGGCTCAGTTACAGCTCAGATGATGTCAGTGAGATCACCTGTCAGAAATATTGGGATGCTCAATTAAGGATGGAATGAAATGACCCCAATTTTCCATGCTGTGCATTTCCACGAAGGCATATGTTCTCTCAAGGGTATTCCAAGTGTGGCATCCAGACATGGAGGTGACTAATACTTTTGAAACTCAGAAATTTTGAAATTCATTGCTCCTCTGTTGTTTATTCAAGTCTGCCTTATCTGGCTAAGGAAGTTGGTTGCAGCAGTGAAATGTCTGCTAAGCTGCAATAACACCTCTGCTGTGGTTACAGATTTCAAACACAAGTAAATAAATATTAATTGTAATTTGTTTTGCCTCCCTGTGCTTTGTAAAGTACATGCACACAAAGATTAATTCCGTTAAAACGAACAGGCAGGAATCTGGCTCCCACAAGTGCCAAATCCAAACTCCTTGACTGTGTGTCAAAAGAATATGCTTGGCTTTCAGACATCTCTCAATTAAAGAGCCTGTGCACTGAAGGAAATGTCAGCTGGCAGCTTCTGTTCCCTACCCAGATAAATGCAAAGTGGTGCCTCCCTTAGCCCTGGCAAGGCAGGTACTTTGGTTGGGCACCTCAGTGCACCAGCTCTGGCAGTTTGTGTCCTTAAGGTGGCAGCAACTAACAAAAAAGCCTTTTTTTTTTTTTTTTTTTTTTTTTTTTTCCGTGGGGCAGGTAGTAGGAGACATACAAGAGAAGGAGCCTTAAAATTGGAAAGAAGGAGAGAACTAATTCTTCAGAGCTCCTTCTTTAATCTTCCATTTTCTGTTCAGCAGAATCATATTCATAGCCAGATTATTCATTATTAAGAGCTTATTTCAGATCAAACCCTGTATGTCAGTAGATTAGGACACTGAGGAAGATTAGCTTCTCACTGTAGGTGGTGGGAGTAAGTTCTTTATCTTATCATTAGCATGGACTTTCATGGTTTTTGATCATAATTATTAATTCTGCCAGCAGACTTTCACACAAGGATTAAAATGCAGATAGATGTCATTTAAATAGCATAATCAAGCTGAAAGTGAGGTTTTGTGGCAGGCAAATCCTCAGTTTTACGACAACCAATTTCATTTTTGGGGACTTTTAAGCACTTTTTGTAGTTTAAAAAATGAGTTTGTTTACGTTCATGTGCTTGTAATACAATTTTATTAGCTATTTTTCTCCCTGAAGAAAAATATTGTTAGTATTCAGGTGAACTTTTACTCTGATTAGTATAAATGGCATGTAAAATTCTTAAGGAATGTTTCTGCACATCCTTGCATTGTTGTAAGTGGAAGCCAAGCATATAGATGAAGAATTACTGAATGAATTCAAATTAGGTATCTCCCCCCCTTCTCTCTTTCTCTGTTTTTTTTTTTTTTTTTTTTCTTCTTAATTTTCTGATGTTTTTGGGCTTTATTTCTTCCATGAATGTGGATATGTGACATGGCTCTGAATATAAAAGAATCCAAGACCTTGTCCTACTGCCAAGGTGAACATTCTTAGAACATCAGGAAATTTAAGGTTGCCACATTTCTGAATATTATGTACAAAGAAGGAAAAAAAAAAAGAGTAGACAATATTTCATCAACAAAAGCCTTTTGGTTAGATTTGAAGTCAAAATTCCATCACAATAGGGGTCTGTATCATTTGCTAAAATATACGAATGTTTAGTTGCATAATGAAACCAAATGATAATATTGTGTATCATTACAGTGTGTTCATAGAACTCTTATTTTGCAAAATGTAACATGCAGGAGGATGAGGAACAGATACAACACTGCAAAGAATATACAGCAGCAGCTCATACACACAACTGCAGTGAAGGTGGTTAGTTGGCAGCTGTTTCTGTTCTAAATTTAATCACATAGCTGATATGATGAACCACTTACAACACAGGTAGTGATTACACTCTTACCTGGAGATTTATTTTCTATCTTTTTTTTTTTTTTTTTTTGTAGGCGTATATCTTACGTTTCACCTAACCTTGCATGCTCTCTGGGGACTATTTTGCTTTTTCTCACATTTTCATACAGCATCTACCCTGACAGGTCAGGCTCTTTTGAATAGCCCTGCAATTAACTGTAGAGATGTGTATTTAAACTGCACATAAGAGGAGGCAGAGCTGAATGTTTGGTCCCCTGCCTCTAGTTATGCAAGGGCTTTGAAGGTGGCAGTGTTTTGGATCCTGAGAAACAATGGTATTGAATAAGTGCTGCTACAGAAGGAAAAAAATCAGTGGAGACATTTTAAAATGGGTAAACACTTAAAAATATGTGCAAATAGTCTGTCCAGTGTTATACAGAAATCTGGTAGTATAAAGAGGGCCCAGAGTCCTCCCAGGCACTTATCTCTAGCATCAAAATGAGAACTGTCTAGGTAATTAGGAGGCTCCTATGCATTTTTGCATACTTGCCTATCTTTTCAGTGTGTATACCATTTTTTCAATGGTTATAAGAGCTTCTTTCCAAGTCTGTTTGTATATTTAAACATACAGCAATGCTCACACCGCATCCTCCTTCTTGCTCCACAGTTCCTGAAAGCCATTGTTTATTTATTTATTTATTTATTTTTCTGACATAAAGAATACTGTCTTGGGCAAACAGCACGTGCAGGGCTCATAGAGCCGTCAGGGAACACCTGACATGTTTTTCTCCTGTCATCTGAGAACATGCTGCCTGGCAGGTGCATGCAGACCAGGCAGAGCTTGTAACAGAAAACAAAACAAAACAAAGCAAAAAAAAACCCACCAACACACAACAAAACCATGACCGAAGTTTACGACTAATGGAGAAGTTTATATTTGTTAAGATGTATCCCTAGTGAGTATATATATATATATATATATTTTATTTATTTTTTTTGTGGCAGCAAATGCACTAAAAATAAAAATAAATTCACTATAGCTAGAATGGTGTAAGGGTTTGGAGCCCACTCATATACTTCTTTTCATGTAATTTCAACTATTAAAGCTTGCATAATGCTTTAATACATTCCTATCTGAGTCATGTTGTAATTCTAAACAGAAAGTGCATTAGGGATTAAAACATGCTGAAAACAAAAAATTAATCTTGATCATTTTTGTCTGTTAGCTTAGAATTAATTGAAAATCAGTGCAATTATTTCTTTGGCTGTTTTCAGCAGCAAAAGAATTTGAGATTTTTCTTCTGTGACAAGGCAGCAGCAAATCAATTCTGATCAGTAGATTTACCTGCTTGCTCAGGAGGGTGTCATAAACCCTCATGATTTAAGAGCACTGGCTGCTGTTGTGCATGTGTGAAAAATCCAGCTGTATCTCCAAGGTCTGTTACGCTGACGAATTTTCTGTTCTGTTCACTCATCCCAAGGTTCAGGTCATATCTCATCCTCTCTGTTAACAATATGATTTTATGGTGCCAAATCTAAGATGAATTAAAACTTGCTTGCACTCATTGGGGCCAAATTCTGCTGCTATTTGTATCTGAATTCAGAATGATTTTTGGAAGTTTTCCATACCTGGCAACAGAAGCATAATTTCTTCAAAGGGAGCATATACTGACTGGAGACCAAGGGGAACAACTGGGAAGTTAGACCCTTATGATGTGAAACTCAACCCCAGCTCTGCAGCATGTCCTTAAAAAAAAAAAAAAAAACAAATATGCACAGGAGACCTTGGTCCACCCTTGTATCTGTGCTGTTGTCTGAGAAGCATAACACTCTGTGGAGCTGACAGGACTGCTTTTAACCTTGCTCAGTGAAAGTGCAGGAAAAGATTGCTTGACACACTTGGAGAAGGTAAAATTCAATGCCATATGCAGTGATCAGGAGAAGGTGTGGAAATGAGAGCGGGGAAAGACACAAAACTATTAGCCTTGATAGAAATGGGGGGAGTGAAGCAAGGAGGAGGAATAATGGGGGAACACGGGGAGAAGAGGGAACTGAGAAAGTTGAGAAGTTGGAATTTAATAGGAGAGAAAAAAAAAACAGAGAAAATATTGAGACTGTGATATTTGACTGAAGACGATCTTGAAAGAGGCTTTCAGCAGAGACAATATAGAAAGCAAGACCAGGCAAAGAGAAGGACGTGGCTGTCATAACGATAATATATAGTCATTTAGAGTACACTTGATTTTGAAAAGTTTATTTATTTATTTTTTTAAAATGCTTCCCTTGGGCTGGAGTGTGTCCTCAAGATATTTTCAGAGCCTTCCATCTGTTTACCAAACAATTTTCACTTGAAACTAAAGTAGAAGCTAATTAGCATTAGTGTTATTATGTGTGTGCTCTGTCTGCCCCCTTTCCGTAAGCAGTGAGTAAGCTATTGCAGGGAAGGAGGCTTGGCTGAGATTACAGACTGTGAACATATGCATACAGATGAGCAAACACATACAGTTACTTAAATATACACACAGGAAAATTGTATATACATGCTAACATACTCTTATATATTCCTCAGTTTATAAGGAAATGGGTACAGTATGAACACATAAAGAGAAAGTGATGAGTTATGTCCCTGGGCTCTTTGATAGTAGGAGTATTGGTTTGGAGAGGGACAAGTGACTGGCTTTAAACAGCTTTTACCAGGCAGTTTAGCTGAGTTTAAGTTCCCCTGTGAATGTACAGTAGCCCGAAGAGATGTTTCAGCTACAAAGAAATTTGCTGGATACAATGAATGAGATTTTCTGGTTTGCCAAATAACTTATTTACTATCCAAGGATTATTTCATGCTGGGGCAACTTGGTTGGTTGGTTAGTCTAGGTTCCTGCATCCTTTTTGACATAAGTCCTATGGAAAACAAGTAGAATGGGAGCCAGACCTCTGTGTAGGGACTCCTGTTGACTTCACTGACATTTCAGAGGACGAATTTTGTGCCAGTAGCCAAGCAAGGTTTGTGTGCACATCCAATATGCTTTTGTCATTTGTTCCTTAATTAACTTCTCTCCATGGTTATATGATTTCTGACTGTCTCTGAGCAGGTTTAGATTATAATGAAGGCTTATCAAAAATAGAAACAAAACAAAACAAACAAACAAAAAAGAACCATTTATTGGAGCACAATGCAAAAAAAAAAAAAAAGCCTTTGAAGAGAAGGAAGCTGCATTGACAGCAGATGGATGAATACGTAGGCAGTATGAAATAGATCTCAATTTTCTTTCACCTGGGGGTATAATCATGTAATCTGGGGAACTAAGGCCAAAAGATCTGTCTATAAGAACCAGTGTTCCAGTAAATTGGAGCCTCAGTGCTACTTGTTGCTGCTGTGACAGAGAAATGGATGAGACTGTCATGAAGAAGAAAGAGACCTTAACCTAAAGAGACATGGCATAAACCAAACAACTCCCCTTAAAATTGTAGGTGAAGGAAAGGAATGAATTTAAAGTCAAATAATGAATAGTTCAGGTGTGGGTGTGTTGTCAATATGAGCACAGTCAGAAATGCCAGGTTCCTAGTTTTTGGTTCTATTTTATCATACATCATACAAAGATGTTGGAGAAGGGATCTTGTAGAGGTCCATAGGGTCCAAAAAATTTCTGCTCTGACTTCTCTGATGCAAGAATTTGTGAATGTGGTATGGTACTTTAAGGACATAGAGTAAATAAAAGTGTATATTTGGGGCACGAACTATTTTTCTTGCAAGATGTGGGTGCTGAATTTTTACACAGGTTCAAAACCTGGATTAATAGTTTCATTGAAGGGAAAACCTGTAACAACAGCTAAATACAGAAAAGGGTAGGTGAAGAAGTTTTAAGTGTAAGTTGTTGAAGTCTGACAAAATGCTCTGGGGAAGTGTTGATATATCTTAGCCCCTGCACTCTTCTGTATGTACATTTGCTGCTGGCTGCTTTTGGAGATCTCCATGTTACTGGCTTGTATGCAACTGTGGATATGGCCATTCTGTTGTAACAGGGTTGAACCTTCCACTCTCCATGTAGAAAGGCAAACACACACATGTTTTTGAGTCATTTTTAACTTGTTCAAGAAATTAATAAGAAATTAAACTCCCTATTTCTCAAAGGCTGCTGTGGAAGTTAGGAGTTGTTTATCAGCCGTTGGACCAAAGGATCTGAAAGTTTTCATTTTCATTAACAATGACTGTCAATATTGCCAACAGTCTTCAAACAGTGTTCTGTAAGGTTTTGTAAGCCATGTAGGAAGTCGGAATACAGCAAACCAAAAAGAAAAACTCACAACCCCAAAACAGAACCTCAGTGAAATAAGAGAGATTTCTATATGCTAGCTGAGATGCAGGAAAAAAAAATATCAAATAGTACTTTTGCCCTCATTGCTCTCCTCAAAAACTTTGAAGCTGCCCATGAATGGGTAGGAATCAAAATGGTAGCAATTACATTAATTTCATTACTAAAGGATCAAGGTCACAACAACAGCAATTACCTGCAATTTCCCATTCCTGCAATTATATTATTATGAAAATGAACACTTGCTAACTACAGCAAAGCTTTCAGGGGCACTAAAGTGAATTCTTTTTCATTTCAGCAGGTTTGCTAATTGTGTCAGGACTTCAGTGTAATATGATTACTATTGCTTTGGTCTCATCAGAACAAGAAATAGTAGATTGGTAGTGCCTGATTCTTCTAGGCCTCATCTATACATAAATTTCATACCAGTATTTAGATTAGAAACACTGTATTTTACTGAAATATTTATACTGCTATAAATCCTAGTACAATAAACCTTGTGGGAGTGAACTGTATTAGCATAGGTGTTTTTATTCTGTTATAATTGGGTCCAAAATAAGCAGTTGTACAGTTCTGCGATACCATGTTATAAGACGCAGAAAAATGTCCCATTTCTGATACACCTGTGTTGGTGGAAGAAATTACCATGTCTGGCTGCTAGTCACTGGAATCGACCAGCAAAATATTATTCATGAGCATTCCTTAAACTACTTTAGGCAAAATCAGCCAGTGTATGTCAGTACAAGAATTTGCCAGCAGTGGCCTGCCTGATTTTGCCTGGGATGAGTCAGGGGTGCCCACACAGGCTGCTCGGCTGCCTGCCCAGTTTGGGTGAGACCTTCAGCATAGGGGCGCTCACAAGCTGCTGGAAACGGCTGCCTCTTTCTTTGGCAGGGAAGAATTTGTCAGTGCATGTCCACAGACTTACAGCTGTTTGGCATTCTAGTGGAAATAAAGCTTTACCCAGACTGGTTTTATGCTGACGGATGCACAGATTCAGTTGAATCTCCTGCTGCGGACAGCCATGGTCTAGAAACCCATTCAAAACATTTTCCAGCCTCGTCTTACAACAAAATATTTCTGCTGTGATAGTGGTAGAATTAGGCTATTCCAGAATTTTAGTCTTCTAATGGCTAGAAACCTTCTTGCTTCCAGCCCAAATTTAGTCATGGCCTGTTTGTAACTCCTTGGCTGTTTACACCCTTTAGCTGTGGCTCTCTTCTCATATTGACATTTATGTCTGAGTTATCTGTAGAAAGCAGTCATATCTCCTCTTAGTTTTTGTTTTACCTGAACCTAACAAGTCAGACCATAAGCTCTGTTCTCCAGCCATCTCCTCCTACTCCTTCCTGAATTGCTTCAGGTTGAGCTCATCGTTCTTCAACATCAGTATCCAGAACTGCATGTAATAAACAAGATTTTTCTTAGTGCTTTTACTACACAAATTTTCCGTGTTCATACTAGAAAAGGTTGTCCTAAAGAATTCTTTTTCACTTTTGCCTTTATTAAGGCTGAATCATTTTAGTGTCTCATTGTTACCCAGTTATCTATAGATAACTCATTTCGATCATGTAGCAGAAACTCTTTTTGCTTCTACACACATGACTTTTTACTCTGTCCTTTTATCTCATGCTTTGGTCCCATCGGTCTTTCAGCTCTTTTGCAATATTTCATATTTTTCCTGTATTGACATTATCTCCCAAACAGTGCTGGCAGTGAATTTCATTAGTACTTTTTTTTCTTTTTTGGTGCCAATATCATTAATGAAAATATTATTTTAAAATTGTATTGGGATTTATATCTGTCCAGTCTCTCCAGGATCACTTGTTGTCTCTGCATTAGCTAGTTCTTAGGATTCGTGGGGAACCATGTTTTTTAACTTATAGTTCAGAAGCCTACCAATGACGTCCAATGAGTGGATTTCCTATAGAGCACTTTTTAAAGAGAAAATATATTTATCTTTACACAAAGAGGTTGTAGTAAAGAAGACAACAATAAAACAACAATGGGAGAAACTACCTGATTTTATAGATACTGAAAGAGGAGTAATTGGAGCTTCTGCTTTTGGAGCTCTGCATTTTCTGAATGTCAAAGATAGTGAGGAGGTGAGGGCTTCTGAAGGTCATTGACAGAAGCTGAAGCTACTAAACATGAATCTAAAAGCAGCCAACCTGGAGTCAATAGGAAGAGAGTAAAGGTGGATGAGCTGTTTATTTGGGGAGGGGAGAGAGGGAGGAGAAGAAAAAGCAAATAATGTGATCAGGACTGTTGGAAGGTATCTGCTGAGCAGCCCTGTGCCTGACCAGTGCAGCTCAGGCAGGCGAACAAACCCATGGATGGACCATGCAGTATGTGTCTGGCTCAATTCTGCAGTTAGGGTTTGTCAAAAATGGTCTCCTGTTGTGTTTCTCACTTTCAGGATGCTCTTGTGCTAGAGGAAGCAAAAATGCCTCTGTGTTCCTTCTGAACACTTATGGATCAGAACCCTAATGATGGATTTTCATTCCCGTATTCACTGGTAATGAGATATTTCATCCTTCATTGTACTACCAATGTGCAAAATATTTCTCTGGAACTTGGAGCTTTTATAAAAATACAGAGTTATGGAATATTTTCTGGGTACTTCATTCCCAACTCTTTTAATTTAATTTAATTTAATTTAATTTTATTTTATTTTATTTTATTTTATTTTATTTTATTTTATTTATTTCATTTTATTATTTATTTTTTAATGTATTATTATGAGTGTAATTCTGGTGGGTGGTGGTAATTTTACAGCCCTGAAAACACAGGCAATAATTTAGGTAAATCTACCATTGTTACCAGTGTATCAGCATTGGGCTAGGTGTTTTGATCTTTTATGGTTTAAGCAAAATCCATAGTATTAATTAATTACTGCAAATATAAGGGTGATAGATGTTGTGGGATAGGACCAAGAAACTGAACTGAATTGCATCAGATAGCAAAGATCATTGAATAGTGTGCCCTCTGATTATAGTGTCACTAAACACATAAGTTGGATTTGAGCCCAGATAATTTGTGTGTTACGTTTGATGCTTAATGACATCTAAATGTCAAGTTGCAGCTTTTTGGTACATATTAGCCAAGTGCATACATTATTTTTTTTCCCTAAATATTTTTTCCACTAGTTCTTTCATATCAGTAGATATTTTCTTCTGAGAAGAGAAGATGAAAACCTGGGAAAAGATATTGTGATGTAGCTTTTAATTAACATGGCAACACAGCATTAGAGAACTCCTCAGTGACTGAGTTAGTGAGGTTATAGCCATAAGAAACAGTTTAGAAAAAATTGAAACTGCCCAATATTGCAGTATTTACCAATTATTTTCACATCTGTAATTAGTGTATGGATAGACCATCTATTGGAGATGTGGAATGACATTCACCATGGCCTAGTAACATCAATAGCCAATAGATAAATCCCTGTCTTTACTGGAGAAAAGTAAAAACTTACCTCTGCATCAAACTTTTTACACGTTTTGTTACATCAAAATAGTGAACCTATAAAAATCCTAGCAGAAGGAAGGAACTGTAGTTTTTTACATTGATATAGCTGCTCGAAGTCTAGTAAAAGTAAAAGGTACCTATGTTTTGTCTCCAATTGGCTTCTATATCAAGATAATTATCTTGATGCTGGAAACACACCTTTACTGCAGGAAAGACGAACCCCAAGAGGGGCTGAATGGTTTAAGAGGGTTTTAAAGTGTGGTTGCAAGTCAAAATCTCATCATTCTTCAAAACTACCTTCCAGTGAAACTGTCAGAGGGGAAGCTATGACTCATGGCGGTGCTGTGTTTGATTCTGGAAGAACAGGATGGTTTCAGTCTATGTACAGTGTCTGGAATCAGGCTATTGCCTACTTAGAATTTGCTCGATGGAAAGGTTTCCAAATGCATTTGGCACAGTGATCTGTATTTGTACCAGAACTAACCAGTTAATAATGATGACATTTACCTATGGCAATTTTCATCTGAAATCTTCTCTCACTCTGTAGCCACTAGCTCCTAAACCTCTGAGTTAGCTATGCATACTCACTTATATTTTGGTACGGGATAAGTTGAGGAATAGATAGCCAGGTAAAACTATGGTTTCCTTTTCAAAATAAATAGGTATGTAGATATGTAGGTATGAAAAAAGCTACTTTGCAAAATTTAATTTGCTTCAAAATTATAGATATTCTGAATTTTCTATGAGGTAGCTTAGGTGAATTTAATACTGTAGACTTTCCTCTAAAGCTGGTCTGATGGAGAGTGAGTTAAGCATAAGCCAGTTTGTATCTTTCATGATCAAATTAATTAAAAAACTTAACTGACAAGAACTACATTTTCAGAATTACACTGTCTTTATAAATATTAATATTTCACCATTAAGTGGATATGGATGACACGTGGATTTGTGACTGGGAGGAAATCCCTCCATTGTAAGAAAATTCCAATCAGACCAGCTTTTATGTAGTGATTTCTGTTATAAATGCTAACACAGTAAAAATCACATTAAAATCTCTAAAAATCCTGTAATTCCAACCCTCTCCCTCTGCATCTTGCACACACAAATTAAGGGAAATAGTCTTGTACCAAACGTGGAAAAATGCAGTAACCCTGCAAATTAGCCACATGCCAAACTACCTCTGTATTGGCCCTGCACAACCATTTTTGACTTCATGTTTGGCTTTGACAACCACAGTATGTAAACTGTGTCTGAAATCTGTAACACTCTTGAATTCTGGATTTGTTGAAGGAGACAAACACTCAATTCTTTCACTGCAGTAGCCTGAATGCTAAAAACCAGGAAACACATCATGTCTTCAATAAGATGTGCCATGAAATAAAACACAATCTTCGTTGTGGCTTAAAAGATTTTTTTTAGGGGCATTTTTGCTGGTATTGGTTGTATGAAAGTTAAATAGAAACGATGTGTTATACTGAAAGGTGCTAATGGTTTATGCCCAGGCTGCTGATTTACAAGCATTCAGACCTTGGTGGAAGATGCTGCTCAGATTAAAGCATTCTTCTTCTCCTGGCATCTAAAGTTTCAAGGCTTCTTTATATTGTAAAGAAACCGTGCAGAAGGTACATGGTCACCTTTCTTTTAAAATCCATGATGTTTCAAAGGGAAGTGTTGAGAACTGAAGGGGAAAGCTTGGAGATGCAAGGCACGACCAAGTATGTCAGACTAGTCTGAAATTAGAGAGAGGAGAATGGGAGAGGTGCCCAAGATGGGATAAAATTCCTTGACCTGTTAAGTTGGTGCCATGTGGCCCTCCTCCACTCCTTTCTGGTTTCTCTGCTGCACAAGGGAATAGGTTTGTATAAAGACACAAGTCTTATAGTCAGATACCTAGCTGTGTGGCACTGAGTTCTCCTGGACAGCAAATCTAAAGAGGCTAAACAGCTTCCTAACCCCTAACAAGGACATAGTTTAAACTTTGGAGGGACAAAAATACTTGCAGGGTTTTCCAACTTACAGCATGTCATTTATATTAAAACAGTAGTTCAAATAAGGGGGTAGTGGTAGAAAGGGTATAAACAAGTCTTCAGATTTCTTGGAGTATAATTTGTCTTTTACACATTACATAAATGAATCAGTAAAAAAAATCTGGCTCAAATACATACAAACACTGATCAGCTTGCTGTATGGGCTAGAGGTAAAAGAATCACACGCAGCCATTCCGCATGTCCTCTGTAATTTATTGCTAGCTAGGTGACAAATTGCACAGTGGCATCCTCTCTTATACCTTTAAAGGCCATCTGCCCCCAGAGCAGCTGCTGATAAAGTCACATCAGTAAAAATGAAAAAGGGGGGCGGGGTGGGGGTTGGGGAAGACATCAGCACGCCCAAAGACTGGATTTGGATAAATAACCCTTTTAGGTTGGATTTCATTTATTTATTTATTTATTTTTTCTGCAATGTCGAGTTATCATTGTATTCAGTTCGCAACACTAATCAACACTAGATAGACAGGAAATCAAACTGCTTAGTGCTCACGGGGTAAACATGAGGATTTGTATCAAACTGCAGCACTTACTTCCTAGCTAAGCCAGATTGTTCCCCTTGAGCTATTTTCAAAATGCATCAGCAAGAACGAGGTTATGTAAAAAGGCCTTAAACCATATGTTACCAGGTTGTACCCACTTACATCAAATACATTAAGACCGATTGTAGATGTCTGTATACTGTGCACAACACTTGCATGAAATGAATTTTTACCAAATAGGGCTGGATAGCCTGTCACTAACTCCTAATGATAGAAGCTGATATATAATGTATGCTGCCTTTGCGTTTTTGCTAATTAAATTACCAGGAAAAAGAATACCTGTACAAAAAACAAACACCTTCCTGGTGTGGGAGAACAAGAGTTCAGTGGATTTATCCCAAATATATTCAGTGGTCTGCACAGAGAGAAATGAAAAAACTAATTTCCAAGATTAAATATGAGCCTGAATTACAAAGTCGATGCTCAGCAGGGCAAGCTAGGACAAGGTTGTGAGACAGTGAAGGTCAAACTGTCTGCTATTTATTTCCTCTTGATGGCTAATGTGAGACATTAGCTAAGGAGTGCTGGCTACTGTTTTATCTGTAATCACTAATGATCAATTGCAAATGGGGTTAAGAGATGGATATGGTCCATTCATATTGCTGGTAAATATTCTATAGTCTACATCCAAGCTGAGTTTATTTTTTAACCCTGATGTAATTCTGTGCACCCTTATTTCCGCCCTGTGCAATGCTTTATGCTATTTTTCTCAAGTTTTACAGGTGATTTGAAAAAATAAATTATTTGGGTTTGATTTTTTTTTTCCTAACCTGTTTATAGGGAACACTAACTTCCACACCTCAGCTGTGTGTTGGATAAAATAATCTCAATTTCTGTGTGTAACACAGGTAGCCAGGACACATCAGCAATCCATTCCTGAGCTAACACTTATTTCTATGGACTTGCCTAGTTGCATGCAGGTGGAGAGAGAGAGCAGCTTTCCCTTGTTTTTTTGTTTTTTTTTTTTCCTTTCTCTCTCCAAATCTTATTCATTTTAGGGTGCTGTCCTTCAAGTGAGCTGTATTTCTTTCCCAGACATATTTCAAAACTTGCAGGATATTGTACACCTGGAAGCACGTGTGAAACAAAGCAGCTTTGGTTTTATTTGGAGCAAATTCATTCAATTCAATTTGCATTAAGTTTGTGATTGCATTAATGTATTGAAATGGAGTGCATTTTGCAGCTTATACATTATGCAGTAGTACCTATAAGGTCAAGAAATATCTGCTTAGCCACTCTGTGCAGAACACCTTTTGGCCTTTATTACAGACAGATATGTGGTCTCCTTAATTAATTAAAAAGTAGCATCTTTGTCTAGCCAATAAGCTAATTAGGTAATGGTATAATTAAAGGGTGAACATTGTATTATTCATCATAAAAATAATTGAATCAAATTAAATGGAAGATAAATCATAAACTGGATTAAAGGGAAAAAGCACCAGGTCATTATATTTAGGCTAGATTTTGACACTTTTGTATGTGACCTCCCTCCACAGGCAGCCCCCATAGGCTTCAGAATGGCTGCTGATGAAGACAAAGAAAACAGGCAATATGAGGTTGGGTATACTGCATACAGCTAGATGCAGAGGTACCTGATATCTCTGAAGTCCATTCTTACTGTCAGGACTGAGCTTGAAACCACCCCTAAAAACACTGAAAGAATAGGTTGCTGTTAAGCACAAATCCTTTCCTGTACATCTCAAAAAACCTCCTCTGCTGTTAAAAAGGGGGAATAAAGTACAGTAGAAGATGTATTCATTTTCCAAAAGCAAAGAGAAGCTGCTAAGGGAAATAAAATAATGACTTGCAGGAATTAGTATGTTTAAAATGGTTTCATTTTAGTTTTGGGTTTTGTGGTTTATTCAAATGAAGCCTATTTATATGATTAGTTTTTCTAGCAGGTTTTCCAATGAAACTGTTAAATCATTTTCAGAGATGAAGAGAGGCAGCATTTTCAGTGGAAATGGTAGCTCCTGAGCACCATGCTAGTAAAATACAGGGTACTGCTCAATATCACTAACTGTGTCACAGTTTTGCTGTCGAAAGGGATATGAATATGACACAAAACAGTCCATTCCTGTCTGACATGAACTGACCTTCCAGCTTCTAGACACATCTTTGCAGACAGTCTTAAGGAGATTCAGTGGTGATTAGCAAAACCTTTTTAATTGGCTATTTAGCTGAGACATTCAAGCATCCCTAGAATATAAGGATATTTTCTGAGAGAACTTCTCAAATGTAGAATTAATTCTGAAGCTCAGCTGAGTATAACCTGGAGATTTTGATGATCAGTGCATGAGGCCAACTATTTCTGCTAAAACCTGCATGGGATGGCTTGAGTTCAGGCTAATTTAGGAAGGAAACTGTAGCAGGTGGGAGAAAAGTTCTGTGGCAGCAATGGGAAATTTTAACTAGTGGATTTGTCTTCATTCTTATAGGAAAGAAATGACATTTTTGGTGTCATTTAGCTTATAGATGTTATATATAAGGTTATCTGTTTGTTATTTTAGAACTTGGGAAAAGATGATCATAAAATGGAAGATGGCCAACACTCAGCTAGTTTCTGGTCTGTCACAGAACAAAAAGCTGGAAAGACACTTTCAGGAACAGGGCTAAGGATGATTTTACATGTGGAGCAAAACCTCTTGGTGAAAAAGAAAGGCCAAAGATATGTAAAATGTGTCAACTTTAGCTACAGCAGGGAAAGTAACATTAATTTTCCAGTAAATTTATTTTTTTCTTTAGAAGAAATGAGTAGTCATCTCTGGGTGACCATGCAGGTAGAATATCTCAGTGCTTGTGAAAATTGCACATTCTATTGTACTTTTTAATATTATTAATATATATGATAAATCACATCCTGTCTATGGACACTAATGACTTGGACATTGCATGTCTTGTATGTATATATATGTACACTTGGTACTTCTTTCTTTCATATGGAGACATAGCAGTTAAACTGCATATAATATGCTACCAACAATTATGAGTTTGTGTTAACTGAATCTCCTATCTAGCTTAAGCTGAATCTCCTATCTAGCTTAAGCACTTCTTCCAAGCTCAGGATCGGTGCATCCCTAAGAGTAGGAAATCAGGGAAGGGGGGTAGGAAAGCTGCATGGATGAGCAAGGAGCTCATCGATAAGATCAAAAGGAAGAGGAAGGTCTATGAAATGTGGAAAAAGGGCCTGTCCTCTTGGGAGGAGTATAGAAGTGTTGTCAGGGCCTGCAGGGACGCGACGAGGAAGGCTAATGCCCACCTAGAGATGAGGCTTGCAAAAGAGATAAAAGATAATAAGAAGGGTTTTTTAAATATGTAAACAGTAAAAGGAAGACTAGGGATAATGTGGGTCCCTTACTGAACGAGGGGGGTGTCCTGGTAACGGGAGACGCCGAGAAGGTGGAGATACTGAATGCTTTCTTTGCTTCAGTCTTTGCTTCAAGGACTCCCCCCCAGGACTCCTCGACCCTGGTGGGGGGAGAAAGGGGCTGGGAAATGGAGGGCTCCACCCTGGTTTATGAGGGAGTGGTTTGGGAGTGTCTGAGTGGGCTCAATGCACACAAATCCATGGGTCCCGATGGGATGCATCCACGTGTGCTAAGGGAGTTGACAGAGGTGATCGCCGAACCGCTCTCTATCATCTTTGAAAGGTCCTGGAGAACAGGAGAGGTGCCTGAAGATTGGAGGATAGCCAATGTCACTCCGGTCTTGAAGAAGGGCAAGAAGGAGGATCCGGGAAACTACAGGCCAGCCAGTCTCACCTCTGTCCCTGGGAAGGTGTTGGAACAGCTTGTTCTGGACACCATCTCCAAGCAATTGGAAGAGAAGAATGTTATGAGGAGTAAGTCAGCATGGATTCACCAAGGGGAAGTCATGCTCGACCAGCCTTGTTGCCTTCTATGATGGCATCACCAGCTGGGTAGATGGGGGGAGAGCAGTGGATGTCATCTACCTTGACTTTAGCAAGGCTTTCGATACTGTCTCCCACGACATCCTGCTAGCAAAGCTGAGAAAGTGTGGGATAGAGGAGTGGACAGTAAGGTGGGTTGAGAACTGGCTGACTGGCCAAGCTCAGAGGGTGGTGACTGACGGCGCAGAGTCCGGCTGAAGACCTGTGACTAGCAGCGTTCCCCAGGGGTCGGTGCTGGGTCCGCTCTTGTTCAACATCTTCATCGACAACCTTGATGAGGGAATAGTGTCTGCCCTCAGCAAGTACGCCAATGACACAAAGCTGGGAAGAGTGGCCGACATGCCAGAAGGCTGTGCTGCCATTCAGCAAGACCTGGACAGGCTGGAGAGATGGGCAGGAAGAAACCAAATGAGGTTTAATAAGAGCAAGTGTAGAGTCCTGCACCTGGGAAGGAACAACCGGACGTATCAGCACAGGCTGGGGGATGACCTGCTGGAGAGGAGCTCTGAGGAGAAGGACCTGGGGGTCCTGGTGGATGACAGGTTGACCATGAGCCAGCAGTGTGCCCTCGTGGCCAAGAGGGCCAATGGGATCCTGACGTGCATTAAAAGGAGCGTGGCCAGCAGGTCAAGGGATGTGATCTTCCCCCTCTACTCTGCCCTGGTCAGGCTTCAGCTGGAGTACTGTGTCCAGTTCTGGGCTCCCCGGTACAAAAAAGACAGGGATCTCCTGGAAAAAGTCCAGCGGAGGGCCACAAAGATGATACGGGGCCTAGAGCATCTTTCCTATGAAGAAAGGCTGAGAGACCTGGGTCTGTTCAGCCTGGAGAAAGGAAGACTGAGAGGGGATCTCATCAATGTGTATAAACACCTGAGGTGTGGGAGACAGAGGGATTTGGCCAACCTCTTCTCAGTGGTTTGTGGGGACAGGACAAGGGGTAATGGCCAGAAGATGGAACACAGGAAGTTCCGCACCAACATGAGAAAGAACTTCCCGGTGAGGGTGACGGAGCACTGGAACAGGCTGCCCAGGGAGGTTGTGGAGTCTCCTTCTCTGGAGATATTCAAGGCCCGTCTGGACGCCTACCTGGGCAGCCTGCTCTAAGGAACCTGCTTTGGCAGGGGTGTTGGACCTGATGATATTTCAAGGTCCCTTCCAACCCCTTCAATTCTGTGATTCTGTGATTCTGTGATTCTGGAGTATGTTTTTGTAGGGTGTATTACAATATCCAAATAACTACACAGTGCAGCATAAATACAACATCAATAGGCTCTGACTATTATTTGTGATGATATTTAGGAAGAATGTTATTTCCCTGGGAGTTATTACAGTGAGTGTCATGGATTGAGAGAATGTCTGGCCCAGTTTGATGAAATTCAGAATAAATGTAACTTCTGTTCTTTTCAAGTTTTACTTTTTTTTTTTTTTAATTTAATTTTACAACTGATACACTCTATCAGCTTGATCATGCCTATTTCCTTTGCTGTGCTTTTCCTTGCTGCTATTTTTGTCTTCTACATGTAGATTATGGTCTCATCCAGGCAAGACTGAGTGTCTTATTCTGTGTTTGTAAAGTGCTTAGTGCAATGGGGCTCCTTTGAAGGAAAAAAATAATATGAAGTCTAAGAAAATTCAGTAGTTCATAGAGACCTGCCTGACACAAAAAAGCTCAGATGCTCTTCAGGTCTATACTTAGTTTATGCACAGTGGCTCCTGCTATTCCATAGCTCTTTGTTTCCCAGACACATTAGTCCTCCTTAAGATATGCATGATCTCTGGAGCGTATAGCAGCCTCTACCTATTTTTACATTTCCACATGCCTTTATTTTTATATGATATATATTTTACAGTTCCTATTGTACCTTTTGTTTTGAAAATGGGCCCTATGTGCAGGTGAACTGTACACTAATGAGAACCAAACTACTCATAATCTTGCTTCTCTGACTTAAAATAGATTGCATAAATCCTGGCTGAAATCAACATGCACTCAACATTTCTTCTTGTATAGTAGGTGACTTTTCATACAATAATCTTCTTTAATGGAAAGATATAATGGTAACTTATCTTACAGAATGACAGGTAAATTTTACTGTAAAAAAATCAATTTCCTTCCTCCAGTATTTCTTTTAATAATTTTGAACATCATATAACTTAGCAAGAAATGGTCTAAGCCACTGTGATTAACATGCAAAGCTGTTTCTTAACAGTATTCACTCATTTTAAAAATGACACTGAGAGCTTAGAGGCCCTTGTTCTTAATTTTTAAACCCACTAATTTCATTGTGTCTGACACAAAGCAGAACATCTTTGCCATAATTACTGTATAAGTTATTTTTTTTCCACAAAGTTGTAATTTTCCTAAAATAAGCTGGACTGCTTCAATTATGTAAATCAAATATCTAGAGAATATAATGTCTGCATTGGAGAAACACAATAGAACTTAACAGGAAGCTAGCAGAGAGAGGGAGAGAGGGAGAGAGGGATGGGAAGGCAAAAGCCCAAATGAGGATGTTTTTTTCAATTAGAACTGCAGCAAATTCTCTGCCCTGCTGGTAAACTGGCTCCTACAGCTCCTCACTCTGCCAGGTTTGCTCTTCCCTTGATGCCAGAGTGCGACCATTAAGATTGGCAGGAAGTCTAGGCTAAAATGAAAGCTAGTGTGCCGAGTTCAAGAGTGGTCGAAAAAAGCCTATGGTTTGCTGCTGGTATTGTTATTAGTGTGTACTTGTATTCAAGCAAATATACAGGCAGTTGTGCCTAAAAGAGCCAAGGAGCTTATGATCCAAAATTACGTGATCCAAAATACGTGACACATTTCAAGCTGTAGGAGGTGAAACAATGACTAGGAGACAGAAAAAGGCCATAGTAATGGTTAAAAACTGTGTAAGTACTCAGAACTGACAGCAAGTATGAAATGGCTGAGTCTAGGTGGTTTTGATCCTGAAAGTCCTGAGAACAGCTGACTCTTTCATACATATATCTATGTGACCTCTATAAATCTTATAAACGTGACTCCTATAAATCTATAAATGTGACTTCTGTAAATCCCCACCTTTCATGATACAAGACCTTCTCACTGTAACTGGGATACAACTATTTTTATTAACTTTGCTCCAAATAAAATAATCAGATTGAAAAACAGCTATAAAAATGTGATATAACAACATTGATTCATATTATGAAATCACTGCCCCTCTACTTTTAATCCTAACCTTTGTAATTTTAAAAATTATTTACAAATTTCTTTTAAGCAGGTAACACACCTTCAGCAGAGACCTTCACTGTTCTCTCTTCACTGATTCCCATTTATTTTTCTAAATAATTATAACTAATATAGAAGCCATTCAAGTTCAAGATTCATTCTGAAAATCCTTTCTGAATTTTTTCTTTTTCTTCTGATCATCATTGACCTTTGATGTGGCATAGAACTTGATTAAGTTCTTATAACCATTTACCTTGTCTGATTAGATGCTAGTTGTTAGCTAAAATCAGTGTAGAAAAAGTTTTGCTTTGTGTGTGGGTGTTTTAAACATTTGTAGTATGAAATCTTAGACATTCAAGTGTTGAAAATGTATCATGATTTATTCTAATTATAACCATTTTCTGTGTCATATTGAAGCCTCACTTTTCATCCTTGAAATATTTTGTTTTGTAGTTTTGTGGCAGAAAGCATCTGGTCTGATTTAACACTCTACCCTTTACTTGGTGATTTCCATGTTGAAATTATTCCACATCTTACAAAGGACTTTGTCAAAGTCTACAATGAATTCCAAATGGATTCTATTACTTGATTTGCTTGTAGCCATCTTTTTTTTCTGACATATTCATCTAGGTAATTTATGGTTTTGCCTTTAGTTAACATTTCAACTAACTAAACCGAGGTAGTTTAATTGCTTTCTACTCTGTAGCCTCCCCCACCGCACCCACTGCCTTTCCAAGAGATGGGCAAGATGTATAAATATCCCAGTAGTCTCATATAGATTCTGACTGATTCTTGCACTTATATATATCTCTGTAACTGTTCCCTCGGACTCAGGTTCCTTTAGCATCCTACCCTAAGATTTTGTTGTCATCTAATACTTTGCTCCTGCAGTACCTCTTTCGTCCCAGTCTCTGACATTATTCAGACAGAAAACCTTCAAAGAAGTTATGTGCCAAAATCTGATGAAAAAAGTCAACACCACCAAAGTGATTTTCTTCTTCTTCTAGCAATCCCACTTATGTTATTACTTTTTCCTCCTTCATATAATCCTAATTAAATCCTTGTTTGTTTTTTTATGTCAATGCTTCTCCAATTACCACTTGTAAAACAATTCTGTCATTTACTAAGGGAAAAGTACTTTCAGTCCAGCCAAAGCAACTGAAGAAAGAGAGCAGTTTGCTTTCTGCAGGGAGCTGCAGCAGGTAGTACCTAACAAGACTGGATTAATGGCTGTTTCATATAAGAAAATACCTAGTGGCAAAAGTTTTGTGGGATGTTATTTGCATTTGTCCTTTTTGTGGGCCAGTTGTGTTTCACTTGACCTTTTTTGGGGTGAAAATGTTACATGAATATTGACTCCAAACATTCCTTGCATCCCTTACTTTGGTGGCTGTGTTGAAATACTGTGTTTCTTATCATACCTGCAGAGATGAAACACCTTTACATAATTTTTGGTTCTAGCAAAACATTGGAGAACAAGTATCAGAGTCAGATTGTAATTGCTGACAGGTAATCATCACTCTCCCCTTGTCATTGTAGGTCAGTTCAGGTAGGTGGCAGATATGTTTTATGCAGATTGAAGAGGAAAGCATAGCAGATATTTTGCATAACATAAGTCTGAGAGAAAGAAAAAATAGGCTAACAAATTAAATAAAACAGAAAAATACTTATGCTTTATATGCATACTAGTAGCCATGAAGCACTCTCTCAAGTGTTGGAGAGAATAACATGAATGTATATATTTGTTTATTCATTTTATTTTTATATTGCCCAAAGCTGTTAGGTTAGTTGCATGTTATGGTCACTTGCTAATCTACAACATATTTTGCAGGGTTTGCTTCCAAGATGACATGATTTTATTAGTAGTTTAAAACTGTACAAGAAAGTGTTTCAGGGAAATGCTTTACTAATAACACAAGCATGTAGAGGAATAGTGGCATTCATAATAGCATTCAGCAGCATGTTTTGCTATTGCAAAGCTGAATTATTGTCATTATCCCTTAGCACACAAAACAGTCTTTAATATCTCAGATATCTGAATTCCCAGTATATAGAGGAAATATTAGTTCCCAGTTATCTCAACATATAAGAAGAAAAACAAAACAAAACAAAAAAACCAACAAACCACCAACTTTAACTTTGGCACAATCCCTATATGAAATAATAGGTGTAATTCTGAAGGAAACAACAGGGTATGTTTTGGCTGTACTATTGCTACAGAATAACTAAAAACCACTGTTTTTTTCTTTGCTATCAAATGAAGCTTTGGATAAGACATTATTGTCTTTGAACTCCTTTAAACTCTGTCAAAAAGTAGACTGAGCTAAACAGACCAAAATTACTTCATTTACCACTCACAGTTTCACCTGATTTGCTATGGACATCTGTAGGGGGACCTTCAATTATAGCAGAGATAACAAGGTTCAATGTATTATAACTGAATCTAAGTACCAAAGAACATATAATAAAATCCAAGGAAAACTCACAAGAACTGCCGATTTATTTGTCCTGATAGATCTTGTCTCTGCTGTGTATTGTTGCTAACCAGGCTTCAACTAATTAAAAGTGTGAGAAAATGAGTCTTTAAAGACCAATATTCTTCAATTTAAGAAAGGTAAAAAAGGAGTATATTTTAAAATAATGCCCTGAAAGAACTGGAACTGAATGAGTCAGCACAGAGCAACAGAAAAACTATGACACAGAGCTCTAGATGCTCAGAGCTGTAGATGTTACTGCTCATTTCAAGAAGGCCTGTGAATTACAAATAAGGAAATATTATTTCAGCTCAGAGAGAACTTGGGAAAAGCTAACTCAAGTTTATTGAGCCAGGTATAATGATAAAAGATGGGTGAAGCTGCAGCATCATTTGCAATTTTTCTTGTTGTCACATGGGAAATTATAAAAATCAAGAGTTTATGGGATTAAGTGAGCTCATAGTATCAGTCCATTTTATGAAGAAACAGGCAAAATCTCTCAGTGGTATCTGGTGTAACTGGATGTGATTTTATGCACTGTTAAACAGTGTAGTTTTTTTTATAAAGCTGTGAAAGCAATTTATCCATCATAAGCGACACATAAAACCATCTGTAGACAGTTTTAGCAGTCTGCTTGTAAACCCTGAAGAATAAGGGCTCAAAAGCATTGGCCTAAGGACTGAGTAGTAACACAGTGGAAAACACGCTGGACTTGGATTTTTTTTTTATGATTTTTTTATTTTAATATGGAAGTCTTAAGAGGAACTGTGGCTTAGCTCTGTCTTTTCATACTCCTGCCTTTTCTGCAGGTTAGACTTTTAGACATGACAATTACAAGTGGTTACTACCAATCCTTTCTGTTTCTTCAAATCTGTATGAAAGTATTCCCAAATGTTCCACATGGTAGGAATATTAAGACTGGAAGTTAGAGCAAAGTGCTGCTCAATTAATCACAATTGAGTTGTCTTCTTTATTCCATTTGCACTGGCAATTCAGTAAAAGAGCTGTGATCTTTCAAGTTTACAGTTTTAGTTAAAGTCTCTGTGTTCCCTCAAAGCTTATACAGCTCCCATTTTCTCAGGTTTGTACTTTATATAGAGTCACAGTAGGTCTGACATACTGTGGTTCCTACACAAATAATTCCTCTTCAGTAAGGAACAAATGAAAAATAATTGCTGGAGAACATTTTCCATAACATCTGCCTGTTTTTACTTTATTTTCATACACATACACGAAAAGAAAAAAAAAAGATATAAAAAGATATTATGGTGTATGGACTTCAGCTCTGGAATAAATACAGGGGGAGAGAATATGGTCATGTAAGAATTTTCATCTACTTCCCCTGCCCCGTCCTCCTCTTTGTTTTTCTTTTATTATTTGTGTATAAAAGCAACTTGTTACTTCCCTAGTATTTTTTTTTCCTTTATCTGGATACTTCAGTGAGATCCTCATAAAAAGGAAAACAATCCAGCAAAGATAATTAGTCCATTTTACTGACTTGGAGTTTCTATGACTGCTAAACATTTATGAAAACTTATGTTTACTGTCATAGTCTCAGGAGATGTGCATTTTTTTTTTTCCAAGAGTATCCTGTGGGACAACTACTATATAAGCCTACTCAAGTGTCCTTCAGTGCAGTGTAAACAATGTAATGCAAGAGATTTATTATGAAATAGCAGTGCTGAACTGTTGCGATTTCAGTCTCTTTAACAATTCTGAGGCTTTTCAAGGTTATGCATCACACGATGTTTCATCTTGCTTGCAATAAAATGCTGGGCCAGAGACTACCCAAACCACACTACTCTCCTCTGTATATAAAAACACCAGTGCTTTTGAACAGATACTACTCTCAGATGAGGTGTTTTTGAAATGTGAGAATGGAATCAAACAAATACTTTTAGGTAGGAGGTGACAGTCTGCTGAAGTCAGAGAGACTGTCCTTGAGTGGCATTATAAACATGTCCTGGTGGGACATGGAGCTGCTGCTGCAGTCAGTGCAGCTCTTCAATAAGGTGGTCACATCCAAGGCACGTATGTATGTTTTATTAGCAGAACAGGTGGGATACATTTTAACATCTGCCCCTTCTTATTTACTGATATCACTGGGGACCTGTTTTTGGAATTTAAAGTACTAGATCCATGCTAATTTGCCCCTTTGTGTTTTATATGCAACTCTGAAGAAGAAATTGCAACAAAAAGGAGAAATTAAACTTATGTTTTTTCTTTTCCCTTAAATAAGTGACTAAAATACACATACTTCATGAAAGACCTCTCTCCTTCTTATGCTCGCAGATAGAAATATCTTCAGAGTCAAATGTACCTATTTGGAGATGCTCTATAGTAGTCTGCTTACTTCTGTTCCCTGCTGTACTTAACAGTCCATAAAGAACCTGAGAATCTGTGAAAGCTGTGTCTTTCTGAAGCCTCTCACTCCCTGTAGCATGGGTTCCTCTGATGCTCCAGCCCTTGACTCTGTCACCTATGCACAGAAGATAATAAAAAATCAAGATGCCTTTCTAGAAAAGTCATGGCTCACTGATCTCATTAGGAACATACCTTATTCTTTCTCAGCAGATCCTTTGGCTCTGGCACTTGGAGCTGTTTGAAATTCTCTGGCAGCTCAGGAGGGAGGCTGAATAGTGCGATATTTGTTCGCTCCTCATTGCCAGTCTGACAAGTGAACAGCAGTTCACCAGAGTTCAAACATCTGGCAAACAGCTCGCTGCTGCTCTAAGCTGTCACACATTAATAAAGACCAATTGTTCCGTCAAGAACATGTTGAGAAGTTTAAAGGAGGAGAAGAGCCAAGGGGAAACATGCTAATTAAAAGTATCTATATGGAGCTGTAGTGAATAAAAGATGATTAATTTAACTTTCTTAAAGGTAAATCTATGTTAGGGGATAAGACAGGAACTTTGTTTAGCCTAATTGAAGAGGAGCAGAGTCTGCCACCCTTACTCTTGTTGAATGACACCTTATTTGCTGGGTAGTTCCATGGGATCCCACCAAACTCTGAGATGTATCTCTGTGGCTGATGTTCAGGGAAGACTGAAGGGCACATTTTTATACCAATTCCTCTTCTAATTTTAAAATATACTAATCTGCTTCTGAAAGAGGACAGAAACATATCAATCCTCTTTGTTCTTGTCTTCAAACTGTTGTCAATACAATATGCATTCAATATTATACAGAGTATTGGTTTTAAAAAACGCCTTAAAAAGTTGTAAGTGGAGAATATCATGAGAAGTGCGCAATTTATATTTCATGGACAATTCATGCATTTTCTATGTCAAGAGATCTAACATTTGCCAAAACTTCCCAAATATCAGTTTTCTGCTATTTTCAGATACATGGCTTTTACACTGCATTGCAACATTAATTTTTAAAGAAAAATCCTTAGCTCTTTTAGAAACAGACACAATATTTTAGCTTTTAATTCCATATCTCCAACCACTTCTCTTCATAACAGTTTATAAAAGAAGAAATATCTCCATTAGAACTATTCTTCTGTCTTTCCTTCAAAGTGGATGAATTCAGAAACATCTTTACTTCATGAATAATCTTATAAAACATGCTGATGCCTTAAGAGCAATACCAGAAACAGTCCACTCAAAAATTCCCTTGAATTTTGCCCTGTGGGAACAAGGAATGGTGTCTGTCGCCCAGGGTGTGCTTGGACAGGAGGAAGACGAGCTTGTTTCTCCTGCTTCTGTAGAAAGGGTGTGAGAAGCAGGGAAGTGGCTGGAGCTGCTGGGCTGTGTTGGATCTTAACGATCACCCTACATGAGCAAAGATGTCTATTGTCATTGGTAGGTGCTCACAGGGATCTGGTAAGGGACAGTGGTACCAGGATCACTTTGCAGTGTGCTGGGTTGGGTGGATGCCTACTGCTTTTCACAGAGAGCTAGCCCTGGTATTGAGCAACTAGAAACAACTTTTATGCAACCTGTTTGAATAATCAGAGGATTTCATGTGGAAAATGAATGTCTTTTGGAAACCAGAAGTGGGCAAGGTATCTCTAAACATTTGGATCATGATCTGAAACCCTGCAACTGGTAGGAATTAATATTTTTGACAGTTAATGGTCTATCTGCAGGCAGTTTTGTTGGGAATAAGTTGCTCATCTTACAAATAACATAAGCCAGCACTATTGCCAAATAGAAACTAAAGGCAAGAAAGACACACAATAATGAATGAGATTTCTTAAGAAGCATAACGTGGAAACTTACATTATTACTACCTTTGTGTGCTACACTAAGAATACATATATATTCTTAAATGACATTTCCACAGATTTTTTTTTAAAGACAGTTTAACATAAATATATGGAATTAGATCTGAAACATTTTTATTCATTTGATTTTTTTTTCTCTGTCATTAAGCTGAGACATACTATTCTGACTTACGAGTGATTTTTAAAATCCCTGTCCAGATTCCTTTAGGCTCTGTGAGTCAAACCCTCCAGGTGACACCTTCTGAGGGTACAACTACCAGCAGCAGGCTATGCTTGTGAAACAGAAACAACTATTTTTATAGGTGCAATTTAGAATTTAGAAAGAATTTAGGAACTCTTCACATTATTTTACTTACTATTTTAACCTATAAAATGACAATTTATTTACTAGGTTAAAAAATATTACCAGATTAAAAAATAATTTCATTTTTGGGCCTGACATGCTGAAGTCTGTTCTTTTGTAGTGGACTTGGACATACAGTATCAGGATACACTGATGAGATCAAGCAATCTGCAAGATACCACACAACCAGCATGTACTCCTAGTTGTTGGATGTATGAAGCCATACATTCATTCTCCCTTGCAATGTGCTGTGCAAGGACTAGTCTATCCTTAGATGATCACAGTTATTCCTCCCACCTCATGAGTTTCCAGGTCTTGTGCCACATGACAGGTCACAGAATCATGTCTTGCAAGTGTAAGGCCAGTACAAAGGTAAGGAATCTGCCTTTAAAACTGCCTACCAAATAGAGACATCTAAGGTCTAAGAGCTTAGGATACGCTAATATTCTGCTAGCCTTCCCGTGGAAGGTTTTCATCTTAGTGCCTTTATTAAGGATGACGAAGTTTGTCTGGAGAAGACTGAGTGGTAAAAGCACTGCAGGATATGGTCTCAAGTAGTGGTCAATGTTGTTATAGACCATATCGGACTCCCTGTTGCAGAACTGTAACAGCTCAGGGTCACCAGGAGCTCTGTGCTGGCTACAGATGAGCATGGAAAGCTGTACAGGTAGGGCAGAGCATTGGCACTGCAGAGCTGTACTGCAGCTTCTCCTGTTGAATTTCAATTAGAAGATGCTTTTAATTGGACTAGAGTTTATGCTGTCACTGGCATGCATAATTAGTGGCAATGCATAATGGCAATACATAATAACTGTGCACCTTCATAGTTGAATGGTGTCTTTGCTTCCTGAGAGAAGTCCTCTGACAAGGCAGGAGAATTGTGCTGCTTCAGCCTCTGTTAGGCATGGTCTTGCAGAGCATGACACAATGTGTTCATTCCTTCCAAAATTTGGTGATATGATGGGGTTATTCAGAGAGGGATCCCAGACACATCCGTGGGCAGCTGCCAGACAGAAGCTCTTGCCCTGACAAGTCTGGGTTCTGTTAGGCTGAAAATACAGCATAGGTGGCATGCAAACAGATGCAATGTTTACAATTGGAAAGAGTACAGGAGCCAAGTGACCATACGAGCAGTGCGAAACCCACCTCTCGTTACTAATACACATGGACTTCAGAGGCCTTAGGAACGACAGACCTGTTTGTGATGAGGCTTAATCTCCTCCAACATTGTCAGCAGCCATACATTTTACAGCAGTCTACCTGCCAAGAAATTCTTGCAGCCAAGACTAAACAGGGGTGACTCTTTGCATTGTGTTTGTCATCCTTGGCCCTGTGGTAATTACTCCATCTGGTGATTGCTGCAGCTGGTCCTCTGCATCTATTCAACAGATCTTTGATGAATTCCTGCTTGAAGATGAAGTGCTTACATGCAGAAAGAAGCATGCAACTCTTGGAGAGGCTCTTAGTCATCCTTCCCATTGCTATTGTTGTCTCTGCGTTCGCATATAAGACAGCTGCATGTGGTCTTAATCATGAGCTTGAAGGTGTTTGAGATGCATGGTGGAGAGGCTGCTGGGGTGAGATGGGGTCACACATATTCCAGTCCCACTGGGAGACAGAAACTGCAAGTTTCTGGCAGGGGAGTCCAAAGCCTGAAGCAGCCATGTTACTTGTGCCTCCCTCCGTAGGCACTGCTATGATGCTCCTGTGGCAAGATGTGTGTTTGGTCAGTTTGTCCCTATGGCAATCTTGGAAGACTCGGTTGCAGAAGAGGGTAGGTAGACCTTGTGTATCTGTCTATCAAATGGAAACAGCACAAACTTCATTACATTGTGAGAAGAAATGGGTAAATATATAAAATAATAATAAAAATTCTACTATGACAATAGATGTCATATTTGTACATAAATACCTGCTACAGAGTAGCCCAGATGTTTATCACAGTGCTCCCATTTCACTTCAGAAGAGCAATATTATTTTATTTTTACCTAAATGTGAAATATCATTTAAAAATGGGGACTGAAATTATTACAAATTGCAATTTACTGTGAAGCACATCAGATAGATTGTAGTTGAGTGATCCATTTCTCCTCATTTAAAGTTGTAAATTTGTAACCTTGAGTTTCATTTCCCACTCAGCAGTTGTAGCATGGGTGACTTAGCTGCAGCAGTCTTTGCTGTATATAAATGCATTAAATATATTATATAATATATATAATATTATATATATATATTTGCAAAAGTAAATTTATAAAATCAATTTTAATAAGGCAAACTGACCAAAAATGGCACAAAAGTAACGATGTCTTCTAAAACCATACTGCTAAGAGATTGTGGCAGACTTTTCTTCTCTCCAAGATTTTTCAGTAGTAGCTGTACTGGTAGCACCAAAATTCTCTGGTAAATTACAATTCATCATGGTTTTATGGGACTATTTCCCCCCGGGTATCCTTGAGTTTTTATAGAGTCTTACTAAGTATCCTGCTTATTTACAGTGCTCATCAATGCAAGTGATGGCAAAATAGCCTTCCAACATGTTTCACAATGTTATTGCTATTAAAATCATGTCTTTGCACTTTATGATGAGCTGATTTTGTTCAGTGCATCTAAAGGAAGGTGTAGGAACAAAATATTAAGTGCATGTTAAAGTTGCTCAACAGCAGCAGTCTTCTGAAATCTTGGAAGCCCAATTCTTTCTCTAGCAATAACAATGTTGTTGATGATGATGTAAAGTTCCTCTGTTGTATTTATAAGGTGATTATATACAAGTGGCCCAACACTTCAGTACACTATTTATTTCACAATGCTTAATCCACAGCTTTTGGAGTGTCAGAAAATATATTTAGCAAAGCAGAAAACAGAAGTTTAATATTTAAGGCATAGAATGACTATAATAATAATAATAATAGTCAAATAGTAAAAGAAAGCATGTGAAAAGATGAAATTTATTATCTATTATAAATAAGTGATCCTACAGATTATCTTCTAAAAAATCAGTACTGTGGAGGCAGCCTCATGGTTTTATTATGAAATTACTCATATCCTTATTCTTGAGACTTAATTTTGCTATAAGCTTTAAGGTTCTGTTATCCATCATGAATTATTTTAATGCATGACTTCACATTATAAATTTGGGAGAGAAAAAAGGAGAAAAATATGGCCTGTTCTGTATGTATGTTTGATTCCACCTTGAAATATATAAGTGAAACATGGGAAGCTATTAGTAACTGGTAATAAATTTAAAGGATCACATTAGTTTTAAAGATTTCAGACTTGGCAGAATGTGTACTTTCAGTGTCACAAAGCTAGAAGGAAAATCTGTGACTTGAAATCCCAAAGTATTAATTTTTTTTTCTTCACATAGCAGGGTTTAAGAATGGCATCTGCAGTTTGGGGAAGGGTGACCATTTTGTTCAAGATTTCCAGTATGTAAGCCTGTATTTCTCTAATATATCACTCTATAGAAAGACCTAACTTTATAAATTCAAGATAGCATAGAGAAGACCTGTTAGTAATTGAAATCAGGGAGTCAGATCTTCATCTGGTAAATTGATGTAGCTCTGGTGATTTCATTCTATAACATTTGCAGCTTAGTAAAACAATGGGGAATTAAAAGGTGAAATTTTCCACTCTTCTAATTGTTCGTGATTTCCTCTAGCAGCATGGAAACACTTATAAGTAATAACTGTACCAAAATACTTTGCTGTTCAGTCTCAGCTAACAGAAGCTGATAACAGTTTTTTGGATGCTTCTAAATCAAAGATATCAAAAAGCACATCAGGTAAGAAAGAAAGTAGAAAATGAAACAGAGATAAGAAACTCTAAACAATTTCAGATCTACACACATATTATGTCCTGGATCTAGTAAGACTAACCCCACAGATAAAAAGTAAATGGGAAATAAATTTGGAAAGCCAAAACCAAGATGAAACTTGGCATGATTATTTTGTGGGAAGTATGTGTGTGTTTATATTACCCTCCCTTCCATCCTCACTCACCACATAACAATCAGCAACAGGTATCCTATAAGATTTAGCATCTTTTCTATAGAAATCTAGTATAGAGCAACATCTTGATAAGTCAAAAATCCGTTAAGATATGCAGGTAGGGAGTTAAGTATGTAGTCATGCTCCAAGTACTGTGCTCAGTGACATTATTTATGTCACCATCCTGTCTAATACTGCTGCTCAACAGACACAAGTTTACTGATTATCATTTTAATATAAATTAATTGTTTTACACTTTCATTATTGTCTCAGAGATTCCTGGCCTCCACTTCTTCCTGTTCCTTCCCTGTGCTTGTAAAAGTTGTTGGCTTTGTTACATATACCAGAGACACACATTTATATCTGTGTGGCCTGGCCAAGTCCCCGACGGTGACCAGGGAAGCAGGAACTGCTGACAGCAGGACCTGTTCTCCTCTTGCACCCCTTTTCAACCCACTCAGTCTTGCACTTCCACCCATGTAGTTCTCTTATCTTATGGGAATGTCGAATTACAAACTGATTGTGTGTGTCATCCTCTTTTAACTGAGGGTATGAAATCCCTTGGCAGGGAGCTAGGAGAATATCAACTGTTGAGTATTACTTTTTGTAAGCTTTTCCTGGCTCTATTCATATGAAACAGCAGTCAGATTTTGTACCCATCATTTTGGTGAACCCGTGCATAATACTTCCCTTCAATGAAATCATGTGAATCATTCTTCTTGAGAAGATGAGCTGGCACTCAGCTCTTGCAAGCAGTAAATGCCAGAGGGCTTAGTGCTTGCTTCACTACCAGGGGAGGAGCTGCATGTTCTCAGGTGCATCTGCATTGCGACTCCAACTGAATGGGTTGGTGAGTACTGGTATGCTCTACCATGCCTTGAAAAAGGGGATTTTAGGTACCTTATGGTCTGTTAGCGCAATAAAAATAGCACAAGATGAAAACCTCCTCCTCTTACCGCGTAAAAAAATAATACATATATTTTAAACTTAGTGTCCAATGCCACAAATATAAACCATTAGGGGGACCCCCAGTAATACAGAAACAGTTATAAACAGATATGCTGCAGTATTCTTGTATTACTTTTGATGGAAGCATAACCAGAGCAGTATGTCTTACATTTTTAATCAATTTTCCATTTTACAGCATTATTTTGGGAAGCAGAGCTGGAGTTCTATGTAGCCATCACTCCTGTGCTGTTGAATGTCCCCTTGGATTTTCTTTGCTGTAACAAAAGTCATAACTAGTAAATGTGTCATACTTATTTGCTACTGACTGATATGTAGCTGTTAAGCATGTTTTCATATAGATGAAAATCTTGGTACCATATTACACTGTAAGTAGGCAGAGAAATAGCTCCCCATGCCTGAGGAGTGTATGCTGTTTTTAAAAGCTCCAAGCCAAGTGCTCTGCAGTTACAGTGCAGCCCCTCAGCTCACACCCGTGCAGTGTGCTCAGCCCAGCAAACCCTGATACACCAGGGCTGGAAATTAGCAAGGCTGAGGGCTAGATTCCATATGTGCTGGGGAAAGGGAACTCAGACCAAAGAAGCTTTAACCTCACAGAAAGCAAAACTGCCTGAAAAGCTGATGCACAACCTAAGCAGAGTCCAGCCCAGAACTTGGAGGAAGGTCACCCTGTGAAGGACACAGAACAGCCTGCCAGCTGCTTTCTTTCCTCCTAGTTGGTGCAAAACAGATACCTGGTACTTGCCGTGGACCTTGTTACCACTAGGCCTGTAAGCCACCTATCAGCAGAGTTTACAAGGTGTAATGTTGTCAGATCTAGTTATATGGTTAAATTATGATTTGGGTATTCACATTTTGCTATTGGCTTAAATTTCCTCTGTAGTTTCTTCTGGTTATTCTGGGCTAAACTTAATTATCCACTTCATTAGATCAATTCTTCACAGATGGAAATTCACTGAAATGAGTGGCATCCCACTAACTTGATGGACATAGATTATCACTTCCCACCTATTCTTTCTCTTTTCGTGTCATTTAAACTATTAATGAGCTGCTAAAAATTTGTAGTGTCTCTCTAGCTTTGTCAATACGTCAAGTTTTATTGGATGTTCTTAGTTTAATTCATTAGTAGAAAAACGCATCAAGCTTTGTTACGTGTTTTTAGCACCATTTCAACCTCAGAGATGAAAACAGCAGACAGAATTCCAGTTGCTAAAGGATGTTCAGTAGCCAAGGAGCTCATGAAGCTCCTTTCTCTGGCCCCAAGGGCCCCACTTTGATCATTTTTTTTCAGGCTGTAACCCTTTATATGACAAGGTTAATTTCAATACTGCTGATGGCACCAGAGACCAAAGATATCCCTTCCAGCCCTATGTTCTGTGTAGCTGTCATCACCTCTCAGGTCTTAGAGGTTTTTGGTTGGATTTGCAATGATCCTGGGCCTTTGGGGATGTTTTCAAACGCTTCAGTACCAGTCAGGCACCTAGCGAGAATTGCAATGGAAAGCCAATAAATGCTCTGGAACACAATGTTTTCCCCCTTAATTACTCCTATCTGTGAAGACTTTGAGGGAATGATTTCATCTGACAGTGGTTGTATTTCACACCTATTTTACATACACTCAGATGACTGTGTTGTGTACTGCCTTCTCTGTGTATACACTAGATTTTAGAGCCTATTTTTGAAAATTCTTTTTTCTCCCAAGAGAAGCATATTTGGATAGCTTTTTATTAAAAACATAAGCTTAATTGGACTATGCTTTTAAAGAAAGTGGGATGAATAAGGTCTTCAAAACACAATGATGGTTATTATTTTTGTTGTAAATCTATTTCTGCACCTCTTTTGAAATTATCTAACCCTGCCAGTGGCAGTGAAAGGAGTGACCTGAAAGTGTGAGATGTCAATGCACTGCCAATGGATTTTTTTTTCATATTGCTGTACTGGCATGGACTCAGCAGGTACATAAAATACAATGTTCCAACCCATTTCACCCTCCAAGTTGGAGTGAGGTATGTTCATTTTCACTCTCTGCACTCACTGCCCGTTCTCAGTGAGAGAGTCTGAGCTCATGTTGCTGTGCAATCTTGAGCTTCTTTTATGAGCTTAGCTGGAACGCTGCTGGGTATCTTTCTTCATTGCAGCTGTTTTAATCTTGGCTTGCAAAATCAGAAGCTCTTTCCTGGCTGCGCAGATGATTACCTTACTTTACGTAAAGTCTCAAATACCCTGAAGTATCTCACATAGGTTCTCACAATATCCTTTTTAGTTCTTTTTCATTACCACACTTCATGTGCCTTTTTAGTTCTGCACATTGGCTAATGGTGGATTCATTTTTATGACTGTGTAGTGGCCAGTCTGTCTTTGATTATGTTTCTTCTTGTATTTATCTTTGCTGCTGCTAGAGAAACATGAGAAAAAAGTTGAAAATGTTTGCCCTATTCATATCCTGAGAACAGACTGTGCTGTCAAGAGAGAAATATACAGGGCTAATTTCAACAACAACAACTGCAAATATAAATTATGGACCAAAAGAGCAGTTTGCTTTGCCGCATTGAACCATGATGGTTTGCTGGAACATCTAACAAAGTGGTTTTTGGAAGACTGCAGTATCTTCACCCTCTTCTTTTCAGCCTTTTAAAAAAGAAATCAGAAGAAAACCATAACCCCAGATTGAAACACCCCCAAATGGATCAGAAAAATCTAAATATTGTTATAGACTCCTACAATGATTTTTGCTTTAAACAAACTCTGAAATTTAAACTGATTAATGTTTGACAAGTGAACCCAATTTTGATTGAACCTTTTGATTCACTCTTCCTCATCTATATTTTGAATCTCTTGGTTCTTTTTAGAAGACATTAGGTTTGATGGATACCAGCCTACTCAATGGCCTGTGTCATTACAGAAACTGCATCCCTTGAAGACATGAATAAATTTGTTCTTCTCTAGCTTCTTCTTCCACTCTCACTTTACATATGGGAAAAAGAAGTACAGAAAGATTAAACAACTTTCTCAAGCTCACATTGGAGTTTGGTGGTAGAAATGATTGTCTTCATCCCAGTTCAGTTTTTTGAATAAACTAATGAACTTTGTTTTCATTTGGTGAGATACTTTGAAACAATTTCTAAAAATGTAGGATGAAATTTTAAATGTCAACTGTCCAATTACCTTCAATGGTTTTGTTTTTATTAAGTGTTGTTGGGATGTTCTCATTCCTCAGCAACCCAAAACAGTTTATCATTTTATTGCAGTATGATCAGTAGCACCCTACAAAGCAAACACTACTTGTAATTAGCAGGAAGTGGGGAATCTACTGCTTGTCTTACAAGTGCAGCTATAGGATTTTTCAATTTCTGATGGTTTTGAGTGGCATTTTTAAAGAAGCCATATTTTGGAAAACTTTAATATTGACCTCATATATTGTAGGTGTTTCAAAAACAAGCAATCTCCAAGCTATAAAATTATTGTGCACTTATTTGTTAGTGAATTTGTAAGTGGTTTTAGTAACCTTTTCACTGATTTTCAAAGGTTATAAATATATATTATTGTTAATTATTTTTTACCCAATTAGTGTACTGTTTAGTTTGGTTTAGAGATCCAGAAGTTTTAGGCCTGATACCAACTGAAACTAAAAAAAAACGGATTTTGCTATTTCCACAAATGAACCAGATGCTCATCTCAGTGTCTTTTATGTGACTAGCTAATAAATGGACTCTTCTATTTGTGTGTATTGAGAGAAGAGTCAGGGATAATGGAAAAATTGTTGAAAAAAACATTTTAGATAAGTCATGACAAAAGATGGCAAGGATTGCATTAACATTTAGAGAAAAAGTAGAAAGAGATGACAGAAATGACCTCAAGAAAGTGAAGGTTACTATAGATTGCTTGTTGCTTAACACTTTACTATGGTGGAGCAGAGTTTGGTGAGACTCCTTTAAATCAAGCAAAGTCAGATTCCTATTGACTTCAGTGACTTTTGGAACACGTCTTTAAATGTTGTGTTTGCTGAACAGCAAGCCAAAAGTTTCCAACTCTGTGCTGGAAACTCCTATGTTCTGATGATGATGTTGATAAATCATTTGTCATAATAAAATGAGGTAAAGTTTCCAAGTCCCATAAAAGCCCTTCAGCCAAAAAGTCCATTGAGTTAGGCTGCTAATGTTGATCCAGCCAACTTCCACAACCAATCCTCCGCTTCTGTACCTCCTGAAAAAAGGAAATGTAACAATCCTTCCACCTTACTTTCTGCCATTGTGGGGCTGCTCATTCCTTTCCTTGTGATGGTTGATATTATATTAACCTTCAAAAATTATCCTGTGTTGTAGTGGGCAGTCCTTGGCCAGCAGCCAAACATCTACCCAGCCTCTCACTCACTTCCTTGTCCTGCAGGATGAGGAGGACAAAGAAGGAATGTGAGAAGACCCATGGATCAAGATACTGGCCATTTGACAAGGAAAACAAATGCTGTGCCCACAAGCTAAGCAAAACCAGATGGTTCTGCCATCCTGCACAACATGTTCTAGGTGATCCTGCTCGGCAGGGGGGTTGGACTAGATGATCTTCAGAGGTCCTTTCCAACCTCGACCATTCTGTGATTCTATGATTCTGTGGTTTGTCCCAGCCTGCCAAGCTTTTGCTTACCCCCAGTCTACTCTCCATGGGGGAGGACACGACATGGGGTTGCCTTGGTGCTGTGCAGCAATAGCCAAAACAAAGGGCTGGGAATGGAGCTTATCTGTATGCTTTTAGGTACAGATACACAACACCCTACAGGCTTCTACGAATAAAGTTATCTACATCCCAGCCAGCCTTAGCGCACATATTTATCATACCCAGAAGTATGATAATCACTTTTCTGAGTACCTTCCATAAAAGCCTTTTCATCTGAATCTCAGTATTATATCGATCACCTAACAATGGATTTAAAGAATTTGAATTCTGAGGATATTCAGTATCACTGGCAAATACCACCTAATATAGTGCAATTAGTTCTAGTGTTCCTAGGCTAAAACCACCTAGAATAACATTATTGCTTAATAAATTGCATATTTTTCTGTTGAACAATATTAAATAATTGCCCCTCAGAGTTGCAACAGAAGGAACGTTCACATTGTGCATAATGCCTTATGAAATACTAATTGATGGCTTTGTGCAGTGTCTCAATGGAATAATTGCTTGTTTAGTGCAACACTTGCACTGAACAAATGCTTACTCTTTACATTTTTCCTTTGGAAAATAGCTTTCCTTACACTGTAATATTTTCAGAAAGATTTCTGATTTGGTGTGATTGGCCCATGATCTACAAGATCATTTATTTGCTGAACAATGAGCTGTATGGACACTATTTCTATTTCTGGGGTTGTCTGCAAGCAGCTTTTTTACCTTCCCCTTTAAGATGCTTCATGCTTGTTTTTTCTGCTGTAAAATTTACCATGCTGTATCCAAAACTGTCATCAGACTGACTGTACAGACTGTCATCAGACAGACTGACCTTTTACTCCAAGGTTTGGAGGAAGACAGAATAAATCCAGTGGCAATACAGAAAAACCTGTCTTCATATTTTTTTATGGTCATAAAGAATTGTGATAGAATTGTTTCTGGTTGGAAGCAGTCATCCTGAAACTTAAGTAGTGCCTACCTGCTTAGAAAATCTAGGTCGATTTGTGCTCCTGCAGGGACTTGATTGTTGAACAGTTTGTGTCCTGGTGAAATTCCTGTCAGCATGCCCTGTTGAGCAACCAGGTTCATCAGATGTGATCTCTCATTGGTAAATCTCCATGATTCCTATGTAAGCCTGAAGGAATGCAAAACTTCAGATGTGAAGGGGTGGTGTACTGGATACCTGCACCGAGATACTGCTGTGATGTCCTGGTGGGATGCAGCAGGGGCAAACAGCTGGAGTCAGGATATGGAAAATGCTTTCAGATCCCATAGCACAGATCAATGAGCTAAGTTTAAACATGTTTTCAAGGAACAACATGAAAATAGCCAGGCACAGAAATCTGAGGATGAATCTGGCTATCGGAGACTACCTGGATAGTTTGTAGTAAAAATGGTATGCCTGATGCTTGTCTTAAGCTTACACACAGGCTATCAGGACCACAGAGATATTAACTAGTAGATTGTACAACAACTGTCTTTTTGTATTAAGGAAGCAACGTTTTCAAATTCCCATAAATACATTTTTATTTAATCATATATATATATATATATATATATATTTATTATGGCTATGAAATGAAGGGCTTAGTGGGTTCCCTTTGCCCAAAGCTAAAATTCCTTCCTTACTGGGACTATAAAAGGAGCAGTATGGAATTATGTCCTCACTGAGCTGATTATAATGTAGATCATTAAATCACTGAAGATTTGGCATGCTGTTCAACAACTGTTTATTTATCAATAGAAAATGTTTTTGTTGTTGTTGTTGTTGTTTCTTCTAGGGAAAGATTAAACAAGAAAAAACAAACAAACAAAAAACCCTCTGTAACCCAGATTTAGCAGAAACATCATTTATGAATGGTAAGGTGGTAGTTCTGCTTTGCATAATGTTTTAACTAGAAATCTGCTTACTATTTTTTTCTTTTTGTTTATTTTCCTTGTCCCCAGCAAACTTCTTTTCTGAATGACTGAATGATCCAGTTTGGATCCACATATTGAAAAAAAAAAAAAGAAAGAGAAAAGAGAAAAGAGAAAAGAGAAAAGAGAAAAGAGAAAAGAGAAAAGAGAAAAGAGAAAAGAGAAAAGAGAAAAGAGAAAAGAGAAAAGAGAAAAGAGAAAAGAGAAAAGAGAAAAGAGAAAAGAGAAAAGAGAAAAGAGAAAAGAGAAAAGAGAAAAGAGAAAAGAGAAAAGAGAAAAGAGAAAAGAGAAAAGAGAAAAGAGAAAAGAGAAAAGAGAAAAGAGAAAAGAGAAAAGAGAAAAGAGAAAAGAAGAAGACTATCATATATGAAAATTTCCTGTTGGAATTCAGCTATTGTAGATGCACATAGTGACAAAAGACACAAAATACTAAAGAATTCCGCCTTAGTTTAGTTGTCTCACCTATTAAAAAATCACTCTCAATTTTAATTTTAAGTTAAATAGAGGATATATTTTTATTCCAGTGACTTGTATATGATTCCACTTTGTTTCTCTGTAGATAAATATATTTTAAATACTTTGACAAATTCAATATTAAGTGAAAAAACATCAATGAATAAATGATAACAGTATAGAAAATCAAGATTATTTGGTGCTGAATGCTTTAATTCACAAATCCTACATTTTAGTCATGTGTTCCTTTATCTGTATTACAGTATGAAAATAAACTTCATTATTTCATATACCCTGCATGTAAATAAGGAGGAAAAAGTGTTTTTTGGCAGTCCTTGGGGTATGAAAGGATGTTTTAAGTTTTAGAAAATGATCTAAAAATCATTTTCTGAAAGAAGGCTATTAGAAATACATTTGCTAGTAAGAAAATAGAAAATAATTTAGTGTTTTAGCCATGTTGTCAGAATACCATGGGCAAAAAGGCCAAAAAGTGGATGACAGAGGACATCTGATCTGATATGACTTTTTTTTCTTGCTTACATGACATCATGTTCTTTAGCTAGAATAATAATTTTGAACTTATTATGCTAGCATGCTGAAAACAAGACAAATCTTTCCATGGCATGTCTAGAAGCTTTGAAACAAGATTTGTAGAACCTATATAGTTTATGACATTTTTATGAAGAAATCTTCCCACCATATAAATTAAAGACACTCATCTTCCAGCCACAGAATTTAGCTTAAGGATATCTTAAAGTCCCCACAAAACATACATATTCTTTTATGCACACTCCTGAAATTTAGGTACATCTAAAAACTGAAAATATTTACAAAAGCTTAAACCTTACTGTCAGATTTTTGCATGAAGGAAGAATACAATCAGTCTTCCATTCTGATTCTTGGTAGGTTGTTGCATATACAATGCCATGAAGGTGTTACAGCCTCAGAACAGATCTGAAAAGGGGCTGCCCTATTACAGATCCTTTTGAGCCCTCCAGATCTAACAGAATGACCTGTTCTTCTGCCTCCATGAGGCTACTAATTAAGAAATTACCTATATCCCATCACCAATCCACCTTGACAGATGTGAATCATTTAGGTACCTAAAATAAAATTTAATTCTCTTTGAATATCTTTATTGTGAAGGTTTTTCTTTTTCTTTTTTTTTCCTTATTGAAACTTTCTAATTGTATTATCAACCAACAGCTGCTATTCTGTGCTTGAAGCCATAGTGTTATTTTTAAAATACTATTATTAATCTTTTCTTTATTATTATTTCAAAGCTCTTTCTTTACCCATTGTTTCTTTACCCATAAATTAAGCTTGACAAAGTTTTTGTCTGATGAAAATTTAAGTAAAAGATTCAAATAGGAAAACAAATTGGTGTAGCAAATGTTAGATTTATGCAGACACCATGAAAGTACAGTTTGCAGCTAATTACTTTAGCTCTCTTCCATGCGGGTGTTTAGCCCTAGGAAGCACTAAAGGGTAAAAGAGCCCCCAAAACAGGGTACAGTCAGATATGAGAGCAAAATTTGCAAGTGTTTGAAACCTTTTAAAGACCTCCAGCCCAGATTTGCTCAAATAAATGAGAATGTAAGCTCTTCGAGAATAGTAAGCAAGACATCCACTGCTTGAAAACATATTGGACGGGAGACTGTGTGACAGTGTTTGTCCTTGCCTTTAGGCAAAAAGACAAATCACAGAACTTTCTGAAAAAATCTTCAGTGATTCCCAGCACTTGTGCATTATTTGTACTCTCATCTATCTGGATCCAGTGCTTCAGGGCATGAAAGAATCAGAAACATTTACTACTGTCCCAACAAATTTGCTGGTGTGGCTCTGTAATGAGTTAGGGCCCAGCTTAGCTGCCATAAGAGTCATTGGGAAGAGTTTTGTTGCCTTGATAGCATGTTAATCAAGCTCTGAGTGCTCAGGGAAGTGGAACAGAACAGACCTGAATGGACTATTCTTTCTTATAATGTGACAATTCAGTTCCAAGAGGAAAAAAAATCATATAGGAAAGATCAGGGACAGATTACATTTTAGAATAAGAGATAACATGCGAAAGATGGCCAAAACAACAATAATCCCAAGCACTTTCCAGCCTGGAAAAAAGGCCATGACATGTGGCATTCTCTTGAGGTATACACATTCTTAATGGCTTGGAAAATGTCATTAGAAATTGCTATTTCCTGCCTTACAAATTCCATCATCTAAAGAGGATTATGAGATTACAATTTTAAGACAACTAGAAGAATGGGTTAAGTCTCTGCCAGTTCCTGTTCTCATTACTAGCATTGTCTCAAGGCGAGATTAAAGTTGTGCCATTTGCTGTTTCCATTAACCCCTTAATCTTTGAATGTCAGATTTATGTCTCAGGGATGGGCTGTGACACTGACTTCACATTTCTTTGTCTTTTCTCTCATCAATTTGATTGTTTTGCCACTGTCTGCCTTCTCCCATGTACCTTACCAGGCATTTTAGGAATGTGGTGTCTCAACCAATATTTGGTGTTTGTATGTTTTTTAAAGAACACTTTCTATGCAGCCCTTGAGTGGCAGACATAAGAGTGACTATACAATGTCCACACGTGCAGTCATCCTTGTGCATGGGACTTTCATGTGAGTGCCTGGGCAGCAGGTCATCATCCTGCTGTCATCCAACACCCTACTGAGTGGTTGGATGGTTTCTTCTGTCATCCTGGCAACAGGAAATTCTGTGTGCTTCAGAGGCTAACTTCTGCCTAAACCAAACCTGTCACAGATAAGGAAAGGTCAGGAAAATTAAAACTTACTTTCCTTTCCTGCAAATGATAAAGGTGAATTAAGGTGAATTCCCTCCATTGAACAGGGCTGCAAAGGGGATTCGAAAGGCTCCTCATCTCCCTCATGATTCCATCTTCAGGAAGAAGAAGAGAATATAACATCATTTTATCCAGCACTCATTCCAGACTGTAATTTTATGGCCTTCCTTGGCTGCTGTGCCTGCCTGCTGTGGAGTGGGACAGAAAGTCCTTGCAGAAGCTGAAAGATAAATATATTCAGAAAACTGGGTAGAAGCAGTTTTTCATGCAAAAGAATAATAGAAATGTGGTACAATTTAACAAGTAACTGAGACAAAACCTCTGGAGGGAATTGAAATAACCAGCAAGGTGACATCCTAAGGGAAATAAAGTATTTAAAAGAGTGATGGGAGGAAAAGGTTTTACAAATTCCTTTAAAAAAAATCTTATTATTAAAGGACAGCAATACTTCACTCACAAATCAATCAAAATTTTCTGGAGCCAGACTTGAAGACATTCTGTAGGGAAATGTATGGCATAGTAGAAAAGAGCAAGGCTTTGCTTTATGTATTAGAGATAAGGCTTCAATTTTTTATGTGAAGGATTCTTTCTCTGCCTTTGCTTTTCCTGAACAATCTGAGGTATCTTATCTGAGAACACAGAAATAGTAACAGAACCAGAAATATCAATTTTGTCTCTTAGTAAAGAAAGCAAAATGGAGGAGATGTCAGCCTTTCATATAGGGAAACAAAAGGATGAGAATGATGCTCAGATTGGCTTCAGGTGCACCTATGGCTGCTGAGGGGTTGCAGGTGCACATAGTAACCCTGTGTGTCTTCTGACACTGAACTTTGCAATGCATCAATCCCTATAATGAAATAAAACTGTTATCTGCTCTTATTTACATCATATACCTAAAGAATCCAGGGCAGCTAACTCCGGAAACATCTGGCACGGAGAAATCTAGTTCTATTTTCTTGTCTTTGACGGCATAAAGAAACTTGAGTTAATCCTCATTTCTATTTATTAGTTCTCAAGGATCACAGGAAACTTGGTTAGTTGCATTCTTATCTAAAAGTGAAGGTGCAAGAAGGAAAAAAACGAAAACCAAAATGGTGTGCTTAGAGCACAACAGGTACTCCTGACAGAAGGAAAACCAAGGTAAAAAGTTAACACGTTATTCATGGATATCCATATGCACACAAGAGAATTAAATACATATAAGCACATCTTTATAGACTTTTCAGGAAGAGAAAAGACATAAACGTGAATTGAGGAAAAAGATCACAAGTGTGCTGTTAGCATCCTCAGACATCGTGAATGATAGTTGGTGAGCGAGATCCATATGGGGCACAAGCAAGTTCTTTAAATACCAAGAATATTTTTGTAAGGGTTAGGTGGACACACGAGTGGCAGCAGCAATGACAGCAGATGCTTTATTGTGTTTTTGAGGGTGACTACAGCAATGTCAAAAGACTGAAAATGCTCAGCTATACTGAGTCTATACCAATGTGCAGATCACACTCCCTTGAGGCAATCACTCTTACTAATTTATCTTCAGTGTTGCGTGGATGGTAATTATACTCCTCATGTATATTAATCCCTTGTCCTGTTGGAACAGGAATTTTACCTTGTGCATTTCTGTGACGTTATTTCTGAACAAAATCTTGTGTACCACATGCTTCTTTGTGCTTATATTCTGCAGAAAATGTCTATTTCAGTTGGACAGAAGTTCATTTTCATCTCCAGCTCCAAAGTGCAAGTCTGCTGAGTTGCAGAAGGAAAATATAAAAAGATCAGTACTAGGTCCCAAATCTTCTGAGAAAGGTTGTTTTCTGATACGATACAGGCCTCTAGTGAATAATATCTCAGCTATAATAGCTGTTTTTGAGATGAAGAAGTAAGCAACTGAAAGTTACTTATATCAGCTTGATACCCACACAGTTTTGTTATGGGGTTTCAGTAGTTTTATACTCTACAGAAAATGAATTTTAAGAACATGCCATAAATGCCATGTATCTTTAGATGAATAGGACAACAATATTTTCATTAAGTTTTCGGAGAGTTTGCCAACTTTTTTTTTCTTTTTTTTTTTTTTTCTTTTTCCCTAGTACTTTGTAAGATACTAGGAACTGCTTTACTCACTCCAATCACTGGAAAAATCTGGAGCTTATTTCAGGTGATTTTTCCAGCTTGACACAATGTACTGACCCATGATTCCCAAAGCTGATTCAGCAAAATGCTGTCATCTGCATTGATATAAACTCTGAAAATATACGGCTGCTGTGGCATGAAAGTAATTTTAAGTGATGGGCAGAAATGCCAGAAGGTTGAAAAGGTTTTTGTTGCTCTTGTGAGAGTGAGGGAGGAACCAGAAAGAAGTCACAATATTGCAAGAGTGAACAGGAACTGAAGTCACAGAGGATGCTGAAAGAGCTGAGGCATTAAATGAATACTTTACAAGCAAGAACACTAAAAGATGCGCCCGCTGAAACTGGCTGTTGTATCCACTATCACGGTTGACTTCAGAGCTAGTGAGGCACAGATATTGAATAAGTTAAGAAAAGTCAAAATCAACAAATCATCTGTGCTACGTGCAACCTTGAGGCTTTAAAAAGAGATTGGAATAGTACACAGCTCAGGTATGCTGGTCTTTACTCTGCAGCTACAAATGCCAAATTCACAAATACTAAAGAAAGAAAAACAGCATAGACTGAATGCTATAAAATCTTAATTACATTGTTGTCACTACAGGAAGTCCCCATTGAGTCAGATTTAACATGTATATTCCATTAGTAGAAAGAGAATTTTATTTGTGTATTTAGCTCAGTATGTCCCACTCACATGAAACATGCATGTTTGTATTCATGCACATTATAAGATAAAAGAGTATTTCATTGCTAGATTGCTAGTTTATAGAATGATAAACTGGATTAAGCAATGGGGAAGTGAGACTTTAATTCTCTTGCAGTGTTTTCTCCTCTCCTTCTTCCTCTCCTCTTTTTCTCCTTTTTTTTTTTTTTTTTGGTAGGGAGGCAGAGAGGAGCAGATCAGACAATCATTCTGAGAAATCCTCACGTCATTTCCTTGGAAGGGAAGGTATACTTCCTAGGAATGATCCTTGTCATCCAGGCACATTTTTCCGTGTGTAGTCCTCCATTTCCTTAGTGGCTTTTGCTAAGCAGAAAGAAGCAGTACCTCTGCTTGAGTCCATATTATGGAGCTGGCCATGGTGGTCCAGCAGATCCATCTCTTGTTCTTTTTTTTCTCATGTTATCTGCCTTCATGCAGCACTAAAATAAACCATCCATCATTCAAATGCCCAAAGTATAGTAAGATGTCAGGTAAGGCGGCTGTATTTTAATATGTCTTGAAAGATCACTTCCCTTGTTGGTTTTAACTGGACTAAGAAGAACACAAATGAGTATATAGCCTGATACACAGGAAGGATCACTATAGGCAGCATATCTTAATCCTAATCCTTATTTGCACCAACAGGATTACTCTTGTGAATATAAACTGCAAGATAAGATTTGTATTGATTGGTGTTTCAGGTTCAAGCTCATGTGAGGTGAGGGAAGGATGATTTTTCTTTGGTTTCGTACTTGGATTTAAAAACAAGCAGACAATTTTCACATAACTAAGTAATTTTATAAGTCATCATTTAACTTCTTTTAGATATGATAGCTGTTGTTTACTTAACTTCCATTGTGCAGTTCCTTTTAGAACAGACATTAATTCTAAAGTAAAAGACTGCCTTGGCACCAGAATGAGCTATAAAAGGACGAGAGATATCAAAAATTGAACAAAGCATTTTCTGTGTGAAATAATTACATTTTGTTGCATAAAATTTAAACTACACTATTTAAAAAATATTTTAGTGAAATTAAAGTATTTATTTTTCATCAGGAAATACACATATCCAATCCAAACTGAAATTACCACAGGAGATGTGTGTTAGTTTCAAAAAACTGCAATTCTTTTCCCGAAATATGTTGATCAACATATTTTCACAGCTCTAGTAATGTAAAGCTTGTGAAGGCTATTCTGAAATATTTCTGACTGTTTTTCTTAACTTTGCAAATTTGAAGGAGTAACACTCAAAATAAAGGTAGGTTCTAAAATTACTTTTTTTTGTAGGTTCTAAAATTACTTTAAGTTTTACACAATTTAGGCAGGTGCCCTAGGCCTGGTACTTTTTTTTTTTTAATTTATTTTATTTTTTTAACAAAATATGAAGCCATTTTCTTTCTACTCATCAAAGAATAATGAGTAATGTTAAAAAACAAACAATCAAACAAAAACATTTTAATAAAGGACAGAATTTCTCCATTCTTTTTCTTACTTTACCAGAGCTTTTCTGAGCTCTCCAGCTTACTGTCCTGACAACTCAGCATGCACACTTTCTTCTGCAGGATAAACCAAAAAGAACCCGTAAGGTGGTTATGTTGTTTGGTTTGTAATTCAATTGAATAATTATTGGACCCTCATAATTTCTTTTCTGCACCCATTCAACCTGTACAGAAGCAGTTTTAAACACAACAGATTGATCCTGTGTGGACTATATCTGCCCAAACTCATCATATAATGCTGTTGCCTTCAAATGCCCTCTCAGAATGGTAGCTGTGCCCAATGTTTCTGTACAGCGGTATTTAGGGATCAAAATCCATCACAGAATTCTGTGGGCAGAATGCTGTTTCATCCAGAAAGAATTATGCTAGCCTTTAATCTGATTTGCTCTCTGGATTTAAAGAAATTTCACATATAGAGAGTAACTCTATCCATTTATAATATTTCCAAAGCAGTGCAGGCCTTTTTGCTGCTCTCATCTCTCATTTGGCCATAGGCTCAGCTGCTGGATCCTAGAAGTCTGTAAATGCCTGGCCCTTTACTGCCTTCTTCCCAGGAAAGGATTTCATACAACATAGGATTTAGCTTATAAACTATCTTGAAATATGCTGATTGAAAAACAACAGCATTTTCCTCTATCTCTATAAAACATATGACCATGTGAAGAGTGATACAAAGGTTTTATCTATAAAATTCTGGGATGAATAATTTTTAGAGGTGTTACTGGCATGGTGATCATATAATAATCTGCATTACTTGTAAGTAATAATGTTACAGTGAAGGTGTGCGTTTGTCAGCCCAAACTATTGATAAGCCTATTATATGCTGTCTCGCTATTATTGTTTATTGCCAATGTGGCAGTCCCTATAGGTCTCAGTAGAGATGGCAGTGCTGAACAAACACAAATTAAGGGATAGTCTGTGCCCATAAAGAGCTTATTATTCGAATTAGTGAGGATCAGAAAGAGAAAAGGAGGATTATCATCTTCAATTTAAAAACAGAGCAGACTGAGACTGTGGGAGATGAAGTGCCTTCTCTAGTCTTTGCACAGTGCAAATGTCAGAGCCACAGTCATGTCCAGCAAGTTCCACTGCAGGTTGGGCACAAAAGCTTCTAAGCAAAATGTGAGAAGCTTTGGTTGGCTTCATATTTATATGCAAATATGTGAAGAAAATCAGTGATTTACCATCATACCAATCAAAATAAAGTGATAGTATCAGTCAAGTTTTAAAATCTGCCCGTGAAATCCTCAAATATCTGTTCATAGAATCACAGAATATCCCGAGTTGGAAGGGACCTACAAGGACCATTGAGTTCAACTTCTGTCTCCATACAGGACCACCCCAAAATCAAACCATATGTCTGAGAGTGTTGTCCAAATGCTTCTTGAACTTCATCAGGTTCAGTGCCTCAACCACTTTTCTGGGGAACCTGTTCCAGTACCTGAGTTCTCAGCTTTATAGGCCTGTATCTTAGTTTCTTCAAGATTTAGTCCAACTACACATACTACCATATAAAAATCTATGACACCTGCTTCCAGCCCGGTGCTCTACCAGGTCTAGTCACAGGACCATAACCCTAGCAGGACTTCAGAAATGCATGCTGCCAGTTCTTCTGCTCAGACAAGTAATTGCTACTTCAGGAAGAATGAATGAAGAGGAAAGAATTAAAGTTTATGTGAATGGGAGACAAGACACAAAACCAATGATTTTCAAAAATCATGTAGGTGATTTACAAGATTCCCAGACATCTGGAATATGACATCTAGTTTTTTCAGGTGTGGATTTACAGGTAAAGTTTGTAAGAATGTGGAAGGCAATCAAAAGTCTATGTAAGGGTTTTTGTCGTATTCATTTTTCATATATATATATAGGTGCTTTCTCACATACCGTATATTGCACACAACAGTCACTCAAATTCCTTCCACTAAACCCAAATATGTGAACTTTTTGCACTGCTAAGTGTAAAATACCAGCAGGGTCTGTTCCTAAGCAAAGAGACAGATTTCCAGTCCTGCACTTAAAACATGTTTGTGGGACTGTCCCGGGGGTTCATCAGTGCTGAAGGAACGAATGGTCAAGAGCTTGTGGGGCAGACCTTGTTCGGCCTGCAGTGCCTTCTGTTTGTGAGTAGTACAGAGGACATTTGTGTACTCTAATATATACAATATATACTGATGTAGCTATACATCAGCTGAAAGATCCTGTAAAGGGATTTTTTTTTTTTAATAAACCATATTACAACTGCCCTCGACTTCATAAGCTCCAAAAAGCACCAAATTAAGTAAGAGAATCTTGAGCAGGATTTATAGCAGAACATAGAGGTAGCTGAAAATTCAGACAGAAGAGTAAAACCATCCTATACACATGCACAGATACCTGAATACTTTTTGTTTTTTTCTTATTGGTTTTGTCTTCTCTCACCTTAGGCTTTATAAACTTCACAAAAGACAAAGAATGTAATACCTAGATTCCAATCTCCTTCCAAAAGACTGTATTATCTCAGATTGAAAATTAGCAATATATCACATTGGTAGGATAGATGGATTCACTTATCAAATCCTGACTATAACCTTGAAATGAGAGCTCTAGCTGATGGAGAGCTTGCTCAAAATAGTAATTAGTAATAAAAAAAATCTATCAGTAGAGATTTTTAATTTTAACGCTGCTTTCCTCAGCATTAATTTCAGGATCTGTAATCTCATTTGTTCTTGGGATTTCAATACATTGTATATGCAGAGAACAACTCTATCTGTTTATAAGATGTATAAGGAAAAAGAGGGTATGGCTTTTTTTTACAGAGAATAGGCATCCACAAATAAGATAAGTAGACGCTACATTGCTGTGGCAGAATATGAACTGTTTCAAAGGCTGTCCAGGAGGTAAGTGGAGGGTGTTATCTATGAACTGCTGGTGCAGAATTAGTTCTGGGATCACAAACAGTTGAATTCTCTCCCTGAGAGTTACACAGGGGCATAAATCACTTTGGAAATAAAATGCTGTAGCAGCTAAAGATGTTGCCTCTTATCGACGTATGCTGAGAGATACCACATCTATTTTGGTGCTGAAGAACTCTTCCTAATTTGCTACACTGCAAAATTCAAAGAGATGAAGTTAAACCACCCTCTATCAATCAGAGTAATCTAAATAGGTGCTTTTGCAGTGAAATAGAGGAGTGCCCTTGCTACCCTTCTGCTGGCCTGAGACGTGGAAGCCAGAGCTAGGAGCAGCAGCGTCTGCAGGAACATCTGCTAGACCTAGCTCTGGAGAGACCTGGGCTGCCTCTCTAGATCCTATGATACAGCTCCCTTCTGAGGACAGTGAGAAAGAATGCAATTGCTTAGTTACAATAACAATTTTCATTTGAGGCTAGCATAAAAAAACATAGAGAGATTCCTTAGATCCAGTTTAAGAAGTTGAGATGAGCTTTTTGAGTGTGTGGTGGGAGTTTGTTTTACTTTAAGCATAAAATTAAAAATAATAATCTTTTGGCAGCAGGCCATAGGAAAGAAACAAAATGCTAACTAATCATATTTAATGTTAAAATCAATGGCACAGTGTTATGAAAGCCTGAAGGAATAGAAATGTCTTTTCTTAGCATACACAATAATAGACTTTGGGGTCAAGAAATGATATATTACTATAATATCTGCTGCCTTTTAAAATGACATTTGTAATAAATGGCATATATTCCTCTTATAATTTCTTTATTAGTAACACAAATTTCACCATCTGTGATTATTATCATAGATGGCAGATGAAAAATTCGCCTCTGCCAATGAACATACCAGTTGAGTTACACTAGGGAGGCACATGCCTTGCCATGCATATAAAGAGCTCGGCCAGTGGTTCCTTTGGTGTCATACAATAGCAATTATAAACCTCTTTGCATGACAGGTGGCCTCTAACCTTGCTGGGCTTCTCTGAGCAGAGCATCAGGTTTCACAGGTGAGGGAATACATCAAAATTAGGGAACCACTTACTTTCTGCGTGCATTTGGCATAGTCCTGAGGACTGGCAATGTACCTTATCCCACAATCAATTTCTTTTCCATCGTGATTGAAGGAAATGTATGACTTAGCTGCAAGCTCTGTTGAATTCCCTACCACGATCTCTGCAGATATGTAAATGAACATTAGCTGCAGAATATCAGATTATGGAAATGCTTAAAGAACATTATGGCCTGAGGAAGAGAAAAAATAGTCTCTTCCCAGCAAGACATTTTCTCTTTGAAGGAAACACTTGAGTGACATGGAGTTGAGGCTAAAATATAAATTAAATATGAAAAGCTGAGTGAGAGGTAATTATTAAAATGATTTGGATTAGATGGAGAAATTCAAGGACTGTTTCAACAGAAAGCTTGCATGCCTGCATAAAGAAATATATGAATTCATTGTCAAGCAGTGACTTTCAGTGAATTGCTACAAAAGAAATAGTAGTTTTTTTCAAAAAGAGCATGGACAGACAGGAATTCAAATGAACATTATGAATTTGCTGCTGTATGAGCAAGCTGATATCTAGTGTCAGATGGATCAAGGGTGACTTGTGCATTAGTGCCCTAAGCCTGCAGACGCTCCTGTAAGTTGACCAAACGAAACTATCTATTGCTACCTGATGTGCCTTTGGGTGTCCAGAGACACCTCTCCAGGGGTGTGCAGGGCTCCTATTAGTCCCATCTCACATCTGCCCAAACCCTGTGGGCATCCCAGATATAGTAGGGCATCTCCTATGCCTTATAGATACCCCTGTCTAGACTGAACACCAAATGACATATTTCAAATGCTGGGAATCTTGTTTAGCTACCAAAGTCTTACTGTTTTATAGTAAAAAACTTCAAATCACTTACTACTGTATAATGATGTGCTGATTATGACGTTGACTGATTCACAAACACAAAAGAGTAGCCTGATTCAAATACTCTACATCACATTCCAAAAATTTATTTTCACTAGGTTTATCCAATAGCTCATTCTGGAAAAGTCTGTCCATTTGTTTCTGTGTATGTGCAAATTTCAAAAGTTTTCTTTTTTCATCTAGATACGGTGTGTTTTTTTCACAGAACACTTTTTTTTTTTTTTCCAAACCTATGTTTTATTACCACACAAAAGTAATCAAAAGAAGAAATAAAAGCTCAAGTAGGGAAGGGTTGAAAGGACATATTCAATAAATTTTATTCAGTGTTTCTCTTTTTAGGCTCAAAATAATGGTGACAAATAGAATGTCAACACTAAAAAAGAAGAAAACAACAACTTGGATCACTGTCCCAATCTCTATATAAATTTTGATAGACTCTGCCAAGGAGAGTAAGTTTATGTTTGCATTTTTATGAACATGATCAGATTGTGGATCTACAAGCCTGTACAAAGACATCTGTGTGTTTTAATAGGGATCATGATTCTACCACACATACATGCCTTTGTGGAAGTAAATATAAGGAGAATTATTTTCCTATTCCCCACTGGAATCCCATCTGGCACTACTAATCGACCAATTACCTTCAACAGCTAATGGATGAAATGATAAAGAAGCTGTGCTGAAGGATTACATTTTTGGTTACTAATCTTGAACAGAGAAAAAAATGTCAGTTTCTGTCTGTGGAAATAAACTGTTCTGCATAAATTTCAGTAAATTGCCTTTCTGACTGAAAGAAAATAGTTGGCAAAAGAAATTTTAGATTCTAGTGGGCTGTCTAACTTGGCTACTTCCTTTGATTGTGATCTTGCTTTAATTACTTTGCAACCTTCTCTTGCCTGTTAATGAACCTGTCCTTAACTGTCCAAGGCTCTCCAACTGAAGGCATATGCTCTCAAAATTGTGATCCACTGAGCCAGTACATTTCAAAATTCAGCTTTTTCTTGTTTTAAATGTTATTATGCATTCAGGAAATGAACACACAGACATTCAGGAAACCTGTCTCTCAAGTTTTTATGACCTGTAATATAAATTTTCTTAATAAAATTCCTTTTTGTTCCCCTGATTGTTCTGAATGAGCTACATCCACCCATAATTTGAATCCTGTGATCTGTCCTGTGTGTCTCCATAAAACCCATTAAGTGTCATAGTTCTGGCTCTATTCTGAAACTGAAAAGGACTTTTACTTTAAATTATTCATATAATTGTATTTGAAATAGAAACATGAAAACAACATACTTACCTTGGAGCAAACATTATGAACAACACATTATAAAACGCTATTTGATCAACTTGAAAACAGTGTAAGAAAATATTTGCTTTTAACTTTGAAATAAACATCCAGTTCACAAAATTCTTCATAATCAGATGTTTCAAAGTTTGTTTTTTTTTTTTTTCTTTTCAGTTTTTTGGGATTTTTTTTTTAAATAATAAATATTCAATGAGAATGGATGCTAATGCTTTTGAAAAGAATGTATTCATCTTTTTGTTCTCTCCTTTCAGTTAATCTGATCTAAGTGTATGAACAGACAAAAACCTGCACTGTTTAATCCCTCAGAGTAGCACTGGTGGTTGAATTACACAAGCCTTTAAATATGAGTTTGTGTCAGGCCTCTTAGATCTTTTGCACCATAAAAACATCTCCCTCAATTCAGAGATGTCAGGTCAGTAGCAGGACAGGAAGTTTGTTGTGCAGTCTGTTTGCTGAATAGAAATGCACTAGTCTTGGTCTAGGTATTTAACCACCTTGGTTAAATGATTACCACCTTTCTACCTTGGTTCTGTTTGATCCTGGGAAAAGAAGCGCTCTGTACTCACAAGTCAAGAATACACCCTGCTCAGAGCTTGGCACCGTGAGCCATGTTATGTTTTATTATATTAGCACATTTTTTGAAAATGTTGTGCTTCTTTCCCATTTTTCCAACTGTGTCAATCAAACAGCTCTCAACTTATAATTTCCCATGCATATTTTTGAGCTTCCTAGATTCATCACATATATTCACTAAATAGTCTTAGCAACTACATATTCCGACACAATGTAAATGCTAATCAGTAGTGAAGGAAAAATGTACTGCTATTGCAGATGAAAAAAGCATCCTTAAAGTTCCATATTTCCAGGATATTAGAGAGGAGATAGTGGAGGCTTAGAAGCACCATGACTGACAGAGTGGGAAGTGATGCTTGCACTTGTTACTTGCTGCCTTTTCACAACCAGAAAGCCCGGGTGGTGCTGGCTCTTCTCTCTCACTGAGCTTGGGCCAATCTTTTCCTTAATAGTTCAACCAATGCACTGGCAGTTTGCTGATTGTCTGGGCCTTCCCATAGGTTATAACCTGAATAAGACTATGCTCAATTATTTGTTTCATTAAATCTCCTGTAGCTGACTGATTCAGCCCCTCTTGCGAAGACAGAAGATGAGTCCCAGGTTTACCACTATGGCACTATATCCAAGTTTCAGTTCTGAATACTTTCAGACTTTTTTTCCCATGGGATTAATTCTGGAAAGGAGATGTAGCAGGGGTTTTGAGAAAGAAGAAGAGACTTTTTGCTTTCCCCTAAGCAATTTCTGACTTCTTTGCCATGGACAGGAAGCTCAATGTAACAGACCTTTCTGCAGAAGCAAAATAATTCCATGTATATATATGTATATATATTTTTTTTTCTCTAAAACATATTGTAATACTGTAATACTGTTGTCCATGACAGAATTTAATTTAATTTTAGAAATAATGTAGAATGTAAATGTAAAGTACTATGTGGGAAAGAATTTAAGTCTGAGTGGCATAAATGGAGACTGGTGAACAATACAGTAGACCATTTCTCATAAAGTTTTCTTACATCGTATCTACCAGTTATTCTGAATAGCAGTAAGACTTGCTCAAATTAAAACATTACTGAAGAATACTCTATTCTTGAAGTATTATGTACTGATAAAAATTAATTACACATTCATATGTTGCTAGCCACAACTAGCTGGGACCCCCTGGTCACTCCCTGACAAAATCTATTCTGACTGAGTATCTCACAACACACCATGAAGCATTTATTAGTTCTTCAGGATTAATGGCATAACACTGAGAAGCTTATTTCTATCCAGGGCAAAGTACTGCTAGCACATGAACAGAGAATAATACTTAGTGTCTGGAACTGTCTATGGATATCATCAGATTTGAATATTATGAGAAAAAAGGCTTGATTCTGGGTCACATTCAATTTCAAACTGATGGTATCCTTAATTTTTAGTTTGGACACATTTAAAATCTTGTGAGTATATGGTGCAAGAAACCAGTGCTGTCAAACCAGAATGGGAATCATAAAACTTAAGCTTCTGTCTGAAATTACAGTTTGCATATAATCCACTTCAAACTGTAACAGCTTTCAACAAGACCCTGACTGTTTTATTTATATGAGAAAGACAGCTATGTGCATATGCCTCCAAACTCCAGCAACTTCCTATACCATTTATGCTTTCACTGAGTGCCAATAGAGTGGGATATTTTTCACAGCATTCAAAAAGCTTTCAATTCAAGCTGATACTAAATCAAAAATTGTTTTTTAATTACCATTGGAGTAGGGAAAAATACACCAGAAATTTCTTTCTAGCCTCAGCTGTTCAGTGCTTATTGGTTACTCATCTCAAAAGAGAAGGCAGAAGAAAATTGTTTTCTTGATTATCTAACTGAGGATATAAATACATGGCATGAGCAGTGTAGAGCATCTTACATTTCCTTTGTGTTGTTGAATATGTAGATTTTCTGGGGTGTCACAAGCTATAAAATTATCTTATTTGTTCTGCAGAACCTGGCTTGCATAGGGCACAAAAAGCAGACCATGTGTTAAGAGCTTATATGTATTGCAGATCTTAGCCTACAAATAAAAATCTAAGGGCACTGAAAATAGCCTATGGGCATGGAAACCAAGTGAAAAGAAATGTAGTGAAAACCTGTTCTCCATAAGTATTGCACATGATGTCTTTCCAGCTCACCTGCAATGCCAGGCCAAAAAGCTAAAGGCCATAAGTGCCAAGTATAAATATGTTATTACTTTTTTTGGTATATAACTGATCCCTTTTCCATCAGAATAGAAAGTGTTTCCCAATAATTTTGCTTCAAGGAAAAGAAGAATCCGAATGCACAAACCTGCTATTCCCTTTCCACAGTAGAAGCAGAGACAGGAGGTATTATAATGATTTAAAAAAAAATAAATTTTTTTCAAAAGAAAGACTGAAGGATTTGAAATCGACATGCAACAAGCTCTGGCCAGCAAACCCTTTCGGTGAATACCATGTGTTGCCTGCAGGAGGACAACCAGAGGAAGCAGGAGGTTTCCAGAATCTTAATGGAGTTCTGATTTTCTGCATTTATCATAGATTGAACCAAAACCTTCAGCCTGTACATTTTTCTTTCAACTAGAGATCTGAAATTTTGCTGTTTGGACCTACCTGTTATTCAGGGTTTGATCAATTATACCTTGATTTTATTAGGCTGAGGATTTTAGCTTTGTACTATATCATAAACACCTGAAAAGGGGGAGCTGGAAATTTATGAGAAGCACTAAAAGCCCCTTATCTACAGTGACAAAATTGCCACCACCATAATCTCTATTAAGTGCTACAAAATTATAGTGTAACAGCTCTGAAATTACATGTGACATCTGTATGAATACCAAATCGATTCATTACATTCAGCCCTATTACAAAAAACACTTACTGAATTTGTACTGATTACAACTCTTACAAATTAACAGTTACCCAAGCGAACTTACTTAGTGTACATATATTATTTAAAGATCACAGTTTAGTCAAATGGAGGTAGCAGTGCAAATAATACTACTACTTAGCATGGCATATAATATCTGAGTAAAATACCCCAATATTTAAAACTCTTTTAAAGTGCTTGATTTTAGAAAAGTCTCATCGTTTTCTTTTCTCTTCTTTTCTCTCTTTTTTTTTTTTTTTTTTGGTTAAGCATGCCATGCCATTCTTCCACCAAGTCTCTCAAAAATAGGGGAAAATCAAGGAAGAATATGATAAATGTTCACATTATGCAGAATTTGCCTTTTTCAAATCCCATTCCCCATTGTGCATGCCAGAATTTTATAGAGATATAAATCACAAAGAAATAAGAAGCCAGTAATGAGATAGAAGTATATTTGAAATATGGATGCAAATCCTCACCACCTGCTGAGCAAAAATAGTCTGCAGAGACTGTCCTGAAAACTGAACTGCCATTAACATCTTGTAAGCACTAAATTTGCAGCAGAAGAATGTTGGAATTATATGTCTGTGAAATGCCAAAGGCCTCTTTGATTTATCTCTAAGCAGAATATTTCAGCTACATCTACATAAATATTTTAACAGGAATTTAATTTTCATTTTAGTCACACAATAAATCTTTTTATTGCACAACATCATCTTGTCCTAAATAAGTTACCTTTTGCATATGAGCATGAAGACAGTTGTGTTCATTCTTCCTTCTGGTTTGATGAATACTATTTGAATATACAATGGATCAGTACACGTATTTACATAAAAATCTTGCCACAGGCTGTTTAATTTTGTCTAGAGCACCTATTCATTTAGACACAAATTATTGAACGACTATCACTTGACTTATATTTAACTTCAGCTCTGGACCTCTCAAGGGTACACCAGAATAGAGCAACAGTAAAAAATAACAAAATGAAACCTCTCTGAAAGTTATGAGTAGGTATACTTCCTGCCCTGCATGCACTGGCAAAGGAAAAATATCAGAGACTTACTGTTTATTTCCTTTTTGGTGCACTTTATAAACAGTATTAGGAACTCTGGCAGCTCCTGTCTTACTGAATCTTACTTACTGTGCATTTTGGATGTCATTGCTTTTACAGTTTGATTGTGTAGTGTTAGATGTGGCAGAAATATTTATCCGGTAACTTATAATGTCTCCAGAGGACAATAAAATGGGCATGGATTACCTTTTCTGCTTGGCAGGATCCTGAAAATAAGCTCCTAATAGAAGACAGTTTGTTGTGAGCAGGGCAGGCTGGTGCAGAGCTACCTGCTCTTCTCTGCCTGTTCAGCAACCTGGAACACAAGTTGCAGGAGCGGGAGTGCTGACAGTGTGGATGAATGGGTGCATCTCTATGTGGCCTGTATGCTCTTCTATTTGCAAGCTCTTTACTTGCTTTCTTGCTGTAAAAAATTGTGACGGAGCTACTGTTAAGCCATCTCTTCAGGCATGTGGGTTCATTCTGCACAAATTGTACTGCCTTGCCTGCAAATTGATTATCATATCTGATTTATTTAATCTCAAATTCACAGCATAGAACATTTGTTCTAGCACTCAGAGGGGAACAGGCACAAGTGTAAATAACAACTGGCAGTTGGAATTAGGCTATTAAGAAAGAGATTTTCAAAGGCTTAAACAGAAACTAATATCAAGCAGCTCTAATCAAGTCTTTCATTGTGAGCTAGATACCTGCCACTCATTTCTGCCTCTAAAGATCTTCCCATAAAACTGTCCTGCTGTATAAATGTTCAGAATCAGAGGTAAGCATAAGTATACGTGCTTACAAACCTGTTGGCTTATTTTCTGGAAATCTGACTCCAAATTGTTCTCTACAGAAGTTTCAGACTGCAAGACAAATTGGTGTAAATAAATTTGGACACATTATTTTAGCCTTCCCCAAGGCAGCAGACTGCCCTGTAGAGAAGTAAGAGGGCAACCAAAGTCAAGGTTGTCTAACCAGTCTTATTTAGCATAGCTAAGTAAATTATAAAAAATTAAGAAAAGAAGAGTTGGATACTATGCTAAAAACTTGGGCATCTTTAAACCTCAGATGACTGCACTACCCACAGCATACAAATATATAGTGCATAAGCAGATAGATGGCAGTGGAAAGATAGGTAGAAAGACAGCCTATTGAAAGATAGGCTACGATATAGCACAGGACACAGCAGTGCAATCTTCTTTCCATGCCTGCTTTGAAAGATAATTTGTAGTTGTCTTTGTAATTATTTCATCACTGACTTCTCTGTTATGCCTGTTGAGCCTAGGATGTCTTCTCCTTTCTAATTAACCAATTATAGCATTCTTCTTGTCTTTTCCATTTCCCTGATCATCATATAAGCTGACCAGCAAGGAGTTTAAAGAGAGATCAAAACAGCAGTCTACAGAAAACAACACACCTCTCCTTGGGCTGTATTTTAAAGGAGGGTTGTGGCACAGTCCAGGGACTGAATTTCCTTTAGGCTACCACGACCGTCAGAAAAGCTTCCCTTTTCCTTCCAAAGTGCATAACGGAGAAAGGAGAAACACAGCAAGTACACTGTTGTACTTCATACACTTTAGCAAGAAGTTAATTGACCTGCTTAGGAGCAGTGACATGCTCTGCCAGTCTTTGTGCTTAATTAATAGAGAATTAATAGACTATCTGGTTGAATGGGATCTTTGGAGGTCATCTGGTCTGACCTCCAGTTTGAAGCAGGGCTATTAACCATGAGCAAATCAGAAGAGATTGGCTTTTTTTTTCTCTGGCTTTTTCCAGTTGCATCTCTGGTCTGCTACAGGGCTACACAATTATTCTGTATGAGCGTTGCCTGTCTTCCCCAGTCATCAGGCACGATTCATTTTTAGAGGCAGGCTACCAGCTTACCAAACATTTCTATATTACAGATAGACAATGCTTAGCCTATTTTTCCCCCCCAAGTTTCACTATCTACCCTGAATTTATGGCCCCACCTTAAACCACAGAAACTTTTCACCACTGGGCTGACAATACACATTCTGAGGGATTGTGCAAATGTTGCACCTTTTCCGCTTGAATCCACTTACAGTTGTTTAGTGTAGGTATTCCTACCATTGTAGTGTACTAGAAAAGTTCAGTCCTTATGCTCCCTGTTCATTTTCTATGGAACGACAGTAGACTCTATGGGAAAGCCTGTGAGAGTACAGGCTGACTTCAGGCCCAACAAAGGACTCTCATTCTCTCTGCTGCCTGTTGGACACTTGTATGCAACTGCTCATTTTCGCTCTGTAAAATCCACTCCCAGACACATAATATGTAATGACTCTTCTGTACGGCTAAGGTACAGCAAAAATTCTGAGCAGATTCATCATGGAGAAGGCAGAGAATTAAATCCACGTTTCCTCAAGCCCAAGGGAGAAGTACTGTGGAATAAAAATGTTCACTTAGCTGTAAACTTAATTGGGTGACAGCAGATTGTCAATACTCTGGAGCCAAGTAGATGAAATTCCCACAACAGAGGGCAACACCTCTCAGAAATCAACACACTATTACACAAAATTTCTTCTGTTCCAAAATTCTTCCATTTTGTTCACAGCTTAGTTAAGAGATCTACCTGAAACAGTTGACACAGTTAATTCCCAGATCAGTCTTGTTTATTTGCTGGATGTCAGCTAAGTCTTCTGTATTATCGTAAATAGCCCATTTCTGACAAGCAACAAGTAGGGGGGACTTTTTTCCTGTGAGATTGTGAAGGAATCCAATGAATACATACAGTGAAGATCATTTCAAAAAAAATACAAAAAAAAGATTATGCATTCTAACTTATCAAAAGACTATTATTATTATTATTATTATTATTTTATTTTTAGTGGGACCTTGAACCAGTTTCATTTGCAGTGTAGATAATGTACTCAGTTTCAAGCTTGCTTGGTCATCATAGCTAAAGCAGAGCATCAACTTAATCTCACTGCTATCTTTTCATGGTTTGTTTTTGTTGTTATTGTGTAGCTTTGTCTTCAGCTGAAAACTCGAAGGTCACTTTCTTTGTCTGTATACTGTACTTCACCATTTACTACTGCTGTGTTTTAGATGATGTATGATCTCACAGTCAGAGTAAAGTGAGTTAGAGTCTTCATTGCACTATTCCCATGCAGCTTCCTGTCCTTTGATAGATCCCATAAGACTGAATTCATAAATCTGATCCAAAACATCTCATTAACTCATCTATTTTCAAAGCTACGTCATTTTCTCAAATGAAAAAAAAAAACATAAAAACAATAATTCAATGCTGTTTATAACTTTTGAGTAAGTGTTTACGTAAATATTTTACTAGATATGGGATTATTTAGGCTGATAACCAACGTGATTTGATTAGCATAGTCTTAGGTGGAAAGGGCATATATTCTCCAAGTTTGGCTTACCCAAAGCTTTCTTCTCTTCAGAAATAACTTTTTAATCAGAAAACCCAGATTCAAACCCAAAACATGAACTCTATATGGCAGATTCAGTGAAATTAGTAGACAGCCAATGACACTTTAGACCAACAGAAAGCATATTCCTTTGGACTTGCACAGCTCAAGTAAAACAATACTTCCCTTCTCTCTCACACACACACTTTTTTCATTGTATTATGAAGTTTTGAACTTGAAGTGATACCTTTCCTGGCAAGAATTGCAAAACACTCCACTAAATACATTCCACTAATAAACACCACTAAAATATCAACCAGACTTTTGGAATCCTTTCTGGGACAGATAGGGGTTGCAATTATGTACAAATATAGAGCATGAGAATGAGAAAGCAGCTTGTTTCCCCACAGAGAGTGGACTGGAATGGAACACCAGCATGACCAACTTCACTGGGAAGATGGACCTAGTGTCAATAGAGCTTTCTCCTACCAATAGAAATGGCATAGCAAATAATGGATCTGTTTAAAGAGTAACATAACAGCTAAATGTCAGAAGTACTGGGAAAGTTGGGCAAAAAATATTTTTTGTTACAGAAAGAAATGCTTGGGTAGTGCCACCTTTTTTATTTTTTTTTTTAATTTTTACTTATTTTTTTTTTTATTTATTTTGTGCGCTGGACATTGTAATAGGAAAACCCTTTTGCCTAAAAAACATGATGGAGATTCCAGGGTAGAATTCAAAGCACTCACTGGCATAATGACTGTCTGCCTCCCACAAAGTACTTTGAATTATGCTTGTTTCCAGAGGGAACAGTTATTGCTTGTTTTCCATTCTGGTTTCCAGATGTGGGAAGAGAAAGACAGAAAAATGACTTACTGCTATTTCTGTTGCAAACCACATGGCTTTTTCCTGTTTAGAGACCTTTTACAATTCAGTTTCCACAATAAGACTGTGGGACCCTTGGAGTAACAAAAGTGTCAAAATGTAATGTTGTTTCCTTCAAGGACTGAATAATGAGGTTTATAGATTTCCTGTGCAACTGTCCAATAGAAACAAACTAATAGTGTGAAAGGCAAGAGGGATAGTGAAAGAAATCCCTGGGATATATTTCATATGCTAGAGCTATTATTGAAATATAGGTGCCCATCTAGCTCAGGATCCCTGCTCACCAGAACAATTGTACAAATTGTCTCTGACTAATGACAATAAAAAGCCTGAATCTCTGTATTCCCTTGGCAATTTAAAATCTGAGTTTAATATATTGCGGTTTCATTTCTGAACTAATGCAATTGTATAAAAGACATTTTGTTTAAAAGAAGACTTTTCTGTAGAGAACGAAATACAGGAGGTATGGCTCAGAATGTTACCAACCACAGAAATTCTTAGAAGAATAACGTAGGGAAGAATATTGAAACCTACTTGTTTATCACCACAATAATAAATATAATTAATTGTTATTATTATCCATTTGGGCCATATAATCTGTTAAGACATGAAATTGTGCTGTGTGATTTCTCAGGTGACTTACACTTAGACCTTTATTTAGAAAAAATAATCATAAAAAGCCCAGTAGTCTTTAATAGATCCCACTAGTTCAGATACCCCTATGCTTGCTGGTTTGGTGTTTTCTGTGTCAAGAAGTTTTTGGTTTTCTCATGGTCACAACTGCACCTTTTCTAAGCTTGTAACACAGACAGTCTCTTTGCCCCTGCATGTGCAGCACAGCAAACCTTTCAGCACATAGGGTTCTGATCCATCAGGTTGCAGGTAGTAACCATATCTGCTACACATATGTTTATTACATAAAAGAGTCTGTGTGCTTATTCTGCAGATTTCACAAGAGAAGGGCGTCTACTTCTGGCTTCAGATCCCACACGGACCTAGCAGCTGAAATCACCTCTGAAGAAAATGGTGTATCACTGCATATTTACACTCGGCTACAGTCCAGAAATCCTGATCAGGCTCTGCACTGCAGATATTTAAAAGAAGATCTCACCCCTACCTCAGACATTTTTGAACCTGAGGTTTCAAGGGATATGTAAAAGAAAGGAGAAAATCAAAACAGAGATGCTTTTCACATGCAAATACACTCATATAAAAACCTATTTCTTGGAAATGTTCTTAACTAGTTGACTTCATCTAGGCATCACTACCTTGAGAAGTTAAACTACTGCAGTGAGTAACTAAGGATTAATTTCCAGAAGCTTCAGGGTTCAACATGATTTAGAAAAACTCCAAAAAATTGTAGAGACCATAGAAAGACCACTATAAAGATCCCGAGTGTTCTCTTTAACATGCAGTGTGAACTGAACACCTGCTGAAGACAACTTGCAGCACAGCAGCTCCCTCTCTTCCATAAAGCAGTGCACAAAAACTTCTGCAACAAGAAAAATCTGAAAAATGTGGTGAAGCCAGAACACATTTTCTATTATGTGTATTATACGTCATGTAGTTACTAGTATTTCAAAATAGAAATATGTCTGTTACCATAAAACACTTTGAAATAGTTCACAGAAACCACCCAAATCCTCAGTTAATTCATAATCTGGTCTGTATTTCACAGTCAGTGCTGTGTAAGACTATATTATTTCTCCTATCCTTTGCTCCCTTACAATTCTTCACAGAACCTGCTTAAAAAGCAATGTCAAAGTGTCAATGTGCTTTCTAAGGAGGGTATGGCTATCTATATCCTGCAGATAAATCAGGGCTCTCCTTCTCAGGTCACTCTCTGTAAACTGCTGGATTTAGCATCAAGAAAGAAGTTTTAGCAGCAATATAATCATATGAATTATATTAAACTGGACTGGCTGAAGGACCAGCTGAAGCCCTGTATAATGAATGGATGTTGCTGAACTTCACTATTCACATAAGAGAAATGTACAGTGAACTAATTACAATTTCTATTCTGTGTACTGTCATTCATTTCGCAGCTTCCCCAAGTAACATTCCCTCTGTGACTGGGCAGCAGAAGACTGTCCCCAAAGGTCACATGTAGAGCCTTTATATAGAATCTGATGAGCATTGTTTCTGGGCTCTAATTGGAAGCTACATCATTTTGACTTGTCACGGCCTGTGTGTGTATGTTCCTATCAGTTGTTCCGCTCATGTCTGTTAAAACTCTTGCAGCCTTAAAGACCATACAGTGCTGAAGGAGCTTGCTGAATCAGGATCTTTCACATTGGATGGTCATTCACTGGTTGCTAACTAATGAGGAAAAAACACCAAATAAATCCAATGGATGAGAACTTATTCTATCATTTATCCAACAACGCCAAAGCTCTTTAGAAACTAACTTTAATTAGTGCCTCATGGCGAAGACAAATGTGATTATCCTCATTTTACCAAGTGAGAAAATAAGATTAAAGGTCTTCTCCAATGTCATAGTGAATCAATGAAAGGAGCTTCCAGGACCCCACTGTTCATTAAGGCTGTAAACAGTGCCAGGCTTCATCAGAATGCATCAGTAGCTTCATCTGCAAGGAATTGCCCAATACTTTCGCTTTTGAGCCTCAGTAGAACATAACCTTCTACCCAGTAAAAGTATTTGATGAAACTTTATGCAGAAAACTAGGAATCTAGTCACCCTGGACAATAAAACTTGAGTATTACATTATTCAGCCATCTCGCTAATGCACGCTCCTCCTGCAGATGAGAGACTGCAATGTATAGGGCGCTACTAGCGATGCTGTGCACAAGCACCTCATGTTCTAGGACAGACTTTATGAAAGATAAGCACATTGCTGCCTCTCTGCAGTGATATTTCCCCTTGGTCTTTCCACTCTAGCCAAGCACTTAACTTGGATCCCAACTAATCTCATTTGAAAAACTCATATGGTGGTTTTGTTCCCCTTCTTTTCCAGTGTATCTTATAGCCAACAAGTTTTTGGTATTTGATCCCAAATGCACTTGCTTAGGAGAAGGGCTTTTTTCATGTGTGGCTGTTAGGAACACCCACCTGCCAAGGAAGTTACTTCTGAAGAAGTGGTGAGAAAGCAGCTCCTTCCAAAGCTTTTAAAATAACTCTATAATCTAAGTTCATAGAAGATGGTCTGATCTCTGCTGTTAGTAAAGAGGAATGAGGAAAAAGGAATAAAAGAGGAAAAAGAGTAACTCTGCAATACGACAAACTCAGGGAATGTATCAAAGAGACATGCATGCAGATGGTTCACCAGTGATTTGAAAAAGGCTTCAAATGCTTCTACCTCAGGATATGTCATTATCTGGTAGATATCGAACGGAACTGAGGTTTGTATTAAATCAGTCAGCTTCAGTACATGCCTAGTATATAGTAAATCTTTATATAACGTTCAGCAGAGCTATTATGTCACAGTTTCACAGCCTTCCTCCTAGCTGTTCAACATTCTTTTTCTCTGTGTCAGATCCCTAACATCGGTTCCTCCCTGTTTCATCAGAGAATGGTGTTTAGTCCTTTCTGCGGCGGACTACTTTTTCCTAATCTGCGAATTTCTCAGCGTGGCTGATGCACCGGACCATTCTCACATGCCAACCTCCCCCCTTCGCACCACGGTCCAGCTACCCACTCACTCAAACAAGATTTAATTTGTTCTAGCGGATATTAACTCTAAATCCCAACCGTGCGCTTATCCACCTTGCCTGTTATTTCAGCCCAGCTCTTGCTTGTGCTGTGGCTCTAATTATCTGGCTGGCTGGGGTCAGAGCTGTGCACCTCCCACATCAACAGGAAAAGCCAGCGCGGTGTGCTGAGCTGCCCCACCAGAGGCTTAAAAGCTGAGGGATGGGGGTAAGAGAGGAATGTGTCACACCCGATTCTTTCCCGTGGCTGATTGAGTTTCAGTTTTTATTTACTGAGCCTCCTTAATGGGCTCCGCTGCAGATAAGATGCGTTGTTTTCTGCTCAGATGCAGCTGGAGCCAGGAGTTGCCAGGCAACTGCTCTCTGCACCAGTGGCATCAGCTCTGGCACCAGCACCAGCACCAGCACCAGCACCCGCAGTGCTGGACCAGGTCCTGTGGCAGGCCCCAGGCATCCCACTGCTCTCCCATGGTGGCAGTGTGAAGGCAAAGGGGGTGAAGCGGGGCGGCGGGAGGTCGATGCTCTCATTTTCTGCTCACCATGCGGTGGTGGGGCTGTGGCAAGCAGTGGCACCCGAAGTGCTAACGAAGCAGCATTCACAGGATGAACGATTTTGGCATTTTGACCTGTCTTGTGCTCAGGGAGTTGTCCTCTGTCTATTCTCTTCAGAAAAGCTGAGGAGCAGTTATGGCTTCAGTAAGGTGATGTATGCTCCTCTGCATGAAGAGCTATGCTTGCTCTTCAGTTAGACTTCTTTTATTGGGCCTGATGTTGGCCTAACACCGGTGAAACTGTTTCAGTATTTCTTGGAGGACAAGTAAAAGGCCTGATGTTGGAGGCAGAACAGCGTGTATGTAGCAGCATATTTTCAATACAGGAGTTTGGCTTAGGTAAAATCACAGATGTCACCCAAGGCAAAGGGCTGGGATGCTCCTGCAGACCTTCAGGCTTCTGAACTTGGTCCATGCCCAGTTCCCCAGCTGTGCAACAGCTGTGTTTGGGCTCTTCTGCATGCAGAAGGGTAGGAGTGGTGGGAACATGTAGATATATGTATATCTATGCTATGTAGCAAATAAATATTAGATGGTGGCTGAATTTTCTGTTTCAGTGGGAGATTTTTGGAAAACACTGTATAGCCAGCACCTAGAAACAGTGGCAGCAGTGTGCTGGTTTTTGTGATGGGTTCAACAATTAAATTTTCTGAGAGAAAATCTCTGAAGAGATTTTTGTCAGGAAGCAAGACTGAGGTTTGGGGACAGTTATCACAACTCTCCCATATGGTACTGCTGGGTTCCTTGGTTGCTTGTGGACCAGCTATTCTTAACGGGGTCTCACTTTTCTCCTAAGTCAAGTCTGTTCTGCTTTGTATGAATGATCATTTCTAGGCACTGAACCAGGTGTGCATGTCTTGTGTCCCAGATGATGTCTCAGCAGCTGGGCTAAAGCACCAAGGCCAGCACTCCTGCTTCTCCCTGCACCTCCAGCAGCTGAAGAGATGATCGGGATCTTGTCTTCCACCTCCCTTTGGCAGCAGCACAAGACAGGGACATGTCCCTGGAGCAAAGGCCCAGGTCCTGTCACACACTGGGGCAGCACTGTGTCACCAGATGACTGCGGAAGAGCTGGTGTCCCCAGGCTGCTGCCTGGGGATCACATACATACATTGCCAGGCATGTAGAATGAGGTTTGCATATGGGAGGTGACGACAGCCCTTGTGTGTGGCGTTTTGCTGGCTGTTAGGGTGTGCTGCTGTGTAATGCAATTGTCTTGTTCACCTGGAGCTCCATGCATAGCTCCCTTTCAGTCATGAATCTGAATAAATACTACCACTTAAATATGACAAAATTTACCAATTACTTCCTGAATTTTCAATATTCATTTTGGTGTTAACATTCACCAAAGAAAAGAAATGATGTTTATGGAACTATATATTTAAAATCTCATTCATCATCTTTTTTTTTTCTCTCTCTCTTTTTTTTTTTTTTCTCTCAGATCATTGCTCATTAAATTCTTTATAGATTTAGACCACTGGCTATGCTTTGTTCAGCTGTACAATTTATAACATGTAGAGACAGGGCTTTCCTTCAGGTATTCAACAAAGCAATTAAGAACCCGCTGAATACAAACAACAACCTTATGTGATAGATGTTCGCATTTGTACTTCCTCTCATTCTGTTGCCATTCTGAATCCTGCATGTTCATTTTCCTTTACACTTTTATGACAGGGATTTGTTTTGTAGCATTGACTTCCATGCAAAAATCAGCTAGATGTAGCAGGGAGCAGGGGAAGAGCAGGATATCTGTAGTATCACTGGATGTACTGGTAGGCAGAGCATCAGGGAGACCCAAGGCAACAAGAAGCCACTCTGATCACTACCATTCACCTTTAGGTCCATGAAGATATCCTCAAATATTATATTCTGGTTTCTCCTCTACACAGCTACCTTTTTCATGATGACTTAGGGACTGGAGGCAATTGCTACAAGAGACTAAATGCAATATGCTGTCTGCTGCAGGAAAAGAGGTGCTCAGTCTCAGTTCACTAAGAGAAAAGGCCATTTTCTAACCCTCCTTGCTGTTGTTTGGGACCATGCAAAACCCATAGGAGGGATTATTTGTCCTCTACCTTTGGAGGACAGACTGGTCTATGGCGAGTATCAAGTCTGACAAATAAGTCACACTGTCAATGCATTTGGCAGAAAATAAATCAATTGCCAAATAGGAGGAACTGACCGTGGGCTATGTGGAGGTCATTAGGTTGTCAGCTATTGCCTCTTTTAGATGCAAACACTTATCATGATCCAGTTCTGGTCAGTCTTAGAGCATTAGAGAAGCTTCAAAGCAGCACAAAGGAGTTAATATATATATATAGCTCCTGAAATACCACAGCCAGTGACAGCAAATGAAAAGGCTGTCTGTGGTGTGGCTGACCTGGGGCCATGCCAGCTGGCTGAAACAATAGGAAGAAAATAGGTCACTTCCACTTAGTGTTTCCTTTACTTCTTAACCCCCTAACAGATTGTACTGCACTAATGCAAGCCCCAAAGGAAGTTCACATCACAACCATAATCTTAATAATGGATGTAGACCTCTAAAAGGTGAAGAATAAGCATTTAGTAATTGAGATCAGTTTCAAGAAAACAGTGTATGTTGAAAATCTGTCAGGAAAGCCCATTTCCATGACTGTTTTCAGTGCATCTTGGTTTGGGATTGGCTTGGAAACACTGAAAGAACTCTCATTATATTTTTATGTGGCAATTTTTCTTGAGAAAATGGTTTGAAATTGTTACTTTCCTAGCAGAACTAAGGATTTTCAAACTATGTTATTTTGTTTTCATAGAGCTTGTCTATAATCTCAAAAATCTAGGAACTTCCATATTGGTCCCATCCAATGTCTGTTTACTTTAATCATATCTCTAAAAAAAAGACATGTTTTTAAAAAGAAATGAAAAAGAAAGAAGAAAGAAAGAAAGAAAAGAAAGAAAAGAAAAGAAAAGAAAAGAAAAGAAAAGAAAGAAAGAAAGAAAGAAAGAAAGAAAGAAAGAAAGAAAGAAAGAAAGAAAGAAAGAAAGAAAGAAAGAAAGAAAAAGAAAGAAAGAGAAAGAAGGAAAGCAGGAAAGAAGGAAAGCAGGAAAGAAAGAAAAAGAAAGAGAAGAAACGAAAGAAAAGAAAGAAAGGAAAATAAAACACCATCTCATAATAACCACGTTGGACAGTTCATCTCTCTTGTTAAGGGGCATGTCTACAGTCAGCATCTGCAGAGTTCATTGCTCTTCTCATAAGAAGCATAACCTCCTTAATCTCCAGGTTTGGTGATACTTAATAGTTTAGAAACAGTGGTTTACCTCCAATTATTTAGATTATTATGTTTTTAGAAGTCAGTAGACACCTGGACCTTTTTTTCACATAATTTTAGTCAATGTAGTATTCCACCTCATTTAATACATTGTGCTTTTGTAAGCAAAGAAAAGATTTTGGAAAGAATAACCTAAAGGAATCGCTTGTATAGTATTAGAGCATGCAGATCAAAACAGGAAGGGCAATAAAAAAGATAAAGATTCAAGACGACTGTGTTACAAAATGGCTTTTGGACAAGCTAAGCAGTTAAAGTGAAGAGCAGTCTCCCAGAGAGTGAGATAGAAACTTCATTCATCAAGAAATTTAAAGTTATAACAAAGCAAGTATTATGTAAAATAAATAAATAAATAAAAATATCTGTACTAGAAAGGGAAAGCATATAAACCAAAATTTTTCTGCATCACTAGTTTTATTCTTTTATGTTTTTTTTTTTTTTTTTTTTTTTTTAGAGACTAATCTTTTGACTCTAACATCCTGTCTTTTTCAGATCCCACTGGAAATCTACTCCTATAAGCAATGCTATCCTGTGTAGCAATTTTGGAAACACACATACACATACATAAAAAGTTGCTAAATGCCAGAACAAAGAATATGAAGCACCTGTTTCTCCAAAGCTCTTCAGTATTCCTTATGTCTTTACCAACATCCTTTCCTTCTTTCCTTCTTTTCTTCTCTCTTTCTTTCTTTCTTTCTTTCTTTCTTTCTTTCTTTCTTTCTTTCTTTCTTTCTGTCTTTCTTTCTTTCTTTCTTTCTTTCTTTCTTTCCTTCCTTCCTTCCTTCCTTCCTTCCTTCCTTCCTTTTCTTTCTTTCCTTTCTTTCCTTTCATTCTTTCATTCTTTCATTCTTTCTCTCTCCTTTTCTCTCTCTCTTTTTCTTTCTTTCTTTCTTTCTTTCTTTCTTTCTTTCTTTCTTTCTTTCCTTCCTTCCTTCCTTCCTTCCTTCCTTCCTTCCTTCCTTCCTTCCTTCTTTCAGAGCAAAGCACTTGCAGTTTAAAATTAGACCTTAAAACTACATTTCTTACGACTCTTGGAAAATATTAGTGACAGAGCCTTGCTGCTACCTGTTCACCCTGAAAAAATATTAGTTCACTTAGTTATCAATGTTCTTTTTACAAAGGAAAGGTGAAGCCCTGAAAGCAGGATTGTTTTTTGTTATATGGAATTCCTAAATTTGCCTTTATTATCCAACTTATGGAAAAAATAATCACCATTACCTATAATAAAAAGGGAAGCTTTTGTTCTTCTTGTTTTCTGTATTAAAAAAAAAAAAAAAAGAGAGAGAGAGAGAACTAAAAGAGCAAATTTGAATCCAATTTGACATATTCTCCATGACCTCTGCAGGTCAGGAAACTGATTCAAAAGAATAAATCACTAACAGTGGTTATTGCAGTATCTCCATAGAAGCAGCATAAGTTATGAACCAGAAACAGTGCCTCTGTACCTCTTGCAGGAGACACACTGCGTCTGCAGAATGTGGCAGCAGCTTCAGTCAGACAGAGAACTGCAACGGGTGCCTCCGGATAAAAGGCATTTTAGAGAGGGCAACAGGACTTTGGTAGTCCTTTAACTTCACTTAGGTAGTTCAGCCCACACAAGACAAGACTAAGGACAGTTGCTGAGTGAGTTCAGTGACTGATATTGGAACATACGGAAGGCTGTCTGCCACAATCTTATTAGTGTGAGAATTTTGCTGTCCTTTGGACAGCTTTGGATGGACTTCCGAAAGCAAAGATGGTACAGCTGTTAAGCCTCACCTTTTACCTTGGCTAGGCAACTTTCTGAAGGAGCAGATGGTCCTGAGTTTCAAACCATGAATCACTGTCGCAAAGTCTGTGCTACGCAGGGCTGATAAAGCTCAGTAGGTAACATTTTCATTACTATCTGTGTCACTCTGATCAAGCACTCTTGCTGCTGAGATGGTCTTTATTACTACAGCGCTAAAGCACAAGAAACAAATAGCAGGAGTCAGAAAGTCACACTGATTCAATGCCTTTAAGTGATGGAGGAAGGGTAGGAGCGTAGATCCCTTGTATTCATTCAACTGTATTAACATAACCTGACAGCCCATTTGCTGTGTATTCAAAGGAAGCATATTGATGTTATGTGAAATGCAATTGCTCCTGATGCATTTTATAGATAACTTCTTTATCTTTTATATCATTTTCTCTATTAGAGGACACGCCCAAATAAGAATCATGAAATCTGGATAAAAGGCCAATCTTTCCAGGTTTCCAGGTCTATAAAATGTAGTTGAAGTTCTTGGAAAGAAAAAAAAAAAAAACAAAAACCAAAAAAACAAGTGAATGCAAGATGAATGAAAAAGAGTGGGGGAAATGAGAACTTGATGAAATTTGTGATTGCCTTCAGAGACAGAGAGTAAAAAAGTGGTGTTGAAAAGTTCAGGGAAAATACAATTTTTGAGAAAGGGTGTGTGCAGATAGGAAGCAGAATAGAATTACCTGTTTATTAAAAACTTGTGGGTATTGAAGTAGATGGATGTGAACATTAGGAACCTAAGTACTTGAATGATCTGAAAAGTCTTGAAGGATTTAAACATTTCCTATTAATAACAATTGTAACTCTCAAAAAGACATTTCAAGTCCAGCAATCCTTTTGTTGGTAGGTACGAACCATGGCTATTATAATGTGACAGAGCAAAGGTCTTTGAAAGCTGAGGAATTCACTCCCCTGCCTCACCATTCCTTCCCTTCCTTTTCTTCCCTGCTATTGTCCTATACTATTTTGGAATAATTAAGACTGATTAAATTACCTCTTTACGGACTTTGACAATCATGTATTTCCTCTGCTGACAAGGAGACATGCTTTGGCTGTATGGTGAGTCCTAGGGGCCCTGCAGCTGGGAACATCTTCCTGGGCTGGGAACATGCTCCTGCTCTCTGTCAGCCTCTCCACCCTGGAGACTGGTCTAAGTACCCTCAGCTGGGCAGGGTTGTGACTTCCCCGAGTCTTTATAATAGGTTATGGCTCTGGAAGTTGGTGTTATCACTGGTTTGCCTCTATATTTTTAGTGAGAGCAAATTTTTTATGTCACAAAAAAGGTTCAGCTCAGGCCAGTGGTTAGTGTTTTGTCTTCTCCTGTCCCAGCGTCTAACTGCTGCCAAGGTCCCTTTTTCTGATGAACTTCCCTGAAGAATTCAGAGGCAAAAATGGCTTGGTTCAAGAGACACCCTAAGGTAAGGGATGAAGTCAAACAATCTTCAGGCTGTTGCAAGATATAAAAATCCAAACTTGTATTTAATTTCACTAAAGAAATATGACCCGCAAAGGTATGGAAAAGAGATGGATGCTATAGTATGAACCAAATCAGAAAATGTGAAGTTGCAAGCTAGTAAAATTAAGGCAAAGTTTCTGAAAAAGCTGTCTTCAGTCTCTGTGTCCAATCAAGTCTGTTAATGCAGCACTACAGCCGCATGCTTGCATGTTAGGTACTGTTTGACACAGGGCACAGCACAAGAAAATTGCACCTTCAGACAGTACAGAACAGCTGGCTAAAATCAAATTCCCTAGCATAGGACTATTATAGCTACTTCAGAATAGGTTGTGTGGGAAAATGTGTGCCAGTTCAGGTGGAGAACATTAAGCAGCTGCTGGAAAGATGGACTCTGTGATATGATGAAAAATACAATATTATATATGCATGATCCTTTGCCTTCCCTATAAAAGTGTATATATCAAGTTACTCGGTACATTATATATTTAGTTCAAATGTGTTCTATTCATGTGAAAGTACTCAAAGGGCTAGGCACCAGATACTTTGCTTTACAACTAGGTTTTAGAAATAAAATCATAAAATGTCTACTATTATTACATTACAATTGTAAATGGAAAATATTTTTCTCTTCCAGTTTGCTGAGAAGAATAGTAAAACCATGGATCTTTTCATGTCCAGTTAGACTGTTGTTTCAAATTAATAAAGCAGCCTTCATGTAAAAAAATATTTTATAATGTGTATTTTATTCTTAAAAATAAAATGTATTTTGTTTCAATTAAATATCTTTCCTTTCCAGCCTATATATTTAATAATGGCAGTTTGTGAAATGTATATACATGGGTATCTGCACACACAGGCTTTCACTTCCAACATTTTCTTCCAGGAGGTACAAAAGCTTTGGCCTCACAACACATCTGAAACTGCATTGCAAATGCATGAAACAAGGCACTGAAAATCAAAGCGTTGGATTTTCAAAGTTTCTTTTGATAATCTAAGTGGAAACAATTCATCTAATTGCATCCTCTTGTGTTTTAAATTCTGTTAATTGTTTTCTACCACATCTTCTCTCTAGCGTGACATAGATTACTCTTAACATGAAGCAGTAGCAGAAGATGAAAGAAAGAAAGGACAAACGAACACACTGTCACCTTTGCAAATTACTACATTTGCAAGCAGAGCCACAGTGTATGAAGCAACATGACCAGATTTCTTTTGTACACACTGTCCATTTCCAGCTGCATAATGCACTTTTCAATGGGTTAAAATAACCCCTGTGCAGAAGGCCAGCCCTCAACCAATGTTCCATTTAAATACCTCTTAAGCTGTGCCCACCTCTGCCCTTTCCTACAGCCTGCTGTGTAAGAGTTAGTCTAGCTCAAGAGGGAATAGCAAGCCTCATTATTCACAGAAAGAAACAGAAAGGACAAAACAAAACTGTGGATGCAGAATGGCCTGAAATCTGGCTAAGCAATTTGAAAAGTGATTTTATTTTATTTATTTATTTTTTTTAAGTAAAATAAAACCTTATTTTGGAGTGGCATTGAGTTTCTTCTGCTTTTACCATGTGAAAAATCAACAGATTTTTTTCGTGCAGTGACAGTTCAGTCCAAAGATTTTGATATTTCTGTAACATCTTCTTAATAAAACATAAATGAAAACAAGACAAGGACAGATAACTGCATGTAATAGTACCTTTAAATAATTTTGACATGTTTGGATGCTTTTTTTTTCCTGGTGATAATTCAAGAGATCATTACTTAAATATATGAGGTGAGCTACCCATATAAGGAAAAGGTTAGTGCCATCATAGGCCATGTAAATCTTCTTTTATGAAAAGGAACGCAAATGAAATGATCACCTAAGTCAAGGCTTTATAAAATATTGAGTAGGATTATGTTTGCTTTGGGAGTAATTTTATTTTAATCCCTCATTTGAGATTCTATTCCTGTTTACATTAGACAATCAATCAAGAGATGTCACTGAATGGCAGGAGGAAATAAGGTCAAAAATGCAATATGCTTACCTTAGGAATTATTGAATATCTCTTTTATAGACTTGCAAATAGTGGCATGGATCTTTATCTTCAAGTGGTGTGCCTCATAGATCCAGCTGTGTGGGAAATGGAGAATACGTTTCTCCCAATGGATGCCAAAATTGATCCCACACTGCTTGTTACCAGTATCTGATGTAATTGCTACTACTTTCTTTCACACTAGACTGGAATTTAAATTTCTTAGGACGTCTTTTTTTTTTTTTTCCTTTTTTCTTTTTTTACTGTTTTTTAAGGGATCTCAACAACTTAAATTTACTGAAAATCCATGCTTTTATTTTGATGTCCTTTTGCAAGTAAAGTCTCCTGAGAGGTCTGTGACTCCTTCTTACTTAGGACCTGAGCCTACTTTAAAGAGCTAGCTTTTAGGGCTGTTTGTTGCATGTCTACCACATTACTGAATGCAAAATGTTTCATGATGGCATTTTATTTGGCAATAAAATATAAAGCATGCTGCTCTGGAGCTGTGAAACAAAAGCAACCATTTTTATCCTTTAGCTTTTCAGTCTGTTTTACAGCAAAGAAGGGTTAACAGAAACCCAAATGGATGTATTATTCAAACAAAAGCAACTTCAGTAGCAATTTCTGAGGTCTGGATTTGTGGTGGTGGTTCTGGTGGTTTCATAATTCCTACAAATATCTGGTCAGCCTATGCAAACATGCAATAGATAAATGTGCTGCCACCCTCATTAATGTGTTTTGGGACCTAAGGCACAGAATATTGTAGTGAGTGTAGTACTAATTGTAGTACCACAATATGAAGTGAGAGGGAAATGTTGGTTTTGACTGGAGGCCAATCTTCACCTCCCAGTGTTAACATGAATGTTCAGATACAAACTTGTATATCTCTTGTATATGAGATCAACATTTGGGCATAGAAATTTTCTACACTAAAAATTATTTAACTGTTGTACCCACAATTTCAATACTTTCTGTAGCAAATTCCCAAGTGAAGCTCCTAAGAAAAAAGGATTTCTACAGAAAAGTTTTCATTAGTTTAGCAAAGCAGGTCTCATAGCCTAAACAAAGCCCAGCAGATAGCCAGCAACTAGGGGCTTTCGGTACTTAGTTCACAATAAAAACTTTGGATATGTGATTTTAGTGTGTTGTATCTCATCTTCGTATTCTGAAAAAAAAAAAAGTAGTTAATACTTAAAAGGCTGTTTTGAAAATTAATTGAAGTATGTTTAGCAGCGCTTTCAAAACCTTCACATGCCATGTCACTGCCAAGTGCTATTATTGTTATTGTTGCTTGAACAATAGCATCAGCCAGGGATTGGTCCAATCCAGGACTAAAAATATCCAGGGATAAAGACTTCCAGACGCTTCAAAAGAAGCAGCCACCAAAGCTTATTCTGAAAGGAATGAGTGCTGGCATCATACTAGGAGAACTTACCAAAGAATCTGTGCCTTTTCCAGTTAATGGCTTCACATAGGTTACTCATTAGGCTTTCCTTTGAACAAAAACAGAAGAGTTTTTCTTTTTTTTTCTTTTTCCCTGAAAATTCCTTTACAAAAATAAAGCTCATAGATTTTCTTCACAAAAGCACACAGAGTTCTTCTTCAATCTACCTACACTTTTTTTTTTCCCACCTGCTATCATTCCAGGAATTTTCTTCACCTTTCTATCTGACATGGTTTTATAATTATTGTGTATCATATAGCAATTTGTACATCAAGTGTTCCTGTGTTAAAAAATGCTGGATACAAGTTTTCATGAGTGACCTAAATTTGACACAGCTATGTAGATGCATTATTATCAATAAAATTCTAAATAACATGACAAGGTATTTTTTTCTTCTGACTGTAATGACAGTGAGGAGGCAAATTACTAATATTTGCTAATAATGAAAAGTTAAGGAAATGGTGCTATTAATGATGCCATGCAAGAAGCACTACGTGGTGATGCTAGATTAATCCTGAAAGACGTGTTTGTTTCACACTTCACTGAAATACACATACTGTTTTTTGTTCCAAGGTTAGTTAGATTTCTGTTGGCTTGCTCTCCTTTCTGCCATGCTCCAACTTAATAATATTCTTCCCCTTTATATGACTGGAAGTTGAATTATGTTTTACAAGTGCAATGGATTTATTTATTATCCTTGCATACGTGCATCTGAAAATAAACTAGAGACATTTTAAATCAGCTAGTCTGGTCCTGCAAATTTTCTGGTGCAATGGAGACTTAGCTAAGGATGACCTACATACAGGCATGTCTTGTGTTATTGCACTTAAACACACACAAAGGTGCATACACATGTGGCTACAGAAATCACCAGTGCTATGTCTATTCAAACCTTCTAAGAAATACTTTTCCTCCTAACAAATTACAAGCACTGTGCAATACCTTGACAATGATTTTGCATTGTTCTGTCATGAGCAATAATTCACAATAGGCATTCCTAACATAAGGGAGATTCTGAACAGTCAATTCTGACAAGAATTATAGATAATTCTGAAGAGTGAAAAAGAAAGGCATGCCCTTTTTATTGAGTTGCTAAAATAAAATGTCTAGCTCTTAGAAAAATCCTTCTCATAACTCCTGAACATCCTTGAAATCTCCTTTTGCCTCTACCCTTGAAAGTGCTTCCAAGCAGGTCCATATTGCATTTTAAACTTTGGAACTAGTTTAGTCTTTAAACCCATGCACTGCATGTTGAAATAATCACATTTCACCATGTCTAAATAATAAATTAAATTAAATGGAGTCTAAAGGAACTTGCTGTATATTCCTATCTAGATACATGCAGGGAAAACCCTTTCCTGGTTGTGTTTTTAATATTTTTGCCCTTCCTTAAGTGATCCAACTGTTTGTAGACTGTTGAGTACAAATTACCAAGGAGGTTTAACTACCAGTTTAATAGAGAGAGAATATTTTCGCAGTATATGCAGTATTGGTCATAATGGTTTCTCCTACAACTAGTGTGTAAATCTCAAAGAGCATAAGAGGAGAGAAAGAAAGAGAGAGGGAGAGAGAATTTGTATTTAGTTTTATGGATATTTCATTACATGATCTCCCTGTGATGGCTTTGTTGCTTTGTATTACGGTCTCTCTTCAGGTATTGATTGGCAGCAAAAGAGAGTCTCACATAAATTTCAAGCACAGAGTCATATTCTCTGCTCTCTATTCAACTCTTTCTGATTCCTTACTTGAAAATATCCTGATAATAAAGAGTGTCTGAACGTTCATGCTGGGATGCTTAAGGAACATAAATTAACTAAACATATATAGTTAGCAAGCAGCAGGCCATATTGGAGCCCCTTTCTGAACCTTCTGGTTCACCAGGACGTGCCATTTGTCTTAGCCTAATCCCCATTCTGAAGGAAGTTTGCAGGTCCATGTGGGGACAGTTTAGCTCAGCAAGGTTTCACTGCTAGTTGTTCTTTTATGGCCATGCTGACCTGGCTGCTTGTTAGGTTAGTGCAATGGCAAAATGGTGAAGTCAGAGATACAGAGCTGAGGACAGGAGGGAAACAGTGGCACATGCCTAAATCACATTAAGAGCAAAAAAGCTGCAAGTGTGGCTGAAGGCACCTCTAGATCACCAAGAGGAATTGTCACATTGTGGGCAATTAAAGAAGAGAGTGAAGTAGCTCAGAAGTTGATGGAAAAAAAAATTATTTCTGTCCCTGTTGTAGAAGCCATTGGGGAAATTCCTAATCCAAGGACACTTTTTTAATGGAAATAACAGCATGGTCTTGACAGAGATTGAAGTCTCAGAGGAGGAAATTATGGAGCAACTCAGCAACTAGGACAGCAGTATATTCATCTGAGAGGCCTGAAGTAAGGAAAGTGTGAAGTAGAAGAGTAATGAAAAGGAATTTATCCTTAAAATGTTGACTGTGCTTGAAATAGGAAGGTCACTTCTTTGGTTCCTCCAATCAAAACAGAACCCAGTGAAAATCCTGTGAAGTACACACTGGCAAATTGTAGTTTTACTCTGGGGAATGCCTTGAAAAGCCTAATTAAGGAATAAAGTAAGTAAGTGTAACCTGATATAGTCATGCCAATCTAGCTTCTCTGAGGAAAAGTGTGACTCATTTATTCTTACAGAGTTGTTTGAAACAGTTAACCATGTGGATAGATAAAGGTGGATATAATAGTTCACTGGGGTGCTGGCAAAGATAAACTCTTAAACAGGTTACAAAAGTTTTTTAAATATGCACAGGATCAATCATGATGAATTAAACATCTCTGGAACCAAATAAAAAAATAACCCCCAAATGCTCTTTATTGGGTATCTATACAGATGGTACCCTGTGCTCTACGTTTTTCATATGCTGCGGTGTTCTTTTGTCCCTTGAAAGACACATTAGGTTTCAAAACACTCTGTAGTCATCACTGTGGTACATCCCCATGGTAGTTAGCAAAGTGCTGCAAACACTGATGGGGTTGGTGCTCCAGTTGCAGCAGTCACAGGCTCTGCCTGGGGTAATACTTGCAGACATATGTGTCCATCCCAGCACACTGGGGTATACCTTGTCTCTGGGGGATACTAGGGAGCTGTAGGACAGCACGGAGGGACGGGTAAAAACAGGTATGCAGCTGCTGCTGCACAGCTGGGTCATCTCTTGACACAAGGGTCTTTCTGAAAATTACCGACCTGCTGTTGGTCAACATACACCCTCTATTAGGTGTTAATGAGATATACCCAGAATTTTTGAGGTGTTCCAGAGTTAGACTTAAAGTGATATTTTATCAAGTTTGTTAGCTAAATGTATATTAAAAGTGATGTGGAACTTTACATTCGTGCAATGACCAAGGCTTTTTTTTTTTTTTTTTTTTTACTATTTTTCTTTTTTCTTTGCCTGTTACCAACAGCACGCAGGTACTGACCATCGAGTATATTAGAAGCAGCAGTGTGATGTATATATGGAAGGGTCAAAGGTGAGGTGCACTGGGAATTAGAGATTCCTAAATTCTACAAGGATCTTCTCCGAGGTATGAGGTTGAAAGGTAGATATTGTGTCAGGGGACCACCCATATATGTTGTACTGTCGAAGTGAAAAAGGAATCTGAAATCATCCTGAAGAGCTTACACTTTGAATGTGTACAATTGCTTAGCCAGTCCTCAAGAGGGATCTCACAGACCTTAGTAAACGCGGCCAGAAAACCTGCAACTCCCAGTGAGAAATAATACTCTCAAAAATCCCGAATGCCTGCACACTTTCAACATCAACATTGCTGAGATCCCTTTTCACAAAACACAAAACAGACAAATCTTTTAACATTTACTAAGAAATGCTATGAACAGAGAAGGACCTAAAACAAATAAAGAAATTTGATGTCCTTGAACTGTGAGGAATCAAGTACTCAATCCTTGGCAGATGTGCTTATTCCTTAAGAATACTACATGCTCATAGGTGGCTTAAAACAGAAGCCTCTAAAGAGAGGCTTTACACTAATGTGTCCTTCCAGGCTCAGCAAGAAATACTACTCTACATTAATAAACTCAGTTATTCAGCTTGTGATTGACAGAAGTTAAAGTGAATGGAATTACTCTATTTTCAGGTCTATATGGTCAAATATCATGAGATTCCTTGGCCCTCATTTATCTGCAATATCAAGCAGGGCAGGATTATTATTATTATTATTATTTTTTTGTTTGTTTTCAGAGGGGCTGGCTGATAGCAAGATCCTTTCTCTGGTCAGCTCTTTCCAACAGTAATCCGATGTTCAGTGCAACAAGCCAGCTGGGCATAACCTTAAAGGATGTCAGCATCAGTGAGCTGGTAGGAAGTTCACAGGTATGAAGGAAGGAAGTGGAATAATGGAGATGGGCACCCATCAGATATTCCCCACATATTGCTTCTTGTTGCCAATTTTTTCTTGCTGGTCACAAGGAAGAGGCTCTCTTGTGAGAAGAGAAATCTGCTGCCAGATACACAAATAGTGCTGCAGCAAGGAAGAAGAATAGCTAATGGTAAACTGTGAAATGAAAAATACAGAAGAAAGAACTGTATGGCCTTGAGATATGCAGTAATGCAAATGGGATCAAATGTAATAGTACAAAAGTACAAGATCATGTACTGAGAAGGAAAGGAATTTCTGCTATCAGCTGGGAGCTGATCGGCCAGAAGTGACAAAGTGGAAGAAAGATGTGAGTGTTATGAATCAGTCACAGAATGACTCTGAGCAACCAACATGATGTGGCTGTAGAAAAAGATTAATTCCATGCTTGAGAATATCAGAAAGGATGTGTCTGGCACAGAAATGTGTACAATGTATTTTGTACAACACTCTGGTAAGGCTGGCTGCCTTTGTTCAGGAAAAGTAAGAGGAAGAAGGGATATAAATTGAAGGATGATGGCCCTGTTACCAGGGGTCTGGCCTCTGTGACTCATTATCTCTTCCAACCTATGTTTCTGATTGAAGGAGAGATGAACAGCTTTGTTACTTTAGCATAAATGATTGTTTTTTTTTGTTTGTTTGTTTGTATGTTTGTTTTGGTGTTTTTTTTTTTTTTCTGAAAACATACAGAAAGTATGTAATTGCAACCATTTATACTGCATTTTCACTGGATTTATTTTATATGTTTTAACAAAGCCTTATAATGCAAAATGTTACAAAACGTTACATTTAATTAAAAAAAAAATAATAATAATAATAAAGCAAACTCCAGATAACCTACCTTTCTCACTACTTTATGATATTGTTCAGACAATGTCTCATTGCCCTGGGACTAAAGAAGGAACAGTTGTCAAGCACCTTTAGGTTTAAGGATGGGTGTTCTTTCCTGGACAACTTCTACACAGAACAAATACCATTTATTTAGCTCCCACATTTCCCCATTAAGGTTAGGTTTAGCATCAAGAAGATTCAAAGAAATCCAGAAAAGAGTTAATCTCAAAATATGTACCCATAAAGCCATTCATAGCAGAACTCACTAATTTCAGTCTTGCCAGGCTATTTAAACAAATTCCTGTAGTTAACATGATTTCAACAAATCCCGAGGATAAGGCGATTTCATCTGTGTTTGATATTTACCAGTCCTTTTTTTTTTTTTTTTTTCCTGCTGATCTGTCAGTCCATGACCTTGAAATCATTATTACTCAGAGCCTAGCAAACTGTAGCTCATTACTGTCTCTCTTCTCCACAGGCAGCAGATACCTTTTTTTTTTTTTTAAGTTTTAAATGTTGAAGTTTATAATTAATGTAATTTAAATCACAAGGTAGCTAATTTTAGTACAGTAAATAGAATAAAAGTTTAAATCATTTTTGTGCCCTGGAGCTGGGAATGTCTAGGTTTCAAAAGAGAGTTGGTTTTCTAATCATCTGGCTCTGGTGGCAGAATAATTTAACTAGTATGGACACACACCAATCGGTGAAAGATGGGTTGTTAAAGAAATAGCTAACTACAGAAGAACAATAGAGATCTGAGTTGTTTAAGATGGGAAAGCAAGATTATGGCTTTGAAAAAATGTCACAATCAAATTATGTTAAAAATTTATTGCAGTCATATTCTTTGGCATGGCTAAATATATGGTCACAATAAGTTGCCTTGCTGGTATTTTAACCCATGCTAAGAGAAAGGTCATTTTGAAAGTGGTTGTAGAGTGTTTTTACCTAATGTCTTACAATTTTTAAGATTGATGGGGACAAGTATGGTCCTGGAATATGGGGATTATCATCCAAATTCTAATTTGTTTTCCTTTTGTATCAGTTCATTGAGGCAAAGTACACAGTAACAATGTGGTTCTGTAGAGATGAGCTGAAAAAATATTTCTGCACTAGTACAGAGCAATAAGATCCTGTTTGATAGTGAGAGTCTTCCTGCAGAGCCTCAACATACATCGGCAATTGCATGCAGTACAATCTTGATAGAAGATTGTGTTATTCCCTCAGTGCAGATGGCACCCCAGCAAGCAAAATCAAACAGACCTTATCATACTCCAGAACAGCTTCCATTTTTGACAGTTCAGAAGGGAGAAGACTTGAAGATTTCTTTGAATGCTTGCTGTGGATAAGGGACAGTGTTCAGAGAACTTGACAGTGTGGAACAAAATTCATTTGGAAGTTTTATTTTCACCTTGAATCAATGAACTCTGTATTGCACTTTTTTTTTTTCAAAGGAAAGGTTTCTGGGTTTGTTTTCCTTTTTAACGGATGGATTTTAACAAAGAAAAAAAAATGAGAATGCATTCTGGAATTTGTGTTTAGGAAAGTCCTTTGATGGTCATATTCCTCCTATGCTCTCACCTCCGTGTTCTAACCTCCAGATGGGATGGTTAGGGCTATGGCATTGGAAAAGTTGCTGAATAATGCATTTGTCTGATAATAATCCATTCAGTGTTTTCACTGACTGCTCAGTTGTTCATTTTGAGCTAGTCGTCTCATCATGGTACATAACCATCATTCCACTTCTTAGCCTTGTCTGTCATATTGCCCAGCATAGACTTGCTCTTTTCTGAGTTTTTAATTTTGATGTATAAAATGTTTATGAATTTGGATGATAAAAATGTTTGCGAGTAATTTAGCATGCATGCCGGAGTGTTTAAAACGGCTTATTGTGTCTGGCTGCACCATCTGCAGAGAAAGTCACTAGACTTTTCTACAGTTCTCATGGGAAACAGTTTTTTTAAGCCTAGTTTGTTTTAACCAGTGCATTTGCCAATGTCACATAAACTGCATTTTGAAAATAAATTTTAAAAATATTCTTAAATATGTTCACTTTTAACTACAGCTAAGGAGTTAAGCATTCGGATTATTGGTGCACTAATTAATACTGAAATTCTGTGCCCTCCTGTAGTAAGTACAATGTTAATGACATCAGCTCTGGCCCAAAGGGAATCTGCCAATTCAGTCAGAATAAGCACAAAAACCTGCCAGCAGCTCTTCCCTTAGATTTCAGTTATGTGAAAGCATCTTGTTAACGTCTTTGATTAACAGATAAGTGACTATCCAAAATGGCATTATGTGGCTTTCCATATTTGTTCTTGTTCTCCATGGGTTACATATCATGTCTGATCAGTTTACAGTTTAAAAATTGTTTTCCTGTCTATGTCCTTATAGTGCAATGTTCTGAGATTCCAACTACAAACATTGAGTTTCCTGGTGTAATGACATATACCAGATTCTGCAGAAAGCCAACATATCTTGCTATTTTTTCTATAATTAGCCATACATCATAGTTTAAAAACATTAATATCTTCACAAAGATGTGATTCAAATTATAATTTTAATAAAAAAGAGAGATGACTTTTTTTCTCTATCTCCAAAACGATAGTATTAATTCTTCTTTTGCATGCCTCCTCTGAGAAAGGGGGACTAAGAGTTCTAATTAGACAAAGTTTCTGTAATGCTACTGTAACATATAATAATAACAAAAAGAAGTAGAGATTTTAATTCTATAGAGGACACATTTACAAATTCTGGTGCGGTTATTTGATCACTTACTCTGCAAGATAGACATTCTCTCTGCAAACAGCTGTACCACCTACTGCGTTCCTATGAGCTGTTTTTATTGCCCCCAGTTCTACTGAAGAAAAAAAAAAAAGAAAAAAAAGAGCATTTCAGGCAGTCAGACAGGTTAGAATAAACACCATATGAAAGTGGTTTGGGCTAACTTGAGTGACTATGCCTGGAGGTCAAAATCAATTTATAGAGAGTGATGAATAACTTGGGTTGGGGGAAAGTCTGTAATATCTCCAGCTGGCACAGCAAGAGTCAGAACAGAAAGTATGCCTACAGCTGAAGTCATACTAGCTGCAATAAAAGGATGCTGGGACAGCCTTTCTCACCTTCACTAGCATATACATTATATCTATGGAAATGGGTATAAAAATACAAGCAAACAAGACTTGTCTACTGATATTTATGATAATATGTTAACCCTTATCTGAAATGATATATGAAAAATCACCAAATAGACCCACCTTTCCTCTCATTTAATATAACAGGAGAGTTATTTTGGAGATTATACGAAGGTTTCCCATCTTAGCTAAACTGTTTAATATGCTCAATGTTATGAAATGCTGTGCCTTGTTTACACAGCATATTTAGGTCATGTTATGCATTAGGACTAATCTCATAGAACAGCTAATGTCTGATGCACTTCTCTCCTTTCAATCATATAGAAAAAAAGTAAAGGCAAATGAGGGATGAAAATGCATCTAAACAATGAAATGTAGTGTTATTAAAGTAATATTAATCTCTACAAAGTTGGAAGAAAATAAAGATGCTTTTCAAGTTCCGTGGAGAGTGTGTGTATCCCAAGTGTGCTATATAAACTCTTTATTTCATACAGAAGTTATATAAAAAGGTTAGACTTCAAAAAATTGACATGTGTGTAATTTAATGGCGTCTGGTTCAGTTCTGACCATATCTGCTGTATTCATATAACTTTCTTCAAATATAAGAGGAAAAAAGAAAATTTTTTTTGCACAGCTGAACATCTGCTGCAGGCTACAAATTTTGACAAATTGATATGCTTTGGTCTGTAATATTTTATGGAAAAGAAAAAAAATCCTCCTGGGTATTAAATATTTCATGCAGTAGCTAAAAAGAAATATGTTGAAAGTAAGTTGTACTTATTTTCAATTCAGAGCTAACATCCAAGGAATTTACAAATTGGTGAAAAGGATCAGCAGAGTTAATTGTTTTTATCTGAAGTTTTCTTTAAGGATGTGAACAACAGGTTTCTTTTAGAGAATTGACATGTAAGGAGGAGCAGCATAAAAGCTAAAGGGGACTGCATCTGGTCTGCTGGGCGTAGAGTGGAGAAAAACATGCAAGGAACTGTGCCTGGTTCCTTGAATTTCTTCAAGGGAACTAGTTGCATTCTTCAATCCTGGGCAATGTAATTTCTTTTTGCCTGACAGCTTTCCAGGCTGTCATAGGTTAAATGGATCTAGCATTGTTAAGGGACTGTAAAGGTCCCTGATTTAAATACTTCAGGAATATTTAAATTATTTAATGTACATATGGCCTTTCCAACACCTGGAATATCTTGAAGGCATCCTAGTCCACCTTTCCTGCTGAGCTACCATCTAAAATAAGCACGGGTTTCCTGGTAGTTGCAGAAGCTAGAAGCAGATCACACCTAGTTTCATGTCTTCAGAAGTAAGAAAAGATCTTCTGTCATGCATGACACAATGATCAAAAATTAAATGAAAATGAAACAAATCACAATAAAATAAAATAAAATAAAATAAAATAAAATAAAATAAAATAAAATAAAATAAAATAAAATAAAATAAAATAAAATAAAATAAAATAAAATAAAATAAAATAAAATAAAATAAAATAAAATAAAATAAAATAAAAAGAGAAGTATTAAAACCAAATAGTAGCTGGCTTGGGCTTTCTACAGAGAGAGAAAACTGAGATACCTTTTAAAAGAAGAAAAGACTTCCAGGATATTCCAGGATAACTTCACCTGACAGGTTGCAATTAAAGGGCCATGTTAGATTCATCACTTTTCCAAGACAGACAAAAAATAGAAGGAAAAAAAGTTTTCTGTCATCACTGTTTTTCCAGGACACATTAACTTTTTTAAGCAGAGCAAACCCTGGTAACTATGACTCATGTCATCTAAAGGTTGATTAGTACTGGTTTAATGTTGGAAATGCTGGGAGAAAAGGCAGTGGTCCTTTTGCATTAACACATGCATTCTTTTAAAACAGAAAATAAAATATGTGTAGGTGGATTATACAGGCAAATGTCATCTAGACAGAATAATGGCAAAGGATAATTACTCATTTTGAGTAATGTAGGTTGTTGACTTATAAATCCCACTATATGAGGAAAAAGACTAGCCTTTCCTCCTTACTTTTTACGTATCTGTACTAAACTCTTGCCTAAGTAAGAAGCTATAGAGCCCACTAGATTACAAAGTACCAAATGTTCTTGAGGTCTATTTGTTCTTGGAATGTAAAATGAAAATGGCACCAGTTCTTCTCTCTCTGTATTAAGTGCACTGAGTCCCTGAAGGCACTAATTAGCCAAATGTTACAATAAGAAGTTTTATGTTTTACGCTTAAACTTGCCAGTCACTTAAGCTATAGTATAAAAATGCAGAAACAATCCCAGAACTTTATTTCAGGAAAATGGAAACCTCTCTTCAGGAAGATACATGCCTTTAGCAACACTGATGTCCCATGCCAAACATCAAAGAACAACAAGTGATTAGGAGATATTCTGAACCTGTATTTGGGCCTGAATTCATTCCCACACCATGCATGCTATGTGTGTGAATGTCATTCAGTTTGTGTTTATATCATTCAACAAACGTATATTTGATGGAAAAGAAAGCAAGGAGCATTGCAGTAAGCAAAATACTAAAGGAATGAAGTTGTGTAGCAACCATTCATATCAATACTATAAACAGTATTGTATCTGTACACTCCAATGTGGAAATGATCTTCATTCCAATCTGGGTTTTCTCTCTCTGTTTTTCGTATCACCTTAGTAAATCATTAGAAGTATGTTTTAACCTCTTTCTCTTCTTCTCCCTCCAAGAAAACATTTACTTTCCTCTAAAACATTTACAGCCTTTAGTGGTACTAACAGTAGTTAGTGGTACTTGAACATAATTAGGTATTTGGAGTCTTCATGTGACTGTGAAGTCCCATGAAGTTTAAGAAGCTCCTATTCCTTAGTCACTTGATGGTCCTTCTCCACAGAAAAATAATTGTTTCAAAAAGTGACTAGCTAGATTCTTGCAAAAGAAATCCATCAAAAGCTATTGAAACAACCAAAGGAAAACCCCTCTGGCTTGGCCAGTCTTTGAGCCTAGCTCTAGGTTGCAATTCAAAGCAATGACATTGCATATAGTTGGGCTTGTAACATGGGTGATGGAAAATGCTTTCCAGATGCAGCTATTTATTTCTATTTAAGTACTTAATGTTTAGAAGCTTGAAAATTCCCATGTGCCTAGAACAACCTTTAGGCGTCTTTCAGGTCTTCAAGAGAAAGTATTGTCTCTGTGATAAAACAAGGACTTAAAGTAGATGAATCTTCTGCTGTTGATGTAGTTCTATCAGATCATGGGATATTTATTTATCAATATTGATAGCAATATTTACTTCACATTATTTTACCTAGCTTCATTAACTAATGTATGCAAATATTAGAAATTAGTAAATGAAAAAAGGCCGCAACATCAAAATTAAAAGCATTACTATTAATGTTATTGTTATTATTATTATTCCTTCTATGATTTTGGAGTATGTTTTAAAATATTACCCCTTCTATACACAGGAATCATTTTCTCCCTTTTGCTCTTTGATACTTGATCTTAAAAACAAGTTTTGTGAAAATGAAGAATTTAGGAGTATTGTTCATATGAAGGACATTGTTCCAGAATCAGGATTCTTCTCTGACTTTTTTTTTTTTTTGTCTGCATTATGTAAACAAACAATCGGTCAATCAGTTTAGAATCTAGATTTGAAATCTGGAGGCAAAGTAGTCACTTGCTCTGCAATTGAGTTTTCTTTTAAATCACTTCCTCACAAAGGAGAGTATTCTTCACTATTAATGCTTAGTCAGATGCTGATCTATTTTATTTTTTATTTTTTGTAATAAAAGAATGAGTGGCATCCCAGTTTCTATTTTGACCATGGCTGGAACCCAGTCAGAACGTGACAAGTAACATTAACAGAACATAATAATTTCTCATCTATCGATGACCTTTAAAGAGAATTGCAGTTATTACCTTAGAATATTCTCTCATTTATTACCTGTCTCATCACTGAATTCCAACGCCTTTATGTAGCAGAAATATAGATGCTTGGCTTCAAAATAGAGAAATATGATTTTACTATTATAATGGCTGCAGGCGCTGAAGTCTAATTCAATTTTTTTCACATTATATGGGATTTTTGAAGATGATGGTGGTTACTAGACCAGGCAGTTCACTGGAGAGAGGAGAATGAGTTTATATCTTAGGGCTAAATTAGTCATAAAAGGGTATTTTCTCAGATCTGGCAGAAGTTCATTAAACTGATTAGGCGTGCTTCTTGGATAGCAATCTAAGCTATTATTATTGGTAAAGTCCCTCACATTGTAAGCAAAAAGATGGATATTGAGATGTGAGAAATGATTTGAACATTCACCCTTTTACAGAAGTAAAAGTTAACCAAGTCTATCTTTGGTGGAGCAAAACTCAGTGGCAGACCCAGTCTTTTCATTTTCCAGTCCCAAGCACTTCCATATGTCTTTTATTTCACCTTCTTGTTCCCAATGCTCTTGCAGTTGGTGCACAAATTTGTAATCCTTTCTTTCTTTTATATTGTAGTTAAATCCTCAGTGGTTTTAGTCTCCTGTGGGCTTTCCTGTGCTTAAGCATTTTCTATCGTTGAGTGTTTTCCTGGGTGGTCAAACAAATGCTGTCTTACCTTTTTTTGAACTTTGACATAATACCAAGTCCATAAATGGACAAATAGCGTTTGTCCATAAATGGACAAAAATAGCAACACTTTGTAAGAATTAAATGGAAATATACAGTCCTCTGAAGGAAAACTTTGTACAGACAGTTACTTCTGAGAGAATACTTAGATTATCTTGTTCATCATTAAAATTGTATCATTAAGATCACTTGTTTTACTGTATCTTGTGAGAAAAAAACATAGATACAGTATCTCAAAAACATATATAACACTGATAAGTTCAACTTCATAATGCTAGTCAGAGAATTACAAATTGGAAGATTTAGTAATCATCATCACCAACAGTTCATTAAAACTAATGTCTCAGCGGCAGCAAATGTCCAAAAATAGTGGACATCATCCAAATACTGAGAACAAAGTCAGAAGATGCCTTTTTTCTGCATGTAAGACCATGTGCTCACACTTTAAATACTGTCTGCAGTTCTACCTCCTACATTTCAAGAAGTATCTAGTGGAATCAAAGACTACAGAGAAGGTAAAGGAAAATAATCAAGGGAATGAATCAGCTAGCCACCAAGTGCCACTGTTATACAACTAGGGCTTGCTTGTCTAGACTAGATTTATTTAGAACAGATAAAATAGAGTAACAGGTAAAAAGTATCTTCTGATCTTTCCGCTTCTATCCATCCATTTCTAAATACCTGCTTTTCTCACAGTGGCTAATGAACTGAGGGAATTTGCTGGCACAGAATCTTGTGGTGGCAGATAGTATCAGCAGGTTCAAAAATGGATCAGACAGATTTATGCAATAGGTGAACAAAATGGATAGGCAGGATATACCCTCTAGGGACAGGCTTATGTGTCCTGCCTCAGTAGAAACTCCAGTGGCTACAGTCAGGTTGGAATCACTGGCCAGACTGAGCTGTCCCAGTAGCATATTTCTTTAGCTCTTACAAGCATTTTTCTCCTGTTGCTCATTTGTTTGTTTGTTATGGGGTTTTCTCTTCTAATTCTCAATTAGCTCATAAAACTTGCTTGTCTCTTACTATGTGTTAGCTCCTAAAGGAAAGGTATTACTAAAAGAAAGACTTATACTATGTATAGCTCCTAAAGGACAGGTACCTCAATTACACAGACACTTCTAGACTTAATTGTAATATCAACACTAATTCCTGTATTCATAAAAACTATTGGTAAAATATATTGTGAATTTTCAAACGTACATAACCTGGCTTACTCACAGATATGGTATAAAGAGTTTAATGATGTATACAAGGAAAATATATAACTCATATTTCATTAAGAAAAAAGGTATTTATGTTGTTGTCATAGTGTTCTGTGAGGTAGATGATGGGGGCAAAATGGACTAGCTTGGTTCACAGTTTTTTCCTGCGGTCTTCATTGCCTTTCAAAGGCATCTCCTCACTGCAAATCTTTCTTTTCAAATAACGAGTAGTGTGTACATTGAAAAAGATTTTCCAGAGGTTGAACTGAGTGATTTAAATTGTAGGTTCCTGGTTAAACTTGATCAGCACTATTTAAAATCACCCAAAAGCTAATCTGCCCAAGACATTATAACCTCACAGTTAATGAGGCTTGTTTTGATTCTGATGAGAATTTTCTTTTCAGGGCCAGCATAATTTCAACAAATCATGTTAAAAACTACTTGAAATAGCACACTCATGGGCCTCTGCCCTGTCTGCTTTAATCAAGCTTTGTGGAAAGACTGAAACGGGTAAAGTATGGTCTAGCATTGTTATTTGGGTTATTACTTTGGCAATAGTCCCAATTTATTTAGCAATTTGGAACACACTAAAACTATCATGCTGATAGTTCTGTAGACCCTTTAAAGCTTCACACTTATGAACCACAGACAAAAGGAAAAACAAATGGAAGGAAAGAAGACCAGAGGTGTCATGCTCAGGGTGAGGTTGCCACAGAGCATAAATGTCATTTTCACCCCTAATCTTGAGTGCTGAAGGGAGGAGTAGGGAGTCATGGGAGTCTCATTGGCTGCAGAAGCCTCATCCTCAAATTGCATGTACCATTTCTGTTAGCAGATAGCAGTAATTATGACTCCTATCCTGTGCTCCAGGGCATAAAGTAGGGAATGTAAGCTCTTCATCTTTTTTTTTTTTTTATGACCTTAAGTACCCATACTGGAGATGGCATGATTCACAGGAAACCACACAGAATTGTGCTGACCACCCTACCTCGTGACATACAAAATTTTCTTCAGATATATTCAGATTGTCTCAACAGAATTGGCTTTCCCATCTGTTAATTAATGTCCTGAAGTGTTTTAAATTGAGGTAAGTGCTTATTAAGTAACCCTTCTCTTTCATATGCCAGAGATGAAAGAAATTATTTATATATAGCACATAAAGTAAGTTCATTCTTCTGGACTGTAAAGAGACCATTTCTCTACTCCGCAAATACTGGCATATGGTATGTGGCAAGGCCTGCGGTTTAGGCTGATGTTGTCCACTATAAAACATTATCTTCTGAGTTACAATAACTTGACAACTTGATAACTTAATAACTTGACCAAGCTTAAAAAGGATCTGGGCTGAAACGTTCCATGCTGGGTAGTTTAGCTGGTAATGTTTCAGCACTAATGGATCTGCTACTTTCAAACAGTTTAGGGAAAATACTTAAAACTGTTTTTTTAAGAAACTAAATTGTTTCCCAAAACTTGAAACCAATATTTAAATTTTAGCTAACATGTAACAAAAATGTTTTCATGAGGATGCCTGTTGACTTCCGCATGAAAAATACAGTTAGGCTTGTTCTTTGTAAAGTTGCAGTTTTTTCACTGTGGAGAAGAGTGAAGGATTTTGCAGCTTATTTCTCTGTGCTTTCTTGCCTGTCTCAAGACCACACTTAGTGCTTCTCTGTGCCAACCAAACTGGGATAATTCACAAAGCAAATATATCTCTCACTTGACAGTGAGTCATTGACCAAAGCTCAATCCATCCACCTGTAAATATTTCCAGTTTTCACAGATAATAATAGCAAAAATGATAACACCATTAAAGTTATATCAAGATTGTTAACTCAAATGCTTCAAATACCCTAATGTTTGAGCATTTTACTTCCTAAAAGGAATATTATCTTTTCCTTTCTTCTTGAAAAGAGAACCTAGGTCCAATTCTCTTCCTACATGTCCACAGGGAAATGCATCCTTCCTCAGTGGATGGCATAAAAGATACAAAAAATGTGCTTGATGAATTAAAAGCATTTAGTTGACACAAAGATGTCATCAGTTTCCCTGGACAACGATGGACTGTGAGGTGTGAAAGTGTGAAAGTATGAAAGGTACTTACAGACATGTAGTAAATATTTTACCATGTCAAGGGGTAGTACCTGAACACCTGAACAGTTGTTTATCACAGCTTTTTTTTTTTTTTTTTAAATGGCATTATGTACTTGCCATAAAGGCATATGTAACATTTAAGAACATCTGAGAAGCCCACTTAAAGTGAACCTAATGTCCTCAGAAGCTGTTACTCTTTTTTTGGCTTTTTTTTTTTTTTTTCCACTCTACAGATTCTTCTTGATACTGAAAAAAAAAAAAAAAAGGGACTGTTGCGAATGTTGCTCTGCAGACTTCCCTTCAGCAGGCACAGACAGCATTACTCTGGCACGTATCAAAGCAGCTGCCTACACTAGTTATGTTTACTACACTAGAGATGTTTATCTGTTTGGTTCTGAAGGCATTGCTAACCTTGAAGGAGAAATTTGCAGTTCCTTTTCTTTTCTGACTGCATATGTATGTATCTGAAAATCACAAGATGACTTACATGGGATTGTTTATCAAGGCAGCAACTTAGAAGCATTGACTCAGTTTACCATAAAAACCACATCTGGTTTTATACAGTTTTGCTATACACAAGGAGCATTTGGGAAAAGACCATATTCACGTAGTTATGACGTATACATAAGACATACATATACATGTGATATGTATACATATCATATGCTTTAATATATAACAATTATTTTAGCATGCTTTCCTGTAATTAAACAAATGCATCATTTGGAAATGATTTGAAAGATCAAGATTTGAAAGATTTGAAAATGTCATAGGTAACAGGTATAATCATGGAAATTGCACATTGATTATTTGATTATTATATAGCAAAAATCTATTCACTGTCATCAGTTTTTTCTATTACAAGGTTTGATTGCCTTCCCACATAAAGACTGAAATGAAGTGGAAACAGGACTGGACTCACATTTCTTCAATATTAGTGAATCTATAGGCACCTATTCTCCTTAAAAATAAATAAATAAATAAATAAATAAATATATTTCACCAGTTATTGCATCTAAGTTAAATAAGAATTGATTTTCTAAAACAAATATGTTGTCATTTATTGGACACATAATTAATAGATATTTTTACACAACTATAATTCAGAAAACACTCGATTATGTTTCACACAATGAATAAAGGCCTATAAATAAAGCCTGCAAATCTATATTGAATATTTTTTGTGCTATACTTCCTTCAAAATGTCACTGTATTTGTTCTTTCTATAGAAAATGATTTTATATGTTCCATTTAGAAGATTTGAATTAAGATGCATTATACCTACAGCTCATAGAAGAAATATCCTGAAGGAAATATATTGCACAGCAGGCTGTCCCCAAAATGGTAGCAGAACTTTGTAAAATATTTATGGTGATATGTCTTCCTTTTGATTTTTTCTCATAACTCAAATTTAAAGCCATATCTTAGACCTGGATGCAGCACAGAGGTTAAAGGGTACTTGTTGGGGGTGTTTATGTGTGTACGTCTGTCTTCATGCTGTATCCCTAAGTCCCCATTAAACTTTACAATATTTATTATTGTGAACTAAAAACAGGATTGTCTTTGTAGTGAGAAAAAACTTTTGCAAACAGTATTTTATTTTTCTTTTCAAACTATTAATGCATCATGGCAGGGCTGACTGTTGCTCAAGAAGATCAAGGAGGTGAAGTCATACAAGCTACTTGCCCTCCATATCACCTCCTCACGTTTTGCATTTCTACACTCTTCCCACCATGCGGTCAGTGGAGCTGGAAGATGCGTCCTTAAATCTAAACATGCATCTGATTTTATACTCAGCTACCTAGCATAACAGTCTAATGTACATACTAACAGGATTTCAACTGAATAATTACTGCTTGATATGAATGTGGCTGAAGAAAGCCTTTCACCGAAAATACGTCAGCATGTCTGAGATTGTACTTGGTTCCTAAGAGCACTGCCCACATACAAAAGTGCCTAAATGTCTGTACTGCCCCATGAGAAGTTCTGAGTCCAAATATTAGGTCCTTAAATTGGGATCTCTTGCCTTCTATTGTCAAACAATACAATAAATATTTGTTTCATCTGTATTTGGAACTTGGTACTGTCACCTGCTTTTACTTATTTCTATTTCAAAACTAAAAACAAACAAACAAAAAGGTTCATGAGTGTTTTCACACAAAACAATTGTGTACCAATTTAGAATGCCCAATGTAAATATTTTGAAGCTGCACTGGGGACAGCAGATACAGGGAAAAAATAATTCTTACATTTTCAGAGAAGGAGGAATTGTACATCAATTGGATTTAGTTTATTAAGTGCTCAAACTTTTCTTAGCTTTAATATTGGTTAACAACTTTTAAATGCTTAGTTAGAGTTGCATATTTAAAAGTTCTTCAGGGCTTTTTGATTTTTCCCTACCTGTATTCTAAAGGGAAGCAAGAGGTGGCAAGCCAGAAAAATGTCTACAGTATTATAGTTACTGTGTCCTTAGAAAGAAGGGAAGAAAGAACATCAGACTTTAGTGATCTGAGCAGATTACTCATTAAACTTGACAGAAGCAAAGAGGTCAAGGCATCAAAGAATGGCATTGCCACAGGGAACTGAAAATTGTGCAGAATCAATTTGCTTGTTCGCATCTGGGGTGAGCCCTTCCAAGTCCTGCTGCCTCAGTTCAGTTTCGGGTGACTGCTTTCTGTGTCAGCTCCTGAGATGCAGACCTACACCTTGTAATATGTTTCTTGAATTATTCAGGCTGTTTTCATAAATCAGTAAAGACTGTGTGTCCCACCCATCTCCTAGTATCTCTGCCACTGAGATCTCAGCAGTCAGAGGGAGCGGTGATGTCTGAGTGGAGCCAGAGAGAACAATATCAGGGATCACAGAATCACAGAATCGTCTAGGTTGGAAGAGACCTCCAAGATCACCTAGTCCAACCTCTGACCTAACACTAGCAAGTCCTCCACTAAACCATATCACTAAGCTCAACATCTAAACGTCTCTTAAAGACCTCCAGGGATGGTGACTCAACCACTTCCCTGGGCAGCCCATTCCAATGCCTAACAACCCTTTCAGTAAAGAAGTTCTTCCTAACATCCAACCTAAACCTCCCCTGGCACAACTTTAGCCCATTCCCCCTTGTCCTGTCACCAAGCACGTGGGAGAATAGACCAACCCCTACCTCGCTACAGCCTCCCTTAAGGTACCTATAGAGAGCGATGAGGTCTCCCCTGAGCCTCCTCTTCTCCAGGCTGAACAATCCCAGCTCCCTCAGCCGCTCCTCGTAAGACTTGTTCTCCAGACCCCTCACCAGCTTGTTCGCCCTTCTCTGGACTCTCTCGAGCACCTCCAAGTCCTTCTTGTAGCGAGGGGCCCAAAACTGAACACAGTACTCGAGGTGCGGCCTCACCAGAGCCGAGTACAGGGGGACAGTCACTTCCCTAGACCTGCTGGCCACACTGCTTCTTATACAAGCCAGGATGCTGTTGGCCTTCTTGGCTACCTGAGCACACTGCTGGCTCATATTCAGCCGACTATCAACCAGTACTCCCAGGTCCTTCTCGGCCAGGCAGCTTTCCAACCACTCATCTCCCAGCCTGTAGCGCTGCTTGGGGTTGTTGCGCCCCAGGTGCAGGACCCGGCACTTGGCCTTGTTGAATTTCATACAGCTGACCTCAGCCCATCTGTCCAGCCTATCCAGATCCTCCTGCAGAGCCTTCCTACCCTCGAGCAGATCGACACACGCACCTAACTTGGTGTCATCTGCAAACTTACCGAGGGTGCACTCAATCCCCTCATCCAGATCATCGATAAAGATATTGAAGAGGACTGGCCCCAGTACTGAGCCCTGGGGGACTCCGCTAGTGACCGGCCTCCAACTGGATTTGACTCCATTCACCACAACTCTTTGGGCCTGGCTATCCAGACAGTTTTTAACCCAATGAAGCGTATGCCAGTCCAAGCCACGAGCAGCCAGTTTCTTGAGGAGAATGTTGTGGGAAACAGTGTCAAAAGCCTTACTGAAGTCAAGGTAGACCACATCCACAGCCTTTCCCTCATCCACTAAGCGTGTCACTTTGTCATAGAAGGAGATCAGGTTCGTCAAGCAGGACCTGCCCTTCATAAACCCATGCTGACTGGGCCTGATCGCCTGGTTGCCCTGTAAATGCCGCATGATGACACTCAAGATAATCTGCTTCATGAGCTTCCCTGGCACTGACGTCAAACTAACGGGCCTATAGTTCCCCGGGTCTACCCTCCGGCCCTTCTTGTAGATGGGCGTCACATTTGCTAGTCGTTATGATGGTTAGAGGCCTTCAAGAATTACTTTATGAGGAAAGATTACACTTAGGCTAATGCATGCATGAGTGAAGACAGATAACATAGTAATATTTGAAAGAAGAAGCATCCAGGAGTATCAGGAATTAACAAGTGTGATATAAAAGCATATGGAAGAGAATAAAAGCAAGCTGGTCAAAAAGACCAAGGAAAATTTAAAATGCTCCTGATTTTGAAATGATCACTTGATGTTCTGCCTACACAGAACTTATTGCAGAATTAGAGTGGGTGAAATGTGTCAAGATTTGGACTATGACAGGAACACAATGATTTGGAGTTTTTGGAGCTAGACTATATAGTCTGAAGAGTTTCTTCATGCACAGTAAGCTGAAAGTCATCACAAACAATCTGTATACTCATACTACGTCCAGAGTACATCCTAAAATCATTAGATATATGCTACTTTAAAGAAAAGGGTTTTCTATTGGAATTTTGGCTGCATCTTTTCATTATAATGTTCCTTGGGCATTATAAAAATAAAATATGTTCATTAGTAACAGTATAAATAATCCAGGAGTGCTGTGATTGACATCATGATTGACTGTGATTGACACTGTGATTGATAAATCCAGAAACATACACATTTCTATAGTGACTTTCGTCAAAGGATCCCAAAGTACTTTGGTGCATAAACATACTACTGACAAAATGCAGAAATTATTCTGGGCCAGGAGTACTGCTAACAGCTTTTAAGAGGGGAAGTAATTAATAACTTATTTAATTGAAACTGCAGGAAACATTAGGGAGAAAGAATATAATTAGCCAACTTGGAATTTAGCCAATGACCTAGCTCTAATATGTCCTAACTGCTATGAAAAGTGCCATGGGATTGACTATAAACTCACTCCGGTTTCATTTCTTATGACAAAATTCACGGTGTTCTCCTGTGACTTTTAGGAAAATGTTGGGAGATACTAAATTCAGGCCACGTCAGGAAATCAGTTGCTATTGTGGTAAGACAGACTCTGAAAAAAAGTTTAATAATGTATAGAAGACTAGAAACATTGGATCAAGTGAAAAGAAACTTACCTGATGCATTCATCCTCTTTGTCTGTAATTCAGTTTAGTATCTGTCAACACCAGTAGTTGTCTCTTTAAAATCCCACTCAAGTCAGAAAGATTTCTCTTTACTTTTTTTGGAGGTTTTAATGCACACCCAGATGTTTAAATGAAAATAGCAACTGTGACAAATTATTTCTTTGTAGTCTTTCTCTGTGTAGAGATTTCTGTCACTGTGTCTTGAAGAACATGTTTGACGCTGTGGTTGTCTCAGAAATAGTGTTGCACATTGTCTCCTGGCATGAAACTCTGCATTGTTTGCTTGCCAGTTGACTTTTTAATGTAACAATCTGAATCTGAATTATTTTGTTTTTCAGAAGTCCAAAATGTGAAATGTTTGGCTGGCTGTGAAAGACACATCTCTCCCAAACTGGTGAGACAGATGTTTTCACAGGTTGCCATGTTTTGCCTTTTCTGCTCCTCTGTCAGCAATGTTGTGATCTCTGATCCCATCCATATGGATGGTGGAGAATCTTGTTCCCATTGCCTGTGGCAGATTGGATGGATACCATCAAAATGAGAATAAAAACAAAAATTACAGATCCTCACACCAAACTGTAAATTAAGAAAGAAGCAATGAACTATTCACAGACAAGTCAAGTCTGGGCAATTTGTGAGAGATGACAACAGGGCTGAGGGATTCTCTGTGCCAATGCATGTCTTCCATGTAAAATACAGAGGCTGACATCTACTGGTTCCTGGGATGTGCCTTCTTGCTTTGTGTAAGGACAAGGACAGACGGATGGATGGACAGACAGAAGTGGACAGTTAGAATGAATCACCTAAGAATTTTCTGGTGATAATGTATGTATAACGTGTCTACATTAATAATAATTGACTAATGTAGGACGGTACAATGTCCAAGTGTTTTTTATTAACAGAGAATTCTGGCTAGAGGAATAAAAAGTATTCTATTATTGAAAGAAGTTAACCTGACGAAGTATTTGATCCAAAAGAGAGGTCTAGAGGGATCTGTAACATTCATCTTAAATTTTAGAGTAATTCTCCACTGAGAGAATGAAGACAACCATTTTTTTATTACTCTTTCATTAGCTGTATCTATCTCATCACAGTGGACAGCAATTCCATTTTCAGTTCTGTGTAATATTATCAACAAACCCTGAAGCACATTTGTATGGATGAATTCTTGTATGCTGATGAATTCTTGTTCTTAAAAAAGGCAGAACTCCCATCAATTTCCATAAATTATGTTACTTATAGAAGCAGAAGTAAATTTGTAAACTCAAAACAATCTGTTTCTCTTTTTCAGTATCTCTTTCCAGATTCCTCATTTTTCATGTGCTTTTTGTGAGTTTGCATACAATGTGTGTGGTTGTGCCAGAGGTATAATTCTTGACTAGCACAGATAGAGTAGCTGAATACAGAGTATTCAGTAGAGAGTAGCTCTACTGAATACTCTGTAGAGTAGCTGAGTACACAGAACTTTATTAGTATTGCTAATATTCTTACCCTTTGTTTAGTTCTGGTTGAGAAATACTTTACTGTTGTTCTAAAGATTAGATTTACTTATATTCTCTTTGACTGACAAAGGAACTTGATAAGGGTACTAACATAAAAATTCAATGCTGCCAAACTTCATGGTGATTTCTCCTGCATAAAAGGGCTATATGTATGCAAACATAGTGCCATTTTCAAGGAGAAAAGACAGTACTTGATGAATCATTGAAGTTCTGTGTAAATTCCAAACCTTGGGTAGAAAATGGGGTAATATGGACCAGATTGCTGGAGAATAAACCCTTTCTCCTGCCCCTGGGTATGGGATATGTATGTGATTTCATCGGCCTTGGCTCTAGAACATCTAAACATCAAATTCAGAAATTAAAGTCTTCTGTATATTCCTAGAAAGAGCATTCACTTCCTTTTATACTGTTCTTCAAAGAGAGTATCTGCTGAAAGACTTACTTCGCTAATATATTGCTGCTTGTGTACAGGAAAGGTTACTGCAGAAACTTTCATCTTCCAATGGTCTGTAAGGTCCCAGGTGAATGAGACTTTTACTACTGATGTCAAGGACTGTACAATCAAACTCCAAGAAATTCATCCCCCACAAGGGGGATGTAGGGGCTCTGTGTTTGCATTCGTATTTTTACAGGATTACCTTGATCTTAACAGCACCTAGCTCCCTTATATTCATCAGCATAATCTCTGGTGACCATCCTATCCCAAAATAATGTGGAAAGGGAGGTAATTCCTTATACCAAATCTGTTAATGGATTTCAGTAATAGTGATCACACTCTGAATTAGAATGAAAGTTTTCTATTTAAAAAGACATTTTACAAGAAAATATCTTATAAATATTGATCTAAAACCATCATCAGGATAAGTATTGAAGTCAGTGAAGTCAGTATATCAGAAGTGATACTCTGAAATTGTATAGCATGAATTTGACCTCAGTGCTTGGAAAAATCTTTCTGTTAATTTTACTGCTAAAACAGATTTAGCAATAAACTATTTGTTTGCAACACACACAGTTATTTTTTCAAGGGATTGTAAGAGTTATTCTCTCGGCCCTAAGGGGTCTTTAACATATTAACATAATTGCCAGTGCAAACATGTGTCCAGTTAATTTAAATCACATTAGAATGCATTATTTTTTCTTAAGGTCTCACTGAAATCATGTTGCAAGGTTTTAAAACATGGCAATGTTATACATATTGGTCTTTTTGGTTGGAATTTGGGCAAATTCCCTCCTTGCAAACTTGAAAGCAGCATCTGGCCCCATCATTTGACATGAAATGAGATTACTGCTTCTTTTCATCATTTCATTTGAATTGGGAAAAAAAAAATATTCTAATCTAAAATTTTAGGAAGGTGGCCTGTGTTAAATGCTAGACATAGCTATGGTAAATACTAGACATTTTACATGACACTGTATGTAAATACAAAATAATATTTGCATATAAGCACCAGGTACAAAGTACAACATTAAGAAGGAGGAATAAAAAAAATGACAGGTCAGGCTAATATAGCCACGTGGAAGAGACACTGAAAACCAGACCCACTTTTTCTCCAGTCCACAAACTGGCTATCAGTCAAACTGATATCAGTCAAACTGATGAAATAAATGAACAGTTTTAACCATCCACTGTGTACACACACATACTCATGTGGAGACAAAGCTTTTCCCTTTCAGCAGCAAAATTGTTCCCTTTCTGTGTGGACATAATAAAGAGTCAAGATTTTTTTTTTAAAACTGTGGAATTCTAAAGCTTTGTGCCAGCAGGAAAAGTTCAATATGTATCACTGGAGCTTCTGCTAGAGGTCACTTGATGCCAGGCACAGGTAGATGAAAAGGCCCTCTCTCCCCTGATACTTCTTGCCCCTGAGGATGGTGCAGGAGAAGAGGACGTGGTGGTCTCACTGACCTGGACACACTGGTAACCTTCAGGGTATCCTCCAAATGCAGCAAAGTCTGCACAGTACTCAGGGGCCTATAAACACTGGGATTCTGGGATTTTTTTATTTTGTGTGTGTGTGTGTGTGTGTGTGTTTTGTGAACTGCAGTCCATGAAAGGGGAAAAAAAAATCCTATTGTTTCAGATTGTTCCTGAAGACTTGCCCTGCAGTTAAAAGTTGGGACTTTTTGTATCAGTTCCAGTCCACATTTTACTTTCTACAATTTAGCGAAAAATACTTCAATTTTTCATTTTCTGACTTCAGAGTCAGGGCAACTCTCACCTCCATCAGAGGGATACAATTGAAAAGATGAATTAATATATACAATTTCAAAAACCTCAGATGAACAATGCTGGACTAAGAAACTAGTGCAAAAAACAAAGGAGCTAATTATGACTTACAATTTGCCTTCAAAAGACCTGATTTGCAAGGCATCCTCTTAAAAAGCCAAATGAAACTCATCCCAGGGTACAACATTGGTGAATAAGATGTGCTATGAAGAGATTATCAGTGTACCTGCAAAAATTTTTTATCAACCTTTGTGACTTTGCTCTAAGGGAGACTCTTAAAACTACTCCAAGAACATTAGCTTGAACAAAGCTTTTCTGTATTTAGCAATATAACCAGTCAAATGAAAACTTTGTTTCTTTTCTTTTTATTCCTATTCTCTTCAAACTTTTTGGGGCACACCACCTCTGTCCTTTCAGTAAGTCTCTGCCTGGGAAGTGCTGTTTTGAAATATGCAGCCCACAGCTTTGATATAGTAAGTTACAGAAAGGCTCCAGTTTGACTGGTCCTGTCAGGTGTTTAGCTGCACTCAGCTCCCAAACTAACCACTTCAAGTGGAAAATCCTCAGAACTTCCCTGGGAAATGTGTAACACATAAGCTGTGTGCCTTTGATTTTTCCCAAAACATTGGTATTTGAAACGGAGTTTAAGCAAGATCATTCATGAGACTCTTCCCTTACATACTACTCCCTCACTACTTCCCTCACTACTAATCATGTATATGGAAATAATTACCTTCCTGCCTGAGTCACCTGTTGTCAATATTGTTGTTGCCTTAGCTGTATCATTTGAAAGGCCATCTTCTAAATATTAAACCCACTGAGTGCTCAAGTAGTTGTATATATTTGGTTTTCACCCTGATATAGGTATAATGTCCTATTATTTCAAAAAAAGATAAAAAGAAATCAAATAGATATTTATTTCCTCAACCCCTTCCCTTATCCCTTGGGCATTTGAAGAGTTATTGGATTTTGAAACAGGCCTTTATATCATTTTTTGACAATATAGTGAGAAAGAATAACCTTTTTATCATCTGAAATCAACAAATCCTCAACATTAGTGCAACTCTGGAAAGAGTGCTAAATGCATTGTCATCGGAGGTGTTTTAAATTACATACACAACATTTTCTCTATGCTTTCTCAATTGTATCATTGTAACAAAGAATTGGCTCCTGTAGTATGTTTTTCAAGGAATGATGATCTAATACCGAGAGGTTTGTGGTCACCTTTTAAATTTTACTTTAAATGTCAGACCAGATAGGAGCTTTTCATAAAAAAGAATATGTCATTGGTGTCTTTCTTCATCCACTTTCTTTGTTTCTTCTAAAATATATTTTGAAAAACAGTATGGAAGAACCTGAGCTTGGTATAAACTAGTTTTTATTTCTGTGGATTAATGTTAGTAGATATCAGGTTCTCCAATGCATTCTGGAACGTGGGGTGGCAAAATAGACTTTAGATTTAATCTTTCTTAGCTTGTTAAAGGTCCCTCAGATTATATAGGATATATGGCTTTCCAGGAAGTAATGTTCTCTGCCTATTCTTGGGAATATACAGGATGTCAGTATGCTTACAGAGTCCTAGAAAAAAATAACTTCAACATTAGCATAGAAAATAAAGCAGAGCGGAAACTGCACTAAAAATCCCCCTGATGTGAAATAACTTAGTGTTCTCCAGATAATGGAAACAACAAAAACAAACAAATGAGCAAAAATTCCTGAAAAACAGGCCAAAAGAATTAATAATAGCAATGAAGTCAATAATATTTGCTGTGTGGGTTCTTGCTGGCCTTTTCTCATTTCAGATCAGACATACTATAAAAGTGCGTGGAACTGAAATATGTGGACCTAAAATTACTATACACCTGCACAGACTCATATTTTGGGATATTGTGAGTGGTCACTGTTACCAGAAGCTTAGCGCTGAGTGCCTGAGGATGCTGATGTACCCTGTTCAAGCACAATTTGGCACTTAGAAAATCATGATCCCACCTTCTTCATTAAATTGAAAGAGATATGTTTATTTATTTTTTTAAATCTGCCTTGTGGTAATCCTTATGAGAATTTTGAAATCGAGAGAAGGAGCTGTCCCAAACTTGGGTTTGGAACTGAAAAAAATCAGCATGAGACCAGACTGAGACATACTAGCAGAACCCTGCTTGGGAGACCTGAAGATCAAATGCAAGAACAAAGCTTATTTGCCTTTGTGCTTTTAAGTACTGTGCTTTCATTAGCAGTACATTTTCTAACCTATATCGAATGTATACATGTATTAAAAATCCATACATTTTCTCTTTTCTTCTCATTCAAGAACTGAAATCGATCAAACAAATCTTGCCTGTATGAGACACAAACTAAACATTTGGTATTAAAAAAAAAAAAAAAAGAAAAAAGAAAAAGAGAGAGAGAGAGAGAGAATGCCTTACATGATATTACAGCTTTATGGAATGGGTTAGATCAGGCAGCCACACTGGGAGAATCACAAGAGGGGGATCTTGTCATTTGCTGCTAGGTGAGGTTGGGTTATTGATTCGCTCCATATATTCCTAATAAAACACTCTACTCTTCACAAGCTGAAGTAAATAACACAGTACCATTTGACACCCCACCCCCCCGAGATGAAAAGTCATTACATACTATTGCACGTATTTCACTCTGAAGGAACTGAGAAAATCCTGAACAACCCAGACTTTTTCCAAGCATCATTCTTACTGCTTATTGCACAGATGCAGGTTACCTTTTACTAGCAAAATAAATAAATAAATAAAGCTGCAGACTGTAAAATACTTATAGAAAATACTCCCAAAGGGGAGAACTGTGTATGCAAGTTGGTTACTTAGATGAGGATCTAAAATTGCCTCTGTTGGAATGGGAGTTGCCTCTGTGTTGGCTTTAGAAGCCAATGCAGTAATAACACAAAAGAGCACCTTTCATTAGGCAGTCTTCAGAGCTTGAGAAACCTAGCAAAATCTCCCACCATCCTTGTGAGGTAAGTATGCAGCAACATTAAATACATATTTAGTATTAATTGGAAGTCCATGCTTCTGTTATACCTTTTTGTTATACCACAGATTTCTATCATTTGTGATTTTCTCTTCCTCCCACATTGATAACAGAATTCAATATCTTAAAACTGTCTGCAATAAATATTACAATAAAAAGCTATTCTAGAAATTTCTGGAAGACCCTACTGACACGTTTAAATGGCTGCTTTTATTTCTGTCTTTTTTCATACAATACAAATAAATAAAATATGAACAACCAAAGCAACTGAATTGAAATATTATTTTTTTTTAAAGGCAGTGTTCTTACAAGTTTGAAACAAAATATATTGCCATTATCTAGTTAAATTTATTCCCTCCTAAATCTACATATATAAGTTCTGACAAAACAATCTGATTCCAAATTGCCATATGTATTTATGTTCACATACATCTACATCATCTATATCTAACCGTCTCTATCATTTGCATCTATACCTGTATCGTCTATATCCCTATGTCAATACATGTATTTGGCATGCATTTTTCAAGAGGATAATCCTGGTTTTATGAACAACCTTCTCATCCCAGCAGTGCAACGTCACTACCATGGAACCCAGTGGCAAGTCTACACTGACTTTGTTGCATTTAGGCTATGACTTTTCATGAAAATAGGCTAACATATGAAACCTTACCAAGCACATTTGCCATACCCTCTTTTCACTCCTCTCCAACCCATCTTCTAGGCTTTACTGTGCACCCAGAAAAGTAGGGGTTAAGGTCAAAACATACAGGCAACTGAGCAACTGATTACCTTGCTCTGTGGTTTATACCATAGGTTAAAACCTGAAGGCTACAGAAAGTTGTTCATATTTGTCAGATCTCCTTCAAGGCAAATGTTTCTTTAGAAGGGTATTTCCTTTGTCTTTTGATTTCATTTAGCTTAACTGTCTTGTGTGTTTCTTTTTTTTTTTTTTATATCCCAGTCTTTCACCATGATTTGATTAATAGCCAGCCAGTGTCTTGTGATTAGAGCTCCATTTTTTTGTCAATCTGTCAAATGTAGATATTTAAATATACAGTATGGGAAAAGAGAAAGAGTAATCATGTGTTCCCTGGGAACTGTTTTATGGTTCTTTTTAAGGACAACACTTAAAAAAGAGAGCTTGCCAGGTATCTGTAGAGAGGTAACCACATATTTTAATATTTTATACTTTTTAGATATATTTCTCTTATCAATAGTATTTTTTATTGCTGGTGCTTTTTTTTTTTCCTTTTTTTTTTTTTCCAGCTGTCATTCATCTAATTCACAGCAGTGGCCACCCAAATTGCTCTAGTCAATATGAGAGCCAAATTACTTTACCTGCCGACATTCTGCTTTTGTCTTCATTCTAAATATCGTTCAACTCTGAGAATATTGTCTCTGCAGGTGCAGAAGTGAGTAGGAATGCCAACAGAAATTAAATGACATTTTATCACTTTTGAGATGGGATGTCGTTTGTTTTTAGGAGATGATTGCATTTTCTACACATATTTCATCAACTGGCATCTCTATTACTTCCTGATCCAGCTTCCCCTGAAGTCAAAGATAATTTTTCAGAGACTTCACACAGAGCTGGATTAAACCCAGTATGATTGATAGAAAGACAATAAATTTAACAATTAGGTTGGCAGTCATATTGCCTCAGTAATTCTTAAATTCTTAAGGAAACAACAGGTATCTGAATAGATGAAAATACCTATCCTTCTATTCTAATAACCTGTTCCTGGCAATGAGCCTGTTTCCTTCCTGACTCTTACAAGTTCTCCCATATGTAACCCCTGGAAAAGGAAAAAAAATAAAAAAAAAATAATTAAAAAAAATTGGATGTTTCTGTTCTCACTTGAATTTTCATAGTCACCATTTTCATGAAAATCAAGAAGATGGCCAGAATCATCAATCTAAGAGTTGTTAAATCTGGTGAAATTCATAGGCAGAGTAGATTTTGTTTAGAGAGAAGCTGTCTTTCATTCACTTGTAAATTTCCTTCTTTCTGGACGTGCCTTTCTGGATTTGCCTGTCTTCAGCCCTCTTCCTCTCCCATGCAGAGTCAGTATTCTCACTTACTCAAGAAGTGTCAAGGTAGTTCCAGGTAATGAATCCACTGAACCTTTGTTTCAGCAGTGACAAGAACCTTTAAATGTTTATTCTGTCTCTGAAGCCCTGCTTAGCTGAAGGGCTAAGTGATGTAGCCATATCTTATTAAAACTGTATTGTAAAAAAATCATCTTCAATGCATATTTACTGATGTCTGTTTAAAAATAACTTTTGTGAGCAGGTGTTAATAAAACTCAGGTATATGAATGCTTGCCTAAAGTAATGATGCAAAGAACCCAAAATAATATTTCATGAATTCATGTAACTGCTGAAACAAATATCCATAGAAAAATGGTTTTGGTACTAGCTCAGCTCTTGCCCAAACTTCAGAGAGGGCTTGTGAATGAAAATGTAGAAAGGAATAATCTAAAACATTTTCATTAGTCACACACACTTTTGACAGACTACTTTTGAGTGAAGTAGAAATACATTCAGAAGTAGAAATACAGTATTGATGGGGTTATGTTTTTATTGGTCTTCTCATCAAAATGTAGTGGTGTTGGTAAAAAGTGCTGCAAGAGTTTTTGCCATTTTTTAAGAGATCTTACTCCTCTGATAGTTCCACTTGTTTCAACAGGAATAGGAAGTTGCTTGAGAAGTAAAACGTTATTCAGCATGAATAAAGGTGGCAGACTATGTTTTCTTTTAGGACAGGGAAACCCATCTGTCAGTATGACACAATAAGCAATTTGATTCATTCCAAGTCTTGCAAAACTCTGAATGCCTTTCAAGTTGAGATGTTTTACCACACAAGCCACAAACCCAAAGACAAACTTCAAGATGGCAGAAGAAGTTCTACAGAAATAATCCTAAAATGACAAACTGCTTATTCTGAGGTTAGATGCTCATTTTCTAGGAAACAGTTGACTGGATAATAAGTATGTCCGTGGAAAAAGAAAACAAAAGCTCATGGATGGTCATTGTTAACAAACAAGACTATAGGTTAGCTTATTAGTTGCGAAATATTTCTATTTAAGGTCATCTACTGAATTCACTGTTACCTGAATTCATTATTGAATTAACTTATTGTCCAAAGAACATGGATAATCAAAATTTACATGAAAATCTTGTTTGGTGGAGCTAGATAGATTTTTTTATCCATAGCTATTTTGAAAAATATTTTAACAAATAACTCTAATAAGTACTTACCATGTCTGGTGAGGATGCTTCATTTCAAAAAGCTGTCACTTAAAATTGTACAGGGACCAGAAGTACTAGATTTGGTAATTTTTTTTGTTATTTTTTTTTTTACTTTTTAATAATCTGAACATGAACAACATCAAAAGCTTAGAATTTTCAGTGTTAAAGTATTTTAAAAAAATATTTTTGATCAAGCAGAGCAATTCTAATTCAATTCAAGAGAACTGAGTTAAAACTTATTTATGTAAAACAAAGCAAACAACACAGGTCTATTTCAGAAAGACTGTCATTGAAACAAACCTTTTGCATAAAATCTTATTTCCAAAATTTTAAATTTCATTTAAGTCATCATATTAGTACACAATATTCCTAGGCTCAACAAACTGTGTTCCTGAAGACTAAGGTTCCACTGATGTTCTTTTTAAGTCAGCTGCATGCTTCAGCTTTGATCTTGGGCATACTAATACATACTAGTACAACTAGGTGGTAAAACAAGTTTAATGTCGTCCCTAGAGAAACAAAACAGAGGCAATATGGATACAAAAGGTAATAAAAAACCCTTAGTCAGTCTTACAGACTGACAGAGCAAAGCAGAGGGCAAAATCCTCAGCAGATGTTAAATCAGTGTGGCTAACCTCAATCCAATTAGTTCATGCTGATTTACACCAGCTGAAGTCCAGGAGGTGAATATCTGAGGTACAGACATAAACTATATAAGCTGCTCTAGCCTTTCCAGATAATTCTGTCTTCAAGTCAATAATATGTTACTTAGGCACTGTGATTATATTCATATTTACCTCTTGCCATTTACACCAGTCAGGTTGGCATGGCATCTGATCTTCACTTATGTAACTAATAACATTAGTTTATGGAGGTTTTTTTAAAACAATAATCTGTTTTTCCCAATGTGTGCATATGTATGGTGACCTTCCAGTGCCTTTCCAGATTTAACTAGCATCTGAAATATATCTTCTTCAAACCCGTGCTACATATTCCAAAGGTCACTGCTAAGCTGAGGTTTTCAGATGTAAGCATTGTAATTTTTCTGCTTTTGTACTTATTACACTGAATCCTTGTGCAGTATTGTATTGATTTTTATTATTCTTATTTGGTTATTTTCAGACTCTATTCCTTCTTACACCTCGACTGACCATTTAAGTGACTGAGTTAGTCACACCTTCCTTTCAGTTTATTTAATCAAAATAGGCTTCTGCATTTAGTAAATTTAAAAGTGGTTTCCTCTGCTTTGATTTCTAACCTACAGAATGTCCTCTCAAGGGCAACTGAGCCTGAAAGCCTCATCATTACTCGCACACTTCAAGGCCTTCCTGTTTGCAGTGCTGTCTCTTCCTACTGAAGCTTTGCTGTTGGCTTAACAAATTACTTTGTGTAGCTCTCAATCTATAAATTTAGCTATATAAGAATAGTAAGAGTGATATTCATTATTAGTGTATGAATACATATTATGAGGCTGTCTGGAAATAACAGCAAAACCTTTTGAATGTAAAGAGAAGGTCCTATATCAAATAAAATCAGCTGTTGCAATTATACAAGGTAGAACTCAGTTCACGAGAGCTCTTGAGCTTTGGAGCCCAAGCCAGATACCAGCACAAGTCAGAAACTGTTCTGCCTGGAGGGAGTATATGGGACGGAACAGGGATTTCCTTCCTGAACCATTTTAAATTCTTACAGTTTTGAGGAAAACAGCTTCTTAACTAGCATTCACAGTCGTTCAAAGGCCAGACCTAAACTGCTATGGACTGAGTCCCACAGTCATCAAAAAATAATCAGCCACTGATGGTGTGACACATTCCACAAGAACCTCTAAGAAACTCTGTATCATGTGAAGAGGTCTCAGGAGCCATTTCTCTTTGGCTCAATAGTTTCAAATTAAGCAACTTGTTTTTGCGTGTGGTAGTGGTACTTGCATCTTCTGGATCCAAGCTCTTGGATCTTGGCCTTTGTCTTGAATTCAGACTTTGCTATATTTCTTCTGTTCCTACAGCAAAACATGAATAGGGTTTTACTTTTTTTTCCACTTGAAGAGACCAAACACCAACACACAGGATGGCAGAAGTAAGCCAGAGTCTAAGCACGTGCAGAGCCTCCAGCTGTACTTTTTCTAGTTCTTATCTTTCACAGTACTGAACTAGTGTTATTTTTTATAACAGTGTTATTTTTTATATTTTTTATTTTATTATTTTTTATTTTTGAACATGTTAGTACTGTATGGGACAACCTCTCCATGAGTGGAAGGGTCCACTGGCATTGCGAGCCGATTGTCTGTTAGAGGAAACTCATTCTCTAGCAAGCCATGGAAGCACTGTTGCTTTTTTCATATACTAAAGGGAGGTCTTCTCCATAGCATGAATGAGCATATATAGATACCCTTGCCCATATTCCTCTGCTTCCTTGGGCCTTTATAATGCACTTCTTCAAGTCCAGCACTCATCTTTTCCTCCTGCACAGCAGCTACAGAGTCCCCTGTGTCTTTGCTGTCACAGCCCAGCCTGTGCATAAGGGCACTGTTGTAGTTTGTTGTTGAGTGACTCTCAGCTCACTGTAGGGGGCTGGAATACATCTGTGTGATTGTGTGTACATTTGCTGTCCTACTGCTGTACCGTGCCACCTTCACTCTAACAACATCTGCTCTTTAAAGACTTGGTTGTACACTAGATCCAAAAGCTTAGTCTATGACTATCATTTTGTTACACCTGCAAGGCTTAATTTGACAATCTTGTAGCATGGCTGCTTCTGTAACTGCCCTATGGAGCCTAATATCAATGGTAGTAATACAGTTCTTGCTGTTTGAAAAATGCAAGTGGTGGCAGTCACCACAGGGTAATTGAAAACAAAGTACATCAAACCCTGGCAGAGATCAGAAGAATCAGTTTAGGAAGGACAGCAGACTCATACTTTGGGACTGCACAATTCAACACTTTGACTATACAGATCTATTTCAGAGATTTTGTCTTATTTTTTTTATCTTTAGCGGATTTATGACTTTTAAAAGGTTTCATGCTGATGGCCACAGAGATGGAAATCCTTTATTCACAAAACAAGAAGTGGCAGTGCCTGCTTTCTTAACACTAATATGCCTCGTGTGCAACTCTTTCCTAAAGAAATTATTGCAGCCTTTACCTTCTTTCATGACTTTGCTGGGAGATTAACAGGCATGCTGTTGTGAGCCAGATGAGTGTTTTCTTTTCATTAGGTGAATACATATTCATTGCGGGCAGGATTTAGCTCATTACATGCCTTCATACAATAGGCTACAGACATGAAATGATGGAATTTTTGATCAAGACAAACTACGTGATATGTTAATCAGTAGCTTACACTTGAAAATGCCACCCTTTGTGTCTTGGTGAATCTACTGTTAAAGTCCCATGACAGAAGTGCTACTCCTGACTCCAAGAATGAAGTAAGCCCTGTCCTAAAGGTAGGGCCAGACTTATAGAACAGTAACAAAACAAAACAAAATAGTGAAAAACAAAAGATGTGTAGGCATGATATATTAAATATTTATTATACCTTTATTGACTTCTTCATTAATGAGTCTTTCAGTGGGAAAAAAGGTGTGTTCACAACAGGAAATATCTACAGAATTTGAAATTCACAGGTTGTGTGACCTTTACCTAGGTGTTCTGACAGCATCTGTAATACATGATGTATGGCATATTCTGTACAGAAACAAACAAACAAACAAACAAACAAAACAAAACAAATGCATGGGGAACAATGAAGCAATGAGTAAAACTTTAGGTAGCATGTGTAGCTAATCTATATGCCTAGGTATATATAGACAAAGATGCAGGTTTTTTTTAGTTCATTTAAGAAGTTACTATTACCAAAGCTCCTCAGAGAAATTAGTGACCTTTGACTATAATAAATGAGTGTGGGTGCAGGGTGGTACACCTCGTGCACTGACAGCTGTCTTTCCCTTGTCTCTTTTTCCTCTGAACTATCTGCCTGCATAAATACCCAGAGCACAGCTGAACATCTGGATCACCTTTAAATCTTTGAACAATGAGACTGCCTAAACAGGAATAGTTACCAAGCTTTGAAAGCAAAAATTGTTCTGCCCAACCTTGTCTAAGGAAGTGCCTGAAGTTTATAGCAGCAGCTGCTCCCTACTGTTTTCTAGGCAGTTATGCTGATGCCATTTCTATTTGATTTCCAAGCTTCCAGTAAGCATGTGGTGCACAGATTAGTATGGTGGCCCAGAGATCCTTAGCTCTTGGGTTAGATGCCCATTTTCCAGGAGGTTCCCTGGAAGTTTCTACCTGAAGATTACAACACAATTATTTTGCTTTCTCCATATGGATACTGCAGGGTGGCATTTTAAGCTTAGAAAAATAATGAAATGAAATGAAATGAAATGAAATGAAATGAAATGAAATGAAATGAAATGAAATGAAATGAAATGAAATGAAATGAAATGAAACAGAGTTAGTCCCTTGTGAAGCTATATGAAATGGTTTGTTCTGATTTGTTGTATAATACTCTTCATCCCCCCCAAAAAAAAATGGACGAAAGTTTTTCCACTATTAAAAAAAATAATCATGTGAAACCTTGTAAAAATATAAACTTATATATGTGCAAATCATAACAGTAACTTTGGACCCACTGTGCACAGAAATAATTAACTACAATTGTCAGAAGCACTGTTGACCCTGACATGGAATGTTGGTCATATCTAAATAGTGATCCCTCTAATTATATCTCCATACATACGGATTTTGGTTCTCCTGTGATTACAAATTGCATCCCTACCTGACCATTATTATGTGCTGATTCCACCTCCTCTGGATGGGATGACAAAAGTGTAATTGGAAAATAAAGGCAGCAGTACCGTGAATAACCCCAGTAGAAAGAAGCTGGGTTAGATGTAAGTAGCTACTTAATGAACGTGCTACAGCATGCTCTAAATCACATGTGCACACATGCGCACACACACACACACACGAATCTAATGTAGTGTTTTCTTCTTTTTCCCAAGTCATTATGGGCTACGAGTCTCCTGGTATGCTCCTGGTATGCTCCAGGAGAGAGAGGAGATACTTTCCAGAAGCAGGACATAACCCTTAAGGCTATAGACAGCGGAGCATAATTTAAGGAGCCCCAAGGCTTTTCTAAATTACACTGGAGACTGAAGAACAACAAAAGAGATTTATAGCCACCTTGGTTTTTCCTCCTTTTCTCAGCCATGCCAAGCTTATATTGGCTTCACTTTAAGAATCTAAATTAGTTCCTTTAACACTTTTTTCATGCAATTCATGATAGACATAAAAGGTGATGTTTTCATTAGGTCATTTTGGCATTGTAAATCTCCTTAGGAAAGATAAAACTCTATTATGTATCTTCTGTGATATTACTACCCCAGTTCTGGAAAATGCAGCTGATTGTAACTGAATTCACTGTGATGGATGTGCGACAAGGGCAACCACATGGTCTCTATTTTGAATAACTAGCTTTTTTAATCTTTGAAATTATTAAGGATTCTTAGAGGTCTATAAAGAAACAGGACTGTAGTAACAAGAAAATTATAATATTGATCAGAAATGAGGTTTAAACAAATGAAATTGTGTGACATGGTGCTAAATGGGGCGTATCACAAGGAACCCTACAACAATTTAATGCAAGTTTACCATTATTGCATAAAATTTGATGCCATTAAACGAGGTCGCTCTACCTAGCCTGTGACACCCACAAGTAACTCCATGAGTACATCTATAGAGTTACTGTAAAGATACAAAAATGACAGGTATCACATGTGTAAATAAGGAAGTGATAATGTTAAGCAAGTAAGAACCCTAAAAATCTGTTAAATATACCCCTTTAATACAGTTTTTTGTTCGCTCTTCTCGCTTTGTTCTTGTGTTCTGCGCCTTTACTGATGTGAATAGCTTTCTTGGTCATTATATTTGCAGTCCATAAGTCAATGTTTGGTTTAGATGAGACCATGGAGCATGTCCCACTGGAGAAGGACCCACTTCTGCTCCCACTGAAACTGGCTGACTTCAGCAAGAATGCAACTGAGTGACACTACATCCATAGGAGAGAGGGTCCTTAACATACTAGCATGAGATGCCAGCTGCACCATCCAATGGGACAAAACACTACTGGTAAAAGTCTGTGAAATATCTTAGTTCTGATGACTGCAGCCTCCTTCATCTTCTTGCTACCTGTTTTAGTAGCTATACTTCTTGCCTAAAGGCAGGAGAAATATTTCCTTGTTTGTTTTAGGAGAAGACAGTCTGCAAGTAAATGGTACTTTGAATCCAAAATAAATTCTCTAAAAAATTTTTCAATGGTGAAGAATTAGCTTGGCAGACTTGGGTTTATTTCCTTTATAAATTCCTTCCTAACCTAAATGATCATTTAGTGATCATTATTTAGGTTATTATCTCAGTTTTGTCATCACACATTAAAATAACTTTGCCTAAAAGACCAAGGTAACCTGAAATGTGAAATCTTTCACATCCTTAGGCATTAAACAGGAAAAATAAAGCCACAGACTCGCAAAAGGTCTTAATAAGAAATACAACAGCATTGTAGACTTTACAGAAAAAAAATCCATAATGCATAGTAAGGAACTGGAGTAGTATTTACCCACCCGCTTTCGTAGTGTGAAAGGGTTGTATAATTTCCCAAATGCTACAGATTCCTTTCCTATAAATTGCTTGCTGAATGAGAGCTGTATTTTTCAAGTACTCTGGCAAAGAGAAATGTCACAGAGAAATCATTGTGACTGAGTCAGAATGCCCTAGCACAGAGAAGATCCCTTTGGGATAACCACAATACTCAGGGTTGCCACAAGAGCCCTGAAGGACATCTCTGTGAGAGACACAATTCATGTGCAATACAGTCATTGTCCTCCTATAACTGATGCTTCTCTGAAAACTGTATAACATACCCTACCTAAATTATATAAAAATTATATAAATTATGTAAATCCATCCAAATAATTACTATTTCCACTAGCACCCGTGTACTTGTAATTGATCTGAATGGTCTCTGAACCTGGTCATTGCCTCATCCATTTCAAGGGTATTTGGCCTTATGAAATAACACCATGTCAAATTCAGGAACAAAATATCCTGTAAAAAACAGCTAGTTTGTTCACTTGCTGTCAGTTCATATTATTAGAAATTATTCATACATTTTCAGTGCACTGAAAACACTTCCAGGTAAAGACCTATTTTTAACTCACACCATTTTATGAAAGTCTAAATGTGCTGACTTCATGAACTTTACCTATTGCTTATATTTGTATTTTAGGCTCATAATTTACTCTCTTCTCAAATTTGATCTTATTTTTCTAGCTGGAGACAACAAAAACAAGGAAAGAAGCAAGTCTTGAACACGTGTAATTGAATGAAGTCATTGAGCTCAGAGGAAACACTAGCAAAGTCCTAGAAAAGGACGGAAGTCCGTAATTTTTCAAATTTTATATCTCTCTAATTTTTTTGTTTAGTGTTTTCATGGTGTTCATTGCTTCATGGTTAAATTAGGTTCAAATATGCTTAAAAAAAAAAAAAAAAAGAGTATGGAAGACTGTATGAAGAATGCCTCCAGAGTCCGAGTAGTGCAAATAGAGGAGAACTCAGGCATTGAAACACCCAAGAGCAGTAGCATCGTTTGTGCTGAATAGTGGCAGCAGGACATTATATGTCTTGTATTTTGGGACACTGAATAGAAAGAAGTCAGTGACCCTGGTAGCCACACTGTGCTTTTTTCTTTGCCTTTGTTCCAGATTTGCCTTTTTATTCAAGTCTATTTATGGAGAGGTTCTGCAAGAAAGCTATGCTCTCGTGCAAGAATATGGTATTTCATGCTGTGGTTTCTTTTTGGACCAAGTTCTTCCCCTCTATGGAAGAGCTTCAATAGTTCTTGCATGCCATAGACAGCAGGGAAATGAACAGTGAATTGTGCACTCTCCTGATTTGGCAAGGAAAATGACGTTTTATTTACGTTATTTGGAAGCAAGATATTCTCAGAGCCCAGGAGATTAAATATCCCTTTTCCTTTTTTCTCGCTCACTTTCAGACAGACAAAGAAACTACACAAAATTATTTTCAATTAAGTCTTCCTAGTTATACCTTACAGACAGATCTGTGTCTATTAAGAACTGGGATAATGCATAAAGCCTTGAAAATAGACCACAAAGAAGAAGAAGGAGGAATTTTTAAAGAAATAAATTTAAAAGAACTGCCATTCTGCATGAGGGATACTATTCCAGCAATCCCAAACTAAGATGTACAGGGTGGTACTGCCTTGGAGAGGTGGATCCACTCTGCAAACAGGTCTCCATGAAGGCTGTACATCAGTGAAGCAATCTGAAGTTGCCAGATCCACAGGAATTTTCTGATTGAATCTTAGTGTGGAATAACAGGGACACCCTTGAATGTACAGAATGAAATTTAAAAGCAAAGTAACTAAAATTAACACAGGAAATAAAAGATTAAAGATGATGTTTGTCTGCCTGGTCTTCTGGCAGTAGAAGAAAATAAAATACATAAACTTTTGCTTTCTTCCTCAGCCCACAGAAAGCCTCAGAGCCAAAACATTGCATCTAATCCTAGTTTCTGTTTTGGTAAGTATGTTTCACTAAACAATTATATTACTGATTAATAATTAGTAAGTTGATTTTAGAGGCTGTTTTAGGTTAATTACTTTGTTAAAAATAATGACAAAATTTAATCTAGTTGGAAGTCAATAATTATTTTTGGTATTTAAAATATACACAGCACAAGTAATAGTGCTGAAAAAAAGCCTATCTTCATTTTAGTTTAATTAAGCTGCTGAGAAGTAGCTAGTTGCTATAATCCCTGATTTTTATCTCTTTAAAAAAATATTCTTTATTTATTAAATTACAGTTCTCCAGTTTTGAATTTGCTGATAGTAATCTGGTAATCCCTTTCATTGCCTTATTAGGCTTTTTTGTTGTTTTGTTTTAGCTGAAACATTAATGTCTTAAAGCACTCTCACGTAATTTGAATTCTCCAACCTGAAATCCCAGCTCTGTGCAAGGTAACAGCAAAGGTCTAATTTATTTTAGTAGGATAAAGATTTCATTCTAGTGTAGAAAATAACAAGCTTCATAGCTGAATGCATGAGGAAAGTATTCGTATTTGTGACAAACTGTGTAACCTTTATAGTTTTAAGTGCAACCCTTTGAATACACAGCATTCTTAAAGGAAACTGGCACTTTAGTTTTCTTTCTGGGTTGAGTATTAGCAGACAGCATCAATGATTCAAATAAAACCTCCTGCGCCAGCCATCAAAGGAGTTATGACAGTGGTAGTTGGGTTATTAATTGAAAGGAGAAGGTACCTATCTGCTTTCATCTGGGCTTGGTGGCTTTCCGTTATCAAAGCATTAGGTTTGTGCCAAAGGAGGGCTTTGGGCTCCCAGAGCCTAAACAAAGAGGAGACACTGGAGAGGAACTGACAGGGAAGTTACAGACATAAAAGCTTTGAAGAAATCAAGTTGCTTCATTATGTCAATGCAGAAGATACCTGGGCTGGGGGGAATACCCTCAACACAGGCCATTTATTGTGTTTACGCATTAGTCTGAATGTGTTGTGCCTTTGAGGAATGAATAAACCACACTGAATTTTGAAGAAGCTACTTAGGCATCATGTTAATCCACTTCTGCCATGTGTTCCTGTTTGGAAATATTTGCAGGATTCAACCTATCTGGACCTGCTGAAATAACAATAGCTGGGACCAATGCAGCTGAAGTATCAGCTGTGGTTTGAGAGAAGATTAATGACAGATTTCAGTCTGGGGAGAGTTACAGCCTTGAGATCTGATGACTGAGAGGGGAATACAGAAAGGAGTGGATGTGACCTTAGGTCAGCCACAGCTGTGCAGGGAATCCAGAGTCTCACAGAGGGTTCCCTAAAGATCCAAAAGCTTTTAAACAAACAGACAAACAAACTGTTTTAGTAGACTATACAGTAGCTTAAATAATGTTTTAAATACAGAAAAACAAAGACAGAGTAGCAATAGAAAGGGATAGTAAACCAATTTATCCATGTCTACTGTGTCCTGCAGGCAGACCATTGTCTCAGCCAGCTCCATGATTATCTGAAGTGTGGCAAACTTTGCACCATCCCTCTGGACACCTTGCAGTGTCTCAGGCCCATCAGCATTGCCAGGTCCTGTTCTCCTGACCAATACCCTGGCTGCTCTTGGAGCTGCAGGATCCTGGATGTCCTTCTTGAAGCACTTCTCCCTCATACCACTAACTTTCTCTGAAGCTATGCAATTCTTTGTGTCTGTGCAATTCCTCCCAAAGAACATTTTCCCTCATCCTCCAGAGGGTCACATATGATCCTGAACTCTCTTTTTAAGGTGCATAGTGCCTGCGCTGAAAAAAAATAAATAAATAAAAAGCAAAGGGTAGTGTGTCACACGGCTGCTCTGCTAAAACCCTCAGAAAGGAAAAATGATCTTCCTACTCCTGTTGCCATGACAATAACCATTTTTACAGAAAGGCACATTATGGTTAAGAAACATACTATCTAGCTGTTTGAACAAAGCATCAGTATCATAACAATTACCTTACTCAATCAGACTAACAGGCTGCCATGTCCAATATCCTTTTTCTGACAGTGACTAGTACCAGATGCTTCAAGAGAAAGATGATAATACACTAGTTTTAAACAATTATGGAATAATCTGTTCTTAGAGGACATTTCTAACATTTCTAGCTGCTTTTAGGTAGAGATTAGTTCATGGCATAAATCATAGGAGTTTATATATTTTTTCTGATTACATAGCCTTCCTATGCAATGTAACTACAAGTTTTTACTACAGTCTTAAATTCGAAGTTGTTCTATGGCTGTGAGCTAGAGTCAATATTTTTACATTGTTTATAAATGTATTTTTAATCAGTTCCTCATAGATCAGCTTCCTTTTTAACAAGTGCTCTATTCTACATAGAGCAAACAAAAACTTCCTCCACTTTAATAACTTTCTACTTGTCATGTCTCTACCACATAATAATAGAATATCCTGTTGGAATGGACCTACAAGGATCACTAAGTCCAACTCCTGGCTCCACACAGGACCAGCCAAAACTCAAACCATTTGTCTGAGAACACTGTCCAAATGTTTCTTGAACTGCAGCAGGCTCAGTGCTGTGACCACTTCCCTGGGGAGCCTGTCCCAGTGCCCAACCCCTGTCTCGGTGAAGAACCTTGCCCTCACTCCCAGCTTGACCCTCCCCTGTCCCAGCTCCACGCCATTCCCTCGGGTCCTGTCGCTGTCCCCAGAGAGCAGAGCTCAGCGCCTGCCCCTCCGCTCCCCTCGTGAGGGAGCTGCAGGCCGCCATGAGGCCTCCCCTCAGCCTGCTCTGTGTGGGCTGAACAAACCAAGGGACCTCAGCTGCTCCTCATATGCCTTGTCCTCTGGACCCTTCACCACATTTGTTGCCCTCCTTTGGACACATTCCACTAGTTTTATGTCCTTCTTATATGTCCTCCTTTTATGTTCTTTTGGGTACCACAAGCGTCCAAAAACCTTCTTGTTTTTCTCACAAAACTAAACAGAATGTACTTGTTTACATTCACCTTGTCCATATGTTGGTCCAGGTCTCTATAAACTCTGACCAGATCTTCTGAGTGCAGCTCTGTCTCTTTAGAATGAGGTCTGAACATAGTCTGAACATAATTTAAGATGCACTGATTATCAGGGTAACAACATCAGACCAACTTCAGTGTTTATTTCTACCTTATCTCTATAAAACAGCAAGAAAATGGAGGTATGGGTGATGACAGTGTGCAAGGAGTGAAGAGATAAAAAGTTCAAAGGAAAAAGGAAATAAGAATGTGGATAGTTACACCGGAGAATTATGTTCTTAAAATTACAGCAGAAAAAAAATCCTTGGTTGGTTCGTCACAAGAGAGAATAGTTGAAGTGTGGCATGGACGATTGAATAGACCTGGACAGTAAGCCTGAGAAGTCATATAGGGATTTTGTGTCTTTTTGGATCCTGGTAAACTAATGGTGTCTTTTATGAACAGCTGACCTACTTCTTTAAAGGACTCATTGCATTTGTTTCTTTTCTGAGTGTCAGAGTAGTTCTTCAATGCAGTAGCAAGAGCAGACTTGGGCGCACTTGAAACAAAATACCGAAATTCTTCTTGTCAGGGAGTTGCTGTCCCAAGTTTTAACATGATAATAAGATAAGATACAATAACCATGATTTTTTCCCTCTTCTAATAGAAATTGCTGTCACCGTATTAATTATCCTCTTGTACATGAAACAACTGTGTTTGAAATTAAAAAAAAAAAAGAGATTAAAAGGCTTTGAATCAAGAATATTACCCACAAGTCGGCTGTAATTCCATTTCACACAGAGAATAGCAAAAATTGAAGTAAAGCCTGAACTCAAATTTCAGTGAATGTAAGATATTGCAAACTAAGAGGTGAAAAGATACTGTGGGATTAATATCGTGACTTCAGTGAAATTTTAAGTATTTGCACAGCTGAGTTAGGGAGCATCCTAGGCAAATATGAATACATTAAATTGTAAATCTAGTAAAATAAAATACATATGAATAAGTTAAATACATAAACATTCACCAAAACAAAATATTTTTTTCAAATTTTAAATAAGTCCATCTTTTTTAAAATCAATATAAAATATTTAATATGCAAATTTCTGGGCAGCAGTGCATTCTGGAACAGACAGCTAAAAATGAATACATCAGAAAACTTGTCATAATATGATTTTCAGCTGGAATTGTTAGTATTTGCTCTAAAAATTAGGCTTAAATAGGTAAGATGAGAAAGTAAACATGACTGATGAAAGCAAAAGAATATGATGACTGCTATGCCCATTGGAAAGAGTACAAAATTTTGTAAATAAAATATCAAACTGCTGCTCAATGACCAAAATGAATAGGTAGAAATTACCCGGGGGAGGGGGGGGGAGGGGGGAGAGGGGGGGGAGAAAAAAAAAGTTATATGTGTAAAGGAGGAGGGGAGCAATTTGTGAACAGAAGAAAAAGTGCTATCTGTTGAGTGAATAAAATAACTGTCATAATAAGTAATTTACATGAATGTTTTCATTTAAAAAATAACAAAGTATAGAAGTGTTTAGGTCTCCTCCTGAATCCTGAATTCTATGTATTTTGATACTGTTAGAAGCACTAGTCTACTTCAAGACTTTGCATGGACAAAACTTCTCTGTTGGGAGGGGTATTTCAGTAGCTTCTACAGAAAAAAAAAAAAAAAAAAAGCAAGGAAGAAAAACAGATAATCATCCTCATTTTATGAACTTACATATCCAAAACAAGAAAATAATTTAACAGAATTATGCAAGAATATTCATGCCTGACCCTCTCTCTTGAGTCCTAATTCCAGATTTTATGTGGGAAGTACATGTCCTTTCTGCTCAGGTAAGGGAAGGGAAATGGAAGAAAAATGGCATTTAAATCCCTTCTTCTGTTTATTTCATAAAGATAATTATAAGATGGTGCAAATCAAACTATATTTGGCTGATACGTTTAGTGCTAGTACCGGAGAATAAAGTTCAGGAAAATGGGTAGGGTTCTATTTTCATCAAGAATGATATGTTACTAATATGTTTGCCAAAAAGCTGATATGTTACTAATATGTTTGCCAAAAAGCCAAATTTATCTCTTCAGTTTGCTAAAGAATAATCCACAGAAAATATCTGAGACAGTTAGGAATTTAAAAGGAATCAAATTAAATGGGAGTGGAGGGTGAGAGGAACAGATAATCAACACAGAGGCTGGTTTGAAGGGTAAAAATGGACCTGCAAGTGATCTCACAGAAATCCAATTCATATTAGAGAGCCAATCTCCAATCTCATTGCACAGTGCTTGTAGAGGGTGACATATAAACAGAGCCATGGTGCAGTCTGCATGTAAAATGCCCCATAATTGAGTCTTTATTCATTTCTTGGTAGGATTTCTTGTAATTGCAGTGGGGTCCTTGGTTGTCTGGTGGTGGCCTGCTGCAGAGAGATCAAGCATCCCATTGAATTAAAGCAAATGTGTTCCAGTGAGGGAGCTAGAGATGAGAAACTGAACAGAAAATTGATGGAATTTTGTATTAATCAGGGGCATGACTTGTCTGTGGAGGTCACTGCGCATATTTCAGACCTACCAGCTAACAACATACACACTGGGGTGAATACAATAAATAGATGTGGGCAGCACAGTAATTGCAGGCTTAGGAGAGTGTATGCTGCCAGAAAGGTCTTTTCAGGGCATAGAATCAAACAGAGGTTGAGTTTAGGATTTACACAGGGTAGTTTCATGTGACCTTGGTGTTTTCTGTGGCAGCAAGATCATGGCTGTGAACCCAAATAGGTAGTAAGAGCCAAAAAGAGTTCCAGAATAAAAATCCTTCCTGAAAATAACATCAGAAGAGGTTAAATTTTTGTTTTGTTTTGTTCTTGACAAATACAGTGAAACTTCAAATTAAAAATCCTCCTTCGTTTTTCACTTAGCCCATTAGGAGTAGGATCACTGCACTCTGTAATGATACACTCAATTTCATCTGTGAGCAATGATTATTGCTCCTGCTTGCATGGGAGACCTCTGAGACTACCCCAGGTCATTCTCAAGAAATGCTGTGGTCAATTAAGCACTGTGAGGGTCATTCTTCCTTCAGAATGAGCACCGAATCAAAATCCTAGCCTGCAACAGGCAGTGAAACTGTTTTCAGCTGAGACATTGAAGCCGGCATGCAAAAGATACAAAATTGCTTTAATGAAGAATGAAAGTGTTACTCTGAGCATATTAACTAAATCTTTTTTTTTCTCATTAGATTTATTAGATTTGCCCCTAAATTCTGCCTATTTAGTAATTAAAGTATTTGTTGATATCATTCTGCTGTGTGCTGTCATTTTGCAAGGGACTTTAAAGAGAGAGGATTTTTTTTTTAATTTTTATTTTTTTTAGTTTTCATTGTTATTTCACTATTAGCAAGAAGCTACTTCCCCTAAATTTGGCTCACATAGCTCTAATGCACTTAAGTCAATGGATTTAAGTGGATATCAAACTCAGAACAAACTTTGAATCACCCTCATTAATGTCATGGTATCAAAACTTACCACTCTAATTCAGTAATTTTGATTCATTAAATTTGAATTTTCTTTTCATTCATTAATTTGATGCCACTTATCATGTTATGGAATATATTAACATTATAAATGTTTATACTAAATATATTTAATGTAACCTAGAATGATCTCAGCAACCGAGCAGCCTAACTTTGAAGCCTAGTTTATTTCTCCTCCTTTCTCTCAGAGATTCTGTTTGCTCTGATGCCAATAATTCAGAATTAGAAAAGCTTCTGCACTGCTCTGCTGTATGAATTTCCCACTCACAACCACAGGCAGATAGCAGAGATGCTAAAGGTATTTCAGTAGTCATTAACTAACAATCCTAGCTTTACATTATTTGGAATAGTATTTAAAACAGAGATGCGTCATAAACCAAATATATCCTCCTCTCTGTGATTTCCATTTTCATTTCATTTGATCATAATAACCAACTCATATCACTCACCTGAATCCTGTATCTTAGATATGAAATTTACAAAATTTCTGCAAGTATTTTACAGCAAACAGAGCAATTAGTCCCCTAAGCCAAAATAAAATCTCTCTCATGAAAGAAAAATTGAACTAGTCAATTAACGTGTGTGCATAGTATGACAATTTGGAATGGAAAATGATTATTGCAAAGCATTTTTGGAAAACAGCACAAAATCAAAAAAATATTACTGTATTAAAGCCTTTCTGATCTCAAACCTGTGATTACATGGGGAAATTATTTTAGAACGGTCTAGTGTTTATAGTGTACTTGTATCTCACTATGGACTGTAAACATGACATGCATAATTAGAGGAAGAGAGAGAAATAAATTGACTATGTAGTGAACCATGTCACAGCTCAGTGTTAAAAGCTGTTCTGCATCTGCAGTAAAACCTGGTTACTGCAGCTCTGATACTGTATTCAGTTTCTGTACTTTTTATTCTACAGAGGTAGGCAAACTGAAGGAGTTAAGGGAGAGTTATGAAAGCCAACATGGTGCAGAAGTCAATGGTCTGTAGCCATACACAAAGAAAACACTACGGGCAATGTTAAAATCCAAACTGTTAACATTTATGTGGAAACAATTAGCAAAGTGAAAAATAAGTGAATAGAGATAACAGATTGAAATTAAGAAAATAAAAACGTAGTCTTTGCTAAAAAACTTCTGACAGCAATTATATGAACCTGTAGAACAGTGTCCCTTAAAAAAATACTGGAAAACCTGTATCTGATGTGGACCAAAGCAATAGGAAGCATATGACAAGAAAGGGCTGTACTGGAAGAGTGACAGATTAGATGACCTACTGTCAGCTATTTCCCCTTCCAATTTCCATGAGCTGGAGCCCCCACAGATGTATCCCTAAAAACACAGGAGGAAATGGAAAGTAGTTGAGCTCAAATATTTGATTTTTTTTTTCTGCTCTTCTGTTTCTGTGTCTTTGAGTAAACATACTGCAGGATAATTAAAAATCACTTCACTGAAAGCACAGTGACTACTAATACAATCAGACTGAATAGGTCTGACGAAGTTATATTAGACTAATACAGCAGTAGGAGTTGTGAAGAGCTGATATTGACAAGTCCTTCAGGCAGGCTTGTCTTTGGAGCTGTAGCCAGCTGTATTCTCTTTGGTAGATGTTCTCCAATAGGCTGACATGCATTTACTTTACTGACCCTAATTTGCTCATGGCTCTTGCGCTTCAATTCACTAGAGCCAAATTCAGGACCCCTACCTACCTCACAGGGGTCTTCTTGGTGAACAAGGGATCCCCTCTGAAACCTGCTCCTCTGCCTGCTGTCTGTGTTGTGCACAGCCCAGGGTCTGCTGGTACAGCCTATACTGCTGCACATGTGGTGCTTCCCCTGCTAGGGGGATCCCTGAGGGCCAATACGTTTGTTTCAGGCATAGATTTTTGGGAAGGGCTGGGTGTAGCACTAGATGAAAGCTCCTGTATTATTGCTAATGTCTGAGCAGGCAGTAGTAGCTTGTCAGTCTGTTTTGCCTGGAATTGCTCTTTCATGTTAATGTCAAAGGGCACAAAACATTTGCATGAAAATAACTCCCTTTCAGTGCTCCATCTTGAAGTCTGCTCCACAAGACCCCATGCAACCTGGAGGACCCTTATCCAATGCCCAGAGAATTCATTACCTTCTGGATTGTGTTATTTATAAAGTGGAAAATTATACTGAGGTGGCAAAATTCAACATTAAGGTTATTATAATAAAGTTGTGGAATCTCAACAGATGTTTCTTCTACACTTTTGTGGCCAATTGTGGAAGTTATTGCTAAACATGGGTCAATGTGCCTTCAAAATACGAGTTCACACGTTTACTGCCCACTCCTGAGAACTATAACTATAAACAGTAAAGGATATTATTACTTTATAGCATAGGGTCTGTGAACATTCACAGCCATCTCATGGACTGCGAATATGTAGGCTATACCGAATTCATGAAAGTTCTTGTTATTTCAAAAAAAAAAAAAAAAAAGCATCTTTGCTTTTAACCCGTTCAGTCTCAGATACTGCAAAAGTCTTGGCAACAAGAGACAAAGGCTTATGCCATGGGTGTTGCTCCAAACTCTCTGCTGCTCTTGGCCATTTTCCTTACAAAATGACAGAACTGGGTAAAGCTCTTCAAGCAAGCACTCATTTCCTGCAAGGCAGCTGTGGAGCCTGCATTCAGATAATTAACTACAAATAGAAAATTTTGTATAATTTCCTGGACTTCATTGCCTTAAATTTCCTCTAATTATTGTAACATCCTCTGTGCTTCATAACTTCTTTGATGTCCCCATGAAATTGTTCTAACAGCAGTCTTCTCTGATGTCACCATTAAATTGTTCTAACAGGAGTGGGCTGAGAAGTCCAGACAGTTGGATAAGTATGTACCTGAAGATCCCAAGAGGAAGAAATAGTTTGGAAAGCTTTTCCCAAAGGCTTTATTCATAGTCAGTTTAATTCCTTTTAACTCCTTATGTCTTTATACTTCACTGTTTATTTATTTATTTATTTTCCAATATCCTGAATTAATCCCTCCTCTCTGCTATGTTTTGCTCAAGTATTGCTTCCCTCATCTCTAGTCCTATTGCAGACTCTGAGTTTATAGATAGTTTGTTAGATTGCCAATCTAATTCTCTGTGTGCTAGGAACACTGCAATTTCATATGGCCCCTCTTGGCAGGGTCAGCAACACTACTACAATGTCTGGTCAAAGGGAATGAAAAGTGCAAAATGCCCAGAAAAACTTAAAGAGGGTAGCGTTAGTAATCTTATTATGCTCATTCCTTCAGGAGAAAGACAAAATCTCTTGCCATAGACCTTTTTTAGCCTACAGCAAGGATAGGAGCACCAGGGAAACCCAAAGCTCACAAGCACTTTAAATACTACCATCAAAAGAATAACTGCAAAATAGGATCAGAATTCTCCACCTTAATTCCAAAAAATGTCAGGATATGTTTGGTCCCCAGATAGGATAATTACATTAATTCAGGAAATAACTTTGATATTATTTGGGACAACATACATTACTAAACTTCACTCCGTTTGGAAAACAATTTGACATGTCTAATAGGCATCATTCTTCTGTTACGTGAACAGGTAGCAAATGAAAAGTTTGAGGCTCTTTCTCCTAACAAGAAGACAAGAATGAAGAAAGGTCTTGTGCTTGGGAGCTTCATACAAATCAGGAAAAGATCTGTTTTTATCTCCTCCAAGAATCCAAGCTGAAATTCAGTGTGTTCAATCAAATCAAATATAATTAAGAAATGTCCTAATAGATAAATTTTCCCAGCAAACCAGCCAGAAAGTATATCTTCCCAAATTCTTTTTTGCATCTCTGCTCAGATCAATTTTTCACTCTCATCTTCTCCTCCCACTATCTGAATGACACATGCCACAGTTAGCAGAGCCCCTGTTGCCATCCTGGCTGTGGCCGGGAGAAAATGTGGCAACTTAACTTGTTTCTTTCCATCATTGTCTGAAGTGTCCATCACTTCCCAACTCTTTTCCTTCAGTATATATCTAATTAGGTGCTAGTAATCATCCCTTAGAGGAGTTTTCAATGAAATCCTAGTCCTCACACCCCTTGGACAATTAGGCCATGCTCAATTTTTATTTATTTTTTAACAGTCTTTGTCTGGTGGTTGTCTTAAACCATAGTTTAAATCTCACTCCATGTCTGCCCTATTTGAGAGATATTTGCACAGAGGGGCTTTCATTCACCCAGCACACAGTAGGAGTACCAATCACAGAATCATAGAGTATTCCGAGTTGGAAGGGACCCACAAGGACCATTGAGTCCAACTCCTGGCTCCACACAGAACCATCCAAAAAATCAGACCATATGTCCGAGAGCATTGTCCAAATGCTTCTCCATCTCTGGCAGGGTCAGTGGCATAACCACTTCCCTGAGGAGCCTGTTCCAGTTTCCAACCATCCTCTCAGAGAAGAACCTTTTCCTAACACTCAGCCTGAACCAACTCTGCCACAGCTTCAGTCCTAAATTCTAGTGAAATTACAGATATGAAATCTTCTGAAGTCTTCTGTGGCATTCTGATGTAAAATAATGCTAGTATATTTCCTATTATTTCTTTCCAGCTATGATGCAAACTCTTTGCCCAGCTCTAGCTGTGAGCTAAAAAAAAAAAAAAAATTTATAAACATCCATTTCCTGAATCTTTCCTTACCTAATGAGTCTGATGAAGCTGTTCTCTAAGTCCTAGCACACTGCTGAGCGTGGAAGTAATCTTCTCCCAAGCACATTAGCAAAATCTTTTGAAGATACGTAAGCAGTTTGACATACAAACCTGTATCCCTGCAGGTGATATAGGGCATAGTTTAAAACCTGACTGGAAACCAGAGTCTACTGCTTTGTAGTTTGTCTTAAAGTTCAATGAAAGCCTAACATTTGAAGTTAATACCTTTCTGGATAGATTGGCTTTCTACAAAAAGAATATCAGTGTTTCAAAAGAAGATGGTACCTGGTGCAGTCCAACACACCCATTTAAGAAGGACACTCATGCAGCAAGCTACACCAAAATAAAAGTAACCTAACAAATAACCAGAGTGCATGTTTGCAGGGTATTCAAATTGATGATGTTTGACGTATGCCGTACAGATAGAAATCACAGGATTGTACTTGTAGAGAGCAGCTCTTTTCCTTCCTTTTTTTTATTAGATGGGCTTTTTTTTCTTGAAATTGCAAATTAATAGCTGACATTTCTCTTCCCTTAAATTTCTTAAGCTGATTAATTCTGAGAAGTAATTCCAGTAAAGGTATCAAGCCAGGCTACATTAAGTGATAAGGATTACACTACTTCATCTGCAACATCTTGATAAACAATTTTTCAGTGACAGATGAGAAGAATTTAATTTCTACCAATGCTGGTCTGAATTCTTTCAGACTTTTATTAACTGCTGAAAAAGGTCCTCAGTACAGACATGCAAGACTCCAGTGACTGAAGCAATCAAAATAACTTCTGCCTGACTTCCCGCTCCAAATTTGTGAGCAGCAATTTGTTCATTGATGGTATTACATTCACAAAATAGTAGATTGTTGGGACACTTTTGAAGATTCTTGATACTCCTTTTTCATGAATGTGGCCTCCAATCCTGTTCTCAAAAGTGCTCGATATCTTGTATATTTTGCATCTTTATTACACCATGATTCGTGCTGAACACTAGCTAACTGGGAAAAATGGCACAAAACAAGTTTCATACAGAAAGAAGTATGATTTTTCCCAACAGATAGACAAACCTGAGTGAGGCCATCTCATGCAGCATAAAACACTTTAACTTGATTTTATAAAAATATTACACTCTAGTTATGATCAATTATGCAGCTGGAAAAAGGATGGCCAAAAACATACTAGCTAATCTGCCCCATAAATTTCAGTATAATAATGACTATAAAGTAGAATATAATATGTGTTTCATTTCTCTGTAACACATACAGTCTTATTACTTCCACTGATTTATCTTCAAGTATTTCTGTGCCGTATGGAGTCCACTATATATATAGTAATTTGTCCATCTGTAGGAAATATTTCATTATGGTGGGCTACACAATATACGCACGTTTAGCTTCTGCAGTGCAGTAGTTTAAAATATGTTTTTCTCCATGACTAATACATACACAAGGCATTTCAGCCTAACCTCACTAATCTTCTTATGCATTGTCATTCCTAACAGGCATATCTTCAAATCCTTTGGAAGGACAATATCAAACATTTGTCTATTATGCTATCCATTTTATTTGAAATCAAGTAGTTTGGAGATGTTTCTCTTCTCAGGAATAAAAACTGTTTTGCATTGTGCTACCGAGAACAGCATAGTAAATGAGAAATGTAGACAAAAGATATGAGGAGACTATTGTCTGAGCAAACAGAAAGTCACAAGTTAAAGAGCACAAGAGTGTACACAGGTTTCAGCTAAGGACTCAAACCACAACATTGTGCTTCTACTAATGGGTTTCTACAACACATGCACACACATACACGCAAAAAAAAAAGTGGCTATGGGACTCATCTGAGTATCCAGTTGCATGTAATTCTTCATTGCTTTCTCTTATTCCCTGTCCAATATATATTGTAACTTTTAATATTTATGTTAGAAAATTTGCTCAAATACATTAGTTGTTATGGAGTGAGTTCCCATACTCTGTACTAGAATATAGATGGCTGTACTTCCACTTGCAAAGTTTCTTGTAGTAATCATTGACTCATACTCTCAGCTCTAATTCTTAGCACAGAATAGCATAGAATAACCTGAGGTGGAAGGGACCCACATGGATCTTCGAGTACAACAGCCCTGTTTTCCATTTGTTTCGAGTCACAGTCTAATACCTTTTTCCTTTCACACCTGCCCCGCCTCCTCAGTTCTCTGGAAAGTCTTTTCTAGAGGAGTTACGACTACTTAGATGTATCAAAATGCATTAATGAATTATGTTTGTGATGATTATTATGAAAATATGTAGGCTGAAAATGACATACTTAACATTGACCTCAGGAGACTGTCAGGATTTGACAAGGCTAGATCACACCTACAAACTATCTATGAAACTAAAACCATTTCTATAGCTAATTTTCATAATTATTTTTATTAATGTCAGTAGTACTTCTTTTAAGTAGCTTCTGTATCTTCTTATATTATGAGCATAAAAGAGAGTTTTGCATTCAAACTAGGGCTTAAATAAATCTAGATTTCAAGTGCATTCCTGTGTGAAATCTCAACTACGACACAGTGCAAAGAGTCAACGACATTAAAGAGCCAGCCACTCTTCTCCTTTGCACTTTGCAAATATTGCTGAACCAGCAATTTTGTACAATGGATTTTATCTAAATTAACATTGTTTCACACTCAATTTGTTGTGCTTAGTTTACCCTGCCTTTCATGCCAATTAGCTTCCAGAAATGCTTGGTGTGCAAAATGAGGAAGATCTAAATGAATTAAATAGGAACTTAATTGTACTATGTGATAATAGCTACTTTGGAGTTTACACAGCAGTCTCCATTAATATATGTGTGTTCTAATAAGTTGCATTTTTAATGTATTCACCTCAAAACCACTGGGAAGTCAAAGTAGGCAGCTGTTTCAAAAACCTGAATTCTATTTTGTTGTTATATTAAAGAGGACAAAAATATATATTTACTTGATAATCCATGAAAGATGCTTAACCTCACTTCAAGAAAAAGAAATTACATGACGTCAACTGGGAACAAAATCTCTTGTGATAATCAATTGTCTTGTTCATCTCCAGTAAATACCAATTGGTTAGCAGAACATCCATTCCCTTTAGGTACATTAAGGGCAAAATTGAGTAACATTAACTTACCATGACTGTAGTAACCTCAGAGGTAAACAAATACTTTTTACAAATGCTGATCTAAATATTAGAAACCATTTCCACTGGTCAGAACACCAGCCTAGCAATCAGAAATAATGGGTGATTATACCTGACTCCTCCACAAACTTGATCTGGTTATTTTCTGAAATTTGGAAGTTCCCCACAATTAGTATAGAAATCTTACAGAAGGTAGGTAATATTCTGTAAAATTTCTCTAAGATCTGTGGACAGAAATTTTCCGTACAAGTCCTGAAAAAGAGGAAAGCCATCTGCAGAAATATGGAAGAAACCTATGTGAATCATGGATCTTTGCAAATGGCTTATGAATGCTATGAATTTATCTGACCTACCATAGTGGTGTTTATCCAGATCTGAGCTCTCTGTCTGCATTTAAATATGAGTAACATTCACTCCCATAAGCACTATTCTTAACATCTGCACCTACAACTCCAGACTGTGTTACACCCAATATGAACATCACCTGTGAAAGAGCACAACCCAGCTGCAAATTGCCCTGCTTGGAGTGAGCTCCCTTCCTGCTTGTCTTAATCCTTAACTGTAGAGGACAGCTCAGGGGCAGTATGAATTCCTGCCCACGAGGAAGCTAAGTCTGCTGTCAGGTCAAAAAGGGACTAACCATCTGGTCCTGAGGATTCAGAGTTTCCAAGATCAGTTATCAGTCATCTGTTGCAGCAGTTATTTGCTAGCATTTTGCATGTCTTTTAATAAGTTCAAGTAGATCTCATATGTTCTGGTGTTAATGTATTTTATGAGGTTTACATCAGGGTAACATATGACGCTCCTTTGTTTGATTGTCAAAGCTGACATACTATCTCACGGTTCTTAGGTGATGAAAATGTAAGCGTACTATAATGGTGATGAATGTGGCATAAACATTAAAGAGAGAAACATAAAATGACAGAATCAGACAGGCAGATGTTTTCTTCCTAGTTCATACTGTAATCATTCCTGAATGCCAGTAAGCAATAGAAAAACCTGACAGAAATTGTTGAAGTGACAATATAACAGAAGTGATTTTTTTTTTTTTAATCTGAATATAGTACTCTAAACTTAGCTGAATTTGGAAATGTAACATCTGTGAATGTAACCTGCAAAAAGGTTTCATGTGTATGTTGATATGCAATTATGCTCTACGTGTGTAATATAGTTCATGTAGCTATGACTGTATATTCCTCCCCTGTAGAGCATTCTAAGAAGCAGACCCCCCTGCTGTTGGTAGAAATGAGACAGCATTTACTCAGGACCTGCAAATCTTCCAGCTCCTGTCCTGGATGGCCAGTTTTCAGAACTGAAAAGTCACATAGCTACCAGCCACCACTAAATTTAAAACAACTGTGAAAGTGGTCTTTAAAATGTGACACATGAGAAATCATGTTAACCACTTCTAGCATGGTTTTACTCTTAACTTTATACCACACAAATTTGAAGTGTTGAACAGGACAGGATTTAGCCCAGATGATGCAGCAGAACAGCTTTCCAGGATGATTTTTGACAGATGTGATAAACGGTCTCAAAATTAAATGAAATGCTAAATAAAATGTAGAGGATACCTCCTGAGTTAACATTCTTAGAAAATAAGCCTACTTTTCACTTCATACAGAAGGAAACAACCTAGTGAAGCACTTCACAACACAAAATGAAACTGAGAAGGGCTGTTTCCTAATGAAATCCAGAGAAGCCAAATTAGAAACTTCGGTGTACGATTTCACAGGACTCAGAGGGGTGCCCAGCATGATGCATCCACTCACAGATCTACACTCTTGTGAGGAATAGTTGATGGAGTGTTTGCCTGGAGGCATGACCCATATCAGTGCTGATTTTACAGACTTGGGGGACCAAGGAGTAATTAGACAAGCAGGGGTATCTTTAGAAGGTAGCATGTTTTCCTTTTCTTATAAATTTCAGCTACAACTGAGTTGTTTATAAAGGAGAAAGGAGTCAATGCTTTCTGCATTATTAAAATTTGGAGTTATATTTGGAATCTTAGCACATACAATCTTTCTCAAGACAAATGATGATAGACAAGCACTAGCCTCAACCAATCTATAAGGTAAACAAGGTAGCTAGTTACATTCACTTTCCAGCAGATGCAGAGGTTTATCCGTGCTTCTTTAAGGACTTGGTGAAAATGAAAGTGTATCTCATTTGCAGCCATCATAATCAGCTTACCTTTAATCTTTTGTTTCTTTTGTTTTCTTTATTAATAATTAAGATTTATTCATTTTGAACTGTCTAAAACCAGAGCTACCAAAGATCATCTACGAAAATTAATCTTTGTTCACTGCAACCTAATTTCTGAAAACTGGAGGCAAAGCAAAGGAGCAAGAAGGTTTGCAAGTGCTTTCAAAAAGTCAAATAAACAAATTTTTTTCCAGATTCTGGGGCTGTTGTCACTGAGCTGAGGTGTCAGCAAAAGCATTTTTCTCCCAGCAAGCTGCAGTATTTAAGTTCAAGTATATTTTTGAAGTAAGTCTTTATTGATTCTGATTCTGCTTTAAATCCATCTCCACAAAATTTGTTGGCAAGTTGCCATCCTTTATTAAAATGCCTCCTCCCAGAATACTAAACACCAAGCAAGGATTAAAAGAGCCAATCAGCAGAGTCATTCATCATGCTGATGAATGTCAGAATTTGGCAATGCTGGTGGAATTAGGGCTTAAGCTTCAAACTGAACCAAACCAGGTATTAGTGACACAGTTGATACGTTACAAACCTTAATTAATCTTATTAATTTCTTGCTTGCTGTAGTTGGGATGATAATTAATGTAGTTATGATTAATAACGGGATGGCTAATTGCTATTTTTCCTCACTTCTCTGTAAATGCCTGTTCTTTTATTATTATTATTATTATTATTATTATTTAAATACAGTATTTTGTGTAACTTGTATTGCATGTTTCTGAAGCACTGATTTATTCTTCCCCCCAAGTATCTTATTAGAAATGTATGACAAAGTGGTAATTACTGTCAGATCTGGGCAAAGCATGTCACAAGTTACAAAGTATTATTTAAATCTGTTATTGTACTTGTCAACTTAGTTTGTGCCCAGTGGGAAATATCAAGAAGAGTCAAAATTAATGTCAATACAAGGGACAAAATTAATGAAAGTGATAAATACAGTAAAAGGGTCCTAAACCAGACCATGGGTAGTAACCTATACAGCTAAGACTCAGTTACTTAATTCGAGGTCTGGAATTAATTTTTGTTGTCTTAAGTCAACAAGTCTGAGCATCACAAATTTATTAAAACAGTAAATTAACCAGAAAGACAGATCCTACATATCTTGTGTTAATTTTTCCAGTAAATCAACAGAAGCTTTAGAGGCTTAGAATCACCTGAAAGGAGCTTGAGTCATCAGCCTTATACTCTCTCATGGAGCTGGTGTGTGTATTTCTGTCCCTTAGAAATGATATTGGTTTAGTAAAGCTCATTGGAGCACTCTGAATGTTTATCCTTCAGTACATCTTCATGTAGATATTGAATACTGGTAAGAAGCTTTGTGTCTTATTCCATTAAGAACCAATGGAACTTTTAAAACATCCAAATAAAAAAAGGTGAGCATTTCTGGTTAGAGGTAAAACTATTTCTTTTGACCTGTTTCAGACCGCTGTGTTGTCTGAATTACTGATTTATGAAAATATCTGAAATCAGCTGACATTATGGATCCTCCCATACTATGATGTATTATGCTATTCATGTTCTTTAAAATAATATGTACAGATGAAAGGTGATCTCTGGATGGGCCAATAGTTCTTTTGCTCCAGTAGATTTCTAAAATGTTCCTCAATCTCTTAAAATAGAATTATGTATTTTTTGACAATTTAAAGACTCTTTTCGAGACAATTTTCTTCCTGCAAGTACTGTATACAGTTCATTGTCTAAATACTCATTTAACATTATTACAATATCCAATACTTCCCTGACAAAAGCTTAAGCTAATTGTTAAGAAACTTATTTTTTCTTAACAAACTAATTTCTTTTGCTGGGAAATGGTTCCAGTCAGTTTGGCAGCCAGGTTGTAAAGGACAATGACCTCACCAGATCTCATGGTCTGTGGCCTGTTGTGTTTGGAAGCAAAATTTTGGGGTGCTTTATGTGTGTGTGTGTGTGCATGTGTGTGTAAATTAGGTGCTCTAGTAGTAACTCATCAAGGTGAATTACTAATTAATGTGATTCAGATTAAAATCAAAGTTTTAGCATTTGTGTTGTTGTACTTGACATTTGATGATGAATTATCACTTTTCACATACAAGACATAGGTAACTCTACATGTAGTGTCTTGTTCCAACACAAGAAATCATTTTCCATCTGTTTCCATTTCATATATGGTTTCCAACAGTTGTGTTTTTTTCAAATCTCTGCTTAGCTGTTGACTAGTGGAATGCTACGGAATAAGTAATGTGTTCTACCTCAGACTGGGCTACATTTCAGTTATAGAAAATTGACCTGTTAAACACCCACAGAAAAAAAAAAAAAGAAAAAAAAGAAAAAAATATCATTAAAAGCTCACTATTCTCTGCTCTAGGTAGCTGCAGTAACCATGGTACTGTTGTATACATAACACTAAGGGTACAGTACAATCCCTGCGGAATAGCAAATGTTGAATTTTAATGATTCCAGCTTTATTTAGGTTGTAAAGTGCTTTGGGATAGGTATCCTTCAAGATGAAAGGTAGTGCAGAAATGTAAGCTATTGCTATTATGCTTTGAATTAATCACTTTCTTTCCCCTCCAGAGCGATGCAGAAAAACATCTTAACATCTATTTTACTTGAAGGCTGGAAAAAAAAAAGAAAAAAAAAAAGAACACTTCCCCTCATAAAATAGAATAAAAAAAGGCAAAATAAAAAGCTCCTTCAAATACAAGAGAAAAAAAAATCAGTTTCGTGTTGATGTATATAGCTTTCATCCTACATTTCTTGAAATCGATATTCATTTGGAAGGAAGAGAATGAGCTACGGAAACAGGATTGAGTCTTTGGTTATTAAATATCTGCTAGGAACAGATTCTGACCGCGTAATGTCCGCGAGCCCCTAAAGTAGAGTAACTGAGAAGAAAAACCCTACCACCCACTTAACACCGCTACTGTGAATGAGCTGCTATCATAATGCATAGTAATTAGGGTAATCAAGATGCAGACCCTTACTTAATTAAACTTCACTGCAGTGTGTGAGGAGCAATAAATTTATAACGAATAAAAGTAGAAAGGATTTAAAACTAGGCTGGGTAACATATTCATGGAAGTGATAATAAAATTTATGTATATGGACACAGAGATAATTAACACCTGTAAATTACTTAAAGGGGACCCTGTTTCAAATGTGCACTGGCACATACATAAGGGTTGCATGTATGTATGAGTGATTAATAGGATGTAAAGCAGTCGTTCATGTGATTTCTGTCACAGAAAAGAAAATCAAAATCACAGAAACTAGAGAATTAACATCAAGGCAGGGACATCATGTTACCATGATATTTGGTGAAAAAGCACAGAATAACCAAGAAAGACTCTTGTATTGTACAAATACCCAAGAAAATGATTGCTGCCATCTCACTGAATTTATGATCTGAAAGTGTGTAGGTGCAGGTAAGGAGTACAAGAAGCAATGAAGAAAATATTGAGGAAAGGTTTGTTGTTTTGAGGACTTTGCCAGCAAAGCTGTTATTAGAGAGAGCAGCCATATAATTATGTAGTTGGTATAATTTATTACAGTTCTCCTAGAGCAAATAAACAGTACCCGCACAAGGACTTTTTCAAATGTATCATTTCCTTTGCTATTCGATTTTAGCTACAGAGCGAAATAAGTGATGAATCAGATTTTTTTCATGCTCAAAATTGACAAAACTTTATGAAGAAAATTTAAAAAATAAAATTATCATTCTGAACATGACACAATGATTTCAGACACCTGTTATGCTGTCCTTGTCACTAGTATATGCTTCACACTGGCAGTGGTCAGAAAGTGATGGCAGCTGAAGCTAGAAAACAAAAGAATGGTCTTTTTACCTCACAAGTAATTGTAGATGCACATCTCTGGCCATGAATTCCCTAAATGAACTTTTCCTTAGCTTCCATGTTCTTCTCAGAGGCAACTATTGGCAATAGAAATAACATTTAATCTAGTTTAGAAAAAAAAAATGGTGGGAAAAAAAGTGTGTTTTGAAGGGCCAGGATGCAGCTGAACTGGAGGCTTCTTCTGTGCAGGAAATGCTCTGGACATGGGACATCCTCTGATGAGATATCTGTGTTGCATGTTCAGCACTAGAATGGTACTGGCAAAATGGGGATATAGCCAGTGATTTTCAACACGATATATCTGGTAGACAAGAACGCCTCCTGCTGAAAGCTGTCTAGGTACTGCAGGCACAGCACAGATTATAGCCATATGTGCTGTATTCTTCTTTTTCCTTACTGCGAAGTGTCCCATATACTCTGCGTTCTGCACAGGGGAGATAGTCTAATGCATGTTTGCAACCTTGATCATAGCAAAGAAGATTAAATTCTACTTTTTCTGTTCTCCTATTTGCCCGTTTGGGGAAAAGATTCTTTTTGCAATTACCCAACCTGACTAGAAAAGACATTCACTATAGCCATCATATCCAGAAGCTCATGGTGGGTGCACTTCTTTGACTGATTCAAGACCAGAATCTTACAGAATCTGTATTTACAGACATCACAGTAGCCCTGAGTCTAATCTATACCACATACTCTATCACAGCACCCAGCAATTATTCTGAGTCTTGAATTTGTGGAGCACAGGAAAATATGCCACAACTCTCTAGACCTGTTCTGTTCTTTGAGGGTTGCAATATATGTATGTTACATATAAATATGTGACACATGTATATGTTGTTAACATATAAGCAGCTTTAGAGACTTTCAGTTACCTAAGGATTTGTTCTCTCAGGAATTCAGGTGGCTCCATGGTGTCCTGACAGACAGAAGCCTCTAGCCTTTGTTTTTCAGTGTATTTGAGATACAGTTCTAAAAATGTAGGTCAATGAATCAGTAATGACTTGCACACATTTAATGAAAAAAAAATCATAAAGGAAAATACAGCAATGGAATTTAATTTGCTACAGCAACATCAACGAACAACATCTGAACTGTAGTCCCGTCCTATGCCATAAGTATATATTTGTACTTCTTGCCTAGTGATACCAGAATCAGTTTCTGCCTGGATTTCTAAATGGACTTCAGTCATGCCCATACTGGACTCAGTACTCCTTTAATGGTTGCTTTGAGTAGGCAGCTGCGTACTTTGTATATGGTGCAAAAATGCACCAAAGTTAACAGTTCAGCATACAATCCTAGCTTACTGAAATTTTTTTAATGCTTTGCCAATTATGCTGGTAAAGTGCTTGTTAACGTCTTCTTCATCCCTTCTTGAGAGTTCAAACATGTTAATGAATATGTTATTTACTATAATAAAGCCAGATTCTGCTATTCAATTAATAGGGCAACTCAACCAAGAATCCCTTAAAGCTGTTTATCCCTGTTCTCCATGCAACTGAACTCCAGCTACTGTGGCTTTGGCCATTTGAATTCCACACTGTCCCATGGAAAATGCATGAATACTGTTCAATTACAGATGGTTATCATATTAAAGTTAATTTGATTTTTGCCCCTCTTCAGCCAATAATTTAAAGCAGCAATTGGTAATTAGATCTCTATGTTGATTTCATTCTTTGTCTTCTTTTCCTTTAAATAATCACTTTCAATTTCTTCCTGATGATGGAAGATATGTCAGCATGTCTTGAGCAACAATCTATACTACCTTATCACAAAGATTAATAATTTCCCCATTGCTAAAGGAGTTTAAAATTGGGTTTTCCTAGATCTGGGGAGGCATAAAGCACCCATGAATGCTTTCTCTAAAACTGCACTTACACATGAAGGCTGGATCGATTTTCAAAAACCTATGAAAGATTTTCAAACTCAAATCTATTTTTCTATGCTATTTTGCATCTCGGGAAAAGAGGCATAAGAAAGACACTTGAGTCCCTGAGGTTTTCTTCATATGGAAAAGTAGAGAAGAAGGGATCTCACTATTCTCACTCTATTAGCAGCCACAGTTTGATCACAAAACATACCCTTGTCAGATGGGACATCTAAATTCAGGTATGAATGACTAAGCAATTTTATTCTCAGAAGTGCCCAGTATTGTCCCTGGAGTGACTATTCATGATTTTAGCCTTCTGGGTAAAATACCTAGGTGGTATAAACTGACGTTATGTCATTGAAACTAATGGAGCCATATGAGCTGAGTATCTGAATGTCTGTCACAGTTTGCTGAACCCGGTTCTTTGTACTAAAAAATGCCTCTTTATTTTCAGACTTCACTTCCCAAATAAAGATGTCATGTCTAGCAGGAAATCTGAATTCTGGTGCCAGAGACTCTGAGAGTGTTTCTCAGGTATCTCCTGTCTTGCTGGGCTTGGCTGATGCTTTGTTAAACAGTGCGTGAAACTGGTTGGACATGTGAGCACAGTGAACACAGGGGAGAATTTTCATTTGTCAGATGGTCACAGCTTGCTTGCTTTCTAACATAATAAACTCCACACTTCCTAGACCAGCTTCCTCAGAGAACTCCACACCCAAAAGCCTTTGTACATCCGAAATTGAAGGGAGGAAAAATAAGCTATTTATTTACTCTTAGAAATGATGGGCCCAGTAGAGTTGCTCCCAAAGGTTTGGATCTCCACCTACTAGCTGAAAAATAAAGCAGCTTTCAGTGAATGGGTGTGTAGTCCATGTCTCTCCAAGACTGTCATGTTACTATTGTGTCAAGGAAAGTCTTCATTAAGGATTCCGCAGGTCTTTGAGACTGAATGTAAAAGATGTCAGCAGGATGGCTGAGTGACCCCAAGCAGAGCAGGTTTTTTTTTATTTTTTTTGTTTGTTTGTTTGTTTTTTTCAATGGCTGAATGTGCCTGAACAGTAGTTTAGGTGGAGCAGGAAGAAAAGCATTACCAGATTTTGTTATTTTATAATGAGACACATAAACGTTAGCTTCACCGAAAGATCTAAATCCAACAATTACTTGAGACTATCACATCTTTTTTCTTTGTCTTTTGATTTTTGTTTCCTTGTCTTTGCAGACAGAAATCCAGAAAAAAACATAATCCAAATGAACTTGAAGTCTCAAAAAACATAATCTAAAGAGAATCATAAAGACATTATCATTCAAAATTTCTTTTTAAAACCTAACCTCCATTCCATTTATTCAATAATAAATAAATAAATAAATAAATGATTAAGAAGGCTTAACCTGTGACATTTGAATTCTTGTTTTTGACGCTTTTTTTCATCCCAGATTAAAGGGTATTCTTTCAGCACTATATAATGATGGGGCTTTTATGCTGCTCTCAGAGTTTCTAGGGCAAAGTTTTTTAAAAGGCTCCATGGCCAAAATGCATTTGCACTATTCTGATCTTCCAGTGTACTTTGATTTCTTGTGACGCTTTGTAGTTATCAGAATTCATCAGCTAAAACTCAGAGCAAGGTGAGAGGGCAGTGGATCAGCTTTTAGAAAAACAGAGTGCAAAGATGAATTTTATGTCCACTTCTACAGACACAGTCCAGTTCTGCTTGTGTCATACACACCCTAGAAACTGAGCAATGAATCCTATAGAGCATGAAAATGCAAGTGAAATCTATTTGTTGTGGTTTCCAATGTGAAAACTGAATCTGTTCAACAGGAGAAAATAGTAGCAATCTGAATTATTATTATTTTTTTTTTGATAGATCCCTAGGAAGTGCATCAGATTTAGTTTTACAGTTCACCAAGAGAACTTTGGCTTTGACAGCTCAGCTTGGTCTAAGCAGTGCTCTTGATACAGTCATTTATAGGTAGCAAGTCTCTGCTGATTTCCTGAGCAGATGTCAGCCACACAGCCCATCAATCACAGTTGGGAAGACAACTTGCTCAAACAGAAAAAGAAAAGAGAAAATGAAAACACATGTGGGCATTTCTAATTTTCCAGTCAGTGGGTCTCTCATATGAAATCTTAAATCCCAACTCCTTTGAAGCACCTTTCCCCTGTCCCCAGACACCACCACTTGTAGAGCAGTTGCTAAGTACTGGCCATAATGCCAGTACACTGCACATTTTCAGGTACAAAAGACAGACAGACGGGAAGGCACTGTTCTCTTTTTCCCTTGTTAAAAGTCATGAAACCTAACAGACTGGCTTCATAATCCGCTCACTGTAACTATCCCTTATCTCATTTTTAAAAAGATGCGGGTGTGTTCTGCTGCGTGAACTCTTATCTCACGCTGTGACCCCTGTCGCAGGATAATTGCTTGTTGCTATGTGAGCATTAAAAACCAGATTGTGTGGATGGGGCTTAGATCTTCCTGCAAGGGAAGAGCTGGCCTCTGTTACTGTGGATTAAGGTGCATATCAGTTTTTAGCAACACAGAGGCAATGAAATACAAAGCTGTTGTCAATTTTTCCAGGAGAACATAATGATATTACTCATCAGCTAATAATGACAGTATTTAAGCTTCCTTTTTGTACATAGAAGAGAAGCATTTACACAAACTAGCAATTATTTCTTATGTTAAAGAACTACACTAACTATAGAGGATGAATTTGAGGTGGAAAGCCCTAAAGAACTAGAAGGCTGCATCTTGAACAGAATTAGTGAGCCAGTCTTTTCTTGCTTTATGAAACAATTAATAGTTCAATAATTTGTTTGTTTCTTGACAGTATTTCAGAAGAATGAATTATAGCGGAGTAGCCAGATGTTACTTTTATCTGTCAGCAAGAACTTCCTAGAGAAGCTGTGCATCTTCTGACAGTCACCTGAGACAAAAGTATTTTAAATACATTTTCAGAAGACTCTTCATACATGAAGAGAATATCTGTGGTTTATTATTAATTGTTTGTATTTCGCATTCTTTGTTCATTATCCTGTCCTTTCAGAAGCTCTATTTATCTGAGCACAGACTGGAAGTGGTATCTCATGAGTTGATGGACAGTCTCCTAATTCATACTGCAAAAGATGAACTGCAAGAGCCTGGCAAACTGAAAATTATTTATCCAGTGACTTTTACTGCTTTTAAAATCCTCCTGGTCCTTTAAGAAAGAACTGCAGCAACCGAAGCCATTCTTCTCTGCAGCACAGAAATGGGTAATTTGGTAGCTTTCAACATGCAAAACAACTAAACTGATACAGAGAAATGGAGAGGCAGGAGGGATGCTAAATAAGAGCAGAGATACCAATACACTTAGAAGACCAACAGCCCAACCAGAATTAAATGAATTCAAGAATAAACTGAAGAAGTTGGAAGAAACAGAGTAATAAGGATGTTATATTTACTAATAACTGTGATTGTTCTTATAAGAAACATAATAAACTACCAACTGTTCTTGAATAAAGTAATTTACTTCAAATCTCTCTTGTTCAGTCGGACGAACACCAAAGTGCCTCTAACTGGAATTCTTTAAGAGGGCAAATACGTACTTTCTATGAAGTTTGGTTATATCAGAATGTTCTCAAACAGTTCTCTAGTAACATGCTCATGAGCAACACATTTATAAAACTTGCTCATAAGCAAAACATTTATAAACACTCTGGAATAAAACTACAGTTACATTACGTAAGTGATCCCTACAATGACATCTGGAAAAAAAAAAAAAAGCCAAACCCACAACTGACAACAATGCCACTTCTGCAGGCACTTAATGACTTATCTGCTAAGTATCCAGAAGACCAGAGGTTATTTCTTTTAGGAGCTGATATAGATTTCTATCTTCTATGCTGAGAATAATTCAATATTGTTGAAAGTATCAAAAAAGAGAAATTCAGTTAGAAATACAATTCTATATACTGCCTTTCAGCACGGCTCTCAGTTACAGGTTTGATTCAAAGCTAGTGAGGTCAGTGATAGCTGTCCATTGACCTCACACTCCACGGGAGCAGACATGGGACCACGCAAATACTTTATTTCTTTTCCACATTTCCTTTTTTTCAGTTTGCCATTTTGGGCACTGTTTATGGTAACAAGGACAGGTTTTGCTTTCAAGCCTTATTTTTGTCCTTTCTTTGAGATTAGCACCCCATGAAGTACAGTCCTGACCACTGAAAGGGGCTGTATTTATCTCTTGCTGAGGTCAGGGTTGATTTTCCCATTTCTGTTTCTTACCCACCAACAGAAAGACAGAAAATACTCTTCCCTGTAACTCTGTAAGTGGCACATGCAATAAGCTGTAAAGCAGGGACCATACCTGTGAAATGATTGCTGGATTGTCAGGGAAATTATGCTATTTAAGCATCTTTGACAGATGGATACCTACAAGCCCTGAATTGTCACAACTGGAGGGCACTCAGCCATCTCCTCACAGCACTTCATAGGCACAGATCATTTGTAAATAAAACAAGTTTGCTCAAAAATACCCTTTTTTTTTCTTTTTTTTTTTTTTTTTGCAAAATATATGAAGAGATTTATTATTTTCTAAATGCATTCTGCAAAGGCATGTCCATTTACAAATCATTTCCAATCAACTTAAGTGTGAATGTTTGATATGCAAAATGTGAGCAGTGCACTCGGCTCATGATTCACATAACACATTGGTGCAATCTTTCTGAGTCAGTTCCATATGCAAATGGTCATATTAATACTGATTTCAAAATGAAGCTTCTGAAAATCCTTCAATATCTTCTTTCCTACTGCTGGTTGCACTCAATCTAGTAATCTCAGAGACTGTTCGATTTATGAAAAGCAACAGTAAAGGGAAACTACAAGGGAAAAAAAGAGCAAAAATTATGACAGTCTTCACAGAAAAGTATTTGCAACTTTATCTAGCATTGGTTTTCAGCAAAGAATTGAAGCTTACCAAGGTCAACCTGAATTTCTCATGAAGTTATTCAACTTTTGCTGCTTCCCTTTGTTTCACTAACAAAATGTTTAATTTCTGGTGAGTATGGAGAATTCAGGGCTAAACCCAAGGCTCTTTTTTTCCTTCAGACCCACAGCTGACATTAAGCAGTAAAGGAAGAAAAGCTGTGATTGACACATGGGGATCTCAGCTTGACCATGGTGGTTAGCAACATAGTTGTAAGAAATCCATCTCAGAGGTTACCACGGCCACTGCAGGGATAACTTCGCTGTTTATGGAGGCCAGCAGACCCTTTACATGCTCCCTACCAACCGATTCTAATAAGGCAGCATCTACCTCTCTTTTCCTCAACATGTAATTTGCAGCAGCTTAATTGCTGTGATTTGCAGCAGTTTAGTATAGTAGCCTGGCAGTTGAGCAAGCTATCCAGTAGAGTGGGCACGAATAGTTGATGGTTGGACCTACAACCAAGAAGCCATTTTTTCTCATCACATCCCTCTGATTCACAAAGCTGACAGGAAACAAAGCAACTGTAATTTTAAATAGATAGCAATGCTGTGTTCCCAATGATTCTGTGTTCCTTTAAAGAAAAAAAAAATAAATTGTCCTTCCGGGTCTAAGTTTTTGCACATTTTTTGTCACTTCAGGCATTTTTCTGCACTGAGTCAAACCACTTAAATGCAACTGTAAAGAGTGGGCCCAGTCCACAGAAAAGTATAATAAAATTATTTTAACTATTCAGAAGGAGTAACCAACTGAGAGAACATAGGAGTGAGAATAAAATATGATTTCTTGTGTATTGTCGTAGTCACTGCTTGTAGGAGACAGTTATGACAGTGTACAGGCACATTCCATTTACGAGGGTTTAATTACAGCCAGATCAGCTAATTTAGCTTACAAGTTACTGCCAACCAGCTGATGGAATATTAATTAAGAAATGCTTTCAATGAAGTTAGGTTCATATGCACAGAAAGTATTGCTTCCTGGCTTTTTAATTCTAATGGCTTCCAATTTGAATATTCAAGTGCTTAGCATCATCTAAAAAGTGAAGATTCATACATGAATACATTGAACAGCACTATTTACCGTACCTAATTTTTCTGTTTATATAAATAAACAGTAGGAATAAAAGATATACTGAAGATATTTCACAACTGTCTCAGATCAACTGTAAATCATACAATGTAATACAGTATTTTTATGTGCAGCACATGGACCATGCATAGGCAAGTTGCAATGAAATGAACAGTAAAGTGTTGTTTCTCTTCTTGCTTTCTACAGATAGCTAAATTATATGCTATGCATTCCTAATTCTACCTTTTTATATAATTTTATTTGACCACTGATAGAAGAAAGGGTGTTTTTTAGAGCTGGCTGTGTAGAAGTGGTATGTACAAGAAAAATAATTGCAGGTGAGGTGTTTGCTGCCAAAATGTTTTTGGTTTCCCGGAAGAAGGAAAAAATTATTAAATCTTATTATTTAAGAGACAACATAGGTGACAATATTTGTCCTTAACACTGTTCAAACTAAGGGAAATATTAACCTTAAAAGTTTACAAGCTAAAAGGTAGATACTGAGAAGAAAGGACACAATAGGGATCCTGTGAATCGCAGTCACTAGCATATTGTTTTAAATTAACTCACTTCATGATGGTTTCATGTATTTAGCAAGCAGCCTGGATAAGAAAGACTACTTTTAGAGCTGGCATGAATATTGCACTGTGCAGAATCACAGACTCATTGACAAATGGGCATTTGGTGCAGCAAGGCACATGGAAAAGCGGTGTGTCCCCTGGAAACTCAGCTCTTAAGACTGCACTTGGTCTGTGCATGGCATCTACTGCATAGCTGGAGGTTGTAACGAAGCTCTCAGTCATGTCTTCATTCCTCTTCATCTGCAGTCGGCAAATAGTTAGGCCTCTGCTGTGGTGCCTGTATCTCATAATTTGGCCTCTTCTTTGGGCCCATCCTCACTCTAAGTTGTCACCATGAAACTTTGTCTAATACTTAGATACTCGTTGTTCAAAACTGCTGGAAGATCCAGCCTTTATCTGTACTTCACCTTCTGATTACATCTTTGCATTTCGGCTGACAAATGCAGCCATACCCTACACGTCTTCATTCATAGTGCTGATGCTGTAAGAATTATCTTCCTGTTCAATCCCTTTGACAATGCCTTGCCTCTTTTTATATTTTTCCTTCTAGTTTTCCTGTCTCCATTGCTTTCAACATGGCTACTTGTCAATAACTTCCCCATTCAGCACCAGGACGATGTTACCTCTTGCTAGCATCAGTTAGGTTTCTAAATAAGGGCTCCTCTTGAGTCCTGCTCAAGGTTAGGACTGCGGGGAACAATGATCATACAGAGAGGAATTACCAGAAACAGGTCTGCCGAAAGTGTGTGCCATCTGCCTTTCACAATCCCATCTTTTTCTGACTGATCTCTCCTCTCGTGTGCATCTCAAACCCCAAATACCTGTGCCTGCCCTGTGTCTGGGTTGGACCTTTCACCTCACTGCAATGCTCATCTGGCAGTTTAATTCCAAACGGAGGAGTACCTGTTTTAACAGAGTGGCTGATCAATAGTTTAATCAGCTAGTTTGTTTCTAGTTCTCTCTGTGCGGCTGCTCTGTTTCTCTACTTTTGAATACTGCAGTTCCAGAGTCAGACTGGCATCAGGCTGAGATGTGGGGGGTATAAGAAAAGAAAGAATACATGCCTGGCTGTTGGATGTCTTTGAAACTGCCAGATGAAAGCAAACAGCATATGTAAATCCACATACCTGTACTGACTCCTTGCCTTGCCACAGGAGCAGTTTATTCTTATGTAAAGATCACAACATTGTTTTAATGAGTAGGAAGCTTTCAGAAAAGGAAGCAAGAAGAGTGACAATGTTAAGGGAAATTAAAACTGCATCTTTTCAGTCCCTCTGAATTAAAAAACGATTATTTATTTTTTCACTGAGGTGCTGTGATGTACAGAATAGAATCTTGGAGGTGTTTTTTTTGATTTATTTTTTGATTACTGTGAGCTACTAAAATATCTCTACATCAATCTTATTTCTGCAGATGCATTTGTTGATATTTACCAGGTAATTTATGCTAATACAGACAGCATTCCCAACTGGTCACTTCCAGTACTAGCACTTACAGGCATTTTGTCAAGCACTTGAAAACACAAGCTGTACAACTGGATTACTTAAACTTTTTAATTAGTACTGTTGCCAAGAAACAACTGTGAACAACAGAACGTATTTTTGAATGCTTAATCATAATAAATCTGTCAATTAACAAAAAGCACATTTCTAGCTGAAGTAATATGAGGGAAATGATCATCTTCAATATATCTGTTATGATTTTCACCAGGCTGGCATCTGATATACAATATGGTGTCTCTAATGAAAGAACTGAATGCAATGCAAGATTTCTCTCTGAAATGTTCTGTATGGGAGAAGGATAAAGTTCCAGGTCTTGTCATCTCAAAAAATAATCAGCATTCATTTTGTAGCATTGTTTCCGCTCATAGAAGAAACAAATGCATTTTTGCACTACTCACAGACATTTTTCCTCTACTTTATTTTGGCTGTCTTTTTAGACCTAATGAGACCACTCGCATGTCAGAACTAATCAGTAGTGAATGAACTACAAACATGGATTTAGTAATTGCTTCTTTGCTCGAATTTAATATTTGCCTTCCAGTAATCTAGCAAGGGAGTTAGTGCTGTTCAGCGCAGTTCCAAGGGATTAAGAAGAGTTTCCTAACTAGAATATTTTTACTCTTTTGGATAATTTACAATTAACTGAAGCATATAGTACAAAGATCACTTCAGTAAATAAATAAATAAATAAATAAATAAATAAATTCTCTTGCCCTGGGAGAGGCCATTCACAATTATAGTCTGGCTGAAAAACCTCCCTCGTTCTGCCAGTACCTATCTGTTTTTGTATGCTGGTAGAGACTTGGTAGATTTATATAGATTACAAAGCACAGGAGAAACTAAAAAAAGGCAGCTAACATTTCACCTGACATGTTATTGCTTAAAGCGTTAAAACTAGATTTAACCATTCACTACTCAGGCAAGGCTGCATGACTTTTTAACTGTCATTCCATTATTGCAGACCATGGTCTTCATAGAACCAAATATTTAGGATGGTCATAGTCTATTAACCAACACACACAAAAAAAATCATGCTGAAACAGAGGGAATGGTGACATACAATCTGTAAAGTATGAGATTTGACATTGAATTCTGTAGTTTTAAAAAAGAGTTGAGAAAGAGTTTTTAAGAAGGAGTTAAGAAATACATCATTAACTGTTTTATTTTAATGGCCTGTATCCAAAAAGGGATTTTAGAGTAAAGAGTTATCAAACCACTGGTCCATCAGAAACGTTTTTTTGTTTTTTTTTTTTTCTTTTTTTTTCCTAAAACCCATTGTTTACATGTTGTTTTCTGTTACACATATGAATTATATATTTCTACACATTCTAATTTTAATATTTAAATCTAATTCCTCCTAAGGAAGAAAGCAGTAAGGATATTAGAACCAAGAAGAACAAAACCCAGAAACTTGCTATGGTATCAGAAAAGCACCCACCTGCTTTTGCAGTAGAATGTTCAGGAACAAACAAAACAAAACAAAAACAAACAGCAGCAACAACAACAACAAAAACAACAAACAACAAATTTGAGAACAGTGATTTTCTACAATTAAGAAACAAAGAAAAGAAAGATGAACGCTATAATTCCTGCTATTTGCTTGTCTATCGTAATATTAACTGATGGATAGCATTAAAAATGTCTGTTTGGCCATGGATGACATTGGCCAACAGTATGGTGGTTGATTGAACAAAAATGTAGTCAAGATACAAATTGGGCCAGACCATCAGGCAGCTGTAGCTACAGTAACATCTGCCATCTGAATGTTGTGCCCAGTATCTTGATTGGATTGAAATCAAATAAATATCTCTAATTAAATTTAATAGAGGTCCTTTCCTTTTGTGTATGAATGTAACCAGTAACAGACCAAATCAGATGGAAAATTTTGTTTGGAATAGCGAAAATGTAAGCGCTATAGTATTACTTAGCAGAAAGGTCTTCACATTAAGTGCATGTTTCTAACATAGGGAAGTGCTGGAAAATTAAAGTAGGCTACTGATAATACTAGTTTAATGATTTTAAATAAACATTGAGTATATTCAAATAGTTGTACTGGATGTTCCTCCATTGGCTGTCCAAGAAAAGAAGAGGAATATGTGCTTAATTTTACACGGTTACTCTTAGCTGATGCATTCCAACTTAAATGCATACCTTTAAGGTTAAACTGACATTTTATTTTTTAATTTATTTATTTCAAATACAGAAACAAAACCATCTTTCTTCAGGTTTGAAATTCCCCTCTACTGCAATTCTGAGAGACACACATCAAAATAGAAATGGCTGAGATGGTCCAAAATATAGAAGGACTGGCTACCCTGGATTCATGCAATCACAGCATGAAGTTCACATGCTTAAAATCTCATAAGACGTTCTTTTGACATTTATGTCCAAACTTTTAGCTTGGAGATTATGTTGATTCCATTGCCATTTTCATGACGTTTGCCCCATATTTTATTGCCATTTATTATTTTACACATTAGAAGATCAGCAAAAGCCATTGAATAATGTGAAATACGGCTTCATGCATGGAAATTAATTATAATGTCCTATTAAAAAGTTTAAATTAAATAGTTTCTGTGTGGTAAATTATGAAAGAAACTTCTCACTGTTCTGATGGCAGGGCTCACAACAGGTCTGAAGCCCACAAAGATGTATGACTGGAGTTTCTGTGCACAGGTGAAAAGATGTTGTTCCAGAAGAACAACAAGGCAGAGGAGATTTCTCTCTGACTGATTATCCTGCCTTATTCATTTATAGCAGTTGTTATTGTCTGTGGCTTGTAAGGAGTTTAGGATAGCTGTGTTTTCTCTGAGTATTTCTATGCTCCATTGTTGATGTGACCAAATGATTTTGAATCATGGTAGTCTTTATCTAACGCGACAGCTACTGTGCCTTTGTGGCTGGAAAATTGTAGCTATATTACCCGATCTTCAACATTCTTTCAGGAGGGTGATAAATTTCACTCTCTTGAAAATGGGCTTTCTTTTCTTTTCTGTTCTGTCCCTGTCACTGAACTATTCAGGACCTCCTCTATATGTAGAAAATGTGGCACAAATCTCTTCTCCTATCTTTTTCCTTTCTCTGCAAGATCTTGGCTTGACTTTTTGTTTGCTTGGCCTGACCTTTTAAAATGCCAATTTAAGCATGAAAATAAGGGTTGCTTGTGGCTGATACTGTGGGAGACAGAAATAAGTCAAGTCCTGATTTAAATATATTAACAATTTCAGAATTTTTCCTGATACTTGAGGTAACTTTTTAACTTTGGAATGATTATTAATGGCTCCTCGTCTATTTAGTGCTTACTGATGACTCCCAGCTGGCATTCCTGCCATTCTGCCAGTAGTATTTTACACTTACTTTGTTGCTTTTCATGTAAGGACCTCAAAGCACTTTAGAAAATAAAATTACGTACATTTCGCAGGTAAGAAAACTGAAGGAGAGAGGGAATGGATGATTGGCTCAAGGCCTCCAAGCAATTCAATAGCAGAGTTAAAGAGACAATTCAAGAATCCTGCTCCTACTGTATTTAAAAAGTAAAGCACAAGGGTATGCAGAGACTGTGGGGAAGCTCAGAACAAAACGGATATGGTAGACAATGGTAAATTGCACAACAAGACCCACAGGTATCTCCTGAAATCTATTGCTTTGAATGCAACAAATTCATTTTGAATGATATCAAAAATGTCTGATCAATGCCACTAAATACCAAAATCTTATTTGTTTGGGGCTTTTTGGAAGGGCGTGTTTTGTTTTGTTTGGAATTTCATATCTGATGTAATGAAGAAACAGGATTACTTTGATAATTTGCTGACTTGTCTGATCTCTGATGATTTTCTCACAAAATGTAAATCAGATAACACATCTAATCTCGTTTTGAAGTTCCTTGATCTCTAGCTACTGTGCTAATCTCTTTGTTTCTTCCATTTGCTTTATTTGCTCAGACTGCCATCCAATTTCTCAATGTCTGTTATCCGAAAGTCAGTGCAGGAGTGTCGGTGCCTCTCCTACTCCTCCAAGATCCTGACAGCAGCCAGTGGATTCTGCTGAGCACCTGCAGACCTGCAAGTGATGTAGGCAGGGCTGCTGTCCCGCTTCTGCTGAGCAAGGGCAGCAGGGGATAACCACGTGCAAGTAAATGACATCTGCTGTAAAATGACAGCTTCACCCCAGACATCCATTAGCTGCTACCAATACAGTTCAGCTGCACAAGGCTGGCACTTTATATAGCAGCAGGATTTTCAGGTGATAACATAATAACAGAAACAATTAATCAGCCACATAATAAGTAAAATTGTGTGCTGTGAAGCTCTGCCATTTGAAATACACACGTCTCAGCAACCCCTTCCTGCCAAGGCTCAGGTCCTTGTGTGCACTGATCAGCTCAACATGTCTTTATCATTCCAGCATTAGGATAGATTATCCCCATTAAAATAAGTGTTTGAACATATACACATGCTGTTAGAAATGTTCATAGCTCAATGGATATTAGAAGACATCTTCACTGGCTACCATATCCCTTTTATTCCAGTCTCTGATTCACTGAAAACACATTACTCTAGTGCAATTACCCTTCAATGCTTATTAATCAACCTGGCCAGGAAAATGGACCCTTCCTTGTTCAGTGTTCAAAATCCACGCAATCTGCCCTTATAACACACATTCCCAAAACACTGCCATGTACTTGAACAGCGCTGTGTACCTCAAGCAAGTTAGGACACTTGATGGCCCAAATCCTGCACCTGGAAGTGGTGGCATCCGCTTCCTCTACAGGAGCCTGCTATGGGCTTGCCGCAGGTCAAATATTCCTTGGAGCTAATTCAGCTCCCACTGGTGCCACCCCGTGGATATCAACGCAAACACATCGGTGGCATTCAAAAGGAGAGGTAGTACAGCAATGGTAGAGGTGATACCCTAAAACTCATACCTGCTTCTCCTTTAGAATTTGTATTTATTTATTTACTTTTACAATTACAGTAACAATTTATGTCTTGCAGTAAAGCAAGTCTTCAGACTTCTATGCAGTCTGAAATATGGTTACAATGAGTGGAATGTGATTCATTTCTTATTTTACACCATTTTAAGTTCTGTTGGCTTCACTGAGGTTGCATATATTTCTATCTGCATATATAAAGTGCTAATCACTATCATTTATTTGTGTTTTTAAAACAGTACTGGAGGCATAGAAAGGTTAAACGAGTTGAGAAGAACAGATATCTCAAAAAATGAATTCCCCTTATTTAAAATGCTGCTCTGTTTCTGCCTCTTTCCTTCTATGTGAAATATTCGAGCTAACCATAAGACAGGCATATTCTTTAGTTTGTTCACATTCAAAACACTGGGAGGAAACACAATTTTACTGCTATTCATTTGTGCCCGCCTATCAAAATAACCCTCTCCATGCTTGATTACCAGTATCCGAGGAGTCTTGGCTTGCATACTGCTATCCATCCCCATGCCTGATTGCCAGTATCCAGGACTGCTGGCTTGCACTCTCTGGATCTCCAGAACAGATGCTAAGCCATCTTCCTTTGTGTGTGCTGGGATGTGCTGATGATATCCCATGACACTGCCCTGGGAACACTTTCCATACCCTAAGAACTCCCTTATGTTTTCCCAACAGCCTCACAAAAAATAAAAAGATGCTGTACACCAGCTCCTGCCAGCTGCTTCCTCTTGCCTCAGGAAACAACCTTATAGGCAGACTCTGAAACGGCCTCATCAAACAGAAGGTGGCTCTTCTGGTGTCAGTGTCTCATCCTGAAACAACTTTAAAAGTGTCTCCCATATCAGGCATAGCTCTTTATACAACAGTTTATAGAGGTTCTGCTTTCAAAAAACATAAATAATAGCCAAAAGGCTAAGGGCTCCTGATGCCCAGCAAGCACTAGAGCTTTGCTCTCATCTCACAAACATGTACCATCACACACAGCATTGGAGTTAACACCAGACCTACACTGGAGTGCAGCTGGGTGCCTGGGGCCAGAGGTGACCATTACAACCATTCTGTTTGATCTCTTACTCAGTGACAGCCATAACATTTCCTGCGATTCCTTTTGTATGAATACAAAACCTTGTTTTAAACTTGATAATTTTGTTCCCCTGTTAATGCTTCTGAAGCTAAATATGAGGTGAAAACTGAAAAGAATGTGATTGACATGTGGATGGATGTACCTAATGAAAAGACAATTAAGGTAATTAACAGGTAGTACATATGCAAGGAATCTTGCCTGAGTTCACATCAAAATGTCAGAAACTGATTCTTCTCTTCTACAATTTTTCAAGTACCGTAACTTCATTTTGCTTAGAAGAAAAGTACTTCTGATTTATATGAGCAGGAAAAGGCTCATGTCTGCACTGCAAAGTAGCTTGTGCACCTAAAATGCTCAACTTGTTTTGGAAGGATCACACCAGCAATACACTTAAACTGGAATTCAAGGAATTTATTATCTGCTTACTGCAAGTAAGCTTTAGTTTTGCTCCAACGTGTCTTAAATATTAGGCAAGATGCCCCATTTCTCTTGCTGCCAATCCCTACTCCCTTCTGAATGCTATTCTGACTTCTCAGCTGAGTACAACAATCTGTTGCTCTCTCCCCATTTCCCTTAGGTTCTTGTGGGTTTGCAGCCTCATGAGGTTTGGGTCTTACTTTTATTTTTGCAGTTACTTGCACAAAAAGCTGTTTCCTTCAAACCTCAGGAAATGACTGCAAGCATTTCCATAACCCAGAGTCTACATCAACATTTGGAGTCAATGCTCTATGTTTGCCTCATGCTCCCATTCAAGTGAGACTGGAAATCTACCTTTAATTCCCTTCATTAAGGAGAATCGACATCCTGCACCAGGGAAAGGTACAGACACATCCAAGAAGCTGAGCATGGGCAGCTGACACAATGTGCTTTTTGTGACAAGCTGGGGGCTTGGAAGGGCGACAAACCCCCCCCGAGCACCAGGGGATGGTACGCACACACAGCAACGGCAGAGAGGTACATGTCTAAGGATGGCATTAGTTGGAATCACTTGCAGTGAATAGTTTCTGCCTTAATGTGCCGTCATCAGTCAGCATCCTGAGAAACTGAACAGTTTAATTGGATAGCTGTTAATGAAGGCAGAGTTCTTCATGTCCACCCAGGTTTAATTCTGGATTCCAGCAAATAAGAATGCTGCCATGGAATTAGCGATTTAAAAGTTCTTGTTCATGCAAAGAACAAAGATACTGTTAAAATAGTATACTGAACTTCAAACACAACACCCCAAACGTGACCCTTGTTTCACTATCCTTAGTAGTCTAATTCCATTTGGTTTAAATTAAGAGAAATGTAAAATGTATATAATTAAAGCTAGCCTAGTTAACTTTTTTTTTTTTAATCATTTAATTTGGGACAGAACTTGATATTCACAATGCCAGTCTGAAAATGAATTGTCATTATAATTTTTCTAAAGCATTTACTTGCATTAGTTTGAAAAATGAAGTCATTGTAATAGGGGTATATAATCTGATTATTTGAATGTTTAAAAGTTTTTATGGTAAGGAACATTGTTCAGTATGTTCTTTAATTTAAGAAGAACAAATAATTTCAAAATTTTGTTTCTAAGCTAACGTGTATTAAAGGCCAAGGAGCATTTTGGTCCTTACCCAGCTTAAATATATGTTTAGCTATAAGTACCAGAGCAATGCACTGAAACCACTGGAATGTTGTTCACACATGCTGTCATATTGTTACTTGGGCTAGTAAAACATTCTAAAATCAGTTTTTAATTTCAGGGAAGATTTTTGCTAAACATAAATGTTTCCATACTGATTCATTTAAATTGCCTGGATTTGTTTTTTATGTTCAGTGATCCACATCATATGTTGTTTGCACATTAGTTCAACTACCTACAACATTGAAACAGCTAAATAGTTGTAGTTCTGTTTAAATGTATAGATTTATATCCATTTTATTTTAAAGATAACAGAATCACTATTTCACCCTCTCCTATTTCTCTGCCATAGCATTTTATGGCCAGAGTGAAAGGAAAAACAATCAAGGCTAGGTCTGGCAACAACCATGTTTGTCATTTTGAGGAAAAAACAGTATTTTGATAGGCTACACAGTGTGTAATTAGAGATTTTTCAAAGCTGCATAGCCAAACAATGCTTTGTTGTCCTCAAACTACTGAAATCATTTGGAATGAGAACAGTGATAGAATAACCAGTATATTTGAAAGTTAAATATGGAAGTCCTTTGATTTTGTTTCTTTCTCCAGCAATATTTCATTCAGGACAGGACTGCTGAAACATCTCTGTATTGCAGCATCCAAGAAGGACTCTGAGGAGACATTCTTTAGCTTGTAAAGAGGAATAGGTTACATATGTTTAATGCATCATTTCTCATTCTTGCTGTGATAGTTGCCAAGGAATGGATTAATGTTGCTCCGTTTCACAGCAGCAATGCAGCTGTAATTCACAAGTATAAAATGCATTCTCTTTGGATAACTGCTTCCTACTGCTTAGAGAGAGAGAGAAAAAAAAAAGTGTTATATTATTAGAACAAAAACTTTGCATGTGGTAATATTTTATGACTGTTTTACCACACAAGGTAAAGGTCAGCCAAAAAAATCCAATACAAAGATTGGAAAAAAAAATTATATCTGTTTCTTTGGCCAATTTCACACCAGCATCACTGAAAGAAATGTGTTAGCTTAAAAATGGGGCAAAAGACTCTGAGGAATAATTCCCCTAATGCTTCTTCAGCTGCTGCTTTTCTTCTATGTTTACAGTCTGTCCATGCCAATATAAGCAGATTTCAGTCTTCTGTATGTATATTTGGGGTTAATCCATTGCCAGCTATTTATGAATTTATTTTTTAGGGACAAAGATAACTATGATGGAAAACAGTTTCTTGGTAGCCAACTTGTTTTACAGATCTTCCTTGGATGTTTTTCCATTTGCTAAGGTGTAGTCTAACTGCTTGACCCTGCATCTCTGCACTTCTGACCTAACTCAAAGGTATAGGATGGGATCCAACTTTGCGTAAGGTATGGGCAAGCTCTCCAGTTCAAAATGTAGACTGCAAAGGTCATTTTTTGCCTAAGGCATAAAAGTAATATTTCACTCTTCCTTTGCATTGCTTAGCTATGCCATTCTTGGAAGAGGAAAATGCTGTGTAAGGTCTATTCCCAATGATATACGATTCATCGTTCTCTTTCCAAGTCATTTAGATACTTGGAGACAGCCACAGGAACGTTAGGATTCTCATGCCAACCCAGATGAATCTGTACGGCCTGTTCATACAATGTTCATCTGGACTCATATCTACCCTCAGTTTTGTGCTATAAAAATACCACTCTGACGATGTGCAACAAAACCTCCACTCCATATTTTCAACAAAAGCTCCGCTCCAATATTTCAGATATTCAAGCATAAAAAATGTTATCTTAAGATTATCAGGGCACCTTACAGGTATAAGTGCATACCATCTATGTGGTGTATATACACCACTTCTATAGAATAAGTACTATATATATATGTATATGGCAGTCTCCTGTAGAGAAATATCTCTATGCACTATGGCTGTGAAACAGTTTGGGCCATTTGGCTTCAGCATCAGGAATTGCCCCATGGTCACCTTTCCATCAGCAGTATAGATACGGCCTCAGATGATTTAAATACTCCCCATCCTAGGTTATTTCCAGCATCAGAAACAGCCAGTCAGTGATAAAGAAGCTGATCCTTGAAATCAATGTGAAGATTCCCATTACATTTTGCAGACCTTAATAAAGGCCCAGATGACCTGTTTATCTGTGAAATTGCTGCTGTCACCAGATGGATGAATTCCTGTGCATGAAGAAAGATAATAAGGGTGATGAGTTTGATTTAGGATAGATACACAGCATCTCTCTAGCTCAAGGATATTCTGTGGAAATCCTGCCTGAAAATACAGAAATCTAGCCTCTACATTTCCTTGTACTGAATGAAATTAAATTCCTTGTAAGGCTAGGATGTATTTACCAGTTGCTGTTAAAATTTAATAGTGGCCCAGTACAACGTAAAGTAGAACAACAGTGCAAAGGGGGTCTTTCTCTGCAAAGCCAAACTCTCACCAGAGCAGTAGCTGGAAATTCACAGTTAGATCTCTGAAATAGATTTAATCTTGCATTTCCGAGGCAGGAGCAAAGACAGGAGAGCTGAACAGAACACACAGCCCCACGCTACTCAAGTTTCTGTCATTTTTCTCAAGTCACAAGGTGGTGGTGAGAAGGAGAGACACTCTACTGGTGCTGTGGAAGCTTAGATCACCCCTGCTGCCCCATACAAGGGCGGTGTGCAGCTGGGCAGCAGCCATGGGAGAGCTCTTCTACAGAAATAGAAAAACTGCTTTTAAAAGATTCTGCAGATGGGAAATCAGCAAAGGTCTTGGTATGGATTTGATAGGAAAAGAGGAAGTTTTTTCTCTGCTCTTGTAACTTTCTCTAGGTCCAGCACCAGCTTGGGGACAAATCTTACAGCCCAGACTGCCCGAATCTTCAATCTGCCTGGACACTGGCTCTTTGCTGACAGGACTCTCTTGGCCTCACTGTTATCCTTCTGAATGCAAGTGAAAGAAGAATCAAGTGTGACATCTCTGAAGAAACAGGTTTCTCCCACAAGACCTTGCACAGGGCACCACTGCACATATAAAGCTACAGAAAACTGCCTGGAAACCCTGGAAGTTTAGCTGCGTGGGAATTGATCTAGAAGAGTTATTTCTTGCTACAGAAGGTAGAAAGCAAGCATGCAGGCGTGTTTAGCATAAACAGTGTCATGACAAGCTAATAAGGACGGAGAAAAAGAAATTTCTATATGGGTAAGCAAATAAATAGAACTGGCATATGGTATAATACTACAGCCTAGTGTAAAAAAAGGCAGTATCCAGACCCCGTAAGGCCTAATTCCTGCTGGCAGACCCTGACTCCATTATCTATTGCAGTATTTCAAATCACTGTCTAAATGAGAAGTTTACGCATACACATCACTGAAAACAAACGATCTTGTATTTAAAATGTAAATTCATCAAGTGTATCACTCATTATTGATATTTACAGTTTGCATATCTGTTGTGCCCCGAAACCCTGTCAAGAGCTGATGCCGCTTTGTGCTAGATTGCTGGTCATGGTAGAACTGCTCCTCCCTGTATAGTCCTGGTACAGGATGAAATACTTCTAGCAACAGAACTAGAAAATCAAATATTGTTCTCCTCACAGATATTTCTCTACTTTTACTGAAGAAATACTCATATTAGTGTATTCATTGTTCATGATAGCATGAGATACGATTTTAGGAAGTTCTCTACTATTAAATAATAAAATTTGCTTAATGGGTCTGTCACTAACCTAAGCAGCAGGAACACCGGTGAGTTCTGAATTGGGATGGCCTAAAATAAGTAGGTGCTAATGAAAAATGTTTTAATTGATCCTTACGGGTTTCTCTGATGTTTGACTTAGTGCAGCAACTGTGACTAAAGCTGTATTTTGTTTATATCCTCTCTGAAATGTATTATTATGAATGATTATTATAATTCCTTATTTTATCTGCATTTACAAAACTTGCGGCTATTGTCTAAGCCTCTGGGCATGTTTACAATGGTTTTAAAGACACTTGCTAATATTGAATTGCTAAGAATGGGTAGCAGGCAGACAACACCCATATGAATCAGATGCAGTCTGTAATAGCACTTCACTATTAACCAAATGATGCACATTTAGTCCATAAATAAGTACACTAAAACTCCCCAAATTGAGATGGATATAGCAGTTAGTTTTCCCACACCCTGTTTTTCCACCATAGTCCTAATTATAAATCTTAGGAGCTGTCTTTTCATCACTACTGAAGATTAATATTTGCACATCATAAATGTCCTTTACTTCTATGTGATTGGCACCTCTCACTTTCTTCTCTGGGACAGGAAAACACTGCCTAATGGAAAAGACATTCTCATGTAAGGCCACCTTTAACAGAGGTCTACAGTGTCCTTCCATTCCCTTATGTGACTGATGATTACACGATTAGAAGGTAACTTCCATTCAAAATTCTAAAATAATTACTTTCTGCTGCCTGCCCAAAATGTATTTATTTTTATGGAAGAAATAATTCTGGAAGTTCAGTACTTCTGTATTATGGTAACCTTTATGCTAACCTTTCCCTGATAAGGCATAAAAAAGCAGGTTTAGACTTTTTTTTTGGAGCTGTCATTCACATAGACTGCTAAAATTCACAGATTTCATTAGAGAAAAAGGAAGAACAGAAGAGAAACAGAGCAGGATTTAAGCACGGACTTATACTAAGAACTAGCAAAGCACTTCTCATAAGAAATACCCATTGAAAAATTGTATCCTAAAGTTACTAGCACGAAGGAAAGGGCCACTTCAGTCTAGCTGAATTGCACCATTCAGAGACCAAAAGATAACCCCATAAAAATTAGGCTGATTTCAGGCTATGGCTTGCTTTATTATAATACCAATTTATTGGCCTTTTGAGACTTCAGTTCCATTTACCTTGTGTTTCAAAGCTTTTCTCTGCAGCTAGAAGCTCTGGAAAAATAAAGAAAAAGACAGAGGCGGGTAACAGCTCTAGGAGCTGGGACTCTAGTAGGAGTATCTACAAACACAACTGTTATGACCAGGATGCAGAGAGATGATCCTGGATGGCAAAACCCAGCTCATTTCTCTAGTAGTGGTATCAGTTATGAAAGTCAGAGAAAAGGAAAACATATTAATGACTTACTTCTGCTCCCAGTAAAAGGCCTACTGCTTGGATTAACTTTCTAGTGCAATGTTCTGTCTACTTTAAAAGTTTCAAGTGACGGCTGTTAGATGTGGAGAACCAATCCATATCAACTGCATTCACTCATGTACTTGCACAATATTTTCCTGTATATTACCCTTAGAACAGCACACTTTCTGCTGTTTTCCTGGAGATACATAGATCATGACAGACACTTTCAAAAAAGATAAGTAAGGTTGTGAGCCTGCCCCATATTTTGTGTTACACTCTAAAGCTTTTCTCAGAATGCTGTTCCTAAACACTGTCTGAAAATCAGGTCTCTGAGAGATCTCATAACAAATAGCCACTTTTGAAAGTGTTGATTACTGATGTTAAAGATACCTTCTTTCTATTTAATATTATACTTTTTATCCTTATAAAGGGAAGGGAACAGGTACTAAATATAATAGTATAATGGAAAGATTCATTGAGAGTATATTCGTGTAAAGAAAATGAATGCAAAGGTCTTTAGACTTTCATTCCATTGGGGGACATTATTAAACTACAGCAATTTTATTAGTATACTTTTTACTTAAACAAGATCTCATAAGTAGTTTAAATAGAAGACTTAATCTGAAAAATACTGCAAAATATCTATTAATCACTCCCTTCAAAAAATAGCTTTATTCCCATCGGAGGTAATCTCTTATAGTAATACCTGACTTCGAATTTTATGATTTTATATTAATACCTGACAACTGAAATTAGTAACAATCAACTCTGTATCTAGATCTTGAATTTCCTGTATACTGAAGAATTAAGCTATTTAGACCATATATTTCTCATAATCAGAGCTAACTGGTAGAGCAACATTTGCACAGGCTATAATATGAATTTCAAGAGCAGCTATTTGATTACCCTTCAGTGTGTATGTCCAAGAGAAGCACAGATATGCTTTGCTTGGTCAAAAGGTGCTTTTTCTTCCATAGGCTGATGTACTAATAAGTAACTTCCAGCAGGTGAAAAAAAAAATGCAAAGCAATAGTTAGCTTCAGTTGTTTAACTTAAACATTAAATATTTCGCTTGCTTTATCACTGTAATTTTCACATTTAAATTTCCAATTCTCTTGTCAAGCACAAAGTTGTGTTCATCCTTCCAACACTGCAAGAAAAAGTTTTACACCCACCTCCTCCTGGTTATTATTTCGAAAGCAATTTAAAACAATCTCACAAAAACATGATTTCTCATATTATACTTAGTGAAATGGAATACTCAGTAAATTAATGTTATCATTGGTGTCTCAGGATAATGTTGAGAAATGTCTTACGCATTTTTCTTGGCTTTATAGCTTGTAAAGCATTATGTGCCATGCAAAGATTATCATTTTCAAGGGGCAAACACATTTTACATGCTTACCCATATCTCCATCCAAACATAAGATTGAAAAGCACCCAATATCTACCACTTTTTTTTTTTTTTTTTTTAAAACATTCATCAAATCTACTGTGCAGAACAGCTAGTCTAGCACAAGGTTAAAAGAGTATCTTTTGCTGTTACTGACTACTGCAAATTACCAGCCAGATTTAAGGGGTAGGAGAAAAGCAATTGCATGTTCCCATTGACTTTCTCAAACAGGTAGTACATTCTTTAAACCAATTATTTAAGGTGCATTTCTCTGCTTCCAGAGAACTCCAGCCACATTTAGGAAAAGGATGGATAACAGAAGAGTAGTTATGCAAACTTATATGGGCTAAGGTTAGCACACACAGGGAAGAAAGAAAGAATAGCAGAGAGCAGTCACAGTGGCTACCTGACATACTGTAAGCACAGAGGTATTTGGTGAGGGATTTGTCACGTGAGGAGAGACAAGAATGATTTATTTCACTTGGGTAACACCTAGAAACTACACATTTGTTTCCTAGATTGTGAATCCAAATTGCAATCCAGAGATACATGATATGACAGAGGTTAAAAACAGAGTGCAGACCGACCTTTTATTTTCATTCGCAGTCATGATCATCATAAACATTGCTGTAAACAGGCCCCAAAGCACAATCAGCTTAATATTTGTCATTTCAGAATAGTCAGCTTCTTTTCTATTGCAATGAATCACATAAATACAAACAGGTTCTCCTTCCCCGGTTTAGGTCTTTCACATGTCCACTAATAGTTTGTGCACAGTGTTCCCCATTCCCCCATTTTTTAAAAAGACAATTAAAACCAGAAGCATGGCATAGTTCTGGAATGGAAGTAAAATTAAAGGTGAAAAGTCAAGATAAGCAACTATTTTCCAAGAAACTATACATTCTGAAAGAAAGGTGTACTCTCTCTGGACAACTGTTACTGATGTTCAGGTTTAACTAGCAGAAATCCATGAAAAATTAGAAAAGAGAAATGTTGAACTTGTAGCAAATATAAAGTATGATCTAACTGGGGAGAAAATGACACACAGAATACAGTGTTTGTGACAGAAGAGTTAAACTCTAAAAAACAAAGAGAAAAGGAGAAACCAATGTGTCAAAACAGCATGCCAAAATCTGCTCAAGCTTTTAATTTGCATGGAAAACAAAGGTGGTCACTTTGGATCATCAGGGTCCTTTGTGATACTCCAGGTACATTGCTGAAGTGCTGGCATGCTGCAGTGATTCAAATTAAACTACAGGGATCCAGTTTCCTCTTCCATGTGATCGAAATTGCTGCTGTACTAGTAGATCTTTATTTATTTATTTATTTATTTATTTTCCAGAAAAGGTGTGGAGTATCAGCCACAGGAAACACAGTTAAATAGAACGAGCATGAATTATACTTATGGAAGGGAAGGCAGTTTTTGCTGGTACTATTTATCAGAGTTTGTATCACTGCAGGATTCCACTGATGAACCACTGATCCAACCTCCTTTTGCCTGAATAACCTCCCATATCCATTTATGCTCCCCCACAACCATTTAAGCATTTAAGTATACTACTGGGTGCTTTTTAACTGGGCAAATGTTTTATAATTCTGTTTTATGACTTAATCACACCTAATATATAAGCTATGTTACTGTTTGTACCATTGCAGTATTTAAACTATAAAAGACAAATTCTCTTCAAGGCTTTATTGGAGTATATCTAGAATAAGTCTACAGAAATTTGTGTCATATTTTGGATAGAATGGGCCCAGACAAAGTAGGTTGATTTATATTGCTATTACTGGAAGCAGTATTTGGCTCAGCCTCTCTGGACAGCACTAACTTTAAACATGAGAGCAGTGAGTATGTCACTACCAATGGCTACAGCCTCAGTAGACAAATTAAAATCTGGAAAGTTAAATGACTAGGAAAAAAAGGTACACAGATAAAAATGTTTCATTTCTCTGCTTTATTTCATTCTTACATCTTTCAGCAGGGAAAAAGAAGCCTACAAAGATTTAGGATGAATACTATCTTCATGGACACCATTGATCATAAGTAGATCCCAGAGATGCGGTAGCATACAGGAGGCCAAATTCCATGTAATAAGCCATTCCATATGCTGCGCATGTAATACAATCAATAGGCTATTACCTTAGTCTTATCCACAAACTAAAGTAACAAAATTAACAGATCACAATCTCCAGGACAAGTCTGAAGCAAGCAAAATTTGGACTTTGAGTCACACAGTATGAGTTATGGCCCAGAACACTGTTTCTGTGTAAAGTTTAGACCTGTCTTGAAATCATCAGTACAATGAAATTCAAAGATTTGGGTTTTAGTGAAATATATTCTTGAGGGCTGTGAATACTATACTGCTGAGATGTGGTTTATGACAGATAAATTATCATCATTGAATTTATTGTTTAATGGTAAGAAGCAAGAACAAAATACATATTTGCAAATATATTGTTCTTGTAATTGACATAGTAAGCATGAAGAACAGCAGTAATGGTACCTCACCAATATTTATTACATTTCATGTAACAGTGTTTCTGAGGATGGCTTGTTACCAGAATGAGATTTGGACAGAACTGATCCAAATTCCCTCTTTCTCAGTCTCTTGCCAATTAAATGGCAGACTCCAGTTGGTGCATATTTTTTCAAAAGCTAACACCCAAAGCACCAGCTGCCAAAATACTGCTCATTTTTCCTTTATTTGGGACATACCTGCATGGACAATTTAAGGGAAAAAAAAAAAAAGTCCAAAACATTTACATTATGGTCTGAGGCAGCTGAAATTATTATTGTGGTGATCATCAAATGAAGTATGGCCATTTCATTTGGTTACCCTTTATTCTTCCAGGACACTCTCTCATGCCACATGTCAAATAAATACTATCAGAGACAGGATTCAATTTTGCTTTTCCTGGAAGGTATGTATCATCCTCATACACCATCAAATGGTCCATGCACAAATATCAATACCTCTCACTCCTTTCATTTGTAAAGCACTATTCACTCTGGAAACTGACAGGTATCATCTATTGACAGAAAATGTGCAGTAATCATAACAGGGGAAAGGTCAAAGTAGTCACTTGGTGCTCCCAACCTCACAGAAAACATAAAGAATCACCTACAAGACAGAACTGATCATGTTTGGCTGGCCTTTTAACAAATATGAAGGAAATCAGGGTGATTTTTGGTCAAAGTAGAAATAACTGACCATCTGTGCTTTGTTCAACCAGCATTGCTGTGATTGATTTGTGTCCAAATAATTCAGCTAATACTCAGCTAGTATATAAATGAAATACATATTCTCCCTTACCAGAACGGACTGAATATCATGAGTAACACAGGTGTTACATGTATTTATAAAAATTAATGACTAACCAGTATCTCCAAACTTTATATAGTTTACCTATGAATACATTAACTAATATTTACCTTGTTTGCTATGAAAATTGAAAAAAAATTATGCAAATGCTGTAAAATATTTAGAAAATTTAAGGGAAATTTAATATACAGTTATGAGCATTTGTTCCAGAAACCTAGTTCCAGTAATTATATACATCCAAACTGCAAACAGAAACACATGCTGTGACCTTCTGATACAGGTCCAGTGAACACTGCTTAAATTTCAAATGTTTGACTGATCTCTGTACAAACAAACTGCAGGACAAGAATTATCTCTGTATTTTTATTTTTTTCCCAAGAAATTACAAATAGAAGGAAATCATGCTCTCTTTGTTGAGAAATGCCAGGTAAATAAAAAGAACTAGAGAGCTGGGCGATCACCAACCACGTGAAGTTTAACAAAAGCAAGTGCCGGGTCCTGCACCTGGGACGGGGCAACCCTGGCTATACGTACAGACTGGGCGATGAGACGCTGGAGAGCAGCCCTGCAGAGAGGGATCTGGGGGTTGTGGTTGACAGCAAGTTGAATGTGAGCCAGCAGTGTGCCCTGGCAGCCAGGAGGGCCAACCGTATCCTGGGGTGCATCAAGCACGGCATTGCCAGTCGGTCGAGGGAAGTGATTGTCCCGCTCTACTCTGCGCTGGTGCGGCCTCACCTCGAGTACTGTGTGCAGTTCTGGGCACCACAGTATAAAAAGGACATTAAACTGTTGGAGAGTGTCCAGAAGAGGGCAACGAAGATGGTGAAGGGCCTAGAGGGGAAGACAGATGAGGAGCGGCTGAGGTCACTTGGCCTGTTCAGCTTGGCAAAGAGGAGGTTGAGGGGGGACCCCATCGCAGTCTACAACTTCCTCACGAGGGGGAGTGGAGAGGCAGGTGACCTATTCTCCGTAAACACCAGTGATAGGACCCACGGGAACGGTGTTAAGCTGAGGCAGGGGAAGTTTAGGCTGGACATCAGGAAGGGGTTCTTCACCGAGAGGGTGGTCGCACACTGGAACAGGCTCCCCAGGGGAGTAGTCACTGCAGCAAGCCTGTCTGAATTTAAGAAGAGATTGGACTGTGCGCTTAGTCACATGGTCTAAACTTTTGGGTAGACCTGTGTGGTGCCAGGAGTTGGACTTGGTGATCCTTATGGGTCCCTTCCAACTCGGGATATTCTATGATTCTATGAACTGAAAGACAAAAATAAACATATTTGCTAATGATTAATTCCTGAGATAAACATCTTCTACTGACTACTGACAGATCTCTTTTTTGTTCTTTTTTTTTTTTTTTTTTTGGGGGGGGGGGTGGGTGGTGTTTAGGAGGAGAGTGTTGGGGTGGAGGATGGTGGTGGTGGTTTGAGAGTCCTAGCTATCTACAGATGACAGGACTCAAAAATCAGATTTTTGTTCATACAGATAAACTTATGGTGATATCCTTTGGTTGTTGTAGCTGAGTAATCCAAAGTATTAAATATAGACTGAGTGTGGATTTCTGTCAGATACATATGGCACATGAAGCTGGATTTGTTTAAGGCAGGTATATGGGAACAAAGGTTATGGACCAAAATACTGGCAAATATGAGAAAGATAACGGGAGTTTTATCTGGTGTATTTAGTAGTGTTTCAGATCATTTGTTTCCATCTGGTCTCAGTCCTAATCATTTGTCCTTTTTTTATTCTAGCAAAAGAAGTAAATACGATAGCTACCACACTGCAGGCTAGTGATGGTTTTCACTGGTAGCATGACTGACTGTCTGGGACACAGCTGCACACTGCTGTCTGCCTCCATGGAATACGAGGAGGTTGAAGCATACACACGTGTGGCAACAGATTAAGGAAGAACAATCTTGTGATTTTGTGAGAGCGTAGGGGTCAAATTGCTCAGTTATACCTTAGTCAGTAGTGTAGTAGGAGACGCTAAATAAAACGTAGGAAAGATGCTAAATAAAACGTCTTGGTCTTGAACAAATACAATACTCTTGGCTAGGCTGAGTCAACAAATCAATCCGTATTTCCTCATGTGAGGTTGCATTTGAAACGGCTCCATTGTGCTTTTCTCCTTGCTTGGGAAAGTTGCCCCTCAGCTAACTGTTCTAGAGGGCTGGTGATAAGATACTTAGAAGGGGCAAGATCATGACCCTATGTATTTATTTCAACAATCAGCTTCAAAGCACCTTTACCAACACTTCAAATCCAGACAACATTAGAGAATCTGTGCTATTGCATGCTATTGACTTTAACCACTTTTCTTTGAATTTCCCATTTATAGCATTCAGTTAATGGAACCTATCCACTCTTTGAGAGGCTTTTTTTAAACAGAATTAACTGTTGAAAGATATCAAGCATTTTACGTGCAGCTACACATGGAGAGATGCAAAGTATCACTGTCAATACTTCCACCCCTTTAACAAAGGCCAGAAACTTGAGATGAGATGTGGGTGCCCTACAGTTGTCTACTGTTTCACTTAGTCTCTCCTTTTAGCAGCTGTGATGCTGTAACCATGAAGATCTGAGGTCTGTAAACAGGCACAGTGTCTGGTCTAAGGTGGTCTAAGAAAAAATACCACATCTTCCTAAAAATGTCATGCAGCTTACACAATTTAACTATCTTCTAAAACAAATCTGAAGATATATTTCAAGTATCTTCACAAAAAAAGATACTGATGATAATTCAACCTATTCAAATTGAAAAAAGTAGCAGTCTATAAATTGGTCAGTGTGCACATTTTTGACACTCAGAAAATTATTAGTGGGTTAATATCAAATTACTGTTAGTACAATGCATAAGGATTTATATTGTACAGAGGATTCCTAACAGATTGTAGACATCTTCAAAACATGCTTCAGGAGGTAAAAACCTGTTTTTGATTGCGTTTTTTGCCAGTACACAGCAGATGCTCAGTTGGACTAAATCTGTGCAACTACAGAGTGGTGACCTGATTGTAACTCAGCCGAAGTCCAGGATCAGCCTTAATAACTAATAAGAACTGTAAAATGTTGCCAAACTTGCTTTCTCTCCTTGTTTCTTTTATTTGTGCGTTTAATTATTTATTTATTGTTTAAGAAAAGAAGCAACAAAAAGATCAATCTGTATCAGCTAACCCAATTAGAATACATAACAAAAATGTGTACGCTAGTTTCACTACAAACAGAAACCAACAAAGGAAAAAATTATCATAAATTATAATGATTTTAAGCTTGGATTACTTTTTTACCTTTAAGAAGTAGGTGCATGCAAGATGCTGTGCAGAACAAATTATATTTTCACAAAAAAGCTGATGTTATTTTTATTTTCCAAGTACTATCATTTTTTCTTCTTATAAAATCCTCTTATGAGAAAAATACCTTCAGCGTAAACATCACCAGTCTTGACATAATGTATTAAAAAAACAAAAGTGATACTATTTTTCTGCTTCTTACGCTCAAGAAGTAGCCCTGAATAGAAGCACAATGCAGTTCAGCATGTTTTTCCACATTCTGCCTATTATGGCTGAGTACTTCAGAAAATAAACCCTACTTCCCTTGCAGTGAGTGGAAGGCTTCCCATTACTTTTCACACAGAATTTCAAGTTATCGTTAATTGGCAATTTGACAGGAATCCATGCAATTCTTACTTCTACCATGTAAAATAAACAAATTGGGCACTATCTTACTGTCATATTTCTCAATATATGAAAGGATGAAGATGGGTTACCAAGCACTTACAGAAATGTCAGAATTTTCCAAAAGTTTATTGCATTTAGACATTGTTTCATCTGCATATTCAGATTGGGATGTGTGCTGTTTGCTGCTTCTTCTTTACCTGTTTGAAATGTTTCAGTCATTCAGCCAGATGGACAAAATAACTAATTGCATAGCAAACAACGTGAACAGTTCACAAATGCCCCACAGTCTGACATTTTTTCATGTAAATTACTGGACAAATACTTATGAACAACAAACATATCGTCAGAAACCTGAGTCAGATTATAGATATGTCTTGACCAGTAAATATCCCAAAAGCTCAGTCCCTGGTTTGTTAGTTCTGATATTGCTTCTCCTTTCTACTGTAAAGATGAGTCACTTTTGACTGAGCCACTGACAGCAATGGTTTTAATGTTTAATTTTTCTAGCTGGAAAGAAAACCTTTTTTATCTGTGAACATGCTCAGCCGACCAGATGGACATAATACCTCCACAAATATGTGAAAGTTACCTTTAAAAAGGACCGCAGTGAGCTTTAAAACAAATTCTGAATGTTGCATTATATTATTTCTGAGATAAAATAAAATGCATCTGTCCTGTCTTTAAAAAATATGATGAAAGCGAGGAACTTAGGGTTAAGCAATTTTTTTCTTATGTCAGAACAGGGAAGAATGCTCTAACTGCTATCCAAATGGCACAATTATAAGCAACCCATGTTACTTCTAGGTCAGTAAGCTGTTTCCTATTAGTGCTGTTCACATGCTCTTATGCGCTAGACAAGAGGTATCAGATAGGACATCCTACATTAAAAATAAAAAAATAATACACTTTTAGTTACTGATAAGCCTAAAATTCTAATCATAGCATTTGCACTGACTCATGACCAAATAGCATATCCACTGTCATGAGGTACATCATGCAAAACAGACTCAGGCATTTTGGAAGTGTGTTTGTTTTCATGTTTTCCTGTTCTACTGACTATAGCTATTATATCTGGAATTACTCCATTTTTTCATCCTGGCTTACCCACATGTATTGCCATGTATTCAAAAGTATTTGAATAATATGACAATGCTACAAATATAGAGTAATAAAAAAAAAATACTTTCCAAACTCTTTACGTATAGAAGACATCAAGATCTTTAAAAGGTTGAGTCCATTTCAGGCCATCGTTTGATTACAAATTAGAATAGCACAGTCTTTATGACAAATTGATTAATAGCATGAAAATGCTATGATAAAAAAAAGACCATTCATGACCATATCGTAGTCATGGCCTTACACCTTTGAAAATGTTTACCAATGACTCTTCAGCAAGTCTAAACCATATTGTTGGTCAAATACAGAAATAGTTCACAGAACAGGCATAAATATTTCTGTAGAGAAAGGCTTCAAGGTACCATCATGGGAACAATTAGAGAACTGGAAACCATGACTTTCAATGAAAGACAGAGACCTGAATACATTTAACTTATTCCTCCCCAGAAAAAACAGGTGTGGTCAGTTTACAAATACTAACATGGGTAATATTTGGGAAAATATAGAAGCTGATCAACTGTTTATTAACCAGAATATATTTACAGCTGAAATGTGAGCTGAGACTACAATAAACTAGGCAAGTTGCATATCACCTAGATTGTGGAAAACAGGCTCACAGAACACATGAAACATTGTGGTGGTCATTATATTACGACTGGAAAGCCTATAAGCAAGACTGGCCATTTGTTTCTGTTATGCTGTAACTTGAACAGGATTTAAATCAAGGACATACAGTCCATACCAGGCTACTTGGTGAACGCTCCGGTCCCCCTTGGCTTTTCATCTTGGGAATCCGTGTAACATCAGGACCCCATCTTTCTGTGCGCAGGGCTGGGCAACCAGCCATCAGAAAAGCCTAGCCCTAGGCAGTGTGCCTAGCGCTTCGGCTGCAAGTTTTCCTTGCTCATGCTGGGCTGCTGCTTTTTTTCTGCTCTCAGTTTGTAACTCCCACAAATCTGTCTTGGAGTACACTTGTGTGAAGACTGCTGCTTCTACCCAAGTGCTTTTGATCAGCAACAAAGAGCGCTATGCTGTTTGCATTGTTACTACATGCGAAGTTTTGTGCTTCAGTCCGTTAATGGGGAATCTGTCTCACATTTCTCTCTTTTTTTTATTTTATTTTAGGATAGCAATTTATTTCATTTTGAACTTTTCATGCTGCTTAATGGGCCTCTTCATGTCAGTCTAGAAAACTCACAGAAAAGAATAAATCTTGCTTTGATTTGTCCTTTTGAGAAAATGGGTTTGCTCCTCATAAAGGAAGGGGGTGTCTCAAAGCCCAAGGATCTTAAAGACCCAGGGAGGCCACCGTTGCTTGATATCAGCAGCCTTCCCTCCAGGTAGCAGAGCTCTACATGAAGCCATGCATACAGCGCAGTCTCTCATTACTGCCTGACTCATCCCTTCACAGAGAAAGACAGGATTTTACTGTTTGGGAACAGAGTTAAAGATGTGAATATAAATATCTGTTTATCATTTAAAGTGTGCAGAAGAGAGAAAGATTGCAATTACTGTGGTGTAAATCTGAAGTAACGTTACGGAAATTCAGATCAGGATATGTGCTCAAACTCATAACGAAACTACTAGTCAGAGAAATTATTTCATTGATAATGAGGCCCAAGAAATGGAGAGAAATTGTAATTGTAGCCTTTTTTTTGTTGTTGTTGACAGAACCAACTTGAACTTGTTTCAGCTTTTCGAAATAGAGCATAATAATTGCATTCACAGGAGCTGGCTGAAACCAGGCAGCCAATTCACAGGTGGAAGGAACATCTGACGAAATCCCTTTTAGCAGGGAAGCTGCCAGTGCATGCACCTGGCTTTTTGTTGGAGTCATTTCCATCTGACAAAAGCATTGTTGTGAAATGATGGGGAAAAATAAACAAGGAACAAGACATGCTGGAATTTAAACTGAAAGAGAATCTTGCCTGGGTTCAGGAAAGGCTAAGGGAAGCACTGGAGGGCCTAGCACTTTTCCACCAGCAAAACAGAGGAAAATGAAGATTTGTGGGAACCTTATCTGCATTTCTCATGTTTTTCTTTTTTTTTCTTTTTTTTTTTTTTTCAGCAGTCCTGGGAAACATATTGTTGGACAAGATTCTTTAGGGATTTTAACATTGCAAACAGAATTCTGGGTCTTGTTGCAAGGAGATAATATACAGTGGTTTGTAAACATTCGCAAATGATGTCAAGCTCTTGCTAATGATATTTAAAAGCTGACAACTTTCAGTGTACAGGCTGAGTTCACAGGTGAGGTATGTCACTGCTGGGTGTGGTGTACCAGGAATTGCTGGCCTTCCCAACTGCCAAAATTAAGAGTCCAGAATGCAACCTAAGTGCTCAGGAACAAAATGTTAAGAGTTTGTGATGAGGACTGAATTGAGTTTGTGATGAGGTCTAGAATAAAGAAAAAAAATATAAACCTTTCGTACTATAAAGCTATATCATATGCTATAATCACTTATTTAACCAGTCTCCATTAATTAATTTTTCTACTTAAAAATTACAATAGAAATAACAAAAATTATAACCCAAAGTGAGTGTGAAAAAGAACTGGGTCCTCCGGACTTGATCCAAATTGAATCTCCTAAAAATCTCACAAAATCTTTAGTGTCTTAGAATGGCCAGCACAGCTAGCTCACTGCCATCCCATAAGGTTTCTGCATAGGGACCATGCCAGGCAGATTCCTGGTTCCTGTCCTGTTGGGTCATTTTTCATGCTCCATGTATTTCTTACTGCTGAAATAGGCTGTTGACGGCCAGAAGCAGCCACTGTGCCTAATTCCTTAGTCCTTTTGCCAGATTCATCACTGGCAAGATGTGAATTCAGCTCTGAGCCTATAAACTAAAGCAAAACACTATAACTTACACCAATTTGCTGACATTACTGTCAGACCTTTCCAAATTCTGCATTGTACATTTTATAGTTCATCCCATTCTGCCTCCTCTTTTTTTGTATTGTAATTCCCTGCATGTGGAATGGAAGGCAGTTAATTGTCACTAATAAAAAGACTTTCCAGACAAGCTATTTTACCATTCTTCTTTCTGGCCCTCTCCTCAAAAGAGAGAGGGAGACCTCCAACTTCTTGGATTTGAAGAGGAAGACAATATTTTGCATTTCTTTTATAGGAAAGGAAGGAAGAGAAGAAGGGGAGGTCTAAGTTACTAACAGCTATTGCGTACAGCAAACATTTGCTCTTTCCTTTTACCTCCTGTTATCAATACTTAGTAATACTTGCCTGCTAACTTGAAAATCCCCTCCTTTTTGGATAAAGTAGACTATATCTAGGTGTCTAAGCTCATTATTTGAGCAGCACTGGGAAGTAGACAGCAAAAATTATCCTAAACTTCATTGAAATGCGGAATAAAGAAGATATTTCTAGGCACACCAGCTATAGGTCCCTGGAGGAGGTAGTGTTAGTTGAAATTCATGCGTTGTCTCTATTTTTTTAACTAATATATATGCTGATTTAATATCACGGTAAAGAAAGTGCTTGGACAAGTATATAGGAGCTATATTTGGACAGAAAGAGGCATTTGTGGTTTTCTTACACTCAACTTTGACCTGAGTAATTTACACATAAACTTTCTACTCAAATGTTCCTGAAAAGGTTGGCCCCAAATTCAGCTTCCTTTATTTCCTCTATACAACACCAGTTAGATAAATACACGTGATAAGAAAATACATGAAAAAGAATTTTCCTGGTTTCACTAACTAAAATAAAACCCAGGCATATTACAGCACCAAACACTTCCTCATGGAAGTATAATGGATTGGCAGATATGAAGGTGGATGTTTTAAAAACTTGAATTTCTCTTCATGTCCCTTTGACCTATGGTTATGTTCTATGTATACAAAAGCTGAATGATGAAATGGGTGAAATTATTGAATGAATTTGGAACATGACATAAGAAATACATTTCATTAAATTCTGGCTAACATGCCATGTCTGAAGCTTTAGATGGTTATAGAAGCCTGTGTCCTGAACCAAGCAAAGATATCATTCAAGTGCTGGACATGCCCTTTCCCTCGTTAGTGCTTTGCTGTGGAAATCAATAGTTTAATTTCTTTTGTATTAAAGCCAGTATTTTGTATTAAGAGCTGTCAGATTATAATCATGTCCTCTCTCTGAGAGATCTTTAAAAAAGCAAATAGAAAGGAAAATAAAAAATGTTTTCATGCAAAGACAATTTTTGTTTTGTAAGTGGTCATCTTTTCCAGCTGCTTCTTTTTCCCTTAAAATCATAATCCTCTGCCTGCCACATCACAATTAGCAGTGGAGAAGTGTGGGATTCAGATTCACAGGATTATGACTTTCAGAGACTAACAGGCAGCAAGAGTGAATGAAGTATGTGACATAAATCCTGTCTTCATGAAAATATATTTAGCGACAAAAGCAAAGTTTCAAACATATACAAAAGAAGTAAAATACATTTTCTTTATTCTCTAGGACACCAAGTGAAGAGAGGGGGCCAGGTCCCAATCAAACATTAGTCACTTTCTTTAGATATTTTGAAAAGGACAGAATATTTTTCAAGTTTTCATAAAGTTCTATAACTTCTGACAAGACACAATGAACTTCAAGAGTCATTGCAACAAAGAGAACCAATCAGGCACAACCTCACGTGTCAAGAAATATCCTGATGTTTATTACCAGAGCAGATCTGTGAGAGCAGAAGAAATTCTCCAGCCAAACCACACGATTATTCTCTACTTCAGTGATATTTAGTGATAAACATTAGTGCCAAGGTAGAATTTTTGCCAGCTGGATCAGTGAGATGGACCTAAGTCCTGAGTAATGGCAGACCTAACCCATCTGCAGTTTTGATGATTTCTGTTAGGAAACACACTTCAACAACCAAACTGATGTGAAGCTGAAAAAAAATCATGCAGTGTTAAGCGTATTTCAGACAAAATTATAAATTCTAATGATGCTAAAGATTCTGGGCAAAACCTGATGAGTAGAAAAAATATTTTCCTATTAGTTGTAAAAATATTTGTCATAGCAGACCAAGAGTTTGGAACAAGTAAAGAACAAGTAAACATTCTGGCCCTTCTAAAGTACTATTCTTGTTCATGAAAACAGTCTTCAAGATTTTCTGTAAATGCTGGCTTCTTATTTGAATTCCTGTTCCTGTGCTGAAGAGGCTGAAAATTTCTCAGCTTAAAAATTGCAAATTGTGATTCTGGTGCTATCCCTCCACCTCTGTGTCAGGGTGAAGGAGAACAGAAGAGGAACTGAACTGTTTGGTGCAGTGAGCTGCAGGGCACACAACACACATGGAAGACGATCTACCGCTCCTTTACCCATCTCCTTTCCTTCCACTATGACTTTATATATCCTGCTCCTAAGCTTGTAACTGAAAAGATGAAACCTCCATGTAATATACAAGTGTTAAGTGTATAGCAGCAGATCATTAGACTGTTTCTGTTCCACGCAACCAGGTAAGTCATTACAAGGCTTAATGGTAATTTCTCCTACACATGATAGAGAGTATTTAACGATAGCAATACTTGTAATCAAGTGCAGAATTAATCCGTGTTAGCCTTTTCTCTTTTTTCAATGAGCTACTGCAAGTTAAAGTACAGTGATAAACTTTAGCTAAATTTCCTACCATCTCCGATGTGATCTGCATTCACTTTGGTGACACTGTTCAATTAACATTGCAGACATTGTAGACTCTCCCATATTAGATAGAGACTGATCTGGAGTTTACAGGAAAATTTGCCCTCTATTTCTTTCTTTAGAAAACTTGTAAACATAAAATTAGTACTATTTAATAAAATTACTGTGGTTGCTTTCAAACGATAAAGAAAAATAGCTCAGATAAACTTTCTGAAGATAACTAATCTACAGCTAATCTCACCCTAATCTACAATGAAATTCTGTTTTTAATGACTACTAGCATTTTACTCTGAAAATTTCTAAAATCCAAGAGCTAAAATCCAAGTGGATTCCTCTTGGAAACGTTTTACAGTGACGTTACTCTTACTGTAACTCAAATGACTGGGAACTGCAGGAGCTAAATCAGTACTTCATATGGTGCAGACCGGGTAGCTGATTAAAAATGTATAATTTCTCCGAATAATTTCACAGTTTCTGAACTGAACTCTAGATCAGCAAAATGCTGCTGATCTGTCATTAACAGAATAAAAATAAATTTTGGACTTTTCAAAAACAGCTTATTTCTTTAAACAAATAAACCAGCTTTGTACATATTGGTATATTAAACAAAAATTCTCATGCTTTACTAATGAGCTTATTGGGAGAGCTTAATTCCAATATACCCAGAAATGAACATTAACAATAGAGAAATAGAGAGGGAGATCAGTAATCCTTTATTTAATCGGCATTAGGAATGAGCTTCATCCAATCACCCATTTTATTCCTTCACAACACCAGAGATAAGCTAGTGAGGTTTTGTGTTCTCTGCAACTTAGAGGCGTGACTTCAATTAGCTATCTATTTAAAAGTTTTAGAGTAAAACAGACACCCAAACAGCAGAATTACTTGTGTTTACAGGTAGAAGTTGGTTTTCTATCCATAATGAGAAATTGCATTTCAAAATTATTTTAAAGTCATACCTGAATCTCTAAATGACTGCTACACTCCAAATACCCTTTGGTCCACTATCTCAAGCTGATATTTACATACAATGTGGGAATAATTGTCAAGCCCTCCAACCATCTATAGGGTATCAGAAAGAACACTGAATTATGTTCTTAATTTTCAGTGGAAGATATAATATGAATACTTGAGAAAAGATACCTGTTTGTCACAACAATCAAAGCAGTACCCTAAAAGGTCAACCCATATTAACAGGGTCTTTCTAAGGGTCTCAGTGTGGCACAGAAACACTAATCCTTTTAAAACTGGGATAAACTGAGAAAAATAAAGATGCTGCAAGTAATGAACCATGACTAACCATACTACAAAAATAAATTCTGAAAACAAATTCAAAGTCCTACAGTAACTGTCCACCTTTAAAGTAGGCATTCCAAGTGAATGAATGGTTGCAAGTCACTTTTTCCCAGGATGAAATTCAAAAAGCAGCCAAAAGAAAACAAAGAAATTGAGAAAAATATCAACAAAGCAACTGTACAAGTAACCTGCTGGAAATGGTAATCAATTAAGCCAAACCAGGGCTTGCTAATTGCAGTTTGAAGCCTGGTATGATCTCCAGAAATGCTGGATTAGCAATCTTCAAACTATTCCAGTTGCTTGGTTGCTCATTATACCTGTAAGCATATTATATGAGCTGTTGACGAAACGTAGAAAGCCGTGAAAATTCATCTCTACATCTAGCATATCTGAGGCAGACATCAAGACTATGAAGCTAACACTGCAATTATAGTGAACACTTCCCTGATAATTGTATATAATTTTTCACAACTGAAACATGATTAGTAAATCATCAACACCTGGTGCTGTATTACCTATCAACAACAAAGCTAGGCAAAATGACTGGTTTGCCTGAATGCATTCCTGCCTTTTCTATTGCTCTATGTTCTTGCTTGTTGTCAGTGGAAAGCACTATTCCCCTCATTTCTCAGTGGCTCTTATCACTCAGAAATGTCTACTTGGGCCTTACAGGGAAAGCATCTGTTTTTATTTCCGTATCATATGTTCATGGAAGAAGGTAGCCTGAAGGATGAAGAATCAAGAGTTAAAGTCTTAACTTTGTCCCATAAGGGCTGAATTGCTCTATTTTCCTGCAAATTATCTGGAAAAAAATATATTGATGAGTAATGATCCTTGAAAACAAAAGTATTTTGTTAGTACTGGCACACATTGAAAAACAAACTCTTAGAAAATAACAAATTTATTTTATAGGCTCCACTTATAATTTTCACAAGTCTGATAAGGAGGTAATGGTACAGAAAGTTCATATTTAATATTTTTTAGCTTTTTAATTTCACCCTTTCCGTTTAATTGCTAAGGTACGAAAGCAGCAGTCCTGATCTGGTGAACGATAAGGAGGGTTGATAGGTGAGAGAAGGTTTGCTTTGCTTACCCTATTTCATTTCTAACCATTGAGTTAAAGAGATTAGGTGCCACTATAGGATGTTTCTTCCAGTCTAAGTTGAAGCTGCACCAGCAAATAAAAATTGAAGAACTTCCTAGCCTCTCATCGTAATTATGAATATGGCCCCCAGATTATACTTGTTATAAAGCTGATTTCTCTGATTCACCTTGTGGCAATTAGTAAAATAAGCAAATGGAGTCTTTGTTTGGATAAATTGCCTGGATGCTGTACTTAGCAACAATTGAAGCTGAATCTTCTTTGATAAACTAAAATAGTACAATGTATACATTAGTGTTTTAGTGAGGATCAGGGCGCAGTTTGAAACAAACCTGTTTGTGCCTGGTCACAGAGCTTTGGCTTGCCTCACAGAGCATATGAACTGTATTTCTTTTGGGTGAAACAAAACTGAAAGATGTGCATACAGTACTCATTTGATGCCCTCCAGTAATTAATCCATGCTCAGTCTCTGGGACCCGAGTAAAACTAGTCCAAAGCAGCTCACCTCCTCGCCCATAAAGCATATTACAGATATCCAATCCTCCTTAATAACACTCCACAGATTTTCTCCTTTTATGCCATAGTACTTGCTAATATAGCCATAGACAATGGTGACATAAATGTCCTCCTGCTCATTGCAAATTTTATTCCTCTGAATTCACTCTAGGAACATTTGGAATATCACTATTGGCATGAAATCTGTTATCAGAAAATGACCTTAATTAGAATATAAGGGATGATAAGATAACTCAGCATTATAAGCCTTTTAGCCAACAGTGCTATCAGAAATATTTTACTGTGCAGCTCACATTCAAGGTTAGCTATATTCATATCACCTTACATATCAAAACATAGAGTATACCTAAACCCTCATGGAGATGCATTAAAACATTTTCACTGAGGACTCAAAATTTGCTATATATTTGTATGTAAAATTTTATGGCTTAGGGTAAAAGCAGTAAAAAGTGCTCATTTTTTCTGATATACATATATATATATTCCAGTTCTAAACTGCAGATGATATCAAATGGTTAGAGATGAGCAGTTTTTTGTCATCTTTTTTCTTTTAAATCCAGTGTTCCCACTTATGTTCCTTTCACACAGGAAACTGATAAAACACCTTTTGTTTGACTGACATTCTCTAAATTTAATAAAAAGCTGCAGCCTGCTTTACCAGTCTAATCAACACAAAACAGAATGGCAGAAATCAAAGTGCTGGTAGTATATTAAATATAGATGTCCTCTAAATTTGCATTTGATAATCATTGCACAGTCAGATAATTTTAATGCATATGGTAAATTATTTGTCTAGAGACTTTTATAATTGCAGATGTCATGTATAGGAAAAGGCTCATGGCATAGTGTTGTTGAACTTGCCATGACAGTCAGTAGGTGGAAGTCCCATCCTGACCAGGAGAGTGCACGCAGTCAGAGGCCTTGCGGTCTTGTTTCTCACAGGCCATTCCTCTAGATCCTACCTGCTTTTGACACCTAGCTTTCTTTTCAAGCCTGAGATCATTGGATCAAACAAACAGCTTGCTTAAAGGAGGGTCAGGCGACGATGAAGGAATATAGGGATGCTGTTCGTGTTTGTAGGGAGAAAATTCGTGTGGCCAAAGCCCAGCTAGAGTTGAAGCTGGCCATGTCTGTGGGAGACAATAAAAAAGGTGTTTTTAGATATGTGAACAGAAAAAGGAGAACCAAAGAAAACATAGGTCCGCTACTAGATGGGGAGGGTCTCCTCACAGACAATGATATAGGCAAAGCAGAGACATTTAATGCCTTCTTCGCCTCTGTCTTCAACGCTGATGATGGGCTTCGGGACCCAGGGTACCCTGAGCTGGAGGACCATGACGGTGGGAATGACAAACTCCCAACCGACCCTGAACGTGTGCGGGATTTGCTGCTCCACCTGGATCCATACAAGTCCATGGGTCCGGATGGGATTTATCCCAGGGTGCTTAAAGAGCTGGCAGACATCATCATGGGACCTCTCTCAATTATTTTTCAACGATCTTGGGAATCTGGTGTGGTCCCATTGGACTGAAAGCTGGCAAATGTTGTGCCAATTTTCAAGAAGGGTAAGAAAGAAGACCCTAGCAATTACAGGCCTGTCAGTCTCACGTCAGTGCCTGGTAAAATTATGGAGAGGATGATCCTTGAAGTTGAAGCACACCTGGGGGACAATGCAGTCATTGGTCCCAGCCAACATGGGTTCATGAGGGGTAGGTCCTGCCTAACAAATTTGATTTCCTTTTATGATAAGATCACCCATCTAGTCGATCAAGCGAAACCAGCTGATGTGATCTTTTTGGACTTCAGCAAAGCTTTTGACACGGTTTCCCATAGGATCCTACTGGACAATATGTCCAGCATACAGCTAAACAAAACCATCATACAATGGGTGAGCAATTGGCTGACGGGCAGGGCTCAAAGGGTTGTGGTAAATGGGGCCACATCTGGCTGGCGGATGGTCACTAGTGGGGTCCCTCAAGGCTCCATTTTAGGGCCAGTCCTCCTCAATGTTTTTATAAATGATTTGGATGTAGGACTAGAAGGTGTTCTGAGCAAATTTGCCGACGACACTAAACTTGGAGGAGTTGTGGACTCGGATGAGGGTGGAAAGGTCTTGCAGAGAGATCTGGACAGACTGGAGAGCTGGGCGATCACCAACCACATGAAGTTTAACAAAAGCAAGTGCCGGGTCCTGCACCTGGGACGGGGCAACCCTGGCTATACGTACAGACTGGGCGACGAGACGCTGGAGAGCAGCCCTGCAGAGAGGGATCTGGGGGTTGTGGTTGACAGCAAGTTGAATGTGAGCCAGCAGTGTGCCCTGGCAGCCAGGAGGGCCAACCGTATCCTGGGGGTGCATCAAGCACGGCATTGCTAGTCGGTCGAGGGAAGTGATTGTCCCGCTCTACTCTGCGCTGGTGCAGCCTCACCTCGAGTACTGTGTGCAGTTCTGGGCACCACACTACAAAAAGGACATTAAACTGTTAGAGAGTGTCCAGAGGAGGGCGACGAAGATGGTGAAGGGCCTAAAGGGGAAGACAGATGAGGAGCGGCTGAGGTCACTTGGCCTGTTCGGCCTGGAGAAGAGGAGGCTGAGGGGGGACCCCATCGCAGTCTACAACTTCCTCACGAGGGGGAGTGGAGAGGCAGGTGACCTATTCTCCGTAAACACCAGTGATAGGACCCACGGGAACGGTGTTAAGCTGAGGCAGGGGAAGTTTAGGCTGGACATCAGGAAGAGGTTCTTCACCGAGAGGGTGGTCGCACACTGGAACAGGCTCCCCAGGGAAGTAGTCACTGCACCAAGCCTGTCTGAATTTAAGAAGAGATTGGACTGTGCGCTTAGTCACATGGTCTAAACTTTTGGGCGGACCTGTGCGGTGCCAGGAGTTGGACTTGGTGATCCTTATGGGTCCCTTCCAACTCGGGATATTCTATGATTCTAAAGAAAAGACTTGTTTACCAGCTGGATCAAAGCATTTAAAAACAAAATTCAAATCTCAACCAGGCAATAGTCTTCTCAAATTCTTAGGCAAGAGACTTGTATTTGTATATATTTACCCCTTTTTAAGTGCTTGTTAGGAAAAACACAGCTTTACAGGTATAAAACAGCATAACAGCACACAGGAAAAAGCTCCTCAGTCCTCACGTTTTATGTAACCTCAATTGAACTCTTCAAATTAAGAACTGTCCTGACCAAGAGGCTAAGCCTATTCCAAATCCCGGTAAGAGCTGAAGCAGTTAGTGACTGGCGCTAGATTCAGAAGATGCAAAACGAAGCATGGTAATCTCTTCTTCCCTCAGCACCAGGTTTACTGAACACACCAGAAATCTGTTTTGATGAAAGGGTTTTATTTTAATGATCCAGACTGCAGTACAGTGGAATTGATTTAACACAGATGAATATTAAGCAGCAGCCTGACTCCTCAGCTGTTAATCACCATGTTTCCTAAATGATCATTTTTCTGAGTACCTAAAGTGATATCTTGTAATATCAGAAATGGCTAATAAACCTATGATTGCTGCACTAACTCTCCATCTTTTTTTCTGTTCCCTGGAAATGTGCACCTGTGTGTGCTAAGACCCTGTGGCAGAAACAAGGGATGAAAACAATCCTAGCGAATAAACATTTTTGTTTTTCCCTGGGCCATTAATAAACCATTTTTCATAATGCAACTCTGGTTGCTGAGACTAGCTCTAAGGGTATTTTCAAAACTAGCTCTGGAGCCAGGACTACACTGACTTTAGAAGTGGGGTTTGAGAAACAAGTCATGCCAGCTTAGGCAGTTTTTGACATTAGTTGGCACTCCTGCACAGAGTTTCATAGGCATTCATGTTATGTATTCTGAATGAAACTGAAATGAGCTAGCAGGTCTAAAGTACTTCTATGAGATCTGCAATGTTACTGTGGGAACGTAACATCTACCGTACTTCCGATATTGCTTGTAGCAGCAATGCTATTGGCATTGTAGGCCATTACCTACTTAGAAACCACTGTTACTGGTTTCTTGAGCATGTTAGGTTTCATAATGAACCAATAAAGCCCTTTTTGTATTCGAAACTTGCAACATAATTCTTCAAGGAAAAAAAAAGTGTCCTTTTAGTGATGGCAAATATGTACCTCTTTTCCTACCTAGATGAATTCCACTGACTGCAGGGTAAACGGCATTTGTAAAACTAGGGAGAAGTTCCCTTGAACAAATGCAGCCAAATGAGCCAAAGAAAACACTCCCAGAAGAGCTAGGAGAAGTGTTTCAGAGACAACTATGAAAATCGATCTGTGTGTGTCCTACACCCACATCATCAGAAGAGTACTTCAGAAAAGTTAACGGGCTGTATATGACACTATTCAAAGAAATTATCCTTGACAAAAATACTATCCTAATATTTCCAGTAGATTTGAGATCAACCCAATATAGTAATACTAAAAAGACTATTTATTAAACAGACCTCTCCAAGTATATCACCAAAAGCAACAGACAGTTAGATCTGTTGGGTACAGAGATGTTTTGGGTAGATATAACCTCTAAATATGAAGAATGACATGCATTTAGTAGAACAGATTTCCTATTCCTGATGAAATTTCTGCATGTGGGACGGTGAACCTTGTGCTACCTATAGTATTACCACTACTTGTGAAGACAAAGTATTTCGTTCACCAGTTGCATGTGTATCATCATTATTTTACTCAGGATCATCAGCCATCATGAGCTGCTATTCTATGAACTCAGTGACATTAAGGACTAGGAATCGGTATTCCAGTATTGATTTCTGTGTTGTGCTATTATTCAGTTCATTTATTAAGGGTAAAACATGTGGCTACTGAACTGGTAGAGGAGCTCTGCAACTGTTCACAGATAATATGAATGCAGATCCCCACACAGAATAACTTTTTCTTAGAAGCAGCAAATACGTCTCTGTCCAGTAGCAGCCTACTTTTACAGCTGTACATTCAACAGAGGCCCATAATGTCTATACCTGAGAATTGCATTCATCAGAGTAGAAACATTATTAGCTTGCCTTGAACCCAAGCATACTAAAATACTGTAACCAGATGTATTTTGTTAGTGCAGGCCCACTGTATAAGTGTTTTGCATAAACATGTGAGCAGTGTGACCTCCAAAGGCAAAAACTTGTACAGCTGCACTCAGATAGCATAAGAAAACATGTAAACAGCAACACAAATAACAATTTGCAAGATCAAGAATAAAGAACAAACTGAACACAGGGGATGGCAAATGAGCAGATCAGCATCTTGCTGAACACGCGAGAAGGACAACTGGCAAAACCATAAACAAGATACGATCCACTGGGAACAGATGACATCCTCCTTCTGGTTGGGCAAGCAATATAACACCACACTCAAGCAAAAAGGTGGGGGAAAAAAGTCACTCTTCAGTTTTGGCTGTCCTCATGGAAGAGCTCTGTAGCTTACTCATTTCGACCTCAGAGACTGAGAGGCATGAAGGACTTCAGCTATCAGCCCTTACTACCTAGCATCATCTCTGTGGTAGGATGTAGTTACAGCTAATTTAAGATTCAAATGTTAAGATTTGACTGTACAGGAACTAACCATTAGCACAAAGTGAGTTGTTAATGAATGCCTGCCTGGCTCAGTTCTGTTTTAAAGTTTAAAATTGGCTTAATCTAGCAGTCTTCTAAATTTTCCCATTACAGCAATGTCTAACTCCATTATTGACATGTATACTTTTATTTACATATAGACACATTTATTCACTTTTGGCATCTGTATTTTTGTTCAATATAATTTCACCTGTTGAAATGGAGGAGTCCAACAAAGGTACCAGAGTATTGTTTCTTTGGTACTTCTTAAATGAGGGAGAGGCAGAGGAATTATTTTCTTGCAAAACATGAAAATAATTAGAAGTTAAGAGGCTATAGTTTTCACAGACTGTAAATTCTCTACCTTTGCAACAGCAGGGATAGCATATTTTTTTCTAAATCTAAAATCACTATTATCCAACAGCAGCGCGTACATTTCTCTTAAGTATTGCTGAAAACACACTCTCAGCAGACATACGGTGAGGCTCACCCGGAGCACAATAGTTTCGGGTAGAGCTATTACTGGTACAGGCTAGCCCAGACCACTCCTTGGGAAATATAAACCTCAGTTAGCCCCCCAGTCATATCCAATTCTTGTTTCAATGTAAATATCTTGACAATTAATACTCAATATCACATTCTGTACAGCATCTACTGATTCCATTTGTTTTTGTTGCTGTTTATTTTTTAATGTAACTGCCACATATGAACAGCTCTTTCTTAAAAAAAAGTGCCTTATGATTTCGTTTCTAGAATTGCTGCTAATGATACATAGTAGCAGCAGTTGTTTCTGCTCTCCATTTAGAGGAAATGGATTATTTCAGCAAATGGAAATACTTTGTTTAATCTAAATTATATCTTAGATCCTTGCAATCAGATCTTATACATGATGCTCAGACGATTAGCTACAAAACTGAATTTACTTTCTAAAAGTTATATATTCTTACTGCCAAGCTTGAATGATGCAGCTGGGATCTCAAATTTTGCAGCATAACTGAAGAACTTTTATTTTTTCTCTTTAATACAGTCTCTAAGTATATCTAGACATGATTTTTTTTCCTTTTTTTTTTTAAAAAAAAGCTTGTAATGCTGGGATAATGTTTGTCTTTTACAATTGATCTGGGCCTACAATAAAGTTCTGATGGAAGCTTTTTTTGTTTGTTTAGACTTTCAATATTGCTAATTAATAAAAATGTCAGGATTAGGAAACAATACTGAGATTCCCTCCGTAAAGCAAAACAATGAAAGCTGCACTAGGTTTTTGACTGAAATATTGCTGTAGGCAAACTCAGTTGTAGTGTAACTAATGACTCATGAACTGGGGACTTCCTTCTAAATTACACGTCCTGGACAGATACAAATGAGGGCTATTTTGTTAAAACTGATACCTGTCAAATGAGTTTGACTTTAAAACTCTTGTGAACTGTTGATTTCAGAATCGTCTCTCTACCTGAAATTCCTGAATTTCAACTATGTATTCAAAGAATGATTTTTCATTTGAACACCACCAACAAATAACATTTTTGCAGAGTTACCAAAGATATGCCTAATGACTGCACTTCTGTAGTGACATTTAAAACTATATCTTTTTTCATGCACTTCTGAAAATAACTGCTCTGGAAAAGATTCCATATCCATCTTATTAGATGCTTGCAGTTCTGAATCCATAACATAATTGCTCTCAGAATGTTCCATATGTTTTTAATTCTATGTATACGTCAAAGGAACAGCTTGAACTCAGAGAACCTATATGTACATACATAGATGGCAATTTAGGATTAAGCTTCAATTCAAGTTGGAGTTGGACCTGTCTTAAAATACAGAGTAACAAATGTGACTTAGTATGCTAATGAAATCTTTAATTATACTATCAGAACAGTATATACTGAAGAGTGTTGAGAGTAAACAAGAATCTCACATTTGCAGGACACTACATCACAGGATGGAAAGGAAACATGGAAACCTTTTATTCAGGATGACATAACTCAACTATGTATAGAATTGTGCAAGAGCTTAAAGTTGCTTACAGTTAATAGGGTGGACAGTTGTCATGGTCATCATCAGCAACAAGAACAAAAACACATCAGCTGTGCTTGTGCCACATAGAAATTCATGTGTGAGAAACTGATTACTTTAGCATCCAGTCTCTGTATGCCCATATTGTATCTGTGAAACATTATTTTACTATTATTAAAGTAAGATATGTTTCTAGTATTTGCATTGTCTTGTGTTCCGTTGCTTGTGTTTGGGAAGGCAGCCTATTGCTTCTTCACATCTGACACCTCCTGCCCATAAGGCTTGGCTGTACTTTGGGTACAGCAGAACTCAAGAGAAGATAGCATGTGAAGAGATTGAATAGTTAACTATTTTCTGACAAGAAAAACCTATACAAATGAAACAGGAAGTATTTAAATCAATTGGTACACATAACATTTATCTCTGTGTATGTAAAAGAAGTGACCAGAGTAGGAGGTATCCTACCACTGAACATCTGACTGACAGCACAACACAGCAGATGCCAACTGAAGCACTCAGTATATCAGCATGAAAGCAAAGACTGTAAACAGTTGCTTTTGTGCAGTTACATGAATCTGTGTAGATGAACTGGAAATGAAAATAGAACTATCAAAAACTGTTGGGTACCAAATAACAGTATATAGAATCAGACACTTTAGACTGCCTAATAAATCACAGCAATTCCTCCTGCAGGCATGTATAAGTTCTTTAAGTTCTACATTTTATGACTGAGAAGAACAAATTTTGAAGGTATTCAAATTGAAAGAGATTGTACATTGTCTTTTTGGTCTCAGTTGCTCTTTGTTCATGTTGCCATCATCTAAAGATTAAGAACACTGGCAAAAAGAAAGTCTATTCCAAGTACTGACTAAAGTACAAATTAAGCATCAATATAATGAAAATCTGTAACTAACAAATTCAGGATTGTCTTCTGTTATCAATCAGTTTTGACTGTAGAAGCACTTTTGCGTGTAGTTTGTTCAATTTTGGTTTCTTGAGGGAATTTTATTGTGGTCAAAACTAACTTTAACTATAGTTTTGGTCTAAATAACATCATAGATCCCATAGAAACAACAGAAAATGTTTATGAAGGAAAACTTGTTAGTGTCATATAATACTCAAAATAAAACTAATACTGGAAGAATATACATAAAAGAAGTGCATGTGTATATATATGTTTCTCAGTTTAAGCCAGTAATTTGATAAAAAAAGCTTTTTTTTTTAAATGTGAGTGATTCTTCAGAGTTCCCTTTGTGAGGTTCTTTCAGATTTATCACTAGGAAATTGGAGGCTGGAGGGTTGAAAAGAGTGTTCAGAGGTCATTAGTCACCCTCATGGTCCAAGGCAAAAAAAAACTAAGAGAGATAACAAAAGCATTTCTGGAAGATACCAGCTTAATCTATAGCTAAAAATCTCCAAATAGGAAATACCCCTAACCCTTTTATAGGCAGTAAACTCTGGTGCTCCTCTGCTTTTATAAGTAAAAAGATCTTGCTTAACACAACACTGCTGCAGTTTAAAGATCTCCCTTCTCATCCTAATCTTAGTGAGTCTTCTCTTTCTCTACACTCAACAAATCTATTTATTAGGTCAAAAACAGAAGGTGGCCTGAAAATGAACTTATATTTTGTGCTCAAAAGGGATGTAGTACTTCTGATGAAGCAAGATATTTATTTCACATGACTTGTAGCTATTTTATAAGTGCAGAACTGCGACATCCAGCTGCATACTATGATTGCCATTCATTGATCCTCTTCAAGCATAGTGCTTTTCCATATTGATTAATATTTATTTTTTCAACCATGTCTCCAGTTTATCAAGACTATTTTTTATCCTAATCCTGTCCTGCTGGGTTTTTCCAATTTCGATTGTTTAGCATCATTTGCATGTTTAACACTCCTATTCTTCATTCTGGAAGTTCTTGGAGTTTTATTTTATATTAGGCTCCTCTGCTCTGAGTTTAGCTACTGCATGTGCAAAACTCACAGATCCCAAGCCACAAACTCCATTTCCTTCTCTTTTCCCTATTATAAGAGATACAATGCTCTTCATACGGAAGAGGCAAAAAAAGTCACTCTCAAACACAGGAGCAGCCTTGTAGAAAACCACCATGCACATCCTCCTGGTCTAACAGTGATCCATAGTTGAGTTGATAGTTGAGGATAACGTAACTGTCAGGAAAACTCTCTCATACCAACATTACCTAGGTCATAACTGCTTAGGTTGCTCATGTAAGATCATTATATGAGGCCATACTAAAGTCCTGCTGAAGTCAAGCTTACTGCTACTTTATTGCTTATTCCATTTACCTATAGGAATTGCAAGCTTGTCAGGAAAAAGCTGATTTTGATGCAGTATATTTCAATCAAACATCTGAGGATAATTATTTCTTTGTTTTCCTGAGCACATTTAAAAATGGATTAGTTCTGTTTCATTCTGAAAAATGAAGCTAAGTGAATTAACTTGTAATTCCTCAGATCTTTTGTAAGACAGGTATATTTCTTTTCATCCCAGTCGTTTGAAATGGTTTTCACATGTATTTTTTACTTCAGAAATAAAACTGCTAAAAATCCTAGGAGTAGAGGTCAGAGTAAAAAGGAATGCTAAAGGTTAAATTTCATTAGGTGATTTGAGAGCATCTGACTTAATATTGTCTAACTGGCTACTCATGATGCATGTAAGAAAAGATCAGCTTCCTACTTGACTTCTTAAAAACCATTAGCTTATTTCCTCCTAAATTAGTTTTAAGGTTGGTGAAATATTGTCATAAGAGGGAAATGAGAATTCAAGATCATACTATCAGAAGAGAAATATTTCTGAAGAAAAGAATATTACTATTATAGGTTAATCAGGCTAAAGCTTGCTTACTTCTTTGATCAAGCTAGGACAATATGCTTCAAAACACTTCAGTAATAAACTAGTCTACCTCTAATATAATTTAGCACATCTGAAAACTGCCAGTCTATTCCCTTTCTTAGACAATGAAAAAACTATCCCTGAATTCTAAACACAAACTAATGAAGACCAAACCCTACCTGTAACATTGCTTTGACTATAAACAATGAGAAGTCTTTTTTCTAAATCAGCCTATTTAAACCTGTTAATCTAATTAGGCTCAACTGCATCTAATTTCCACCAATATAGTGCCACTCTAATTATAAAAGCAAATCAGAAACACCAAAACTGTATACAAAATAGTAAGAGCAAAGGACATTTTTCACCTGCTTTGTCCCCCCTCAATACATTATACTGTAACAGTGAAATCTAGAGTTTGTGTATTTAATTTTGGAGAAATATATCCTTTTCAGACCTTCTATTAATTTCTCCATAGCCATGTTATTTGTATTAGTGACTTTTCTTAATGTCAAGGTAGCAGAAGTTGAAAGTCTGTGCAGAGGACACTGGGCATCCATGACAGACCATTTAATATGAATTAAGATTTAGGACAATACTGCTTGCAGCAATCTGATTACCTTTAGTCAGAAAGATGATTAAGGGTGATAAATTAAAACCTTAAAATTTTCTCTTCAGTGACTGCTCCTCCACAGTAGCAATTTGGACTTTAATAGTACCAACCACCTTAAAGACATCCACTAACGACACAGATGTTTTCCTCTGTCTGCAAAAAATCCCATACTGTTCTTGAACTTCTATCATTATGTTGTACAGGAGATGAATGACTGTATAGCTTAGAGTAAAAAAGTGATTATATTAATACCAACAAACAATCTACTGTATGCATGATATGGGTTTTGTTTTTACACTGTATTCGAACTTTTGAATATTTTATTTTACATTCTGCAAATTAACACTATGTTCTCTTAGCACCAAAGTGAATTAACACAAAGCATCTTACAAAAATGCATAAGCAAACATTTTAAAATGGAATTTATTTTCGTAACAGCATTCTCCCCTAAGGAAGTGAGTGATTGCTTCTGTAAGGATGTTTATTAACAGATAAAATAACTTTGATAAGAACCAAATGCTACTGTTGTTTCTAGCTGCATTATCCTAACTAATGAGTACTATTTATTAACAATTTGAAACAACAAAACAAGATGCACATTCCCTTATTTTTCCACTTGGACATGCAAATAAGACAAGATGAAGTTACACATTTGTTTAGTAAGTGGTTACCAACATAAATATTCTCAGTGATATGTTCCACATCTTAATTACCTAATGAGCAATGACATTCTCAGGTCCCAAACTCATACATCAAAAAAGAAATATATGGCACCCCTTCATGGCTTTTTTTTTCCTTTCTGTCCAGTTTTAGACAAAAAGCTAAATGTATTATATTGCAAACGGCTAGGAAACAAAGATCAGCCCTGCCCCTCTGTGTTTGCCACTGTGAGAATGGCAACTGCTAGTGACATTCGTTTTTTTCTAGTTTTTGAAAGTAAGAGGTGATGTACTGTTCAGAAACATATTAAATTCCTGTGTTATTGCTGATGATAGAACATGAAATGAACCTGAAGAAAAAAATATCACTGATCGAGGATAATGATAAAAATGTATTAAGATTTAGAATTTTTTAGAACCTCTACCATCCTTCAAGTTTCAAAGAAGCATCGATCCAACAATCAGTCACAGATTTTTATCTTTCAAAAAAAAATAGTGAATGCCAAGCTTTGATTTTGTTCATCAGAAACAGCTTTCCATAAAAGCGTAGAGGGTTTAACAAATTAAAGAAAGGACCAACAGATAAGTACTTACTGTACAGAAGTGAAGAATGAGAGCAAGTAAGCTCTTGGATCATACTAAGTCCATGACATGCTCATGGTGCTCTCCATTGCCTTAAAAAAAATATATAATTTTCTTTGTCATATTAAGATTCAATAAAAGAGAAAATGCTTTAGAGTGTTATATATATTTTCCTATTGAAAGCCATGTTGCATTTTACCTTGGAGCTCTTCAATCTTTCTTTAAAAAGAAGTTCTTCAGTGCTGTGTAGACTTCTTAGTTCCTAGAAGCAAAAGAATTTAAATTCATTTAGACGTTTTTGCATTGTCATGGGATACATAAAAACTTCAGACTTTCTTCTCTAAGAATTTTAAATTGAAAAGATAGTCATAAAGAAGGTAAAGAGATAGTTATAGAGAACTTCTGTGAAGTGATTTACTGATAGATTCAAATTCTATTTGAGAAAGCAAGGTATTCAAGAAAGCAATAGAAAACTATGCTAAGAAAAAAGTCAAAATGCATTCTTCCTTCTCAATTCACAGAGGCATATCTATTAGCAAGTTAAAAAAATACAACAGTATATAGATACTAATTGTGCTGGGGAGCATGTAGCAGCCCTACTCACCAACAAGGTATTAGCTATTCCATAAAGACACAAAGCAATCTACGTAAATGGGCCATTTGGACATTGCTAGTCATAAAACTGTATACTTCTCCAGAGAAATGTAGATTTCACTCTTTCAGGAACAGCTTCCTTGCTCCCCTGCCACATACCTTTTATGATGTTCACGTTGGGCTGGACACAAGACTTCTAATACCTTTCATGAAGCATTGTGTTGGCCAGCTAGGAAATCCTTCTGTATGTTAGTTTTATGAAAAGGGAAATTGAAAGGTCAATGCCTTCTACAATATTTTGGAAATTATTTTTCCTTTTTTCTTTAAGGTTAATTAATTAATTTTAAACATCCATAATAGTGTAAAGTTGTTGCAGATGAGGAAGCTAATTGACATTCAGAATCAACACTAAGTCAAAAATGAATTAACTAATTCATTTCATTAACTGTTGTTGGTGAACACAAATGTAGCTCATTACTATTGACCAGAGTAAAATTTCATGCAGTTGTTAACTGTGTTAGCTAAAAGTGATAGAAAAAAGAAATAAACATAAATTTCAGGATATTACTTTCTTTTTCACTATCTTCAAAACACAATGGAAAGAAAAACTGTAAGAAGATGACTTAAAGAAACTAGTAGGTGGAGTAAAAAAACATTATACACTGCTTCTTTTTTCCTCATATATACTTCTGGCTTCCAAGCAGTCACATGTAAACTTCCGGGATGGTTTAAATCTTTGGTAGAGAAAAGATTGAACTCAGTAGCACAGTAATTACTTGCCTGTGGTAGAAGAAATTAACATTTACAGTCTTGCATAAAAGCCATAGAATTGATAGCAAAGCTTCATGGAGGTAATTAAACTTTAAGAACCTCAACTGCTGAGTAGCTACTTTATCAAATAGCAAACAATAACTGAAAGTGGCTACACTTTTTTTTTTAATGACTGGTGATAAACAATATCTCAGTTTGCCCATTGCTAACATGAAAAACTTCAGAATTGAAAATTCATTCTTTTGAAGGTAAGAGTAATTTTGCAAGTGCATACTGGTTACTTCAAAACACCAAACAAGTATGTAATGGTGGCTAGTGTCAGTTTGGGGCAAATTTAACACCAGTCATAAAGCACTCATCACTTATTGTATGGATATATTTACTCAGTGCTTGAAAACAGTTTTATCCCAAACACATTTGGATATGTACATCAGGCCCTGCTAGACTGATCTTCAGTAGTTTTAAGGACAGGAAACCTAGCAAACGGGATCAGACCAAAGCCCCTACAGTCCACAGAGACCGTTAGGTTCCAGTAAGGGCAAACAGAATTATTAAGGTAAATGGAGGAAAGAATTTACAAATTCAGAAAATGTTGAAAGTCATCTTTCTTCTTCTGTAGACTTCCAAGTTCCATCAACCAGTTTTATTTTTTGCTTGTTGCACCCTCCCCCCAGAGATTATATAACTCTTCAACCTCAAAGAGATTATGATAAACATTTCGACATTGAGTTCACTGAATATGACAGCAGAAGAGAAGACCTAGACTGGGAACAATAGTTAACTGACTAGCATAGGACAGAGGAACCTCACGTCTTATAGAGCCTAAAAACCAAGATTGCAGAAAAAGGTTTACTTCCAAGATGTAACCCAGTTTACTTGGTACATATAGAAGACTACCATCATAAAGGATGTGTTCCTGTTCCTTTCTGAGACTTTTTACATAGATTTCCTGCGTTCCAAAGTGATTTCTGTCAAGAGGAAGTTTTTAAGAAGTTTGAACATAAGGGACGTTTCAAGAGCTAGAGTATATGATGAAAATACTTTCATGCCACAGTACTACAACAAAACCTATTTGTAGTAAGGACAAATTTAGTAAATACAAGGTGAACAAGAACTTTGTTTCAACCAGCAACCATTAGCACTGAAGTTATGACAAGTATCTAAAAGAAATAGACGTAAAAGAGAGAGGTAAAGTTAAAAATGTCAAATTTACAAGTTTATCTGCCTTTAGCAAAAGTTTTTATAAACGACTTGGGAAAACAAAAGCCATTGGAAAGCCTATATTCCTTCCTTTAAGGCACGCAAAAGAAAAAGAAACACATCCCAAGAGTTGTTTTTTTCCTCTTTGTTCAAGAGAGAGAGCAGAAGCAAAGCCTGCTGAAAGCATGACTTGAAGGAAACACTACAGGAATGGAGAGCTATTACAATTACCAAGGCAAGTTATGCAGAAAGAACAAACAGTACAGCAATAGAAAGAGAAGTACTTCAGTTACAAGAAAAAAAAAATCAACAACAGGAGACAGACAGACAAGGCATCAGTAGAAACAGAGTAAATTCTGGAATGGTGGCAGAAACATCAGCGAAGATTTCAATTAATTTAGGGAAGTGTTACATACACAATTTCTAGCATTCTGGTGACTTCACCCCAATGAGCAGCTAAACACCACCACAACTGCTCCCTCTACCCCTTCTTAAAGGAAGAGGGGAAGAAAAGATGATAGAAAAGGGCTCAAGAGTTGAGATACAGACAGGAAGACTGCTCACCAATTACATACATGGGCCCCGCATACTCAACATAGGGAGATTAATATAATTTATTGCCTAACAGATTCAAGCAGTAAGAAACAAAAATCAAACTATAAATACCTCTGACCCAGACACCATCTTCTACATCCTCCCCCTGAGCAAAGCAGGGGAACTGGGGCCGGACCCTAACACTGTCTCTGCTGTTCCTTCATGGTCACTCTCTGCCCCCACTCTACACGGGCTCCTCCACAAGGCTGCAGCTCCAGCAGGGGCTCTCCATGGGCTGCAGCCTCCTCCAGGCCACATCCACCTGCTCCACCGGGGGCTCCTCCACAGGCTGCAGCATGGAGATCTGCTCCATGTGGGACCCATGGGCTGCAGGGGGACAGCCTGCTCCACCGGGTGCCTCTCCACAAGCCGCAGCAGAACTTCTGCTCTGGCACTGGCAGTACCTCCTTCTCCCCTGACCTTGGTTTCTGCAGGGCTAGTTCTCTCTTTACAATTTCTCACCTCTCTCTCTAAGGTGCTGTTCCACAGCAGTTCCCCCACACCCCCTTTCTCCAATGTGCTCTCTCAGAAGCATACCACGTGTCACTCACTTAGCTCTGGCCAGCAGCAGGTCCCTTTTGGAGCTGGCTCTGTTCTAACACAGGGCAACTGCTGGCCTCTGCTCACAGAAGCCACCCCTGCAGCCCCCCCGCTACCAAGCCCTTACCACATAAACCCAATACAACCATACCCAGTGAAATAGCAGCTGTAGACAACACACTGTTTTTCCTCCCACTAAAAAGAAAGAGAAGCACAACCTAACTTATAAAGCAGCTGCAGGAACATGTAATCACAATCAGAGTCTCATTTCATTCATCTGTGGTCATTAACAGTGTTACTTCCATCTCATTAGCTCATCTGCTGCATCCAATTTTGTTGTGCAGAGGATTGCAAAGACCAAAGAGAAGTGTCTCTGGGCTAGAGGCTCCTTTTAACTGTTTGAATAATATATCATGTTCTACTTGGTTTCTTTAGGGTGGTTTATGATGCAGATGCTTGCAAGAGGAAGATGTAGTGCAATATGACTAGAGTAATTACAACAAGACAAAGTGGTTAATACATATTTTCTAGTTTATAAGGGAGTTTAAATTGTCATATGGTCTTCTGTTGAAACAGCTTCGAAGTAGTCTGCTAGCCCACAAGGAAACCTGTGTGTATGGTTCTTCTAAAACCTGCTCTGGTCAAATTCTATTAGGATTTGAGGAAAAGCGGAAGGGAGCGCTCCATGATGGCAGAGTCATAAGGCTTTAACTCAGTTCGAACATGGACCACATTCTGTGAAGATTTTCAGGGCTATTTGACTTATTAAATCCACCTAAATACTTAAATAATTGCTATGTGGATTATAAACTAATGTTCCGAAACTGATCCTGTCATGTTGCACGTTAACCCATTTCTTCGACTTCATTGAGCAAAATCCGTGTCTAAATGGCTGATGACTTTTACAGTCTATAAAGGTCTATTATGCATACAAAATGCATTAATACTAAAAATTAGTTCCATTGTTTTTCTGAAATTTGAATCTAACTATATTTGCATAAATATATCCATTTATCCACACTTACAGGACTTCACCTCTGAAGTGCGGTAAAATAACTACTAAACAAAATTTATTCTAAATCTTAAAAACAGCCCAAAGACCTCCTCTAAGTTTTTGCAGTGGACTATCTTCAGGATTGTCATTCATAAAATAATGAAGTATTAAATTCTTTTTTTTTGTTGTTTTTCAATTACCTTTTTTTTTTTTTTCCCCTCTGTGTTTCTGTCTTTTGTGTCATGGGGTTTGTCTCTTATTTCTGTCCCAAATTTTGTTACAATTCTGTCAGCTAGTTATAAACTAGAGGCAGTAACATGTACTTGTAAGTGTGCGATGCACATCCATAGGTCTATTTAAAAACTCAGAAATTAAGTTCATAAAACAATAGGACTTAAAAACAAACAAACAAACAAACATCAAGTCACCAAATGTGTAGTCAACAAGAGATGCTTGGCTAAAATTTTCCTCCAAATTGTTTCATTTTGTTTTGAATCTGAATCTGAACTTCTTAGATCCATTTATGAGGCTAGCTTTGAATATTCAAGCCTGAAAATTGTAATCCTCTCATTAAAATTGATAGAAACAGATACTGAAAAAGTATGAGTCTACCACACCAACATTAAAATATTTCAGATATTTTTAAAAATAAACTTAATTCAGAAAAGACTAAAGATTGACAATCTGCAGGGATTAGTCTGTGATGCTTTTATGCTTATTCCCAAAACCTTCCTTGGGGTAAAATTAACTGAAAAGTTCAGACTTCACACTGAAAGGATCAGGAAATTCTAAAGTGATGAGGACTGGACTGTCTGATTACTGTAACCTGGAATAACAGTAAATATTTCTGTTAGACTGATTAATTCTTTACTGGCCATATGTTTAGGATAATAAAGAATGGGACTATACAATATGCCATCATGAATTACTATAGCATGTTTGGAAGCTTTCCATAGTGACCAGTTAGGAAAAACAAACAAACAAACAAAACAAAACAAAATACACAAGAATAGAAGGTATGAAACCCATGTACAGTTCATAAAGAAAATTTTTCCTGGACCCTGAAAGCTTGCTCATCAAGCATATCCGATCTGGGAGGGAGGGATGGAGAAGGAAAATAAAAATAAATTAAAAAAAGGAGGCTGAAAAGCTAGACTTTGGCATATCTTCCTTTATTTTATTGTTGTTGTTGTTGTTCTGCCTGTAAATCAGAATTTCTAATCAACTAAATGTGCAGCACTGTATCCAAAGTTCTTAGAATAACAACTAAGAACTTTGCCAGTGAAAGACAAACAGTGTAATAGCTATGAGATATAGCTAAGATTTTGTATTGTTTTAGAGACGAGAATCCATAACTTCAAATCAGGAAGTATTTAATATCAAGCCTGATATGAAATGAGAAATTATGCTATCTAGCTGTTTTTGTGCATTGCTTGAGCACCAACAGTAAGCTTGCACGCAAAGTCTACTGTCCTTACAATGACACTCATCATGTCATCATCTGTGTTTGTGGTTTTCATCACTAAAGTTGAAAACTGAAAAAGTATTCTTGAGAGGAAAGGTTACATGAATTTGGTTGACTGCACAGAGAAGTACAGAATGAAATGGAAAAGAAAAATGTAAATCTAAATATGTCAGGGCATATTTTATTGTCAGTCAGGAGGAAAGAGCCTTGACTTCTGTTTGAGAGCTGCACTGTAAAGAGTGCTGTCTGACCTGCTGTTACAAAACATGTTAGTGTAGAGCTAGGACTAAGTGTTTAAACTCATCTTTCCCACTCCTGGGAAGCATCGTCCTATCATCTTTTTATTAGAGGTGTAATTTTTCATGGGCTCCAGATGATGTCCTACACTTTCAGCTCAATCTAGCAAAAAATATGCTTTGAGAAAATGTGGTCTTAAATCTCCGTTTCCTGTTGGAGTTAGTCTTAGGCAATAATCAGTGTTGGGTACTTCTGGTTTCTGTCTGGGTTTAAGACCTTTCATTGGAATTATCTTTATTTAATAATTCTTGGCATGGAGTAGGCTAGAATCATAAAAGTACTCCTTTCTCAGACTGACAATCAAATTAATTTCAATCCCAATTCTCCACTTTTCTGTTCTCTGCTCTCTTCTCCCTGCACTATCGTTTATTCAACTGTCTTCTGGCACAGACAGCTGGTGTAAAGAAGAATTAATTTTCCAAATTTGGCACTAATGTGAAGAGGTTGGAAGTATAGACAGATCATTTTTGAAGTCATTAGTGAAATTCCAGCTCATTGCCAACCCTAATAAAGGATTATAATTTACAGACATGGAGAATGAACTTGAAAAGACATAAATGACACCGAATACTTCATAACTGAATGGACAAATCATGATAACCAAGTGACAATAGAAAAAAACTTGCATACATTATAAGAAATCAAAACTACGTGACAAATGTCATATAAAATCAATTCTAAAGCTTCCAAAAATCTTGGAAACCAATTATTCTAACCCGTTTTTCAAATGATGGACTCGTGGGTTTATATGTCTGTACTGCTATACCTATTTCAGTAATCTAAATACATATTTTATTTTTTTTTCCCTTACTGAAGAAGCATGAGGATTTTGTTAGCCCTTGGACTCAGAGCAGGGTAAGATATATAATGGGACATATGTTATGGGACAGGAAAACCACCTTTCAGGTTCTGGGGACAGGCAGTCAGCTTCATGGGAAGAATTTCAATAGGACCATTACTTTCACTGAGCTTCCATGCAAACTCACCGAGAAGTCAAAATATACTATGTATAATCATATAAAATCATCCACTAAAGCTTCAGATGAGTACTTTCTTACTTCTTCTGACACTTCACTGCTTGGGAGAAGCTCCTTTAAAAACAATGACAAAAAAAACCCCAACCATATTGCACTGTGGTTTTATTTTGGTGCTCAGAAAAAAAAAAAAAAAAAAAAAAAAAAAGTGAGAGCTGTGAGCGATGCTTATCGTGCAAGTTAGTATTGTACCTTTGTTATCTTACTCTTTTTTCTATGTTTATTTTTTGTATTCACTTTCTTTTTCTTTCTTATTTTGCTGATCGCCATGAAGAAGGTGGGACCAAGAGCTTGCTTCCTCCCCATGCTGCCCACCTCCACCACACTCCAGCTGCGCTGACCCCACTCCCAACCTGCTGACTTGACTTCTTGGCTGGACCGGGGACCTGACTCACTGCAGCTGTCTTGAATGCTGGGCTGAGGCTGATCCTGAGCACTGCCCCAGTCAGGGTCCTGACCCTGACCTGCTGGTGCAGCCTCCCAGCTCCTCCTGGGGGACCCTAGTCTCCAGCTCGCCTGCCCCGGCCAAGCAGCCTGACTGTGTGTTCCCTGATATAGGGCTTGCTTTCCTTCTGTGTGCTCAGATGGAAGGGCCTGCAACGAAAGTGCAGGGTTAGTACTGTTGCTTTGATTTTTCCACCAGTCACTATCTAAACTGAAAATCATCTGATTCCTTGGCTTAGATAATAAATGCCTCCCCATGTAGTTCCTTCTTTTCCCTGACCCAAAGCATCCCTTTTTACAATCACTTTCCAAGAAGCAACACTCTGTTTTTTATCTTCACCTAAATTGTCTTAGTTAGTACTTCAGGAAACACAGAGAACTTTACCATTAAAAAGAAAAAAAAAAGAAAAAAAAGAAAAAAAAAGGAGAAAATATCCAAATAAAGTGAACAAAAAGAAATGATTGATAAAGGCATACTTCCAAATGCCATCAGTAACAGGGCTAGTGACAATATGCGCCTGGAATACCTTATCATAAAAGGATGCAAATCAAAACCTATTTCCCTTTATTTTTCTTTGTTGACAGCAGATGTTAGGAACATTAAAAGCAGACAGTGAATGTGTGAAGAGATGTTTTAAATGAGTCTCCGGGATGACTGGCACTTCGGAGTTGCAGAGAATTCACTGATGAAGAGATGATGAAGTTTACTGACTTTGAGGCTATCACAGAGTTATCTTTGTGGAGTTCATAAAATGGAAATGCTGACTCAGAATTTGATTAATAGTTTTATCTAGGAGCTAAATTATTCAACAATTAAAAACACACTTTAAGAAGGAGAGATTCTTTTTTTTTAGTCTCTTAAAAAGCTTAGAATACTGATTAGATAGGCTATAAAATTCAAATCAGCATTCGTGTGATTTGTTTGCTTGTTTGTTTTGATAAAATGGTATTTTATCTGAAATCAAACATAAACTAAAAGACTAATGGAGATAGATCCTGGTGGTCTGTTTCACCTATGGGTATTTCTTAGCATAGCTTTGCCAAGACTTGTTTTGTTGTTTTTAAGACCGTTTATGTAATGTTCACATAAATGTGAACCACAAGGACAGAATTACTTCATGTTTAACAGATGTCAGTGTTTCAGCATTAAATCCTGTTTATTTACAGAAGATAATAACATATCTTGTAATCTGTCTCCAACTGATGATCTGCACTAGTGACTTCAGCTGTCTGATGAATATTTAACTTTGTCTTTGCTATCATACCATGTTACCATATCTGCATGAAACTCAAGCTGTTATGTTAACCTTTGTTTTTAAAAAAAAATGTATTTTTCATTCAGGTTCTGGTATTGGTAAAGTTGCAAGACAGATGACACCAGACAGGAGTTTTCATGCGACATGTTTTTTTGCCAAAGAATGGGAACAGCTGCTCTTTTGTGGTGCCAGGGAAGCGTTTGGAGATGTGTCCCTGCGTTGTGCTAAAGGCACGGCATTTGTGTCAGGCTGGTCAGTTATGGGCTGATGTTACTCTCTTATGCCAGAGCTGACCCACCGACTTGGTTAGAGTGCAGAATCAAGTCTGCATGAAAGGCATGGAATCCCACAGAAAGAAGCTATACTCAAATAGCTATATTCATGTTTTTTCTAACACTATAAATAAATTAATTAGTATAAAGCAGAAATTCATGGAGATGCAGGATATTGAAATTCATGGCTACTGACTGACCATAATGCAGATAAATTCATGCCTATTTATAACAATGTGAAGTAAACTACTATTTTATATTTTATTTTATTTTATTTATCTTTTTTTTTTTTATTTTTATTTTGGTTTGTTTGTTTGTTTTGAATCCTGGCATCATCCTTTGGCTTACAGTTCTATCAGTGCTGGTGGAGGGCATCTTAGTGCAGGTGAGACACCTCCTAATGCACTATATTAATGAGGATATTTGCAATCTTTTAGCTAAGAATGCTCTATCATTGAGCAGCAAGGAACATCTGCTTCTTCCATAAAAGAAGAAGAAAAGCTGAATGGCGAATTTGAATTTGGTTCCATGCATTTTTTATGACGATGATTACCAAAGTACAACAGGGCTTTCCACAAAATCATAATTAGTACAGTGATGAATCCATGCTTTGGCTATGCAGGAGAAGGGAACTTATGCCCTGTCTGACAGCCAGTAAGACAGCCCATAACCCTTGCCTATCCCTTCTTTGTCTCACTTTATCCCTGTGACTCCCATCCAGTACCAGAAGGAGGCCTCCCATTGGCCATGCTTTACAGTACATTGCATCTCCATTCTGGAGAGGTCCTGAGAGCACGTAGCTAACAACACAGGGTGCAAACAATGTTCAGTCTTGTTGGTGGCAGATTGCCTGTGATTTTCTAAGAAATGTGTCTACTGGACTGAATCGAGGCACAAATCTAGTTCCCAAGAGAGATGGTGATCTGGGAACAGTCGTTTGCCCTCCTCATGATTGAGGGTGCAGCTATGCCCCTGCTATCTGTGCAGGTTACTCCTGCTGATTTCTGAGTCTAACATTTTGCAAAGGTCTTGTTAAGACACAGACACGTATGAGTCTTCAAGCTCTTTCTAAAGTAGTATGTAGTGAGTTGTAATGTAGGAGTGAGCCTATGTTTGTAGAGCCACAGAAGAGGGAGATTAAGAGGTGGTGTTGCATGTCTGCTCTGGAAACACCTCTTTCACACTGGTACAGTGGCATAAAAAGGTCTGCAGGAAGGTGATTTCTCCATCTGACATCCCAGATACTTAGGGTTCTTCCTTCTCTGTAAGCAGGGGAGAAGGACACTTGTCCTTTGAGCAGCTGAATGATGACTAAAAACAGGCATTTAGTCTGGACAAGGTGTCTCACCCAATTTCAGATTACTGCTTTCAGTCAGAAAAATTGTAGCCATAGTGAAAAAGGAAATAAAATCTGGGAGCCTTCTGAGATTTCCTTGTCACAACTCTGCATACTAAACAAAGCACAAGTAAAAGCATATGGTGGGTATTTTAATGCCTTCACATGTCTGCGTATCTAGGAAAGAGAGCAGCTTATTCTCTTACATTCTGAAGAAGTTTAATAATTTCTATTAAAGTTCTCACAGCAAATTGATTTTTTTTTCCTTTTTTTTTTTTTTTTGGTGCAACACATTTTTAGGGGAAAAACAAAGTTCCTTGAAAAGAAAAATTGCAGCTTTTATATTTTTCCCTGAAAGCATCTATTAAATTAAATTGTCAAAATATGCCAATCTCTTGACAGCTAGAAATTATGTGGGTGTTTCAATATAAGGAAAACTATTTTGTTTTTAATTGTGGCAGCATCTGGAGGAGTGTCCGATCTTATAAGTAGCTCATGCCTATCTAATTTAAAGAGCTGCCAGCTGGTTCACACTACACACATGGGTTTCATTTTCTTTACTGCAGGAAACTGAAGAATTCCACTGGAGCAAGTCATGTCTGAACAGTGCTTAGTGTTACTCGCTGGGGTATGGTGACAGCTTCATGTTGTTATAATACGATGCACTTCACTGAGAGCTCTGATTAATAGTACTAGGCTGATTTTTTGAAGGTATTTGACCAGGCAGCTGTTGCCTCATGTATTCAGATCAGTCTTTCAGAAAATCAAGAACAGAATTAGTGTTGTTGCTTCACTGCATGTATCATTCATCCTGAACTCTTTCATTATAAATGTTGAATACTTGTAATTTATGTCATCAATATGTTGCGGTCTTTTGCTTAATGCATAAAAGAGCACATTATTATTCTCTATAGACTCTCTAGCCATGGTAAAGCTAAACTGCAGTCATTTGAAAATCAGCTAAGCTCCTAAGAAAGTACTTACTGGCCAAAGCCTACTAGAGAAAACTATCAGAATAAATAGGATGATTTACACTTGTAAATCCTAATACAGAAAATCAGTGAAAAAGAAAAGCAGCTTTTAAATATGCACATGAGAAAGTAACAATGCAAACAAAACTTGTTTTATATAGGTATGAAATCCTGAGCTGCTACTTTCTTTAATGCTTTGGTTTTTGGGATAGATACGAGTCATAACTTAATGAACACATCATCCAGGAAAGCGTACCTTGAAGTTTGTTAAGTGGTAATTAGAAAGTTCAAGAAAAAAATATTGTCCATTGGGGAAGGGAGGAAGCAAAGCTTTGCTTTTGACATGTTTGGATTGTTTTTTAGTATTAAAAAGGTCTGGCTTTATATCATTGGAATGTATTTCAGTTCTGTTTTTCCGGAATATTGTTCATTCATAGATCTATCTTCTTTCAGACCTTTTACATTTTGTAATTTAAAGCTGTCTTAAAATGACTTAAAATTATTTTTATAACCTTTTAATTTGTCCTCTTGTGCTTTTTTGTTTGTTTGTTTTCCCTGACTGTAACAAAACCAGATCTCAAGTGGGAAGGCTGTCGTGGACATGAGAGTTTCTAAGAAATGCATTCACAATGATTTAGACTTTCAGGGCTCCGAAGGTTTAAGAATCTGTGTCCTTTCTGAAACTCGAAACCTGAATTCAAACTATCTGAATCTGCAAGCATCTTTGGACAGAGAATAGCCTGCTTAGCTCATCATTTCTATCATTTCTATCTTTCTAGCATAGTTCCCACAAGATATTTTCTCGTGTTTTAGTACAGATGAGTTTTAGAAGCCTCCAGAGACAGAACTCAAACCATCTCCAGGGGGGAAATTATCCCACAGGCTGACAGACCTCTTGGTAGGGGGCAAAGTGAAACCGGGCCTCCCTGTGGGAATCCTGCAGTGACAAATTCTTGGCATGACTGTACTGTCAGAGCCTGCTCTCCCTCACTCAGCACCTCCGCTTCTGAATGCACATTACCCAGGGAGTTCAGTAATGATGAGCAATAGGATTGGAAACTCACTTGAATCTAAGGACAAGTTGCAACATGAGTTAAAGATGCTCTAAACCTCTTAGGATCGCATCCCTGTTTCCAGACATCTTCCTAGGGTGTCCCAGTGTGGGCAGGAAATATGTTACAAATCGTACTCATGTTTGGGATGTTTCATTAAAACACAGTTAAATATTTGCAAAGGCAGACAGTAACCTTGCACATAGATGATGATTTTGCAAACCCTGGAAGCAATGGGCAGCTATAAAAAATGACTTGTGGCAGTACCCCACTCAAGCCTTAAATCTAGCCATGCTTCAACAATTCTTATTTAAAGGTGCTGTAAAATCACCAATTTGCATTCTGACCTGTTTTTCCTTACAATATAACATTGAAAAATATATTACAGTACATACTTCTTCTATTAGTAGTAATACATGCTATTTATTTTTGTGGTAACAAAAGCAAAAGATAGTACTGTAAGTACAGTAGATGCATACAAATTGTTTCCTGCATGGTAATAATGTGTGCATGAGCAGTTTCTCTTGCTGCACTTGAATGATCAGAATATCATACTTTAAGAAACATAATTTATTCTCACTTCTATTTGTTTTTAAAAAACACAAGTAATTATACTTGCTTTAACAACCAGGACTGTGTAATCTCTTTCTTTATATTTCTCTGCTTGCAAATACTGCATGAAGGGATGAGACTCACATATTTCATCTGAAGCCTCATTAAATGTGTTCTGGTTGAAGCTCCAACAATAAATGTGAAAAAGGAGGCTATGCTACTCCCCCCACCCCCACCCCGTCTTCATGCCAAGTATATATCACCATGCTGTTAAAACATTTAGCATGTGATTGAGAAAATCAGAGTGATGCACAAATAGCACTACAGTAGGAAGTAGGAAATCCAACCTCAGTGACACAGAGGACAGCATGCAAAGTAGCTAATTCTGGAGGAACCTTGGCAGAATGAGAAACAGCTAATATTCTTGTGGCTCTCAATGGTGACTCTGTGAGCTTCATGGAGGGCCACACACTAAATCACAACCTGGGATCAATTTTCAGACTGGTTTAGGACTGTAGATGATAGACAATATTTGGGTAATGTATTTCACAGTCTTTGGGCAAAAACCCACTGCTCTGCTTCTTTCTTTTTACGTTGCAGAGGACGTTTGGCATGCCATGCCCCTCACATCGTGCATTCATCTGGTATAGGTGGTTCTTCACCCACAGTGCCCACTGATAAAGGGAAGTGCCAGTGTTGGACTATAACAAAATCATTTTCTTTATTTCAACTTACTCTTCATAGCTTTCAATGTAAGAACAATCTTTCTCTTTGATTAATATCATACTCAGCTGTGAACACTTTTTCTTCATTTCTACCAACAGATTAGATAGTTCATGTCAAATCAAGAGGGGTCAGACTTATTTTTCAGTCTGTTTTCAAACTGAAGGGCTAAGAGGCCTACAGCATGAGTTTGCATTTAGTTTGGTTAGCTTCTAAAAATTATTAATGAGAAATTAGGTTTCTGCAAGAGAATGTTAATTTTGAAAAATATCAAGTTAGTAGAAAGGAAAAAATAAGCTTTCTCTTTTTTTTTCCTTAATGTCAATACAATGTAGATGGTTGTATTATAAGTTCATTCTGTCTATCCCAGACTCCTGATTTCTTTTGGAGAGACTGATTTATGATCAAAGTTGAGTTCAGTTTTGATGGTATTATATGCTGCCCTCAACAGTATATTCAGGAGACAGACCACAGAGACATCAAAGGGACTGCGTTGCTGGTGCATTTTATGATAAAACATAACTTTCTCCTGGAAAATAAGCTGATACAATCCATTCACATCACACTGGCAACAGAACAGCCATCAAACAAAAATACTCTTATTGTCCTGAAATGGTGTTTTTCTAACACAAAACAAGTCTCCTATGAACACTCACTTAGGAAACATTTTGCCAGAATTTTTATATTGTCATATGAATTCTTCTTGACTATCCTTCACCTGTTTATAAACTCTTAATCCTCCAGATAAGACACAAAAATAGTATGAAATGATATGGATCCAGTAAAGAAGAAGAATAAATTATAAAAAATAAAATAGAAAAGATACAGAATGAAGGAAGTAACAGAAGCACTAAATTGCCTACAAGCCACGTAAGACCGCATAAGCTCGAGCTGTCTCCTGTTTCGCGTTTGCATAAAATTTTCATTCTGTTTGAGGTGCTCATTTATGGAATTCAAAGTCATTGCAGATAACTCATAATCAGAAGCAAGCATTCAATGAATTTCTAAGATAACTTTCTTCAACTAGAGTAGTTAGCTTGGTGGATAAAAAGTGTGGGAAGAACCAAAGGACTAGCAGTAAATCCATATTCTCTTTTGTATTTCCCTCAAAGGCTGGGATCCAACATTTATTCCAAAACGAAATTAAACAATTTAACAATTACCTTCAAATGCTTGGCATTTAAATGCTTGAACATTTCATAAGACAAATTATCCATGTCTGGGGGAAGAAATTCTGAAAACCAGGTTATACTTCTTCAGGTTCATTAACTCTGAGTCCAAAATTGTAATATAAATCATTTCCAACCCAATTTTCAAGAATAGAATTAAATATTAAAAAAAAATTAATTCTTATGCTGCAAAAAGTCAGGTCCAGAGTTACCACCACTGCTATTATTAGCAAAACTCATCTATCTTTCATAATCTCAAATCACTTTTAATTAATCCATATATTGCAAGATAAATTTCATTACAGCTGACCCTTTCTATCTTATCCCACGTCTTATATAAAGTATTTTTATTAATATCTCAGACATCGCCTCTTTGAATTCAGTGTTGCCTTAAATGGAAGGGTGCTTTGCTTCTGTGGTCTAGATCAGCTCATTCTGCTCATTATAAGCAGAATTGTTGTATTAGTAAAATCTTTTTCCAATTGCCATATCACTACTAGTGTCGAAGGGAATGACTGAAAATTGTTTAATGACAGATCTGGTACAATGGATCTTCTTATGGGATGACAAAGACACACAAAGTAGGATGCATGTCACCTAATTTCAGCTATGCCTAATAAATGGAAAGAGGTGCTTCCACAGGCCTTATCCTACTCACTTTAGACAAATCCTTAAAATGGAAATACCTATCTCGACATACCTGTCTTTGTCCATTGACTAAAAAGAAAACTTAGGAGACACATAAACTGTATACTGGCTTTTACACAGCTAGAGTTGGAAGAGATGAACGATACCTGCAGTTTCTGAACAAATGCTAAAAAGGATAAATCTTAGAGTGAGGAACTATCCACCAACTAAATAAAAACCTGGAATGTAAGTCTAGCACTGATTCTGTTGCAAGGATTTTCTGTTGCCATTGTGGCCAATGATTGCCCCATGCAATTCTGAGCAACTCATTTCTCTTTTCTTCTTGTTAAAAAAGTAAGCCATACTAATTGTCAAATTAAACATTCAAGCACCCATGCTGATTTAAATGATTAAAATGTGCCTGCATTAAAAAGAAAAAAAAAAACAAACTTGAGAATAACTTAGAATGTACCTCCACTTGGGAAAAAAAAAGGCATAGATGAGCGATTCAAAATACTGAATTGAAGCTTTCTGAGCCTTGAAAAGAGATTTCACATGAGTGAGCTGAGTATTGTAGATACAGAAGATGTATTTTCTTCTGTCATTATTGACATTGCACTATTGTAGATACAGAAGATGTATTTTCTTCTGTCGTTATTGACACTGCACTAATCACCTACATGTCACCAATCTGTGATGTAAGGAATACTATTCAGACCAATTAAGACTGTACCTACTCTTTTTCTAATTAGATTTTAAAGGGTGTCCAGAGTTGTTTACCATTGCACAGAATATTCATCTCACTGAGGTCTGGTTTATTATCCCGATTTACAGATCACTCTCTAAAATCTTGCAAGAAGGCTAGAATAAGATGACAAAGCTCTAAGCAAATATGAAATAAAATAAGACAATAAAGTAAATAAAAATGAGTAATAAAATGCTGTATATCTCCTCACTAGTATTTTCCATACTGTGTTATGGAATGAAATATTTTTCATTTAATTTACCAATCAATAGAAAAAAATGTCAGACCTCAGTAGAGCAGAGGTAAATTGGTTTTCAAGGAAGAATAAAGCAGAGAACTACTCTAGTTGTAAGTTGTGAGGAATAACTAAATTAATAACTTTCAGTCAGACTTCAGAAGGATAAGACTGCCCTCCTCACAGAAGGATAGTAATAAAAGCCTTCAAAAACTTCATCTGTCTGTACTTCCAGGCATAGATTTACAGTAACATTTAGATCGTTACTTAAGCAGGGAATAAAGAAGGTCCAGATAGTGAATTGTCAGCATTATGTACTGTTCTTTCATCTTCACATTAAAAATTCATTGCATTTACAAGCCATGTGGTTTGAAAGTATGTTTCTTGGCTGATTAATTTTTATTTATGCTAACAGGGATAAGCTCAGTGTCCAGTGACTCACTGAAAATTAACTAACTTAATGATTTCGGTAAGATGGAATCTAGAGACACGTTAATTGCCAAAAGAAAAATGCACTGATCCTAAAGCTGACATTGTAACTGGAACTCGTACTGCTGCTCTATCAGGAGAGCAAAGGGGGTATCCCCTTCTCCTCCCATTGTCCCAGTGGGGCTGGGTGCAACAGGAGCCCAGGGAGCCTGGAGGAGCATGCTTGTTTGCATGCTCCCAGGAATAACAATCTGCATCCTCAGCTTCCTCCCAGCCTGTGCAGCAGGCTGCCCTCAGAGACAGGAGCACCCTTCTGTGGAGCCTCTACAAATCTCACAGATTATCCATGGCTTCACGGACTGTTTCCACCTCCCCCTCTCCTGAGCTCTGTACATGGCAAGGCTCTGCTTCTGGTGTTCTTGCCACACTGAAGACTATCTTGATTTAATAGATTAGACACGGATTCTAGAAAGTACATGTGTGTTCAAGTATTTTGCTGAAATAGAGCTTAGATATCATTATTTGTCCCCTGGGGATATGCTGTTGTGATTTCTGGCTGCATTATTTGTTATTTATACTGCACCATCAGCGTGTAATAGTCAGCAAACAAATGTTTCAGTCTTATTTGAACATCTGCTTAACCTCTTCCATTATTCTAAACCTTGATTGTTGCAATGAAACGGAGGAAAACAAAAAATGAGAAGTAGATCACATCTTGGGGCTAGCAATTCTGCAGCACTGAATATAGATTAGAGCTCTTGATGCATCCTGCTAAGTACCACATCAGTATCGATAAAAATAAATGAGAGGTAAGACTGATGTATGGACTGGCATCACTGAGTCACGCCTCCCAGGCAGCCTTTGAAAAAATGCTTTGTGCTGTCCTCTGAGATGGAAACTGCTTTTCTTCTAACACTGCAGTCCTCTAACCCCTTTTCAAGTGAGACTGCCCAGCCTGTTTCAAAATGAGCTGGGAACTCATCTTCACCCCAAAATCTCAGGTGTGAGCCTTGGCAAACCTGCAGCAATTTACCACTGAATATTTTTTTAAAGAAAGTTTTAAAATATTATGCTAGCCTTCTTTATCTTTAGTCATATCTTTACCTAGAGGTATACAAATGGCTGAATGGAAGATGGGGAGCAGACCCAGCCAAGTAGTAGTAACTGGTAAAGTGTGAACATCGTTATGTGCATATCCATGGGTGACCATCTCATGGTTATCGGAACTAGAAAACACAAGTTTTTGTTTAATAATTACATTTTTCTGAAATATTTTTACACATGACTGTTATTTTACCCTGAAAAGCAGTGAAACACCAAGTACTTACCCACACCTACACATGCATATTTTTGGCAAAGCATACAGTGTGGGCAGAATAAAATAACCAAGAAATTAAACCACATCCTTCAATCATTAGCAATCGGGGCAGAGGTACCATGTTGCTTTAATGATCTCTGAAGACCAGAGCTTTTCTTTCCACAAAGAGGAAAAGCTTTGGCAGGCAGAAGCCATCACCTTTTCCTTGCTTTGTGTGATCTGATACAGGGCTACCTTTAGCAGCTGAGAGGTTGTTGGACCTAATACTAAGATGGATTAATACATGTAGGATCTAAGGAAAGGTGTAGATTAATACGAGTGATTTAAATGAAGAACCAATCTGTTCTCTGCTTCAAGGTAGGGAGACCAAACTCAATGTGAAAAGGGGAGGAAGAGGCAAGGTATACTAGAAATGGTGTGTTTTCTCCATGGTTTGGTCTTGGGTATCATTTTTACTTGTGTTCCATTTAAACAAAACCTTACAGCCCCATGTCCATCCTGGACAACGGGAAAGGCTATCACAGAAGTCATACTTTCCTTCAGACTCATACTTTTCTGAAAAGCAAATGACTTGAATACAGATGAGTTCCTGATTTCATTTTCCATGGTGTGTGTATATATATATGTATACACACATATATATATGTACCATGTTCAGGCTGCATAGTTTTATTCTTACATGAAGATTCAAAACGTATTTAAATAGTAAAATGTGCATAATTAATTAGAGGAAAATACATAATACTCAAAGACCAAATCTCCCACCCACTTAGAATAGTAATGTTCCTATGCAGGAGTCAATAAAACTTTAATTTTCTGCTGATAACTCAATAAAATGTATACTGTGTGCTTTCTATTGAAAAAGTAAAAGACCCTGTAGAAACTCCTGTCCCAAATACAAGTGTGTATTTGACTACAAATGGTACCATGTCATTTATCAAATAATAAATCTCTGCAGAGAACAAACACATTACAGTCAACAATGTCATGCTGTTGTGAAAAAGCATCATACTGGGAAGTATAAACAGGCATACAGACTGCAAGACACATACAGTAATTATGGCTTTCAGTGTGGGTGATGCCTTAGGTGATGTACTGTGTTCATTTTGGGCACCACAATTCAAAAATGAACTGGACCATTTGGACAGCAAAAAGATTGATCAACCCTCTAAAAGTTATGACTTTTGGAGACGGAGAGAACACACTGGAGTTATTAAGCTTACAAAAAAGAAAATTTAGGGGAGACACTGTAACCGTCTTCAAATATGTTCTGCTTTCTGCCAAAGATGAATAATCTACTTTACTGTCCCTGGTGAACAGAGCAGGAAATAGTGGCCTCAATTGCAGAAAGGAAGAGACAGATTAGACGCTGGTGGGGGAGTGAGGGGAGGAACGAATCTTAAGCACACAGAAGTACCATATTAAAGTTTGCAATGGCTAAGAAGCTTTAACCAGTGACAATTTGCAGGGAGCAGATTAGAATAATATTTTTCAGGAGTGACACAAATGTGTGTGAAGTTGTTTTGAAGGCAAGGACCAGCTTAGTATTGCTTCTCCCCTGTTTGTTTGTTTTTTTTTTCCCTAGGATTCTGAGATTCTGAGACCTCTGAAAAGTGCATGTGGGTCAATTTCAAGTCTGAAATAAGAAGAGACTATGATATTCTTCTCTCTGATTTGAAGCACAGGGTGCTTGGCTTAGGCCAAAAATTAATTTAGCCAAATATTCTGTATCTGGCAATGGAACTTAGAAGTGTGGCAAAAAGAACAGGAAATATACAGAGAAATTTGTATACTTACTCAGTTTCCAGCTAATAATTATTACATCAGTTTCTAGTTAGGCTCGCTGAGCCTAATAGTACGCATGGGTAACTGTGTTTAACAACTCACAGCTGGATTTATCCTCCTTGTATTCATTTAATTTCTTTAGAACAGTCAAACCTGAATGCTAAAACTTGTGCACCAGTCTAGGACTCAAAGAAACAGAAGCTTTCATGCTGAAATCGAGTGGGGAAAAACAGCAACAACAACAACACACAAAACAAACAAACAAACAACTTAAAATGTTTAATCAGACTGTTCTGAGCTTTGAACATTAGCCACAAGTATGAACAGTTTTCCTTCTCCCTTCAGAAAGCTAATGCTCTCTATTTTAATTTATTTTGCTTAACTACTTCACAGATCAATAAAATCAAAATGAGGCAGACCACAAAAATATGCTATGAGAGTCTTCATTTTGGCCCTGCACATGGGTGATCATGGAGTTACTATCCTGTAGTAATACTCATTGGTCTGAATGTCAAAAAGGACATGCAAAAAAAACCCTACAAATCTGTTTATGAGCATGTGTGGAGATGACCAATCTTCAGCATTAATAAATTGATACAGAATTGGTGATGATAGAAATGTGCCATTTCACATCAGACAGCTGTCTAAAATTATATGTGTGCAGGAAGACTTTATTAAAAATGGAGTTAAATCATCTTAAATTTATTCCCCTAGAACCTCAGAAGTCAAACATGAATTGACCATCATTGTAAATCTGAAGATGGACTTGCCCCACAAGAGGTAGATTTTGTTTTCTCAGGAAAATATTTTTGGACAGTACATAATCTAAAAAACTCAAAGTGATTGCATCATTTAAAATTGCAGGCGTTTTCTGAGGTGTTCATAGGCTTGTCCTTTCTTTTATTTGCTTGAGAAGAACAATTGATTAATTCTGAGTGTCATAAATTGAATTGTGGACTTCTGAGGAACAGTCAGTGGAAAGAAGCAGAATTCAGAACTGAAGTGTAAATATAATCAGCTTTGAGGCGGTTTCATGAAAAAAGTTAACTTTGTAGGCTTGATTCTCATTGTCAGAAAGAAACCAATTTGCTCAACTAATCTTTCGCGTTATTAATTGTCCTAAAACCTTTGACCACATCTTTGCTTCTGGAAGTTAGAGGAAAGTGAAATTCAGAAGCAATTTTCTCATCAAATTTATTCTGCCTTGAAAAACATCTACAAAATATAAAATAAATCATAAGGCTAAACATAACTGCTAACGATCCTTTCAAAACAAAAGGTCTTTCCTGACTTCTACAACTTCTACCTGAAAATGATGTTATTTGATATGTAGCCCATACACTACCTATTACTTCATTATAAAATGTGAATGGTTGATGTGATGTTCAAAAATGGATCATTGTTATCTTTTCAAAGTCAGGAAAAATCCTTAACCACATTCTTATACAGCCCAGAGTTAAATTGTTACTGCACTTTATCCTACCCTCCTTATAAGCTGTTCTCATCTTATCTGATTAGTTCTGCAGTTACAATCTGCTGTAAACATCTGGCTGAATTTTTTGTTTGTTTTGACTATATGATTATGTATCCTGAATACAAATAAAAAATGTAAGAAGAATGGAATCAAAAGAAACAGGTGCCTTCAACAGCGTGTAGAGTGGGTTCTAAATATGACTTTACTCTTATAATAAATTAATATATGGCTTTATAAGGCCACTTTTCAATTTTATATGCTGTGGACTACAGAGATGCTGAGTCCCAGCACTGAAGCTGGAAGCGTGCTTAAACTACAGGCAGAGCTCCCACAGAGAGACATGGGAGGTCTAGCATGAATGATAGAGGTAATGGCTTTCAGACAAAGAAACTGCATGGAAAGACACGAGGAGGTTATGCTTCTGTCCTACAAAAGGATTCAGTAAAATGACTACTTCCAAAGTCCTTCTGAAGATAATTGAGAGTAAATGGGTGCATGCCTGTATATCAGAATAGAAAAATCTGTTTTGCCCTGTTCTAGTTGCTGAACAACATTCCAAGCAAGGGCAAAAGTTCATATTTCCTTCTCTTGTTTCAGTGTTTAGTCACTGTATAATTGCTGCTTATCTTCACCTTCCTTTTATATTACGATGAAGTAGATGAACAGCAAGGGGAATGAATATAACTTTTTTTTTTCTTTTTTTTTTTTTGTTATGGAAAAATGCTCATTATTGAACTAAGCATAAAAATATTAGTTGATTTAAATAGTCAAATCATAACTCCAGAGGAAGTGTAAAGGCACCTAGGCTAAACTGCAACAGCTAAATATTCTGTTCTAATAATGCCTTTGGCTAAGTAAAAATTGTGAAATCTGCCTGGATATATTAGTGACAGATATATTTTATTATAGGGCTGAATCATATAATAAAGATCAATCATTTGTTCTCTTTTATTGTTTAAGCCAGCAAGGCTTGAATGCTTGTGAAGAGTCTAAAGGAAAGGGAGTCATTTATGTCAGTAATTCAATATCACATTTTGTGAGTAAGGATAAATGCAGCATTTATTTTTGAAAACCAGACGCCAAGGCCAGATTGCTCGAATATGTACCAGTTTTGCTCCTGTTCCATCACTGAATCCAGGATGTACTACTTTCTGTAGAGCCACTGAAGAGCCTGATAATTTTCATTCTATCATGTTACATTAACAGTGTGTCCTTCCCTGTATCTTCGACCTTGATGTATGTACACCAGCGTCCTTAATATTTTTGGTTTGACAACACAATTCCAGGATGTGTAGGATTATGGTGTACATCTCTGAGTTCTTTGATTTAAATAGATTTCTTGTGTTACCTAGTGACATCATATACAGAGTTTCAAAACAATAACAGAATCCTGTTGTGATGTAATAACCTTCCCAAATGGTTGTTTTTGACACACTTCCTGGCAGAGGACAGCAAATTAGACATCAAAATGATGACATCCTCTGGACTTTTTAATTCCACCTACAAGCATTAATTATGCATTTGAAACATTGCAAAGCAGCTTTGATTTCCATCTTGCAGTAATAGTTGAAATTAGAAAAGTGTTAGTGTAAGTATGAGGGAGGGAGAAAGAGAGAAATGCTTTGCCCTGATAGGATAAAATCAGGTAGGAGAAGCAGCAGAGAAAAAGCAAAAATAAACTGGGATCTTAAGGAGATTTCTTTTTTTTTTTTTTTCCTTAATTTTCTTTAACAAGATATTAATTATTGAGTTTAGCTAAAATTCCCACTCCTTTGTTGTACAGAGTAGTGGTATTATTACTTTTCTCTTACAGTCTGGAAGATTAGATGAAAGTAATAAGAATTAAAGCCATGTAAAAAATTTACAAGTAGCAATCTCTGAGCTAAATGTCTCCTCAGGGTTTAAATAAGACTGTATTCACAAATACATTCATAAGTTCCTCCTCACTGTGAATTTTAACTCTTTTTAAATTTGTTAACTCTGAATATTCATGCTCCGTATGTTGGATTAGTAGCTGTGATCATAATTTGGTGTTGTTTTTTAACCTGAATACAATAATACCAAGAAGAAACATAAACAAGGCTTAGGGGTAGGAAAATATGTGCACAAATTAAAAGAGAGCTCCTTCTTAAATAATATCACACTGATGTGATGATACAAGATAGAATATGTGAATGTAATATTGTATTTGATATTATGTCCCTATGCCACACATTCTTGAGTTTACCAAACTGTAACTTGATTTCACAAGAGCTTAAGATATACCCTTCCAGTTGTCAGCAAAGCCTTAGGATTTATGATATCACTGAGCGATAGGAGTTTCCGTTAAACTGTAAACACTGCCACTGTTCCAGATTGATCCCACAGATTTAATAACAACAACAGCATAGACAGTGTTACTATTATTAAGACACCACAATTGTTGTGCATCGATTCTATACATGGGAAGGTGAGTGAGAAAGTTTTTGAGGTTTTATTAAAGTCATTGTGAGCATTGCAAATAGACTCCCAAAGCTGTTTTCCCATGTCTCTTTAGCTAGGCATTAGAAACTTACATTTGTTCATGGACTGCCAGACAAATGTAGACAAATGTAGTGATGGTTTTACATGGCAAGTGTTTGGTAGCTGGGGCGCTGCAGGGATGGGCTCCCTGAGCAGAGCCCAGCAGCTGCCCCATGTCAGGCCAGAGCCAGCTCCAGCCAGCTCCAAAAGGGACCCGCCGCTGGCCCGAGCCAAGCCAATGAGTGATGCTGGTTCGGCATCTGTGAGAGCACATTGGAGAAAGGGGAGAAAAAAACAGCTGCACAACTGCAGATAGGAGAGGGGAGTGAGAAGCAGCCCTGCAGCCCCCAAGGCCAGTGCAGAAGGAGGGCAGGAGGTGCTCCAGGCCTCGGAACTGAAGATCCCTTGCGGCCTGTGGAGAGGCCCCTGGCGGAGCAGGCTGTCCCCCTGCAGCCCATGGGTCCCACACGGAGCAGATCTCCACGCTGCAGCCCGTGGAGGAGCCCCCGGTGGAGCAGGTGGATGTGGCCTGGAGGAGGCTGCGGCCCATGGAGAGCCCCCGCAGGAGCAGGCCCCGGGCCGGAGCTGCAGCCCGTGGAGAGGAGCCCACACAGGAGCAGGGGGTCTGGGGGGGAGCAGCTGCCTGTGGGGGACCCATGCTGGAGCAGTTTGCTCCTGGGGTATGAATCCCGTGGTACGGAGCCATGTGGGAGCAGTTCTTGAAGAGCTGCTGCCTGTGGGCAGCCCCAACAGGATCAGTTCGGGAAGGACGGCATCCCGTGGGAGGGACCCCACGGGGAGCAGGGGGAGAGAGTGACCCTGAAGGAGCAGTGGAGATGAAGTGTTAGGGACTGAGCACAGCCCCCATTACCCATTCCCCTGCACTGCTCAGGGGGAGAATGGAGAAGAGGGTGTCTGGGTCGGAGGCATTTTGAGTTTGCTTTTCGTTTCTTACTGCTAGAGTATGTTATTAAGAGGCAATGAATTATATTAATCTCCCTGTGCTGAGTCTGCGGGGCTCATGTAATTGGTGAGCAATCTCCCTGTCCATATCTCAACCCTTGAGCCCTTTTCCATCGTCTTTTCTTCCCCTCTTCTTCTGAGAAGGGGTAGAGGGAGCAGTTGTGGTGGAGTTAGCTGCTCATCAGGGTAAAACCACCATAAGTGACCAGACAGCTGGACCAAGGTTTCCAGCTTCATATGAGCTTTTACAGTGTGAGTCACTGAAAGGAATTTTGAGGGAAATTTGGAGAAATGTATCTAGACAATTCGGTGTATGAATTCAAAGCCTTAGTATCATGGCTGCTTTCTGTTCAGCTGTTGTTTTTCTCCTTGGAAATAATTTAGGAAGCAATTCAGTCTCTTGCATTCAAATATCAATGAAGTCAACATGGTGACCAAATTAATCTGCACAAAAAATATATGAAAGATGTGGGAAAGACTGCCAGGCAGCCTCATTATTGCTGCGATAGGGACATTCAAACCCCAGAGAAATATTTCTTGCATGCATTTCTCCAGTTTCTAGTCTTAGTAAAAAGAAGTTGTATGAGAATTTACCTTTAAATATTTAATGTCACTATTGTACCTGAATTAGTGTAATACAGAAATTATATTTTGAAGTAACATACATGTGACAATGAAAAAAAAAACATTTTTTTTTTTTAATCTTAAAATTAGTTCTTGATTAAGTCTTATGGTATGTATCAGTCACAACTTATGTGAACCAGCAGGTGCTGAGGTGAATCTCTTCTCTCAGGAGTGCATAGAAATTTATGGGGAAGTGCTAAATGTGGAAATCAGATTAATTTCCTCAGTTTCATAGCATATGTGGTATCTGTCCAATGATTATATTTATACTACCAAATGGACATACTGTATACATACGCTGAGTGGGCTGATAGTGCATTGAAAATAACACAAATGGCTTTCTCATGTCTAGGCCCTCCCTCTGCTCAGTAAAATATTATGTGACCTTAAATCCAAAGTGAAAACAACAGAATGAAATCTGATTAAAACATATGAAGTAACTAAAACATGAACATTATGATAAGCAAACTGATATTCTGCTAGGTTTTCATTTGCTTATTATTTGGAAGATAAAGAAAAAAAAAGCACCCAAGATAAAGGGTATGTAAAAGAGGAAAAGAAAATGAAAGCATGATTAGAGGAAGCAAAAAACATCCATAGCCAAGGGCCCTTCTCAAGCAAAAGTCCTATGAAAATGGATGGATTTGTTTACCTATTTCCCATAAGCTCTTAAGTAGTCATTTATTTGACTGCAGAGCATTAACTAAGTACAATATGGGTTTTCATTGCTACCAGCTCAGCAAAACATCACATAATACTGACTTTACCATCACTTTACACGCTGACTACATTGAAAGCAACATATTTGGGTCAAAATGCTCATCGTTATAAACCTTTCTCAAAATGATGAATAAACAAGTTCTATAGTGAAAACAATAACGAAAGCAAAAACCCTATCAATAGTAGAACACTTTCATTTTAAAATATGAAATACCTCAGTTATTTCATTGTACTCCCTTGGAGAGAAATGTTTAAATGACAAAATCCTTCATGGTTTTCAAAATTAACTGACTCTCCTGTTGGCAGTCAAAGCCCACAAGCCAGCTATTCTTTTCCATGAAAATAATCCCTCCATGTCCTGGAAGGAGAATGGCTGTACTGATGGAGACGAGTGTCAAAAGCCACTGGTGACTTCATTCCCCCTGTTAATTGATTGTAGTTAATCTTCTGAGAACTGTCCTACTTTCTCAGTTTCATAATAATTAGCTTCTGTATTACTTACTAGTATACACCAGTGACAGGAAGAACAAATAAAGTTTTTATGAACCTTGCATTAAATTTGAAAATCAGGCTGGGATGACTTTCTAGAAGGTATGGTGCAGACAATAAAAATTAAGTGGTGCCAATATAGCACTAACTAACTAAGTGTGTCCTCTGACAGAGAAGGAAATCATAGGACCTTAAAATTCTGCTAATCAAACAAACGTCAAAACTGAACAGAAAATGTAATAGTGGACTACTGGTGCAGAGAAAAAAAAAAGAGAGAAAAACTACCTTATATTAATGAAACCAAGGGAAAACAGCAGTAAAAATAAAGGTAAGCACAAATAATGAATCATAGCTGATATCTGTGAAAACATCATACACTATTCATACTATTGACAAGCATCCCAAATCATTCCAAAAGCAACTGTGGTAAAGCTCCACTGCATGATGATTTCACATGACACTCACCTGAGGATAAATTAAAAATTATTAATTCATAACTTTTATACATCATACACAGTATTTTCAACTTTTAGAAGTCCATTGGTTTACTGCTTTAACTTTATACTGGAAAGGACGATAGAAGAAACTAACACGGCTGACAAAGCCAAGACTCTGAGGCCTGGTTTTGTTTGTGCTTTCCTGAAGACTGTAGCAAGTAATTTCCCTTTCATAGGTCCCTGAAATGTAACAGGTAGAGAACTTCTCAGAGACCAAATTTTGTTAATGGCAATATGGAAGTGAGAAAATGTCAAAGATGAATGGAGATAATATTAAAAGTTGTCTTTCATTTTTCAGTTAGATTGTATATGAAGATTTGTTTTTCTTATAAAAGGTGCAGCAGGAGATGGTCTGTCAGTGTGCTTTTAAACCACATAAGAAGGTGTTCGTACATGGAAGAAAACGTTTAATTTATGTGACAGATGAATATTTTTTCTTTCATAAATTCTTTGTATGCCACTTATTTCCTTATTATAGTTCATATTTTGCCATCTCTAATAGCTTCACTTCAGGAAAGGTTTTCATTTCTCTCATCTTAATCAAAAGAGACAGTATTTTCTTTAAGTCCTGTATTACAAAAAATTGTTTGTTGCACTTAAAACAGAAATAATATAATAGAAAATATGTTAAATACTATGTTGAGCAGACTGTTACCATATTTTTTCCGGGTAGAATAGCAATGCTCAGATCTATTGACTCTCAGTGCATAAACCAAAACCCATGTGAGCCCATTTTAATCTCTTAGTTCATCTGGAAAGGATCATTATAACAATAGGGGAAAAAATGTATTTCTTGGACAACTTCTTTTGGACTTCACATAATATGCGTAAATTTCTAATAAGGCATTCATAACTCAATCCTGTAATATAGGAACCCAGCTGCACACTTGAATTGCTATTGAATTGTCTGAAGCTAATTTTCATTTGTCTTAAGTATGACAGGAAAAACAGGCTTCAAAGTTTTAGAAGCAGAGTAAGTTGAATCAAAATTCCATTCCCAAGTGTTTCTGATTTGAATGTTAGATCAAACACATATCTGTGCATCATATTCAGTCAGAGCAATATCTGTTTACAGGTCTGGAAACTGAGATCATTTTGTAGTGTTGATTAAAATCTTTATGTGTGACAAAGTCTTTTCCTAAGTGATCTCTGTGATCAATTTAAAGAATCTCCCACTGAAAGCTGTAACACTGAAAGCAGCAAGGTCACACCAAGTCACATGCATCTCCATGGATGCTACTTGGTAAATGTAATTAAAATATGATTTTTCATCCCAGTATGATCATTCCATACAGGTAATAGGTCCTGGGAAGTCAAGACAGAGATTTGCAATAGTAACCCGTTAAATGCCAAGAATGCCATATATAGCATCATTACATTCTCTAACATCACAATATATCAGAAAGATAATACAAAAATGTTTCTGCTGGAGTAGCATTTCACTGGATAACTTTTTGCATACTATATTGAATCATGCAAAGACATTGCACTTCTGTGAGTCAACCTTCTTTGTAATTTGGTTTTAACAACCTCTGTCTCCTGTAAACAATCATGTATTCACATATATTTATCAGGAACCTTATACCTGCTTCTACTCAAAGAACAATTAGGAACATGTTTTCACAATGTTCAAAGAGTTCAAAGCATTATGACTGGCAGACCAAGAAATTCTTAGAAATGGCCAAATAGCATGCAAGATCATTTCCAATTCTTCATGTATAACACATCCTGTGGAGTCTAGGCTAGTCTCTTTGGAGTTAAAAATCCTGGTTTAGCTGCACACTTGCACTAATTCCCTTAGTCTGAATTTTGCAAGGCAGGTAGGAGATGTGAGGCAGTCTTCCTTTCAGCTTTTGCTTAGGGTATGCTTGGACTGCTGAAGCATCCATTGCTCCATCTGTGCCAAGGGGATAGGAAAGGGAAAAATAAAAACCAACAAGCAAGGAAGTGGATATGCTAAAGTCCAGATTGTTCAGCCTGGTTTTATGTATGTTTCTGCACAGATGTAACTGTGTAGTAAATCTAGGCACTTGAAACCTGTGGCAAAACATACCCTGAATTTCACAGGGTAAGAAACCTGTGAATTGTTTGTATCCTGACAAACTTAAGCTAGTTCTGAAGTGGGAGTAGTGTCCCTTGTTATGAACAAGACACTGCCCCGAGTGGACCATTCACTTCCAACAGGATTGCACCCTCCAACAACTTGCTCTAAAACTTTGTCTCACATTTTCACTGCTGGGTTTTACATACTGTGTTCACAAGGGACAGAGTGGTGAAAAGATCACTCACTCTGCTGAATATGGTTTTAGTGGCAAATTCAGAAATTTTCTTTCACACCATCTTTAATCAGAATGTAATCAGAACCAACTGCAACTCTTGTTTTTCCCTGCCAAGGTAAACAGGCTTCTGAGTTTGGAAAGCTGAACTGGGTGCTGGGGCAGCAGCGTTGCCCTTTGCCAGTTATAGAGATTTGAAATTATCTTGAGCCGCAACTGGAGTGAGAAGAAACATAAGGCATGCTGAAAACCCATGGACCAAAATCACAGAGAAAACCTACCATAAAAGGTTTAGCTTAGGAGAAAATCATAAAATCCCTGGATCTTCTACACAGTGCAGATTGGCACCATCACTGTTTTCCGTCATTTCACCACTGAGTCCAGCAGTGTTACTCAGCTTCCAACAGTCTTTTGAGAGAGAGTAATATTATGGCCTTGAGCACTTCTGGCTCTGAAGTGGAATGCAAATTTTGATAACCTTCTGGCAATGGACATAACATGTCCTTTCCCATGTGGGCAGTGAGAGCTTCAGACAGTTTGAGCTGTAGACACTTCCAGATGGCAAATCTTCAGATGCTCCTGATTTCTAAGATAAACTGGATCAGTGTGCTGCTATGACAATTGTGGCTTGCATGACTGTGAAACTGGAGAGTGCATCTAGCTTATCATCCAGTGGTCAATCTGTAACAGATGTGTTTTAGCCCACCAGTTCACCAGCAGAAAGACCAGCAGCACTTGTGAAATGCACATCTTCAGCTGGCTTCTGGCCAGCAAGTCTGAGCTGACCTGCTTGGTATTACTGAGGGAAGGTGAGGTCCTTCAAGTCTGCTCTGCTTGTGCTGTGACTGTGCCCTTTGCCTTGATCACTACCTCACTCTGCTAGTGAGGGATTTATGGATCCTGACAAACAGCAACAGAAACTGATGAAAATAGGTAGAACAGAAGCATATAGAGAAGGAGAATACGGGCAATGCATTTGATTTTCAGTCTGGACAAAGGGAGGAAAGTGACGAGGAGCTGACCTCTCCATAAAGATGTAATTGGTGTCCTTGGCAGCCTGGGTGAAGGGTCTCTGCTTGCTGTCACCTCCACTGCTGGTGAGACAGTCCTACAGCCAAATGCAGACACCTCCTCTAGCATGTCCTCAAGAGGGTCATGCCAATGGGAGTTTATCAGCTGGTCAAACAGGGAAACACTCATTTCTCCTTGATTGTATCATCACTGTTAATCTTTTATACCCAGTTTTAACTTGGTCTTTTCTTCTACCAGCTAGAGCTATATATATGTTTTAAACACTTTTCTAGAAAAATAGATGAGAATTATTAGAGAATAGAAGAAAACTATTAGAGAACAGACGAGACACTGCACAGACCCTCTTTTCATCATGGTTGGTCACTAAAATACCAGTCACCCTTTTTATTTGTGGGTGGGGAAAGAAGGAAAGGAAAAAAGGAAATAGGGAAAGAAAGCTTTTTCTTTTTTTTTTCTTTTTTTTTATTTTCTTGGCATTAAGACGTTTAAAATGTTAAAAATCGTTCTCTAACCCCATTATTTCTCAATGTTAACATTCAATGTTTTGGGTTTTTTTGTGTTTTTTTTTTTTTTTTTTTTTTTAAAGCCCAAATGGAAACTCTTCAAAGGGAAAGAGAATGTAAAAACAAATACATTGATGGAGGTTCCTCTCTTATCGGTTTTGAATTACAGTGCCATGCTATTAAGCACTGTTGAAATACTGAAGAAAACTGCATACCTCATTTGAAGTCTAAGCAGATGTTTTAATCAAGTATGGTGGAATTTTTAATGCTATCATTCATTAATAGGGTGTCAGTTTTATGTCTCACATCCGAACGACAGCCGGCTCAGTGCAGAGCACTGCTACTCATGTGCCAGGGCTGCGCTCTGGCCTAGCCTTCTGATCTGTGCTGTGTCTGTGCCTGGTGATTTCCAAAAGCGCAGAAGGCAATTCATGAGGAAAAAAAGCGGCATGGTTTTAATGAAAGGGGATTAAAGATTCTGGGTCAGGCAATCAGAGCAAAAAGGGGTCCCTCCTGATTTTGATGAAGTTTCTGGGAGCTAAGTGGTACAATAAAGAATGACTTCTGCAATTGCCTCCCTCTCTTATCATTAGATTAATGTTGAAAAAAGTGACACTTTAAAAGGTTTATTGCCATGCTTAGAGCTGTAGTGCTGCTGCTAAGTGGATGCTTTTCTTGCTGAACGAGCAATGCAACATGGAAACTCATGTTGCTTCCTTTCCAAATTGCAGGTTTATATCCATTTATAGTTCTAATTCTAGGCCATTATTGGAAATAGAGGATTGTCTGTCCTCCTCCCCCCTGCCACATTTCATTTTCCATGACTTCAATGACATTAACAGTTCTGAGTCAAGAATCAAGTCTTCTTATACTTCATGTAAAGAAGTCTTTTCAGATTGCATCTGCATTTCATTGTCTCGCTATAAGGATGGATCTTGTTCATACACATTTAAACGGGGAGATATGCTGCATGTTTTCTCTTTATAAACCCTGCCTTCCTGATTATTCATCTAAAAAAGATGAATCCCATTTCAGTTCTCTCTCTCAAGAAGCATGAGGTTTAATAAACTCTTTTCTAATGTTTTTATGCTTCAGAAGTATATCTTTCACACCACATTTCTAGAGATATTTTTATTCAAGCAACTTTTGCACTGAAAGGTTGACGAGAAGAATTTTGGTTCAAAGCAGCTCTGTCTTGTGATCACAATTCTCTTTAATGTTGGCAGCAAAATTTTACTGCTCATGTCTTAAACCTATATGAAATATGGGCAATAAGTGTTAAAAAATGACTATGCTTGGAGCCCAGCTCAACAGTGACTATGAATGAAGCACAGGAATGAAAAAAATCCAAACTATGCAATATCATAATTGCAAAATCTATAATTAGATATAAGACAGATATCCTCCAGGCAGTATAATCTGCTGGCAGAATGCAATCGTTCTTCCAGGGCTGTTAAAACACATTTCAAAACCAGTTTGATTTCTATTCCATATGTAAAATGTACTTCTGTTTCTTAACTGTACCCATAGTTGTAGAAAGTTGGTTTATGCCATCCTTGTCTCCTGTTCAGCAAGTCTGAGTTTTCTTGGAGAGTGGAAACAGGGAGGAGTGTTGGTAGTGACAGGAGGAGAATCAGTGGAAATCTCCATGTTGAATTCAATAGAGATAAAGAAGTTATATTCAAGAGAAGAAAAAAAAATGTTTTGGTACCTGTAATAGCTCATATCTAAGAGTGTAGCTTCAAGCAAGTAAGCCGTATTTTAAGCTTAGGGAAACAACTTATTTTCATAAAAGGGAGCATAATAACATGCTTAATAGCATTCTGTACTGGAGCAGAAAACAGAAAAAGCCAAACATCTGTCTCCCAGTGATTCATTCAGGTGAATAGGTAGAGTCCTGTATGGTTTAAAAATGCTACTCACAAGACAGAATGAGAGTACCTGTCTCAGTTCTATAGCTTCATGTACCAAACAGGTTGGTTAAAGAAAAGACAGAAAAAATTACTGTTATCATTTTGAGATGAAGCAGAAATTGGCCAAATTTTTTTTTTTTTTAGTAACACATTGTTCTTCCTGTGCTGTACAGGAAAAAAAGATGCCCCTATCTCTTTCAAGTTTTGATTCGTTTTCTTTCCTCTGATTTATTCATCTTACTCCCTCCCATGTTTTCTCATGGGAATATAGGAATATAATTCAAGATCTTACTATTTCAGGGCAGTAAATGCACACACATACTTGAGAATAAGCATGATAACATTTCCAGTGATGAAGATATGCAGTCCTTATATCTACATCTGGCCAGCATCTGTCTCGCATGCTGTAGAAATCTATTCTTTGACTCTTAATGGCATTGACACAGCTTGAAAAATTTGATGGCTTGCAGGGAACGATAAAACCCTACAGAGAGAAAACAGCTCTCACATGGCATTAACATCAAAAATCTCTTACATAGTTCAAATTTATTCACTTAAGTCAATCAGCTATGGACATGTTAAAGAGTTTACTGGTAACTCATAAAAGAAAACAAAACAAAACATGGGGTTAATATATGCAGATTATCACTAAAAGTTTTTGGGTTTAATTTTTTTAAATGATGCTTAGGCATCTTACAGAAATCATTGAAGTCAGTACTTTCCTAAGTAATGCATCTTACCTAAGTAATTCAATCCAAGTGAAATCTTCTCCCCACCCCCCCAGTAACATTTTGGACCTCACTCAAGTTTAGCATAGGAGTAAGCATAGTATGGATGTAGTGAGTTTATGAAAAGTAACCATTTTTGTTCCCTGTACCTGATCTGATTTCAGGTGTTTTGTGAATGCCCTTGAATTTAACTCCTCTGTGGCCATGCAGGATTTCAAAATCCTGCCACAGATTTTAAAGTCCTAATTGCTGCAGAAATAGTGATGTTATTGCACCATTTGCCTCCTGTTACATAGTGTCAGTTCTCACAAATGAAAATGAGATTCATACTGATGTAATTCAGTATGTAGCTTGTCTATGATTTTCATTACAATACTAGAAGTAGATGGTAAAAATGACCAGCAAAATTATGATTTTAAAATGTCTAGTCATAGATAAAAAGGACATTTCAGACAGTGAGATATTTCTTATTAATCCTTAATAAGAGGAGAAAATGTAAAAATGAAATCAGATGTATAAATTCTTTGTAAAGTAATACTGAATATTTATTTTGAAAACTCAAATGGTTCTTTTATGCATACTCATTTTTAGCAGCCATGGGTTAAGGCCAACAGTTCTAAAACTGCAACCCTAAAAACAAGCTGTTGACAATGTCAATTTTGAAAAATGTAAATTTCTAAAAAAAAATCCTCCAAATAAACCAAGCTCACCTTTTCATATCGGGAAGCCTTAAATTAACAAATAACTAACATACATTATTCAAGCAATAAAGCTCAAGTTCTGGTCAAGGGTCTTATGATGTTTGTCTTTTTATTTTTTTGGTGTAATTTTTCCTACGATGTGTATGTATATCTTCTGCTAATAACTATTAAAAGATTGGGTAATGAAGAAACAATTCTGATACGTTTGTGTATGGATAAAGCAAGCTTTATCCTACTGCTAGCACATCTTGGATAAGGCTTTCTGTGTAAGACTAGTACAAGGAGTAATTACCCGCTTGAGAGAATATCTGAAATCAGGTTTCCAGCACACCGGCTGTATCCCATTATTTCCTCCAGCACTTTGCGGACACGTGTTTTGTGTCAATGTACTCTGCTCAAACAAGTAAGATTGCACTGAAGCTTGGCATCTTGCCTGAAAGGTCAAGATCTTGGCACCGTGAGATGGGCGACCCCAGATCAAGCTGTAAACATCCTCCATCAGCTCTGCAGGGGGAGCAGCCCAACACCTTGCAGATGGAGTCTTCATCAAGACACGGGAGTTGGTGTCATCAAGACACTGGAGTTGGTGTCATCAAGACACCTCTTGGTCCTAGCTGCAAATAAACAGCCTGAAAAGTGCCTCTCTCCCCCAGGCTGTTAGCTGCAGATGACAGTAACCACTTCATTTCCAGTTAGTTTACTAGTTCTCAGGGAGAAAACACATTTCTATTTTTTAGCTGGGCAGATAAATTAAAATAGTATTTGTAGAGTTGGGGTTTTAAAGTTATGAGAAGAAAGTCTGAAAAGCATAATAATAATAGATGAAAAAACACCCAAGAAGAAATTCTACACAATAGAGAACAAGAGAGAAAGTGTGAAGAGGAAAACCTCAGTCAATACTGAAATAATAAATGTAACTAAATCAAATAAAAACTGTAAAAGCACAGTCTCAGTAATGAATAGCAGAGATACTGTGCAATACTGAGGATGAAACAACAGTATTATTTGGAACTGACCTATTCTTCATCCTGGTAAAATGTTAGGGTGTTTTATTAAAATGGGAAGTCTGTTATTTTTCTGATAACAGCCAGATATTAGATTCCTGGCCAAGAGCTTCCAAACTCATCATAAGTGCTGGGTGTCTCATTTCTGGATGTCCAACTTTAGATGCATCCATTGGACTGTTGTAATAAAATTACAGAGCAAACATATTTTGAAAATAAATTCCTTTCAAGAGCCTCCATTTTTGTACACAGAAATTAAAGCGGCTGAAAACACCAAATAACTGTTCTGAAATGTGTCCCAAGCCTTAAGGGGCAGTTCATCGCTTGTCAACCACATGCAGCTTACAGCTGGGAAACCAAGAAGTCTTTTCTGCTACTGAAATCAAAGCAAACTAAAAAGCCAAGCACCAGTTGTTTATTTATTTGTTCTTACTGTAAATACTTATCCAAGATTTTTTTTTTCTTGCACCTAAATGGATATTCTTTAGCTACGATGACAGTTATGACCCAGATAAAATAAATAAATGTTTCCTCATCACCCGGAGAAGAGTTTTTTTTTGTTGTTTTTTTAATAATGGAAGCTCCTATTCTATAAAATTAGCATTTTAAGTGTACATCCTGGTATATACTTACATGGGTCACTAAAATGTCAAACACTGAAAGTAATAAACTTTGGTATATTAACTTTTACTGTTAAGAATAAGAACACTAATTCGTCAAAACAGTCTTTAATGAGAGAGAAAGGTAGTCTCTGCCTGTTTTTTGTTTGTTTGTTTGTTTGTTTGTTTGTTTGTTTTTTACATTAAATATCTTCCAAGCATTTCATTTCGGAAGAATATGGGTGTTATTTTGCTAACTTGTCCCCAGCTTTCCATCTACCTCAAATTCTACCTGTAGTTTCAGCCGGGAGGAAGACAGCAGCTGCTTTTCACTTGCCCTTTCCAACACCAAAGAAAAAACATTTCTGCATACATTATATGGCAAAGAATATTTTGTGAATTACTCAGAAGTGGCCGCATATCACTGGCAGTGAATAATCTTTATATGGCTGAAATCTGAAAAGCGATTTCTATCTGTAGCCATTTTTATTTTTAGCTCTGCACCTTTCGCTGCGTTTTGAGTACATTGCAGTCTTTTAGAATTACAGTTCTTATAAAACTGCATTTTCATTTTAATGTCCTTTCTTCTTAAGAGAGATGAAAGGAAATGCTAGCAAGAGCCAATTTGTCACACAAAGAGAGCCTATAGTCTTGATTAAACTCATCAGATGAATGTTAAATACAAGGTGGAGTGGATACTTGTCTGAAGGCTTCCACAAAAACCTTAATGCAGCATCTAATCCTGTTTTATAGTATGGTCTGCCTCCCATTTTAGTAAGCAACTGTTCAAAGTACTGCTCATTGATCCTGCCACACCACTGTTTCAGACTGGGTGCAGCTTTGGTTTCTGGGTGACATGAGGCCCAAAGCCACCAGCTGTCCCTGCCATGACTGTATGGTCTACCCAGGTCCTGATGCAGCAGGCCTAGGCCAGACGCAGACCTGGGAGCACCCTGGGAGCACACTCATGGCACCCCAGGCTACCCATGTCCAGCCCACAGTATCCCATAGAAATGGCTGTAAGAAAAGCTGCTGTTACCCAGGACTGCAGCCCCAAACCAGGGATGGGGACAGGCATGGCTTCTGGGCTACTTGTACCTCTGGGTTGTTACAAGAGGAAAGTGAAGGTCACTCCTTCCATTTGAGTCTTTAAAGGTATGGATGAACTGGCATGTGCATATTTTAAGACAGCAGCTGAGAAAAGAGGATAGACTGGTAGAAGAGAAAGCAATTGTAGTACAATGGATAATGAGCAGCTGATATGGCTTTGAATTTCCTCCTTATCTAGAGAATGATCACTAAAACATAATTCTGGAAATCTGAGTTAAAGAAAATCATGCACACACACATATATATATATTTAAGATAGAAATTGTATTGTGAAGTACTTTGCATAGGAAACATGGCCATATGCAGAGTTTCAGTTTTAAGATATGACTTTTTCCAGAGATGGACATTTAATGGAAGAAGAAAAATTCTCAGATTCTCCTAACATTAGTCTACAGTTTCAGAGACAAAGAAATATTGAAATACAAAGAAATACTCTGAAATACTTCATAGAGATCTTTGTGCCACCAAGGGAATATATACTGTTCAAAAATGTATATTTTAAATTGTATATGTAATATAGTACTATAGTAATTGACTATACAATATAATATACTATTTCAATTCTACTTCAATTTTGCTAAACTTGATATTGTATTAGTATTGTAATTCTATTAGTATTGTAATTCTATTGAACATTGCATCTATAATGCTACATTTTGGGATTTATTTTTTTTTCTGTGCCAGAGCTATTAATTTACTGTTCTTATGTTAAAAAAAAAAAATTCAAAGATGCCAAAAGCAAGATTCACCAAAAAAAAAAAACTTGTCCAGTTCTTGTTATAAAATAATAAAATAAACATGAAATAAGACCAAATCCTTTAAAAAATACTCATAAGAATCTTCATATCCTGAAGTTGCTCAGTTTCTGTAGGGGGTGACTTTCCTTTTAACATCTGCCAGACTTCATTGTCATATTGCAGAAACACATCTTTATGTATAAGCAGGGAAAAAGACTGACAAGGTCTATGCCAGTATGAAAATCTCTTCTTTGATCTTTTTGCCCACAAAGGGTGATGAAAAAACAACACTAATTTGCCTTTTATACTTTCTGGTTGATGAAACATTACCAGTTGTCAGAGGATTTTTAAGTATTCATGAATACCAGTGCTCTACAACATGGATAATACAAGTGCCCTCGATTATTTATAACCTGAGACGTCAGATTGGAGGCTCTGAGCCAGCCAAGTATTTAGTTTACATTCTGGCTCTTTATTCTGTTTTGCTTTTTGCTTATTTGTTTCTCCAGAAGAGATTGCCTTCTGTTCCTGAAACGAATTCATTGCTGAGAAGCATTTGTAAATCAAAGAGCAGTCTTGCTTCCTCGCTGTCTTTCTTGCAGCGTGTCATTCTAGACGGACTATGCTCTGTTCACATGAATTTGAAGTTTCTCTTCAGCCATACCAACTCAAGGGGATGTCATTTTGTTCATTAACTAGTGGGTCTCTGTTTCCATAACCTGCCAATTAGTAAGGGAATGGTGTCACACTTACAAACTTTTATTTTTCCTTTATTAATAGTGGGCAAAACTGTTCATAAGATCCTTAAAACTATTTTTTCTGGGGTTTGATGTAATTTAAAATTTAATCCCTAGGCTCTATAAAGATATTGTGAAAGTCACCAGTTAGATCACAAAATGCAGGACATGCTTAGTTGGGTTACAGCCCTGCCTGTAACTGAGTATCATGGCATGTGGTGCTGCTGTCCTAATCTTTCTCCCCGTGCCCCTTGCAGATGCCTCTCCCCTTTGGCATTTTTCTAGTTCCCTTACATTTCTGTCTTTGTATGACATCTTAAAACTGAAGTTCATAACTCTGATCCTTAGACCTTTCCTTATTTTTTGTGCTGCCTGCAGCTCCATTATTAATCGCCACAGATACTTTCTACTACTATAACAATCACTAGAACAAGTCACTATAACAATCCCAGAATGTTTCTTCTACTTGCTCAGTTTGTATATCTTCCATTCTTAATTTTTGTTTTGCACAGTTGGTAATTAAGACTCTTGATTTCCTTATTTCCATTGATGCAACCCCAATGGCTTCCTTCCTCTCTTTCTGACAACCTTGTCTGAATGTGGAATTTGCTTAACTACTCTGATTTCATCCACGTGTGCCTTGTGTTTTCTTGGTAGGTCCCTCCAAAGCTTTTTCCATAATTAGAATATTTACAAATTCTCTCCCTCTCTCCACCATGTACTCTCCAGTACTTAATACCTTATGAATTTGCAGGGCAATTTTTTTTACTTTTATTATTATTATTATTTTTGTATTTCAGGCATTTACATTAGGAAATCAAAATATCCAATTTATATCCATAGATCTATTTCAGGAAACACAAGCGACTGACTTGTCTTTGGAGAACCTTATAGCTATACCAGATTTGCTCAACATTTGTTAATGTGTGTGAAAGTTATTGGAATGGGAGGCAGGGGAATAGGATGGAGGAGAAAATTGGTATGCAACACGATAGAAACCTGCATCGTGACCAAATATTTCTCATTTTAAAAACAAACGGGATTTGTTTCAGGTTATTCTATAATACTCATTAAAATCTTTTCATATTTTTGTCAAGTTTTAATATTTCATTTGTATTTACTAACTTGCCATGTTCTATTATGCTTTGCTTCATTTGCAGACTGCTTTGTTTCAAGCCTTTTTATATATTATTTTCATCTTGCAGTGCCTGAAGGCAGTCTGTTCTACAATCACTCCAGAAAACAACTGCTTAATTAGTTGGCTGTATCTCTTCATCCTCTTCTTTCATCTCTTGGCTTTCTCTCTGATAAACCTGATGAATCTCACACAAAGCATTATTTTGATGGTGTGTATGATTTGATTGTGTTCCATGTCATACGCAGAATTGTGAATCACATTGGGATCTTCTACTTGCTATTCAGTCCTTTTTAAATCGAGGAAACATTGCTATACAGGCGAATGCTGAAAAAGCTAAAGGCAGTGGGGGTGAAAGGCAAATGGGAAAGAGCAGTCCAGCTGGGAGGTGATAGTAAGGAGACAGGTAGGGGAGTCATTACTGCAAGTGACCGGCCAACCACGAATAAGACTTAATGCTATTGTACTCCTGCATCTGCAAGAGTGAGAGAGCCCTGAGGAGCTAAGCAGGGGAAGGAGCAAGAGATTCAGCTCTGAGGAAGCCTTCCTGCATGTCAATTTGTTGCGGCATGGTAGGCACTTGGAGTCCACGGCTGTTTCAATTATACACATAGGTGAGCCTTTTAAATTCTTGAACCTTAATTGAGATACCACATAGATGAGCATAAAAAGGATGTGCGAAGCCTCTCTGAGTGTGCTGCGTGTTATGATTTGCAGGGCACTTCTCTCAGTGGCAGTGTGTGAGCTGAGAAACTGCCTGGAGTAGATACCGATATGAACAATGGTCCAATAACATCCAGAGCCATGGGAAAAAGTAGCTGTATAGGAAGGATTACTGTGGTAGCAGCTGGTGGTGTAGCCAGGGGCTACAGTAAAGCTTATGGAGTAGAGCTGCACTGCCTGCATATTGATGGCTTAGCTTGCATATATATCCATGTACCCTGGGGCTGCAGAAATCAGGATCCTTATGGAGATGTGTAGGACAAAGAGATTTACTGACCATATCTGTGCCATCTGAATAAACACACTTCTCTAAAAAAAAAATCAGATTCATCCCTGGCATGCACAGCATCTAATATGACAGGGGAACTGCATTTCCAGGGAGTTTCTGCTTCATTTTTCTGACTTCTTTACTTCTGGTGAGGAATCACAAGAATGTTCTCAAGCCATTGGATCTGCAGAGCCCCAGACTCACAGAGCTCACCTTTGAACTTGCCTGACTCCACCACTGCTTTGCACACAGGAGAGCCAGTGAGGGGCCTCTGCCCTGCCTTGCACCTTCTCTTTCTCTTCCCCTTCCCCTTCCTTTTCCTGTATGGCAGTAAATAAAGCTGTGGATGTGTTCCCACCTCAGGGAGAGACTTAATTTCCTGCAGAGATCTCAGCTAAGACCTATTACTCTGAGATTTGCACGGGGAGGCAGTATGTAACTGGATGTGTTTTCATTTTTATAAATGAGGAGGTGCTTGCTGCAAATGGGATTGGAGAGGCACTGTGTTGGCCTGGGTCACCATATAAAGAGGGAAGAAAAGGAGGCTGTTTCAGAAGTTTTTTACCTCTTTCTTTTTAAGTAGGTGTGCTAAGCTTTCCAAGAGGATTAATCAATCCTAACAAAATGTGAACAAAAGCAGGGTATGTACACAGTATCAGAAGGAAATGGAGTCTAGTGTGTTTACCACAACACAATTTATACACTTAATAAAGCCATATATTTCTGTTTGGAGAAACAAGGAGAAAAGCACTTGGAGTAGAGACATGTGTTTGGCTTTATTAGATTGCAAATATTCAGGGCACTAGCTCGCACTTACAGACACAAGTTTGTACATCCTGCTTTGAGCTACAAAATTGTGCAGCATCATATTTTATTGCCAGAGACAATGGCAAACATTAAAGCGCTTGACAGCTTTCATCCTAGTCATGGTGTCTGATTTAACTTTGAAAAAATATATCTGTCCAGTGGAGATGAAAATTGTTGTTTTATTAAACCTGTAATTTGATGATGCTTACAATTCAACCTCTACTGGTTATAAATAAGATATTAAATGGTCAAGTAACTACATGCAGAAACTACATAATATTGATGCCCTGTAATTTTAATGTCCTGCCATTGTTCCTTCAATAAAAACTTTAAAAAATGTTCTGTTTTCAAAATAGAGCTGCATTAACACAGTTTATTCTGTTTCAATAGCACATTACAATCTGATATTTCAAAATTGTATGGGAAATTTTAGAAGATACTAAACCTAGTTAGGTACCTTGAAAGGTGCTAGGCCAATTTTTGTCTCAGCATAAGTCAGTTCAACTCTAAATAGTAAAACACTGCTGATAAAAAGGGGCAAAAGTATTTCACATTGGTAGAATTGTTCTGTCTCCTAAAAGAATATTTCCACAGGAAGGCATCATATCTCAGTTATCATGGCGGAAAAAAAGAAGACATCCTTTCATGAAAGTGCTAAACACAAACAAATGAACAACAATAACAAACAAAAAAAAATCAACAAAAAGAGGAGAAAAAGAGAGAAAGAGGCAACGTGAGCTCCAAGGATTCTTTGCAGTCCTTACAGCCAGAAATGCTGTCTGAGTACCTCGCCATTGCTGTGCAGATCTCTGGGTCTGACAAGGAATGAATGACGGCTTTGAATGCTAGCCAGTTTGTGTTTCAGTCTATGTAGTCCAGTTTAGCTTCTTCAGTAATGGCAACTAGGGATAAGAAACTGTGCAGCTTAGCTTCTGTGAAGCTACAACAAGCTGCAACAATACTGAAAAAGGAGAGAGGGATGGAGGTCGTCATTCATAATTATTCATAATGTCATTTATGTGACTGGCTACTTGTGGTGCAATTGCCTAAAGTAACTAGGAAAGAAAACCTAACATTCACTTTTGCTAAAGAAAATGTACAGCATTTAAGAGGCTTTCAGTTACGGTTAATTGTTAATGGTTAACCGGCTACACCCCTTAACTCTGAAAAGAAACACTACTGAAAAGAAAATACAATAAATACCTCATAAAGAGCCTTGAAAGAAGATGTGAATACTGTTTTGGAAGGGAAAAAAGAACAAGCTGTCCCTTACTAGTGCTCCTGATGTGCCAGTGTCAGGGGCTGTACACTGAAGAGTGCATGTATCCTGCTGGAAACTTCTAATTTTCACAGTAGCTGGGACCTCTAAGTAAACATGGGCACCTCTTCTAGTCTTTGTCCCCATGTAGTAATCTACATGAAAAGTTGTGAACTATCTTCAATTCACAAGACTGTTTGCCCTATTATCCCACAAGTGAAGAGGTCACTGCATTTCCTTGTGAAGAGACACCTGAATTTTTTTTTTTTTCAAAAAAAAACCAAAACAAGGTATGAAATGTAATAGTGAAGGAGAAAGTTTAGGTAGGTGTTAAGGTAGAGTATTGAGCATTTTTATCTACTTCCAGAATAAATACAGGTGCCGTTCTCTAAGTGCCTGCTTTACTGTTGTTGAATGGCTCGTGAGATAGAGTGCAGATTGCTTTGAATCAAAACTGCATGAAACCAGAACACAGGATGAGGGGCACAAGAAAGCAGGATGCTGAGCTGCTTGGAAGTCTTTCATGTGGCAGTCTGCAGTTGCTGAAGCCACCACAGGTGGGACCCTCTGCAGAGCCATATGTTTCCTGTAGGAGAACACCTTTCACAGCTGGACCCTTCCAGTCTGTTCAGATAATAATTATGTGCTGGGGTAGGGACGTGTGCTGATGACACTGCTGAAAAGGGGTTGGCTGCAGGGGAGAAGACAAAATGGGTCTTTGGCTGTGATAAGTTGACAAACACATTTTCATGTGAACAGCAATGACAAAGTGTTCAGTTTTGTTGTACCCTTTCACTAGAGATGCTGTGTGTAATGCAATGCACTGAATTACACTGGCCAAGACATTGCTTAATGAAGCCAAGAGAATGGCAGTTTTGAAACACGGACTCTGAAACTATATGCAAAGCGAAAGCAGAGATTTCTGCTCGTCTGGAGACCACATCATTTAACTGTAGAGCTCATATAGTTTAATTGCTGTGCAGCTAAGTAATACAACTTACTGAATCTTTAAAGTGCCACAAATGGAGGACCATTTCTAGAATAGGTATGCATGCACAATATGGAACAGAGTACTGCAAAGCTAAGAGGAACCACTGTGACATATGGCTTTATGGGGCCATCCAGAATCACTGGAAACATTTCCATTTATTCCATTAAACGCTGAATTTAAGCAGAGCTCACATACAAGTTGTCTGCCGAGTTACTGTGCCTAGATATTTTTTAACTCTTGATATCTGGCAGTACCAAAGAAATTTAAGAGATTAGGAAATTATGATGATAGCCAGGGAAGCATTTATTTTGCAAAAATATTCTCTAGGAACCACATACATTCAAACCTTCACAAAAAGAAAAAAAAAAAAAAAAAGAATTAAATGGTAGATATATCACCAGAATTGAAAGAAACAGATCTTCAGAACAGAAACTTTAGGTGTGTATTTTCCAATCTGAAATTTTGGAATTATCTATTTATTAATTTCAACAATTATTTGATCAACAGGTACCCTATTTACAAGTCAAATGATTTTTCTAGTTGTGGTATCCACAAACTCACTATGGGGTCTGGAAGTCAGTGTGCTGATAGAAATGTTTTTATAACTGCAGCTATGTCCTATGCAAAGAGAGTATAGATATTACTAGCAGTCAAAAGTGTGTTTAATCTTAAATGGGCACTTACTTGAATTTCTGTAACATACTAAAAGTTCTAGCTAACACTGATTAGTCAGAAAATTTTCCACAACCTACAAATCTGTCCACGTGGATTTTATTTTTAACTCCTGTTGCTGGGACCATGCTCCTGGTTAGATGCTCAGATCAGCTCTTCTAACCTCTGAAATACTTTGAATTCAGGCTTGTTTCTCTGCTTAACATCAGGTAATACGCTTCAAATGAAAAATATTCTATATAAGGAAAAAAATAAATCATAGAAAGGAAAAAATAATTCATACAAAGATGGAAAATAACACCTGTAGCTATTCTATGAAGTTAAACAAACACTTCTGTATGTCTAGCAAAAATGATATTTGCTGAATAAGAATAGAGAAGCTTAAAGTTAAAGCTTAAAAGGAAGCTTCATCCTTTTTTTTTTCCCTTTTTCTTTTTTTCTAGCTAATGAAATTTTAATATAGTGACGAGGGTTTTAGGCAAACTAATAGGGCAGCTTATGAAAGATGAGAGAGCAATAAAGAGTCAATTTACTAAATAGTCTTGTGTTACAGTTGGAAACTTATCTCACTTCGATTTGAAGAAAATTTCTACCTGCTATATATATTTCATGTAGTTAATAAACTTGCAAGATAGCTTCTTTCACAAGGCAGAAAAAAAAAAAGTATTGGCTTCCTCAGTGCATATTTGGCTATTCAAGAAGAACTCTAGAAAATCTGACCTTTTTTCATCTTTGTAATTATAACTTTCCTTGTAGAACTCTTATGCCCCAAAAGAACAATCAGACCACCTGTTTGCAAAATGTTTATCATCTCTAGAAAAGACATTACGCTGCTATTCCTACTCCAACTGTCAGGTCAGAGAGGGTTTATTGATCCTGATAGTGTAGGTGAGGTCAATGAACACTGAAATATTTTAGGTGGGGAACATCTTGCCTCAGAAAATTCTTGCTATTTACCATGATTAAAACACATTATTACAAGCAAAATATTTAAGCTATAAGTCAACGAATGTATCTGTTACACATAAACAGTGTTTTCAATTTCTCCTTGCCTTCCTAACTAAAAACCTTCTTTTCCTTTAAAGGTACCCTGAAGCATGCATTTAGATTAGTTTTAATAACAAGATCATTAATCAGGTATCAGGGTTTCAAGACACTTTGTTGATCAGCAATTCTTTAAACAAATTAGGAAGTCTGTAAAGAAGACGCTGAACTGAATATAAAGCGTCCTATGCAATAGCTTGTTGGCTTGGTCAGTTTCATAGACAATATGATGATGTAGCAATATTTTCAACACTTTGAACAACAAAAACACATTAATTTTGATTGCGTTTTTCTGGTCAGTGGATAGCTTGGTATGGGGATAACACACCCAGGCAAATCTCCAAGTGAGTGCACTGAGTACTGTGTACAAAGTAAACATTAGTGTAGTAGCTCTCCTCTAACTAAATTGTGGGTATAGGAGGAAGCAGAAGGAGAGAAGGGAATCAAAGAGGAAATAAGGAAGTAATAAGAAGAAAATAAAGAAGTTCTGAATAATGAGCCTCAGTTATCATTCATTTCATCAGTCTTATGGTAGAAAAATACAAGCAAAATGTAATTGGTTAGTCTTGGTAAAAGATTTCCAAAAATGAGGGTTTGAGGTTTGAAAGTTTCTTCTTGGATCAAAGGTTGTATTGAAGGATTAAGGGTTCTTTTTGCTACTAAATAAACATATTTATTGTATTTTCTAGAGTTAATATTACAAAATTTCAATTCATGCAAGCACCTCTGAAAAAAAGAATTAAGAATGAAGTAGCAAGCTGTTTCTGTCAGTACCCCAAAAGTCTTCATTTTTCACTTGGGGAAGCAGATTAGCTCTGTCACTATGAACAGGCATTAAATCCTGTATCCCTGAACTGACGCTAATCATTTTCTAGGTCTTTAGAATCAGATTATTATTATTATTATTATTATTATTATTATTATTATTATTATTATTATTATTGTTCTGAAGAAGGAAGAAACAAAACAGAATCCAGACTTGAGATGAATTACACATGGAGAAAAATTATGGGAATATTTTATGCTATTAATGCAACACAAATATTATCTTATTCATTTAGCCATCAATTTTGCCTTTAATCCCACTCTGCATTTCTCACAGGAAAGTAGGACATCTGTTATGACTCTGCTGGCTGCTTTGATTTCCCATTATTTGGAATCTGATAAGTCATCAGACAGGTTTGTTTTCCCACTTGTTTTGGCTTTCTGATCACAGAATACCATATTGAAATGTGTCATTTACCACAGGTGTTACAGAACCCCCAAATTAAGAGAGATTAAACTCTTGCAGGCAAATCTGGGATTACCCTTCCTCCAGAAAATGATTCTGAGGATTATAGAATTTTATTCCAAAGTCAATCATAAAACCAGCTTTCTGAAGTTATTCAGCACATCTTGAGTGAAGCTTTCCAACAGTAGAGTAGAAATGCTTTAGATGAAAAAGTGTTGATTGCTTATGTTTCTAAAGAAGATGTATGGCTTGGAATTCCTACTTATGCATGTGTTTGTAGATCTCAAGAAAATGAATATCACTTAACACAATTTTTGGCAGGGTAAGAATAGAAAAGATTCAGGATAAAAATTAATGGTCTTACAATAAAACATTGTGTCAGAGACAGGGTTTAAATCCACCTGTCCTGAATCCTGAACACAGGTAAATGTGTCTGGATTAAATGGAATGAAAGATACACTAGCCATCTCATTAATTTTCTAAGCACTGGATTCCGCACTGAAACTGCTCTAATCACAAGATCAAAGCACAAGTGATAAATGCAATATTCAAACAGTATAGATAATATTAAGCATTATTTTCCAAATAGGAATATATTAGTTTCAATCATTCTATGCAATAGAACAGGAGGAAGGCAATGTAGCATTTAAATCCTTAAAAATATAGTCCTGCTGGCTCCAGGTTTCGTAAAATATGAATAGTTTGCTGATAGTTAATGAAGGAAAAAAAAAGACCCTAACCTTCTAAGACGATTTTTCAAAACGTTGCATAATATTCATTATAGTATATTAATATTGTGGCCTATGGCTTTTTTTTTTCTTTTAACTCTCAATCATCAGGGATAGCCCTTCTCCAATTATCTTTGTCTCATTCATCCCCAAAAGGCTGACTGAAATAACTACATGGGTTGGACAATAGAAGTCAGAATGCAGAATCTAATCATGCTTCCTAAATAACGTATGCACATCATTACATTACTGCAGTAGGTTTCTCACAATAGAGCTTTGCTACTATGTGAGGGAGAAGACACGTACATTGTCATTAGAAGTAAATGTTAGGGTTCCCAGAAGAACTTCATTACCATTCTTAACCAGATGTGACAATCACCATTTACAGCACTCATCAGCAGAACAATTAACAGCATTTGATAATCAGCTGATCTGGCAGGAAAAAAAAAAAAAATTATATTGATACCTGACTAGGAGCCTTGATGCATGTTTTTTTCTGCATGGGGAAGTGCACTAACAGATACGCTAGGCGGGCTGCCCAATGCAACCTGTAAAAGATGAGAATGACTGTAATATTTGCTCCTAATGACAATCATTAGTCCTGAAGAGACATGAGAATTTCAGTGTTATTGTCAATGTAATTAATGTATCAATTCTTAACGCTTCAACTACAAACAGGCAAAGTCTCACATTGATGAGAGTGAGGATCATACATGAAGAAAAAATGGGGCTGGAAAAGATAAGATTTACAGGCATTATATCCATTAGCAATATAATAATTTATTCATAGAAATCTTCCTGCAACACAAATGAGTGAGCAAGGCCCTCAGGTACTCCTTCTCCTCAGTATCCTTCCTTTCTGAGAGATGTACACAAGGGGTATCATATGCACATTTCTCCTTCATGACAAAGGCCCTTGCGTGCAATAAGAAAACTGCCTTTGGTAGCAATGGTGACGGCATACAAGAAGAGATATGATTATCTCCCTTTAGCAAGTCTTTTCACTTCAAGACAGGACTATGCCATTTTTACTGGCCTGATCTTTCATTAAATGCAACATGTCTTTACGTGAAGATTTACAGAAAACTACTCCAGTTGTCTGAGTACAACTTTGTGTTGTACTCCAAGTTACTCAAAGATCCACTCTAAATTTATATATTTTTTTCTAAATTTACAGTTAACTGCTGATTTATTAATTGATGAAAATTGTAGCAGTTTGAGGTCTGTTATAAAACAAACAAAACACAAAACACAAAACACTGACTAGTATTAATTTTCTACAGTATTTCCATATAGAAAATAGTCTCCATACACTGCCATTCTAGAGTAGGAATAGAATACCATAAAAGGTATTTTAATTCATACTATTAAAATTAATGGATTTGTAACTGCTTGTTAAAGGAGCGTGCTTGTTTTTATATATAAATGCGTGTATAATATCATATGTGTGATAATATCATATATTTAATCATGCGTACTCAGAAAGAGCATCATTCTGACTATGGCTTTATAAAACTGAAATAAAGCTAACATGGATGGAAATTAAAGCTGACTGACACCATTTTTATTGTCCAAGAGTTTTGAAATGTTGACAGTAAATAAGATGCAGCAATATGAAAACTTGCCATTTCATGACTTCATGAATAAATTATGAAGTTGGTTTACAACTAAGAACATTTGAAAGTAAGTACATTTTCAGATTATTTCAGTTTCCTTTGAGCTTCTGAATATTTGGGTATAACTTTTGAAATGCCTTAAACTTCTGTCCATAATTATAAGGTTAGAAATTTGCAGAAAATGTAAAAAAAGTCTTTTGAACAATCACTTGCTACTAGGAGCAATGGCTTTGAGGAAAACAACAAATCTAGGCATACAGAAAGTTGTTACCAGATAAAAAACGGAAATAGCATTCCATGTTAATCAGTAATAGGTATGACTAGTAAAAGTTTATTAAAAATACCCAGAACAAAATATACTGGCCAATGTCAGAGGAAGTACAGTTACTCACAAACCTTTATAACAATAACTTTATAATGATGTATAAACCTTGAAGAAACTTGAAAATAAATAAAAAGGGATTGAGATCTCTGCCTTTGCTCCAGGATGTAGAAACTCCTTGAAGACTGCAGGGAGTAGGGGCCCAGTAGCTAAAGATTCTCTGCCTGTCTCCATTTTTACCTTATGCTTGGTTGTGTCACTGTCATGGTAGAAGGCCCAAGGAGCCCAGGGGAAGATAAATGGCTGTGCCATCCACTGACTGGCTACAACATTCATATCTTCCTCTACGAGTATGCCACCGCTGGATATGAAGTCAGGTTAACAGAATGATAAATGGAAAATACTTAAATTCAAGATGAGCAAATTTTCATCTTTTATTTGTTGGGGTCAAATTATTTGTGTCTCTGGTTTTGAACCCGAGGAACACTTCGATTCAGATTTCATGATCAAACCTTGTGTAAGGGCCTACAGATTTCCTGTTTTTCCTTTTAGCCAGTCTGCCAAATTACTTGTATTAAAATTGTTTCTTATTGTCATTTTTGGATTTATATTTGGAGCTCATGAGATGAGAATTTCTCATTTAGTTATGATGAAGTGTGAGGTGTTTAGCCATGGACATTGATGTTACCATTAGGTCTGGCAAGAGAAGAAGAGCTTATTAAGTGATAAGAGTGTGTTTAGAATTCAAGGCATGATAATAAGCATCAATGTGAAAGACGCATAGTGCAAGTAGGTGACAATATAACATGAATTTAGCAAGTCACTGTGGTTTCTAAAGTTTGCTCAGGCATGACAGGACTCATTTGAACATTTTAGTTAAAATTACAGCACATATTTAATATGAGAAAGCTATATTGCATCTTGTGTGTGTTACACCAAACGCAATATAATTCACATTGGAACTAAATTGTAATATTTTTTTTTGCTGCCTCAGCAAATGTCTGTTTGTATCTACAGCTTTGTCAAAAGGCAATAAAGCAAAAAGCTTATTCATCTCACTAAGGGGATATAGGTTCTATTTACCTAAAATGAAATTCTAAGACATGCTGCTTCTGTTTTTGTATGAACAGTTTATTGCTGTCATTTACAAGGAGTGTATCTTCACCCTCAGTAAAACTGCCTTCCAGATGAAAAAATATGATGTTTACTTAGTGATAAACAATTTTCAGATGAGAGGGGATATTAGTCTTGAGATGAGTCGTGTGAATTTTGAAAATTAAAAGTACTAGCAGCATGTATATATTAGAGATGTATTTAATAAAACAAGTATTCAAAGTCTGTGGGAATACAAACATTTCCTACAGTGCAACAATCACACTTCTCAGAACTGGCTTTTCAATTTAAAAAGGAGAAAACATTTTATATTGAATACCAGTCACCTTAAATCTCCACATAAACCTCAAGAGGATTCTTATTCACACTTGTTTAAAGGTATTAAGGAAGAGTTCATGGGAACAGACTCATGTGATGAAGTGGGAAATACTAGGATGAGAATACGTTGACTACATGTATGCACTGCAACAGAAAGGTTGGTGACAGTGGACTGGCTATAGTGTTAAGCTGAAAGCGTTAGATGAAACCACAAAGCAGAAAATTTGTAAATGTTCTGGATATATTTAAAGCAAGAAAACTGAGGAATCAGCACTGGTAGATAGGGTTAGCAATGAATCCCGTGGCTACGATGTAAACAGGGCAACTGCATTTTTGGCCAGAGAGAGAAGTTAGATGGACTGAGAAAGCTAGTAAGGAAAATTAAAATCTAAGAACAAGCACATAGATTTTAGTTGCTTTTAATTTTTGCTATCCGTGCTTCACGACTCAGAGAAAAGAAATAAAACTTCTCTGTTTTGAAGATTCTGTTCTTGAATCACTTTAATCAACACAGGTCTCAGCAAAGGAAGGCTTGATAGAACCCAGTAGTGCGGGGCCTGTCTCCTTAGTACAATTTGGAAATAGCAAGAGCCTTAAGTGAAAAACATGCCTCTGAGGGAAACAGCTCCCAGTCAAGTCCAGAGGGTTATGTAAGGAGGGTTGTAAGGAACAGGTCATTCGAGAACTGTGACAACAGCTGTAATGTGCAGCTTGGTCCAGTATCTGAAATCTTTGTTACTGTGTATTGTACCTAACAGCCTCTTGATTTCAGCCTCTTCGATATTCTCGCTGTCGTCTATTTGTCTCAAAACATGAGTTTCAAGACATGAATACCATGTGCAACTCAGACATGGGAGAAAGCGCTTCACGCCCTGAGATCATGCAAGTCTGATTTCTCCATTGCAGTATCCACCAGGTCTGGTGGAAAGGGTAGCAAAAGTCACCAAAGAAGGACCTCCGTCTAATCTGACCCCTTCCCTTATCCATGAATCAGAAATCCATCTGCCACATGACAAAAATCCAGGTGTTTCCTGTTTTCATATGGGTGCATATCTGCTAATATTATGGAGGATGCCTATATCTAGGTGTTGTGGTTTAACCCGGCTGGCAGCTAAACACCACACAGCCGTTCGCTCACCCTCCCCCCTCCCTCTCTGGGATGGGGGAGAGAAACGGGAAAGTGAAGCCTGTGAGTTGAGATAAAGACAGTTTATTAAGACAGGAAAATAATAATAACAATAATAATAATAATAGTGATAATGGTAATAGTATTAACAATAATAATGTGTAAGAAAACAAGTGATGCACAATGCAATTGCTCACCACCCGCTGACCGATGCCCAGCCTATCCCCGAGCAGCCGGCCCCCCCACCCCGGCCAGCCACCCCTATATATTGTTTAGCGTGACGTCAGATGGTATGGAATACCCCTTTGGCCAGTTTGGGGCAGCTGTCCTGGGTCTGTCCCCTCCCAGCTCCTGCTGCACCCCCAGCCTGCTCGCTGGCAGGACAGAGTGAGAAGCCGAAAAGTCCTTGGCCTGGTGTAAGCACTGCTCTGCAACAATTAAAACATCAGCATGTTATCAGCGCTCTTCTCATCCTAATCCAAAACATAGCACCCTACCAGCTACTATGAGCTACTTAACTCTGTCCTAACTGGAACCAGGACACTAGGTCAGGGCGTAGACATTGTGATGTACCATGTAGGCAGTGCCACATTACAGAGCACTGAAAATGTTCTTATCCTATCACTCAGTGAAAATCAAATTCCTGGAAATGGAACAGTGTGCTCCTATTCTCTTGCAATTTCATAAGACAGTGAAAAAGGAGTTAAAGACCATAGTAATTCTTATACAGATTTTATGTAAGTAGAAGTATTCAGTACATTTCAGCTGATATATTCATTCATTGGTTTAAAATCGCAATCTTCCTCTTGCAAAAGAGGTTGGCCTTCCTCAGCCTAAGATTAACTAATATGTATCTATTTTTCAAAATAGAATAAAAGATTTCTTCAGTTATAAGAGTTGTTTCTTTTTATTTATTTATTTTTTCCTGCCATAGGTGTGCTACACAATGGCTACAGGTGGACAAGCATTAATAGTAGTTAAGATCCCTGATCACTGTAGTATTAGTGGTGTTATAGGGGTATTCAATTCCTGACAGATTAAATAAAATAAGGTAATAAAGCAATACATGTTACATATCAGATGAGAAACCTCTTGTTATTGGTTTTTCTGGCTAGAGTCTGCGTTACAAGCCAAGAATAATTCCTATAAATGTAGAGAGGTTTTTCAGTCTGCAGGTGTTACCTCCATTATGCTCAGATTCTCTTTTCATTGGGTTTTTGCTTCCAAACTAAAATATTATTAACATTCAATTAACTATATTTAAACAGTTTAGTCACAGATACTCTCTCTTCTGTTTGCCATAATATAACTTGTACCTTTATTTTACATTGTGTCACACCTTTGTATTTTTTGCATTCTTTTGGCAATACTCAAAGGTTTGACTGAATTTACATCTCTGTATTGCTATCAAAGAGGTAAGAAAGAATGTGTTATATGACTTGCTCAATTTAACCAAAACAGATTCTAAATACATAAATGTCCGTATTTGTTTGTATATAATAAAAAATAAATTATTTGCATTTACATTTCTGTTTGCTTGTTTATGGTACCTTCAAGGACATTTCCAGTGGAGTGCAATCTCCAACGTAGTGGAAAATGAGCTCTGAAATTTCTGATCTTCATCCTTTATTACTCACCCACTGACGAGACATCAAATAAATTGACAAACTGTTATACAAACGGGCAAATCCTTCCACAATTATTCTGTCTCTTCTGAAATTTTTGCCTGTTATTTCTTTATGCCCTGGTTGCATTGGATCATAGGGTTTATAAACATATGTATACTGAAGAAAGCTTCACAAGGAAATTATTTGTTAAAATGTTGTCTTCCCTAGAGTATATCTAATGTAAAATTTGTTTTCCTTACTTTCAGTTCTGATTTTGCTATAGTCTATCACACAGTGTCCTGCCTCCTTCTTTGCAGAGGGGAAGCGGTCTGGACCACCTTATTTTTACACCACTCATTCTGGCATTTCTGGAAACAGAGACTTTTCAACTAAGCTCAAGATTGTCCAGTCATCAACGTTCGAAAAAACTGACTAAAAACTACTAAATATTGATTATAGTTAAATTTGGCCACCGTACTACTAGTGTTGACACACAAAAATGGACCTTCAAGTTGAAGTGATGGATCCTGTGTTGTACCTGCAAGCCTGACTTTTGTGGAAGAAAATAGTCCAATGTTTTAAGTGCAAAACAAATACATGAGATAAATCACTTGGGGACAATGCAAGTAGCATCTGTAATGTCATTTTAATTCCTTTTTATATTAACACAATTGAATAATCATACAAACATAAATTTTATAAATGCACAAAATGAAGTCTTTAAGGAGATAGAAATCATCTGCCACCTGCTACTGTGTAGACCAAACCCAGGTGCTATGATCAGCTGGGTTAGGTGCCAGAAAAGCTAGCAGACATTTTCTTTAAGGAAGAGAGCAAGAATTTCACTGGAGTTTGGATCGAGGGCTGAAAATCCATCTGTGTTTGCCAAGCCTAAAGCCATAGACGAGAGCATGATCAGGGGCAGACAGAAGTCATGAATGGTGGATCAAGGCTGGGTGAGCTGATCTGTAATCAGCAAGGCAGGATCAAGAGCCAGGATTGAGATCTAGGAGCAAGACAGCCTCAAAGGAAAAACTGCAGCTTGAGGCAGTTTAGAGGGAAAGTTTTTCCAGCTGATGCTTAAAATATCTGCACTAGGTGGGAAAGGATAGGTCTGTGCAAGCAGCAGCCACTGATGGGCTGTCTGAAAAATGACTCTTCCCCCTTCTGTTTGACGGATGACTCAGGATAAATCCACTGCTTATTATTTGTTGCTAAGTATTTGTAATATGGGTGTCATAAACTGATATGAAGTAGATGGCAAAATCATATTTTTTGCACTGAACAACCTTTCTTCATAACTTCTCATTAAGGAACTAGGCCATTAAAAATGTTACAGAAAAATGTCCTCTGCTGATTTTTTTTATTTTTCCCATACAAAACAGGCAGAAGAAAAAATCTTACTCTAACACTCAGCCACGTCACTTTTAAAAGCTTACTTGCTTTTAGTTACACATCAGTGCTAATGCTTTATAAGTTTAATGTGTGAAATAGCTTTGTAATAAATCAGTGCCTCCATTTTGTCTTTTACTTCATTTAAACTTTTTCTTCAAGAGCTCTGTTTGTAAATAATGATAGCATATTTGTGCCAAATTTTTTTCAATACTTTCATATCTCTGGAATAAATTATGGAACATTATGCTAGACAGGGAGCGAAGAAAAAATAGGCTTGATATAAATTTATTTCAGTCTTACGGTGTGTGTAGTGCAGGGGGTAAAACATATTTGTAGCTGGTGGTAAATTCCTGATATATGGAGCCTGGTGCAAGCAGCAGTTTGGCTGTAGGAGATGCACATGTTCTGGTGTTTCAGCCTCTTACCTCTATGCATGTGAGAATGAGCTAACATCGGCCCCTCTTCTGCCCAAATCAGACACAAAATTGACTGAGAGAAAAATTGCCTGTCATTAGTGAAAAAATATTTTTAGCTGAATATCAGATAAGAAGAGAGATGTGGTGATGTCTGACCATAAGCTTTAGGAATTTCTGATATTTGTATTGCAGCATACTGCTTGCTATTTGGTCCCCATAGATGCCTGTTATAGCATATGCCTGGTATAGAACTAGAAAGCTTAAAGTATCTCTACATTTTATTTAGACTGACTAGTGAGTAAGAATATGAGTCAATACTTCACTGACACAAGTTACATCTTTTCTGTTTAGCATGCTTTGGAAGATGCCTAAGTGCAACATGTAGGTCTACCACAGACTTTTCCCGTGAGTGTTTGCACGGTGCATAGACTATCTCCTGCTTCTTTAAAGTGAAGGTATTATTTTATTACCTAGGAGAGCAATTGTAAACTGCTGCAAACACAAATTATTGTGAGGTACTGGGATACTAACCTGATGAAAACCAGTGAGTGTTCTGTCAAGGGGTAAGAAGTCTTAAAGCATATTAAAGTATTTGATGCTTTTGGAAGTTACTAGATAAATAGCCAAAACCATGCAAGGTCCTAAATTGATCTGAAGAATAAACACAGTGTGTCAATCAGACAAACACATTGTCATCATGTTGTCTGCTCTACATTTTAAAAGGGTACATCCTAGAAATGAAGAAAGGTTCTAGAGAAGGAGAAAATACAGCATATTTGTAATTCAGCAATTGTAATATTAGTAATTACGTCTCTTGAGAATTATTTTTCTTTCTTTGACTCTTAAAAAGCATTTTCAGTAATTTCCCCTAATGACGATGCCATGCTTTAAGAAGCAATTGAATGTTAATGCTATTATCGTATATATACAAGCAATATGAACACGGTTTTTGACATGTAGTGATGCAGCTGTATGATTTTGTAGCCATATATCCTTTTAATTTACAGCCTACATATCTTGGTTCTCTCACTTGGTCTGCTGTTACTGCAACAATCAGAAGGCCATAAGAAAAAATAAATTTTATTGTGGGTTTTCCAAAGTATGGGTGTTTGTCCCACTTTCCCAGTTGGACAAATTAAACCGTGTATTGTTAACAGTTTATTTTCTGTATTTGGAATTGGATATCCTATCTGTAGCTCACAAGCAAGGAAATAAAATGCCTGTTGAAACATACATGCTAATGTGACAGGGATTTGAACTGCAGAAGCCAAGATCGAAGAAGCAGTACAAAATATTCTTTCCTGGTTTTTTGTGTTTTTTTTTTTTTTTTAACTGTAAAAGATTATAAACTGATGACATTTTTATGTGTATATAATATAGCACCACTTACGAGAAGACAAAGACTGTCAGCACTAGATGTCAGATAATTGTAATATGTCTGTAGCTGGAAGCATTAATGACCATTTTTTTAGTTGCTTAGTGGACTTGAAAATAAATATAATCTTCCAGTACAACAATACAATCCACATTAGTAAGAAATGGCAGGTTTGTTTAGCACCTGTAGAAATCCCAAGCAATGCCTCAGGAAGTCACATTCAAGCCATTAAGCATACTGCAGTTTTCAGCACAAGTGTGGCATTTGATTTTAGCACTTAAGATGAATACTTAATCTCTGCTATCCATTTTGTGAATTCTGGGTATTTGGAAGGGAATTTGGCAAACATTGCTAGCAAGTAAACAAGTAGCTGGCATTTTCATACTACAACTTCTCAGGTAAAACGTGTTTGTCTGCAGTCTTGGCAGCATAAGGCTTCGCATCATTTCTGACACTGTCCTATTGCTGAAGAAGTCAAATACCTTGTGGTATTTCCTTTGATTTCTGTATGAAAACAGAGCTACATACACAGATTCTTCCCTCTGATCGAAAATTTTCCCTCTGATCCAAGATATTCTTAGAGACTGATCCAAAGCCAACTTAATTCAACAAAACCTTTCATCCACTCTGTTTCTTGGATCATGTGCTTAACTAGCGTAGTCTATGATTTTTTCCAGCTTTTTATCAATATTTATTATGATAACTTAGTTGCCCTTAGATTCATTGACTTCCAGCTCATACTTTATTTTATATCTGAATTAGACCCCTTGTGTTTTACAATGTAAAACTGAAGTATAAATTCTACTTCATGTTACCGCTAACAGCTACCAACACTTTTGTGTGTACTAAAATGCATTCCTCGCAGTGCTTGACTCCAGTAAATGACATATATATATAGGGAACAGGCTGTACACAAGTACTGGCTGACAAATAGGTTTCCAGTCTGGAACAGCTAAGGCAGTTTCCCAGAGGCTTATGTTTGCCACAGAGGAATGAGTAAGCAGCTGGGCCATCCAGGCAGTGGCCGTGCCACGACATGCAATGAATCAAGGGTGCTGACACATCGGGTGTGGGCAGCACATTTCCTTTGTGGACAGGGAAAGGGGAATTTGTGTTGTAATGCCAGGAGATTTATGTCACCAAGAGGTGAATTACAGTTTCATTTCTGTTATGAAACAACTGCCAAATGGGTTGGTAAAAAAAATATAGTAACCTAACAAAATTAAGAGTCTCTTTTCTCTGCAAAGTTTTATTAATATTTGAAAAATCAGCCAGCTGGGTGCATTCAGTGCAGGTAGAGAAGGTTATAAAAAAATGGAAAGAAACCTGCAGGCGCAAACAGACCCCACTATTTACTGCTAACTGTGACAGCCATTATTCTACAATCACAGGCATTTAAGATCTAGCATGCTATTCATTTAATATTTAAACTTCCAGACATTGGGTCGGGACAGAAAGAACCTGTAGAGTTGCAAAGGGAAGCCACAGGCACCAAAGTAGACCTCCAGCCAAACAAGACCTTTGCAAAACTACAGCAGTGTGCTGTGTAAATTATTCAAGGGCAGCAAATCACTAGCAAAATAAATAAATAAGTATCCATGCACCAGCATGTAGCATAGCACTATTACGAGTACAGTGAAGGAAAAATGTAGACCAGGACGAGTAAAAGGGAAGAGCAGAAGAGAAGGACTAATAGTTACGTGCAGCTGGAGCTTAAGTGGATGGATTACATAGCTACATTATATCTATTCTATATATATTTAAAATGTTCGGAGTCACAATCAGTGGGGGCTACAGTAGAAAGATCATTATATTATACAGATGAGAGCATCTGCCACCTGCCTCAAGCAGGGCCATTTGTTTGGTTGAAGAAATCTATGACCACAGGGAATTTTTCCCAGCAAATTTACTGAGGCTGCCACTTGTGTTACAGGAGTAAAACTGAGGATCAACTTATCACATGATAAAGATGGCTGCTGAAGGAATACGCCATAATAGCTTTGATATGAATTACCTGAACTACTGGCATAGGCTCTGAAGTGACAACAACTCTGGAAGCGATAATTGAATTGAATTTTGTAAGGATTCTACTGCTCCATTATGCATAATATATCAGCTTTCCCAAAATATTTCAGAAGTGATTCAGAGCTCTGCTTAATTACTTGCACTTCCTTCTAGGCCATCCAAAAATGTAATATTTGATCATTTTTTAATGGTACATGTTAGCGCAATCTACTCTTCAGCAATCCAGATATGGAAATTTATGTGTGTTGGTAAATTACATCAATTTATTTACCGTGGTTTAATTTCATTAACACACACGATAAGAGAGATTGAGCTCAACATCTCTCCTTTTATGTACAAATAACCCCCTGGGTGACATATCACATGAAACCCAATTACCACACATAATAAAATGACACCACAAATAAAAATGTATTTCCTAATTTGGTTATACTCAGAGAGGAACATTTAGTAAACACGCTTTTGGCACGGCATCAATAATCAGCACAACTTCTTTGGTTAGGGAATAATCTAAAGCATATGATCCCTGGTAGCAGCAGAAGAGGGTGAGGAGCCCATGCTGGTTTCTTGGCCCATTTGCTCCTTGCTTCTGGCCCACTGGTTGCAGTGGGTAAAGTGAGGGCTGCTGTGGAGCAGCTCCTCGGGGCACTCCTGTGACAGGTCTGGGCTCTACACCAGCTCTCCATAGGATAAATTTCCAGCGCTCCTCCAAAACTGCAGCCAACTGATTTGTGAACCCATCTGTTTGTGACATGCAGATGCAGGTTTGGCATCTGTAAAATAAATGTGCCTCCATTTATTAGTAGCACTTGTCATTTCTATTGTAAAGCAGGATAGGTTAGTGATTTCTTGTCTACAGACTAGGAACTGATTTAGGAAGAGCTACTCCCTGTTCCAATACATGCATTTTACAGCTGCTTTTTAGAGCCCCTTTAAAGGACCAACATTGGTATAAAATGGACATTTGAACTATGGAAGAACTGAACTTTGTATGGAGATGTACCCCAGCGTGACTGTTACAACTCAAGTAGCAGAGATGGTCAGAAAGCCTGGCTGGTGGGTATTCAGCAGCCCTGGCACAAGGCCTCACAGGGAGTCAGCATGGTTGGAATGCATTTTCTTATGGCTTTGAAATAATGCTCCTCTCTTTGCCATTTACTTCAGCTTCACCTGACATGCATTATCAATTTAGCTGTTTTGGTGTGTGAGACAGAACTGAGAAATGCAGTTAAATGAAAATTGTTTCAAAGGCTACTGCAAGCAGTCCAGTCTTTACAATCCCTGAAGCTCACCTTGTGATTCCTTACATAACCACCATGATATTTGTCCCAGCTGAATCAAGCTTAAACAGAAATGTACAACATAAAAGTAAGCAAGACAGAAAGCTTATATTTACTTTCTGTATTTTCAGTGCTCTCTCCTGATACTATAAGCAACATTTCCCTTCCATATTTGCTTCCAGAAACAAATATGTCATTTTACACTAATTAAAAATACAGGGCAAATGTATATATGCATATGTATATATGTGTATATATATATATTATACAAATATATATATATAGCTTGCATGGCAGTAATCTTGATCCTTCTCTGGAAGTTTTTGAACTGCATCTTGTCATTATTAGAAATACACAATTTCATATCTAAAGGAGTTAATGACAAGAGATCAGATACCATCAATTGTCCCCTAAGGTTTAACTGATATAATAGCCTTTGCTTGTTGTTCCAGTTGCTGTTTCAGAATGTCATGATTTCATAAACTTATATAGGATCCAAATAAATACATTCCCTTCTACATGAAAGCAGGACCATTTATCAACCCTGAGGATATTGTCAGGAGAAAATAAGGAAAGTCAAGTGCAGTAATGCTCTTGATATAGTGGCTGATGACACAACAAGATGTAAAACACAGCTAGGAAAAAAAACAGATACAACAAAGGGGTCGTTTTTCCTCAAGGCTTAGCCCCCTCAGGGATATGTGAAATAGCCCTTGAGACCTTTGGAAAGAAGAGAGCAAAATTACACACAAACTTAAATGAGATAGAGTTCCTTCATTATTTTCCCTGAAATCTTTTTGGGTATCAAACATTGGCACTGCAGGAAGTGTCAAGTACATATTGTGCAAGTAAAGCAATTATTTATAGAAGAGTTGGAACCAATACTAAAAGATTCTGAGTTTGGACTTGGTTCACAGAGAATTTGAAAGTTTGGGAACTTAACTGCAGCTTTTGGGCAAAATCAAGTGTGTATGCGCATACCACTAACTTGCCTTTGCAATGGGACAGAGACAGAATAAAGAAAATCTTGAGATTGTGGCTAACTCTTAGACCCAGAATAAGGGTACGGTCAGTGGTTTAATATGCTCTCTTTACTTGATAATGCCCTACCATGACTAGGGACTGCAAAGAAAAGTATGAAAGTAAGATGTGTTGAAGATAAGAAGTGTTGATGTAAGGAGTGACACAGGAAAACTGGATACAATTTACCATCTGTAGCATGGCATTTTTAGCAACAGTTTTTATTTTGGCTAGATTTATATTTTTGATTCTATATCCTAGCCAGAAAAAAGGTTTTCAAGTATTCTAAAAGAATTAATGATAAAAACATACTGCAAATATTTTATCCAGCAGCCAAAAGAGGCTTCAGGTGAATGTCCTTTAATAAAGAAAGTCTGAGAAATGTGTTTGTGCTGAAGCAAACTGCTTATTTGTTATTAAATTAAATAAATATAGCTCATGATATGCATCGGTATGTGCCTTATAAATATGTATCACCTAGATAAATTTACATTCTTTTCTTTAGTGTTTAAGCAATTCTGTCCTTGTTAATACAATCGCTATATTAATCTGACATGTACATAAGTTTACACAAACTTCCCCCTTAAAAGCAACAATTTACATTATTTTGCAAAGCACATTGGCTTGCAAATGTCAGTATGCAAAATATATAATGTGTCTGCCATGCAAAGAAAAGTAATCTGCTGCTCTATTTTATACACACATTTTTTTCCACTCAAAGATAAAAATAATGGATTTAGGTGAAATGAACAGTGTGTGAAAAAGTGACTCATGTTCAGCAGAACTAGTTTCAAATCAGGTAGTATTTTGCTGGCTGAAAGAGATGATTCTAGCACATAACAAAAAAGAACTGTAGTAGATCAACTGGTTCAACAGTAATTCAGAAAATTTGTGCCATTTTGCTGTTACAAAAAGAAAACCCATATCTTTCTTGACAGATTTGTCACCGTAATTAAATAGTTCTATCCTACAGAAGTATTTTCACAATCATCTTCTCTACCATTGCATCTTATAAAAATATTTTAATGTTTTCCATCATTATTATTGCTAATGAGTTTTCTATACTCTTCTAAGAGCTTGTTTTGACTTTCCAAAGCCAGGGTTTTTTTACTGCATCACTGAGAAGGCAGTTAACCCCCAATTTCCTGTAAGGCATCAGTAAGCCATACTGTGCAATTGGGAATCAAATAATTTTAGAACTCATGAATTCCGTACACTCCCAAATTCCATAAAAAAATAAACATATTGTTAAGAAATAATAATTGAATCTCTTCAGCAGAATATTTAAAAAGACTATATCTAACAATGTTCTGCTACAGCTAAAGTGATACTTTTGAATCTTCAGTACTTTAAAGGAGAACCTCGTGGCATTCTGCACCTTATTCCAAGCATAGCCCTGCCTAGACACATGATGATTCTCCATTTTCAAGAATCTATATTAATATATGGAGAATGAGAAAGAAGCATGCATTAAAGCAAAACCGATATTGAAACCTCTCGAAGTGTGTTAGAAAAAATATTGGGGTCATGGTGTTTGTTTTTCAACTGCTTTATATCATGGGTAATAAAATAAATAGGGAAAAACTACTTTCCTTACTCTTTTATTTCACAGAATTTGAATTCAGTAATACCTCTAGCTGATGACATTTAGGTACTGCCCATCAGAAGTACCTAAATCAGCTTTAAGTTGAGTGAAATAATAGACTTATCAACTTTCATTGTTATTTATTTTGTTACATCTCTTTAGCATTTTTTCTCCAAATAAGATTATATAGCAATTCTAAAGGAAGAAGAGGGATGATCAGGGTATCTCAACATTACTGTCAAAGTAGCTAGTGACAATTACTTAATGTATCTCATTATTTATTCTGGTTTAGTAATATATCAGCCACTTATTCTAATAGGTAAATGCACAGTGAAGTGAGTGGATTTGATTTATCCAATATGTTAAATGATGTTCAACATATATGTATGCATAACACATTAACTATAAGGTTATATTTGCAACAATGTAAAATACTATCACCTTATGCTAGAAAATATAGGGGAAATTGGTAAAGTTTACTTGAAATAAGAAATGTAACATAGATGTCCAATTTTTAACTAAACATCGGAACAATGTAATTTAAAAAGAATGCTAGTTCTCTAGACAGACAAAATCAATTCCCTAGGAAGACCATACTACTAAATTCCCCAGTCATTACCTTGGACTTGTCAAGAAATAAGCATGTGTGAGGGAAATGACTACAGAATAGAAGCAACTATGCTTAAATAACGTGAAATATATTCTATTCAAATAACAGTTTTCACTTCGTCCATCTAATGGACTCTCTTTTGAACAATCTAATGGACCATCTAATGATCCCTCTTTTCTATCTGTTGATTGGATTCAGGACACCAAATCCATGGATGTAAATGCCAATGATTTATTTGGGAGCACCATAAAACAGCTAATAGAAAATGGAATCTCTGTCTATGTTTTCTGTGTGATGTCAGAATAATTGAATACTAAATCTCTGAATCCCACAGTAGATGAGTGGAAATCTAAGCTACCATTTCATTCTGAATGACTTTGTAACTGAAGGACAGAGTGGGAGACTGCCAAAACAGAAAATTAATCCCAGTTTTGGAGGAATGTTTATACAAGTTTCCAAATCTATTTCTATTATAATCCTCATAAATGGAATTAAAAGATTGTACTTGTGTGGTCCAGAAGTTTTATTTAATCCTTCTGTGACAAATTTAATTTCAACAAAAAAACAAACAAACAAAAATACCACAACCTACTGTGTTCTGGCAAAACAGAAGTACCTAGTCCCTTATAGAGAGCCCTTTTTAAACTTCTACCAAAAATAGATCAGTAGTAGCTGGGTTCTTCCAGCTCTAAACAGCATTTGGTTTAGCAAAACAGTTCTCTGGGCATTTTCATTAAAGTGAGTTTTATACAACAAGATCAGCAAGTCCTGACATAGATATTTAATTTCTGAATAAGACAAGGATAATTACAGATGTTGGACAAATTCTTAATAGACAAGATGCATAGATGTTTTCCAAAGATTTCTAAAGTGGCCACCCAAAAATAATTACAAACAACTGACAAATAGCCTCAGAGGCTGGGATCCTACTTCATCCATGGGCCCAAACCCTTGTTTTGAAAGCTTCAGTGGTACACAAGGCTTGAAAAAAAGTCTTGAAATAGGATGAATTTTGACCTAGCAAAATTATAGCAGTAATAAAATGGCATTGAAGAATTAGGCAATTTTACTAAGAACTGTGAATATGCTGTACAGATAAATGGGACCTTGATAGCAGGTCTGATAGACAAATCTGACAAATGCTGTGAGGAAATCTAAAATGAGATTGTATCAATACACATGAGTATAAATCATTTAAATAGCTGTACCAAGTAATGCAGCAGGATTACTTATGCTTTCAAGTTACAGATACATAATGGGGCACAAAGCCTAAAAGACTGCTGAAGTGAACAGCTTTATCTTCAAAGATGTGAACAGAATATGTACCTTCCAGTGGTAACTGGTTTATTGTAAAAGGCTAGTGATATGGCTGTAATACAAAAAACCTAAAACTTGAAGACAAATTAAGAAAAAATTAAAAATATATTCATTTCTTTGGTTCAAGAAGCTTGTATTTGGAAGCACCTGTCATCTCATCAGAGCCTTTCTGTTTGAGGAATCCTTAAATTTGACACACCTACTCCTCTACTCAGCTCAACAAATTGGTTTCATAAAGACATGACTCTTGCATGGCTGAAGATTATCTGTCAGAAAGGGATCCGCCTTCATATGCAGCCATCGAGTTAAAGAATCAATGTTTTCTTTCCACTGTGTGGTTAATTATTTGCACCATTAAAAATAATTGAATTTTATTTTAAACTTGTGATTTGAACAGGAATTTAGCCCTTAATAATTGTTACTTATTAAATGAAAAATAGCTTTGCAGTGCTTTTTTTGCCTTGTTTGTATTCTTCCATCAGTATGTCTTTGTTGAATAGGTAATCAAATTGCACTGTTTACTTTTCCAATAGCTGCACTAAATCATTTCCCTGGTTATCTGTAGAGTTTTCAGAAGTTCTGGGTAGCAAGCCGAATGTAGATATTTACAAATATTAAAAATGAATATGAAAACATTCACTGCTAAATAGAGGACAGGCTGACATTTATAAAGCTCACTCCAGGTTAGCTGAGATTTTTTTTTTGTTTGAACCCTGCTAAACTTTCAAGGTTGTTTTTTTGAACAAAACATGCTGAAAATCAGAATTGTGTGCTTTCACAGAAGGGTATCTTCACAACATTTTGCAATTGTCTTCATATCAATTTAATTCTTCTATCTTTCCTTAAAATCAATTTCTTCTAAAATTCTTGGCTTCAGTTGCAGTCTGTAACTTTGAACACGAGCTTCAATATATGTCGGATCCCATTGTCGGAAAAAAAATAATTCTTGGCAAGTATCCTCAAAAAAGAGAAAGTTCTGTATCCCGTATTTTGAACGGATCACTCTACCTTCTTTCCAGCACCAATTACAGTATTAAAGAGTGGATGGACAGCATTTTAGGGGGACATTTTCCTGGGAGTAACCTTTTCTTTTCATGTAGGCAGCTCCTTGCCTGGTCTCCAGGAGTCCAGAAAATCAGCACACCATCTTGGAGGCTGCCTAGAATTACATAAAAGTGAGTCCTCTGCAAACAGTAATATATTTGGTCACAAATCATATAGTGTAATTAGGACTGGGAGGGAAACATGTTTTATCAGTGTGTTTCTGAAGCTACCTTTAAATTTGCGGTACTGTGCAAATGGTTTGCAATGAATTAAACGGCAAAAAAAAATGCAATGAAAGTAGTTATCAGTATATTTTCCTGACAGTTCCTTTAAATGAAAACAATACCTGGTTAGCAGAATTTGAAACATTTCTGGATATCTCTTGAGTTATGGCAAATCCTTTGGATGAAGTAAGAACAGTATACATGGACAATTTCTTTGCTTGTATTTCTATACAACGAATTTTGATATTTATGTTTTTTTAGTTATTTTAAAATGCTTCACATAGTTTTATTTTTAAAGGCTTCCAGCAAAGTTCCATTTCATAAGATAATGCAGATCATATCAGAGATCTTTTGTATCACACAAATGCATTTACTTCAGATGTGCTGTCACAGTGGTTCATATTAACTTCTTCTACAAGTTGGTTAGGAATCATGGATGGTTATTCTGGCTAATGAGAAGCCAACCCAACCACACAGCAGTCATTTCAAAAGGTAATGTTAAGTAGCCACCAGTTTTTAAAAACAACCTAACTTTAACATATCCTGAATATTTACTAGAAACCTAGAATGTTAAGTTGATGATTATGATTTATTTTATTTTTGGGGGGGGAGTTAATTTTGTACTGTAATAATATCTTACACTGCACTCAAACATGTGCCGAATTGGAAGCTTCCGACAATAAAAACAATTTATATGAGTGAGTAAAACCTAAGATATGAATTGAAGGTAAGCAGTCCATAATTGTTAAGTGCTGGAAATGTTTTTTTCTTTTCTTTTCTTTTTGTAAGAATAAAAGGAATTTCTCCAAATTTATCTGAAACGATGGAATATTCTTTAACAGTTTTAACTTCTCCACCCATTTCAAGCATTTTAAATGAAAATTAAAATTATGATTTGTTCCAGCTGAAATAATTATTCTAAATCTACTTTTCTAAAACATGAATACTTTAAAAGATAAAAGTTTTAGCATAACTAGTCGTTAGATTTGGAAAAATATTTTTAAGATCTTAGATATTTTAGTATGAAACACCCATTTTCTCACACTTGATTTTTTATTGAAAATCTGGTTTTCATACATACAAGAGACTAGAAATTAATGCAAAATGTTTATAACTGTGATAACCATTTAAGATTACTTTTATCTTTTGCTTTATGATCCAGGGAAATTTAATCAGATGCCTTAAAATGAATATTGGCCGCATGAGTATTGCATTTTACACCACTGGTTAACTGCATATTCATTTCAGAAAGTCATTGGGAGTAACAGCATGCTCTTTACATAGAATCGGTGATGATTGCCAGTACATCAGTTACACTTTCAAAAGAAAAGTGGGATGCTGTTGAAAGAAGCACCTTACTTAATTTATGTGCTGAACTTGTAAAGTCAACATTTTCACACCATCAGTAGGAACTCCTGGCTATCTGTGCACAGGGCTGTAAATTCTGGTCAGTCCCTGTTGGGAGGTTCGCCCTCATGCCTTGCTCAGATGTGAGTACACTGCTTTCTTCCTTCTTCCAAGTTGTTTTCCACAGATGTATGTATAGTGCTGAGATTAAAGAGGACTGAAAATGCAATTTGGTTGACTTGCAGGGACAGAGGAGAAAGCAAAGACCTTAGTCCTTGGCTGTCACACAAGATCCCACAAGATCCAGCCCCAAGTGTTTCCCCTTCTCTCTGAGTCAGTAACATCCTACAACAGGCTTCACGTCCTTAAACACCTGTGGCTGAAAACTTCAAATTTTTGCAGTGATGGATTTGGATGGATTTGAAGCTGTTCTTGGACTGTTTTTCACAGAATCACATAATCACAGAATCGTAGGGGTTGGAAGGGACCTCGAAAGATCATCGGGTCCAACCCCCCCCGCCAAAGCAGGTTCCTTACAGCAGGCTGCCCAGGTAGTTGTCCAGATGGGCCTTGAATATCTCCAGAGAAGGAGACTCCACAACCTCCCTGGGCAGCCTGTTCCAGTGCTCCGTCACCCTCACCAGGAAGAAGTTCTTTCTCATGTTGGTGCGGAACTTCCTGTGCTCCATCTTGTGGCCATTACCCCTTGTCCTGTCCCCACAAACCACTGAAAAGAGGTTGGCCAAATCCCTCTGTCTCCCACACCTCAGTATTTGTACACATTGATGAGATCCCCTCTCAGTCTTCTTTTCTCAAGGCTGAACAGACCCAGGTCTCTCAGCCTTTCCTCATAGGGAAGATGCTCCAGGCCCCGTATCACCTTTGTGGCCCTCCGCTGGACTCTTTCCAGGAGATCCCTGTCTTTTTTGTACCGGGGAGCTAAGAACTGGACACAGTACTCCAGGTGAGGCCTGACCAGGACAGAGTAGAGGAGGAGGATCACCTCCCTTGACCTGCTGGCCACGCTTCTTTTAATGCACGCCAGGATCCCATTGGCCTTCTTGGCCACCAGGGCACACTACTGGCTCATGGTCAACCTGTTGTCCACCAGGACCCCCAGGTCCTTCTCCTCAGAGCTCCTCTCCAGCAGGTCGTCCCCCAGCCTGTGCTGATACGTCTGGTTGTTCCTTCCCAGGTGCAGGACTCTACACTTGCTCTTATTAAACCTCATTTGGTTTCTTCCTGACTGTCTCTCCAGCTGGTCCAGGTCTCGCTGAATGGCAGCAAAGCCTTCTGGCGTGTTGGTCACTCCTCCCAGCTTTGTGTTATCAGTGTACTTGCTGAGGGCAGACACTATTCCCTCATCAAGGTCGTCGATGAAGATGTTGAACAAGACCGGACCCAGCACCGACCCCTGGGGAACACTGCTAGTCACAGGTCTCCAGCCGGACTCCGTGCCGCCGATCACCACCCTCTGAGCTCGGCCAGTCAGCTAGTTCTCAACCCACCTTACTGTCCACTCCTCTATCCCACACTTTCTCAGCTTTGCTAGCAGGATGTCATGGGAGACAGTATCGAAAGCCTTGCTAAAGTCAAGGTAGATGACATCCACTGCTCTCCCCCCATCTACCCAGCTGATGATGCTATCATAGAAGGCAACGAGGTTGGCTGAGCACGACTTCCCCTTGGTGAATCCATGCTGACTACTCCTCATAACCTTCTTCTCTTCCAATTGCTTGGAGATGGCATCCAGAACAAGCTGTTCCAACACCTTTCCAGGGACAGAGGTGAGACTTTGCTTTGGTTTGAAAGCAGTAGTTAAGCAGCAGACAAAAGAAAGTAGGTGTTTTTTCTTCTTTGATAAGATTTTAAAGAAGCATCAATAATAGTCAAGAAGCTATTAGAAACTGTGTATATAATGTGTTGACCAAAATGAAGAATGGATTCTGACCATCAATTAGCTTATTTCTGAATTTTAATTATTGTCTTTCTTATTTTTTTATTTTTTTTTCTGGCACAAAATTGTGTGTTTTTCAGTGTTTCATGTATTCGTTTTCTTACGTATACAAAATAAAAGCTTTTATTGTCTCAGTCTTTTCTGTTGACACCGGTGGCTGCATAAAAATCAATTACAAGCCAGTTTTAAAGACAATGTGTAATGCCATACAGAGATACAGGGGATAAGGAAAATAAGCAAGACAGTATATATATATATGTATATATATATACATATATATATAAAAGCCTCTGGAAGGAAATATATCCTGTAAACATTGCTTAATGTCAAAGCAAGCCTAATGCTTTTGTTGTAGGAGAGCAGGTCTTTGGGAGGGAAAGCTCTTCACACAGAAATAGTTCTCATTCTGAAGAACATCATGTGCCAAATAAATTGTGAACAATTAAAGTTCCTTCACTCAGTTTTCACATTCTCTTTGAATTCCTTAGCTTTTGATTTTAGACTTTATAAATCTCAGCTAAGCATAAACTTTTCATTAACCTGCAAATATATTCCTGATGGACAGGAAATCAGAGAAGAAATCTGCTAAAAATATTTATGTTAGAGCTGAATGGGAGAGTAGGTCTGGAAACTAGCCCTAGATCCCCACACTTCTGTACTTATGAAAGAAGACTGGTGAAAACAGCTTTTTGCCATCCCTTCTTTGGACTTGCAGCATGATAGACTCACTAAGAGCTAGCCTGGTTAGGACTGAAATTACAATTTTAATTTCAGTGCGAAACATTGGAAAAGAGTTATGGGCACTAGAGGTGACAGACAAATAATAGAAGGCTCCATGTTAATATTTATTAGTGTCAAGCATGATGTAAAGTTGCAAAATAAATATACACTTGGTCCTTTTTCTTTTCTTTTTTTTTTCTTTTTTTCCTTTTTTTCTTTTTTTTTCTTTTTTTTTCTTTTTTTTTCCCCCAGAACAGTTATTATCCAAGCATTCCTATTATAATAGAAATTGCAAAAACCTAATGATTTTCTCAAGAATTTCCACTATTGTTTAAAAGGCTTGAAATCTGATATTAATATTATAGATTTTTCATCAGAAAATCTGTGAAAATAAAAACAAACCAAAAACAACTTGAAGACTGAAATAGGAGGGCAACATATTTAATAACACCCAGGTAAGCCCATCCCTGAATTTTTATAATACTCTCTAGAAAGTAAAGATAACATAAAATTCAGGTTGCTTTGAGAAGGAAGGAAAGAAAAAAAAAAAACCAAAACCAAAAACAAAACAACAAACCACTCTCTACCATGTGAATTTATTACTTCATCATTAAATTAAGATTCACTTCAGATCCGTATCCATTTGAAGGTCACAGTCCTTAGCTATAAAACCTTAAATAGACTAAGCTCCCTTTATGCCAAAGACCTCTGCAGTTCTGTTAGGCGTCTGTATTTAATGGGGCTTCAGCAACCTCTTTTTTCACGTGGGTGAGCAGCAGTTGATTCTCACTGCAGTGACCCTGGCTGTAAACTTGTTACCACAAAGAATTATACAGCACGCAGATATGAGAATTTGGAGGGAGAACTTCATTTTCACTGAATTCATTCATCAGAGCTATGAGTACAGCTCTTACTACTGTGATATTTAAATCTTTGATTATTGAACCCCTGATCCTCATACTATGTGTTGCAATTGCATTGCTTTATAAGAACGTGAGGTTGCATTGGGAAATAAAAACCTTTTCTTGAAAACTGAAAATAAACACTTTCAACACAACAAAAGCAGTCACAATTGTGTTGTCTGATGAAACAGAGAAATATTATATTGTGTACCTTTCAGAGAACAAAACAAAACAAACTAGATTATCTCCTGTCTTATGGCATTGACTGGTGCCATTGTATCTGACACCTGCAGAATGTTCTGTTCTGGAGTAGTTGTGATTTATACTGTCATTGCATTTCTTTTGTCCAATTAAGTAGTTAATATAAGGTCAAAGCTGTTTAGAAACTCCTCCACGTCTTAAGAACAAGCAATATATATATGAATTTTCTCATAAACCTACACATTTTATTCCCTTTCAAGCAGGAAGCTTCTTGAGAACAGACTGGTTTTGATTCTCAAGTAAATGAATGTGAACTTAGCTTTGAACTCCATAGGCTTTTCCTAGAATGCAGCATCTTACTCAGATAACACTGAATGCAGTGCTCAGTATTCAGTGAAATCTTCCTAAGTAGCTGCAAGCACAGCCTTCTGAGGAACAGAGAGAGGAACATCCTGAAATGCACTCAGAAGAGTCCTGTGGCTACACTCTTAACAAGTATACACTTGATTTCTGTGCATGTTATATGGAATAATGAATTGCTTAGTACATTGCATGGAGGAGACTAAATTGAATGGTTATAGCTTGCAGAGAAATCAGAAACACAAAACCAGGAATCTACAAGAAAGAGGATAAAGAAGAAAATGGGAAACTGTTGGTATGCAGGAGAAAATATAAATGCAGGAAGCAGCATGGTGAAGTGCCAAATGAGTGGAGTGGATGGAAATGAGAGCATGACGGGCTGAGGTTATGTGAGGAAAAATTAGGGCAGAAGCTTTTGCAGAGAGAACACTATGAAAGGACTTAAAAACCCCTGACACTATGAAGTCAATTACTTCCCCAGCTAATAGAGAACTGTTCAAAGACAGCCAAGAGTGCAGAATTCTCAAACGACTTTGACCACTGCCAAAGCAGTAATAATAGAAAGCAAATACTATTTGTTATGCTTATTTTCCACTGTATGTATTTTTTCACTTCTCCTATCTCTTCCCCTCTATCTGAGCACATTCAGGTTAAATATTCTCTTCTATGGCAAAGTTTATGGAAAAAACAAATAATGAACTTCAAAGGCCAGTACTCGCAGGGGAGGGGATTCACTTAATGAAACCTGAAACAGGCAGTGACCTCCTACTTTCACCCTTAGTACTTTCATACCTTGATGCCTCTGTTTTGAATGACTTTTCACACAGCAACTCTTCAGGGTCTTTAAAGAAACCATGAAATGATGGGGTAAGAGAGAAAGACCTGTCATGGGCAAATAACTGCTTCAAACACAGAAGATACAGGAAACAAGAACAGTTAGTCACCTGTTGGGTTGGAAGGAGGTCCCTGGTGCAGTTCTGCAGGGTGCTGTCTCACAGCTTAATGCTGCTTAACACATTTATAAAGGATGTGGAATGGGAGGTGAGCAGGAAGGTGACAGAGGTTGCTTCTGATATGAATTTACTCAAGATAGAAAGAATAAGGGCAGACAGTGAAGCACTGCTAAAGGACTATAGAAGACTGGCTGAGTAATGAAAATAGCATATGAAATTTACAGAATCACAGAATCTTCTAGGTTGGAAGAGACCTCCAAGATCACCTAGTCCAACCTCTGACCTAACACTAACAAATCCTCCACTAAACCATATCACTAAGTTCAACATCTAAATGTCTCTTAAAGACCTCCAGGGATGGTGACTCAACCACTTCCCTGGGCAGCCTATTCCAATGCCTAACAACCCTTTCAGTAAAGAAGTTCTTCCTAACATCCAACCTAAACCTCCCCTGGCGCAACTTTAGCTCATTCCCCCTCGTCCTGTCACTAGGCACGTGGGAGAATAGACCAACCCCTACCTCTCTACAGCCTCCTTTAATGTACCTATAGAGAGCGATGAGGTCTCCCCTGAGCCTCCTCTTCTCCAGGCTGAACAATCCCAGCTCCCTCAGCCACTCCTTGTACAACTTGTTCTCCAGACCCCTCACCAGCTTCGTTGCCCTTCTCTGGACTCTCTCGAGCACGTCCATGTCCTTCTTGTAGCGAGGGGCCCAAAAATGAACACAGTACTCGAGGTGCGGCCTCACCAGAGCCGAGTACAGGGGGACAGTCACTTCCCTAGACCTGCTGGCCACACTGCTTCTTATGCAAGCCAGGATGCTGTTGGCCTTCTTGACTACCTGAGCACACTGCTGGCTCATATTCAGCCGACTATCAACCAGTACTCCCAGGTCCTTCTCTGTCAGGCAGCTTTCCAACCACTCATCTCCCAGCCTGTAGCTCTGCTTGGGGTTGTTGCGCCCCAGGTGCAGGACCCGGCACTTGGCCTTGTTGAACTTCATGCAGTTGGCCTCAGCCCATCGGTCCAGCCTATCCAGATCCTCCTGCAGAGCCTTCCTACCCTCGAGCAGATCGACACACACACCTAACTTGGTGTCATCTGCAAACTTACTGAGGGTGCACTCAATCCCCTCATCCAGATCATCGATAAAGATATTAAAGAGTACTGGCCTCAGTACTGAGCCCTGGGGGACACCGCTAGTGACCAGCCTCCAACTGGATTTGACTCCATTCACCACAACTCTTTGGGCCTGGCTATCCAGACAGTTTTTAACCCAATGAAGTGTATGCCAGTCCAAGCCACGAGCAGCCAGTTTCTTGAGGAGAATGTTGTGGGAAACGGTGTCAAAAGCCTTACTGAAATCAAGGTAGACCACATCCACAGCCTTTCCCTCATCCACTAAGCGTGTCACTTTGTCATAGAAGGAGATCAGGTTCGTCAAGCAGGACCTGCCCTTCATAAACCCATGCTGACTGGGCCTGATCGCCTGGTTGCCCTGTAAGTGCTGCATGATGACACTCAAGATAATCTGCTTCATGAGCTTCCCTGGCACTGAGGTCAAACTAACAGGCCTATAGTTCCCCGGGGCTACCCTCCGACCCTTCTTGTAGATGGGCGTCACGTTTGCTAGCTGCCAGTTGACTGGGAGCTCCCCTGATAGCCAGGACTGCTGATAAATGATGGAAAGCGGCTTGGCCAGCTCCTCTGCTGGTGGAGCACATTTAGTGTAAGGAATTGTAAAGTGATGCGCATGGGAAAAAGGCATTCTAGTTTCACATATAAAATGATGGGTTCTGGGCTGACCATTTGCACCGAGAAACACAGTCCTTATGTTATGATAAATAGCTTCAGGAAAAACCCACTTTCTTCTCATGGTTCTTGATGGACAATGACAGGACCAGCCTTTTATTTTCATTCTTTAGTTTTGCTTAAAAATGATGCTGCCAGAGGTACTCCAAGGGTTATCTCTAGATAATGGGCATTTTAAAGCACTACCTATTTTTCCAGTCTGGAAAGGCTGCAATGTTTGCCTTGTGCCACATTAATCTAATTCAATTTGTTCTATTGATAATTAGCAAAGGACACTTGTGGTGGCTCCTTAGTGTTGTGAAATGCTTTTTTATACTTGTGACACCATTCTGGGTACTCACGGCATTTTATATTAAGCTTCTGAGATGATACAAATGTCAGGATTTATAGTGGAAGCTGACAAGTGCACTTTAAAAAAGCCATAAATGTGAAGCCTATGGCCCAGTGAATAACAAAATGGTCAGTGACTGAGGACAAAGGTTAACAAGGTGGAAGCAATAAATCTGATTTAAGTGAAGGGCTCTTCAAATCTATCTCAATATCACATCTTAATTTACCAGTGTTTTCCACACCACATAGTTTTTTTTTTCTTTTCTTTTCAATAATTGGATAGATACTTGAAAGCACAATCAAGAAAACAGAGAGGTATAATAGAGTATGGAATTGCAGTCTGTTTATTATTGTTCTGCCTTTTCAAGGCATTGTAAGACATTTTTGCTTTAAAGATTGAGCTTCAGACTGAGCTTGAGTGGAAATTACACTGATTTAAAGACAGGTCTTTGGAGAGTTACATTTACGGACAGTTCTACCAAGTGTCCAATGTCTTCAAAATAAACCTGCTACCTCTTAGATACAGAAGAATTTCAAACTCAGACTTCATTACAGCCTGTACTGGAACATAAGCTTTTCAATATTTCTTGTCTGCAGGCAGTCAGAGAAAAAAAAGCATTAGAAGTAACCCTATTCCACTCAACAGGTTGGCTTTGGTGTAAATGAATCCAATTCCACCGCTTACTGACAAAAAAAAAAAAAAAAAAAAAAAAAAAAGTATGAGGATTTGAATAATTCAGACTCTAACAGAAGAAAAAAACACAACTTCATTTTGTCTATAGGGGACTGAGAGTTAATTGAATGTGATTTATAGTACTTGAATGAGCTGGTTCACGTCAGTTATAAATTGTGAAAAACAAGCTTTTGTGTTCACAAATGGGTATAAATGCAGATATATGACTATTTTAGTATAAACTTGTGCACCTGTGATGACTTACTTTCATATCATACATTCACTGTTCAAATATTCGTAGTCTGAACAGCTCCATGTTTTTTTTATTCACTTAGAATGAAGTGATATTAAATAATAATGAAACCTAATGTTGAACAGCAAGCATGAAAAACCTTCAACATAAAAAAAGGGTAGGAAAAAGAGACAAAAAAATCAGAAGCAAAAAGCAATAGAAAACTTCTGGAGAAAAAAGAATGAAAGCCTAAATACATATTTATCAACATAAATGAAAAAAGAAGCTACATAAATGTCTTCAAGGTCAGCTGTCAATTTTCACAAACCAGCTGCTTAGAAATTACCAAAAAATCCTATCCATGAGTCCACTGGGAATTTTACAGAATTGTAGCATAATCCAGTCAGAAGGGCTCAGATTTCACTACCACCCAACTAGCAGTAAAAATCAGTTACTTGGTCTTTAACCACCTTGCCCAGGTAGTTAGGCTTTAGACAAAGAAAGAAAGAACAAACAAAAAATTCACCAAGAAAAGCAACCCCACAACAAAATAAGCTAATTTGCAATGAATTATTGCCAATGCTGGACCTACGATACAGCTAAGCTGTTCTGATTATGTCTAATACCTAAAGAATAATTTTCACTGCATATACACAGCATTACAAGTGCTAAAATACTGTTAGATTTTTTAAAGAAAAATGCACTATCAGCACATTTTTTGTTTGTTTCTGTTCAAGAGCAGCATCAGCCCACTTTTATTGTGTTATACGCTTATCTATAGCAAAAGATTGTGAGACCTGCTCTGAGACAAGTAGATTACAGTAGAGTCAACTAAAGTCAACAAGACTAAGAAGGCAGATTTCAGCTGACAAAGCAAAGGATGAAATATCAAGAAACAAGGAGAGCTGTCCCAAGATTCATTCAAAATATTCTCTCCTTTGAAATCAACACAGAACTTGCAATAGATTGACAGGCTGCCTTGAAGTCTGAATCCTGTCATCCTCTAACTATTGTCCAGAACAAAGTCCTCATTGCATGATATTAAAGATGTTTTTTTGGGAGGTGCAGCCTATTTTCCAGTTAACAGTCAAAGAATGACTTCAGCTAGAGATTAGAAAAACTAGGATTTCCTAGTGTCAGGTTTCTTTTGCATTGTGTGCATGTGCTCTAAATATGTAGTGGGTTTGTTTGTTTGTTTGTTTGTTTGTTTTTAACATATATATTATTATTATTATTTTCTAGCTATTCTGTCTGTAAATTTTCTCCCCTGCATCACACAACAGTCTTATTGGTATATGAATCTGCAAAAGTGAAAAATTAAAAACTACAAAAAGAAATGCAAATTCTTTAGGGAAAATTTTCACTAAGGTGACATTCTGGCCTTTTGATAAATGGATTCATTTGTTTTCAGAACTGGAGCCAGAATATTGTTACACTGAGTAGACTGCAATCTCTCTTTCTCTCTTACCCTTACCAACCTCTTCCCTAGCCATTTTTACTATAGTTTTTGGTTGCTGTTTGTTGAGGCTAACATCAAAAGAATTTTGAAGGAATAATACCAACAAATAATGTCAGAGCCTCAATGGAAAGATAAAAGAGAGTCTATCAACGGCTGGTCCTGTGAGTGCTCAAGAATTCAAGAAGTGTGACAATTGCTTTGTGGAAAAAGCACAGCAGCCAAGGCTTTTAAAACTGTCATCAAAGCATCAAAAGAGAACAAAAGCATTACCGAAGACAATCCCAATCTGTAGGTTTATACTGTTTTTTATTTAAAGACAGATGATCTTCACATGCTAAAAATCATGACCCAAAGTCCCTGTGGTAGACAACGGATAAATAACCGTGTCTACCTTTTATGGTATCCGTAATGAATGCAACTATAAGAAACCTACAAATGATCTCTACTTGGTGAAAAATCTAGTTTTAAGTATTTTTATGTATTCTTCTGCTGAAGGTCTGAGTGACTGAGCTTTACATATCTGATTGCTCACGTGAAGTACTTGTTCATTTGCAAAGGAAGCAATGCATCTTTCAGGATGAACCACAGCCTGGCAGAACAGGAGAGGGCACTGTTCCACACGGATGCTGGTCCACCTCTGCCTTCCTCGTAATTAAATGAGCTGCAGAGAAACTTGGCTGCAATTTGTACAACGAACACGGTTACTATCTGCAAACAGCCTGTGATAACAAATGGACGTGAAATTTGCTTGCTGCAGTTTGGGCATCTTTGCACAGCGCCTATGTGAATGTACCAAGTTTTCTGAGCAGGGAGCGTGTGTACTGTGCATTTTTATAGACATTATGCATACTTTGTTTAGAATGTTTAGGTTAGTTCAAAGTTCTGGATAAGAAGAATGCTGACTTGTATGAAATTATCTGTAATGTGTATGCATCACTTATAACGCTGACTGTTTCCTGCCTAGAAAATTCATACTGCTTCTCATGTGGAACCTCTACAGTATTTATCACAGGAATTCAGAAACAAACAAACAAACAGATAAACAAACAAACAAACAAACAAAACCCTAGTAATAGGGTTATAATTAAAGTAATAATTAAAAGAAGACCTAATAAGAGGTGGGTAGGAAGATATTAAAAATGACAAATTTAGAATAACAGGCAAATCAGATGTCCATATATCTTTCTTAATTTTGAAAAAATAATTAACAAGGTGGGAAAATTTATTTGCATTTGGAACAGATAAATGTTATTTTTTGATAGATAGGAAACAAGGTTAAGAGTTTAGATTTGTACTGCAACTTTTTGTTAATTGTCTACATCTTACTGGAACTTAGAAATTCCAGTTTACTTAAAATCAGGGCACAACCACAGAACCTCTAGCCATGACAGTGCCCACACACCATCTTCTCTGGGGTCTTTGGTGTCATTGCTGTCATATGAAAATGTGCTACATCAGCAGCTAAACAGCATGAGAGAAGTAGACCTGCTTAAATCCAAAGATGTGCAAGATGTTCAAGTTATACTAGTATATTAATATGAATGATTCATTTCTGTTATGAACATATGATATTTCAGAATGATAGAGAATAACGTAAGATACTGCACTGTGAAATACACACGTGAGAAAAAAAATCATATCAAAATATGGGGTAAAAAGCCATATACTCTGTGCACAAATCAAAGAACAGGTGTTTTACAGATAAGCTTTTATCATTGAAAATTTCAAAACTAATATAACTTCTCACATTCTCATCATGTTGTAAGGAAATTGAGGATGGAACTATTGATAAAAAAGTAAAACAGAAAGATGGAAATCTGTCTTTGCATATAGTAAAGCTCCTACTACATCTTTGTTTTCTGAAGAAGAAACAAGAAATAAGCTTGACAGTACTGAAATACCTTACTTGGAAAAACATCTTACTTAGAACAACTATTAAAAGCTCATCTTGTTCCCACTGAAAAATGGTTCCTTAAGGTTTTTAACTATAGCATAGAATACAGAATAAATTTGAGCAACTTTAAAAAATCTTAACATAAAAAATAAATTTCATGTTACCATAAATTCCTATATTCCTTAAATTATATTTTAAACTGTACAAAATTTCTTTTGATTCAGAATGAGTTTTTAAAAACTTTATGCTTTTTTTTTCAACAAGTCTAAGTGCAAGGTGCTGCACCTAGCTTTGGGCAATCCCAGACATGAGCACAGGCTCTTTGAGAGCAGCCCTGCAGAGAAGGACCTGGGGGTTCTGGTGGATGAAAAGCTCAACATGAGCCAGCACTGGTTGCTTGCAGCTCAGAAGGCCAACTGCGTCCTGGGCTGTATCAAGAGTTGTGACCAGCAGCTCAGGGGAGGTGACTGTGTCCCTCTGCTCTGCCCTTTTGAAGCCCCACCTGGAGTGCTGCATCCAGATCTGGGGCCTCCCAGCAAAAGAAGGGTGAGGACCTTTTAGAGTGGATCCAGAGGAGACTATGAAGAAGATCAAGGGGCTGGAGCACCTCTACTGTGAAGAAAGGCTGAGAGAGCTGGGGCTGTTCAGACTGAAGAAGAGAAAGCTCCAGGGTGACCTCACTGCAGCTTTTCAGTACTTAAAGGGGGCTTATAAAAAAGATTGAGAGTGACTTTTTGCTCAGGCAGGTAACTATAGGACAAGAGGGAATGATTTTAAATTAAAAGAGGGGAGATTTAGATTAGAGGTTAGGAGAAACTTCTTCACTCAGAGGGTGGTGAGGCACTGGAACAGGTTGCCTAGAGAAGTTGTGGATGCCCCATCCCTGGAGATGTTCAAGAACAGGTTTGATGAGACCCTGGGCAACCTGATCTAGTGGGTGGCATTCCTGCCCATGGAAGGGGGGTTGGAAATAGATGATCTGTAAGGTCCCTTCCAATCCGAGACATGCTATGATTCTATGAATGTAGTAATACACGGGATGTTTTAGACACAGTAATACATATTTCTGGTTTATAGTGACTGTCTTGAAGAATCTAAATTATAAACTCTATCAAATCTCTTATGAGAAGAGCTGTATGTTGCATTTATTCTTATCAAGTTTACTTTCTGTAATTTTATGGAACATTCCTTCATTTTCATTGCAGCAAATGGTAAATGAAGAAAATACTTAGAAACGTGAAACTGAAAAAAAACATTTTGTTTTGAACTCAGTACACTGAAAAGTTCTCCTAAGTCAGTGAAACTATTCAAAGCTCCAATTCAGGAAATCCTTAACAAAGTGCTGTCCCGAATAAGACCAAATATTACACACAGAATCAAGGTCTATAGATAGCTGAGAATTTAAAATATTAGGAAACAAATCACCAATCCTTTCAAAGTCTAAACAAGGTCCATTTCTTTAGATACAGTGGCACATATCAAAATGGTTGATAGGTGTGACAATTACGACTATGCATGTCTCATTTCACTAGAAATGACATCACTACTTTTGCTGCACAATCTATAGTTTGCTCCTTAATGATAGTCTTGGGAGATATTCTGAAGAGAAAAAAAGATACTGGCTTTGGTAATTTATTGGATATCTTAATGTCTGGGAGCAAATATTTGGATTTATTTGATCCGTTTTGACAGTGGCATATTTTTCTGAGAAATAATGGGGAGAAAAAAAAAACATTGGTGTGATGTTTATATTCATTATAACCACTTTTTTTTTTTTTTCTATTGGATGTGGAAGATGACATCAGCTACAATCAAAGTGAAGGCTTAATAGAGACAATAAAGTTATAGTGTCCAAGACAAGGCCCTGTGGTGGCTAGTGCCATGTAACCTACCAAACTGAGAGATTGGCAAGGACAATTCTTTCCTGACATCCCATATGGGAATGATTAAATTTGGATTTTTAACAATATTGCACTTTTTTTTTTTTTCTTTCCATAGATCAACAGAAGCCCTCAGTGTTAACTATATCCATTATACGGTCCTATAAGGAGTTAGAGGAGAACTACTGCTGGAAACACACTTGCCTTGATGTTCAGCCCAAGCAAGAGCAGGCAGCTGCTGCTGTGTGTGATTTATGTATCATTAGAAATGTGCTGCTTGTTTCAACTGCCTATTTTATCAAGAGATTTGCTGATTAAACTAGAAATCCAAGTTAATATCTGATTCATTACCACTGCAAAAATGAGGTCACGCACAATGATTTTGGAACCAGGGTCAGTTAGCCAGTGAAGGAGCAAGCTGAGCAGATGCAAGAAGGAATGCTCTGTAGTTGTATCACAGCATGTTTTATCAGAGGGCTTGAATGCAGTTGATTTCAGACCATTACAAAATATCATAGAGCTAACTCTGTAATACAGTACAATTGTTTTCACTCCAAAAAAAAATCTACATTTTGAACAATTCATACAATTAAGCTTGGGAACTATAATTAAGTTTTGTAAGAGTATTTGTACCAAAGATTTCCTGATCTTATCTTTTTGATAAATGGAGGTCAACAATTCACCAGTAAAAGTCTGCTCCATTAAGCAGACTAAGACATATGTTGAAAATTGTAAGCATCATCCTGACAAGTTTCAGAGACTTTTATAATATTTGTAAAAATGTCACCAAAACCCGTGTCACCATTTCTATATTCTGGCACATACAATAGTATGCTCTCCATTCTCTGGATATGTTTTTTCTGAAATGACTTTCATCACTGGAATCTATGTGACTGATGATGTAGGAAAGTATGTCCACATATAAGGCATCAGGGCAGTTAAAACCTGAAGGAACATTTAACACCTCCCAAAATGGATAAAGGTTGTTGTAGATGACCTGCAGGGATTTTTCAGTATGTTGATTTCTACTGAACACTTGTCATAATGGTTGGCTGTTGGATCAAGATGAATTTTCTTCTGGGATTTAAAAATCTGTAAGTTTATTCTTGGCTGTTTGTTAATGTTAATGAAACCCTATTTCATATTTCTAGTGATGTTACTCCCTTGGTGTTTCTACAAATAAGTTTTTGGTCCTCTCAGTGGATCCAAGAATAATCTTCACATCCACCACATGATACAGCCACCAGGAGAGAAGAACAAATTCCCCTTTTGCTTCCCAAAAATACAGCATTTGTACTCTGATATAGATATGTGTCTTGTAAGAAAATTATAAATTATGTCAAATTATATTCAGCCATGAATTTATACTATGATAAACTAGATATGAGGATAATAGGTGGAAGGCTTGTGCATGTGTACAATACAGCAGAACCATTTAATTTTCAAAAAATATGAAGATCCTTAAATCATAAGTGGGAAATAAAAGAAAACATATATTGAGATCTCTATCAAACTGGCTTATCTACTACCTAAATATAAGAAATTTTAAGCATAGATATGAAGAACATATCTTAACACTGTCCATGGATATTTGATACTATCATGTGCAGCATTTCTAACACTAAACTGATATATATTTTGTTTTATTTCTTTCTTACAGAAGTTGGCATACCCAGAAGCTTTTTGTTTTGTAAATGCATATACTTTGAAACCATTATATGTATATTTGACTAATACTTCAAACTCCTAGAAAGTCTATCTGACTTTGCATTTTATACGCCGCATAACATTTCACATTTTTTATTTGCTTTTGGATGCACAAGTTCTTGTAAGTTTAATTTCCATAAATGTCAGATGAAAAATAAAGAGATAGTAGGATGATGAGGAGGCAGACTTTAAGGAATAGTTACACTTAGCCATTACCAACTCAGATTACTAAGATCCTCGGTAGTTTCATAAATAATGTCAGGATATTCAATAAGACATATTTACTGATGGAAGAACATGGACTAGTATATTTTTACTAATGATTTTTTTTTCTTAGTTTTGGGTTGTAATTCAAACATTCATCATTTGCTCTCCAAAGGCCATCTCACCATATCAAAGGCCATAAGAGATCATTAGCTTCAATAATATGCAATTTCTCTTTTTTTCCCTGTTAAGTCCCTGCAAAGCTCCCTGTTCTGCCTTCTTATTTTTTTTCTGTCTGAAAAAAAATATTCCATCTTTCTGATCATGCAGGAGGCCATATGTCACTTTGTCGCAGAACTGGAGTTTCTTTCCAGTAACAGATTGGGCAAACATGGAAAAAACACCCACTGAACTCAAATCTAATGGTATCTGCAGGAGTTGGACTGGATGATCCTTGTGGGTCCCTTCCAACTCAGATATTCTATGATTCTATGATCTGGTTGTAGGGAGCATAACCATCCAAATGTAACAACCTAGTGGCATTTTTCAATCCCACAAGCCATGTTAGATTTGCAGATTGTCTCTGTGAGCATTGTATGGTAGCAACTGGACAGCTGGTGTGGATTTTCTTTCTTTTTACTCATTATTGTCAAGGGGCCAGAATGGTGTGCTGTTTAGCTTCCAAAAATGTAAGCTGGTACATGGGCTTGTATGTCAAGGTAGGCATTGAAACACAGCTGACCAGCCTGTTATTGCCTCCTCAGAGATCCAGGCTACCAAATCCAGCCTGGGTCACAATGATGACTTCATTTCTGAGCTTTAGGTAGGCCTTTCTCTGAATAATGGTGACAGAAACTCGCCAAGTCTCTTTGTGGGGTAGGTTTCTGACAGCTAGCTTGCTGCCAGTTCACAGATTGGCATCTCTTCTCCACATTGTAATTTCTTTAATAAATCCTGATTCTAAGCCTTAATGAAAACACAGTAAATTCTCCTGGGTGAAATGGAGGTGAATCTGTGGGTTAAAACTCCCAAATTATGAAAATTCATGAGCTTGTTGGGCAGGAAATTCTATGATCTATTAAACAATTTCAGTTTCTCAGTTTCATGTGCAAGCTTTTGTTATTCACTGTCAAATCCATTTCTATTTTTCTCTGGATTACTTGCCTTAGGACGCAATTAATGTAATAATCTTAGGTATCGCCAATAGCAAAAATGCATTTGGTTACAGGACTGCTCATAAAACCTCTCTTAAAATTCCAGACAAAATTTCCCTTTAAACACGCTTTTCCTCTACCATTGCCTCTATATGATGCAGAGATAGGACATAAAAACCTATCCTGCATATGCTGAAGACAGTAAAAGTAAAAATAAAGTCTATGAATAGTCACAGAAACAAACATTAGTAACGTTCATTCCTTATTGCCAGGTAAACAAAGGTTTGCATTTAGCCTGGCCCCTCCTGTTGAACTCTAGGGAGAGAATGTGTATGAACATAGTAATCTTTTCTTTACATTGATTTGAACAAAATATCATTTGTATGGCTTTTAGTTTTAACTTGTAGATATAGATGTTTTCTCCATATATTATTATGAGAGGGTATTACACCCACTGGAAATGAATTACAAACATTTTCTTTTAGGATGTCACATATAGCTCAAAAAGTTTACGTGGAATTTCACCAAATTTCCCTAGCTACTACCTTAAGAATATACCTGGTTGTATATGAAGTTGAAAAAAAGAGATACACAATTAGACCTGAATTCAAAAAAGAAATTATATTCACTGATATCAGAAAATGTTCCTGTAACAAGTTGGTCCTCACACTTTCTAGATGAATGTGTTTTTCCTATTTCTAAATCTGCAAGTTTTCATTTTTCTTGCATGGGTCTTTTTGTACTGTCTGCAATAGCAAGGCATGTGTTGTAGACTTTCTTGTATTTAGTTTCTGCATCCAAAGTCTACTGCCAACACGTAAACGAGGTTCAAGCCTATGTACCCCTCCGTGTAACTCACTGTCTTTTCTTGGGAATAGATGGGGAATTGATGTGAGCGCAGTGAATGGTGCCCAGGCAACTATCATGGCTGCTGCTGCTGCCTCCCAGAAGCAGAAAAGGAGGCAGCAGGATCAAGGGAAGGCTTAAAATATCTCCTCTGGCTTATACCACCCTGTTAGCTTGCCTCTCCTGGAAGGCTGGAAAGAGAAGTTGGACTTGGGCCAGTTCTGGGACTGGGGCCACCCAATACGGAATAGCTCAGTTAGCTCAGATTTTTAAATATATTGTTTCAGAAAGTTTTTCTTCCACATTGTTTAAGCTTCTGCTGTTTCAACATGTTGAATTTATTTTTTAAATTGTTTTAGTAGTATTTATTTTTGTTGCTGATGCTGTTACGGTGTATCAATTCCTGATGGTATTACTAATAGGGATCTGTCACATAGTCATTATCTTTTTGGTTTTTTTTTCCTAGATTGATATTTCATTATTTAAAACTTACTTGAATTGTTGTTACTAATTTTTCGTCTTGCTCTGATTTACCGCAAATGCTAGTTACACACATGTTCACAGAGCTGTGCACTATCTACAGTACAAGAATGTCTGTATTGAAGACACAGTTCATCAGACGTGCTTTGCCCTGCTTTGGAAACTTACAGCAAGACCTTGAAAATCCCCTGCTTTTCTTTCATCTTTCAAGGGTCAACAGTTTCAGCTATGGCAAATGAACCGCACTGTTTCAGTATTTATCTGCCTCAGGGTCTTATTCATTTAACATGTAAAATGAAAATAAAGGGAGACTTTTCATGAACTGTATCGATTTCGTCACTGTGAGATTGCTAGTGGGTGTATTTGACACAGCTTCTAAAAAGCCATAAAGTAATTAACACTTCTTCGAAGCGCTTTAAGGGCATATTCTGTCTTTAGCTCTATGAGAAGTTCCCTAGAGTCTTCACAACTCATCTGGTTTCTGCCTCTTAAAAAGAAAAAGGAAAAGTTAGTAAGTATACAGCTGTACATATGTATTTATGGAGGATGGAGTCAATTGATATGACAGCCCATATGCTGTTTTTGGTAAAAGCCATACAGGGTTAGGAATAAAATTTGTAACATAAGTTTTAAGATTTTAATGGTGTTTATTTATTTTTTTTTAAGAGAACTAAGTAAAAACTAGTGAGGATGATGCTGAGAAGGGTAGAATATATTGTGAAAGTTGTCTGGTTCTGATTTAAAAAACTGCATGGATTGATATATATATGTAATGTGAAAAGGACGAAACAACTGGATTTCCCACCCCTCCAAACCAGAGGAGTCTCTATTCAGGAGAAATGTCTTCAGGTAACCTCCACTTTCAAAGCTGAATAGGAGGTGTCAATGATTCAACTATATAAATATATTGCTGAAAAACAGATTCCATTTGTGTGATGCACGTTATTTCTTGATAAAAGAATAATAGAAAATATGAAAATAAAATGATAAAATGATTAAAAAGCCTTTTTTTTTCCATTTATATTCTCTCCATATTTGTCAGTCTTGAATAGCTGTGTGTCAGTTCTCAAGCTGTGAAAATGAAAGGTGTTGGCATGTCTTGTGGTTAGAACTCTTTTTTGGTAGGTTTTTGTATTTACAAACTGAATAAGCAGAAAAAAACAGAAGTTCATAGCATAATGTTTTTGCTCAAATAAGGATCACTGTAAGACAATATATTTGTGAAAACTGACTAGAGAGCTTTGAATTTTTCAGGATGTGGCTAAAATTATCAAATTGTCTGTGCTGCTGCTGTACTGAAGCAATGTTTTGGTTTAGCAAGGTAGATTCTCCACTGTGTTATATATAACTGTGCAGAATGTCAAAACTCTGACACTAACGATAACTCTGCAGACTTGTCAAAAACAAAGCTGTTTGTTCTTTGAATTATCTGCCTTATTCCAGAATATGATAATTACCCATCTTATTTCACACTGATACAGGGTATATTGTTTGCACTCTGATCTCTGTACATTGATCCCCTCTACTGCATTGTCATGAAAGGAGGTGCTGACATTTATATAAAACCTGAACTAAGAAATTAATAGATGAATGCTGTAATCAGGGTTTTTTGAAGACTTAAGTGAATTTGGCATCAGTAATCAGTGGAGACCCAGAAAGGCCTGTTAAACAATTGTTAAAGTCTTTATTTTCTGTCTGTATAACAACAGTTGAAGTCTTTATTATTTAGCTATAAAAGATGGGTTGGTTGCTTTAAAACCACATTTCAGTTGCAAAGTAGTAGATGTCTTTTAGGAGTCTGCTTGTTTAACAAACAAGGTGTCATCTTATATTGAATTAGAAAGTTAAATGTAGTAAAAACTGCATGCTTCAACTGCCAAACCACTTAACCAAGAGATTCAATTGTCTCAAATATCTTAACAAATATCTATTATTAAAAATAAGCTAATAGATATGACTGAGATTTAAATGAGTGAGCAGAAAGTGTCTTCTAACTCCTGCCTTATTTTTAAGACTGATTCCCACGTCTCAAAACATTTGAGGATTGGTTTATTTGAAACCTGCAACATTGCCACTGAAGATGGCAACTTTCATCCTTTAATTTAAACAAATACCAATGTTTGCTGCAAGTGAGAGCTTTTAGAACTCCTGTTTTCTGATATTCAAGCTGATATGTCATTCAAGAAAGATTAGTTTGGAAAAGGACACCCTCAAAAGAACACTACAAAGATAAACAGGTAATTGGAGAGTCTAACTTAGGATACTAAAAATGTTTGGCCTGTGTAGTCTGGAAAGAGGAGAGTGGTGTTTATTGTTCTCTATCAGTTCATCAAGGGAATAAACACCAGGGAAAGGGAAAAGCTATTAAAGTTAAGGACAAATTTGGCAAAAGAATAAATGAGTATAAATAGACTATGAATAAATAAGGTAGATATTGGAAGAAAGTTTCTAACCATTAAGGGAACGATGTTCTGGAAAAAAAAAGCCTTTGAACAAGAGAAAATGAGGAAAAAATATGTAATTAGTTTTACGAAGGAGCTACTTCTGTTTGCAATCAGCAGTTCCACTGTTGCCTGCAGTTTCCAAGGACTGTAATGATGAATCAGAATTTCTTGTCTAGCTCCATGCCCCAATCTTCTCTGTGTGATACAGAAAATGTGCAGTTCATATGCACTGCTAGCCCTACTCACATGCAGGTCTCAGACCTTTGCTTAAACCATTAAGAAAGATATGTAGGTGCAGAGAAACCTGAGAATATCATGCATTTTTATGTAGCTGTAGGAGTCTTTGCTTCTTTGTATATGAATAGCTACACATTTACAGTAACATGCCTATATCTTACCTATCAATTCTATAGCAGATAAACTAGTATATTCACAACAAGCACTTTTAAAGTTTGCGCTTTTCATCTTACAAAGGGAAATTACCTTAAAAAATTGGGTATGACATACAGTTTAGCCTATAGACTACTGCTAACTTCACAATCAGAACCCTGAGGTTGTCTGTACCATGTCCTTTTTTCTCATAAAAAAAGTTATAGGACAAAACAGTCACTCACCTAAAAGCTTCCAGCTCAGCAAAGAAAGAACTGGAAATTACAGTTAACATCCTTCTCACAGGGAAACTCCAGAGGCACACTGTGTTGCAGAGACAGAACTAAACGATGTGTGAATTCAGGTTTGGGAAGAAAACTGCACAGACTGAACCCAGACTAAGCCAAGGGCCTTTGAATCCTAACACTTTCCCCTCTGCCTAAGAACGGAACACTGAAGAAAGGAGGTACTGCTGAATGTAGGAAATGGTAAGACAAATTATTTCTGCAGAGCCAGAAAAGAAGTTTTCAAGACTACAAACCAAGCAAATAGCATAATTAACTTAGTGGGGAAAAAAAAAAAAAAAAAGAATTAAGGAACATATGAATAAAGAGCTATTAAATTCTTTGCTACAATGCATTTTTTAAATATGAAGCTTTAGAAATCTGTTCTTATTTCTTCTTCTTTAAGTGAAAGTTCTTCAACTGACTCTGGGGACAACCACTTACTTTCCTGTGTCAAGAGCACTGAAAATAAAAATTCTGGCATCCTGCATACAGGTTTCTTCTTTGCCAGTATCCCAATACAAGTTCATGTTAGAACAAAGCTGGTAGATTAAGAGCTGTGACTACCCATGTAACTCTTGACAGAATAACTGATTGTGCCCAGTGTCAGTTATGCACTTTGGGTCATTTGAAATAGATATTCCCTCCAGGCTTGTCATCTCTTTGTGTTACCCTCTTCAACAGAGCACAGCAAGAGCAATTCAATTATGTTCAGAGACTCGAGGAAAATTAAGTATATGCAGTGCCAAAACGCAGTGCAACATGACATAGACGAAGCTAAACCTCCATGTAGCACATGCAGGACTTGCTCTCCAGTGGAGATCTCTATGCACAGAAGCAGTGTGCAGCCTGAGCCTTGCTGCACGCACGTCTTTCTGTTGCTTCTCAGTAACGACTTCCGTTTTAAGAGTATAAAACACTGAACTTTGTTTTCGGTTCACCAGGGAACAGAGCCCTTTGCTTTCAGATGAGCCCTGCTTCTGAGTTTGTCTCACTTTTAAGTGTGATTTGAAGCTTAACGTTCTGTGCCTGGAGGTAGGCTGCAAGTGAAGCTGTTGCTGGCGCATAGCAATACCGGTGTCATATAATGACATCAGTGAGAAACCAAGCGCAGAGCTTGGCAAAGATCACCTGATTCTATCTAGAATAATCCATTTATATCTTCCAAACGAACTCTGTAATAACTAAATTGGGACCACTCTCAAAGTATCTTTTAAGTGGGAAAGGCATTTAATAATGCAAAAATTGTACATTTATACTCCCTAGATCAGCAATAATACATTTTTCCCCCTATTTATTAAATGATCACCAGGAGCCTAAGATCTTCACTTAGCTTTCTTGTACAGGGAAATTAAACCAGCCCATTATTTCTGGTGTAAACCTCTCTCTGTAATCCATAGATACTCTTCCCACTGCCTGCTTCCAGCTTCCTGTGTACCAAGGACCAAAGGCCCAGCTCTGATGCTGCACAGATGCGTAGCCTTCACTCAGTCTGCTGAGGAAGAGCTGTGAGGAAGTTCATAGATGGATAAGAAATTAGACAGAGACAGGGCCGTTAGGATAAAATCATTGGATCAAGCAGTTAAAGGGAAAACTCCATCATGGGAAGGTATAAATATCTATTGGAGAAAAAAATGGGAGCCTGACTGGGGCTGTGTTATTGGGTCATCACATCAAGTTATCAACATCACCTATGTTGACAAGGTGGTGGAAAATTATATCTCAACAACACGGAGAAGCAAATTCACAAGAGCTTCAGGGGCCAGTCTTTCCCCACTTGACTGGGGCTGCCTGACCACCAAAGACTTTTCAGGTATTGTAGCAGAGGACATGAGCAATAAATAATTGCTTGGTATCTTTAACTTTGGTATATTCTGCTTGCAGAGTCTCCCTGCACCCAGCTAAAGAAGACCAAACAAACTGATCCACTGGAAAGCTTCCTTGAGACCTGTCACCTCTGTTACATTTGTGAAAAAAGAAAAAAAAAAATCTAACAGCCATAACTCAGCTGTATCTGTACTCCTGAAACACTAAAGAGTATTTGGAACTGGGTGGAAGATGGCAGATGTTTAATACCTCCTACGACTTGCATCAGCGAGCACATTTGGAGAGGAAGTGAAGAAGATTATTACACCCAGTTGGAGTTTCAAGGAGAATTTAGTATAAAGCATAAGTAAGTATCCTCATCAGAATTTGTTCAAGAGGACACAGTAGTTAATAACACTTTTATTCTTTTGAAGAGCACCAATTTTTTCTCCATTTATTTTCACTACTTTACATAAGAGAATTTCTGTTTTGAGATTGAAAATTGATTATAAGATGCTCAGAAGTACTGAGACAAACAAGAATGCCATCACATTATTGGTTCAGCAAACAAAACCCTTTACCCATTACTATCACCTCATTTTCCTAGTGTCACAAAGGAAAAAAAATAAATTAAAAAAAAATCAAAAAGCAGGCAAAAAGGCTTTGAAATTTTAGCAATGCCTCTCCCCCCACTTTCTTTTTTGTTTGTTTTTTTGTTGTTATTGGAGAAAAACATTTTAAACAATACACAAATTCATATTTCCAACTATGTTATTTCCAACTGCTCAAAAGAAAAGTAGTTTAAATGTTTGGCTAGGCTAGCTATTAGAAATGCACTCCAGCTCATGATTAAATTCCATGGTGTTTACTGAAATGTAAATATTTACCAGTACTGTCACTCACATCCTAACATTGCACCTATTGAAATTCCACTCCAGCAGGTGGCTAGTATTGTTTCTTATAGGCTACAGAATATCTAAGGTCTACCTGACAGACAGAAGAAGATGCCATACATAAGTTAATGGAGTTTATTTCAGCAGCATAACAAATAATAACAGAAAGATGGATAAAAAGAAGGAAAGTAGATATTCTATTTGCAACATTTTCATGCAGAAGAAAGATATATATAGAAGAAGGACCCATATGCTACTTTTTTCAAAACCGTATTGCCCATTTCAAAAATAAAAAAAAAATAAAAAATCTTCAGTTTGAGTCACTATAGACCTAATAGCTCACTGTTTTTTTTTCTTATAACAATTATAATTGCCATTTTTTTTCTTTTGAGAGAGAAACTTACTGTCTTCTCTTTTTTTTTGTTTGTTTTGTTTTTAAAACATTTTAACTTTTTTAACTGTATCTGCTTTGAACACTTCACTATTATACTATATATGCTAAGTAAACAACAATTCTTCATGAAAAGCACTTTATATGTTCAAAATGCTATGTAAACATTCACTACTGAAATTACAGAGATTAGAGTTGGAAGGAGCACTCTGGACTTTTTCCATAGCTCTATTTAATTAGGTACCATTTGAACCTATTTAGAAAACTTGCCTCCTTCTGACAATCAGTCTCAGCAGCCTCTCAAAATGAACCAACCTAACATAAAATAACTCTGTTTAACACCCAACCTTGCTACATGGATATCATATTTTCTTTCAACAAGCTTGTTCCTTTAAATTGGCAGCTGCCAACGACATTACAGAATAGATTTGCAGAGAGGCAGGAGGTGTTTTTACTATTTTTTTTTCAGCTAGTCAACTTTCAGTTGCTTTTGACTTCAAAACAATGAAAAGCTAGTTTTTTTGTTTGATTGTTTTTTTTAACAGATGAAACATTATAATTTGCACTGTGTACATTACATATCAAGGGCTTTTTATATATTTTTGTCATCGTAATGATACATCTTTCACTTGATGTATGTATTCCTTTTTTTAAGCTAAGAAGACATTTTGTGGTGGTAAAAAGTAGTTGAGAATAAAGTGATCTGGCAGAAGAGAGGCCATTTTGTATGTGCAGGTATGGGTACAACACAGTTAATGGTGATTTGGAGGTCTTTCTATATTCACTATGGAAGTTGTTCACAGTGCTGTGGCAGAATCCTTCAGGAGAAGAGCCTAATTCTGCCTCTGTGCATTGTCACACCTTCCTAATGGGAAGCCTCCAGTAGAAGTAGCACTAAGAGAGGACAGTTGTGTAGACCCCTTTCTGCTGAGAAGTTATATATAAAAGTGCTGGTCTTGAATGAAACTTGTTCATAGGGTTATTCCAGCTCTGGATTGCACATAAAACTGTCAGGATAATGTTGATTTCAGGGCTAGTATTTGACTTTCTCTCTATCTGAATTCTAAAAGACTCTTCTGTCAGTTATTAATGGGCACAAGCACAAGATGATAGCTGTTTCTGGGCACTGTCAGCAGTCTCTGGCTACCACACAAAAAGAGTTCCTGTTCTGGAAGTACAAAAATGACATTACCACTTTGATAACTCATTCAGTGCCATCAACAGAAACTTCTACCCAGTGTATTTTAGTAGTATGAGATTTCAATAATAACGATCTTAAGTTGGGATCCTTTCAAAGAAAATTGATGAATTACTCAGAAGGTATGTTACTGAAAAACTACAAAAAGGTCAACAGAAAAATTGACGTACTTCTCTTTCAAAAATGAAATGAAAACTCTTGCATCGAGACACCCTTGTGCCATCAAGTAGCTACTTAAATCAAACAAAAATGAATGAATGTAAACTTCTTCTCAGTCACCCCCTGTGAAGAACACATAGAGTGCACTGAAAATTTTATGGTGCTGTAATTACTCTGATTTGTTTTAGCAGGCTCTGTCACTTACATGAAAACTGCCATGAACTGATGCAGCTGAGGATCACATATTCATTAGAGCTTCTTTTTTTGATTTATCCTTGTTATTTTCTCATCACTCCATAAATGACACCCAACCACTTCTGAGGACTTGCCAATGATAGTCGAGGAAATGATATTTGAGGTAAATCCTTCAAGGACACCCTCTTTTGTCCCAGAAGACCTAATGCATAGTTGCTTTTGACTTCCCTATGAAGAATTGAATTTCTTGTATACAATTTAAAGATAGTCTGTTACAGTGTCAATGTAACACCCAAATAATACACTGGAATCACTCACAATTATATAAATGAAGCATGTACATAGGCACATTTGGTTTCCTCTGAAGTCTGTTCAAACAGTCTTCAGTACAGATACTAGGACAGCACAGGCTCAGCCTGGTGGCTATCTTTAGACTGATTTCACAGTGCTACCTGCTCCTGTTGCAGTGTGTGCAGCCACAAGAACATCAAAATGTTCCCTCTCAAGGAAGCAGAACCCACTGCAATCAGATTGCCTTTCTACTTTTTCATATAATCGTCAAAATGCTGACTTTTTTATGAGCCTGTATAACTCTAGACCATTGTTATAAGATTTAAATGCTAACATGTATCTTGCAGCTTGCATAGGCTAGAACTGCAGTTGCTAGCACTAGCACAAACCAATTTGTTTGACAAATGTTCTAAGGTGAAGTGGTATTATTTTTAGAAATCAGGTCAGTGGATAATTATGGAGCAGAAAAAGCTGGTCTCATCCATGTTAGCTTAATTCAGATGTTTTCCTACAGCTGGCTGCAAAATATTTAAAAGACTAATAGGAATTCAACACTTCAATAAATAAATTAAATGGAAAAAAGAAAAAAGAAAAAGATATAAAAAGGAAGGAAGCGTGAGCTCTTTTGCTTCAAGGGATTTTACATTTTAGTCTTTTCCATTGTGATAGGTAATTCTCTAATCTTTTGTACCAGCATCCAAATTACATTTCTTATACACCTATATATGTTAATTCTACTAGGAAACCAAGATAATGAACAGCACTTAAGAGGAGCTTTAGAGATCTCAGTAAATGAAAAATAAAAAAAAAAATAAAAAAAAAAAAGGATTTTCTTTAACTGAGGAAATACACACTTCTTCACTGAGTACAAAATCTGACAATCTGTTGAGAAAGGATTAGTATATATATATGCCAACACTGAGGTACAATAATGGTTTCTTGGGATTGTTGTTCAGAGGGCTGCAGTACTTCTTGCCCCATTTAGAGCAATTCATGTCTCTATTTCTTGACTGATCAGCTGTGATAAACATACGCAGATAAGGAGCTGACGTGTTTCATTAGGCTTTGAACATATTGTCAGGAGAACTGTCATTATGTCTGATGCAAGAATAGGGTATATTTTATATATGTATATTTAGGCACACACATGCACAAGCATATATAAGTATATATATGTGTGTGTGTATATATATGTATGAATATTTACATATACAAGGTATGTTTGTAACTCTTGCACCTGCCCACTGGTGCACTGATTTAAGGGGATACTGCTGCGTGGAATACCCATCACAGTCAGGCTTAGATGATGCATATCAGCTCTTGAAGTGTAAGTCTGGAGTTATCCCCACTGATAGATCTATATGCATCACTTTTCAGCCTAATACAAGGATAGATTTTCTCTCTCTCTCTCTCTCTTTTTTTTTTTTTTTTAATTCTAAACACTTCATAAAATGTTACCCTCCTTTAATCTTTACTTATCTTTTAAAAATAAAGTCCAGGCCAGGTCTTTGTGAATTTAAAACAATTTCACATTACTCTGGCAGAATAGAAAGATGTGAAAGAGGAGGTAGATGAAACCCACATTGCCTTTACGCTTCCAGAACAAGGTGAAGTGCCTGTGGCCTTAATGAGAGCCTGAGCCTTCAGACTTTCTTCCTTTCTATTTTACTGTGATGATATGAAAATTAGAAATACCTTATGTGTGCCCTGAAAAGCCTTCTAGGAAGTAGGCTGAGACCACTGGCATATTAACAAGGGTAAATGAACAGCCATATTCCCATCATCTGCTTCAGCTTTCTTCCTTTTGGCTAGCTGCCCAAGGTTACCCACTTCACTAGCCTGATTCCACTTAAAAGGATGTTGAACCAAACGGAAATTTAAGGAGAAGCCTAAAAGTGAAGGCAAACATTAACCATTACCCTTTAGTTCAGGAACAAGTATGTTCTGCAACACAGCAATGTTCTCTTATCACTGTGCAAGTGACTTGTTGCTGATAAAGAAAGCTCTGTCAGAACATGTAATCATGTAGAGATAGGAAACAAAGGCCAGCAGGACTAGAGAAAATCATATTAAAGAGTCAAGGTTTGACATTTACATTTAAGTTCTCCCTTCAGTCTTGGAAGACACTGGAAATAGACTCACAAAGAGAAACCTTGGTAGAAGTATGATATTACTTCATAAGATTTGCATAAATACACTCTTTTCATAAATATTGCATCTGTTGTATTTCCATGGTAACCATTTCAGAAAAAAAGTATAATATTGTTACTGCAGTAGTTTTAAACTTTGCTTGCAACCTTGTGTTTTGGCCCTATGCAGGGAATTCTAACAGCCTGCTTTTTTCGCCTATGTTGTATCTTTAGGGTGAAAAATGTGGTTTTTAAAAAAATGTGGTTCAGCTTTAGGGTGAAAAATGTGTTTTTTAAGGCCATCTCAGAGCTGTCGCCACATTGCATGCTATGATTTGCATCGCATAGCATTCTGAGCTGGGTTATTTTTGATGAAAACAAACAGATATGCACCAGCTGCTAGTGGGTTTTCAGTCTGAGAGACAAGTGCAATGATGGTCAAAATAAATTCCCAGCATCCTGTCCTCTGCTTGAGTGTGCATGTCAGGTCCTCAGCTCCAATTCTCTGCAGATCCTTCCCGTTGTACAAGACTACTTGTTGATGCAGACATTGCCTTAGTTATCTCTAGTGAACACCAAGGTTTAAGACTACAGGTTCAAAGACACTATTACAGAGAAGTAAGCTTGAGGAATATATTTATTACTTCGGTCTTCCTCCTGAGGAAATATTGGCTGATGGCTTCCTTTAGTGTTACATCAAACACTGACCTGAAAGTTATTTGGATATCAAATTGCCTTCTGCAACAGGCAGAATGTTTTTATCCGGGAGATTAAAAGAGTCAAAATCAAATAACTGATTTTCTGGTAGTGAGGAAGAGATGTATTATTTCAGAACTGATTAAACTTACAAAGTCACATCATACATAAGGCAGTATAAGTCCTGCCAGAGATCCTTTGGCCAAACTCTTCTCTGGCCGTTTCCAAACTCTAAACAAAAGTTTGGAAAGATACTGAGTGATACTGCAGTAATCATGGTGGAAATGATCTGTCCAAGATACATCAAAGAAAATGCATGATTGTCAGCAGGAAAATTTGTTGTCTGTCACAGATACCTTTGCAGTAGGTCCATAACCTTTTTTTCTGCTTCTGTTGCATTATATGCAAAGCTGGCATATTCAGCCATCTGATAGGTGGGAATCCCAGCCTAGTTTTAAAGTTTGTTCTGAGATTATTGGGTACAGGGTGATACAGAAGGTATTATTACATAAGAAAATACTTAAAATTAGAAAATTCATTGCCCACTTTAAATTATGATTTCTTGTTCACATTCTCACAGAGATAAGTAGAATAAAACCAAAAATACCCATTACTTCTAAAGACAGTCAGGATCCAATGGGGGAAAAAAAGATAAGAGAGATGGTTACCAGTCCCACTCACCTTCTTTCCTAATTTTCTCTATTGTACAGATTACTTAAAAGCACGCAAAATATATTTGGCATCCTGGTTGAGTGAAAAGGCTATTTGTGTATGACTGGAGAAAGCAGGTGGTTTATTTCATTTGTGAAAACCCCTTTTCACTCCCAGCTGGAAACACTGAAAAGTGGGAAAAAAGTGTCAGTTTCGCTTTTGGTACAAAAAAATCTCATTGCTCTTGGCAGTGACCTCAGCTTCCAAGAAGAGGTGTTAGTTTTGCATCATTTCACAGCACTGGCTGATCAGGAGTGGCATTAACCTAACTTTAGCAGAAGCTCATTTTAGCTCTCTCAGCCAGAAGAGAGTCAAAGTGACATGACACATATGAATGGTACAACAATGGAGAGATTACATTAAAGAAAAAAAAAAAGAAAAAAAAAAAAAGCGTGACGTTTATGAAGGTTCGGGTCAGAATATATAATAGATGGAATATTAACGCAGCACTGCAAATTTTGTGCCAGCTCCAGATCTTGTTGAAACTGATGCAGCTTTAGACCCTAACAATGTAATACAGAGATACCATCATGGACACATACGTGATTAATAATCATAGCTTTCTTCAATACAATAATAAGCAACATTATACATTGGCTAGGAATTGTTTTAACAGAACATTTCAGGATTTTCTGTCTAGGCCAAAGAAAAAGGACGCACTTTGGTGTGGCAGATTTGTAAAATTTGAAGAATATTTTTTTCTTCATGAATGTTGCATTGTTGAAAAACAGTTTCATTATACATTTTTTCAAGCACATTGAATTTTACATTGTCTGATCTTTTGAGTTTAATAGTTGCATGTATATTTAAATAACCTGAACAAATACATCAACATCTATATAGTTCCTAATTTGTAACTAAAGTTCCAAAAAGTATTTGAGACAATTTAAAATACTGTAATTTGAAATATACACTTATTTTATATTCAAAAATATATTTGAATGTGAAATTCTAAATGAAATATTGGAATACTACACCATGATGAAATCACTTTTTTTCCCCCAAAATTTTATGTCTCAGGTTAAAAAGATACACAACCATCACTCATCATTCTGAATCAGAGCAAAGTAAATGTTGGTATTTCTCAGCAGATTCCCTTGAAGAACAGGGATGCAATAGGCAATGTCACTGCACACAACACGAAGGAGTGTACAGACAGATCTATCTTATATGAACGTTAGTGGCAAAATAACTGTGCATAGACATGCAATATCACTGTAAATATCTATGTGGTATGCATAATGACCCATTTGTTAGCATCTTTATATGTATTATATTGGTATAGCAGGCATTAGGTGGAGGCATAGCACTATGTTACCTACTTATATTTTTCAGTCAAACTACGTAGGTATCAAAGTTCATAGAATCAACAGAACAAGAGAGGTGGTAAGAAGCTTTCAGAGAAGAAAGTAGGTCAGTTGCATAGTGAGGTGACCAGAAATGATTCAAACCTTCACTGGATATCTTATTCTACCAGGTTTTATTCACTACCCAGGTTTTGCAACTTACTACACACACCTTCGTATTTCTAGTAAAGAATAATACAGGCTTTTGTATTTCTAGTAAAGAATAATACAGGCTTACATCTCTATTTTAGTTAGTTTATATTTTTTGTCTTCCTATTTTACTTACTATTTCAGCACAGCCAGTATTTACTTTAATTTCACATTTAAAAATTTAATTTTTACTGAATTCCTTCTTTAATGTATCTTGTTAAAATAGCTGCATTATTACAGTATACAGATTAAACTAGAGATAGAGAGCCTCTTCCTTGATATTTAATGAGATAAAGTTTCTATTCATTACATTAAAGACTGGTGGTAGCACAGATAACGTACTGACTCTCCTAATGCTCTTAACTCACGAATAGCAGATGTTTCAGCTCTTGCTAATTCCTCTTTTAATCCTCTTTCTTCCTTACACAATTTTGGAAAAAACTTTGCATGTAGTCTTGCCATGTCTGTTAATATTGTCTTTACATACGAATTCTTTCTTGTGTAAGAACTCTCTCTTTTATTTCTACAAATAATTACAGATTCATTATTGCCATTACCCTCTCCTCTGCTTTCACTGCTTTCCCTGAAAACAGCCATTTGCTGAATTTCATTAACATTAATAAATACAGGACAAAGCTTAAGAATTTCCGTTAACCTAAGTAGGACTAGCACATTACACTCTGTAGGAGGTCAGAAAGGACAAGTTTCTTTAGCAGAATTTTCCATCAATAAAATGAATGTGATAATTCACTGGAAAAAGTATTCACTGCTGCTGAAAGCCTATTCTGTGTATGTTGCATAGGCAACAATCACTAGGTAAAGGAAGTGTAGGTGTAGTACTTTGCTTTTCCAGAGTAAAGCTCTGATTTCAGAAATGCTGAACGTGAACAACTGAATGATACCTGTTGGATTTCAGCAGGAGCTGTCAGTACCAGCAGTGAAAACATTATACCAGATTTGGTAGGCTCTTAGTAATAAGCACGAACTGGGAATAGGTCTTTGCAAGTAGCACTGGACAAATACCAGTGGATAGTAAATTCCCTGGAAGTATTATTGTAGTTCTGAAATTATTCACAGAATTGACCTGAATTTAGTTCTGGCTGAAAGAAACCTCTCAAAATAAGAAGGCTCACAACAGCTAACTCTAATAATTGAGAAGGTACTTAGAGCACTTGGAGATTATTTTTAAAGAATTCCTTCATCTATTTCAAGTTTGAACAATATTTTGAAAGAGAACCACAAGACTACAAAAGGTTTTCAGCGTCTCTTACTCTCACAAAGGAAGTCACATATGAATAAAATCTTCGCTGATGGTAGAAACACACAGCATCACTAGGTCAATATGTTCTATCAGGTAAGAAAGACAATCTCAATGACCTTTTTTGAGTAACAAGTACAAAATAGTGCACTTTCTCCAAAACCATCCTCAAAGAACTGGCTCCATAATATGCTTCAGAGGTAGTATGCATGTTGAAATACCCTTATACAGTGGAAAGAACAGCCAACTGTGAGTGATAATTTTGGTAGTCTCATTACCGAACTTCTAGGCCACAAAGGGCATGGGCAGCTGATTTTGAGACATGTAGTGATCTCAGCAAATACCACCTTTGCAATTTGCATATCTGACAAAGTAGAGCTATTTAGTTTGGGCTCATGTCAGACTCTGAGCTAAAACCAAAGAGAGGTCCAGTAGTTACTAAGCCACATAAACACAAACTAGAATGAAGGCTGGCATGAAATTGATGAACATTCACAGCATTTTGTGTTTAACCCTGTGTAAAGTCAGCTGTTGAGCAGCCAGGGGAAAACTCTTGTTTCTGCAAGTTTGGACAGAGGTCTGTGGTTTGTTAGGAGGGATGACAGTGGCTTTGTTAGGGACCAATTTCCATTTATTTACTTTCCTGTCACTGAGTTCAAAAGGGTTTGTCCTGGCATGGAAAGCTGGCAGAGGAAAAGCAAAGTAAATGCACTGTTTGGCAGTTTGACTACTGCTTGCTTCTGCCTGTGAATAAAATTACTGTAAGAGCCGTGTGTTAGTGACTATACAGTCTATAATATCCTTGTGAGATGAAATTGAGACAATCAGACATAATTCAATGATGTTTATAAAGGTGTATGTCATGTCAGACTTTTTCTTTTCACAATACTGGCCTTGTTATAAATGTTCTCAAACAAAACCTATTACTGACCTCTAAAAAATGAGGCTAAAAGCTTCCCCAGTTTTTCAGTGGGGCTTGATGACCCTGGAGAATTACTTCTGTCAGCATGTCTCGTGTACCGAGAGAAAACGACAAGTAATCCTGTGCTTAATTCACATCTCTCTTTCATTGCTGAAGCTTTTTGTTAGTTACTGATACACTTCTGTGTGCACTGCAAGCAAGGGGTGAACAGTGATGGGCAAAATCTTGAGGCTTTCTCTTAAACGACATGATTTCATGGAGAACAGTCACTTCCCATTTTCCTCATTTAACAGTATGGATGCTTGAACATCAATACTTTTAAACAAGATTCCCTGTAGAGTTACAATCCTTAGTCAAATGTAAATGTTACTCCTACAATAGTGGGGTCTCCTTGACTTGGACGATGACAAGAAACCTAACTGGAGTTATCTGCATCATCACGCAGAGTGTTAATCATAACAGGCACATCAAAGATTCTTTTCTCTCTCAGTTATGATGTTCTTGAGAATCACCTCTTTAGTGGTATTTGTAAATATATTGTAAAGTTTAATGATCCAGGCTCTGTTGAGAGCTTGCCACTGTGCTGCTTCTCTCAGATAATAAAAGTAGATTAGAGCTAATAGATTTATGATTGCATCTCATGTACAATAAAAAGCATGTTGTATTTAACAGTGCGTATTCTCTCACTCTTCCCTCTGGTATCTTTGTTGTTAAATTGTGACCGCTCCCACCTGAGACAACGTTGAGATTTGTAACTGGAAACAATTTTGGTTTTCCAGTTCAGTAGTTCAAACAACTACTTCAGATTCATAAATTGACATGTGTCTTGGCAATCCAAAAAGAAAGACATTTACTATTAACAGATAGTAATCTCTGCTTCAGCAGTGTCACCTGGCCTCCAGGAGACCTCAGCAAAGGCCGGTAAGCACCAGAGCCACAAGCTCCTATGGGTCTGTGAGAGGGAAGTTCATCTCAAAAGCTGAAGTCACAAGCAGCCTGCCCTGCAGAAGCTGTTCAACGTGGATGAATTGTAGTAGCATAGCCTTTATCAAGATTCTTTCCTGCTTTGGGTTGACTTGGAACACTATTATACATACTCTGACATCTAGTGTAAATTGGGCAAAAAATAAAAGGTGCCGCCTTCACTTCTTCCTTCCAGCATGTTTTAAATGCTGATGACTTGATCTAGAGGTTTAGTTTAGTCTCCAATGGTACATAGCTTCTACTGAAACCGGACCCCTTCCAATGGTTTCACTAACCTGTTTTTCAGAAGTTATGAAGCTTTCCAAAACTCAAAAAAACATGCATTATTCTTTGCATTTTTACAGAAAATAATTGAATCATGTTTATAGAGTCATTATATGTATGTAGAACAAAAGCACAAAACATTAAGCTGAATGGTAAAAGGTTTGAACTACCACAGAGAAAGAGTAAAAAATCTAAATATGAGCCAAACACGATTCCACTTGCAGGGAAGTGTCCTAAAATAATTGAAGGGGGAAGGAAATGTTTTAAGAAGTGATAAGGAATCAGAACTGTTATTCAGCTGAACATTATTCATTGTTTCCCATGAGTTGTGGAGTACTCTTTAATTTATCATCTTAGCCTGGGTGTATGACACGACTTAAAAATTTAGAGGAAATGTACTTAGAGAGATGTCATTTTATTACTGTTATAAATAGAACATCATTTGGAAGTTTCTGCATTTATAAATATTTCATGGGGTTTGATGGTGTGCTAGAATGAAAACAGAATAAAGCCTTAGGGTCACAGGCAACCCCACAGGCATCTCTTTGCATTAGCAAAGGCTATTCACCCCAGGGAGATACTTTTACTTTCAGAAACCCAGACTGAGAAAGCTGCTATAAGCTTGGCTTTCTGAAGGGTACTGCTGACAGAGGCGATAGCTGCATTTCAGTCTTCTGATTGCTTCCAATTGCAGTTGCAAACTGCTTGCTAACCCACCTCAGCTCATGTCACTCACCTTTTGGGACAAAGTCCACCCTTTCTCTTGACAGACAGCAGTGTATAGGCAGTTTGTATCCTCACTGTCACACCTGCCATAACCTTTAAAAGCCAAGGCCCATAAACTACAGTATTTGCTAAATACTGGCCACACTGCCCCTTCAAAGAATATAGCCTGTATTAAACTCAAGGGCTAGCTTTTAGTGAGAAGTCCTTTAGGGGTGAATCCTTCTGAACAAATGTTTCGAACTGAAAGAACAGCAACAGGTATTCAGTGCTCCACTTTCTAATAGACTTTCCCACAAATTACTCATTTAAGATGGATGCTGTTGTGCTCCTTAAATCCCCTATGTTAGAGAAGTTCATTTCCTCATTTTTTTCTAGATAGCTCATAACATATTTTAAACTTACACAGTACAAGATGTGGGCTTTCTTTTTTCTTTTTCTTCCTCAACCTTTAAGGAAAGTGGTGAACCCTTATTCTCTTTTCATTTCCTACAGCAAGGAAAAGGCCTAGTTTGTAATCACTGAGGAGAAACGAGTAACCTACTGCAGAGATCCTTTCAGGCTTTCTACTTCCTATTATTTTATACCAGCAATGAATAATTCTCAACCTGGCAAGATTTGTGTGTGTGTGGGGAGAGAAATGCAATCTTTCGCCTAACTCAGATATGGAATTACTAAAGCACTACTTTATTAGTTGTCAACCATATCACCCTTAATTAGATCCAAAGGTCCAAGATATCACTCCATAAGACAATCAAAGTGTGAGAAAGAAAGAGAGAAGTGGCTGTAAGAGATTTCCTGTGGTACAGAACATTTTATGAGTTATCCAGCTAATGTTGGGAATTTGTTTAATGTCACCACAATATGCATTACCGTCACATTTAATTAAAAAAAAAAAAAAAAAAAAAAGCTCAGTTTATTTAATACTGGTATCAGGGAGATTTATTTAATCTATCAATAGATTATTATTACAGGTTATACTTTTTCTTTCAAAATATTTAAATTGTTATCACCACAGAAGTAGAATCAGTTATAAAGGTACAAAGCTGGTTTATACCAATATGTGTGTGTGGTGTGTATGTGTACGTGTTTGTGTGTGCATACAAACACCTTTATTTTTACACAAAAAGGTAATAATAATATTTAGTTAGTGTTACAATCTATCCATAAAGACAAGGCCTTATCTGATTTTTCTGATAATTTTTGTTACTCAGAATTTCATTTTCCAATAGGTCTAGTCCAATCCCATAACCAAGAATTTTATTTAAATTTACTAAAATCAAAATGTAATCCTTTGGCTGATTAGCTTAGTTCTCAAGGAGTAACACTTGCAGTGTTCAGCAGTCTTTTCTCTGAACACAAACCCACTGAAGGGGATCCTTATCTGATCATATGTCTCTGCAGTGCCCTTTTCTAACATCTGCAAAGCTCAGTGTCTCACTGGTATGGCTTCCAGAGGAACCCACTGTATTCTAGACTGCTAGAAGTCTAGATTTTCATAAACATTAGTCATCCATGGTATACTGGCAAATTTACCTATATTTAATGGCTAGAAAATTTATTTTACAAATGATTTTAATGGATCTGTAAATGATTGCATAATCTTCCCGCCCATGGTCACTCTTAACACCAGAAGCTAAGCTAAGTCTTGCCGATTACTGTTTTTTGAACAGTGCTAGGAAATAATACTCTTGCATAACTAGCATTTCAGAAGGACTGGGTAAAGCCCGACAGTTTCAGAGTCTGCTCAGCTTTACTTCATGTAGTATCAGATGCTATATTACAGCTACTAGTGGCTTCCACTGAAGACAAGCAGAACCTTCAACTGTATTTACAGACCAGTAAATTTCTTTTCTCCCTTATTCTGCAATGTTTAGATTTTGAACAAGAGCTAGCACCAAATAATATATCAACCAAAGTTGATGCACTGCATCCTTCACACTTCCATAGCAAGTTGCACTATGTCACCACATATTATAATAATTTATAGGTAAACATTACATCAAGTGCTAGAAATTATACCCTATAGCTTTATTAATTATTCAAAAAATATATATAGCCAAAAGGGAGCTCCTGTTATGCACTATTTTATTCATAAATTTATCTTGTCAAGCAAAGCTCTTTTAGCAGGAAAAATCTCCTCTCTCACTCTCATTTCTTCAGACTAAATTCAATAAAGACGCTATACACTAGATTCTCTATTATTAGGTATTTTAAGAAATGTTATAGGCAAAATAAAATTGGTTAACAAAGGTTAGAAATGGTTAACCATGATTAAAACAAGCTAACAACTCCATGATCCTACCAAGTTTCATTGGCTCACTATGAGGGATATTTAAAAATGAAAATTTCCAAAGGTTGCAAACAAAACAAGCAAACAAACAAAAGGTTTTATCCTAGGACATACCACTAAAAGAGTAAGGAGGTAGGGCTGTTCTCTCTGATCTAGCGCATCAACAGGGTGCAGCAATTTATTTTTTTTTAGTATTCTTATTTTATTGTTTCTAGTTAACAATTTTAATTAAAGTGCAAAGGACAATGTCAGACTGTACTATGATTCTCAAGGCGTTCTTCAGATGTGCTTGATTTTTCCCTGAAAACACACTGAGAGTTTATTTTGCACCTCTTTCTGATGTGCTCAGTCTTACTAAAAGAACAGTTAAAAGTAGACCAAGGTTGAATTAAGCTTGCTGTGAGATGTTCTTGAAAGCTAAGGACAGCTTGAGCTCAGGAAGAAACTCAGCTTGACAGAGTTACTGGAGGAACCCAGAAGAACAGCAGTCAAATTGACTTCAGTCTACTGGGCATGACAATGGCTCAGGATTCAGGACACCTTTCTGTGCATTCAGAGGTACAATTCGCTTGCTCTTAGGTGTAAGACAAAGTATGTAATTTATTTAAAATCAGCAATTTCCTGTCATGAGCAGGTGTATCAAATACTAGAATGTATCTGTCCTCAAACCTAATAATCTTTACCTATTTATGCTGTGTGGTTACTCTTGCACAAGTGAGTCCATGAGGATTTATTGACCTATCTGAGTTTTAAGCATGCAAAGGGTTGCAAGCTGTATGTTTGGAATGACCTTTCATGGACATGGCGTGGCTTAATTATTGAAAATTTACAAATTGCAAGTGAATCCATGGTTAATACAAGACATGGCAAAAAAAAAAAAGTTATTTTGTTCTCTCTTAAAACTTTTTGACAACTTCTACTAGATAGGATTAAAGGTTATGACTTAAAGAAAACACAGTGTTCACTGGAATAGTGATCACTATGAACTAGAAAGAGCAGACGAAAAAAGGGGGGGACTCACTGCCAAATTTTGGATCATCTGATGTGCTGATTCTGGTAGCTGTTATGCTTTTAATACTCAAATCCAGGCCACCCAATATTACAGAATGAAATTGCCTGATTGCAACACAGTAATAACTGCTGGAAGCAGAAAAACAGTCTTTTTTAAAGGAGTTATAGATTTGACAGAGTGCTATCCGGACTGCCACCCCTGCCCACATCACTGATTCATGAGTTCATCTCTGGTAAGACAGCAACAGAATTACTTTGCCACAGAGAAGTGCTAACATACTGGGGGAGAAGAGGGTCACCCTGCCACTTGGTGAATATCATACAACATAAAACTCAAACACTATAACCCTGTAAAAACTCATCAAGTATCTCAGAAAACAAGGGCCTTGCTGCTGGGATTCTGTCAGGCAGCAATTTTTACTTTGATTACCTAAAGTCGCTTCATCTGTCTCTCAGCATTACATTGCCTGTAGCCTCTCCCTCTTTCTCTAAAGGTTATTGAATAAAGTGTCAATCTTTCTCCATGAATTGTCATCTCTTACTCTACGCATAACCTTAAAAAATCATCTCTTTGTCCCTTTACTTTACAACCCAAGTTCTAATAAACTTTTCTAGGGAAAAAAAAAACACCAAACATTCAGACCCGTATGTTAATCTGTTTCCAAAATAATGATACTGACCTTTGCATATACCAGTGATAAGTTCCTGTGTTAAGGACAACATTTTTATGCCATGATCATTTCTCACAGGAAGGACAGAAAACTATCCAAAACAGCTACGTGGTTTCGTGCAGGGAAAGAGCAAATGAAAGGCAGGGCTAGAGCTGCAAGAGATCTTTCAAGAGAGTACGTGTAAATGTAATCCTGTCTTTCAAAATGTAGGTATATACATAATCCTGGAAACTTTGTTTAACAGTATTGACAATGATTAGCATTTCTTTGTACCAGACAAGAGACTATTTTATTTTACATTACTGAATTCATTTCTCTGTTGCTGGAAAATGGTTTCTAATGTTGTTTGTGTGCACTGATTTAGCACCGATCAGTTGACCACTAATATTCTGGTGTTTAATAAAGCTGCTAGGTATTTTTATGCTTTTTTTTTTCTTTTCTTTTTTTTCCATATTTAAATTCCTGCTCTGGCAGTAACCACTTACACAATACAATACTTGCAATGTTCTTACTCCCATTTCACAGATAGAGAAACAGATAAGAAGTGCAAGGGGTATGTCCAAAGCCACAGACTGATTCGGCAGCAATACTGGTGTTAGTGGTTTTAATACATAAACCACTTTAGAAGATTTAAGAGTGAGAAAGCTTAAACATGTGGCATTTAAGAAACAAAGCCATTTTTATCTCCTTAAAGATGTTTGTGCATAAATTGCTTTACGGATTAAAAGGTGCTTAAGTACTAAAGCCCCTTTAAAACCTTAAGCTCTTAAAATGTCTTATGAACATAGAAGTGATAGGTCATCCTGAGAATACAGAAATGGACTTTGCTTTTGATGGAGCTTGGTTTTGTAAAGAGAGAACTTGTGCCAAAAATGGTCAAAGCTGATGCTAATAAAGACAAAAATCTGACCAGTGGCTTTGTGATTCTTGGTCTGGATGTGTTGACTCTAGTTTTGTGAAAGGGCCTACAAAGAGGTCTTTTCAGACTGATGGTCTCCATGGAGATACCAGTTAGACTGGTCGAGGAACCACCAGTGGTGGAACCAAAGTGGAGAGGAAAAAGTCAGATAGAAATTGCTATTGATGGCACCAGTGAAGAACAGTTGTATGAGGATGGCTCTGTTCGGGACAGGGATTTTGCTGAGTGGAATTCCTCCAGAATCAGCATTTTGGACCTGCACCAGACTGGGATTTGGGGGATGATGTCTGAATTAATTTTAACATTTGCTGTATGGAGCAAATTAATTTTAATTTGCTCCATACAGCAATGCCTTTCACTTAGCCCAGATCATGTTGCTGTTAACGCTACTGATTGATACCTGGAGAACAACCCTCAGAGCTTCCTTAGCAGCTGAGAGAGCTTCAGATCTTTGAGGTCAGTTGGCACACACTTCCCATGTAAACTCAAAGCAGCAGCTTGCATACTGTATTTGAAGACAGCTTAGCAAAAGCGTATACAGAGGAAGTTTACTCTTTTCTCTGCTACAGACCCCCCACCCCCCCATCTGTGAAAAATGTATTTGTTCTTGTTTTGAACTTCCCTTGTTAGTCTGTCCATATAACGCTGCACTAGCAAACCCAGCTCTTTGTCTGTACCTGCTTATTAACTCCACTATTCAGAACAGTCTTCTCCATTCAAAAAAAAAATACATAAAACCTGCAGTTCTCTTCTGTGATGTTTACAATGAAACATTTCGAGATAATATTTCAATACCCTAATCCCACTAAAACATAATACAGATCATTACCTTTGCCTGCATCAGTATTTTTAGCCCTCTTTTCAAGGCCTTTTTACAGATTTTATTTATTTTTATTTTTTAACTTTCCATGAAATAAAAATTAGGGAGAGACCCCAGCCTTTGACATATTATTTAGTCCCCTGGGTAGCCACCCCTGTATTTGATTCAAGAAGGACAATACACCTACAGAAATTATTTTTGCACTTTGCTGTTTTCATTAGATCTAAGATAAATATTTAGTTGAGAGTCTATCCATACTGCCATCTGAGATTGCTTAAGACTGCATTAATAAATAACGATTTCTAACTAATGAGAAAGAAATAGTCTAATCTTCTTTAAAGATCTTGACCATAACAGCTAAACAGCTGATTCCATCTGCATTTTTGAATAAATAGAGAACAAGGGTAAGAGGGAAGGGAAGAGAGTACCATTTGAAAACTCTAAGAGATTTCTTATATCTCTTAAACAAAACAAAACAAAACACACTACTTCTCATTAAAACGTTAAAAACATCTAAAACCAAAACCAAGTTCTCAAAGATATGAAATACTTAATAGATATTTTTTGCTAGCAACCTAAACAACGTAATTTTCCTCAGGAAAAAAAAAAAAAAAAAAACAACAAACAAACTTGTATGTATATAATGCACTGACAAATGAGAGAAATATATGCACTTGAATGGCTTCTAGTAAGCTATTTAAATTGCTTTTGCAGCAAGATAACCACCTTTCACATTTTCTGAAGTTGCATATCTTGGATAGCTAAACTTATGATATTTTAGAAGGATTTCAAATTAATTCTTTTTGTCATTAGCTCTTTGCACATAGTCTGTTTCAAGGAAAAAAGAAACCTTTCAAGCTGTTGAAAGATTACCTTCATTTTAAATTGTCTTACAGTGCTTCCAAAGGTGGTGTCAAACTCTGCTGCATGTGAAGAATTAAGTAGGCTATCCCATCTTCAAAATGCCATTGTCTGATAGGAATGTTTTCTGCTACCCATTTGAGCCCATAAACTCTGCAGAAATGTGTTTTTGTGCATGTGTGATGGCAGGAAAACAATTAGCACTTATGATACTGCTAAAAAGAGATTTTTTTTTTTTTCAGACGACCCAGAAGAATTGTCATCCCTTTGGCAAAGTGAAGTCACTTCTACTAGTGCTATTAGTCATATAAAATTATTTTGTAGGCTTGTCTGCAGCTAGAAGAGACCTTACATATTTACTGGAATGGGCTTAAGGCAAAGAGCATTCTCATCATCTTAGAAAGGTCCTTAGCTACTTGAATAAACATCAAGAAGTCAGCATGGTCCAGTGGACAGTGTAAGGGACTGAATGACAAAAAAACTGTTTACTGGGTTTGTTGCTGATTCACTTTCAGGGAATTTTAGCATCTGTGCATACAAATACAGTTCTGTGAGTGACAATATGATACGAACTTAGTATGTGCTATCTATTACATTTGCTTGTACATGTGGGATGTATAATGAGAACAGTATTCTGGATATCCCATTTCATACCATTGTTTTGTATATCTTTCAAAATTTCCGCTTTAAAACAATTTTACTCATTTTTTTTGCTTGTGTGTCTGATTTTTTTCTAACTGTTAGAAAGAAGTTAAATTAGTTAACCCTAACTTCATGTTTAGGGTACATGTGTGTATATGCAATAAAATTGTCAGAGCTCACCACTAAATTTCCAGATTCCAGTAAGAACATATTAGAGATCCATAGAGCTACATTTTAATAATCTGCAGCTTATTAATTATTGAATCCTAACACTCTTTGCTTTGCCTAAGATGAAGAAATTTTTTCAATCTTTCCATGTTTAGGTGAAGACATTTATATTCATGACAAGGAAATCATGTAATGGTAACTTGCAAAATGTGCAAGGCATAGAAACATGGAAAGACTGAAGCAGAAAAGGATGTAAACTTAGAGATGGAGTGATATATGATGTAGGGACAAAAACACTAGAATAAATGAGAGCAACAGATTTATGAATTCAGCCTCTCTGTGCAGGCTTTTGGACAAGTTTGAAGCATGAATCCTCTAATGCAATAACAGCATGATACTCAGTCATACTAAGATGTTCTTCAGTAATGTCTTGTGTTTTCTGAATGTCACTTAGAATCTCAGCAACAGTACTTGTTCATGATCATGACTGCTTAATGAATACGAGTTGTATTTTGCCATGAAGGCCTTTCTACTTACCAAGAATCTTGGTAGTCTGACAACAGCAGCAAGAATAACAGTGTCAGGCCATTCAAGGTATAGCTTGCACTGCTCACTCCTCCTTGGGACATGGCATTTCATCTGGTCCTTGTGGTGATGCTGAAAGCATAATCTTCTTTCCCTAGACGAAAACAGAGCAAGACAGAGGTCACGTCTCTGCTTGTTACAGGACAAAAGAGCTTTTGGCTGAGGCCCATGAGAAACTAGTTAATTCTGAATAAAAAAACAACAGCTGTCAAATCTGACTATAGATGTTTCCCACTTCAGTGCAACCTCTCCCTCTAACAAGGTAAGATACATTCCCTCTAGAACTGGGCTTGTCACTGAAACTCCTGCTGCTTGGGGACCACAAAGAAATCCTCCATCTTAATATTCCCCTGGCCAAAAGAGCTTTTGTCATGGTGCCTGTTGAACCACATTATGTATTATCTACTAAATGCTTACCTACCAGCTAATTTCAGACAAGCTTGGAGTGAGGAACCACTTTTTAGTTAGAAAGAACTGTGAAACTGAAGGAAAAGAAGTATTTGAAAGAAAGACAAAGTTCAGAAATGAAATTAAGGATTCAAATTTCTGTTTCCATTTACTAACAAAGTCAGACTTAAGTTATAGATCAATTTTGGCATCCACATACTGTGTTGCTTATATGGTTAGACTGTGAAAACCATGTTTTTAGGCTCAATATTTATTGGTTTTGTCTCTATTGCACAGTCTCAATTTCTTTCTCCTCATTCGTCTGCTTTTTTTTTTTTTTTTTTTTTTTAAATGCTTTAGCCTTCTTACACTCCTCTGCATCCATCTTAGGCTCATTCCAGCAATAATAAATGGCAGTAAGCTGAAGATATACATAGATAAATAGCCCAGAAGGGACATAATTATTGGAATTAGGGAATGAATTCCCAATGAATTTTCCCCCACACCTTATTCCCTCAAATGTTTAACATGAGAACTGACAGTAGGAACAGCAAGTGCCTGTCTCAGTAGAGAATATGTTTCAAAATAAAGCTCCTGTGATAGTGAGAGACAGGAAGAGCGGTTGAATTTTCTGAAAAGTGGCTACTCCAATTAGGGCAGGCAAAACAGTGAGACACTCTCAGCAGTTTCTGAACTGCTGTAATTTTTGCAGTACATGTTCAGAATCAGCAAATAATGACGTTTTCTCTTTTCTGAAGCAGGGGAGGTCAACTAACCCAGTATCTTTACAGTAAAGTATTTTATAGTGCCACAAGCAAAGCATTTAGAGACATTGCTCTCTACTTGCATAGGTTACAAACATTTAGCTAAAAGTAAGCCCCCAGAGCAGTGTGTTTTGTAGTATGTAGACAACCTCCAACCAGTTTCTATCAGTTAGTAAAAAAACAAAGAAAAGGATTGTTACTACTTCTTGCTGTTTGAATAACCTCTCCCCAAGTCCAAGGAAATGGATTGCAACACCACTGGAGTCTGAGAAGCCAGGATTTATTTCTGTTGGAGGTACTCAAAAACCATGATCAAAAAGGACTATTTAGATGGCAACAATAAGAACAAAAAGCTTGTTCACTTGCTAAAGAAGCTAATTATGTTGAGTTTATTTAGTAATTAATCATAAAGGTCAGTAGAAACAAACAAAAACCACCAACCACCTTTCAGCAGTGGTTTTCAAACCCACAATAATTTAAGAAAATCATCAGGAAACACCAAAACTGCTGTACCTGCAGCAGTCAGTCATTTTATAAATTTCAAAAATAATTAGATCAATTTATGCAGATTTTTTTTATTACGCAGTAGGGATGTTCTGTTAGGCACTATATACCGTGAGACCCTGTAAGACCAGCAAAAAATATTTGATCATTAATTTCAAGCCAGATTCATCACTCCTTGAATGAAGTCAGTAAATGCCACTTACAGTATAAAAGATTAAAATTTCAGGTGATCACTGCACATAATATATCTAAATTTAATGTAAAAATTGTTAATTCCAGAAATACTTTTCATATGCTGAACACCTTGCTTAAAATCACAGGTTTCATGCAGCCTATTCGATTGCAGGAAGAGTTCAGAAATACCCTTTTATTCCCTGGTTCATTTGCACATACCTGAATAGTTTAGGATTTTGCCTAAGAAATATGTAGACATTTGTGCACACAGCACAGGTGTAGAGTTTTCATTGTATCTGGTTCAAATATTAACTATTAAAATTTCGACTAAATGACTTTGTTTCCAATTTACATTTCTGAAATTTATTTCTCAATGTACTTCCTCACATATTCTCATACATTAAACTTTCGCTGTTCCTTTTTCATCTATGACATATACATGGCCCTTCTCGGTTCAACACAGAATGTTTTTTTACCCAAATGACTCTTCTTTGTTTGGAATTTCAAATTTTCTTTTGCATCTTTTGTGCTAATCTAAAATTCTACATAGTGACTGGACTATTAATGTCTCTTTAAATCTCTCAGGCTGGAGACAATTTATGTATTACCAAGCACTCCTGGCAGGAGCCTCTGCAGCTGCAGCCCAGTACAAATTCACTGTGACTTTTTGGCATTTTTAGGATGGAATAAAGTCTCATTTGTTTTCCTATGATGTAAAAATGCTTCCACAGTATTAAAATGAGAGAGAATTATGCAAAGACACTGAGAATGTGAACTTCACCATGCTTATATTCAGCCTCATTATTGACCCGCTGGAGGAATCTGATCATATCAGCCTCATGTAAAAATATTTTACTGCATATGAAAATATTTATTTGACTCAGTGGAATGTTGTTAAGCTTAATTAATGTGCTGTGAATTTCTGAGATAACAAGTTCTACACAAAAGTGCAAAAATATTTGCTAGAGACTTGTTGCAGGAATACTAGTATTTTTTAAAGATTTTCTGAAATTGTGTGCTGCAGAATTTAAAATACACTGTAATAAGCCATGAGTATTCAAACTATCTTTTTCTTAAAACATTTTCATCACAGACAGTGCTGTAAAGTACTGGAGAGATAGCCATACAGATTCATGGACTTAATCAAGAAGAGATGTAAAGATGAGAAATCTAATAATTCTAATTTATAAGTATCAAAAAATGATTACACCTTGAGCCATTGCCCCAGAGTAGCACTTTCTAGTTAGACTTCTATCTTATTTCCTCTCTGATATGATTCAAATGTAATAATCAAATTCCCCTAAACTCCATGAAGAATCTGTAGAGACGTATTTGGCATAAAAATGACCTACAGGTCCTTCAGCGCTATATAATAATACTGCAAAATGTGAAATGTCAAAAGTAATAGCCATAGTGAAGAATCTAATAGCATCACAGAGGAATTCTCTACATGAAGTGGAAGCATAGAAAACTGTTACATACTTTCCTAACTGTTTAATTTCTCTTTTTTAGTTTTCCAGCTGAAATCTAAGATATTTTTTGACTTTCCACATTTGAGTGCACTGCACAGCAGCATGCAAAGAAGGTGCATGGATTCAGGATGTTGATTTCTTCTTCTGATTTATGTTAAGATTTGCCCCAAAACAGATCATAAGCTCCCTTTTCTACATGAAGTTCTCCTGTTGATAAATTAAGATCCTTCTGGTAGACTTGCTCACACTTAAGAAAAGTCCTGTGCTACACCACTTCAGAGATATTTGGTGATATTACTTCAGAGTACTGAATGGAAATACTGAAGAGTATTTCCTAAGTACTGTGGTACCTTCAAATTAAAGGTTTTCATCCTAAAAGTCTAAGCGGTATAGGAGACTGAACACTTCAGACATTTCTGCTTCCTTTCATTTGCCCTCTGTGCAATTTAAATGACTCTGAGGCTCCCATCTTTAATTTCTTTTTTCTGATGCTGAAAAATTCTGTAACTACTTTCATAAAGGACAAATTTTTAGGAAGCTAATTGCAATAATTATTTCAGAAGCATCCTATAACAGAGCTACTGTTCTAGTTGATTTAGAGCATGGTAGGATTCACTCATGCAAATTAATTTTGCTGCCATTCAGGTAATTAGGAGATAAAGAATAATGAATAAATGTGGGAAGATGTCATCTGACAAGGCTCTACAATAAGTAATTGACTTTATAGACATAGGAATAATGATCCTGGGTAGAAAGCATTCTGGAACTCTTTCATATCTGTGTTCTGTTTCTGTGATTAATTTCTAGCAATTGTTTTGAAGTCTGAATTGAATAAATATGCACAGAAAAAACATTCTATGGCTTACATTGACCATTTTTTTAGTAGTTAAGGAAACAGCTCAGTCAACACTGTGTCATTATCTTATAGTAAACAAGAAATTATAACTTTAATATTGTGTGTGATTTTATCTTCTTTTTGGCCTGATTCTTTCAAAGACATCTAAATCTATAGAACAGAAGAATCAGAAAGTCCAGAGTTCAGGATTCAGAATTTGCCTCCAGTTAATTTTTCTACCTCAGTAGCTTTTGCAAAATAAACTTGAAAATGTCATAAATACAAACTTTTACTGCATCGTTTATAACTCTGGGCTTATCTCTAAATAGTAATTTACAGTTATAGAAGTAAAGGAAGAGGGAAATTTCAACATGCAGAACTGAGAAGGTATCATAGGTCTTTTGAGAGGATGATGCAAACTTAAGGTTTTCATTTGTATTTAATCTTTACCGTCCCAAATGATGATAAATAAATACACATAAGACCAATGCATCATAAAGAATGCTTGCATTATATCAGCTTGAATTAAATCTTACCTATAATTAGTTTTACAAGCATCATGAATTACAACTGAGATTATTCTCCTCTGGTTTTGGACTAGTGTCAGCTGGCAATTTAAATAGGTCAGAGAATCAGCTTTCAAACTGAAAAATGAAAAAAAAAAAAAACAGCCTGCCCCAAAATGTTAACTTTGAGACTTCTTTGCAATTTAAAGATTCTGTGAATAGTCTGTGTATTTTGCAGAACTTTTCCAATTTGAACAGAAGATGAGTTAGGGTTCCAAACAGTGACTTGAATATGTGTTTAAAGATAACCTTTTATGGACAGAGGTCTTTGGTCGTTAGGATTCCAGAGAAGAAACAATGACAATAAAAGAACAATTTAGAGTACCAATAGAACAGTTGACTGTACAAATCTCTTGAAGTCAAGATTGATCAAGCAAAAGATTTGTTGTATACAGTTCATCACATCCTCCATGAGGAAATAAAAGGTGCTTCAATCCCACAATCATCCCTTACACTCACTGAACGAATCAGCCAACTGTTAATTGTGACAAGAACAAGGAATAAATTGAGTATTATATGGAAAATAATGAAGAACATTGCATTACTGTTACTGAACACTGTAGATACAAATGTAGAAAACAGGAAATTATTAGCATTTACTCTATATAACAGACATCTGCTAATATTCTCTTCATTTCACTTAACAGATATGCATAAGTTATAGTGGAGAAAATGTACAAGTGAGAAGAATCAGATATGTTCAACTATCTCCACTCTGGAATGCTGTGTAGAATGTAGAGTTTCTCTCTGAACTGAACTTGTTTGTATTGACAGAACTAAGATTTTCCACATGCATTCTCCATGCACAGACTAAGATTCTGATTTGTCAAAGCATTTAAGTTAATGCTTAACTCTAAAAAGGTGCCATGTGTTATAGGACATGACAGCTATTTATAAGATAGTAAAAAAGAAGATAATGTGATCTTAAGTGTTATAGTGGTGAAATATGAAAAGTGCTAAAAGCCCTTAGTTAGGCTTAGTTATTTCATGTCACTCAGGCTATGTTTGACAGGCTGTGTTAATCTTTATGCCCTCAACATATTTGTATTTCTCAAGTTTATTAAGTACATCAAATAAATGTATGCATTTTTTAGACAACTGGTCCATAATCATAAAATACTTTAAAACACTGATATGAAATATATCTAAACAAAGTTTATGTAAGACATAATTAAAGAAAAAGAAGACGAAAAAGAAGATGAAAAAGAAGACGAAAAAGAAAAAGAAGACGAAAAAGAAAAAGGAAAAGAAAAAAAGAAAAAGAAGACGAAAAAGAAGACGAAAAAGAAGATGAAAAAGAAGACGAAAAAGAAGACGAAAAAGAAGACGAAAAAGAAAAAGAAGACGAAAAAGAAAAAGAAAAAGAAGACGAAAAAGAAAAAGAAAAAGAAAAAGAAAAAGAAAAAGAAGATGAAAAAGAAAAAGAAAAAGAAAAAGAAAAAGAAAAAGAAAAAGAAAAAGAAAAAGAAAAAGAAAAAGAAAAAGAAAAAGAAAAAGAAAAAGAAAAAGAAAAAGAAAAAGAAAAAGAAAAAGAAAAAGAAAAAGAAAAAGAAAAAGAAAAAGAAAAAGAAAAAGAAAAAGAAAAAGAAAAAAGAAAAAGAAAAAGAAAAAGAAAAAGAAAAAGAAAAAGAAAAAGAAAAAGAAAAAGAAAAAGAAAAAGAAAAAGAAGAAGAAGACGAAAAAGAAGACGAAAAAGAAGACGAAAAAGAAAAAGAAGACGAAAAAGAAGACGAAAAAGAAGACGAAAAAGAAGACGAAAAAGAAAAAGAAGACGAAAAAGAAAAAGAAGACGAAAAAGAAAAAGAAGACGAGAAAAAGAAAAAGAAAAAGAAAAAGAAAAAGAAGACGAGAAAAAGAAAAAGAAAAAGAAAAAGAAAAAGAAAAAGAAAAAGAAAAAGAAAAAGAAAAAGAAAAAGAAAAAGAAAAAGAAAAAGAAAAAGAAAAAGAAAAAGAAAAAGAAAAAGAAAAAGAAAAAGAAAAAGAAAAAGAAAAAGAAAAAGAAAAAGAAAAAGAAAAAGAAAAAGAAAAAGAAAAAGAAAAAGAAAAAGAAGACGAAAAAGAAAAAGAAGACGAAAAAGAAAAAGAAGACGAAAAAGAAAAAGAAGACGAAAAAGAAAAAGAAGACAAAAAAGAAAAAGAAGACGAAAAAGAAGACGAAAAAGAAGACGAAAAAGAAAAGAAGACGAAAAAGAAGACGAAAAAGAAGACGAAAAAGAAGACGAAAAAGAAAAAGAAGACGAAAAAGAAAAAGAAAAAGAAAAAGAAAAAGAAAAAGAAAAAGAAAAAGAAAAAGAAAAAGAAAAAGAAAAAGAAAAAGAAAAAGAAAAAGAAAAAGAAAAAGAAAAAGAAAAAGAAAAAGAAAAAGAAAAAGAAAAAGAAAAAAGAAAAAGAAAAAAAGAAAAAAGAAAAAGAAAAAGAAAAAAAGAAAAAGAAAAAGAAAAAGAAGACGAAAAAGAAAAAGAAGACGAAAAAGAAAAAGAAGACGAAAAAGGAAAAGGAAAAGGAAAAGGAAAAGGAAAAGGAAAAGGAAAAGGAAAAGGAAAAGGAAAAGGAAAAGGAAAAGGAAAAGGAAAAGGAAAAGGAAAAGGAAAAGGAAAAGGAAAAGGAAAAGGAAAAGGAAAAGGAAAAGGAAAAGGAAAAGGAAAAGGAAAAACAACCTGCCCTGCTCCCCTCCTGCCTCCCCCTCCAAATAAAACCAAAAAGAAAGAAAGCTAAAGAGACTTCCCTAATTGCAATTGCAGGTGTTTTTGTTTTTTCCTATGCGTGTGGGACACTGTATACAGATTTGAAGACACGTGATTTTTGTAAACATCAGAGAAGTGTTTTTAGTACTTGTTCATATCTGTACTTAAGAGATAACTGTCTGCATGTGTTTTCTGGTAGTCTTTATAGACCCAAAATAGGAAATTGAATTATGCCTTCTTTAAAAGTCACTTGTATAATACATGTGCTCACATACTGGAGAGAAGAGTTTTATAAGGCACATAGAATAGATAACCTCCAAGATTTTAAAATTAATTTGTCATCCATCTGTGGAATATATCCCAGATCAGTGAGACAAAAAAATACTTAATTGGCATTGGTAATCTATATTTTCACCACGTCTTTAGCCATTTGAGATGAATGGCTCAATTGGCTGCTTAAAATTATATTAGTAGAAGTAATGTGACAAGAGACTACTAACAAGGCTTATTAATTGTCCCTAAGATTAAGCTTATTGTTGAATAGATTACAAGAAAAATGACCACCACCTGAGGCAAGCATTACTCTGAACCAATGACTGATCATTTAAGTCAAGGAAGAAGCTATAAAAAAACATCAAGCTTGTCTGCAATAACTTAAGCTAAAGGCTTAACATCATGTATTCAATAGCTTTAGTATTTGTACCTGTGAGAAATTTTTCAGGGATAGAAAGCATCCGTATTTCTGTGTCATTGCATATATGATGAAGAGATGCTGTTATCTAGAGGAAGACTCAAACAAGCAGATGACTTAACGAGACTGAAGTCAGGCTGTAGGGACAAATGAGAACAACAGCTGTGTCTGCTCACAGCCTTCCTTTTCTTGTGAGGAAGTGTGCCATAATGTTCTGTACTAACTGGAGTCCTTGCTCAAGTTTGAGCCTTTTGTGGTTCTTTTTCTTTACTGTAAAGACATGACTGTAGTGGGTTTACATGGCAAGGTTTTGGTAGCAGGGGGCCATAGGGGTGGCTTCTGTGAGAAGAATCTAGAAGCTGCCCCATGTTAGATAAGGGCCCCGTTGCTGACCAGAGCCAAGCCAATAAGCGATGCTTGTGCCTCTGTGAGAGCATATTTAAAACGGAAAAAAAACACGCTGTGCCATACAGCAGCTGGGAGAGGAGTGAGAAACAGCCTCGCAGGTGCCAAGGTCAATGAAGAAGGAGGGGGAGATGTGCTCCAGGCACCAGAGAAGAAGTCCCTGCAGCGTGTGGTGAGGACCATGGTGAAGCAGGCTGTCCCCCTGCGGTCCATGGAGTACCATGGTGGAGCAGGGTTCCACGCTTCAGCCCGTGGAGGAGACCACAGTGGAGCAGGTGGACCTGCACTGACGGAGACTGCGGCCTGTGCAGGACCCCTGGCCAGAGCAGATTCCGGGCCAGAGCTGCAGCCTGTGGAGAGGAGCCCACACAGGAGCAGGTGACCTGGCAGGAGCTGCTGCCCGTGGGGGACCCAGGTTGGAGCAGTTTGCTCCTGAGGGATGGACCCTGTGGTACGGACCCATATCTGGAGCAGTTCTTGAAGAGCTGCTGCCTGTGGACAGCCCACACCGGATTAGTTCAGCAAGGACTGCGTCCCATGGGAGGGACCCCACAGCACAGGGGACGAGAGTGATTGAGAAGGAGCGGCGGCGAAGAAGCGCTATAGACTGACCATAACTCCCATTCCCCTGCGCCGCTCAGGGGAAGAAAGTGGAAGAGGGTAGATGGGGGGGAGGTTTTTTTGTTTTTTTTCCTTTGTTTCTCACTTCTCTAGCTTGGTAGTAACAGGCAATAAATCTTACTATCTCCCTATGCTGAATCTGTTTTGCCCATCACGATAATTGTTGAGTGATCTCCCCATCCTTATCTCAACCCTTGAGCCCTTTTCATCGTATTTTCTCCCTGTTCCTCTTTGAGGAGGGGGAGTGAGAGAGTGGTTGTGGTGGAGCTCGGCTGCCCACCCGAGTAAAACGACCACAGTAACAAAAGCATGTACAGCCAATGATACACTATTGCTCATGGCTGACATTATATGCCAGAGCCTTCACACCACTGTGGAAGCCAGTAATATTCCTAAACATGAATTTGACATGACCTGTGGTGAGCATGTTTTTTTGGCAACAGGAAACAGCACCAACACTGTGGTCCCTTGAAGTACTGCTCCTAGCCTACTGACAAGCTATTTTTTTCTGTCTTTCTTTTCTTAAGTTCCAGACGTTGCTAGTAATTCAATGACTAGTTCAGGAAATCAAACATCAGATAATCCCGATGAGGCAAATTGTGAAAGAAACCAAAGATGAAAATATTAAGTAATTAAAATGTAGAATTGATCAGTTGATTTAAATGCTGTCCTGTAAGTAGGATTTTATACCCTTTCAAGGGGAAATTGATACTCCTCTGTGAAATTAATATATCGTTTCTCAGATCAGCTGAGAATATTGCTGGCTGATCTACGACAGCTGCCTTTCACTTCTTCTCTCAGCTGTGACATGGTAGTCTTATTAGGTTAGCGACACTAAGGAGCAGTCTCAGAAAACTGGTCACGTAACCCCCCATAAAATAAAATTATTTCATTAGTTAAGGCCTGACTCTCAACTTTCTGAAATCAGACCAAATCTTCCATTGACTTCAGTGCCTATTAAAAGTTTTTGAGAAGTGCTAATCCAAATGCAGCTCTTAGTTCAAACTAAACATCTCTATAATACATAAATATCAAATACAATGATTATGCATAGAGAAATGCAAAATTACTCTTTGTAATTTTGTTTTTACTGGGCAAAAGTTAGAAAAAGTGAAAAAGACAAGGTCAAAAAATCTATATCCAACTGTCCGACTATTTTGTCATTAATTTTCATCTGACATGTAGGAAACAACTTCTCTGATTTTGTTTCTGCAACTGAGTTTTTTGTGAAGATAGAGTGCAGCACCAATATTGCTCCAAATATTTGCTCTTTTTTGCAAGAAAGAGGTACTGTATCGGTGAAAATTCTTCGACTCAAGCTCTGTTTAAATCACCAGCAAAGTGCAGATTTATGATGAATGATTTACAACACTTCCTTCTAGGGAGAAATAAAATGGTGTACAACTCATGCTGCCACAACATATCATTCTTGGAACATAGAAAACGAGTTTCTCAAAAGGTATCAAGATGATTTTAACTTCACATATGCTAGGAAATGTACAGAACAAGAAAAGCATTCGGAGACCATGTCACTTTCGAACAAAGAGTAGAAAAGGTCCACTGACATGTGGACCTTCCACTTACTATCCAATCAAACTGATTTTTGTGCAGTTAATGCTCTTATCTTTTTCAATGCAAAGACAAGAAAGAGCTGAGATAGGAAACTGAGACAGGAAGTAGTGAGAGGTGGTAGAGATGAAGGGGACAGATGAACCACAAACAATGAAATCTTTAAGTACGGTAAAGATATCCAGAGCAAAATGTGGATTTCAGAATTTCAGGACAATGGTGTTTTTTTTGTTTGTTTGTTTTTGTTTGTTTTTTTTTTTTTGTTGTTGTTGTTGTTTTTTGTGGTCCTGTGTGGACCCAGGAGTTTGACTTGATGATGCTTGTGGGTCCATTCCAACTCAGGAAGGATATTTGGAATCATATTCTATGATTTTACGATCATGAGATCCAGAGAAAGACAATGTGTATGGAATAAATCAGTGCTTTGATAGGATCCAAGTACCACTGGTTAGTTTAAGATGAGTGCACAAAGTATTAGAGGGGAAAAAAAAAAAAAAAAAGGAAGGGTAATCTGTAGCTTGATAGTGAAATGAATAGAAGGTAATGAACTTGTCTGAGGCATTGGGTCACATAGCTGTTGAAAGAGTAATGGCTTTTTGCATTTAAATTTTATTTTATTTCTGTGCTATAAATGTAATCCTTAGCTGAGCTTATAGAGTAGCTTCAATATTTGATCTAAAGATTTTGGCACTAACAGAAAAGAAATGTTCACTTTCACTCGCGTAGACTTATTTTATGGACTTTACAGACATTTAAATTGGTGAGAAAGTAATTTCTTGCAGGACATGATACATTATAAGCTATGTATTCCTTGCTATGGGGCTGAAAGGAGCTCCCAAATAAATTTCTAGGTCATCCTTTTACTTCTACGGGCTTTGAGACAGGCTTAATATAACTAAACCATGACTAAAAGGATGTTTGCCAAATTTGTCTTTTTAAAATCTCTGCGAGGTGTGGGTTACAGTGTTTTGAAACTGTTTTGAGAAGCAGAAATGCTTTCCTCAAATCTAATCTAAATTCCACTTTTTATAAATGAAGTCAACTTCCATTTGTTATACTCTAGTTTGAAAACAGGTGATTGGTGTTCTCTTTGTAAAAAAAGCTTTTAACATTACGTTCAGGAAACAGAAAACAACAGTAGGATTCAAAGCATGGAACAGTTCCCATTGAAGGAGAAAGCAAGTTACTTAAGAGTGACAAACGATTTGGGGAAGATGCCCTGACACTTAGGAATGCTCTTTTTGGAGGTCAGAGGAAGACCTGCTCTCTTCCTCTGCTCTTTGATATTGCAGCACAGTCTCTCTCATGGGCTGGAGGCAGCTGCTCACTGAAACTCAATTTTGCTCTAAAATAAATCAATTTTGTGGACTGACCAAGAATAAATATCTTCATTTACTATTAGAAGCAGTCTGTTTTAATATGTAATTGAGATATTTTCAGTTGATCCTTTAAGAAATGGGAAAATCAGTTTTGAAAAATGGTAACAAGCAATAGCATATTTGACTCTTTCACTCATAAAAGTGGTAATTACAGATCTGCCTATATCCCTTCAGGTCCAAGTGGTTTCTAAAGGATCTGTTGAAGCCTTAATCTTCTGAACTGTATTTAAAGTTGTATTGAAATTAGTTTTAGCATTCTTAAAATTAGCAATAAGCAAGATCAGTCCACAAGGATGAAGCACTCACTTAGAAGTTAAATCACCTTAAAATGCATGGAACATTTTATCTACAGAAGGAGTTCCAGGAAAAGATGATATTGAAAAAAATAAATAGCTCCTTAGGAAATCCTGAAACAATAACATTTTCCAGGTTTCCTCTAAACAGTTAAAAAGCACAGCATAATATAAGACTTCACCTCTTGATATACATATCTGAATCAGAAAATAAAATTTATAGACCTTGACGGCTACTAAGCTTGTTTGTACATAAAGACAATCCTGACCTGTATGATATACCATTTTACCACATGGCATATTTATCCAATTTTGTTTAAATCGATGACTTACCACAGCTCTTGTAGTAAACATAACCTTACTTCTTTTTCTAAAAAGCTAATTAGGTGACAATCTTAATCCATCTTAAAAGTACCTTCATTATCTCAAGTCAATTACTGGTTGATTTATCAATTACTTTTGTCACTGATGGTTCCAGAAGCATTCTGCATTGCAACGTGGTTCAATTTAATCACATCAGAGTCTATTAGTACAGGCTTTAAGGCACTCAGAGAAATCTCTGGTGGTTAATAATAATAAACTATATTCAGGTTAAAATTTGAAAATATAAATTAAGAATTTCAAATGTCAATACTACAAAGCACAAGAGTATAGTGAAATATATATTCTGATGTTGATATACTTATGTTTCAGTTCTTATTGCATTTTGATATGCTTTTCACTCTTTTAACACTCTGCAATGTTGTATATTGTTGAGCATCAAACAAGATGAAACTACATAATAAGACTGAGTTTTCAAAAAGTTTGCAGACTCATAAAAATACTGGGGAAAAATAATTTTATGGGATACATTTATTAACATCATACATTCCTTTAAGAAAAATCATGCTTAAATAAATTTCAGACAGCCTGATTACTTACACAACATTATTTTTTCTTCCCTCTCCCAAAACATGAGTTCATCAACATACAAAACTGAATATCTCATGGCTAATTTCAGAATAATCTAGTAGGTGCTAAAAACCTGGTATTGATCTATGAGTTTCATCTGCACAGATCATTTCAGTAGGTTTCTCGAAGCAAGCTCGAGTGGAAAACCAACCTATTCAAGTGAATGTCCATGCATGTTACTTAGAGATTCCTGCTATCCAGCTCCAGTTGGGTCTAGTTGTTTTACACTTAGATCTCAACTAAAGAACTTGCAGAAGCAATTCAGAGGCTCATCTCAATAATGGAGTGTTTGAAGCGTTCTCAAGGGTTATCTTCCTATTTCTGAATTACTGATCTTATCCACAGCTTCCAAGTTCACATTTTATTAATTGTTTTCTGTATGGGCTCCAAGAATAAGAAATGTTCTTGGCAATGGTTCATTGTTGAGCGAACATTGCATGGATTTCCTTTTATTTGAGTGGATGAAGATTATGTTGAAATATGCAAACACTAAGATTTCTGGTGTTTTAAATTTTGTAGTTAAGGCCTAGAGATACTAATTCAGCTCTTAGTAACACAGCTTGGAATAGGCCTGGCTGTGGGACAAATTAAGCCCCAGCTCCACTTCAGTCCTACTTGTAAGAAGGCAGATGTCCTCTCATCACTTCTTCCCCAGCCCTGCACTTAAATTTGGTTCTTTTACAAGCTAATCCATTCTTTTGTGAAGAACTCTGTATAGCTTTTAGTAATAACAAGATTGGAGTCAGCTAAGAGGAAAAGAAATGGGAAAAGCAGAGGCAAGAGATCCATCTTGCTTTCCACAGCTTTCTGCTGTTAACATGTTTCCATAAACTGATTAATCATAAATTATTAATGTCAGCCTCGCTGAGATAGAGTGTATCTCCTTTATTGAAATCTGTCTCCCAGGCATTCTGGCAGTGTTTTTGACTGATAAGCCAATAGTACCGCTATTTGCATAATTGTGCTGGCACCTGGCTGCATAGCTAACTTACTGTAGTGTTGACACAATGGCATATGATATATTTGTGCCTGGCATAATCTTGATGGCCCACAAACAGTACTTTTGGATGAGAAGATTATAAATAAATCACAGTTTTAAGTTATAACTCTTTTTTGTTGTTAACACTTAGTTTTCATGATATGCCATCTAGAAGGAAGGAATTTCCTTTTGGTGCATGTGAAACAGGTGCAGAATGTGTTATGCTAGGAAAGTAGCTGTAGAGAAGAGCAAATACAGCAAAACAAACCACTCTGTTTTTATCATACCAGGATATTACTGCCTTTTTTTTTTTTTTTAATTATGTTCATAGATACAAGCACTGTAGAAACACAAGTTAAATTCTTGGTAACACTGAATCATTATTATTTGAATTCTGTCTGAAGACCGCTACTTCATTTTGCTTGAGTTTTCATACAAATTGAAGGTGCTCTTACAATAGCCAGAGCTTTACAGAAGATGGATCCTTCCTATTTCTCATGCAGACAGGCTGTCTTCGATAGGAGGATTCTTAAAGATGAAATAGTAGAGCTAGTCATAACTAAGTAATATTTTTGGCCAGAAAGTGAGATTTTAATAAAAATCTTTAAAAATCTATTAGATGGTGGAAATTATGACAAAAATGTTTGCAAAGGTTAAGAATGACTCAAAGCCAGTATATTTTTTGGCATTAACTTCTATTTATTTATTTCTAGTACTTCTTCCTGAGCTGGTCTCTCTATTTTATCCTGCTGTGTATATTCTAATTATCCAAGGGAAGGTACTTCAGTTTAGTCATTTACCTATTCTCTCCTAGGATAGGACACATTTTATGTACGTTCAGCAGATCAAAACCAGATGACTTGCATCGGAAATTTTAACAAGGTCTTTTAAACATGAGGCATGGAAACTATTGTTCTTCTCCACTTCCTACACTAATTTCACGCTGCTAATCACCTCAGCATCTTGTAGCTGTGAAGCTTGTATGCTCCTCTGCTGCTGCAAAATGAAAGTGGTGCTGTAAAACTGTGACTCCTATGCCCAGTCCCTGTCCATTTCATTTAGCTATAACTTGGTCACCCATCAGAAAATTTCAAAGCTATGATCTCCCACAGGAACCAGATGGGGCAATTCAGCAGTGCAAAAAAAACCTAGAAAGGTTTAAATAGAAAGCAGCCTTGCAGCATAAAGAGCCTGAAATGAAAGTCAGGAAACAAAATGAAAACCATTTTACCTGGTGCACGGAAATTGTCTTCAAACGAATATTATTTGCATCTATTTACTCCCCCAGGTAAAACCAGTGGTAGTGAGAACATGGCAAGAGCTGTATCTGCTAAAAGCCCAAGAAGCTTTGTAGAAGTGGACCACTGCCTGGACCTGTAGACTCCTTCAATGACTTGTTTCACTATTTCACTTCAAGAAAGTCCCTCATTAGCACTGATACACACAATGTCCTGTCTCTGTAAAACTGTCTCCAATTCTTTTGGATAATTTTGAAGACATTAAACTGACTTTGCAAAATATTCTAGTAAGTTAGGGAGAAGTGATACAATGTTTGAAGTTCTACTGCTATTGGCTCCAGACTTTGACTCTAAATGCTCAAAAAAAAGCTCTCAGACATTCTACCATTAATTGGAAACAAGCGTCAGGTGAGTCTGCATTACTGTTTATGCCTGTCCAAGCTATTGTTTTGTAGCGAAAAGACATGACATTTGGGAATCATCTATAAACTTTAAAAAGGGAGCTATTAATGGGTACTAGGCTTTCCAGGGTAGATTAAAAGTAAGTTAAATTAACACAAAACAAAGAATCATACATACATTATTGACTCTTGTAGGTGAATTTAATTTACAAACATACAACACCTCTGAATAAATACATTGGCGCACTATGAATTCCATCAATATCTCATTGCTGTGACCATTGAAGATTACATACAGAGGCAATATTATTCCCCTAGTAACCATTTAAATGCATATTAGTCCTTTCTCTCTTTTGTGTTGGCAAAGAAGAGGCAGGAATGCAGCTACTGAAAGGCTGGAGATGAAAAATGAATTATTTTAAACAAGCAAGTTTTACTAGATACCTCATTGGTTGATTTTTTTCAGGCTTTGCACTTGAAATACGTATGTGTAAGTATATACATACATTCCAATTTGTACATATGAATTGCCTATATATACACATGTAAAATTCAAATATAAAAGTCTTTTTTGTCAACATAAATGCATACTAGTATTTTGACCTTGTCATATAGGACAGATGCTTACAGGACAGAAGAATAAGTACCAGCTGTTCATGGAGATCATATATTTATATCTTAGTGTAATAAAGTTATTCAAATATGCTGCCGCTTTTTTAAACTATTATTCTTTTTAACCTCTTTTAAACATTAGGCCCATGCATACCTTCTCTTCTACAACATACAAAGCCTATTAATTCTGTCCTTCAGTGACAAATCCCTTTGATTCCAACTGCTGCTCTGTTATGACTTTGGTCTTATCTATGCTCATTTTTAGACCAACCCTTAAGCTTTCTCATGGAAATACTTTAATCATGATCTTCCCTGCCTGTGAGATATCAAACCTTCACAGCACAGATTTTATATTCCTCAGTAGGCATTGAGAATTCTCAAAATTTTATTTTCATTTAAACTATGGTTAATTCTACTGCTTTTCAAGGTGCTTGCAGACTCAAATTTCTCATATGCATGAACAGCTATTTGTGTAGAGTGAGACAACTCTTGGTAGAATTTCTTCCTGGCAAAACTTTTCAGCATATAGCTATTATTCTCTTTTGGAGAATTTCTTTTGTAATATATGGGAAGGATGATGAAATGAAGAAAGCAACATCATTTGGACTGAAGACTTTTACAAAACAAATACAAAGTAAACATTTTTCTTATGCCTCCTATCAAAGGTATGAAGTGAGGTTTCTTTGTGTGCGTCAATTTGCAACTGTAAGAGTAGGTAGGTAAGGTTGTTTTCTGTTGAGCACTTCTGAGGTTTTCTCCTGAGACTTAGCAAAATCTTGACTATATTTGATATATGTCAACGCAGATATCTGTCAACCAGGAAGTGCTCTAACATTGACTCACTTTCTGCAAGGCTGAGAAGAACAGACTTCTGCAAAGTAGAAAAGCCAATATCAATTTGAGATACTTATAGTTCACTGATCTAAACAGAAGAGCAAGAAGATAAAAATAAATAAAAAAAAGAATTTGAAACCATTTAACACTTTAAGGACAACTTGGATGAAATTCATGTGCTTAAATCTCAGAGTTGAGTAAGTGAAATTCCTGTCTTTTTTAGTATATGAGAGGTTATGGTCATTTTCAATTTTTTGCCGTAACAATCTGGAAGGACATAGACTTCTACTCCTTTGCATGTCCAGAAGCACTTCTACTTTAACAAAGCTGGATATCTTAGTACCTAACTCATGCTTAAATCCAATTCAGACTAACAAGACAGGTCCTGCCCTGTACCAAGCCTGAAGTTCCTATATGAAAGATGTATGGTTTGAGCACAATCAATATATGCTGTCAGCACTAATCAGACAAAAACATAGCTTTACATCGAGGTCATAGCATTTTCTCCTTAACCAACTAGAACACAAGCTCAGAAGATGGGATACATTTGTGCACACCATATCTTGACAACTTCAAAACAGTGTCCTAACAATCACCCTGGAGATGCCCTGGAGCAGTCTCTACCCTTCTGCTTCATGCACATCCTTGAACAGTTGTAATAGTCTGATTCCCACAAGGCCAGAATCAACCTGAATTTTAATATACAGTCAGCTGGTTTAAAACATAGCTTCATGACCATGTGGCATGAGTATATCTACATGATAGAAAAATAAAGCTTCCAAGCACCAAGACTTGCTTTACTGAAAGTTACACGACGTACTGTTACTTTATACCAAGTTGAACAGCATCTTATTATGAGAAACAAATGACATAAGTTCACATGAAGTTAACAGCATTTCATTTTATGTTTAAAGAGATTTTCTTTGTCATTGCTTTCAATTTCCAAATGACAAAACTGAGAAATCACAGCAAGTGAATCTCAAAATCTGCTGAAGAAACATTCCTGATAATCCTTAATTGAGACAAAGCCAATATATTTTATGTGAAGTTGTTCTGGGACAGTTAAAAATGGAGGTTATAGGCTTTTAGGAATGCCCTTCAGAAACAAGGAAATCCTTGTAAAACTTTTATTGTTAGCACAGTGTACAAAATGGTTACAGAGGTGAATGTTTTTCTTTAGGACACCTGGGAGTCTGATAGGAAGTGAAAGGCCATTTACTTGCCCTTCCAGATGCAGAGGTAAGATAGCAGGGTGGTAGGATCCTCAGACAAGAGACCACAAAACTTTGATTCTGGAAATTACATGATATCGACTTTTAGTTTTAGCACTTTCATCAAGTGCTTCAGCTTTACACTAGCTGTAAAAACAAACTCTGAATTCTGTGTAAACAGAATATGAATAATGATCAGACCATTATTGAACCTAAAAATAGGCCTAAAAAGGCCTGTTTGCTCATCAGTCCATACCCAATATTGTAGAAAAAAACTTGGGAAGTAGGTTTTAGAAATTAAAAGATGAAGCTAGCTGCAGACCTTTGAGTCAAGTGTTGATATTAAAATCCTTATTCTCAGCAGAGGGACTACTTAAACAAGAGAGAGATGTTACTTTTAAACAGAAAGTTGACAGAAAGAAACTGAAATTTCAAATGAAAGTAAAAAGGACTGTGAAAACGGAAAGGTTATGAGCCAAGTGTGTATGCTTTGGAAACAGATAATCAAAACTAACACAATTATCATGCTCAGCCACAGTCGTCCTACCTATGAAAATACATGCTTCACTGTGTCTTAGGATACCTTGAAAAATGAAGGTTAACTTAGCAATATTTACATTTAGTGAAAGACATTTAGCTTGATTCCAATAAAATAAGAAAATGGCACTTGCCAATAATACTTATTTAATAATAGAGGCTATTAAAATCGAAGAGAAAAACACATTCTGCATATCTGGTCTGCAGAAATTTATCACAAAATGAGGTTGAGGGCAATGGTTAAAATGCATATAAATAAAGAAGAAAATAATTATTTCAAGGGAATTGTCAAAAATATGCATTTCAAAAAATGTAAGGAATTATACCCACTGCTTCTTAACACTGAGTTCCTTGAGACTTTCTCTTCAGAATCAAGATGCTATCCATACTATATTGTTTTACTGTATCAGAAGAAATATAAGTTTAAAGTATTTGCTGTTCCGCATTGGATTTGGACTATGATGAAAGAAATACTGGAATTACGAAGGAAATTAGTGTACCATATTAAAGGTCACAAGAGCATGAAGGCTGATATTACTGCATAGGGAGGAGACACCTTGATCTACAATAAAGCTGCTCAGTAGGATAAGCAAAAAATATAAAGTACTTGTATACCATGAAAACTGTATTGGAGATTTTAAACTAATGGAACAGAACTTCAATCAAACATTAAACGTTCCTTTCAATCACACCAAATCCAGTGTTTGAGCAATGGCTTTGTCTTTGCTTGAATCTATGATAGCTATTTAAAAGACTCACAATGAATATTATTAGTCTACTTTTCAGTCTAGCTTTTAAACATTTTTCAGGAAAACAAAAAAAATCCAGCTGTGCTGCACAAAAATGTAATGTCAAAAACGTAGCAGCCTATTCATATCATAACTTGCTTGTTTCTCTCTTTTAATAGGTACACCACACCACATAATCTAAAAAATTGATTACAAAATGACTCTTAATATGCTTGCTGCTTTTTAGAAAAGTGTTTTCAAAGTCATAATAAAAAGAGATTGGTCCCATTTACATATGATAAAATAACGCAGATAGGGTGCACGCTGGGTCCTGTATCATATAATGCATAAAAATGAGATAGCATAATACAAACATTAAAAATGTTCTTCATGTGCTCCTTTGTGTGCTCTGACCAGGGACAACCAGAGATTTAGACATTAAAATCCCATTATGAGACAAGAATTCAGAATTTTTGCTCTCATTTTCTTTACGCAAATCAATAAAAAAAATGACTAGGCTGGATGGCTGCAAGGAAATTCTTGGAATTACAAATGAACTTCATCAAACATGCTACCACTGGGGGAAAGGCAATGTCAAGGTCAGAATGGGAAGAAAATAAGTGTGTAGTAGCAGATTGTCTGTCACAGCATCACACTCAAGAGGATATATATTTGGCTACCATGTCAGAGAAAAATGATAGGACTTTGCACTGATGAATGTGTTCCTTTAAACCACAGATTACTTATTGTCTGCACCACTTTTATGAATCAAAATTCATGTGATAAAGACCCTAAAAGAATGCAACACAAAAGACAAAAGTTAGGTTCATCACTCTGTGTTTGCTCTTTGTCCTTGTTGGTGTTTCCTGACAATTTCTTATCTGTAAGAAAGCTTTTCTCATTTCTTTGGATTTTGCTTTTCCTTCAAGTTCTAATATATTTTCCAGATGAACTAAAATGGCAGCTGCACTAACATGAGAACAGTACGTTTAAAATAAATGTTTTTTAAACAATTCTTCAGTTCAAAATTAAAATCCACTCTAATGTTACTATTTGTAGCAGGAATTTTTGCAAGACAAAGGTTGACATTTCATTGATATTTTGCTTTAATATTGAGTGCATAGGTTTTCATGGTACTGGTACACTTTCCTAACATGGCACGGATGGATCGAAGCCTACAAATAGATCTCAATAGAATTAAAATTTATTCCCCTGGCATCTCTCTTTAGAAACATTTAACATTTTACACAGGACACCCTGGGTAGTATGAGGAGCCACACTACCTTTCAAGAAGTGGCAACAGACATTTGTGTCTTTTCACTATGAAAGAGGATGCATAACCCAGCCATGCCTATCACAAGCTGCAAGAAATGAATTCATTGCATGTAGCCAGATGCAGTGTGCTGATGGGGTATGATGCAACGCGATGGGGAAAAACGTTAAGGAACTCCTGAAAAAAGCTGATCCCATTATTATAATAAACTACCTACCCTGAAACCTGCTTCCTGAGCATTCTTATATTAACTCAGATAGGAGGACTTTCAGGATCATATCTATGCCAAACTATTCTGACAACCTACAAACCATGCACAGGTTAAATCACCTTTGCTTTTCAGAAAATATTTGGATATAAAGTGATCCTGGTGAAAGTAAAAGTTTTTACTTGCCTTATGCCCAGTTGTTAAAACAAACAAAAAGAGAACACACAACTCCAGAAGGTCCCTCAGTCTCAAAGATGTTTCTTCCAGTTCATAGTATAATGGGATGGTAGCAGCACTAAATATTATCTGGACTTCAAAGATTAAAAAAAAAGTCATGCCCAAAGTTTAAGCTAATGAGAGGAAGCAACCAGTCGAGGAAGTTGTGTTGGTACTTCTATTTCCTCTTCTATAAGACAAAATTTGTTGCAGGCTGTACAACAGAAGAGTTCATTTTTTCTGATTACTTGCAAACATTTGCCTTAGTGGGAGATGTATGAAGAAACAGCTCAGATTTCATAATGAAATTTTACATTGGAGAAGCTTTCCTAGTAGCTAGTATGCTACAGGATGGACAGCAATCTCCCGTGATCAGGAGCTTCACTCCAAAGGTCTGTATAGGCACTGTTGGGATATACCTCACAAACCTATTTAACAAAAGTATTGGGACTGCTCTTACTGCCTGATAAGTAAGACACACAGTGTCCAGAAAGCTCTTAATCTCCAGCTATGTTTTCTGCCAGACATTGTTTCACAGACACTTCTTTTCCAACCCATTACCTGCAGGCAAATATTGACAGCCAAGCATGGTACCTGCAGTTTGACTGAAAACAAATCACACTGGCATTTTATCTGTACTCCTTTTCCACTGTTCAGGCTTTAAAGCCAAGCTGGTTTTCATGTGCACCCATTAATTAAGCAAAGACTTCTGCTGGTCTTGTGCAGATCTCCTCTTTCTAGTTTAGCAACTTTTCAGTAGACTACAGGAAGTTATCTATATTTATAAATATTGATATTTAGAGGGGATTTAATTTAGTCTTTGCTTTTAAACTATGACAAGCCTTTTTATGCACACTGATATTCATACACCACATTGCAGGTGTGTTATTGGAAGATAGCACATAGGGAAAATATATATCCAAAGAGAAAAATGTTTACTCTCACTTTCAGTGATGAAAATCAGTTTTTCCTTTCTTCCCAGTATCAAACTGTCATTTTAAACTACCTGCTAAATTAGTTTACATACTAATACTCTATATGCAGTAGTATTAAATTCTGTACTGAGAAAAAATAACAAATTTTAAATGTCTTGACATTGAAAATCTGAAGTTTATTTAAAAATTATTGCACTTGATACTATTATAATCTGTTGTAATCTATGTATTGTTGTAAAGATTTCTGTTCTTAATGTTAGATTTTATGTCTTGTCTTCACAAAGTAGAGAAGAGCATCATTTGGGGATATGAAATGTTATTCTCCCTTCAATTCTATAATGGTGCCTTTTGCAATGGAAAGGGTTCATACATATTGTGAAATAGGGGATTTATCAGAAGATATACTGAACAGATTTGTGCAAATGGATTATCAAGAACTTTTCCAAGGTAGTTTCATTCACATATTGAAATTAATGCAGGGGATGATGCTTGAATACTACTTTTTAGGGAATACGAATCAAAGGATGCAGATCATGAGACTGACCTTGGAAAACGGAGAAGACATGTCAGGATACCGCGATGAAACTTGGTAACCCAACAAGGAGAAAGATGGATTGAACACTTTAGGCAGGGAAAAAATAATGTTAATAAGTTTTATTTTCCCATCCTGTTACTGTAAGTTGCCTGACTAAATCAAAATGGTTTAAAAAAAGAAAAAAGATAAAAGTCTTCTCTCATAGACACCAAGAATTGGGTCTGTACCGGGAATTCATATTCTTTTGGATTTCCTAAACTTAGAAGAATGAGTTTTGCAGAAGCACAACCTCATCACTTAATTTTTCTCACAACAATATGTAATATTTTTTCCACATTAATAATCATAACAAAGTGGTTGGGAAAACACTAGGACTAATAGAGTTCAATACTTTATATATAGGTCACAGGGAGGGTGAATGGAGACAGACACACTGAGCTGTTCTGCGTATTTGGAGTGACTTCACACTGATCATACTCTTCACTGGGGTACACTTCTCTTGATCTGCTCCATTAGGAACACTGTATGTGAAGTTGGTGAGACGTTATCTGAGCAACTCTGGCCTAGTGTTCACTCAGGATGGATTCATCTTTGTTCATTTGCAATACCAAACACAGAACTTTTAAAATAAGTTCTGTTACATTATGGTGTTAATAAAGTCTCCTTGTTCCACTGAACACAGAACATCCTCTATATCACATCAAAACTGATATATCCCTATAAACCATTTCTGATGCAGTAAATACCAATTTCTACAAAACCTCAAAAAAAAAAAAATCCAGTTTGATCCACTCATTAAAATTAAGTACACCAGCTTCTATGTAGAAGACTACTTTTTTTTTTTTGAAAAAAAAAAAAAAAGCTAAAACTCTGCAAGCTGCAATGCTGCTGGTTAAATGTGACCTTTGTTTTTCTTACTTACTATCAGAGCAGTTGCAGAAACTATAGGCTCTAAAAACATCCTTACATGGTTTTACTTGGTGCAGTAAAATGATTTCAGAAGGATATTTGGAGGAAAAAAACGTCTCTACCTTGAACTCTTTTCCAATATTCCTACTGAGATTTATATGCTATGAAGCAAGGACTCTCATCTACAGAGATATTACTCACCCTTCTTAGTCTACATTAGAAGTAAAGTTCTGATTTTAAGATTTTTATTTCCCTCTCACTTTTCCAAGGAGAGATTTCTTATTTCTAACAGTTTATATGCTAGTCAAGAAATGTAAAATGTCCATCAGTGACTTGTAACTTTTCTGTTTCAGCAGTTCCTGTACATCGCATGTCAAGGACAAAAAAGCTTTCATATATACATTACATCTGAATCTCATCTAAAGCGCCTAAAACATACTGAACACTCCTGGAAGGTGCTGACAACAGTTACTAAACTATATACAAAGCTTGATGCATTTTTGTTTTAGTTAAATCTCTATGATGGTTTTAATTGGTTAGATATATACTTAGGAGAAAAAAAAGTAAGAATTATCAAGTAGGAAACAGATTTTCAGGCATATTAATCATCCTCAGAATGATGTGTTGTCATTTGATCTACAGCAAGCAGGTATTGCTAAAAAATGATTCAAAGATTGGCACAGAAGAAAACTTGGAATATTTTTCTCTTGGTCTTAAGATAAAAATTGTAATGTTATCTGAAGAGCAGCCTGTGACACTTTCCTGCAAGTGAATTATCTCCAAAGCATACTTTAAATTTGGATATGGAAGTACTGAAGGAAATTGGAATTCCATAATGTTCAGGTGGAAATCTGATCTTTAGATATACTTTTATTCTGCTTTTTAAAAATGTAATTGTATTGTAAACCCCAAGAGCATGGTGGTAGAAGTAAAAGGGTATCCAGAAGTTTACTTGCCAAATGATGCTTTTGTGTTAGTTTCCATTTTTATTCCAACTTTTCTTTGCCAAGGTATTCTTTCTAGACACTTTTAAGTCCCTGTTCAGTGCGTAGTCAAAGGAATACATTTAACAGTGGGAGGTACGAGAGAAAGAATGAAAAGATATATTCATAGTAGTCTGATAACTTTGAAAATGTTTTAGCAAGGAAAAGATCTTTCACACATTTTTGATTTGACGCAGTTGCTACAAAAAAACTATTTACTATGTGTAAGACCATTCATCTGTAAACTTTCTTGTATGAAGGGAAATGTCAGATCCATATACTTCTCCAGTCTGTAAGTCAAAAATACTGAACTGCTTTTCCCACTTTGAACAGAATGAAGGAAGGGCAGTCTTGGTGATGTACCCCAGGCCAATATTTAAATGTGAAGTACAAGGTAGGAATGCTCAAAGTAGAAAAATATATATGGAACAAGTGAGGTATAAAATACTAATTTAAATAACTTCTGGCTGGATTTTTCAGTACAGCTACTGGGAAACTTATCCAAGTGTAGATGCAGAAGCTGCCTAAGAGCTATTTTTTTTCCCTCTAAATTTTGTATCACCCATCTCACCTGATCAATACTAAGTCTAATTGTAAGATGCAATCTGATTAGCAAAGTAATCAAAATTAGGAGACTATGATGAATGCTTTACTCCAGAGATTCTCAACTATTAAAACTAAGGGTTTACTTAACCTTTTGAAAAAATCCTTGTGCTACGTACTGCTCCATACATTGGCTTTCATTCACAACAGACTGATGTGGCAACTTAGCTAAACTTTGTCTTTTACCACCGCTTTCTACTTTTTTGCCCCCCCTCCCTTTTTTTTTTGCATTTTTTCTTGCTTGTATATGCAAAAAATATTACTGAAACCCTTTTGCAGATCCTCTGTCAAAGTCTCATGGACCACAGTTTGAGAAACACTGCTCTAGGTGTACTAACTAGAGAGTATCTGATACTCTTACCCAAGAAGTGCAAAGATAGTTTTGTAACCTTCATTAGAACAACTGCAGGGAAAAAAAATGACATAAATGGTATGGAATAAGGGGTATGGAATAATATCTGTCCTGGTTTTAGTTAGGACAGAGTTAATTTTCCTCCTGCTAGCTGATAGGGTGCTATGTTTTGGATTAGGATGAGAAGAGCGCTGATAACATGCTGATGTTTTAATTGTTGCAGAGCAGTGTTTACACCAAGCCAAGGACCTTTCAGCTTCTTGCTCTGTCCTGCCAGCGAGCAGGCTAGGGGTGCAGCAGGAACTGGGAGGGGACAGACCCAGGACAGCTGCCCCAAACTGGCCAAAAGGGTATTCCGTACCATCTGACGTCATGCTAAACAATATATAGGGGTAGCTAGCCGGGGTGGGGGGCCGCCTTCTCGGGGATAGGCTGGGCATCGGTCAACGGGTGGTGAGCAATTGCATTGTGCATCACTTGTTTCGTACACATTATTATTAGTAATACTATTATTATGATTATTATTAATAATAATAATTTTCCTGTTTTAATAAACTGTCTTTATCTCAACTCACAGGCTTCACTTTCCCGTTTCTCTCCCCCATCCCAGAGAGAGAGGGGGGAGGGTGAGCAAACGGCTGTGTGGTGTTTAGCTGCCGGCCGGGTTAAACCACAACAGTCCTGTTGGCTAGGACGAGAGGGAAAGACTTCTAAAAACATCACTGAATATGGACGAAAATATTTCAGATGAAAAGTTACTACATAAATAACTGAGAATAAAATAAAGGTTAATAAAAAAGTAATTCTTTCCCAGTAAACTCTCAGTTTTTCACCTCAGGCTTAAAGACACAGATTAGAGTGGGGAAAGGAAACATTATTTGCTCAGATATCTTCCAGTAATAAATGCCTCAGCTATCTTGAGCTATATTCTACTACCAGATGTTGTGAATTAAAGTTATGTTCATCAAAATAAATTACAGTCCATGGTTCTTCTGAATGATGGTCTTTGGATGTCTGAGTGTTAACATATTGATAATTTATAAAATAGGGAACAACTGCAACAGACCTAAACAGATCAATCCCCACTTCAGTCTAGAACTGCTGTCAGAATATTTGTTTAAGATATCATGATATGAACAGAAGAGATAAACCTAGCTGTCAACAGTCCCCATATTATGTAGGAGAATTTGCTTTGAACAACTTTCTGGAGGACAACAGAGAAAAGGACACAGAGCATATTTTAGAAACATCTGTCCCTGCTGTGTAAGTTTGCATAAATGAATAGTTAAAGCATTACCAATGCCTTAAGAAACTGATAGTAACTGAGTATCTTTCCTCATTTCTCCTTTTTAACTTCAGGTCACTTTCCTAAGTTTTCTCAAGTTCTAAATTCCTTTGGAGGATCATAGTGTAATTTTATGATTATTTTAAAATGGTTCTCTAAAGAAGTCTGTTATATTCCAAGCAATTTTAGTCTTACCTAATAAATGGTTAAACCTTGAAAAATCAGCCTAGACAATCTGCAAATGGAAAAATAAAGAGAAGAGACAGTGAGAGGGAAGTAATTCCTCCCTAGCTATTTAGTAAAATCTCAGAATACAAACTATTCTGATATTTGTATATAAAAAGGACTTAGTTTTATATGAACAACAAATGCGGTAAGCACAAATCTAGAAGCTTACACAAGCAGAATATCCCTGCCTTTAGCCAAATTACATATTCTCGTCACCCCAAGTCAGTTCACGTGTGAGAGACTTATGTTGCTGGTCACATGATGTATGCTGCACACCTTGCTCGAAACAAATCGACAGAGCACTGTGCACAAAACCCAGTCTGTTGGTACCACACATTACTTTTCACATCTATATAGCATAATGTTCCATCTTGCAAGTTACAGAGTAAAGAAAATGAAGCAGTGAAATCATTTTATGTTTTTCACATTTTACTTACTCATCTGTCTAGGTTTGCTGAAAGAACTTGCCTTTTAGGAATTCAATTCACAAAAGTACAATTTTAAATTTATATATATGGAAGAGATGCAACAGGACCATGAATTTGACTGGGGATTTTAAACTGTCCTAGAAAAATAATTCTAATTATTATTGAAATTGTCCTATCTATGGCTACAAGAATGTTCTGTAGCAATTCTGAAGACAAAAAACACAAGTTAGAAAAAAAAAAAAAGATTCTAAAAATTCTCCCAGTTGGCTAAAGCTAGTAAGGAAGGGAACACTTGATGCAATTAAAATAATAGACAGTCTCCCCCAAACATCTGTAAGTTTCCATTAATTCTTTTTAACTCACTGAAAAACCTTAACAAAAAAAAAGTTTAAATGAGATCTAAGTGCTCCTAGTGTGAAGGATAGAAAGCTGGGGGAAGAACTTATTCACCTAGAGAGAAAAGGTTACCAGCACTATAAGAAAAACAAAAGCCCAGAGGAAACAAATATCAAAAATGGGAGTTATCCTATGTTGAAAGAGCCTTTACTTTGAATACACTGAGATCATTAAGTTGTCTCAAAAATATTTGAAAAAATGACATGCAGAGATGTCTGTTTCAAGGAAAATGCTCTTAGGGAAATAAGATGACCTGATTTCCATCTCAACAAGTTTACCCTTGTCCCCGCTCAATACTTTAAAGCATTTTTGAGCTTGTTAAAGATGCAGTGAACCATCCAGGGTTCTCAATTAGGATACATTTCAAAAAGCTGCTTATAAAAGATAATAGGTCTATCTTGTGTTCTTAAAACATTAAACTTAGATTGAGATGCTCTATCAGTAGATCACCCTTTGAAAAAACGAAACATTACCATTTTAGATCAGAATTATATAGAAGTGATTTATGATTTTGTTGATTCCATCTTCAGGAACATATTTCCCTGAACCTGTCATAATGGAAGCATTGCTGCATGCATTTCATTATAATCCAGATAAATATATGAAATCATCATAGAATTTCCTTTTATTTCCAGTCTCAAATGCCTAAAAAAAGATTAGGACCTGTCTCATTTACGTGAAAAACGTTATTATAAAATAGTATAAACAATTTGAGGTGGCATAGCACACAGAATGGGGTTAATATTTTCTAACTTTTCAAACTATACATTTTCGGATGTAAACTAAGAGGAGTTAGAGTTGTATACCCACTTAAGACTTATTTTTGTCTACATTGGTGAAACCGTGACTAATTTTTGGACAGCTAATATTAACATTCATAACAATCCTAAATCATAATCTGGATATCTCTGTGACAAAACAAGTCAAAACAGAGCTTCAGCTGGCCAATAACCATCTTGTATGTAAACCCTGTTCTGTGCTTTGATTCTGTGATGGTCAACACTTAAGATGACATCTGTGTTGGTTACATTTTGTTTTAGTTTTTAAGTCCTAAAAAAACGATGATATGAAAGAAGCCACTAGTAAACACACACAAACAGAAAAATCAGCAAACTTAAGAAATCCAACATAATCTTTTTCTTATCAGTTTTCACACATTCATGATTTCTCCACTCTCAGCAGGCACTAAGCACTTAATAGCAAGTCAAATAGTGTTCTCCTACTGAAGTGGCCAGGTTAAACGTCCAAGTGGGACAAGTATTGAAACAATGGATTTTGTACAGCATTAATGCACTCAATAGAAATAAGTGAACTTTTTTCTCTCTTCCTAATTTTTAACAGGTTGAAGATTCTTAGCAAATATTCTGCAACTTTATGTTACAGAGCATCACTATTTGGATCACCACAACAAGAGTAAGAGTTGAGTTCTGACCTGTCTTTGACAAACACACAGGCTTCTAGTGATGAAAGTTAAAGGGACTCTCTTATCTGTCTATGCTCAACATGCAAAAAACAACTGAGTAAAAGTCTGTCAGTGCAGCAGAAAGCAGAAAACACATCTCAGATGAAGCCTGCCTGCTGACTTGTCTGTAGCCTCCTCTTTGTTTGTCCTTCCACGTTCTACAGTGGTTGTGTTTTCCTTTCTCTAGAGTTTATACCCCTAACTTTACACAAAAAGTTTAATTCTGATTGTGTAATCTTACTTCTTCATTAATTTAATTTGGGTCTAGCCTGTGACCACATGTATTTTCTTTTGGTTGAGATATAAAATAAACATCAACAATGCACTTTACACCTCTTGGAAGGTCCATCTGCCTTGGCTAAGCATCGACCTAAATGTCCTTGAAAGTTTCAATTAGACACTTAACCTCTCCAGTTGTTATCCCCTAAACTAATACTGCTTAAAGACTGTCACTTTACATGGCAAAGTTGGAACTGCATTTCAGTAATGGAAGAAATTATAATTTTCCTTCAGGTAGTATTGTTTGAAGTGAAATTTGAAGATCATGTCTTTATACCAAAGGTCAATCGGCAAATAAAGAACTTTAAACAAAATGTATATTTTTATTACTTCAAGTCTGTAGATCACCCAGTAGCAAAGGTCAAAAATGATGTTTTTTAAAATCCTTTTTCTTCACTCAGTGCAATGTATGGGCAGGTCATTATAATGGTGTGAGTACACACACAGAGATAAGAATTGATCAATTCATTGAGAAAATAGGTTAAGTGATTTATTCAGCACATCAAGAGATTCCTTTTTATGGAAAATTTTCTTTTTAAGTTGTTCATACTCCAGAGATCCTGACTTTACAGCAAGGAAAATACATGCATTAAAATTAAACAAATTTTTAAACGCTTTTTGTCATGAAAAATGTATTTCAAAGTTAAGTATTAGACCTGTAGGCTTAATTACAATTCTAAACAGGAGGGAAAAATCTGAAATGTGAATGCACATTAGCATTTTAGTTTGGAGAAGGAATATGCTTTTGAAGTGAATGTTCCAATCATCTCCATTTACTATGCTTCAGTTCACATTGTGGAGAAGTCTTAGAGTGCATGAACTGAATTTCTTTCAGGAAAAAGTAAACTGAAAAATGCAGTCCCACATCACAGATTGTGTTCCAGCCACTAACAAGCATTCAGTAGACAAACTGTCTGCGGTCTTTTCACAGCAAAAGGGATACCATGTTTTGTAATATTTGAAGAATGTACAGGATGCCATATTTATATAATTTAATGATACCAGTGATACTGATATATTGGATTGTATTGGCTGCAAGAGGATTCCAGATACTACTGCAAGGATTTTCCTCCTATTACAAACCTTCACAGCTCTCTCATACCAATAGATCATTTCTACTTAGAGTGATCTTCTAAATGTTCTTCTTAGTATTTATGGGATTAAAGTGGCCCAAAGCAATATGACCTTCCTGGTTGTGGTTTGGAGCATTATGAATATCTGATAATGTTCCTACATTCACTGAATAGAACAGTTCAGCTGAAAGGGACCGTCAAAGATTAAGTCCAACTGCCTGACCACTTCGGGACAAACCAAAAGGTAAAGCATGCTATTGAGGGCATTGTCCAACTGCCTCTTGAACAGACATGGACATCAACCACCTCACTAGGAAGCCGGTTCCAGTGACTGATCACCCTCACGGTAAAGACAGTTTTCTTTGGATCTAGTCTGAACCTCCCCTGGTTCAGCTTTATGTTATTCCCAAGTCTCCTGTCATCAGTAACGAGAGAAAAAAAAAACAGCTTCTGTGCTTCCCCTCCTCAGGAAGGTGTAGAGAGATTGAAGTATACTTTGGCTTTGGATGCATTTTGGAAATAGGTCCTCTCCTGCTTGTTGATCACTGCATCGTTGTCTGAGCTGCACATTTGGGCACTGAAACACTGAATTGGGCATTTTTACAGACAGGTATATATATGAAACTCCTAATGGCCACATATAGTCAGAAGCAAAGTGTTTTGTAAGATGTAGTACCTGTAATTAAAGACTAATTCTTTACTTGCCAAGGAGCAGTGTTAGAATCAAAGGCAAGCAATATGGGATTCAAGAGTGTGTTCTGCTGAAAATAGATATCCTGCAAAACAGAAGTCTGAAAGAGAAATGAGTAGCTTTGTAGACATCTATGACAGATATCCTTATAGGACAAACTGGAAAGGATCCATTCTCCTGTCTGTAGGCAAGATTAATTATGCCTGCGTCATTTCTGCTTAATAGTCTGAACTTTTCTTAAAAGTCTCCCATGATATCTGAAAAATATTTCCTCTTTCAATCTTCCCTTGTAGGTCATATTTTCTAGTTCTATAATTGTTCCAACTTTCTAACAAAATCTCTGGAATCTTTCCTATCAGTCCACAACCTTCTCAAATTCTAGCAGAATCTATACACAGTACTTCAATTTAGGGACATACTAGTATGCATAGTAGAAAAGATACCTTGCCTATGTGATGATTTTCCTGCTTGTTACTTCACTCATTTCCTGAAATTCTAAAGCTCATAAACAAGGTGAATGAGGCGAAAACAAAATAGTATGTTTATCTGGATCAAGTAGTATGAGAATAAGTAGAAGCAGCTCTGGTGGATTTTTTTTGTTTGTTTGTTTCACTAGAGCAAAAAGAACACTTTGCTTTGCTTTTGCTTCATTTGAGGAATATGGCTAAATATTTTGTACTCTATTTGACACAACAGTTCTTCATTTTAAATCCTGACAGTCATACTTCCCTGCTTGTCCATTCCTGAAGGCTTACCTTAGGAGCAAAAGGTCTTTTATCACATCATTTATGAATGCACAGTACTCTTCGTCCAGATGATACCTGTACCTAAGCATATCAAGAAATCTTATTTCATGGGTGCATAAGCATATCTATATTACTTGCAGTAATCTGCTGTTTATTTCCTTACATGCTATTTCCCATATAGTGACTGCATATTTTATATGCTCATATATCATACTTCAAGTACAGCAAGTAGCATAAAAAATTTGACCAAAGTTACAGTAGTATCTTTGGTATTTCTTTCCTTTTTCATTTTAAGCCTAAGAAACCTTGGTTCATATGTAAAAACAAATGCCACTTCAGCTTAGGACTCAATGAACAAGATAAATTTTGGAAGAGATAATTTACACTGATAAAGGGAAAGAAAGTACAGAGAACATTGGCTGACAATGTATAGACAGCAAAGAAACAAGGGCTTTGATATTGAAAATCTATATTTTGTAAGAGAAGAGTATTGTGCTTATGGCATGAAAGCAGATTGGAATGCTAAACAACAGATGAAAACTGCCAAAAATGTATGAGATTTCCATGGCAACAGAAGAGGCTAACACAAAAAGCTGTTCTACAAACACCAAAGTCCAGGTCCTGAGCTGCATCCCGGAGGCATAATAATAATAAAAAAAGATGGATAAAGGACTTAAGCCACAGGAATCTTCAGTTCTCCTGCACAGGCCTGAAGTAAGAGACCCTTCTCGTCTTAAGATCATTCCCGTAGATGGAACTTCCCTGGATGAAACTGGGATAACACTACCATCAGAAATAAGGACCAAAGTAATATATGCAAAAGATTATCAACTCTGTCAGCATTAAGCATTGCTTCATTAGGACATTGCTTTAGCTTTTCTGTTTCATTCATAACTGTATTTAAAACCTAACTTCCTGAGGGCTCAAAATTGTAATGGTTTTGGACAAGATGGCAGTGCTGTGAGAATACACTACATAATTTCACATAATTCTTGGAAGTAATAAATAAGGTAAGATTCTGTAGAGATCAATGAGATTTTTGCATAATACTGTGTTCTAACATTGCCTTGGCACAGAGACAGTTTACTGCCAATTCAAGCTGGACAAGCATGGAACAGGAGTCACTGAAATTACTGTAAACATCATCTTTTGTGGCATGGCTAGCTTACGCTGCTTTGGTGATGTTTTCTACTCCTTATAATAGACAGCAAAGTTAAGAAGCCAACAGTTTGTGCTGAGGAGAAAATTTCTGAATCACATCCAGTAATCTCATTATATTTTCTGCCACAGAAGTATGTTACAAGGCAAAAATCTCATGACAAGTAGTGGAGAGGCAGTTTTGCATCTACCAGAAATGATGTTTAGTGACAGCTTTGTATAAAATATTTCAGTTCTGTAAGATTTGAAATGAAAGTCTGGGTATGAGATGAAGCATTTAATTTTAACCGTTATTTTAAATTAATTTTAATTAGCTTAAGGTAAAACTTTTAATTAATGTAGTTTAATAAATATTTTCATTTTAAAAAAGCATGCAATGTTTGTCTGAATTATTTCATCAGATTCAATTAAATGAGAATAACGTTGCCCATTTCACCAGCTCTTCCCATAAATTCTTAAATATGTTTACCGTTTGTTGAAAGCATTTTATGCAATTTTATTATTAACCTTCTATTGAAGTAGGTAGAATAGTTGTTCTACATAATAAGTTTATTTTGAAGTCCTTGAGTTGGGTACCAAAAATCCTCTAGGCCAAAAGAAGCCCGTCTTACAGATGTTCACTTTCATCATGTTTCACTGACTTCATACTTGCTCTTTGGTACCAAACCTGCCAAGTTTTCTGATTTGGAAAGTTAGTACTTGAACCACACCAGATCAGTCCATTGGCGCAAAGTATTTTCACCATCCTATAATTACCCATACTCAGTAACACAAATATAAATCTTCCTTATGAATACCAGACAACTAAAGCAATGATTGTGTTTGACTAACTTGTTTGTAATATTAAAATACCAATCTCAGCCAAGGTCAAGAATAATTCCTCAGTTTGAAGTTAAACAGAATGTATCACAGGCTTATAAGGAAATATTCAATCTGAAATTTATTTCATCATGTACAGATGGGAGGCAGTTAACACCTTCTGTAATACAATGTCTAAAAGGCAAAGCACTACTGATAAATACCAGGAAGTTGCAGACCTTCAGGACTCAGCTGACCTGATCTATTTTGTGTGATAATCTCACTGTAAGGGAAAAGTGGGACGAGACGATCTTATAAGCAACTTCTCCATGAATCTGTGGCCAACTGAACAACTCAAGTACTCAGAGATTGTTATTAATGTATTGCCAGATGTGGAAATCTGTATTATTTTCATTCCTATTATGCACTCGATATCCTGTTTCTCCTCAGAAATTGGATAATAGGTTTGTGCTTTGGTATTTTTGCACCAAGGGTGTTCCACTACAGTCTCTCACTAAGTTGATCTCTAATTCTGAATCTTTGGTATGAATTAAAACTCCCCATCTCCATGACCTAAATGTCCTTCCTGTAGAGTTGATAGCAATGTACTACAGTAACCCATTGATTTTTGCCAGACAACTTTGCTATCTGTAATAGCTATTATGCTATCAACGAATAATAGAACTGTCAAGGATTATGAATTGTAACCAAAGCCTTACCTTGTCACAGAAAAAGCAAAGCTTGCTTTGTTGTGTATTCATACTGTTTACATTTTCCATGAATTGCATGTATATTATTTTCTACTACACAGTGTCGTAAAGACTCAGAGTAGGAGACAACACAACAGACAATTCAGAACATTTAAAGAAATTCTTGTTCTGTTTTTTCCCTTCATCAGTTCAGTCACCCTACTCTTCATAATCATTCCTACCTCCTATTTGCACACTTTCTCTTCATGTTTGAAGGTCCTTCATACTATTTCATTATGAACTAAACCATCTTCTTTCAACTATATATCCCTACTTTTAATATATCCTTATTTTTCTAGATTCTTTCTGTAGATACCTATACTGCTGTTATATTATATAACAACAGACAACAAGATCCTTATTCTAAAAACAATGGTTGCCTTTTATTCTATACCACAAGAAGCACAAAGACTTTTTTTTTTTTTTTTAAAACCAGTTCCAGTTAGGCTAGAGGACAGAAGCATGAGTCTGTAGTTCCTCCTAATACATAAATAGGCCCCTTTCTTAAGGAAAATTCTGTGATAAAGGATATGTTAAGATCTTCTCATTTGGCAATGAATCAGTTCACTCCAAGGAAGAGTGGAAGATTTTGTGTTAATCTGTAAGGGTTCATATGTCTTAGAGAAATATCCTGTCTATTCTCCATTCAGTTCTGGTCAGCATCAAAACCTTCACCGTAGCAAACAGCTACTTGAACTTTTTAGTTGGTATTTGAAGCATCAGAATGAAAAGACTCAAACTTGTGTAGGACTACTGGATAACAATTTGGTTGATACTTAAGTATCTGTGCTTCCAGACATTTCTCCAGATATATGTCTGGAGAATATCTATTTTATATATATATATATATATAGTTGCTAGTAATTGCTAATAATTTTAAAACAGAAAAAAAGACTTGCAACTCATCACAACAAAGTTTTAAGAAGCTAAGGAACATGCTATGCATTTTTAAATGTTAATCACTACAGTAAATGATGACTCTCTAAACTAAATTTGCATTTGTGTTGACAAAGCAGGAAATCTTGAAAATCATTGAATTAAGCCAGATTGTTAATGTACTTTTTAAGCTGCCTGGAGAATATGCTTACAAAGTTATTCTGTGCTGAAATGCATGATAATCCTTAGCCTTCAAGTCATTGTTGCTCCTCACTATCTAATATGGGATCCAATAGTCTTTCAAAACAAATAGGAAAATCCATTCTCTACTTGTATCAACTTTTCTAGTTTTTCAGTCTTGAAAAAAAAAAAACAACATTTTGAAATACTTTATCTAGAGTATTTTACATCTAGATGGATTAAGACTTGCTAATGATAAATGCCATAACAAAATCAATGAGCAAGTCTCTTAATAGCTTGCAAGAAAACAAATGACAGCCTGTACCATGACTTTCTGAACAAAGATTAAGTACTTAATTTTCAGTTGCTTGGATGTGCATGTATGTGGTACTATGGCATAGTTACAGCCATTATAGATGAACTGGATTTCACTCATGGCCTGCAAGGGAAAAAGATTTTCCATACTGCATGGCAGATGCTATTGCAGGGCTGATACAGCAAACTTTACCTGTATCTGTATTCACATTTACAACTCCAGGCCCCATCTCTCTTAGGGACTAAGGTAGTTTGCAGTTACAGATTCAAGGACCCTGACTCTGTCTCTGAATTCAGCTGTTGACTTAAAGATAAGGATTCCACCTCAGTCATTGTACCAGTGTGACCTCCCTAGAAGAAGAAACAGGATCAAATGCCTGACAGCAGATGCACATTTCCTTTTGAATCCTCCTGTTGTGCTCCTACATATTTCAAAGAACTGCAGTGTGTACGCTGCTGATGGAGTCTCATAACTGGATGGACTCCCTGTCTCACTGGTTGCCTTCGTAAAGATAGATTTAAGACTATGCAGGTATAGGTCAGGTTTTATGTTAGGGCTATTCGTATCACTACCTTTACCAAAAAAAAAAAAAGGTATATTTTCAGATGATTTATCCTGATCCCTGAGACACCCAGGCAACTCGTCTTCAAACAGAAGTTACACACAGAAAGCCAGGAAAAATAGAACTGAAAGAGACATCTGAAGAGTAGCTTCTGTCAAATGTTAGCCAAAAATATATCTCAAGATGCAGCTACAGATTGGTATTTGTTAGTGGAAGTTGCCAGTTTTCTGTCAGTTTTAAAACCTACAGAATATACAAACTTTATATAGTCAAGAACTTTCACCTTTTTATTGAGAATATTTGCAAGTGTCTGACCTTACTAATGCAAAGGTATTCAAGGTTTCTGAGCTAGAATTCTAAGAATAGGTTTAAAGAACAGCATTAGGCACAGGAGAACATGACACATCACTACAGATTAACATTTTTTTATCCCCCCCCCTCCCCCCCAACAGTAAATATATGTCAGACAGCACTAAAAGGTTAGGACAATATAGTCAGTTTGCTTAGGGAAAAAAGAAACTAAGCCTTTTGGTAGTCTGCTCCCTTCAAATAAATATATATATTTGCAATAGATGATACTTATAACTCTTATGATCTTGTTTTCTCTATACTGAACCTGTGAAATATCGACAGGTTTGTCTGCAGATAAGGCAGCTGACCTTCTATGATGCAGAAATGGCTGCTTGAAATCTCCCATTTTTTCTTGCTCTGAATTATAAAAGTCACTAAAATAATAAGTCTGTTCTTCACAGAAGAATAAGTACTCTTTAAACGAAAAAAAAGAATGGAATTTAGAAAAAAGAATTGGAAGAATTTGAAAGGATGAACATGACGAGATGTGAGGTTTAAAAGAAAAATATCAACGTTTTAGAAATAAAAGATGGTGTTTGAGTAAATAAAAAGAGGGAAATTTGAATGATTATATTGTTTGATAAATATAAAAAATTGGAGAGCATGCTAAAACATTACCTATTTTATCTTGCGTTTATACTGAAACTTATGTTTTAAT